>NC_053026.1:3956432-5165621 GCF_003073215.2 Triticum urartu | reverse complement strand
TTAGGATCTTCTTGATGATGAATCTGTCGGTCATCTCTCCACTTCTTAAGCCGACAATCTCATTTGTGATGAGAGCAAGCCTAGAGTACATTTCGGAAACACCTTCACCATCCTAAATTTTGAACTTGTCAAGCTGAGTTTGAAGCACATCCAATTTGGATTCCTTGACGGAGTCGGTACCTTCGTGCATATCAATCAAAGTATCCCAAATTTCCTTTGGATTCTGAAGACGGCTGATTTTGTTGAATTCTTTGGTGCACAATCCGTTGAAGAAGATATCGCAAGCTTGAGCATTGTATTGCAACATCTTCAATTCTTCCACGGTCGCTTCATGATTAGGTTCTCTCTCATCGAAGAATTCACCTGGCAAGCCAATACACATAATAATCCAAACGGTGGGGTTATGTCCAAGAATATGCATTTTCATCTTATGCTTCCAACTAGCAAAATTTGTACCATCAAACTAAGGACCTCTACGATGATAATTTCCCTCGCTAGACTCCATACTCTCCTAGGTTGTGAAGCCAAGGCTATGATCACGAAAGCTATGGAAATTAAGGCAAATGGAGACCAAAGCTCTGATACCACTTGTAGGATCGAAAGTATGTCTAGAGGGGGGTGATTAGACTACTTGACCAAATAAAAATCTAGCCTTTTCGTAATTTTAAGTCTTGACAGATTTTAGCAAATTAACACTAGTCAAGCAATCAACCTACACATGCAATTCTAAGAGTATAGCTGTAACGCCCCGGATGTAACATTCCATACTTGTACCTCCAACTCTTGCCATTTCCGGCTATGTGATATGATATTTCCTCTGTGGTTTGGTTTTTGTCTTTTGTTTTGCTTTTTGTTCATGTCATGCATTTCATCTCATGTCATCATGCGCATCTCATTTGCATTCGTGTTTGTTTCATGCATCCGATCTTATCCCCGTAGTCCGTTTCGCAATCCGACACTCCCACATGCACCCGTTGCACCCCTCGAATTTTGTTTCGTGAGCGGGAGAAAAACTTTCTCGGAATGGGCCGAGATTTGTCGAGTGGCCTTGGTACATCACCGGTAGGCCGCCTATCAAATTTCGTTCCATTTGGAGATCGTTTGGTGCCCCAACGGTTATCTGGGTACCTGCAAAAGCCCCTCTCGCTTTGTAGCCCAACCCCCCCTCCTAACATCCCACTAGCCCATCCAAACCCACTCCATGTTCTTCGTCGTTGGATCATGATTGTGTGGGTGAAAACCACACCTCATTTGGACTCTCCTAGCTCCCTCTACCTATAAATATGTGCCTCACCCCGGATTTTGTCGCAGTGCAACCCTAGCCCCCTTCCACATCGCACCGCCGGACACGTCTGCCACAGGCCGGACGCGTCCAGCCGACGCCCGCAGCCAATCCGCCGCCGCCTCCTCCGCCACCACCGGCCCGCGCGGCCCGGAGCCAGCCTTCCCGGCCCGCGCGGTCGCGCACCCCGCGCCGCCCGCCGCTGCCCGCGCCTCGCCGCCCCCCACAGCTGGTTGCCTCCGCCGCCACGCGCCACCGCCGACGCCCGTGCTGCCCGCCTCGGGTCCGGCCGGCTTCGCCTCCTCCGCCGCTGCCCCTCCCTACGGCGACCTCCCCTGCCCCTCCGGCGAGCTCCCCGACCTCCGGCCGCCGCCTCCACGCCGTCTCCGGCGAGCTGCTCCGGCGACCTCGGTTCGCGTGCCCGAACCCTAGATCCAGATCTGGGAGGTAGAATTTTCACTAGGTCCACGAAATTCCTACTTTCTGATGCCCTGTTGAACATGCCATAACTTCGTGCTCGTAGCTCCGTTTTGCGCGTATGATATGTCAAAATGTTCATAATGAGATGATATTCATTTCATTCCACTGTGGCATGCTTGTTTGGGTCCATCTTGGTGCCCTAATCATCGTTGCAAGATTGCTAGTGGTTCCCAAGGGTGATCTAAGGAAGGTCATAATGAACGAAGCACATAATTCTCTTCTTTCCATCCATCAAGGCAGTTCCAAGATGTATCATGACCTCAAGCAGTCGTTCTGGTGGACACGAATCAAGCGAGAGATTGCTCAATTTGTGAATGAATGTGATGTTTGTCGAAGGGTGAAAGCAGAACATCAATGACCAGGTTGTCTCCTCCAACCTCTTGCTATTTCAGAATGGAAGTTTGATCATATCGAGATGGACTTTGTCACCGGTTTTCCCATGTCCAAGCGAGGGAATGATGCTACCTTCATTGTCATTGACAAGCTTACAAAAGTGGCTCATTTCCTTCCAATCAAAGAATCAATCTTCGCAGCGTAGTTGGCAGAGCTTTACACTTCCAGGATTGTCTCGTTGCACGGGATTCCTCAATTGATCTCCTCAGATCGTGGAAGCATTTTCACATCCAAGTTTTCGGACTCATTCCAGAAGGCCATGGGTACCAACATTCGTTTCAGCACGGCCTTTCATCCTCAAACTAGTGGCCAAGTTGAAAGAGTCAATCAAATCCTTGAAGACATGCTCAGAGCTTGTGTCATCTCTTTCGGTATGAAGTGGGAAGATTGCCTCCCGTTTGCCGAGTTCTCCTACAACAACAGTTTCCAAGCAAGTTCGGGCAAGGCCCCTTTTGAAATTCTATATGGCAGAAAGTGCCGTACTCCTCTCAATTGGTCCGAGACTGGTGAACGCCAACTTCTTGGCAATGACCTGATCACAGAAGCTGAAAAAATGTGTAAAGTCATCCGTGAAAATCTCAAAGCCGCGCAATCGCGCCAAAAGAGTTACTATGATAGCAAGCACCCTGACTTGGATTTCGAGATTGGAGACCATGTCTATCTCCGCGTCTCTCCCATGAAAGGCACTCAACGCTTCCATATCAAAGGGAAGCTTACCCCTAGATATGTGGGTCCTTTCAAGGTCATTGGCAAAAGAGGCGCCCTCGCCTATCAACCTGAGTTTCTGTCCAACTTATCGAACGTGCACGATGTGTTTCGCGTGTCGAACTTCAAGGCGCCCGAGCGCACCATAAACGTCGAAGAGATTGACCTCCAAGAAGATTTCTCTTATCATGAGCATCCCGTTGCTATTCTTGAAGAAACCGACCGTAAGACTCACAACAAGTCGATCAAATTCCTCAAAGTTAAGTGGTCTCACCATTCCGACCGAGAAGCTACCTGGAAACGCGAGGATCACCTCCGTTCCGAATATCCGGAGTTCTTTCAGTCCTAGATCTCGGGACGAGAACCTTTCGTAGTGGTGGAGAGTTGTAACGCCCCGGATGTAACATTCCATATTTGTACCTCCAAATCTTGCCATTTCCGGCTATGTGGTATGATATTTCCTCTACGGTTGGGTTTTTGTCTTTCATTTTGCTTTTTGTTCAAGTCATGCACTTCATCTCATGTCATCATCTGCATCTCATTTGCATTCGTGTTCGTTTCATGCATCTGATATTTTCCCCGTTGTCCGTTTCGCAATCCAACACTCCCACATGCACCCGTTACACCACTCGAATTTCGTCTCGTGAGCGGGAGAAAACATTCTCGGAATGCGCCACCCGCCTCGGGTCCGGCCGGCGCCGCCGCCTCCGCCGCCGCCCCGCCCTCCGGCGACCTCCCCGACCTCCGGCCGCCGCCTCCACGCCGTCTCCGGCGAGCTGCCCCGGCGACCTCGGCTCGCGTGCCCGAACCCTAGATCCAGATCTGGGAGGTAGAATTTTCACCAAGTCCACGAAATTCCTACTTTCCGATGCCCTGTTGAACATGCCATAACTTCGTGCTCGTAGCTTCGTTTTGCACGTATGATATGTCAAAATGTTCATAATGAGATGATATTCATTCCATTCCATTGTGGCATGCTTGTTTGGGTACATCTTGGTGCCCTAATCATCGTTGAAAGATTTCTAGTGGTTCCCAAGGGTGATCTAAGGAAGGTCATAATGAACGAAGCACATAATTCTCTTCTTTCCATCCATCAAGGCAGTTCCCAAGATGTATCATGACCTCAAGCAGTCGTTCTGGTGGACACGAATGAAGCGAGAGATTGCTAAATTTGTGAATGAATGTGATGTTTGTCGAAGGGTGAAAGTAGAACATCAATGACCAGGTGGTCTCCTCCAACCTCTTGCTATTCAAGAATGGAAGTTTGATCATATCGAGATGGACTTCGTCACCGGTTTTCCCAAGTCCATGCGAGGGAATGATGCTATCTTCGTTGTCATTGACAAGCTCACAAAAGTGGCTCATTTCCTTCCAATCAAAGAATCAATCTTCGCAGCGCAGTTGGCAGAGCTTTACACTTCCAGGATTGTCTCGTTGCACGGGATTCCTCAATTATTCTCCTCAGATCGTGGAAGCATTTTCACATCCAATTTTTTGGACTCATTCCAGAAGGCCATGGGTACCAACATTCATTTCAGCATGGCCTTTCATCCTCAAACTAGTGGCCAAGTTGAAAGGGTCAATCAAATCCTTGAAGACATGCTCAGAGCTTGTGTCATCTCTTTCGGTATGAAGTGGGAAGATTGCCTCCTGTTTGCCGAGTTCTCCTACAACAACAGTTTCCAAGCAAGTTCGGGCAAGGCCCCTTTTGAAATTCCATATGGCAGAAAGTGCTGTACTCCTCTCAATTGGTCCGATACTGGTGAACGCCAAATTCTTGGCAATGACTTGATCACAGAAGCTGAAGAAATGTGTAAAGTCATCCGTGAAAATCTCAAAGCCGCGCAATCGCGCCAAAAGAGTTGCTATGATAGCAAGCACCGTGACTTGGCTTTCGAGATTGGAGACCATGTCTATCTCCGCGTCTCTCCCATGAAAGGCACTCAATGCTTCTGTATCAAAGGGAAGCTTGCCCCTAGATATGTGCGTCCTTTCAAGGTCATTGGCAAAAGAGGCACGCTCGCCTATCAACCTGAGCTTCCGTCCAACTTCTCAAACGTGCACGATGTGTTTCGCGTGTCCAACTTCAAGGCACCCGAGCGCACCATAACGTCGAAGATATTGACCTCCAAGAAGATTTGTCTTATCATGAGCATCCCATTGCTATTCTTGAACAAACCGACCGTAAGACTCGCAACAAGTCGATCAAATTCCTGAAAGTTAAGTGGTCTCACCATTCCGACCGAGAAGCTACCTGGGAATGCGAGGATCAACTCCGTTCCGAATATTCGGAGTTCTTTCAGTCCTAGATCTCGGGACAAGAACCTTTCGTAGTGGTGGAGAGTTGTAACGCCCCGGATGTAACATTCCATATTTGTACCTCCAACTCTTGCCATTTCCGGCTATGTGATATGATATTTCCTCTGTGGTTGGGTTTTTGTCTTTCGTTTTGCTTTTTGTTCATGTCATGCATTTCATCTCATGTCATCATGTGCATCTCATTTGCATTCGTGTTCGTTTCATGCATCTGATCTTTTCCCCGTTGTCCGTTTCGCAATCCGACACTCCCACATGCACCTGTTGCACCCCTCGAATTTCGTTTCGTGAGCGGGAGAAAAACATTCTCGGAATGCGTCGCCCGCCTCGGGTCCGGCCGGCGCCGCCGCCTCCGCCGCCGCCCCTCCCTCCGGCAACCTCCCTGACCTCCGTCCACCGCCTCCACGCCGTCTCCGGCGAGCTGCCCTGGCGACCTCAGTTCGCGTGCCCGAACCCTAGATCCAGATCTGGGAGGTAGATTTTTCAGCAAGTCCATGAAATTCCTGCATTCTGATGCCCTGTTGAACATGCCATAACTTCGTGCTTGTAGCTCCATTTTGCGCGTATGATATGTCAAAATGGTCATACTCAGATGATATTCATTTGATTCCATTGTGGCATGCTTGTTTGGGTCCATCTTGGTGCCCTAATCATCGTTGCAAGATTGCTATGTGTCGTTAACTGTTGAAAGTTAACATCACTTGCTGATTTGTCTTTTTTATATCTTTTTGCGTGATTTTCTTTTGAGGATCATGCCAACATGTTTTAGGAGCACAATAATTCCATGTTTGAAGTGGTCCAATCCACATATTTTGATATGCCATGAGATGAGTGAAACGAGCTTGTCAAGTGGGATACTCGTTGTTGCTGTTTTCTAGGACTTAGTAATTTCTGCCAAGTCTGTAACTGTAATAATTTGTTGCCATGTAAACTTGATGCTAGAAGTGAATACATGCATATTTTGGAGATGCTCAGTAAGGGTCTTTTATTTTCCATGTTATGCTCTATCCATCCATGCCCTTTTTTGCAATTATATACTAATGTAGCTTGTTCTAATCATGCTCCCAAAATGCTAAATAATATTTCTGTCAGCCTGTTAACAGTAAGTTCAATATTGCCATCTGAATAAATAGTGATATATGCATCCTATGACCATGTTCCTGACATTAATAGTTGCAAAAACATGTCTTCTTGCTGTTAGTAATATTCACATTCCATGTATTGCTCTGTGGTGAGTTTAACAAGCTCACCAACAGGCCTACTTGTCGTTGTTTCTGCCATGCTCTGTTTTTCTTATGTCTGAAACTGTTCATATCACTCGCCATGTTTGCGTTGAGGCTACCGTATTTTCGGTGCATCTTTGGCTAAATTTCAGTAAGGGACTTTTGTTCTATGCCTTTAGAACTAGCATGCCATGATATGTTCCTGTAGCATGTTGTTTGCTAGCTCTAAACATTGAAACCTGCTGCTGTTTTGACATGTTATTATTTTTTACCAAGTATGTGAATCTGTTATCATTTGCATTTTTGCCATGCTATTTTTAGCTTGTTCTAGTGAGTTCTAGCAGGAGCTCGGTGTTCATGATTTGTAGAGCTTCATGTGAACTTTAATGCCATGTGCTCTGTTGTCTTGTTGGAGTGTTGTAGCATAGTTTGTTGTTGCGTGCTAAGTGCTATTGTGCTGTTAAGCGCAGTTTTGCATCATTCTTGTTTTGCTTGTCGTTTGCAAACCGTGCATCCGTTTCCGGTGATCGTCATATCGATTTCGACCGACATCACCCCATCTTTCCAGCGGCATACTTGGTTTGCCAAGTTGATGCCTTGTTCATATTTTCCCTTCCGGAGTACCCATATGCATTGCACCTCATACCTTGCATTCCAAGTCATGTCTTGCATCATGTTGCTTGTGCATTGCACCGTGATTGATGGTTGTTACATTGCTTGTGTTCTTGCTTTGGTTAGAGCCGGGAGACGAGTTCGTGAACGAGGAACCTATTGAGTACGTGAACGAGGAGCAAGCTTTCGACAACTCTGAGAACTTTGCAGGCAAGATGATCATTACCCCCGATATCACTTCTATATTTGCTTGCTAGTTGTTCGCTCTATCGCTATGTCGCGCTACCTACCACTTGTTCTACAACCCCTCAAATTTCCATGAAACCTCTAACCCACCTTCCTAGAAAACCGCTATTTGGCTATGTTACCGCTTTGCTCATCCCCTCTTAAAGCGTTGCTAGTTGCAGGTGCAGTTGCAGTTTGTTCCATGTTGGAACATGGATATGTTGGGTTATCACAATATCTCTTACTTAATTAATGCACCTCTATACTTGGTAAAGGGTGGAAGGCTTGACCTTTTGCTCGGTGTTTTGTTCCACTCTTGCCGCCCTAGTTTCCGTCATATCGGTGTTATATTCCTTGAATTTTGCGTTCCTAACACGGTCGGGGAGTTATGGGCCCTCCTTGTTTCTTCGTCTAAAGTAAAGCTTTCCCGAGGAGATCCAACATTGGTTTTACCATTTTCCTAATAACAACTAAAACCTGCATAGGGAGTAATTAACCCGAGGATTCTTAATCAACCCCCGGGCCAGTGCTCGACATGAGTGTTGGTCCACCTACCTAGCAGTCGGCGATGCCGCTTTTGGCTATCGTCCACTATGCATAGACGGATGAGTCCGTAGATGGAGAGCGCGCGGCTCTGGACACGGGTCTGACTCATCGGGAGATCTCCTTGGGATAGTTTTCCTTTCTTCGAAGAGCTTGTGCACCAGGATTCCGAGAATACTCGGGGTGTCCCGCGATGGAGGATTGTCTCCGCGGATCGTGAGCTTGTCATGGGCTAAGTTGGGACACCCCTGCAGGGTTTAATCTTTTGAAAGCCGTGCCCGCGGTTATGTGGCAGATGGGAGTTTTTGATAGCCGGTTGTAGTAAACTTGAAACCATACTCAATTAAAATACACCAACCATGTGCATAACCGTGACGGTCTCTTTTCGGCAAGGTTCGGGAAGAGAACATGGTGGGGTTACGTTTGAATGTAAGTAGGTCAGGATCACTTCTTGATCATTACTAGACAACGACCGCTTGCGTAGCTTCTCATCTTACACTTGTACTCGTAAGTTCGCCACCATATCATGCTTAAAGCTTGCTGCAACCTCACCACTTATCCATACCTTACCTTTACGCCTTGATAGTCTTGACACCGTGGGTAATAGGATTGTTGAGTCCCCGTGGCTCACAGATTACTACAAGAAGGTGCACGTACCGATGAGTTTGAATCAAGTGATGGCACTGAGCTCAAGTGGGAGTTCGACGAAGACCATGGCCGTTACTATGTTTCTTTTCCGGACGATCAGTAGAGGACCTAGTCGGTGATTCGTGGGCCTAGTAGCAGGGTGCTTTTCCTTTTCTAGCTAGTCCGTAGTCGGACACTACTTATGTATGGATGATTGTATTATGATCCTTATTTATGCTATTTGGGGCAAGTGATGCTTGGTTTATTGTACTCTGTCCTTCCACTCAAGTTGTATGAATTTGTGTACTACCTTGCTATGCGTCCAAAATGCAATTGTGCCCCAATCATGAATTCATCATGTGATTGGGATAGAACTACATCTTGGCCGTTACAAGTTGGTATTCAGAGCCATACCGTCCTTAGGAGCCCCTGCTTGATCGAACCGCTGATGAGTCTAGAAGAAAAATGTTTTGAGTCCTAGTTATAACGGAGAGTAGGACTTCTTTTTACCAACCGTGTGTGTAACCGTGATGGTCTCTTTTCGACAAGGTTCAGGAAGAGAACACGGTGGAAGTGTAGGCACGTTCTGATTGCTCTCTCCACGAATGGAAGATGGGTGGAGGGGTATATATAGCCTCCACTCAAAATCTAACCGTTACACACAATTTACCTAACTCGGCGGGACCGAATAGTGAAACTCGGTCAGACCGATTCAGTTCAAAATGTGAATGTTAGGCTTTTCGGTGGGACCGACATGGTCAACTCGGTGGGACCGATGTGCTAGGGTTAGGGCATAACTTTATCTCGGTGAGACCGATTTCAGTAATAGGCAAAGAGAGAGTTGGTCAGGCAAACTCGATGGGACCGATCGCTCATTTCGGTGAGACCGAAATGTTACGGAAAGGAAACAGAGAGTTTGCATTGCGAACTCGGTGGGACCGATCGCTCATCTCGGTTAGACCGAAACGTTACGAAGGGAAACAGAGAGTTTGCAATCCCATCTTGGTGAGACCGAGATCCCTATCAGTGAGACTTAACTGATTAGGGTTTCTGGCTATGGCTATGTCAAATGAACTCGGTGGCACCGGATAGATCAAATTAGTGGGGTCGAGTTTGACATTAGGTTTAGGACATATGTGGAATTGAGAAAGTGGTTGAGGTCTTTTGGAGCATATCACTAAGCATTTTTAGCAAGCAAGCCATTAAGCAACACCTCATCCCCTTTTAATAGTATTGGCTTTTCCTACGGACTCAGTGTGATCTTGGATCACTAAAATGAAAATGTCGAGTCTTGAGCTTTTGCCAATATGTGTCCTTAGCATTTTGAGGGGTCCACATCTCCGGTCCATGCCTTGCCAATCATTGAACTTTCTGAAATGATCATGTTGAAAGAATATTAGTTCAATGAGCTATATGTTGTTAAGAATTACCAAAACCACCCAGGGATTAGTTGCACTTTCAGTACCCCGATCCTTCAACAATAATCACTGCCTTATCCTTCCGGTTCTTACTGTGCTTCTTGCTCTTCTTCTAACAGGTCGATTCATCATCATCCTCTGAATCTACGTTGATGCAATCTTCCTCTCCAGGCAATTTCCTTCCCTCCTCCATCCGAGCACGCTTATCCACCAAGGTATAGAGCTCCTTCACAGTCTTGGGCAACCGCACGTTCATCTTGGAACGGATCCGGCAGTTGCGCACATTGGACTGGAAGGCAGCTATCACAGCTGCCGGATGGATATTTGGGATATTCCTATGGACTTTACTAAATCTCTGTAAATACTTACGGAGGGTCTCTCCATCCTTCTGCTGGAGAAGTTGCAAGTTGCTTGGTCGTCCTGGGTCTTGATGGCCGCCAGTTAAGGCGCCAATGAATTCATGGCACAGGTCGGTCCATGATGAGATGGAGTTCTCCGGCAGGTGCATCAGCCAAGACCTCACATTGGACTTGAGAGCCATAGGGAAGTAGTTGGCAAACAGCTTCTCATCTTTTCCCCCGGCAGCCTGAACAGCGATGGTGTAGATGCTCAGAAACTCTACCGGGTTCAACCTCCCATCGTACTTCTCGGGTATCTCTGGCTTAAACGTGCAAAAGGACGGCCAACGGACTTGCCATCGCTCACGAGTAAAGGCGGGGCACACAACCTCGAAAGGTAGGCACCCGCCAATACCGAGCGCAGGCTCGTCGACGTCGGGGCCATCGCACCATTTGTTCGGCAGTGGTCGTTGCGGCGTCGCTCAACGGCGACGCGCGCGTCTCCCACCTGCCTATCCTCCGGGGCTCGCCGTCGGCCTGGACGTGCTCGAGGGTCAGAAGAGGCCATCAAGACGTCGTCAGGGTCTTGATTCTACTGCACCCGCGCTGGCTGCCACGGTGGGGACTGCACCGTGGGGGTGGCCCCTTCCGTACGGCCAGCAGAACGAGCCATTGTCGTTGCGTGAGGAGGCCGTGGCGTGCCAGCTCACTGCGAGCCCCTAGCCTCGGTGAAGCCGAGCAGACGTTGGATGGTGGCACGCCATTCATCCATCTGCTCGGCCGCTGGCGGAAACCTCAGCAGCAGCTGAGCCCGCGCCATGGCCTCCGTGGCTATACTTGGCATGGGTGATGATGAAGTAGATCGCACCGTTGCCTAGCTCCTGATCGTGCCAGTGGCGGCAGCGCTATTCCCCCGTTGTTGCGGGGCGGCCACCTGGATAGCCGGGTGGCGCGGCGAGGGCGCTAGTGGGCCAGCGGTTCCGTCGGGCGCATCAACTTGGTTGACCCGTCTCGGGGGAGGCGCACGCGCTATGGTCTCTCCCATGATGGGGGCGGCCGGAGGGCGGCGATTCGCCCCAGACCGAGCGCCATTGCTGCGACTGTGCCCGTTGGCGGGAGGAAGGGGCGCAGATGGAGTATCCCCTTCACCCGTACCTTGCGGAGCATGGCCATCGGTGCGTTGCCGATGCTATTCTCCTCTGATGTTCCCCGCTCCCGTGTCGGCTATGGGGGAAGCGGTGACGGTGCCACCTGCGTCGACCACATCCCCGCAGTGTCCACATCCTCGCGTGCCTCTGCATCCCTCGCATCATTAGAGACCGCGAGCGACGGAGCCTTCAAGGTGGAAGGATGAGCCGAAGCACCAGATTTCTTCTTGGGTGCCATGGTCGATGGCGCCGTCGAAGATGAAGGCGATGATGATGATGACGCGCTGCGTACACCTTCAGGTTCGCGCAAGCGATCCCCCTACCTGGCGCACCAAAGATGACGTGGGGAACCACAACCACCTATGGGACCAAGGGCCCCTTGCTGGTTCGGCAGGGGGGATGTCTCATTGCACAAAGAGCAGAAGAACGTGGGACAGCGTGGCAGCGATCACACAGGCAATTTTACCCATGTTCAGGCCGCCGTGAGGTGTAAAATCCTACTCCTGCTTTGGTGGATTGATGGTGGAAAAATGGTGGTGGAGCATAGTACACTTGCCCGGCAAGAGCGGTAGTGGCTACGCGCATATGGGTGTGTGTTCTCCAACTTTCCAACAACCCTTTCTATGGTTGCCATGGGCCTCCTTTTATAGATTAAGGAGCTGACAGAGCATGTTAAATGCGCTGCCCAACGTCACATCGTTGGTTTCCTGGCAAGCCTTGCCGGGCCGTCTCGCCAGCTCCACGCCTGCTTGCTTGACACGTTGCAGGACGGGTGTCATCTGTAGGCATTTCCTATAGAAAGAGGCGTCCATGTGGCGATCGACTGCCACTTAATCATCTTGCGGCTTGAAACTGCACTGATTGACGACATGGGCTGTGGCGGAGTGGTTGGGTGAAGTGGTTTGGCCTCCGCGAGTCTCGGCAGGCCCTACCGGGACGTCTTGGATGTTCTCTTCTGGGGGCGACCCCGCCCTTGTCGAGCTCGTATGCCCGGCAAGGGTGGCTTTTCTCCTGGTGTCGTTTGGTTTCTTTGGCTTGACCTCGCTCCTCTTGATCTGCATGTTGGTCCTCCTAAGGTCTTGGTTCCTTGCACTCTAACTTGGGTTGATGCATCAATCCTGCTCCCGTGCCTATGCACAGTCTGGGCAATAGACCCAGGGTTTGTTGCACCAACAAAGGTGATCCTGTGTTTGAATTAAAACAATTGCCTGACACTTTGAAATATGCTTATCTTGATGAGAAAAAGATATTTCCTGTTATTATTAGTGCTAACCTTTCAAAAACTTCAAGAAGAAAGATTATTGAAAATTCTAAAGAAGCACCGTGCTGCTATTGGATATACTCTTGATGATCTTAAGGGCATTAGTCCCACTCTCTGTCAGCACAAGATTAATATGGAACTGGATGCTAAACCCGTTGTTGATCATCAACAACGATTGAATCCTAAGATGAAAGAAGTGGTAAGCACTGAAATGCTAAAGCTTCTGGAAGCAGGTATAATCTATCCCATAGCTGATAGTAGATGGGTAAGTCCTGTTCATTGTGTCCCTAAGAAAGGAGGTACTACTATTGTTCCTAATGATGAAAATGAACTTATTCCACAAAGAATTGTTACCGGCTATAGAATGGTAATTGATTTTAGAAAATTAAATAAAGCAACTAGAAAAGATGATTACCCTTTGCCTTTTATTGATCAAATGTTAGAAAGATTATCTAAGGACACACACTTTTTCTTTCTCGATGGATATTCTGGTTTTTCTCAAATACTTTTTTCACAACCTGATCAGGAGAAAACCACCTTTACTTGCACTTTTGGAACTTATGCTTATAGATGTATGCCTTTTGGTATATGTAATTTACCCGCTACCTTTCAAAGATGTATGACTGCTATATTCTCTGATTTTTGTGAAAAGATTGTTGAGGTTTTCATGGATGATTTTTCCGTTTACGGAACTTCTTTTGATGATTGCTTAAGCAACCTTGATCGAGTTTTGCAGAGATGTGAGCAAACTAATCTTGTCTTGAATTAGGAGAAGTGCCACTTTATGGTTAATGAAGGTATTGTTTTGGGGCATAAAATTTCTAAACGAGGTATTGAGGTGGACAAAGCTAAAGTTGATGCAATTGAGAAAATGCCATGCCCTAGAGATATTAAAGGTATTCGTAGTTTCCTTGGTCATGCTGGTTTCTATAGGAGATTTATTAAAGACTTCTCTACAATTTCTAGGCCTCTCATGAATCTTTTACAAAAGGATGTTCAATTTGTTTTTGATGATGACTGTGTAAAAGCATTTGAAACACTTAAGAAAGCCTTAACTTCTGCACCTATTGTTCAACCACCTGATTGGAACTTGCCTTTAGAAATTATGTGTGATGCTAGTGATTATGTTGTTAATGCTGTTCTAGGACAAATAGTTGATAAGAAATTGAATGTTATCCATTATGCTAGAAAGACTCTAGACAATGCCCAAAGAAATTATGTTACCACTGAAAAAGAGTTTTTAGCAGTTGTGCTTGCTTGTGATAAATTCAGATCTTACATTGTTGATTCCAAAGTAATTGTTCACACTGATCATGCTGCTATAAAATATCTTATGGAAAAGAAAGATGCTAAACCTAGACTCATTAGGTGGGTTCTCTTGGTACAAGAATTTGATTTACATATCACTGATAGAAAAGGAGCTCAGAACCCCGTAGCTGATAACTTGTCTAGGTTAGAAAATATTCTTCATGACCCACTACCTATTCATGATAGCTTTCCTGATGAACAACTATCTACAATAAATGTCTTTCATAATACTCCTTGGTATGTTGACTATGCTAATTACATTCTTGCTAAATACATACCACCTAGTTTCACATACCAACAAAAGAAAAATATCTTCTATTATTTAACACATTACTTTTGGGATGACCCACATCTTTACAAAGAAGGAGTAGATGGTATTATTATACGTTGTCTACCAGAGCATGAATAGGGACAAATCTGACGGAAATGTCACTCCGAAGCTTATGGAAGGCATCATGCGGGAGACAGAACTACTCACAAGGTATTCCAATCTGGTTTTATTTTCCTACTCTCTTCAAGGATGCCCGTAAGTTTGTTTTTGTCCTGTGATGAATGTCAAAGAATTAGTAATATCGGTAAGTGTCAAGAAATGCCTATGAACTATTCACTTTTTGTTGAACCATTTGATGTTTGGGGTTTTGATTATATGGGACCTTATCCTTCCTCTAATGGGCATACACATATTTTGGTTGTTGTTGATTATTTTACTAAGTGGGTAGAAGCTATTCCAACTAGTAGTGTTGATCATAACACTTGAATTAAGATGCTTAAAGAAGTTATTTTCCCGAGGTTTGGAGTCCCTAGATATTTAATGACTGATAATGGTTCACACTTTATTCATGGTGCTTTCCGTAAAATCTTATATTTACTAATTGGAGGCACCATACGAGGCTCCACGTTAATGCACATGAGTAAGATTAGTTAGCCATTAGATTTAAAATCTAATGGTTGTGAATTTTTAGAACACCGTTACTTATTTATTTGTATAGAAAAACACTGCGTACATTAAAAAGGACATACCAGCACGTACAAAAAGTAGTTCTTAACCCACGCCCAATACCTTCCATCTAAAAAACACCCATGGTCAAAGCCTACATG
Source organism: Triticum urartu (assembly GCF_003073215.2). Lineage (NCBI taxonomy): Eukaryota > Viridiplantae > Streptophyta > Magnoliopsida > Poales > Poaceae > Triticum > Triticum urartu. The sequence continues at coordinate 5,150,644 of NC_053026.1, read as the reverse complement.
TACAAAATATGAGTCCTTAACACCCACGTCCAAGTCCCAGAAAAAAATCATCATCACATAAAAAAAGAAGGAGACATCAACACCAACATCCGGCCATTCATCAAGAAAAAAAAGAAGTCCTTGACACCCACGCTAAGGCCTTAAAAATCATCACGTAAAAAAAGAGACATCAACAACCACGTTCGGCCATTCATGAAGAAAAGAAAAGTCCTCGACACCCACGCCCAAGACCTATCATCATCTACAGAAAACACTCACCTCCAAGACCTACATGTATCAAAAAATAATTTCTCAACACCCACGTCCAAGTTCTATAAAAAAATAACATACACCACGTACAAAAGAAAGGAGACCTCAACACCTACGTCCAACCATTCATAAAAAACATACATCCATGTTAAAGTTCCAACGAAACAAAAACCACATTTGGATGTACTATAAAAACACATCTGACTCTCGATTCCGCTTCTTCCAGCTTATGAGCTCCCATCTCCCATTCTTTTTTTCAGAACCATAATCACATGATAGTTTCCTTGGATAGTAGGAGAGGAGAAAGAAGAGTTTTAGGGATGATGAAAAATCTTCTGTTATTATTTCTTGCTATTTTTTGTTAGATCTGTCAGCCCAGGTATCATGTCTTCTCCCCATCCGACAAGGTAGAAGGGGGTGCTTGGTTGATGAAGGTATAACTAAAGAGAGAGGAACCTAACGAGACCATCAAGGGTGACAAAGTCGAGGTAGTCATGGGAGATCAGGCTCCAGTAGTACGGCAGGCCGTTCCAGCAGCAGCAGAAGAAGACATCCTTCAACCTTATAATGATTATCTTACCCCTACTGAAATTGAAGCTTTCAGGGTTATTGAAACGGCTCATGTGTAAAATAAATATCTCACTCATGAAAATATTCTATTGAAAGAGCATGTCATCGCCCTCCGGAGCATCATTCGTAGATTGGAGTACCTCCTAAGCCTGAAGAGTGACGCTACTACCTCATCACCACCATCATCTTCTTCACCACCAAAAGAGACTTGAGTTCATGTTATGGGCACTCCCCTTGGCTTGTGCCAAGCTTAGGGGAGGTACCCTGGTATCGTATCAACAGCACTATCTTTGCATTTATCTATTTTAGTTCGATCTTTAGTTATCCTTTGGTTTAGTTCAATAAAAGTTTAGTTCGATCCTTTCTTTTCGAGTGCTTGCTTAGTGATCTACCTATCTATGTAATCGTGTGCGAGATATATAATAAAGTTTAGTTTGAGTTTTGTTTCTTTGTTCTTATGTTTCAATAAAAAGAAATAAATAAATGAAAAAGATCATATGCTAATCTTATGGTAAGTAATGACATTACATGAGGAAAAGTATAAGTGGTAAAATTTATTGGAGATTGACAAACATAGCACTGGTCAATGATGCAATTCATGAAAGAATTAATAAGGGAAGAGAAGATTCATATGCAAATACACTATCTTGGACATCTTTTATGATTGTGAGCCCCCATTAAATATTATATGCCAAAATTGTTGACGTTGGACAAGGAAGACAACATAATGATTTATGTTTGTTCATATTCACATAAAAGTTATATTGTCATAGATCCTTCAACATGTGGTGCTTGCTCAATATCTTTGCTAGCCAACAATTCCGCACTAAGTAGAGATACTACTTGTGCATCCAAAATCATTAAACCCAAATTTTCTTGAGAACTATTGTACCTTTTATGCACTATTTCTTTTATTTGGGATGTTCTTGAGAATCATTGTTTTTGTTGTTCAAAGATGCTTATATGTGAGATGTTCTATGTGTGATGCACTATATGATGCTGATGTATATGGAGGAAATATGCCCTAGAGGCAATAATAAAGTTGTTATGTATATTTCCTTATATCATGATAAATGTTTATTATTCATGTTAGAATTGTATTAACCGGAAACTTAGTACATGTGTGCATACATAGACAAAACAGAGTGTCCCTAGTATGCCTCTACTTGAGTAGCTTGTTAATCAAAGATGGTTAAGTTTCCTGACCATAGACATGTGTTGTCATTTGATGAACGGGATCACATCATTAGAGAATGATGTGATGGACAAGACCCATCCGTTAGCTTAGCATAAATGATCGTTAAGTTTTATTGCTATTGCTTTCTTCATGACTTATACATATTCCTTCGACTATGAGATTATGCAACTCCCAGATACCGGAGGAACACTTAGTGTGCTATCAAACATCACAATGTAACTGGGTGATTATAAAGATGCTCTACAGGTGTCTCCGAAGGTGTTTGTTGGGTTGGCATAGATCGAGATTAGGATTTGTCACTCCGTGTATCATAGAGGTATCTCTGGGCCCTCTTCGTAATGCGCATCACAATAGGCCTTGCAAGCAATGTGACTAATGAGTTAGTTACGGGATGATGTATTACAGAACGAGTAAAGAGACTTGCCGGTAACAAGATTGAACTAGGTATGATGATATCGACGATCAAATCTCGGGCAAGTAACATACCGATGACAAAGGGAATGACATATGTTGTTATGCAGTTTGACTGATAAAGATAATCGAAGAATATGTAGGAGCCAATATGAGCATCTAGGTTCCGCTATTGTATATTGACCGGAGATGTGTCTCGGTCATGTCTACATAGTTCTCGAACCCGTAGGGTCCGCACGCTTAACGTTCGATGACGATTTGTATTATGAGTTATGTGATTAGATGACCGAAGATAGTTTAGAGTCCCGGATGAGATCACGGACATGACGAGGAGTCTCGACATGGTCGAGAGGTAAAGATCGATATATTGGAAGGCTATATTCGGACATCGGAAAGGTTCCGAGTTATTCGGGTATTTTTAGGAGTACCGGGGAGTTACGGTAATTCACCGGGAGAAGTAATGGGCCTTATTGGGCCATGCAGGAAAGGAGAGAAGGGCCTCAAGGGGTAGCAGCGCGCCTGCCCATGGGCTGGTCCGAATTGGACTAGGAGGGGGCGGAGCCCCCCTCCTTCCATCTCTCTCTTTCTCTCTTTCCTTCTCTCCTACTCCTAATAGGAAAGGGAATCCTACTAGGACTTGGGAGTCCTAGTAGGACTCCCTATGCTTGGCGCGCCCCCAAGGGCCGGCCTCCTCTTCCTCCCTCCTTTATATATGTGGGCAGGGGGCACCCCAAAGGCAACACAAGATTTGTCTTAGCCGTGTGCAGTGCCCCCTTCCACAGTTCAACACCTTGGTCATATCGTCGTAGTGCTTAGGCGAAGCCCTGTGCCGGTAACTTCATCATCAACGTCGCCATGCCATTGTGCTAACAGAACTCTCCCTCGTCCTCAACTGGATCAAGAGCTCAAGGGACGTCATCGTGCTGAATGTGTGCTGAACACAGAGGTGCCGTACGTTCGGTACTTGGATCGGTTGAATCGTGAAGACGTTTGACTACATCAACTGCGTTACTAAATGCTTCCACCTTCGGTCTACGAGGGTATGTGGACACACTCTCCCCGCTCGTTGCTATGCTTCTCCTAGATAGATCTTGCGTGATTGTAGGTAAATTTTTTGAAATACTACGTTCCCCAATGGTGGCATCCGAGCTAGGTCTATGTGTAGATGTTATATGCACGAGTAGAACACAAAGAGTTGTGGGAAATAATAGTCATACTGCTTACCACCAACGTCTTACTTTGATTCGGCGGTATTGTTGGATGAAGGGGCCCGTACCGACATTACATGACCGCGTTCATGAGACTGGTTCTCCCAATGTGCTTTGCACAGAGGTGGCTTGCGGGTGTCAATTTCTCCAACTTTAGTTGAATCGAGTTTGACTACTGCCGGTCCTTGTTGAAGGTTAAAATAGCACACTTGACGAAAAATCGTTGTGGTTTTGATGCGTAGGTAAGAACGGTTCTTACTAGAAACCCATAGCAGCCATGTAAAACTTGCAAAAACAAATAGAGGACGTCTAACTTGTTTTTGCAGGACATGTTGTGATGTGATATGGTCAAGACGTGATGAGATATAAATTGTTGTATGAGATGATCATGTTTTGTAAAAGTTATCGGCAACTGGCAGGAGCCTTATGGTTGTCGGTTTATTGTATGAAATTCAATCGCCATGTAATTGCTTTACTTTATCACTAAGCGGTAGCGATAGTCGTGGAAGCAATAATTGGCGAGATGACAACGACGCTACGATGGAGATCAAGGTGTCAAGCCGGTGACGATCGAGATCAGGACGGTGCTTTGGAGATGGAGATCAAAGGCACAAGATGATGATGGCCATATCATGTCACATATTTTGATTGCATGTGATGTTTATCTTTTATGCATCTTATTTTGCTTAGTACGGCGGTAGCATTATAAGATGATCCCTCACTAAAATTTCAAGGTATAAGTGTTCTCCCTGAGTATGCACTGTTGCTACAGTTCTTCGTGCCGATACACCATGTGATGATCGGGTGTGATAAGCTCTACGTTCACATACAATGGGTGGAAGCCAGTTTTGCACACGCAGAATACTCGGGTTAAACTTGACGAGCCTAGCATATGCAGATATGGCCTCGGAACACTGAGACCGAAAGGTCGAGCGTGAATCATATAGTAGATATGATCAACATAGATATGTTCACCATTGAAAACTACTCCATCTCACGTGATGATTGGACATGGTTTAGTTTATTTGGATCACGTGATCATTTAGATGACTAGAGGGATGTCTATCTAAGTGGGAGTTCTTTAGTAATATGATTGATTGAACTTTAATTTATCATGAACTTAGTACCTGATAGTATTTTGCATGTCTATTTTATTGGAGATCAATGGCCCATGCTACCGTTCCCTTCAATTTTAATGTGTTCCTAGAGAAAGCTAAGTTGAAAGATGATGGTAGCAACTACACGGACTGGGTCCGTAACTTGAGGATTACCCTCATTGCTGCACAGAAGAATTACGTCCTAGAAGCACCGCTAGGTGCGAGACCCGCTGCAGGCGCGGTTGCTGATGTTATGAATGTCTGGCAGACAAAATCTGATGACTACTCGATAGTTCAGTGTGCCATGCTTTACGGCTTAGAATCGGTACTTCAAAGACGTTTTGAACATCATGGAGCATACGAGATGTTTCAGGAGTTGAAGTTAATATTTCAAGCAAATGCCCGAGTTGAGAGATATGAAGTCTCCAACAAGTTCTATAGCTGTAAGATGGAGGAGAATAGTTCTGTCGGTGAACATATACTCAGAATGTCTGGGTACCATAAACACTTGACTCAACTGGGAGTTAATCTTCCTGATGATAGTGTCATTGACAGAGTTCTTCAATCACTGCCACCAAGCTATAAAGGCTTTGTGATGAACTATAATATGCAAGGGATGGAAAAGACTATTCCTGAGCTCTTCGCGATGCTAAAGGCTGCGGAGGTAGAAATCAAGAAGGAGCATCAAGTGTTGATGGTTAACAAGACCACTAGTTTCAAGAAAAAGGGCAAAGGGAAGAAGGGGAACTTGAAGAAGAACGGCAAGCAAGTTGCTGCTCAAGTGAAGAAACCCAAGTCTGGACCTAAGCCTGAGACTGAGTGCTTCTACTACAAAGGGACTAGTCACTGGAAGCGGAACTACCCCAAGTATTTGGCGGATAAGAAGGATGGCAAAGTGAAAGGTATATTTGATATACATGTTATTGATGTGTACCTTACTAATACTCGTAGTAGCACCTAGGTATTTGATACTGGTTCTGTTGCTCATATTTGCAACTCAAATCAGGGGCTATGGATTAAACGAAGATTGGCTAAGGACAAGGTGACGATGCGCGTGGGAAATGGTTCCAAAGTCGATGTGATCGCCGTCGGCACGCTACCTCTACATCTACCATCGGGATTAGTTTTAGACCTAAATAATTGTTATTTGGTGCCAGCGTTGAGCATGAACATTATATCTGGATCTTGTTTGATGCGAGACGGTTATTCATTTAAATCAGAGAATAATGGTTGTTCTATTTATATGAGTAATATCGTTTATGGTCATGCACCCTTGATGAGTGGTCTATTTTTACTGAATCTCGATAGTAGTGATACACATATTCATAGTATAGAAACCAAAAGATGCAAAGTTAATAATGATATTGCAACTTATTTGTGGCACTGCCGCTTAGGTCATATTGGTGTAAAGCACAGGGAGAAACTCCATGCTGATGGGCTTTTGGAATCACTTGATTATGAATCACTTGATGCTTGCGAACCATGCCTTATGGGAAAGATGACTAAGACTCCGTTCTCCGGAATAATGGAGCAAGCAACTGACTTATTGGAAATAATACATACTGATGTATGTGGTCCAATGAGTGTTGAGGCTCGCGGCGGGTGTCGTTATTTTCTGACCTTCACAGATGATTTGAGCAGATATGGGTATATCTAATTAATGAAGCATATGTCTAAAAATTTGAAAAGTTCAAAGAATTTCAGAGTGAAGTGGAAAATCATCATAACAAGAAAATAAAGTTTCTACGATCTGATCATAGAGGTGAATATTTGAGTTATGAGTTTGGTCTTCATTTGAAAAATTGTGGAATAGTTTCACAACTCACGCCACCTGGAACAACACAACGTAATGGTGTGTCCGAACGTCGTAACCGTACTTTATTAGATATGGTGCGATCTATGATGTCTCTTACCGATTTACCACTATCGATTTGGGGTTATGCTTTAGATACGGCTGCATTCATGTTAAATAGGGCACCATCTAAATCCGTTGAGACGACACCATATGAAATGTGGTTTAGCAAGAAACCTAAGCTGTCGTTTCGTAAAGTTTGGGGCTGTGATGCTTATGTGAAAAAGCTTCAACCTGAAAAGCTCGAACCGAAATCGGAGAAATGTGTCTTCATAGGATACCCAAAAGAAACTGTTGGGTACACCTTCTATCACAGATCCGAAGGCAAGATATTCGTTGCTAAGAATGGATCCTTTCTAGAGAAGGAGTTTCTCTCAAAAGAAGTGAATGGGAGGAAATTAGAACTTCATGAGGTAATTGTACCTTCTCCCGAATTGGAAATTAGTTCATCACAGAAATCAGTTCCAGTGATGTCTGCACCAATTAGTGAGGAAGTTAATGATGATGATCATGAAGCTTCAGATCAAGTTACTACCGAACCTCGTAGGTCAACCAGAGTAAGATCCGCACCAGAGTGGTACGGTATTCCTATTCTGGAAGTCATGTTACTTGATCATGACGAACCAACGAACTATGAGGAAGCCATGATGAGCCCAGATTCCGCAAAATGGCTTGACGCCATGAAATCTGAGATGGGATCCATGTATGAGAAAAAAGTATGGACTTTGGTTGACTTGCCCGATGATCGGCAAGCCATAGAGAATAAATGGGTCTTCAAGAAGAAGACCGACGCTGATGGTAATGTTACTTTCTACAAAGCTCGACTTGTTGCGAAAGGTTTTCGACAAGTTCAAGGAGTTGACTACAATGAGACCTTCTCACCCGTAGCGATGCTTAAGTCTGTCCGAATCATGTTAGCAATTGCCGCATTTTATGATTATGAAATTTGGCAAATGGATGTCAAAACCGCATTCCTTAATGGATATCTTAAAGAAGAGTTGTATATGATGCAACTAGAAGGTTTTGTCGATCCTAAAGGTGCTAACAAAGTGTGCAAGCTCCAGCGATCCATTTATGGACTGGTGCAAGCCTCTTGGAGTTGGAATATACGCTTTGATAGTGTGATCAAAGCATATGGTTTTGTACAGACTTTTGGAGAAGCCTGTATTTACTGGAAAGTGAGTGTGAGCTCTGTAGCATTTCTAATATTATATGTAGATGACATATTGTTGATTGGAAATGATATAGAATTTGTAGATAGCATAAAAGGATACTTGAATAAGAATTTTTCAATGAAAGACCTCGGTGAAGCTGCTTATATATTAGGCATCAAGATCTATAGAGATAGATCAAGACGCTTAATTGGACTTTCACAAAGCAAATACCTTGATAAAGTTTTTAAGAAGTTCAAAATGGATCAGTCAAAGAAAGGGTTCTTGCTTGTGTTACACGGTGTGAAGTTGAGTCAGACTCAATGCCCGACCACTGCAGAAGATAGAGATAAAATGAAAGTCATTCCCTATGCCTCAGCCATAGGTTCTATCATCTATGCAATGTTGTGTGCCAGACCTGATGTGTGCCTTGCTATAAGTTTAGCAGGGAGGTACCAAAGTAATCTAGGAGTGGATCACTGGACAACGGTCAACAACATACTGAAATACCTGAAACTGACTAAGGATATGTTTCTCGTTTATGGAGCTGATAAAGAGCTCATCGTAAATGGTTACGTCGATGCAAGCTTTGTCACTGATGTGGATGACTCTAAGTCGCAAACCGGATACGTATTTATATTGAATGGTGGAGCTGTAAGTTGGTGCAGTTCCAAGCAAAGCGTCGTGGCGGGATCTACGTGTAAAGCGGAGTATATAGCTGCTTCGGAAGCAGCGAATGAAAGAGTCTTGATGAAGGAGTTCATATCCGATCTAGGTGTAATACCTAGTGCATCGGGTCCAATGAAAATCTTTTGTGACAATACTGGAGCAATTGTCGTGGTGAAGGAATCCAGATTTCACAAGAGAACCAAACACATCAAAAGACGCTTCAATTCCATCCATGATCAAGTCAAGGAGGGAGACATAGAGATTTGCAAAATACATACGGATCTGAATGTTGCAGACCCGTTGACTAAGCCTCTTCCACGAGCAAAACATGATCAGCACCAAGACTCCATGGGTGTTAGCATCATTACTGTGTAATCTAGATTATTGACTCTAGTGCAAGTGGGAGACTGAAGGAAATATGCCCTAGAGGCAATAACAAAGTTGTCATTTATATTTCCTTATATCATGATAAATGTTTATTATTCTTGCTACAATTTTATTCACCGGAAACTTAGTACATGTGTGAATACATAGACAAAACAGAGTGTCCCTAGTATGCCTCTACTTGCTAGCTTGTTAATCAAAGCTAGTTAAGTTTCCTGACCAAAGACATGTGTTGTCATTTGATGAACATGATCACATCATTAGAGAATGATGTGATGGACAAGACCCATCCGTTAGCTTAGCATAAATGACCGTTAAGTTTTATTGCTATTGCTTTCTTCATGACTTATACATATTCCTTTGACTATGAGATTATGCAACTCCCAAATATAGGAGGAACACTTAGTGTGCTATCAAACGTCACAACATAATTGGGTGATTATAAAGATGTTCTACAGGTGTCTCCAAAGGTGTTTGTTCGGTTGGCATAGATCGAGATTAGGATTTGTCACTCCGTGTATCGGAGAGGTGTCTCTGGGCCCTCTCGGTAATGCACATCACTATAGGCCTTGCAAGAAATGTGACTAATGAGTTAGTTACGGGATGATGTATTACGGAATGAGTAAATAGACTTGCCGGAAACGAGATTGAACTAGGTATTATGATACCGACGATCGAATCTCGGGCAAGTAACATACCGATGACAAAGGGAATGACGTATGTTGTTATGCAGTTTGACCCATAAAGATCTTCGAAGAATATGTAGGAGCCAATATGAGCATCCAGGTTCCGCTATTGGTTATTGACCGGAGATGTTTCTCGGTCATGTCTACATAGTTCTCGAACCCGTAGGGTCCGCACGCTTGACGTTCGATGACTATTTGTGTTATGAGTTATGTGATTTGATGACCGAAGATAGTTCGGAGTACCGGATGAGATCACAGACATGACGAGGAGTCTCGAAATGGTCAAGAGGTAAAGATCAATATATTGGAAGGCTATATTCGGACATCGGAAAGGTTCCGAGTGATTCGGGTATTTTTCGGAGTACCGGGGAGTTACGGGAATTCACCGGGAGAAGTAATGGGCATTATTGGGCCATACGGGAAAGGAGAGAAGGGCCTCAAGGGGTGGCAGCGCGCCACCCCATGGGCTGGTCTGAATTGGACTAGGAGGGGGCGGCGCCCCCCTCCTTCCTTCTCTCTCTCCCTCTCTTTCCTTCTCTCCTACTCTTAATAGGAAAGGGAATCCTATTACGACTTGGGAGTCCTAGTAGGACTACCTATGCTTGGCGCGCCCCCTAGGGCCAGCCTCCTCTTCCTCCCTCCTTTATATACGTGAGCAGGGGGCACCCCAAAGGCACCCAAGATTTGTCTTAGCTGTGTGTGGTGCCCCCCTCCATAGTTACACACCTCGGTCATATCGTCGTAGTGCTTAGGCGAAGCTCTGCGCCGGTAACTTCATCATCACCGTCGCCACGCCATCATGCTAACAGAACTCTCCCCCGTTCTCAACTGGATCAAGAGCTCGAGGGACGTCATCGTGCTGAATGTGTGCTGAACACGGAGGTGCCGTATGTTCGGTACATGGATTGGTTGAATCGTGAAGACGTTCGACTACATCAACCGCATTACTAAACGCTTCCGCTTTCGGTCTATGAGGGTACGTGGACACACTCTCCCCGCTTGTTGTTATGCTTCTCCTAGATAGATCTTGTGTGATCGTAGGTAAAATTTTGAAATACTATGATCCCCAACAGTATATGTTTTGCTGCAGGAATGAAACAAAAACGTAAAAAAGGCTGCTAGGCAAAACATTCGCGAGAGTGGCTCTCGGCAAAGCCTCTGAAACTGGACCAAGATAAAACCTTTACCGAGAGGCCTCTCGGTAAAGGATGCCAACCTGTAGAACCTAACACCTTTATCGAGAGGCCTCTCAAAAAAGGATACCAACCTGTAGCGCCGCCTGACATCTTTACCGAGAGTTCCCGACACTCAGCAAACATATAAGGTTTGCCGAGAGCAGCCCTTCGCATAGTGCAGACTCGGCTGTCAGGTCATAGCCACATGGATCTTTCCTATTTGCTCTCTTTAATGAGGGCAGCTCTCAGCAAAGATGGAGCTTGGCATATTCTACGGGACCCACATGTCATGAGTCGTACACGTGGCACTTCCCTACTGGCTTACGTTGCCGAGGGTGGCTGTCGGCAAAGATGGCGCTCGGCATATTCTGCATGACCCAGATGTCAGGAGCCATACATGTGACACTTCTGATGGAAATATGCCCTAGACACTACAAAAAACACACACACATCCATGACATTTTGGGCCGAACAAAAAAAATTTTGTCATGCTTATGACACTTCTATGAGGATAATTTAATTATGACAAAACCACGTATCATCATAGATGTGGTGCGCTGCTACTTCTATGAAAAAAATCATGACAGAAAATGGGATTTTCATCCTGGGCGGGCCAGAGACACACCTGCATGAATTTCTTTGGGCCGTCATGATAGAAAAAATCATCATAGAAGCGAGGGCGAGGAAAATATCGACGAGTTCCCGATTGCGGTGGGTGGTCGGGGCCAATCGAGCGATGCACTATGGTTTGTGCGTTTCTGTCGTGTTGGGTTGCCTCTCGATGAACAATTACCGTTGTTGCTACCGTGCACACGGTATGTAGAATGAGTCGAGACGTGGTGAGTCGAGCCGGTTAGTTGGCTGTGGATGAACAGTTCCTAGTGGGGTTGGGTGAACAGGACCCCGTGGTAGTAGGTCATTGCTGCTCGGATGAAGGGGATCCCGAGGAGGCCGCCGCACCCCAGTCGGTTGGGGTGGATGAACAGGACCCCGTGGAGGCTCTATGAATAGTCGCCGGTGGAGGTTGGATGAACAGTAGCCCGTGGATGAATAGTAGTAGGTGGAGGCTAGAGGAAGGTCGACGGTGGATGAACAGTAGCTCATGGAGTCCCGTTTTGCGGTACGCCACACCCCTCCCATCGAACTGGACCCCGTTTAGATCGTAGGCACTCCAACACAAGTATGTTTCCTCTGTTTTGCAGTATGCCACACCCCTCCCGATCAACAGGACCCCGTATCGACCATAGGCACTCAAACAGAAGTCCGATTCCTCCGTTTTGCGGTACGCTAGACCCTTCCCGGTGAACAGGACCCTGTTTCGACCGTAGGCACTCGAATAGACGTCCGTTTCCTTCGTTTTGCGGTACGCCAGACCCTTCCCGATGAACAGGACCCTGGTTCGACCGTAGGCAGTCGAACAGAAGGCCGTTTCCTCCGTTCTGCGGTAAGCCAGACCTCGATTCGGCTGTTTCGTCCAAGCTTGTTGGCTCCCGATGAACACGTGATGCTTTTTACTCTGTTCCGACATAGCCGGTTGGTTGCCAATAAACAGGACGACGTCGTGCGGTCGCTGTACGCGTTAGAGACCCCGCCCGTATGTATGTACGTAGCCGTATTTACTATATTGTAGCGTGGCTGTACGTACGTGTACACGATATAGATGGGACTACCTGACATGCTACGTCGGCGCCTCTACTTCAACACGTGCGGCACCTTACTCGGCCACGGTTCATCGCTACAGAGAGACCAATCGAATAGTATGTATGTACATGTTCGCGACCAGACAGACAATGCTATGTACGCTTCGACCGGTAGGGAGGATAAGGACGCACTCCCTTGCATGCGGAGATATATGTGGTGGGTCCTAGCTATCAGGGGGAGGAATCATTTTTGTGTGAGTAATAAGGAGGCACTTCCTTGTGTTCGAAGATGTAGCAGGTGGGTCCAGTTGTCAGCCTCACCGTGTACAGTCGTCTTCTGATGGCTGTCGTTCATTGACAACGTTGACCACGCTGCGTGGAGAGCACGAAGGTGGTGGACGACGGCGAGGCATGGTAAGGGAACGATGTGGAGCCGAGGAATACGAGGCAGTGGATGCCCACGCGGAGGAGAGTACAACAGTTCACTTGTTCCGCTGTGGTGTGACGCTGCCGTCGCCGGAATAACACGGGGTGTGGGTGAGTAGATGGAAGGTGTCGGGGGGATGAACCCCGGGCAGGCAACGAAACCCGGATCCTTTTCAAAAACATCAGGGCCAACATCGCCCCTCAATCCGGCTCGCACTTGGACGGGTCACTTGACCCGGCCAAGTCCCTCAACCCGGCCAAACTCTTTGACCCGACCAAGACGGTGACCTGGCCCTACCGGCTAGCGCAAGCCGGCCGAACCCGGCGCACCAAGACTTCTCCAACGAGCCAGCTCCCCCATGGCGTGTTCCTCAACCCAGCCACGGGTCAGCCCCCATCCCATGCCAGCCGTACAATGGGACGACTCTCCATGGCAGGGATGAGGACCGACAGGGGTGAGGCAACAGTACTGCCCCACCTACCCTGCTGACCAAGGCCGGCATGGCTACATCGCACCCATCATCACCCCTGATGCCCACAGACGGCGACCTGGCAGTACGCCACTGTAGCGGACTCGACCTGGCCACTCCGTGATGATCAACAAGACGACAAATAGTGCTTCCAGGCACACGGGGTCGCGCCCAGAGAACCCGGCGAGCCCTGACACCCGGCGGGTCCCAGCACCGGCTTCCCGGACGATGACAACCCGACCCCACGGCCTTGTAATATTACCATTGTACCCCTAGGGGGTTGACCTATAAAACCCCCCAGGAGCCCTCATGTATACGGGCGCGCAACACACAATCGGAGTAGCCACACACACACATTCACCTACGGGGAGAAGGAGCAGCCTAAGCCTTGGCCTGCCTTCCTTCTTCTTCCATACAGCTCTACGAGCAACTCTGTACTATTTCATATAACCACACTCGGTAGGACTAGGGGCATTATCTCTCCGGAGAGCCCCTAACATGGGTATGTCTTGCGTCCTCGTTCCCTCATGCCGACCTCGCCTCTGGAGCCCACGGTGCCCTTGAGCTTCTCCTCTCTTTAGCCATCCTTTGCATCTGCCTTGCGCCCACCACAACAGTTGGCGCTCACCCGTTGGGCAGCTCGAGGTCCCGACTAGAGACATGTTCCAAGACAGGGCTCTCTCCGACTCCGACGAGCCCGTCAATGCTGGCAGATGACGTCATCGACGCGCTCCGCCGCCTCCTTCGCCGCGCCCGCCTCCTTCGCCGCGCTGCACATATCCGATGCGCCCGCGGCGACGAATACCCCAGCAAGGTGCTCGATGCCTCCGACTCTCCATAGTCGGCGACGGGCTTCCGCCGAGGAGATGGACCTCTGCATCCGGGTGGAGGTGTTCGCCACCGACTCCTCCTTGTCCAGCGCCGCGAGGAAGGCCGCCGAAGCCAAGGCCGCAGCGGACCGCGCCAGCACGCGCTACCCGCTGCGCGCCATGATACAGAGCCTCCGCGTCCTCATCGCCACCGATGTCGATGCCTCCAACACCGCCGAGAACCAGGACCGATTGGAGCAAGATCGTTAGTGCCTGCTGGACCTATTTGATATGCTTGCTGCCACACAGCGCCACCTATGGCTTCACACCCACCGCTACAGAGCCAAGCCGGGTCGCCGACGTGCGGGCCCGGGCCGGCGCCATCGGCCATGCCCTTGGCGCGCTACCACCCATCTACGAGACCCCCGTGAATAATATGTATGCCGCCAAGGCAGCCGAAGTTGGCCTGGACCAGTTGCAGGGCGAGGAGCTGAAGGACCGCCTTCAGCGGGTGAACGAGCTCCTCGACGCCACCAACGAGCAGCAGGACGGTCTCAGCAAGCCTGCGGGATCTGCCTCACGCCATTTTGATGACCCCCAGCAGCAGAACACGGCATCTTCGCCACCCGGCGAAGCCCACTCTGGCCGCACCCGGACCCGGCACAACTGCGCTCTGGCGACTGCCGGTGGCTTGGCCGATGAGCCGGCCACGGAAGATTGGCGCACACACGACCCTCCTTCGCAACGCGGCCGTCGTCCGGCTTCAGCCGACCTGGCCCCTCGCAGCGTGGTCGTTAGCCGGTTAGGCCCTCGCGCCATCGACGACACCGACGCTCGCCACCGTCTCGACCAGCTCACCCTCTCCTTTTAGCTGGAGGAGAATAACACAGTCGGGCCGGCTTGCTTTGGCCCGCGCTCCCGGGATAAGCCATTCCACAAAGGGTTCACGCTCCCCATCGACACCCCCCAAGTACAACGGCACCGTCAAGCCAGAGGACTGGCTCATCAACTATACCACCGCCATCGGCATCGCTGGCAGCATCAACGCGTGGGTCGACTTCGAGAAGGCCTTTGTGTGCTAGTTCACTAGCACCTACAAACGACCTGGCCATGTGCATGCAGGGGCCGACGGAGACTGGCCGTGAGTACGTCGCACACTAGACCTAGCTCAAGAACAGCTGCGAGGGCGTTCACAAGGTCCAAGCCATCCAGTAATTCATCAGCGGTTCCCGGGATGGCACCCTTCTCAAGTACAAGCTCCTGCGCTCCGAGCCGGCCACCATGGCCATGCTCATGGTGACGGCGGACAAGTACGCCAATGCCAACTCCGCCATGAAGATCCAAGTGGTGCTGGACAAAGCCGGCAAAGCGAAGCCGGTCCCGGCCCACAAGCTGGCTGGCTAGAGCAGCCGCCAGCAGAACAGCCGGCCCAGCGCTACGACAACCGCCTCCGCCTCCGCCCCCGGCCAACGGCGCTATGCGCGATGATGTCAACCCCACCCAGAACATGATGTATGTCATCTTCACTAGCCTTGGTGACGACAAGCATAGCGAGCGCCTGCTCCAGCAGGAAGTGAACACCGTCGTCCCGGCCAAGCCGAAGTACATGCATTGGTCGGACCGCTCGGTCACCTAGACCCGGGAGGACCACCCGGCCATCATGCCGAACCCGGGTGGCTACGCCCTCATCCTCGACCCGACCATCGTCGCGCCCCGACGCACATGCATGTTTTTCCGAGTTCTCATCGATGGCGGCAGCAGCATCAACAACCTCTACTGCGACACAATGACCAAGCTCGGCCTCGAGGCCAAAGACTTGGAGCCATCTCGGACCATCTTCCATGGCATCGTGCCGGATCCGGCTCGATGTCCTGTTCGGCACCAGCGACAACTTCCGACGCGAGCCCCTCTGGTTCGAGCTGGTGGACCTGTCCAGCGTGTATCATGCGCTGCTTGGCCGGCCTGCACTCGCCAAGTTCATGGCGGTCCGCCACTAGGCCTACCTAAAGATGAAGTTGTCGGGTCCAAAGGGCCTGATCACCATCACCGGCGACTACCGCAAGTCCCTGGAATGCACCCAAGGCGCAGCCAAACTGGCCGAGTCGCTGGTCATAGATGAGGAGCGGCGCCAGCTCGACCGGATTATAGTGCTGGCCAACGAGACGCCGGTCGTGTTGGCGTCAGCCAAGGAGCCGGCTGATGAAGAGTCGTTCTAGCCCTCCAAGGAGACCAAGAAGGTCAAGCTGAACCTGGGAGACCCCAGCTGCAGCAAGTACGTTGTCATGGGCACCCGCCTCGACGGCAAATAGGAAGGCGAGCTCGTCAACTTCCTCCGTGAGAATCGTGATATCTTCACATGGACCCCAGAGGACATGCCGGGTATTCCGAGGAACTACACCGAGCACAAACACCACGTCCGCAAGCACGCCAAGCTTGTCCGTCAACCCCTACATCACTTTTCCGAAGAGAAGAGAAGAGAAGAACCATCGGTGAAGAGGTCGCCAAGCTATTGCCAGCCGGCTTCATCATGGAAGTGTTCCACCCCGAGTGGCTGGCCAACCCAGTCCTCGTCCTGAAGAAGAACAATACCTGGCGCATGTGCATAGACTACACCAGCCTGAAAAAGGCCTGCCCCAAGGATCCATTTGCCCTCCCAGGGATCGATCAAGTTATCGAATCAACAGCCGACTGTGAGCTCCTGTCCTTACTGGATGCTTACTCCGGCTATCACCAGATAAAGTTGGACCCGACCGTCGCCCTGGAGACGTCCTTCATCACGCCCTTCGGGGCGTATTGGTACATCACCATGTCGTTCGGCTTGTAGAATGCAGGCACCTCCTTCTAGCGCTGCATGCAGAAATGCCTGCTGCCGCAACCCAGCCACAATATCCACGTCTACGTGGACGACATCATGGTGAAGACCAAGCAGCATCTCACTCTCCTCGACGACCTAAAGGAAACCTTTGCCAATCTGCGTGAGTACCAGATCAAGCTCAACCCGGAAAAGTACGTTTTTGGCGTGCGATCTGGAAAGCTACTCGGTTTCCTCATCTCGGAGCGCGGCATTGAGGCGAACCCGGAGAAGATCAAGGCATCGAGCGCATGTGCAAGCCGGCTCAGTTGCACGATGTCCAGAAATTCACCGGCTGCTTGGCCTCGGTCAGCCAGTTTCTCAGCCGGCTGGGCGAGAGGGCTTTGCCACTGTACCAGCTGATGAAGAAGACGACCCCATTCGAATGGAACGACTAGGAGGACAAATCCTTCCGGGATCTCAAGCGCATGCTCTCCACCGCACCTGTCCTAGCCGCAACGGCCGAGAAGGAGCCACTATTGTTGTACATTGCCGCCACCTCGAGCGACCAGAGCAGGGCAAGATCCAGTCTGTCCAGCGCCCAGTCTACTACCTGAGCGAGGTGCTTTCAGCCTCCTAGCAGAACTACCCGCACTACCAGAAGATGTTTCATGGCGTGTATTTCACCGCTAAGAAGTTGAAGCAGTATTTCCAAGAGTATGTTGTCACAGTTGTTAGCACGACCCCCATCGGTGAGATCATGGGCTGCCGGGATGCCTCTAGCCTGGTTGCCAAATGGGCGATCGAGCTAGCCGGCCACACCATCCTCTACGAGCACTACACCACGATCAAGTCCCAAGCTTTGGCCGACTTCCTCGTCGACTGGACCGAGACCCAGTACCTGCCGCCACCATCGGATTCCATGCACTAGGGCATGCACTTCAATGGCTCGAAGAGGCGCTCCGGCTTGGGAGCCGGCATCGTGCTGTCTTCCCTGAAGGGCGACTGGCTTTGGTACGCACTCTAGATGCACTTCGCCGCCTCCAACAATGTCCCTGAGTATGAAGCCCATGTGCCTGGCCTCCAGCTTGCCAAGGAACTCGGCATCTGGCGCATCATGTGCCACGGCGACTCGGACCTGGTGGTGCAGCAGTGCTCTGGCGAATGGGATGCTCGCGACGCAAACATGGCCAGCTACCGCTTCCTCATCCAACAGCGGTCTGGCTTCTTCGACGACTGCGAGTTCCTCCACGTCCCGCATGCAGAAAACGAAGCCGCCGATGCGCTGACCAAGATCAGCTCATCCCAGCAGGCCACTCCGTTCGGTGTCTCCCTCGAGCACCTGCACAAGCCGTCCGTCAAACCGTCTCCGGACTCCGGGTCCATCTTCGTCCCCTGTCAACCCGACCGCATCTCTTCCCAGCCCGGGGACTGCCGAACCCCGCCCTGGGGCTGCTGGACCAGGGCCCGAGGGCTGCCGATCCCGGCCCGGGGATTGTCGCGCCCCAAAACCAGCCGATGTCGACTCCGACCTGATCCCGGGGACTGCGGAACCCGGTTCGGGGGCTGCCCTACTCGACCAAGCCACCATCATCCCCAAACCGGGGGCTGCCGCCCCAGAACCCCACAATCGTGGCCGTCTTCGCCAGAGTGACGGCTCCATCATGGGCACTGCCCATCTCAGAGTTCCTGGAGAACGGGGTTCTCCCCATGGATGAGACCGAGGCCTGGCAAGTGTGGCGCCGGGCGTCCGCCCGCAGCATCATTAGCAACGAGCTCGTCAAGCGCAGCTCAACAGGCGTTTTCCAGCGCTGGTTGAGCAGGACAAGGGCATAGAGATCCTCCTCGACATACACCAGGGCGAGTGCGGGAACCACGCTGCCTCGAGGTCCCTGGTGGCCAAGGCTTTCCGCCATGGCTTCTACTGGCCCGTGGCCCTCCAAGACGCCGAGTCGCTTTTCCTCAAGTGTGAGGGATGCCAGTGCTTCAGCAAGCACAACCACCAGCCGGCTTCAGCACTATGAACCATCCCGATCGCCTGGCCCTTCGTGGTCTGGGGACTCGACATGGTAGGGCCTTTCAAGACCGCTCGAGGTGGCATGATGCACTTATTGGTGGTGGTGGAAAAGTTCACCAAGTGGAACGAAGCATAGCCAATCAAGAAGCTGGACGGGCCAACAGCCATCCGGTTCATCAAGGATATCACGGTGCGCTACAACGCCCCGAACAACATCATCACGGACAACAGCACCAACTTCACCAAGGGCGCGCTCGCGCAGTATTGCTCCGTCTCCGGCATCCGCCTCGACCTGGCTTTCATGGTGCACCCGCAGTCCAACGGCCAGGTCGAGCGGGCCAACAGCCTCATTCTATCCGGCATCAAGCCCCCGCTCTTCGAGTCGCTCGTCCGTTTGCCTGGCAGCTGGCTCGACGAGTTGCTGGCCGTCCTCTGGAGTCTCCGCACAACGCCAAACCGGTCGACCGAGTTCACCCCATTCCTCCTCATCCACGGAGCCGAAGCCGTCATCCCGACCGACATCGAGTTCGACTCACCGCGAGTCATGATGTACACCGAAGCCGAAGCCAAGGAAGCCCGCAAAGACGGTGTCGACCTATCGAAGAAGCACGCCTCGTGGCGCTCAGCTGGTCAACCATCTATCAGCAAGGCCTGAGGCACTACCACAGCAAGAAGATCAAGCCCCTCACGTTCCACGAGAGAGACCTCGTCCTCCGACTCGTCCAGCAACAAGCCGGCCAGCACAAGTTGTCCTCCCCATGGGAAGGCCCATTCATCGTCACCAAAGCCCTATGCGACCACAATGCATACTACCTCATCGACGCCTGCAAGTCGAACAAGCGCAAGGGAGACACCGCCGGCGAAGAGACAACCCGGTCGTGGAATGCAGAACTCCTTTGCCCATTTTAAAGTTAGCTTTGTGCACGTATGTGTCACTACCTTTTGTAACCGTATGAAAACTATCAGGTCCCCGAACGACCCTCTGGGGCTGCCCTATCCAGCCAAGTTATTGTGTTCACACATTTGTGCAATTTTCGTTAAAACCCCCACTGTCGGGTCGACTCGCTCAACCCGGGGGCTCGGGGGCTGGCCGTCTTGGCCACCACCCGCCGTCCTCCTTAGCACATCTCGGCGTGTTCGGGTTGCCGCGGCCCCCCACTTCTCCCTATGCCACAGAACCAGCTTCGGCTGTCAGCCGGCAAGAACCAGGGGCCAAAGCACCAACACGTTGCGAAAACACTAAGTTGGGTCCACCAGATTGGCCAACCCGGCCCCGGCACATTAACTTGCCACACGACCGGCTGCCCGCCAGCCCCCAGCCGACCCAGTGGGTGTTTCGCTCAGTCTCAATGTTTCTAAAGCCTAAGTACCACGCGCTCCTCCCGAGGACCAAACTCCTTGTCACAGAATGGAACCCGGCTGTTCGTCTCGCGGGTGGGGGGCGGGGGGAGGCCCAAAGGGGAAGCAAGCAAGAAAACGGCTCAAAAAACAGAAGTAAAAGTGAAGACGCTCACGAAATTTTTACATCACAAGTTAAACAAGCCCAAGGCTGGAGTTCGTGACATACACCCAAAACCCCCCAGTGGGTGGGTGGACCTGCTACCTAACAGAAATTGTCGCAAAGATAGGGCGGCCTCGCTTCGGGCGTCTCCAGCGCTGGGTTGCGCAATTACCGGCTCCCCCTCGGTGGCCTCTGGGTTCACCGAGGCGCCGGTATCTCCCAGCTCGGCATCCTCGTCCCCGTACATGCCCGTCTCCTCGGAGCTGCCCTCCGAGTCATCTAGAAGCAGGTCGAAGTCGTAAACAGGAAGGACTCCACCATCGTCCGTTCGCTCCAGCTGGAAGTCATCCTAAACCGCGAACCCGACAATGTAGCTGGCCCGAGTGGCGATCCGTCCGGCCTCCGCCTGCAACTGGCGCTCCGCGCCGGCTCGCTGGCCCATCAGCCGATCGAGCGCCAGATCTGGATGCCAAGACATCATGAATCGAAGCACCATCTCGGCGCCGGCATGAGCGGCAGAGACACGCCACGCGTGAAGCCGCTCCGGGCCCGCCTCCAACCTCCGTGCCAGCCGCGAGAAGCTGTTTGGTGCAATGGCACCAGGCCAGAGGGTCGTCGTCATCCCCGCGCCAGCCTTGGAGAGCCGCGCCATCTACTCACCCAAGACTCGCAGATGAGCCTTGGCGGCAGCCATGATCTCTAAGAAGGTCCAAGCGACCTCCGGGTCGGTCCCGTAGCCCACGATCCCCTGCGGATCTCGCTGGAAATGGACGGTCTCCTCCGCCAGCGTGTGCATCTCCGGGAAGTGCCCTATCAAAGGAAGAGCAAGACAAGTCAGCAACAAAAGGAAAGAAACCCGGCTTGTCAACCTGGCAGAATCCAAAGAAAGCACTTACTTGCGAAGGCCTCGTCAAGGTGCTGCAGTTCAAGCAACATACCGTGCCGCTCCCTGGTGATGACACGGTCATGCTCCTGAAGCGCCTTCTCCAGGTCGGCGACCTTGGCGTCGGCCGCCTTCCGCTCGGCGTCCTTGGCTATGGCCGACTTCTCCAGGTCGATGACCTTGGCGAGGGCCGCCTTCAGCTCGGCGTCCTTGGCCAACGCCGCCTTCTCGTACTCCTTGCGACGGAGGAGCTCCGCCTGGTGGGCCTCCCCCACCTTGGTCCCCAACGCCGTTAGGGGCTCCACCTCGTCCTGAAGATGGCCCTTGTCGTTGGCCAGCTTGTCGCGTTGCTGGCCGGTTTCGGTAAGGGCTCGCTGGTCCTCCACGACCTAGGCCGCCTCCGTCTTCACCTCGTCCACCTCGACCCGAAGCCGGCCGACGTCAGCAACGACACGGTCGTACTAATAGCCAGCTCTGATTAGCCGGGTTTGCCAGGCCGGCACCTCGGCCGCAGCGGCTGCACAACGAAGATTCGGAAATAGAAGACTACTTTAAGATTCGACCCTTGGGGGCTACACTTAGTGTGTGCGCTAGCGCGCCCCCACTAAAGAGCACGCAAGAAAGTTACCTTTGGCAACACAGAGTGCCTCCTCCTTGGCGGCAAGCCGCGCTTTGAGCTACCGGTGCTTCTTCAGGAGCCAGTTAAAGACACCGACCCGGTAGGAGTCCAGTTGCTACAAGGAACGACAAATAGCACAAGACAACAGTTTAAGATTCGACCCAACTACTACGTAGTTGGCCCGAATCTCAGGGGCTACACCCAGTGGCTGCACTAGCGCGCCCCCACTAAAGAGTAGCAAGAAGAAGGGAAAAAGATTTACCATCACGGCGCATTCCAGCACCCGCGCCCGTTCCATCTCGGCTTGGGCATAGGCCTAGACCCTCTCCACGCGCCCGCGGAAGCGCTGGCTCACGGCGGCCATCGCCGCCTCCTCCTGGATCAAGGGCCCGAAGAAGACATCGCTGGGCCCAGCCCGAGCCGGCTGTGACCCGGCGGCCTGACGGCCCACCGGCCTGAAGACCAGGGCGCATTCGCCGCTGACCACCTCCTCTGCGGCCGGCGTTCTCTCCGGCATGACGGCCAGAGTCGCCTGCTGCACCGCCTTCTGCGGTGTCCCACCCGTCGTCACCTGCGCCGCCTCCTCCATTGGCCTCCACCTGCCCAACCGCGTCGGCCCATGGCGGGGTGTCGTCCCTGATCACCACGACCTCTCGGTCGAGGTCCACCACCTCCGCGCAGCCGTCCTGACCGTGCTCCCCTCTGACGGTGGCATGAAAACCGTTGCCGCCGGCTCCACGCTCGCTAGCATCTCGGGCCACGCCGGCTCCCCGCCGGCCTGCCCCCATGTCGTCGCGGCCCTGGCCCAAGCCTGGGCCAACGCCGCCTCCATCTCCGCATCGGACCTGTTCTGGTCCCGCCAGGCCAGGCCCTCGGTGTCGGCCGGGTCCAGGCCGAGGTCCGGATCGGCCATCTCCTCGTCCCGGTCGATGGCGCTGGGCCGGGTCTTCCGGAACATGGCGCCACCAAGGGACGAGGCCTTCGACGCCGCCAGTGCCAGCGATACCGGTGACCTAAATCACGACGGAGTAAAAAGCGAGAACCAAGAAAAGCCGCTTGGCGACTCGCCAGAATTAAACAGAAGAGAACTCACCCCGGCACCAGTGGGACGGTCGGCCCTGCCGGCGCTGTCGGCAAACCGCGGAGCCTCCTCTTGGCGAGTGTGTTTGTGACGGCCGCTGGGTCTGCCGTACGCTTCACGGCTGGATTCCGGGGCGCCACGCGCCCTTCGCATGCGGCGGGCTTGCCGCCGCCACCCCCTGAGACGACATGGCTCCAGCCGTGTCGCCGGCTCATCCACTCAGTGCCGTTGCATCCTCAACTCGCGTCAACACCCCCATGCCTCCTCGTGACTGGCATCTCAAGAAATAAAGAACACAGAAACTCACCCGTTCGGCGCACCTCGCCGACTCCGGCGTCGGCCTCTTCCGGATCCTTGCCCGGGACCACCGCCTCCTCCGAGCCGGCCCGCTCCACGTTCGTCGGCGCCCAGTCATACGAATATCAGATGTCGTTCAGTAGCACCTCCCTCGTCGCGCCGGGACAAACAAGAAGATGAGCAGCGGCAAAATACAAAGATCAAGGACTCACTACCGGTGCCGGGTTCGCCTGGCTGTATGGAGGCTTCCCGAACCCCCAGTCCTCCTTTAGCCCGGCCTTGGAGATGTCATTGACCTGGCGGGCAACTTGGTCCGCCTCAGGCGCAGGGGCGACAGCCTATTGGGGTCCTACAGGCCGGTCATCAGGCCAATGACGTATGAACGGTGTTGTAGCGGAAGCACCCGGCGCATGATGAAGGCAGCAATGAGGTCCGTGCCGGTGAGCCCCTCCCACTCCTTCTCCCCCACCCGCTGGCACAAGATGAGCACCTCCTGCGATGGGAGCATGGGGAAGGAGTTCCAGTTCTGCTTTTCCTGCGGCGTCGCGTCGACGAAGGGCGGCAGATTGATCCGGTCCGCGCCAAGGTTGCGGACGTAGAAGGAGTTCTGCTACTTCTTGGTAGAATCCTCCAGCGGCATCTTGGGGCACCCCCCGCGCGTTTGCATCGAGATAACGGTGGCCCCGCAAGAGGACATCTCCCCGGCCTTCGGCCCCTGCTGCTTCAACGAGAAAAGGCGCACCCAGAGGTCAATGGTGGGCTCGAGCGCTAGGTACCCCTCGCATAGGGTGACGAAGCCGGAAAGCTGCAGAATGGCGTTCGTGCCAAGGTGGTGCGGTTGGACAGCAAAGAAATCGAGGAAGGTGCGGAAGAAATTGCTTCAGGGAAGGCTGAACCCACGCTTGAAATGCGTGTAGAAGACCACGCGCTCGGTCCGCTCCGGCCGCGGCTCCTGATCGCCGTCCGGCAGGCGCACGGCAACCTCTGTCTCCCTCGGCAGGCGCCTGGTGGTGCGCAGATAGTGGATGTCCTCGGCGGTGAAGGAGGAGCCCATCCACGAGCTAGACGACAGCGCCATCGGCGACGCGGGGCAGAGCAGGGAAAATGAGAGAAGATTGGTTGTGAAGTTTTGCTCGAAGAGCGGCGGAGCATCGCAGCACGCAGCGGTCGCGAGAGCAAAAGGAGGAGGAAGAAGATGAGGAGCGCGAGCGAGAATGATTTCCGCAGCCCCCTCCTCCCAATTTATAAGCCACGGCTCAAACGTGGGGAAGTGGTATCGTTTGCGCACGCCCCTCCCACTTCCCCGCAATACGTGCGCACGTACTGCACACAATAACTACCTCAAGAATGGCAACCGACTCCCAGACGCCGCAATAAATCCACGCGCGTCCCGGTGGGCCCCGGCTCGTCACCTCGTCCCATCGCGCGCGTGGCCTGTCAGGCCCCTTCTGCTACCGAGCGCCACGTGGCACCCACGTAGAGTCCGAAAGATTGCTTCAAGGTTCGACGGACTCCTCGGTTTCCCGCCCCTGCTGAGATGCCGTGATCCAACTTCCGGAAGCCGGCACACAGTGGGTGTTGCCATACCCGGTGGTCGCGAAATTCACCAAAAGCCGCCTCCTCAGGGAGAGGGGAACTGCGAAGGCCCTCTTGCTCGAAGCTGGCGGACCTTCAGAGCTTCAACGACTACTGTTGGGGGGATGAACCCCGGGCATGCAATGAAACCCGGATCCTTTTCAAAAACATCGGGGCCAGCATCACACCTCAATCTGGCTCGCACTTGGCCGGGTCGCTCGACCCGGCCAAGTCCCTCAACCAGGTCGAACTCTTCGACCCGACCAAGACGGCGTCCCAGCCCTGCCGGCTGGCGCAAGCCGACCGAACCCGGCGCACCAAGACTTCTCCAATGAGCTAGCTCCCCCGTGGTGTGTTCCTCAACCCAGCCACGGGTCAGCCCCCATCCCATCCCAGCCGTATGATGGCACGACTCTCCATGGCAGGGATGAGCAAGGCAACAGTGCCCCACCAACTCCTCTGACCGGCAGGGGCAAGGCAACAGTGCCCCACCTACCCTGCTGACCGAGGCCGGCGTGGCTATAGTGCACCCATCGTCACCCCTGATGCCAGCAGATGGCAACCTGGCAGTACGCCACTATAGCGGACTCGACCTGGCCACTCTGTTACGATCGACAAGACGGTAAACAGTGCTTCCTGGCAAATGGGGCCCGCGCCTAGAGAACCTGGCGAACCCTGACAACCGGCGGGTCCCAGCACCGGCTTCCCGGACGATGACAACCCGGCCCCACGGCCTTGTAACATTACCATTGTACCCCTGGGGGGTTGACCTATGAAAGCCCCCAGGAGCCCTCATGCATACGGGCACGCAACACACGATCGGACTAGCCACACACATACATTCACCTACGGGGAGAAGGAGCAGCCTAAGCCTTGGACTGCCTTCCTTGTTCTTCCATACAGCTCTAGGAGCAACTCTGTACTATTTCATATAAACCACACTCGGCAGTCCTGCCGGCTGGTTTGGGAGGCTGTAGCAGGAAGATCAGAGATTGAAGAAGCATGACGGCGGTTGGATGGACATCCAACAGTCATTGCTTTGTGTTGACTAAGTTGATAAAGCCTTGCGTATGCGTCAAAAAAAATTAGGACAGCGTCATCGTCAACCTAGTAGGCCCACAAGTCAGCCTCCAAATCTGTGGAAGACACCATACAGCCTATTTGCCATAATTTTTAATAATTTACAGCCCATTTGCTAATTCTTAAGGATATTTTGAAGCCCATATTCTTTTTGTTAGCATTATAGACCATATTCTGGCCACTGCTAAAAAATCAACAAAATTTTGCATATTTCGGTGGGCTCCAAACTCTTTTAATCAAGAAATTTCGAGTCACATTAAAAATAATTATAAAAATAATTTTATGTCAAATTAAAATACAACTAAATTTTCCTCGATAACAATTAAATTTGAATTTTGAAATCCTGAAAAAAAGAAATTTGAATACATCCCTCCTCATTTTTAAAGATTTACAGCCCATTTCTTACTAATTATGGCTCATTTTCTGGGGAAGTCGAATACATCCCTCCTCATCATTAAAGATTTGCAGCCCAGCAGGGCTGAGAAAATCAAGTAGGCCTGGGTTGGGTATTGTACAAAACAAAATAGAACTGGGCCAACCATTTTCAGGAAGAAAAAAAAGATATCAACTGGGCTAGTCATGTGCTTAAATAAAAGCATGGGCTCCATCTCTACAACTGGGTGAGCAGTTGGGTCCCTGTTGTTACAATATTTCTCTCTTTGATAAAGGAAATGGCATGCCATTTCCCTTGTTTCATAGAAAATATGACAGTCACAGCCGAGTTGAAAAGGGCAACAACATCCAACTCAAGCTTACAAACAGTACGGAAGGCCTAGGATTAATTATTCATGTAATTTAGACAAAACCCAGATTGAACATGGCAATAACATCTAACCTAACCACTGTTTTTGGCAGTCACAAAGAAATGGATCGGTCTGATCCATAAAATCAACATCTTGTGCGAAAAATGTTACTGGAACATGACCACAAGTTGTTGTAAATAGAAGTCGAGCACGTTCAGAAGCCCATTTGTCCACCTGAAACTTTTTTTGGATGTTCAACATATCTGTCTGTCAGAAATTTCTTGTTGAAAAACATAAGCCTCATGGACAATAGTAACCTCGCATTCAACAGGAAGAATGTGACAAAGCTTCCGTTTGCCTGGTTGGATGCATATCCTTCCATTGTTATTGTCCTCAAACGAATGTCATGAGAACTGAGAAAATCCTGGTGCTTACTACGCCATCGATTGGTTATATGTTTTTCTTCATGTGTTAGTACCTAAGTAGACATGAAGACTGGAAATAATTAAGGTCTAAAAAAAGAGTATGTCGAATGAGCGATAGCTGAACGGTTAATTCTAGTACAATATATACAGGCTTTGGATGGCTGAATTCAATGTGCATGAAATCATCACCTTTATATACAAATTCTCCTGACATGGAAAGCATCGCATCAAGCCAATAATTGTGTTCGGATCATAACGAAGCATTCCAATATATAAGATCTTGACATAATCCAGCACTATTGATAGGCTATCCATGGACGAACTCTTCGTTGAGCATATAACATAATATTAGTACCCAAAGTGTACTCCAAGGTGATATAAAACTTATGTGCGCAAATGAAAAATGCAGCTTATGATTACAAATGTGTAGATGATAATATACGGTACCTGAATAAGTGTGGAGACAAACACCAACTTCTGATAAATAAACGGATCAGGAATTACACCCAAGGTCTCCAGTTTAGGCGCAGAGACGATAATTATTTGCGAAGGTATATAACCATGATGAAGGAGCAACCTTTGAAGTGAAGGGGCATCTTCGATGATGAGTTGTTGTCCTTCAAAACAAATTCCAATGCTTTTAAGGCGAGGCGAATTTATTTGGAGACAACTGTAGGGATTTCTATTCCCAAAATATTTAGCAAGCGCTCTAGGGCAGGGCAACTGGACTGGATAAAGTTGTGTAGTGAGGCCTCCGACAGATAAACCATCATAGGCGAAAGTTTTTTTAGCAGTGGAAGACGAAGCCTCTGTACCAGATCGTCTGGTAGATGGCATCGGGCAAAGGTGGCCGTGTGGAGAGAGGAGGAAAACCAAGAGATGGACAACGATGGTGTGGGCACAAATTCTTGGCCTTCGGTTCGTGGTATGTAATTTTTTTGGTATATGGTAGAACTCAAACTGCTGGAGTTTTTCGAATTCAGGGCAATGTCAGCCAGGCGTCCACCGTGCAGGGTATGGACAGCATGTAGCGTGTCGGGATGTAGAGGCGTCAAACGGAGCCCTAGTGGGAGTAGATGATGGCTCTGAGGAGTTCAAAATCATGAACGACAGATAGCTGACGATAGTCGAGATTAAGGGGAGGAAGGCGCCTTTGGACGAAGAACTTGTTTGCATAGTGACCTTTCTGACCACACTTATTGCACTTAACTTCTGAGAGCGGACGATGAGGAGGAGGAGGACCACCTGTCCTCGGAGCCTGAGGCTTAGACTTGTTCTGATAGCTTGGGTTGGGTGGGTGGGAAGATCCACGACCACCTGATTGCTTCTGCTGGAAGGGCGGACGGAGCGGAGGAGGTGGAGGAAGCCAAAACTTCTGTTGCTTAGCTGCCACCTGAGAAGAAGAGGAGGACTGAACTACATCCCTGAGTCTCTTTTTGGAAGCTTCACACTTGAGCTGAGTAGCTTCTTGCTTTAGAGCCATATTGTAGAACTGATCGAACTGAGTAGGCTCAACAAGAACGAGAGCTAACTGCAGATCCTCTCTGAGACCACCCCTGAAGTGATAGATCATGCTCTTTTCATCTGGGACGTCCTGCCTCACGTAGCGAGCAAGATTCTGAAACTTGGTGTTATATTGATACACTGACATGCTACCTTGCTTGATATTACGGAATTGCTCACGCATGCCCTCGGTAACACTTGTTGGAATATGATGAGCTCGAAAATCCCGGCAGAAATCGGTCCAGGTAATCACTCGACCCCCTCTGGAATCTTTGTACTACTGCCACCAATCTGCTGCCTGGTCCTTGAGCTAAAAAGAAGCAAACTTAACATAATCCTGAGGTCTAATATTGCTGCATTCAAAATGCTTGTTGATGTCCATGAGCCAATTGTCAGCGTCCATGGCCTCGACACAAGCACTAAAAGACTTTGGCTGATTTGCGAGGAACTGGTTGAGGGTAGCAAAAAGAGGTTGATTGAAGTTGTTGCCCTGGCCTTGGTTGCCTTGACCTTGATTCCGCTCTTGCATGACTGAACCAGCATCTGAGTGTTGGCGTTGGTGGCCGCCATCAAAGCTTGCCATGCCTCCGGAGGCGGAGGATTCGACTGCTCTCCTTCATTACGGTCCAGATTATTACGGGTTGCGGGAGCCATCCTGAAGAAGATGACAACCGTTAGAACCACCATTGAAAGATATTAAAGCTGAATCAAAGGCTAGACAGGTGCAATGAAGTCTTCACAATAAGCATCCGAACTTGAGATAGAACGAATGCATTCCAAAATTAATATGGTACGACCATTATGATGAGAAGCCACTTAGAAAAGAGGTTGATGAATAAAACAACAAGGTACAACTGGAACAAATATATGGTAAGGATGCCCCAATATCATACCAAATATCTATCGGAAAGATAACTAAGAGCTACTGAATTCCCACCTATAAACTCCCAAAACTTTCTGGTTATGCAGTATGGTGTTGGGGATACAGGGAGGCATAATATATCACACAACTAATAAGCCCTACGCTCCAACTGTATCCATCCGTCAACACATAACCAAGAAACCTTCGGAAATTGTGTACCTCAGGCCTTCGAACACACAACGATACTAGTCATGGAAGATCATTCGTGTTGTCTCCTCCAGTACTAGGGATAAGTCACGGCACTATTTGCCACCATGAAAAGTATGGGAGCGTTTCGATGTCGGCGTCCTCTGGTATTCCGGAACATCTACGATACACACCATGACGAAAACACCTTGGAGCTCAACTCCTCAGGACACCGCCCTAAATGTCAGGAGGCACCAAGACAGAATCCCCGTCACAATGATATCGGAACGATTCCACAATACCCGCGTGACCCTAAATTTTTTTTGAGTGAAAATAGATTGAAGAATGAGGAAAACTCGTACGTCACGAGTCCTGACCAGAGCGACAAAGGGGATAAGGAATAAAAAGAAGTCCTACTCTCCGTTATAACTAGGACTCAAAACATTTTTCTTCTAGACTCGTCAGCGGTTCGATCAAGCAGGGGCTCCTAAGGACGGTATGGCTCTTAATACCAACTTGTAACGCCCAAGATGCAGTTCTATCCCAATCACGTGATGAACACATAATTGGGGCACAATTGCATTTTGGACGCGTAGCAAGGTGATACACAAATTCATACAACCTGAATGAAGGATAGGGTACAATAATCCAGGCATCACTTGCCCCAAATAGCATAAATAAGGATCATAATACAATCATCCATACATAAGTAGTGTCCGACTACGAACTAGCTAGAAAAGTAAAACCACCCTGCTACTAGGCCCATGGGTAACCGACTAGGTCCTCTACTGATCATCCAGAAAAGAAACATAGTAACGGCCACGGTCTTCGTCGAACTCCCACTGGAGCTCAGTGGCATCACCTGCATCAAGCTCATCGGTACCTGCACCTGTTTGTAGTAATCGGTGAGCCACGGGGATTCAGCAATCCTATTACCCACGGTGTCAAGACTATCAAGGCTTAAAGGTAAGGTATGGGTAGGTGGTGAGGTTGCAGCAAGCACTAAGCATAATATGGTGGCTAACTGACGAATACAAGTGTAAGATGAGGAACTACGCAAGCGGTCATAAACTAGTAATGATCAAGAAGTGATCCTTAACTACTTACTTTCAAACATAACCCCACCGTGTTCTCTTCCCGAACCTTGTCGAAAAGAGACCATCATGGTTACGCACACGGTTGGTGTATTTTAATTGAGTCTGGTTTCAAGTTCAGTACAACCGGATATTAAAAACTCCCATCTGCCACATAACCGCGGGCACGGATTTCGAAAGATTAAACCCTACAGGGGTGTCCCAACTTAGCCCATGACAAGCTCATGATCCGCGGAGACAATCCTCCAACTCAGGACCCTCCGATCAAACTCGGAATCCCGATGCACAAGACATTTCAACAATGGTAAAACAAAACCAGCAAGACCTCCCGGCGTGCCAACACCCTGATAGGAGCCGCGTGTATCTCGTCTCAGGCCACGATCGAATAAGCTAAGCGTACAGGATCCAAATACCCCAAGTTGCCTAGGGGCAGTCCCGCACGGTGCTCTAGTTTGGGCCAACACTCATGAGGAGCACTGGCCCGGGTTGTTGATTAAGAATCCTCAGGTTAATTACTCCCTATGCAAATTTTAGTTGTTATTAGGAAAATGGTAAAACCAATGTTGGGCCTTGCTGGAATAGTTTTATTCAAAGCGAACTGTCAAGAGGGGCCCATAAACCCTCATCGTGTTAGGGACGCAAAATCAAGGAACATAACACCGGTATGACGGAAACTAGGGCGGCAAGAGTGGAACAAAACACCGAGCAAAAGGCCAAGCCTTCCACCCTTTACCAAGTATATAGATGCATTAATTAAGTATAAGAGATATTGTGATATCCCAAGGTATCCATGTTCCAACATGGAACAAACTGCAACTGCACCTGCAACTAGCAACGCTATAAGAGGGGCTGAGCAAAGCGGTAACATAGCCAAACAACAGTTTGCTAGGAAGGTGGGTTAGAGGCTTTCATGTCAATTTGAGAGGCTGTATAACAAGTGGTAGGTAGCGCGACATAGCGATAGAGCAAACAACTAGCAAGCAAAGATAGAAGTGATATCGGGGGTAATGATCATCTTGCCTGCAAAGTTCTCAGAGTTGTCGAAAGCTTGCTCCTCGTTAGCATACTCAACAGGCTCCTCGTTCACGAACTTGTCTCCCGGCTCTACCCAAAGCAAGAACACAAGCAACGAAACAATCATCAATCACGGTGCAATGCACAAGCAATATGTTGCAAGACATGGCATGGAATGCAAGGTATGACGTGCAATGCTTATGGGTATTCCAGAAGGGAAAAGATGAACAAGGCATCAGCTTAGCAAACCAAGTATGCCGCTGGAAAGATGAGGTGATTTTGGTCGAAATCGATATAAAGATCACCGAAAACGGATGCACGGTTTGCAAATGACAAGCAAAACAAGGATGATGCAAAGCTGCTTAACAGCATCATAGCACTTTGAAGACAACAACAAACTATGCTACAGCACTCCAACAAGTCAACAAAGGACATGGCATTAAAGTACACATGAAGCTCTACAAATCATGAACACTGAGCTCCTTCTAGAACTCACTAGAGCAAGCTCAAAATGGCATGGCAAAAATGCAAATGATAACAGATTCACAGACTTGGTAAAAATACTAACATGTCCAAAACAGCAGCAGGTATCAATGTTTAGAGCTAGCAAACAACATGCTACAGGAACATATCATGGCAAACAAAGACATGGCATGCAAAAATACTAACATGTCCAAAACAGCAGCAGGTATCAATGTTTAGAGCTAGCAAACAACATGCTACAAGAACATATCATGGCAAACAAAGACATGGAATGCTAGTACTAAAGGCACGTTGGTGAGCTTGTGCAACTCACCACAGAGCAATACATGGCATGTGAATGTTACCAACAGCAAGAAGACATGTTTGTGCAACCATTTATGTCAGGAACATGGTCATAGGATGCATAGATCACTAGCTATTCACATGGCAAAATTGAACTTACTGTTAACAGGCTGACAGAAACATTATTTAGCATTTTGAGAGGATGATTACAACAAGCTATAGTAGGCCATAATTGCAAAAAAAAAGGGCATGGATGGATAGAGCATAACATGGACAACAAAAGACCCTTACCGACCATCTCGAAAATATGCATAGATTCACTTGTAGCATCAAGTTAACATGGCAACAAATTATTACAGTTACAGACTTTGCAGAAATTACCAAGTCACAGAAAACAGCAACAGCGAGTACCCCACTTAACAAGCTTGTTCCAATCAGCACATGGCATATCAAAATATTTGGATTAAACCACTGCAAACATGGCATGATTGTGCTCCTAAAACATGTTGGCATGATGCTCAAAAGAAATTCACACAAAAAGATATAAAAAAGCATCAGCAAGTGATGTTGATTTCCAACAGTTTATATCACTTAGCACTCTTGCAACGATGATTAGGGCACCCAGATGAACTCAAACAAGCATGCAACAGTAGACTAATATGAAGAGAATCTCGCAACGAACATGTTGACATGTTATGCACACAAAATGGAGCTACGAGCATGAAGTTACCGCATGATGAACATGGGCACATAATATGAACATGTCAGGGATTTGATGAAATCTCACCCTCCGGATCTCAGATCTAGGGTTTCGGGCATGGAAGCCGAGGTTCGCCGGGATCCCGCTGGAGAGGAGGGAGTGACGGCGACCGGAGTTGAGGGAGAGCTCGCCGGTGCCGAGGAGGAGGTCGCAGGAGAGGGGTGGCGCCGGCGAGGAGAGCGAGGCCGGGAGGCGAGGAGCGGACGCGGCGCTCCGGCGGCGGCGTTCGGGCGACGAGGCGGCGGCCGAGGTGATGCGCCGCGGTGGGGCGGCGAAGCAGGCGACGGCAGCGGTGAGGCGGCGGCGCGGGATGATCCGGGCGACGGCGGGGAGCGCGCGGGACGGCTCGGGCTCGGGGGCCCGCCCCGGGCCGAGTGGGCCGCGGTGGCGGCGGGCGGAGATGTGCCACGTGGCGCCCAGGAATTGGCGCGGGCGGCAGCGGCGGCTTTGTCCGGTGGGATCCAGACGTGTCCGGCGGCGGAGAGGGGAAAATGCTAGGATTTCATCCGTGATTTTCGGGAGGAGGTGCTTATTTATAGGTAGAGGGAGCTAGGAGAGTCCAAATGAGGAGCGGTTTTCGCCCACACGATCGTGATCGAACGGCGGGGAGCATGGGGGGGTTAGATGGGCTAGTGGGCTGTTAGGAGGGGTGTTGGGCTGCAAAGAGAGAGGGGCTTTTGTGGTTACCCGGTTAACCGTTGGGGCATCAAACGACCTCCAAATGGAATGGAATTTGATAGGCGGCCTTCCGGTGATGTACCAAGGCCACTCGAAAAATCTCGGCCCATTCCGAGAACGTTTTTCTCCCGCTGACGAAACGAGATTTGAGGGGTGCAACGGGTGCATGTGGGAGTGTCGGATTGCGAAACGGACAACGGGGAAAATGACCAGATGCATGAGATGAACACGAATGCAAAAGAGATGCACATGATGACATGAGATGAAATGCATGACATGAACTAAATGCAAAACGGAAGACAAAACCCAACCACGGAGGAAATATCATATCAATATCCAGAAATGGCAAGAGTTGAAGATACAATTATGGAATGTCACATCTGGGGTGTTATAGAGTTTATCTCGAAAGAAGTGAGTGGGAGGAAAGTAGAACTTGATGAAGAAGTTGTACCTTCTCTCGAATTGGAAAGTAGTACATCAGAGAAAGCTGTTCCCGTGATGCCTACACCAACCAGAGAGGAAGCAAATGATGATGATCATGAAACTTCAGATAAAGTTACTACAGAACCTCGTAGGTCGACCAGAACATGTTCCGCACCAGAGTGGTATAGCAATCCTATCTTGGAAGTCATGTTGTTGGACAATAGTGAACCTACGAACTATGAAGAAACTATGATGAGCCCAGATTCCGAAAAATGGCTTGAGGCCATGAAACATGAGATAGGATCCATGTATGAGAACAAAGTGTGAACTTTGGTGGATTTTCCCGATGATCGGCAAGCCATAACAATAAATGGTTCTTTAAGAGGAAGACGGACGCTGACGGTAATATCACTTTCTACAAAACTCGACTTGTTGCAAAAGGTTTTTGACAAGTTCAAGGGGTTGACTACGATGAGACTTTCTCACCCGTAGCGATGCTTTAAGTCTGTGCGAATCATGTTAGCAATTTACGCAATTTATGATTATGAAATCTGGCAAATGCATGTCAAAAACTTGCATCCTTAACGGGTTTCTTGAGGAAGAGTTGTATATGATGCAACCGGAAGTTTTTGTCAATCCTAAAGGTGCTAACAAAGTGTGCAAGCTCCAGCGATCCATCTATGGACTGGTGCAAGCATCTCAGAGTTGGAATGTACGCTTTGATGAGGTGATCGAAGCATATGGTTTTATACAGACTTATGGTGAAGCCTGTATTTTACAAGAAAGTGAGTGGGAGCTCTGTAGCATTTCTAATATTATATGTAGATGACATATTGCTAATTGGAAATGATATAGAATTTCTCGATAGCATAAAAGGATACTTGAATAAGAATTTTTCAATGAAAGACCTCGGTGAAGCTACTTACATATTGGGCATCAAAATCTATAGAGATAGATCAAGACGCTTAATAGGACTTTCACAAAGCACATACCTTGACAAAGTTTTGAAGGAGTTCAAAATGGACCAGTCAAAAAAGGGTTCTTGCCTATATTCAAGGTGTGAAGTTGAGTAAGACTCAAATCCTGACCACGGTAGAAGATATACAGAGAATGAAAGTCATTCCCTATGCCGCAGCCATAGGTTCTATAAAGTATGTCATGTTGTGTACCAGACATGTTTTGTGACTTGCCATGAGTCTGGCAAGGGGATACAATAGTGATCCAGGAGTGGATCACTAGACAACGGTCAAAATTATCCTTAGGTACCTAAAGAGTACTAAGGAAATGTTTCACGGTCATGGCGGTGAAAACGAGTTTGTCGTAAAGGGTTACGTTGATGCAAGCTTTGACACTGATCTGGATGACTCTGAGTCTCAATTTGGAAACGTATTGAAAGTGGGAGAAATTAGCTACAGTAGCTCTATGCAGAGCATTATAGACATTGATATTTGCAAAGTACACATGGATCTGAATGTTGCAGACCTGTTGACTAAAAACCTCTCTCACAAGCAAAACGTGGTCACACCTTAGAACTCTTTGAGTGTTAATCACATGGCGATGTGAAACTAGATTATTGACTCTAGTGAACTCTTTGGGTGTTAATCACATGGCGATGTGAACTAGATTATTGGCTCTAGTGAACTCTTTGGCTGTTAATCACATGGCGATGTGAACTAGATTATTGACTCTAGCGCAAGTGGGAGACTGATGGAAATATGCCCTAGAGGCAATAATAAAATGGTTATTATTATATTTCCTTCATCATGATAAAGGTTTATTATTCATGCTAGAATTGTATTGACCGGAAACTTAAATACATGTATGAATACATAAACAAATACCGTGTCCCTACTGAGCCTCTACTAGACTAGCTCGTTGATCAAACATGGTTAAGGTTTCGTAAACCATACACATGAGTTTTCATTTGATAACAGGATCACATCATTAGGAGAATGATGTGATGGACAAGACCCAACCGTTAGCATAGCATATGATCGTTCAGTTTGTTGCTACTGCTTTCTTAATGCCAAATACTTGTTCCTTCGACCATGAGATCATGCAACTCCCGGATACCGGAGGAATACCTTGTGTGCTATCAAACATCACAACGTAATTGGGTGATCATAAAGATGCTCTACAGGTATCTCCGAAGGTGTCTGTTGAGTTGGTGTGAATCGAGATTGGGATTTGTCACTCCGTGTATCGAAGAGGTATCTCTGGGCCCTCTTGGTAATACACATCACGAGAAGCTTGCAAGCAAAGTGACTAAGGAATTAGCTGCAAGATGATGTATTACAGAACGAGTAAAGAGACTTGCCGGTAACGAGATTGAACTAGGTATAGAGATATAGACGATCGAATTTTGGGCAAGTAACATACCGACAAACAAAGGTTCAACCGATAAAAGATCTTCGTGGAATATGTAGGAATCAATATGGGCATCCAGGTCCCGCTATTGGTTATTGACCGGAGAGGTGTCTCTGTCATGACTACATAATTACCGAACCCATAGGGTCGCACGCTTAACGTTCGTTGTCACTAGAGTAGTATTGGGATATTTGATGAGTGGTAACCAAATGTTATTTGGAATCTCGGATGAGATCCCGGATGTCAGGACGAGTCTTAGAATGGTCAAGAGGTAAAGATTAATATATGGGAAGTCATATTTTGGGTTCCGGAAAAAGGTGCAGTTATTTCGGTATTGTACCAGGAAGCTTCCAGAAGGTTCCGGAGGATTCCGGAGGGGGTCCGGAAGTCCACAAGTGGGTTCACCACGACCCAAGGGCTAGCATGGTCTGCGGGGAGGTGCCTTGGCCTTGTTGGGCTAGGCGCACCAAGTCCTCAAAATCCCATGTGACTAGGGAAGGCAGAAAAGAAAGGAGTCCTAGTAGGAATAGGATTGGACTTGGAGTCCAAGTCTTCTCCCCCTTAGTTGCGCCCTAGGGCTTGGAGGGGCTGTTTCCCATGCCCCTCCACCCATATATAGAGGGAAGGGGCACCCCAAGAGGATACACCAAGCCCTTGGCGCCCTTCTCTCTCCCGTTACTCCGTAGTTCCACCGCCTCGTCCCGGCGACGCTTAGCGAAGCGCTATCGGTGCTCCACCACAACCATCACCACCATGTCGTCGTGTTGGTTGTGATCCCATCTACTTCTCATCTCCTGCTTGCTGGATCAAGAAGGAGGAGACGTCATCGAGCCGCGCGTGTGCTAAACTCGGAGGTGTCGTCCGTTCGGCACTAGATCGGTTTGATCGTGATCGGATCGTGAAGAGTACGACTACATCAACCGCGTGATAAACGCTTCTGCTTAGTGATCTACAAGGGTATGTAGATGCTCTCCCCCTCTCGTAGCTATGCATCTCCATGGATAGATCTTGCGTGTGCGTAGATTTTTTTTCCATGCAACGTTCCCCAACAACTTCCCTACTGGCTTATGTTGCCGAGGGTGGCTCTCGGCAAAGATGGCGCTCGGCATATTCTATGTGACCCACATGTCAGGAGCTGGACACGTGGCTCTTTCCTATTGGCTCTCTTTGCCGAGGGTGGCTCTCGGCAAAGATGGCGCTCGGTCTATTCTTCGGGACCCACATGTCAGGTGCTGGACACATGGCTCTTTCCTATTGGCCGTCTTTGCCGAGGGCCCCTCTCGGCAAAGTTACGCCATGTGGCAACCATTGTCCCCGTTGTAGTCCATTAGCTACTTTATTTTGCCAAAAGGCACTGTTTGACGCTTGGCAAACTCTTTGCCGAGTGCCCGTGTTTTGCCTCTCGGCAAATTCCTGTTTGCCTGAGAGGTGTACGTCGGGTGGCCTTTGTCGAGTGCAACTCTCGGAAAAGGCTTGCCGGTTGTTATTGGCCCTTTGCTGAGTGTCCGTGGCACCCGGCGTACAACGCGATTCCAGTAGTGTCCTGGTATTTTTCTATGAAACTTCATACAGGAGTAGATTGGGCACCCAAGTTTGAGATCCCATGATTTCATACTTTTTTGAATTTTCGTGGTATATTTTGAATTTACTTTCCATATAAGGGGTGGAGCACCCAGGTGCTCGTGTGTATTTCCCGGACCAACTTCTTCTATTACTTCATTTTGTGATTCCATCTCCAGCTATCTGTTCACTCCATGAAGATACGTGTGTAAGGCCGACATAACATCACAATCCTACGAGTATAGTATCAAACACAGGATGAATAGGTATCACACTTGTCCCATTTCCTCATGGCTGGCTATGGCTAGATTCCAGGGTCAAAAACCCAAACCCGTCCCAAACAAGTGGATCCGTTCAGATACACACACGCATCACACTTGTCCATCGAGCAATGCTACATACATGGGGACTTCACAGACGTTTTACAGGGCAAGGCTGACGTGGGTTGTGCTAATTGGCCATTAGAGACTGCGGGCCCCCCTGAAAATTGGGGGGGAGATTACTGATGGGGGGAAGGAAAGTCCGTTGGTTAAGTAAAAGTAGTCCGTGAGTCTAGCAATTTTGCTTGTGCATCCATCCATCCATGTCTTTCTCGCATCTTCTTCTTTCGGTATCTACAACCAACCTCTTTTGTTTGGCACATGAATATTCTGTTCTTTCCTCCCTTTGCAATTCCAATAAAAGTGGGATGCAGCAGGGACTTGCTTCAGATTGATTATTCTCGCATATGTGCAGTGGTTGCCACCTTAATTATCACCTGTTGTTGATTTTATTTTATCTAATTTTGCCGGAGGGAATTACGATTAATGATTAGCATGCAACGTTATCTACAGCCGGAGGCCCCGGATATGCCCTAAACGCCCAGGCGGGCTGCCCGGCAAAACCGGCCCAAACGCTCGACGAGCATTCCTATTTGGAGCGGATATGGGGATGCCCGAATGCGCCCGAGCATGGCTGCCACGTATGACTGACGGCAAGGGCCCATGTGGTCACACGTCAAAAATATTGGTCCAACGAGCGCCTCCTCCGGTCCTCGATGCGGACGCATTCATGGCACCACTCCGACGTGCCGCCTGAGGGACCAAGTCCGGCCATTTAAGCTAGAGAGCGACAACCCATCTCTATGACGTCCCCATCCCTTTCCTCTCCCTCCCCTCGGTGCCGCCACCATCCATCTGCTTGATGTAGCTGCTAGCCATGGCCCGGCAGAGGATCGCCATGTATGCGATGCTGACTCCAGAGCGTCGGTTTCAGCTGCTAGAGGAGATCTGTGCTAGGCGCGATGCAAGGGTCGCTGTCGGCCTGCCTCCGGATTCGCCATAGCCAGAGGAGGAGGACGCATAGCCGGAGAAGGAGGAAGCTGTCATGGTGGAGGACGACACTGCCATGGTGGAGGCGGAGCGGGAACCAACGGAGGACACACGGGAATATCGTGAAGTTACTTTCACCATGATTCATGGATTTGACGTTTATTGCCTTGATAAATGTTATGTGGGATGACCAGAGCTATGGTGTTGTTTTTGCTTGAACAAATACCTACTTATGATTAGATGGCCAGCTCCCACATTAGTGCCCACTGACGGATGATATTGATGGATTATGGATGGGCTTAGGCCCATATAAGACACTAATCCCTGGTTAATCTTGAGGCCCATGTATGATATGGCAGGTGGTGGGAAGTTTAGTCCCACCTTGCTAGTTGAGGAGAGTTGAGACCCCTTTAAAAGGGTTGCTCTACCACTTGCCATTGGGAGCTTGGGAAGAGGAGTGATACACGCGCGGTCCTCCTCCTTCTCCGCCCGCCTCGCCACGCCTCGCCTCGTCACAACGCACGCGCGCCGCGTGTTGCGGGTTACGGGAATGAGCCGAGCCGAAGCTTATTTTTGCCGCTCAGGAATGAATTAATTAATCAGGGATTAATTAACGAGTGGGCCACTGTCCGAGACGTTGGAATGTGGACAGACTTGCGTTCCCGGGATTCGTCGACTCCATTCGCGGGTGTGCGAACCTTCTCTGGGAATGACGAATCCCTTCCCGGGAGTGCGTCGACTCGGTCGTGGGCCTCCGCCCAGGCCCATGACTTTCTACCCGACGAACTATATAAGAAGGCTCTGGGTAGTGGAGTGACCTAGTGTCATCTACTATTCCTCACGTTGTGCTGCCTCCGGTGGTCCCATCCCGACGACCGCGTGCACATTTGGTCGGGAGAGCAGGTGCCTCCGGAACCCTGTCATTCGAGATCCTGCCCGGGAGAACGGCAATAAGGTTTTTGGGGAGTGTCTCAACGCGACTGCTCTCGATCCGTCCCCAACTCCGTCCGCCACTGCTTCCACTACTTTCCCTGCATTGACACCATGTCCGACAACGCCGCCGCCAAGAAGAAGGCCACGGAAGACACCGAGGTTGCTGCTGCCGCCGCCGCGTTGGCTTGGCCAACCAGAGGGTATGATCTGCTCATCCCTCATTTACTCATACTTGTGCTAGCCGTATATGTGCTGCTCATAGATGGTTCGCTTCTATGTTCTGTACGTGCTAGTATGCTTAGGTATCGCTATGGGATGCATACCGTTTATGCCATGCTTACTGTTTACTCGTGGATTAGTCTAATCAGGAAAGTGCTAATATTTCCAACAATCCAAAAACCTTATTTTAGGCACTTTTTGATTCAACGCTTTGCTGCTACTCCGAAACCGGAAAAGTTTACCAGTACGCATTTTAAGCGTTGGCAGACAAGGACCACCTTGTGGCTCACAGCGATGAACGTGTTCTGGGTTGGTGGTGTGCCCCCCACAAAACGATTGCTCCTAAGCAGGAGAAGGCGTTTAGGGAGGCAACCACAATCTTTGTGGGAGCAGTTCTGAGTGTGATTGGAGACAAGTTGGTTGACTCATGTATTCATATGCGGGTTGCCAAAAACTTGTGGGATGCGCTCGAAGTCAAATTCGGTGCAACCGATGCTGGCAGTGAGCCGTATGCCATGGAGCAGTTCCATGATTACAGGATGGTTGATAACCGTCCTGTATTGGACTAGGCTCATGAGATACATTGCATTGCTAAGGAGCTAGAGCTCCTGAAGTGTGAGTTACCGGACAAGTTTGTCGCGGGTTGCATTATTGCAAAACTCCCTCCTAGTTGGAGGAACTTTGATACTTCTCTCAAGCACTTGAGACGTGAATTCTCTGTTGAGGATGTCATTGGTCATCTCAGTGTTGAGCAGAACTCGAGAGCAAAGGACTCACACGTGAAAGGGGCAGAGGGTTCTTCTAGCGCCAATGTGGTGCAGAAGAACTTCCACAAGTTCAAGGGAAAGAACTCTGTCCAGCAGAATACTATCTTTAAGAAGAATGGTAAGAAGAAAGACAAAAAGAGAGATGGCTGCTTTACTTGTGGTTCAGAGGAACATTGGGCAAACAAGTGCCCAAACACGTGCAAGAAGCCAGCACAGAACTCCAAGTCTATGAATGTCACTCTGAGCAACAATGATGTGGCATCTGGGTATGATAATCTGCTTACCATACTTTCAGTTTGTCAGTCCACCGATTGGTGGGTTGACACTGGGGCCAATATTCATGTGTGTGCTTATGTGTCTTTGTTTTCTTCTTACCAGGTCGCACTAGATTGTTTCGTCCTAATGGGGAATGGATCACATGCTTCTGTTCATGGTGTTGGCATGGTAGATCTGAAGTTTACTTCGGGAAAGATCGTGCAACTGAAGAACGTGCAGCATGTCCCCGCCATCAAGAAGAATCTCGTTAGTGGCTCCTTTCTATGTAAAGAAGGGTTTAAGTTAGTATTTGAGTCTAATAAAGTAGTCGTATCTCGGTATGGACTATTTGTTGGAAAAGGATATGATTGTGGTGGTTTGTTCCGCCTTTCCCTGGAGGATTTCTGTAATAAAGTCGTGAACCAAATTCATTCTAATTTGAACGAATCTGAGGTTTGGCATTCATGTCTTTGTCACATAAATTTTGGTTGTATGACGCGGCTAGCTAAGATGGATTTAATCCCGAGTTTCACTTTAGCCAAAGGCTCTAAGTGCCATGCGTGTGTGCAAGCTAAGAAACCTCGCAAGCCTCACAATCTTGCGAAGGAGAGACACCTAGCACCATTAGAGCTCATACATTCATATCTCTGTGAGATGAATGGTGTGTTGACTAAAGGTGGAAAGAAATACTTCATGACTCTGATTGATGATTCCACTAGATTCTGCTATGTGTATTTGTTAAATACTAAGGATGAAGCTCTACACTACTTTAAAGTCTATAAGGCTGAAGTTGAGAACCAACTTGAGAAGAAAATAAAATGAGTCCGGTCTGATCGTGGTGGAGAGTACTTTTCTAATGAGTTTGATTTATTCTGTGTGGAACATGGTATTATTCATGAGAGGACGCCTCCCTACTCACCCCAGTCAAATGGGGTTGCCGAACGAAAAAACTGTACTCTAACTGATTTGGTTAACGCCATGTTAGATACATCGGGTTTATCCAAGGCATGGTGGGGGAGGTTGTATTGACATCATGTCACGTCCTGCATAAAGTTCCCACAAAGGATAATGAGACTACTCCCTATGAGCAATGGGAAAAGAAAAGAACTACACTCTCTTACTTGCGCACTTGGGGCTGTTTGGCTAAAGTCAATGTGCCGATAACCATAAAGCGCAATTTGGGACCAAAGACCGTGGACTGCGTTTTTCTTGGCTATGCCAAGCATAACATTGGCTATAGATTTCTAGTAGTGAAATCTAATGTACATGACGTGAAGGTCGGTACGATCATGGAGTCTAGGGATGCTACATTCTTTGAAGATATTTCCCCCATGAGAGATATGCAAAGCATTTCTAGACTGGAATCTGATGAGACTCCTGAACCTGCCATTCCGATGGAATACTATGAACATAAAAGTAATGAGAGTTCCATGGAGGATGACGAGGAAGCTCCTGTTAGG
The DNA here is from genome assembly GCF_003073215.2 of Triticum urartu. Lineage (NCBI taxonomy): Eukaryota > Viridiplantae > Streptophyta > Magnoliopsida > Poales > Poaceae > Triticum > Triticum urartu. The sequence goes on along the minus strand of NC_053026.1, from coordinate 5,107,481 downwards.
AGCAAGAGACAAAGGACTGCAAATTCTTTTGGTGATGATTTCCTCGTGTACCTCGTGGATGATGACACTCCCAGTTCCATTTCAGAAGCTTATGCATCTCCTGATGCTGACTACTGGAAGGATGCGGTCTGTAGCGAGATGGATTCCATCTTGGCTAACGGGAGATGGGAAATCACTGATCATCATTATGGTTGTCAACCATTGGGATGTAAGTGGGTGTTCAAGAAGAAGCTTAGGCCCGATGGTACTGTTGAGAAGTACAAGGCTAGGCTTGTGGCCAAGGGTTATACCCAGAAAGAAGAAGAGGATTTCTTCGACACTTATTCACTTGTGGCTAGACTGACAACCATTCGAGTGTTACTCGCATTGGCTGCCTCGCATGGTCTTCTCGTTCACCAGATGGACGTTAAGACGGCTTTCCTTAACGGAGAGCTAGACGAGGAAATTTACATGCAACAACCATATGGCTTTGTAGTAAATGGTCAGGAAAGAAAGGTGTGCAAGCTAGTGAAATCCTTGTATGGCCTGAAACAAGCGCCTAAGCAATGGCATGAGAAGTTTATTACTACTTTGACATCTGCTGGCTTTGTTGTTAATGAAGCTGACAAATGTGTATACTATCGCTATGGTGGGGGAGAAGGAGTTATACTGTGTCTGTATATCGATGACATACTGATATTTGGGACCCACCTCAAAGTCATTGAGGAGGTCAAGGCTTTTCTATCTTATAACTTTGAGATGAAAGACCTGGGCGTGGCTGATGTTATCTTGAACATCAAGCTACTGAGAAATACTGAGGGTGAAATTACACTTTTGCAATCCCACTATGTTGAGAAGATTTTGAGCCGTTTTGGATATTCGGACTGCAAACCTTCTGCAACACCATACGATCCTAGCGTGCGGATTCGAAAGTTCGAAGGCACGGTTGTAGATCAATTGAGATATTCTCAAGTGGTTGGTTCACTAATTTACCAAGCATGTGCTACTCGTCCTGACATCTCATTTGTTGTGTGCAAACTGAGCCGGTTTGTTTCCAATCCGGGAGATGTGCACTGGCATGTTATTGAGCGAGTGATGCGTTACTTGCAAAGTACTGTGAACTATGGAATTCACTATTCGGGGTACCCGACGGTACTTGAGGGCTATAGTGATTCGAATTGGATATCTGATGCTGATGAGATGAAAGCCACAAGTGGACATGTCTTCACACTTGGTGGTGGTGCTATTTCCTGGAAGTCTGGCAAGCAGACGATCTTAACCAGATCGACTATGGAAGCAGAACTCACAGCATTAGACACATCATGCGTCAAAGCAGAATGGCTTTGAGAGCTTTTGATGGATTTGCCGGTGGTTGATAAACCAGTGCCAGCTGTCCTTATGAACTGTGACAATCAAACGGTGATTGCCAAGGCTGAGAGTTCAAAGGACAACATGAAATCCACAAAGCACATAAGAAGAAGATTGAAATCTATCAGAAAATCAAGAAACTCCGGAGTGATAGCATTGGATTATATCCAGACGGCTAAGAATCTGGCAGACCCTTTTACTAAAGGGCTATCACGGATTGTGATAGAAAATGCATTGAGGGAAATGGGTATGAGACCCACGTAAGTTGCCATGGGGGTAACCCAACCTATGTGATCGGAGATCCCGTGAATTAGGACCTGGGAAAACAATCCAGCAGTCAACTGAGGAGAGTATCCTTAATAAACCCACTCCGTTGGAGATGCAGTAATACTCTCAGTTCTGTAAGGCAAGCTGACTTTTCTCTTAATGTGTTCCAAATCTTGTGTAAGCAAGATGCTAACCTACAGAGCATTATTTGGAGCAACACACCTATGTGAGCCCGCTTGCTGGTCACAGTCTATGAGATTGGGTAGACTCTAGGAAGCTCATGAGAAGGTACGGAGTATGACTAATAAGCTCCCGCCGTGGGGTTTAGTCTTCGGCAGCCACGTATCAGCTGACAATAGGCGAAACTTCTGCACGCCAAACTGACAATTCAAGGCATAGTCCATTGTTCAGTTGTGACGAAGTCTAGTCCTGTTGCTCTAGGTGGAAGTTCAACTTAACTGTCTCCACTGAAATTTCTGATATATCAAACAATGTGTGGAACAGTTGACAAACTTATGTGCCTCGAGATCTGGTGGGGGATTGATGGCTTATGGATGGGCTTAGGCCCATATAAGACACTAATCTCTAGTGAATCTTGAGGCCCATGTATGATATGGCAGGTGGTGGGAAGTTTAGTCCCACCTTGCTAGTTGAGAAGAGTTGAGACCCCTTTATATGGGCTGCTCTACCACTTGCCATTGGGAGCTTTGGAAGAGGAGTGATACACGCGCGCTCCTCCTCCTCCGCCACCCGCCTCGCCACGCCTTGTCACTTCGCGCGCGCGTCGCAGGTTGCGGGGACGAGCCAAAGCTTATTTTTGCCGCTCAGGAATGAATTAATTAATCAGGGATTAATTAACAAGTCTTCTCCGGGAACGACGACTCCCTTCTCAGGAGTGCGTCGACTCGGTCGTGGGCCTTCGCCCAGGCCCACGACTTTCTACCCGATGGACTATATAAGAAGGCTCTGGCTAGTGGAGTGACCTAGTTCGGTTCACTCACTCCCTCTCGCGTAACCTAGCCGTCATCTACTATTCCTCACGCTGTGCTGCCTCCAGCGATCCCATCCCGACGACCGCGTGCACGTTTGGTCAAGAGAGCAGGTGCCTCCGGAACCCTGTCGTTCGAGATCTTGGTCGGGAGAACGGCAATAAGGTTTTTGGGGAGTGTCTCGATGCGACTGCTCCCGATCCGTCCCCAACTCCGTCCGCCGCTGCTTCCACTACTTCCCCTGCATCGACACCATGGCCGACGACGACGCCGCCAAGAAGAAGGCCACGGAAGACACCGAGGCTCCTGCTGCCGCCGCTGCGTTGGCTTGGCCAACAGGAGGGTATGATCTGTTCATCCCTCGTTTACTCGTACTTGTGCTAGCCGTATCTGTGCTGCTCATAGATGGTTCACTTCTATGTTCTGTACGTGTTAGTATGCTTAGGTATTGCTATGAGATGCATACCGTTTATGCCATGCTAACTGTTTACTCGTGGATTAGTCTAATCGGGAAAGTGCTAATATTTCCAACAGAGGTGTACCTCATCCGGTTTGGAGGGTGGGGGTGGAGGGGGGGGCGTCAATGTTGGAGATGCACATAGACGCTCCCTAATTTTGAAAGCCTAACTAGAGTTGAAGTTAAAAAATATCCCTCAAATCAAATATTAAATATGCTTGAAACTTCCCACATGCATTGTAGAAATCCGACTCTAATCATGATATGTGAATGTGAGTTAACAAAATATTCAAACCAAGAAAAAAGGAGCCTCCAATATAATGTGCTCACATGGAATGTTGGGGAGATCGTACGCTAGCTAGCTAGGTTTCTACAGGAGGAGGGGAAAGTTTCTTGTAGGAGCCGATTGCACAGGCGATGGCAAAGATGAAGGGTCCGAATGCTTTCGCCATAAGGTGATGGTGATGTCTTAAGAGAGGTGTAACACTCCGGGGGTTTACCACGCCTCCCCGGCCAGATCGCCGCCACATCGACGAGATATAGTCGTGCCACCCACAACGCCAATAACCTGCACACGCCCACACCCACACCATCAGAGAAGAGGAGGAATTAATTAATTAATTACTCCCTCAAGTAGTGATCTAAATGCTCTTGTATTTATTTATGAAGGGCTCAACTCACTCACCATGCGAGCATGGCGAAGAAGATGCCCAGCGCGAAGCTCAATCCAGAGACGCCGTCGCGGCGCACGCAGCAGCATCCGTGTCGGAAGGTGAAATACGAGACGCAGCCCACAAGGACAGCCAGCTCGGCCAAACCCACCACGAAAGACAGGCTCATAGGGTACACGCACTCACCCCTGTCGTTCAACCTGATATCCTCAGGCTTCTATATATTTTTTTAAACAAAACAAAACAAAAAATTACAACAACCAAGTAAGTATAGTACGTATTCCGTTCCGTTAAACACATGCAAATTAACAAACAACCAAAAACATAATAGTACTGCTAGTATGAATAATATCATGTGGAACATGTGCTTGCTTACCTCGGGCCTTGTGGCATCGTTGGCGAAAATCAAGGCCGCTATGCCTAATACTACCACCAAGTCAATTAGGAACCTTTTTAACTTTTCTGTGTTCATTTCGTTGTTGTCAGTTTGGTGGTAGGGTCATGTGGCACCCAGCTGCAAGCAAAAAAGAAACAACAAGAGAAATAAGATGGATTGTTAAGATTAAGACATTATGGAAATACATGCACTCGCAATTCACATGGAGATGCATGCCATTGCCGCAGCCACGGGACTGAAATTTGTGTATGGGTCTGGTCGGCTTCTTGCGTATGCATGCTTGCATTGATTCTTATTATGAGGAAGGAACCATGTCGAAGCGGGGATGGAAGTTGTGGGAAGGGGAATGAAAGTAGGTGAGCGGGCGTTTAGCGGTGGAGCTAGTTTCTCGTTTGTTTCTTCCTGTCCCAAAGTAAGTGGACCTCCGACTTTCTTGGAGAGTCAAACTTTCTTAATAAGGTTGTGATGGGGACATCCTTCTTCAAGAGGCGATGTTAGTAGCATGGCAAATCGGCAAGAAGGATCCTCTTGGCTGCCTCGTGTGCATGCAGAGGTTGGACTACAATGTTAGGCCAGTCATAGTGAGAGTAACATAGCGCATTTAAAAAAAATTGTTTATGTGACAAGTAGTTAATGAGATGCTCCGTCCCCCAACCCTAGCCTCCCCTCCTCCTCACCCCCAACCCTAGCCGCCCCTACTCCCTGACCCCCCCCCCCTCCCTTCCTCGCCGCCGCCCGAGGCAGCCGCCGGGCAAGCCCGGGGCGCCAAGGATGGTGGCGGCGGGGCCTCGGTTGCCCTGCTTCTGCGTGGGGACCCCAGATCTGGAGCGGTGCCTCCATTGGCAAGGCACGGCCGGCTAGCAGCCGTGCGGGCGGTGGATCTCATGTCCCGACTGCGCGGGTGGCGGGATTCGGTGGTCGTTGGCGGCCGGCGGCGGCTTCTGCGACGGTCGGTGCGCGCGATCTGGCGCCTCCCCCTCCTCCCCTGGTCGGCGTGTGCGCCAGCCTGGTCGGGCCACACTTCCTCTTGGTCGCCGGTTCTGTACAGGAGGTGTTGCTGGTGGCGGGGATCTGGTTCAGGCGAAATCCCTAGCCGGCTATGACCGGCCGCGCCGACGGCGACGCCTGAGGGTGCCGTTCCTTCCTTGGAGGCGTCAGTATGGACTGATCTCTTCACTTCACCTTCCCCTAGTTCTCCCAGACGCAAGCCCTAACTTTGTTGGGCGGCGGCGGCGCTCACGGCGCCGTTCCCTTCCTGAAGGCGCCGATTTGGAATCTTGGGGTTGGTGGCGCTTGTGGGTGGTGGACGACGGTGGTGGTGTGGCCCGATCCTAGCATGGATTTACGTCCGTTGCTTGGAGATGGACTCGCGTAGATGGAGGTCATCGGCTGGCGTCATGGTGGCGTGAATGGCGGAGGACCTGCCAAGGCTCGCGTAGGTGGAGGTCGTCGTGGTGGCGTCGATGGCGGAGAACCTGCCAAGGTTGTCACCTCTCTGCTCTGAAAATGGACCAGTGGAAGATGGCGGCGACAGCACATGTGAGTGTGTCGGACCGGTTTGAGCCCCGGACCCGGCAGATGGCTCGGTCGGGGCCTCCGGCTTTAGATGTTAAGCTTAGGTGAGAGGTCTGGGTATGTGGCCCAGCTTGCACCCTTCATCATTTGGATAGGAGTAGCGGCAAATGTTGCCAAGATGGCGGATTCGGACATATTGTTGTTCTACTTTGTAAGGTCCTCGAGAATAATCAATAAAATGGCCGATGCATCTCTCAGATGCAGAGGCCGGGGATCATCCTCCTTTTCTAAAAAAATAGTTAATAAGATGTTATAACATAATATGTTACTGCAACATAGCGCTTCTCAAGACATGATGAGTAAGCTAATAAATGAGACCATCTATGACATTATTATTATATTACTTTGCATTATAAAAGAAGTAACTTAGACTAGTGTCATATGCGTGACACTAGTATAAGTTACTCTCTACTATAACCAGCCTTAGTAGCATCAAGGCGAGGTAATCAGCATGGTGGAGGACGTGGAAGGGACGGGATTGGGATAGACCAACTGACCAAGTGTGTTCTGACTTGTGAGCTTCCGACAAAGACAAAGAGAACAACGCTTAATTACCGTCGGAAAGTGAGTTGATCGATCGGGCGATCGTAGCCATCAGTCGTGCGCGCACACAGTTGTTTCCCTGTTTAATTTTTATTAATTATATTTCTTACAAATATATGCTACTAATGGCTATGACCATATTTTGTTGATTTCCGGCAAGAGGAAGCAGACGGTATCGGTGCTAAAACTGGCAGATCTCGGGTAGAGGGTTGCAAGCTTGATGATCTGAGCTAGATGGTAACAGAAGAAAGTAGGGACACATTGTTTAACCAGGGCCCTCTCGAATAGGTAAATCCCTACTTTCTACTTTTGATATATTGATTGTGATGGGTTGCATCCAGTGTAGTTTTTGGCTTCTTTGCTGGTTGCTTCTTTTGGTGCTCATGATGAGCAACCCGCTCAATGGTTCTGGAGCACTTCTCGCATCGGCGTGTATGCCTCGAGGAACGAGCAGATCTTTGATCAAATCTTTCTATTCTTTTTCTGCTAACCAGGTGTCTTCCATAACACAGTATCTTGATACTATGTCTGATAGCTTAAGAAACATTCTGAATCATCTCCGTGCGAAGACTATGGATGCCTTCATTATGACAATTCTAACGGAACGCCGGAATAGCTTCTGTATCGCAGTAATCTAGGATCTTATTTTTTACGAACAAGAATCTCATCTAGAATTGCCGAATGGTTTTTCTAGGCTTCTGCTTAACATAGGCCAAATCCCAGACGTCGGTTGGTCTCGAACCCCCGGGACAACATGCGACGTGGGGGCAGAGCAAATCCGAATCCGGATCGATTTGACATCGTCCTGCGATGCAAGGGTGGCTCAAGGGGACCCTTGGGACGTTTGCGGGGCGGCGTGTTCGAGATCATCTTGAGAGCGCGGATCCGATCTCCAAGCTCGATTCAATCGACTGTGGCCGCTGTTCTTTGAGGGGTGACCCGCCGGTTCCTCGGCCATGGCCACCGGACTGTCCTCGGCCGGATCCGAGGATGCTCCACAAATTGCTTAGGTAGTACTAGCAAAAGGGCCCCTGCGTTGCAATGGAGTAAAAAACCATAATCTCCAATAGCCATGACCACATTTTGTTGTATCACCGAGATACAATATCACTCTCAATTTCATGAAATCATAAACAATTTTTGAAATCATGAAATAAATAAATTCATGCACATATTTGAAATCGTGAAGACTTTTAAATTTTTTTGAACATTTTCTAAAATCAAGAACATTTTTTAATTCATGGCCATTTTATACTATTATAAAACATTTTAAAAATTATGCACATTTCTTAAAACGATTTTCTTGAGTCCGTGAATTTTCCTAGAATTGATGGACATTTTATTTGGAAATTGGTGGAACAACTTTTCAAATTCACAAACTTTTTGTTTTGATTTGATGAACTGTTTTTGGATTTAATGAACATTTTCTGAAATGCAAGATCATTTTTTGAATCAGCGAACATTTTATGAACGAATAAACTATTTTTTAAGTCACGAACAGTTTTTTAATTTTTAGGGTATTTTTTTACAGAAAGACTGTAAGGGAACCCCCTACAGTATAATTGGTGCAACAAACCCAAATTGCAAGTACCGTGCCTTGAACCTGGGTGGGTGAGAAGGCATCATCCCCTTCCTACCACTAGGCTATACCTTAGTCTGCTTTTTAGGGTATTTTTCGTTCATGACATTTTCTGAATTGCCCTATTTTTGTTCAAATCATCAACATTTTTTAATACACGAACTTTTTAGAAAATCATGAACATTTTTTTATTTTCCAAACATCTGTTTTCAAAAAAAATTGAATAAGAAAACATATTTTTACAAAATAACAAAAAAATGAATCTACAGACATTATATTTAAAAGCTCTCAATTTTTTATTTTCGAAACTTTTTTAAGTCCCAACTAATTTAAAGTATAAAATAACAGAAACGGAAAAGAAAAAGAGAAAATAAAAACGAAATATAGAAAATAGGCCGGTCGGATATGGGCCGGCCCAACGGGCATGTCGCATCTCTCCCAGCGCGCAGAGCACTGTATAAGAGGTCCCTACTGCATGGGCCGGCCCAGGCGGGGAATTCCCTTGTGAGAAACATTTTTTATCACTTATAGATGGCATTCGTATGTAATTTTTTGCAACCTTGGAGGAAAAATCCATGACATACCGCCGAAAGCAATAGCCCTTTGATTATTAGTTAGTTATAGATATAGATTTTAGTTTAACTAGCAAAACGGCACGTGCGTTGCAAGGGGTGAAATAAATCATAATCTTAAATGGCCATGACCACATTTTACTGCATCACCAAGAGACACTATCACTCCCATTTTAATGACATCTTGAAAAAATTGAAAATCAAGAACATTTTTAAACTCGTGTACATTTTTCAAATTTGTGAACATTTTTACAGATTTTCAAACATTTTATAAAATCATGAACATTTTTAAAATTCATGAATTTTTTCTAAAACATTTTTCTTGAATAGGCTAACATTTCTAGAGTCAAGAACATTTTTTTGGAAATTTATGGAACAATTTTTTAAATTCACAAAAAATGATTTAATGAACATTTTTGAACTGCATGATCATTGTTTGAATCAGCCAACATTTTATGAATCAATAAACTATTTTGTAGGTCAGGAAGATTTTTTGAAATTTTAGGATATTTTTCAATTCATGAACATTTTTTGAAATGGCGAAATTTTGCTCAATTTTATTAACATATTTTAATACACAAACTTTTTGAAAAAAGCATGAACATTTTTTGATTTCACAAACATTTGTTCCAAAATTGCAAACATTTGTTAAAAATCGCGAACATTTCCTGAATACACAAACATTTATGAATTATTAAGCACTTTATCTCAAAAATATCTTTTTTTTAATGTTTGAAATCTTTTTAAAGTCTCAAATTATTTAAAGTAGAAAAAACAAAGACGGAAAAGGAAAATGGAATTTGAAAAATAGGCCGCCTGGACATGGGCCGGCCCAAAGAGGCGCATTGTGTCTTCTCCCATCGTGCAGAGCACATTATAGAAGGTTTCTACTACATATTGGGCCAGGCGCCCTAGCCTTATCGGGCTGAGGGGAGGCGCCCTGACCTTATTGGGCCAGGCGCACAAGTCCCTCAAGGCCCGTGTGGCTTGGGAGATGTGGAAAGTCCACCTGTGTATGGAAAAAGGAGGGAATTGGACTTGGAGTCCAACTCCTCCCCCTTGGTGCGTCCCTAGGGCTTGGAGGGCTGACCACCACCCCCCTCCACGTATATATAGAGGGGAGGGGGCACCCCCAAGAGGACACACAAGCCTTTGGCCCCCCCCTCTCTCCCGTTACTTCGTAACTCCTCCGTCTGTGTTGTTTCAGTAGCGCTCGGCGTAGCCCTGCCGGAATCACTCCATCATCATCGCCGTCACGTCGTCGTGCTGTTGGTGATCCCATCTGCTTCTCATCCCTCGCTTGCTGAATCAAGAAGGAGGAGACGTCATCGAGCCGTATGTGTGCTGAACGCGGAGGCGTCGTCCGTTCAGTACTTCATCGGTTTGGATCGCGATTGGATCGTGACGAGTACAACTACATCAACTGCGTGATATATGCTTCCGCTTAACGGTCTATGAGGATACGTAGACACACTCTCTTCTCTAGTTGCTATGCTTCTCTTAGATAGATCTTGGGTGTTCATAGGAAGTTTTTGATTTTCATGCAATGTTCCCCAATACAGCGAACCTCTGCAACCAGAAATCGTTTGCCATCTCCTCCCATGAGTCTGGTCTCTCCCATGAGTGTGTGAAGAGAAGCTACCATTCACTCCCCTGGTAGTACTGCAAGCATAGCACACGCGTATGAATCATACTTCTACCAATTGATTTTGACTATATGAGAGAGAGAGAGAGAGAGAGAGAGAGATTAGGTGCGAAGATATATAATATGGAAGATAGAAAATTTGAGGAATTTTGTCAAAATTCGGCGCAATCATCTAGATTTGTTTGGTTGTCATATTATTGGGGAAGAAGATTGGTAATTTACTATATTAGAAAAATAACAAAAATTCCTTGCTTAGTAAACCAATCAAGCAACATAAAAAAAATGGAGTACATATAGTATGACTAATTTACTACTCCCACTATAAACTAATATAAGATGTTTTAGACCACGACTTTAGTGGTCTAGAGTGTCTTATATTTATTTGCAGAGGAAGTACGTTGTGAAATTAGGACTATCATTTTAGCTTATAAGGTTATTTTTAAACACATTATTCTATAACTCACTTGCACTCTCATCATTCATATTTAATTCTTGCCAGATCAAAGAAGCGTACCATTTTATTTTACAAATACCCGCAAGCACATGCTCCTGATCATACTGACAACAAGTTGTATCCATGAACAAAATCCACTTGAACTTACGAAGGGAGTTCAGTAATAACGGGAATCATCAAGTTCCAAATCTTGAGGAGCTCAAATGCAAATGTGTGAAGCCACCCGCCAAGCAAATATTCTAATCTTCTGTGGGACATTAGCTTTTCAAATAATATTCCAGATCCTCCTTTCCCCGTTTACTGCTACACTAGAATTTCCCAGATTAACCTTGGAGTCCATGAGATTCTGTGCAAGCATGTACGCACTCTTAACTGAAAACATGCCACTTTTCTCATGATGCCAGGCACAAAGTTGCACTTGCGGAGTTGAATTTGGAAGCAGGACTGGGTGCTATTTTTTAAAAAAAAATCTTGAATTTGAAATTTGAAATTTATAAGGGGAGGTGTTAGAGGCGGGGTCGGTCTGGGTCCGGTCCAGGAGGTAGGAGTATTGTTTGGACGGACCGACTCGTCGTCTGGCCTGGCCTGGCCGTGAGATAAAAATTCCTTCTTTGTCGTCTCTGCTCTGGAGTTCATCAATGGCGGATACATACCGAGCAGGGGAGGGGAAGCAGATCGGGACCGGGATGCTGGATCGGGCCAAGAGGGCGCCGCCGCCGGCAGCCGCCGAGAGGAGCGCCAAGAAGCCCTGCTGCCACCGCGGCCCAAGCGTGCCGGAGATCTCCTCCCTCCTCTCCTCGCTCTCCGTCGCCAAGCGCCACTCCCCGGCCGCCGTCCACGACCACGACCACGCCCCCCTCAGCAAGCGGCCCCGTTACGACCACCACCATGACCTCGACGCCCGGATGCGAGGTACCCACCACGAAACTCCGATCCGATCCCGATCAGTCGCCCCGTCACCACCCCATGGCTCTGCATCTGCTGCTGCAGGACTGGAGATCAGCTGCGAGACGACGCAAGACATGGAGGAGCAGGAGCAGGGGCCGGACTGGGCGGGCTTCCTGCCGGAGCTGCTGGGCCTCATCTGCGGCCGGCTCCCTCTCGCCGACGTGCCGCGGTTCGGCGCCGTCTGCAGGCACTGGCGGTCGTGCGCGTTCCCGGTGTACCCGGCCGACGCCGCGCCCGTCCTGCTCAGCGCCACGCTCACCGCCGCCGGCGCCGTCCGCTGCTACAGCCCGCACCTGCACAGGACGTTCGTCCTCGCCGCGCCTCCCCTGCCCGAGGGCGGCAGGGTCTTCTCGGCGGGCGCCGGCGGGTGGGTCATGCTCAAGACGCCGGGCAGGACCGTCGTGTTGGCCAACCTCCTGGACGGGTCCGTGCACGAGACGCCCGAGCGGGAGGGCGACGATCGGGGGTTCATGACCTGCGCGCCGCGCCGCCACGACAATGGCCGCAACAACAACACCGGCAACCCTCCCAATCCCAACGACTGCTGCTTCGACGTGTTCGCCGTCTTCTCCGGTATGGGCACCGTCAGGGTCGAGAGCTGGGCCGGCGGCGGCGGCGGCTGGAAGAGCGTCGAGGAGCAGAGCGGGTTCAGAATGTCCTGCTGCTGCTGCCCGGTGATGCACAAGGGGATGCTCTACTGCCTTGGACAGGAGGGTGCTCTAGGGGTCTACGATCCCGGCGAGGCGACGTGGAGCGCGCTCCCCAAGCCCGCCGGCTTCGGCCCGGAGCTCGCCTACAAGAATTGCCACCTCGTCGACTCGCGGTCGGAGCTGCTCGCCGTCCTGACGGGCAGCAATGGAGCCCCGCCCATCTACGTGCTGAGGCTCGACGAGGCCAAGATGGCATGGAAGAGGGTCAAGTCATTGGACGGCCAGTCCCTTTTCACCGGAACGACGTCGTCGGTGTCGGTGGCAAAGCCGGCCATCGAGTCCATGGCCGACAAGGTGTACCTTCCCAGGCTCTATGGCCGGCCGCAGGTGATCCAGGCGGTGCTCGCCGCCTCCGATGGTCGGCTCTTCTTCGTCGGCAAGGCGGCAGAGCTGGAGCAGCAGGGATTGGTCACGGCGTCCGGTGGTGGGGTTGACGGCGGCCCCTGGTGCTACGACATGGAGTCAGACTCCGGCGGACAATTCCTGGGCTCCAAGACCCTGCTGCAGTCCTTTTGGGCTCATCTCGGCGGCGCGGCGCCGCCGCTGCCCTCGCCGGATGAGGATGACGATGATGATGATGGAATGGTTATAGACTGACCGGCATCCATCCATGAAACTGGTCTTGCCATGTACAGTAGAATACACTTGTAATAAGATTGTATTATGCTTATCCTACAAATCAAAAGGAAAAAGATTGTAGTATTATACTTGCATATACTATATGATATTAAGATTTTTTGAACTATATATATATTCTACTAGAGCATGTCTAGATGGAGTTCTTCTAAGAACTAATCTTTTGCCCTCCCTCTGTTTGTCTGTCTGTCTTATGTTGTTGCAATATGAATGGAGAATGGAGCTAATCTATGAAGATGATGATGATGATGTTGATGAATTGTTGTTGTTGTCGTTGTCGTCGAAGCGGAGGTGGAGCGGGACGCCGGGGGTGGGCTCGACGACCTTTGCGTCGGGGAGCGCGTCGGCGAGCATGGCCCTGAAGGCCTGGATGGTGCCCCGGGTGGAGACGAGGGCGGCGAGGAGGCCCTTGGCGTCGAACTCGCCGTTGCTCATGGGCACGACGTAGCTTGGGCGGAGCAGCCTGGCGAGCTCCACGGCGTCCTCCTGCCCGGAGACGAGGGTGAAGTCGGCCGGGAGGAGCTGCTTGACGACGGGCGTGATGAGCACGTCGGCGCGCAGCGCCCTGTCCCGCAGGAACCCGGCGTCGTACACGCAGTGCGGCTCGTAGTAGACGCTGGTGTTTTTGCCGGCGGTGACGATGTAGCCGTTCTCCGGGCGCTGCCACGGCGGGCCGAGCACGGGGCCGGCGGTGGCGAGCACGGTGACGGCGGCGGCGGTGGTGGACTGGCCGGGCTCGAGATAGGTGACGTGGGTGAAGGGGAGGGCGGAGAGGATGGGGCGCGCGTTGGGCGTGGCGACGACGGGGAGGCCGGGGCGGATGGCGGCGAGCTGGGTGAGGGTGCGGAGGTGGCAGTGGTCGTCGAGGCTCTGGGTGATGAGCAGCAGGTCGGCGAGGAGGCCGGCGTCCGGCTGTGGGTGAGAGTTGGGGAGGGTCTTCTTGGCGGCGTCGAAGAGCCAGGGGATGCCGAAGTCGAGGTTGCCGACGAGGATGGGGTCGACGAGGACGCGGAAGCCGCCGGGCAGCTCCCACAGCCAGCCGTTGAACTGGAGGTAGGTGAGCTTCACCGCCGCCGGAGACGACGCCGAGGTTGTCGCGGGTGTGGTGGTGGAGGAGGAGGAAGACTGTGTTGCGTTGATGCTGCTGCTTGTGATTCTGGTGGTGGTGTGGTGGATCGGTGCTGGCCGACGGCGAGGTGTGGAGGTGGAGGTGGCGCCGCCGGAGAGGATGGAGGGAGGGAGGAGCTTGAGGAGGAGGAGGCCGGCCATGGCTGATGGCTCTTGTTGGATCTATCTGTCTCCGGCTTGGGTTTGGGTTTGGTCTCGTTGGAAGTGGATGGTTGGCAATGGTGGTGGAGGTGTGGCCACTTGTACGCCTCCGGCTCCAACTGCTCTGCTTTCTCTCCAAAAAAGAAAATGTTTGGCAGCCAAGCCATGAAGAAGCGTTCGATTTGCCATGCCTAAAAATCTCTTTATTTATATTTTTTTAACTTTATATATACATATGTATTGACTGATTGTACAATAATAATTGTTTGCTTGTTGACTGATAATAATTCTAATGTGCACTAGTTGCTGGCAAAAGTTAAAAAAAAAGGTACAAGTGCCAAACTGCTTTGCTAGCTTAGCTTTCATGGAGATGTCTGTATTTTAGCAGGAATGTACTATAATGAGAAGCGATTTAGTACTCCCTCCGTCCGAAAATACTTATCATCAAAATGGATAAAAGGAGATGCATCTAGAGATGAAAAACATGCATGGTACAAGAGACCAGCAACATAATCATCATCATGACTAGCAGTGAGTCAGATAAGATGGTACATTACATGATGAGGAAATTCATTCATTCACAATCCATCCAAACAAACTCACTACAATCGATGCTGCAGTAATTAAAATTAAGCAAGCAGATGCTATGAAAATATACACATGAATGGGATGGGATGGGGTTGGGGTTGGGGTTGGGGTTGGGGTTGGGTTGGGTGTCAGCAACAGGAATCAGGTCTGGATAAATAGGACTCACTCAAAGAGCCATCACCTACTACCAAGGATGCATTGCATCCAGCTCGCTCCGCGGGCAGCCATGGCTATGGCTATGCTACCGCTACGCCACCGTTCGCCCGTAGCAGATCCCGGCGAGGTAGAGGTTCTTGGCCCACTTGTCCTGCAACATTTTCATTCCAACTCGGTCAGCAAAAGCTCTCCAATCCATAACAACTTGCTGCTTTACTAGGGAGGGAGGGAGGGAGGGAGGGTTCAAGCATGCATACCTTGACATGCGCGCTGGGGAACTGCGACGTCCGCAGGGTCTCCTGCGTCTCGTCCCGAGGCCGGCGCCTCGGCATGCTCAGGATCAGGGCCGACTGGTCCATGGTCGCCGCCATCGCCGTGATCCGGTACCCGTTGTCCCACCGCCTGTGGACGCCCTCGCTCGGGTACAGAAAGTCCAGCTCCACCACCTGCCACCAGTAACAACGTTTTACAAAGTCAACTATGAGACAACCAACAAGACAGGCGGCATCTTGGAATGTGTGCGACTCTGGGAGTTCAATCTTACACGCCTTTGCAAACAGTGGCATGTGAAAGAAAACATGGAGCGAAAAAAAGCCATACACAACTCATGTTTTGCTCCATTTATTTAAGGAAATGCTTCAGAATGATGAAATCACAATCTCACCTGGTCGGTGAACCCAGCGTTGCGTGACATCACTATGGCCCATCGGCTGCCCGACGTCGCCATCGACGTCACGTGGAAGCCTTCCTTCCATTTCTTGTTTATCCATTTGAAAGGGAAGGAATCGCTCACCTTGTAGGACTGCTGCGTGTATGGCGTGCCTGCCAGTCATCAGAAATACCACAACATATTATAGCACCAGCTAAGCAGTTATATGTATAATAAAAAAGTTTCCCCGCAAAACAAAAATCTACAAGAAAAAGCAACACAAGAATCATGAACAGGGGCTCCCATCAAAAGATGGCAACTGCAATCTGGTAAGCAGAGAAAATATCACAATCTGGTAGCAAGATACTCAGATGGAAGGTGCCTGTTCCTGCCATTTCAGATGACTGATCCTGCTGTTGGAACACAAGCGGATTTGGAGCAGCGACTTCGCTCTCCTCTCCAGGTTTACTTCTGAGGCTGATTCACACAGATGTGGTACATTGCAAGACAACTAGACTCACCAGGAGATACATGCTTACTATCTA
Organism: Triticum urartu; assembly: GCF_003073215.2. Taxonomy (NCBI): domain Eukaryota; kingdom Viridiplantae; phylum Streptophyta; class Magnoliopsida; order Poales; family Poaceae; genus Triticum; species Triticum urartu. Next base: position 5,091,484 of record NC_053026.1, on the reverse strand, counting down.
TACCGCAACATATGCGACAGCTAGGGAAAAAACAGAAAGTAAAGACTATATCTATACGTAACACAAAAAGATATGCATACCTTTGGACATCACTACAAGAGAGCTTCCGATGTTGGCGCCAGCGACAGAACTGATGTAGAAATTTTTCTCCCATTGTTCCATAATCCAGTCCTGTTTTTTTTTGGTTAAAATGAGTGCAAATGAGGAGAATTAAGTTACACGAGGGACAGATGGGAAGTTTCTTCTACCTTGTGAAGGAAATGTGGAGACAGTTCATAGACTTGATCCGTGAAGCCAGTTCCAGCATCCATAATGATTGCCCAAAGATCAACACATGATGATATTGAGCTTATCAGAAGACCATCCTCATTTCCTTTCTCCACGTGTGGCGCTAACCTATTGTCAGCCACATTATAGTGGTACCTATCAAGGAAAATAGTTAATCAGCCTGTATACAAATAAACTACATAAAAAGATGATGATGATGGTGCATCAATCAATGCAAACAATGAAGGAGAATACTCTAGATTGTCAGCGTATTTTGGTTCCCAGCAAAGATTGTAAAGTTTCCTTCATTTATAGTCCCTCCGTTTCTAAATATAAGTCTTTTTAGAGATTTCAATATGGACTACATACGGAAGTATGTAGACGTATTTTAGAGTGTAAATTTTTCATTTTGCTCCGTATGTAGTCCATATTGGAATCTTTAAAGGACTTATATTTAGGAACGGAGGCTTGAGTTCTCCTAACAGGTTATAAACTACAGGCAACTCTGATGGAAATATATGGGATGTGGCACATGAGCTTCACAGGTCTCGGTGGAAAGGTAACTTTTTACCGTATTGCTATGCGTACGAGGGCATTATAATACATCATATCAGGGAAGGATCATCATACTCCAGGCCTACACGACAGGCAAATTGCCGACACAAGAAAAGTCTTATGTAAGGCATTTTTTGCTGATACAAAGGAGTGTGCATATCTGACCATGGCTAACAACATCTGCATTGCCTGTTACAGCTTACAGAAGCCAGTATGAGCCTAAGATGTAAACACAATGTGCTGGAAAGTACACGGTACACAGGTTCCATGAATACATCTAAAGTAAGTCTGTGAGTTGCTTTATGATTGTAACAATTAGGGTAAACCCTCAAAGCTGAACTTGAACCAGTAGATAACTGTCAAAAGAAATCCTAATATGATCCTGTGGGTTTCACTAAAACAATAGAGGAGAAGAGTTAGCTTGAGAATCAGAACTGTACCTCTGTTTCATGGGCGATCTAGAATTATATACAGAAATCCACTGTGTTGCTGGAACACCCAGGCGAATCTTCTTTCTTGCATTGCTATCGTCGTCGTCATTAAGCAGCCTAGAACGCTTCTGCCCTACCTGCAGGGAATGAAAGAATTTAGTAACACATGCAGTGTTTTCAGGTTCACTTAATAACTCCAAATCATGTGCAATGCCCTAACACGAACCTTTTGGGCTCCATCGGTATTGATTGGTCTGATGGAAGGGTTTGGTCCAATTAAAACATCGAACAAAGAAATCAACTTGGAGTAGTTTGGTTCCTCATCAAACTTCATGTTGACTACAGTCTCAAGGAATAGCTTAAAAGGTTGAGGACAGAGGCCGCAAAGGATATCAGGTGAGGTACTCATCTTTCTCTTGCACACCAGAAATGATTTATTATCACCCTGCAAACACACACACACACAATATCTATATGAGATTCTCAAACAGATATGCTACAAAATGATGGTGAATGGGCACAAAAACTAAATAGATTAGACAATATGATACCTGGTATCCTTGCCATGGTAACCTGCCTCGATGGAGAAATACTAGTGTATAAGCCAGTGATTCCAAGTCATCTCTCCTGCTTGCAGTTCTTCCTAAATGCGCATGGGCACTAGCATATCTGACTGTTCCTCTACACCAGGAAGACAAGATTTAGAACATCTGCAGATATATAAGATCGTATGGAACTAACAAATTTAAGGCATGGCAGACCTGAAGGCATCCGGACGTTGATCATAATCAACATGCTGTTGAGTAGCAGGATCTTTCCACTTTGTTGCTGCCAAATGAAAAAAAAAAATCTTAGATGATCCAAAGTTCCAGACACAAAGCAACATGGAACACTGAAGGTCTAAAGCAGTCAAGAATATCAAGTTTGAATCATCTAAACTACCAGTACACTAGCAACAGTATTCTACCAGAACACTCGGAACTTTCACCGCTGCAGTGTAAACTAACAAGTAGCAAGAACATGGATAAAGAGGTTTGCTTACCTAATCCAAGATCTACAAGAAAAAGTTTCTTTTCTTGAGGAGTTCCAGGCTGACCGAGAAGAAAATTCTCAGGTTTGACATCTCCATGTACATATCTGAAAGGAATTTGTACCAGCATCATGAGAAAGAGGGAAAATGCCTGATGCATTAGACATAGCTAACATTTGGATGCCTGCTTACCCTTTAGAATGCATGCTTTCCAGGATAGAAATGGCCTCTGCAGCAATACAGGCTACCATTTCTGATGACATGCTGAAAGTTTTCGACACAAGTTAGAAAACCAGGAAGTAACAAACTACACTGCAAAATTTAAGAATAGGTGCAAGATGAGAAATAATTCATCGAGTGTGAAAAAAAAAACTAGTCAAGACTCGGCCCTTCAACTACACTGTTCTCACGTAGATATGTTAAATCTAACCAAAAAATTTCTTCACATGCAACAAAAGAGCTTGTTAGTGTGAGAACGATGTAATGGGTGCATGAAAAACAATAATTTCTGCTTCAAACATCTTAGATACAGGCATACAGCAGAAACAACTGTTATATTTCTAAAAAGAAAATGTATGGTATATGAAGCAAGTAGACATTCATAACAGTGCGGTTGTATGTTTGGAAAGAGCGACTTCCAAGAGAAGCAGCTACTAAACAGCTTCCTTGAATACAACCAGATAAAAATAAAAGGAAGTCGGTCTAAGCCATTAGGAAGACTAAGAGAAGAAAGAAACTCACGTCTGCCCTGCTGAATTCCAGGAATCCCACAAGCTAGGCCCCAGCATATCCATAATCTGCAGTTTCACAAGAAGGATAAAACAAAACGTTGTGCTCCAAGGGTAACGTCATCCAGCAAAACGGTCGGAAAAGGGCAATAATTCATACCATGACATAGTAGTCACCCTGACGGCCTTTATAATGCACCTTGGGCACACCATGAGTACCTCCAAGAGCACTGGTATATATACAGTAGAAAAAAAAAAGTCATGACAAAGATGATGACACGAAGCATGAAGTTGTGACAAGGAACGCTGACAGAATAGAGACTTACGAATAGACATGCCACTCGTAAGGAGGGCCGTAGTTGCAGCCCTTGCTGGTGTTGTGCTCAAATTTGATTGCAACCTAGAAATAAAAAGCACAAAACATATGAATGAATGAATGAATGAGAAAAAAGCAGAAACAAACAGAGAGACAGAGAGAGATTGGCACCTCCTGAGCACCGGCGCCGCGGCCGTTGCCACCGGTTAGGCGGCGGCCGACAAAGACGTGGCCAAAGCCACCTTTGCCGAGCTTCCTCTCGACCCTGTACTCGGGAGATCCTCCTATCTGGACCTGATGATATGGCAGAAGGCAGTGTTATTAACTTGATGGGCATTCATCGCTCACAAGTCAAAGTTGTGTCTGCCTCTGTAAAACCAGCATCTTTTTTTCATTTGTAATCAAGATAAGACCTAGTGGCCGGCATGAAAGTAAAAGCTTGTGGGATGGGCCTTTCATTGGTGAAGTGAACCAATCAAATCAAGGAAGGTCAAAATTGATTGGGATTGGGCAAAATTGATTGGTCGTTTGCTCTCAGATCTGCTGAGAGACGGCCATGGTTTCCTCCTATGTGTGTTGGTAGTGGATAAGGGGATGCATTCGTGTTGAGCTCCATCAATGGAAGGGAGAGGGAGAGGGGGAGGGAGGTACCGTCTCGGGGAACGGGGCGGTGTTGCCCTCCTCGTCGTCGTTGCCGGCGGCGGCGTTGTTGGCGCTGACCCCGCCGCTGTCCGCCATCCCCCCTCCTTACCTGCTCGCTTTCTTGCTTGCTTGCTTGCTTGCTGTAGGGAGGGAGGGAGGGAGGGAGTCTGGGGCTCCTGCTTGGCCTTGGCCTTGGCGGCGGCGGCGGCGATGGCGATGGCGATGGCTGCCCCGGTGGCCGGTCACGCGACGGGGGCGGCTGCCCGCGGGAGGGACATGGTCTCTCTCGTCCGGCGATCCGGCGATCCGGCGACCGGCGCTTTTGGTTTTCTGTCTATCTACTAGTATCTGGCTAGGCTAGGCTAGGGCTTGCTTGCTTGGGTTGCTTCCCCGCCGCGGCGATATTTTCCCCCTCTCCTCTCCTCTCCTCTCCTCTTCTCTTCTTCCTCCCCCCTTTGCTTTCCTTTTTCTCTCCCCAAAAAACAGTGAGTCAAGCCTCTCTCTTCTCATCACCATGAAAGAAAAAGGAAATTACAAAACAATATAATAGGAGAGGCAAAACCATATAGTACAATATTGTGGTAATGGATTCGTTTCTTAAATACATAAATAAATATATTTAAAAAGAAAGAAAAATGAGTCTTCCGACCCAAGGGCTCGAGAGAAGGTAGCCGCTTTTTCACCCGCCTCGTCCGGACGTGACGGGTTGTTTTTTTGGTTCCCTGCGAGGTGGCGGCGAAGGCCGGATTTGACTTTGGTTCAAACTCGCGCCTGCGCTTTCTCAGGGGCGTCGTCTCCAAGCCGCGGTACCGCATTTCTTACTGTCCATGCTTTTTCTGTAAGGGGGGCGTGTCTAAGGTGGAACATCTCTTCTCCGGCGCTGGGCCAACGGAGAGGGCCTAGCGGCATCGTAGAACCATACTGCTTTTTTGGCACTGCTGATATTCGATTGTGATGTGTGAGTAATGCCCTCTGGGTAAGGGTCAAGGCATGGCCTCGCAGCCCCGTGTGAGGGTGCATTTAGCTCTAAATTATTTTTCGGTGCAATGACAATATATTCAGTGGGACTAATGACAATAGTCAAAATTTATCTCAATTTATTGTTTCCTAAGATGCTTGTTAGGGAGAGGATTGAGAACCCCCACCCCACTTCAAAAAGATCAAAGGCCTGGTTTTTTGGTGACTCGGAGGTTTTTATTTTGGTTTTATTTGTGTTGTAGAGAAATCGCACTATCAACCGGGATAAAGGTGAAAGAATGGCGGTGTGGGATGGGAACACCCTAAACTTATACACTTGTCTTCCTACACCTACCACTCAAGAATGGAGGTTCTTCGCCATCAATTACATACCCTCATTGTGCCCATAGGAGAACACCCCCCCCCCCGCACACACACTTCAAAAAGATCAAAGGCGTGGTTTTTTGGTGACTCAAAGGTTTTGTTTCAGTTTTATTTGTGTTGTAGAGAAATCGCACTATCAACAGGGGTAAAGATGGAAGAATGACGGCGTCGGAACACCCTAAACTTATACACTTGTCTTCCTCCACCTACCACTCGAAAAGGGAGCTTCTTTGCCATCAATTCCATACCCTCAATATGCCCATAGGAGATGCGCAGAGTATATGGACACCCCGTGCGCTTACCTAACACGGGCAGTCGGGCTAGCTACTTGCTCTCTAGACATCTGTGCCCACGGGGTACTGCATATGCCTCTAGACACCCCGTGCGCACAAGTGGTATTTTCATCTCTAGACACCCCATGCGCACAGGTCCAACTTAGCCCTTGCGCATGTTGTCCACGTTTGAAAACAACTGCTTGAGGATGAACACTATAAAAAGCCCCCTTCTCCTACCTCCAACCCTAATCCTTTTGCCTTGTTGATACTTGATGATGACCTCGGTAGCCATCATCATCCTTCACTTGTAACCCCCTCGCACGAGGTACTTCCACATCAATTTAAAAGAAAGCAGGAGTAGGGTATTACCTCGACCATGAGTGGCGGAACCTGGTTAAAAAACCCATGCAAACTTCCCTCTGGTACTTTCGGCTACACTTTCCCCTGTTGGTATATAAAGGTGTGCCCAAACAATTGCTACAGTGAGATAAACAATCATATATATTGAATGCAAGGTCAAGTGACCAAAGTAAACCATGAGTAAAATGGTAGGGTTAGGGATAACCAAAGACTTCTGAGACAAGGATGCATCTCAATGTTTACTTCTTTGGAGGGAAGCTAGTCAACGCTAGAGGATGAGTGTTAGAGGATGAGTGTTACAACGGAGGCTCACCCTATTCTCCTAAAGATATCACCATGGAGGTGATTCTCAACCACTAGTGGCAGACATTGAGGCATCCACCAAACCTTCACAAGCTTTTTGGGGGTAAGACACACCTTGATTCCTCACGACAAACCCATACCTCGAAGAGTGACACAAACAAAAGGGAAACGTGATACGTCTCCATCGTATCTACTTTTCAAACTCTTTTGCCCTTGTTTTGGACTCCAATTTGCATGATTTGAGTGGAACTAACCCGGACTAACGCTGTTTTGAGCAGAATTGTCATGGTGTTATTTTTGTGCGGAAATAAAAGTTTTCAGAATGACCTGAAAATTCACAGAGAATACTTTTGGAATAAATAAAAAAATATTGGCGAAAGAATCAACCAAAGGGGACCCACACCCTGGCCACAAGGGTGGGGGCGCGCCCCCCATCTTGTGGGTCCCACGTACCTCCATCAACCTCAACGCCAACTACATATATTCACGTTCGGGGAGAAAACAAATCAGAGAGAAGGATTCATCGCGTTTTGCGATATGGAGCCGCCGCCACCTCCTGTTCTTCCTCGGGAGGGCATATCTGGAGTCCGTTTTGGGCTCCGGAGAGGGGAATCGTCACCATCGTCATCATCAACCATCCTCCATCACAAACTTCATGATGCTCACCGTCGTGCGTGAGTAATTCCATCGTAGGCTTGCTGGACGGTGATGGGTTGGATGAGATTTACCATGTAATCGAGTTAGTTTTGTTAGGGTTTGATCCCTAGTATCCACTATGTTCTAAGATTGATGTTGCTATGAATTTGCTATGCCTAATGCTTGTCACTAGGGCCCGAGTGCCATGATTTTAGATATGAACCTATTATGTTTTCATAAATATATTTGTGTTCTTGATCCTATCTTACAAGTTATAGTCACCTACTACATGTTATGATCCAGCAACCCCGGAGTGACAATAGTCGGGACACTTTCCGATGATGACCGTAGTTTGAGGAGTTCATGTATTCACTAAGTGCTAATGCTTTGGTCCGGATTAAAAGGAGGCCTTAATATCCCTCAGTTTCCATTAGGACCCCGCTGTTGTTGGGGAACGTAGTAATTCAAAAAAAATCCTACGATCACGCAAGATCTATCTAGGAAGCATAGCAACGAGACGGGAGAGTGTGTCATGTACCCTCGTAGACCGAAAGCGAAAGCGTTTAGTAACGCGGTTGATGTAGTTGAACGCCTTCACGATCCAACCGATCCAAGTACCGAACGTACGGCACCTCCGTGTTCAGCACACGTTCAGCACGATGACGTCCCTCGAGCTCTTGATACAGCTGAGGACGAGGGAGAGTTTCGTCAGCACGACGGTGTGGCGACGATGATGATGAAGTTACCGGCGCCGGGCTTCGCCTAAGCACTACGACGATATGACTGAGGTGTTAAACTGTGGGGCACCGCACACGGCTAATAGATTGTTTGTTGTGCTTTGGGGTGCCCCCTGGCCACGTATATAAAGGAGGGAGGGAGAGAGGCCAGCGGCCAGGAGGGGCGCGCCAAGGAGGGTACTTGGACTCCTAGTCCAAGTAGGATTTGCCCCCCCTTTCCTTTCTTCCACCGGAGGGAAAGGAAGGAGGGGAGAAGGAGAAGGAAGGTGGGGGCTGCGCCCTGATACGTCTCCGTCGTATCTACTTTTCCATACACCTTTGCCCTTGTTTTGGACTCTAACTTGTATGATTTGAATGGAACTAACCCGGACTGACGCTGTTTTCAGCAGAATTGCCATGATGTTGTTTTATGTGCAGAAAACAAAAGTTCTCGGAATGACCTGAAACTCCACGGGATGTCTTATAAAAAATAATAAAAAATCCTCGCCAAAGATGAAGACCAGGGGCCCCACACCCTGTCCACGAGGGTGGGGGCGCCCCCCCTAGGGCGCGCCCCCTACCTCATGGGCCCCCTGGACCTCCTCCGACGCCAACTCCAACTCTATATATTTGCTTTCGGAGAGAAAAAAATCGAGGAGAAGAAATCATCGCGTTTTACGATACGGAGCCGCCGCCAAGCCCTAAAACCTCTCGGGAGGGCTGATCTGGAGTCCGTTCGGGGCTCCGGAGAGGGGAGTTCGTCGCCGTCGTCATCATCAACCATCCTCCATCACCAATTTCATGATGCTCACCGCCGTGCGTGAGTAATTCCATCGTAGGCTTGCTGGACGGTGATGGGTTGGATGAGATTTATCATGTAATCGAGTTAGTTTTGTTAGGGTTTGATCCCTAGTATCCACTATGTTCTGAGATTGATGTTGCTATGACTTTGCTATGCTTAATGCTTGTCACTAGGGCCCGAGTGCCATGATTTCAGATCTGAACCTATTATGTTTTCATGAATATATGTGAGTTCTTGATCCTATCTTGCAAGTCTATAGTCACCTACTATGTGTTATGACCCGGCAACCCCGAAGTGACAATAATCGGGACCACTCCCGGTGATGACCATAGTTTGAGGAGTTCATGTATTCACTATGTGTTAATGCTTTGTTCCGGTTCTCTATTAAAAGGAGGCCTTAATATCCCTTAGTTTCCATTAGGACCCCGCTACCATGGGAGGGTAGGACAAAAGATGTCATGCAAGTTCTTTTCCCTAAGCACGTATGACTATATACGGAATACATGCCTACATTACATTGATGAATTGGAGCTAGTTCTGTGTCACCCTAGGTTATGACTGTTACATGATGAACCGCATCCGGCATAATTATCCATCAGTGATCTGGTGTCTACGAGTTTTCCATATACTGGTTCTCTCTTATTTACTTTCCCGCTGCTACTGTTACAATCACTACAAAATACCAAAAATATTTACTATTGCTTGCATTACTCTTTTGTTACCGTTACCACCACTATCATATTATTGTGCTACTAAACACTTTGCTGCAGATACTAAGTTTCCAGATGTGGTTGAATTGACAACTCAGCTGCTAATACTTGAGAATATTCTTTGGCTCCCCTTGTGATCGAATCAATAAATTTGGGTTGAATACTCTACCCTCGAAAACTGTTGCGATCCCCTATACTTGTGGGTTATCAAGACCTTTTTCTAGCGCCGTTGCCGGGGAGCATAGCTCTATTCTTTGAGTCACTTGGGATTTATATCTGCTGGACACTATGAAGAACTTGAAAGACGCTAAGACAACAATTTATCCCTCAACTACGAGGGGAGGTAAGGAACTGCCATCTAGCTCTGCACTTGATTCACCTTCTGTTATGAGTAAGCTTGCGACACCTAAACCTGCTTCTGCTATTCATTCTGATATGTCGCATGTTATTGATGATGCCACTTCTGCTATGCATGATACTTATGATGAAACTACTTCTATGCCTGATACTACTGTGCCCCTTAGTGAATTTCTTGATAAACAAATTGCTAGGGCTAGAGAGAAAGAAATTATTGAATCTGAATATAATGATGAGAGTGATGATGAAGATATGCCTGTTATTCCTGAGGGTTATGTTTTTGATATGGAATCTTCTGCCGCTATTCTAGCTTGCAAAGATAGATATGAGCTTAAGAGGTTATTAGCTAAATGGAACAAAGAATTGTTGGGGAACGTTGCAGAAAACAAAAATTTTCCTACGGTTTCACCAAGATCCATCTAGGAGTTCATCTAGCAACGAGTGATCGGATTGCATCTACATACCTTTGTAGATCACGCGCGAAAGTGTTCAAAGAACGGGGATGAGGAAGGCGTACTCGACGTGATCCAAATCACCGGAGATCCTAGCGCCGAACGGACGGCACCTCCGCGTTCAACACACGTACGGTCAGCGTAACGTCTCCTCCTTCTTGATCCAGCAAGGGGGGAGGAGAGGTTGAGGAAGATGGCTCCAGCAGCAGCACGACGGCGTGGTGGTGGAGCTGCAGTACTCCGCCAGGGCTTCGCCAAGCTCTATGGAGGAGGAGGAGGTGTTGGAGAGGGAGAGGGAGGCACCAAAGGCGTGGGGTGTGAGGCCCTTCCTCCCCCCACTATATATAGGGGGCCTAGGGGGGCGGCGGCCAAGGGGTGGGGGGCTTGCCCCCCAAGCAAGGGGGGCGCCCCCTTTAGGGTTTCCCCCACCCTAGGCGCATGGGCCCTAGGGGAAGTGGCACCCCAGCCCAGTTTGGGCTGGATCCCTTCCCCTCTTCAGCCCATGGGGCCCTCCGGGATAGGTGGCCCCACCCGGTGGACCCCCGGGACCCTTCCGGTGGTCCCGATACAATACCAATGACCCCGAAACTTGTCCCGATGGCCGAAATAGCACTTCCTATATATAATTCTTTACCTCCGGAGCATTCCAGAACTCCTCGTGACGTCCGGGATCTCATCCAGGACTCCGAACAACATTCGGTAATCACATACAAGTCTTCTTAACAACCCTAGCGTCACCGAACCTTAAGTGTGTAGACCCTACGGGTTCGGGAGACATGTAGACATGACCGAGAAGGCTCTCCGGTCAATAACCAACAGCGGGATCTGGATACCCATGTTGGCTCCCACATGCTCCTCGATGATCTCATCGGATGAACCACGATGTCGAGGATTCAAGAAACCCCGTATTCAATTCCCTTTGTCAATCGGTACGTTACTTGCCCGAGATTCGATCGTCGGTATCCCAATACCTCGTTCAATCTCGTTACCGGCAAGTCACTTTACTCGTACCGTAATGCATGATCCCGTGACCAGACACTTGGTCACTTTGAGCTCATTGTGATGATGCATTACCGAGTGGGCCCAGAGATACCTCTCCGTCATACGGAGTGACAAATCCCAGTCTTGATCCGTGTCAACCCAACAGACACTTTCGGAGACACCCGTAGTATACCTTTATAGTCACCCATTTACGTTGTGACGTTTGGTACACCCAAAGCACTCCTACGGTATCTGGGAGTTACACGATCTCATGGTCTAAGGAAAAGATACTTGACATTGGAAAACTCTAGCAAACGAACTATACGATCTTGTGCTATGTTTAGGATTGGGTCTTGTCCATCACATCATTCTCCTAATGATGTGATCTCGTTATCGATGACATCCAATGTCCATAGTCAGGAAACCATGACTATCTGTTGATCAACGAGCTAGTCAACTAGAGGCTTACTAGGGACATGTTGGTGTCTATGTATTCACACATGTATTATGATTTCCGGATAACACAATTATAACATGAATAAAAGACAATTATCATGAATAAGGAAATATAATAATAATCCTTTTATTATTGCCTCTAGGGCATATTTCCAACAGTCTCCCACTTGCACTAGAGTCAATAATCTAGTTACATTGTGATGAATCGAACACCCATGGAATTCTGGTGTTGATCATGTTTTGCTCTAGGGAGAGGTTTAGTCAACGGATCTACGACATTCAGATCTGTATGTACTTTACAAATTTCTATGTCTCCATCTTGAACATTTTCACGGATGGAGTTGAAGCGACGCTTGATGTGCCTAGTCTTCTTGTGAAACCTGGGCTCCTTGGCAAGTGCAATAGCTCCAGTGTTGTCACTGAAGAGTTTGATCGGCCCCGACGCATTGGGTATGACTCCTAGGTCGGTGATGAACTCCTTCACCCAAATTGCTTCATGCGCTGCCTCCGAGGCTGCCATGTACTCCGCTTCACATGTAGATCCCGCCACGACGCTCTACTTGCAACTGCACCAGCTTACTGCCCCACCATTCAAAATATACACATATCCGGTTTGTGACTTAGAGTCATCCAGATCTGTGTTGAAGCTAGCGTCGACGTAACCTTTTACGACGATCTCTTCGTCACCTCCATAAACGAGAAACATTTCCTTAGTCCTTTTCAGGTACTTCAGGATATTCTTGACCGCTGTCCAGTGTTCCTTGCCGGGATTACTTTGGTACCTTCCTACCAAACTTACGGCAAGGTTTACATCAGGTCTGGTACACAGCATGGCATACATAATAGAACCTATGGCTGAGGCATAGGGGATGACACTCATCTCTTCTATATCTTCTGCCGTGGTCGGACATTGAGCTGAGCTCAATTTCACACCTTGCAACACAGGCAAGAACCCCTTCTTAGACTGATCCATATTGAACTTCTTCAATATCTTATCAAGGTATGTGCTTTGTGAAAGACCTATGAGGCGTCTTGATCTATCTCTATAGATCTTGATGCCTAATATATAAGCAGCTTCTCCAAGGTCCTTCATTGAAAAACTCTTATTCAAGTAGGCCTTAATGCTGTCCAAAAGCTCTATATCATTTCCCATCAAAAGTATGTCATCTACATATAATATGAGAAATGCTACAGAGCTCCCACTCACTTTCTTGTAAACGCAGGCTTCTCCATAAGTCTGCATAAACCCAAACGCTTTGATCATCTCATCAAAGCGAATGTTCCAACTCCAAGATGCTTGCACCAGCCCATAAATCGAGCGTTGGAGCTTGCACACCTTGTCAGCATTCTTAGGATCGACAAAACCTTCGGCTGCATCATATACAATTCTTCCTTAAGGAAGCCATTAAGGAATGCCGTTTTGACGTCCATTTGCCATATTTCATAATCATAGAATGCAGCAATTGCTAACATGATTCGGATGGACTTCAGCTTCGCTACCGATGAGAAAGTCTCATCGTAGTCAACCCCTTGAACTTGTCGATAACCCTTAGCGACAAGCCGAGCTTTATAGAAGGTCACATTTCCATCCGCGTCTGTCTTCTTCTTAAAGATCCATTTATTTTCTATGGCTCGCCGCTCTACGGGCAAGTCAGTCAAAGTCCATACTTTGTTTTCATACATGGATCCTATCTCGGATTTCATGGCTTCCAGCCATTTGTCGGAATCCGGGCCCGCCATCACTTCTTCATAGTTCGAAGGTTCACCGTTGTCTAACAACATGATTTCCAAGACAGGGTTGCCGTACCATTCTGGTGCGGAACGTGTCCTTGTGGACCTTCAAATTTTAGTAACAACTTGATCTGAAGTTTCATGACCATCATCATTAACTTCCTCTCTAGTCGGTGCAGGCACCTCAAGAACATTTTCTTGAGTTGCGCCATTTTCCGGTTCAAGAGGTAATACTTCATCAAGTTCTACTTTCCTCCCACTTACTTCTTTCGAGAGAAAATCCTTCTCTAGAAAGGATCCATTCTTGGCAACAAAGATCTTGCCTTCGGATCTGAGGTAGAAGGTATACCCAATAGTTTCTTTAGGGTATCCTATGAAGACGCATTTTTCCGACTTGGGTTCGAGCTTTTCAGGTTGAAGTTTCTTGACATAAGCATCGCATCCCCAAACTTTTAGAAACGACAGCTTAGGTTTCTTCCCAAACCATAATTCATACGGTGTCGTCTCAACGGATTTCGACGAAGCCCTATTTAAAGTGAATGCGGCAGTCTCTAAAGCATAGCCCCAAAAAGATAGCGGTAAATCGGTAAGAGACATCATAGATCGCACCATATCTAATAGAGTGCGATTACGACGTTCGGACACACCATTACGTTGAGGTGTTCCAGGCGGCGTTAGTTGTGAAACTATTCCACATTTTCTTAAGTGTGTGCCAAACTCGTGACTCAAGTATTCTCCTCCACGATCTGATCGCAGGAACTTGATTTTCCTGTCACGTTGATTCTCAACCTCACTCTGAAATTCCTTGAACTTTTCAAAGGTCTCAGACTTGTGTTTCATTAAGTAGACATACCCATATCTACTCAAGTCATCAGTGAGGGTGAGAACATAACGATAGCCACCGCGAGCCTCAACACTCATTGGACCGCACACATCAGTATGTATGATTTCCAATAAGTTGGTTGCTCGCTCCATTGTTCCTGAGAACGGAGTCTTGGTCATTTTACCCATGAGGCATGGTTCGCATGTGTCAAATGATTCGTAATCAAGAGACTCTAAAAGTCCATCTACATGGAGCTTCTTTATGCGTTTGACACCTATGTGACCAAGGCGGCAGTGCCACAAGTATGTGGGACTATCATTATCAACCTTACATCTTTTGGTACTCACACTATGAATATGTGTAGCATTACGCTCGAGATTCATTAAGAATAAACCATTCACCATCGGAGCATGACCATAAAACATATCTCTCATATAAATAGAACAACCATTATTCTCGGATTTAAATGAGTAGCCATCTCAAATTAAACGAGATCCTGATACAATGTTCATGCTCAAAGCTGGCACTAAATAACAATTATTAAGGTTTAAAACTAATCTCGAAGGTAAATGTAGAGGTAGCGTGCCGACGGCGATCACATTGGCCTTGGAACCATTCCCGACGCACATCGTCACCTCGTCCTTCGCCAGTCTCCGCTTATTCCGCAGCTCCTGTTTTGAGTTACAAATGTGAGCAACCGCACCAGTATCAAATACCCAGGAGCTACTACGAGTACTGGTAAGGTACACATCAATTACATGTATATCACATATACCTTTCGTGATGCCGGCCTTCTTGTCCACTAAGTATTTGGGGCAGTTCCGCTTCCAGTGACCACTTCCCTTGCAATAAAAGCACTCAGTCTCGGGCTTGGGTCCATTCTTTGGCTTCTTCCCGGCAGCTTGCTTGCCGGGCGCGGCAACTCCCTTGCCGTCCTTCTTGAAGGCTTTCTTACCCTTGCCCTTCTTGAACTTAGTGGTTTTATTCACCATCAACACTTGATGTTCCTTTTTGACTTCTACCTCTGCTGATTTCAGCATTGCAAATACTTCAGGAATGGTCTTTTCCATCCCCTGCATATTGAAGTTCATCACAAAGCTCTTGTAGCTCGGTGGAAGCGACTGGAGGATTCTGTCAATGACCGCGTCATCCGGGAGATTAACTCCCAGCTGAGTCAAGCGGTTATGTAACCCACACATAGTGAGTATGTGCTCACTGGCAGAACTATTTTCCTCCATCTTATAGCTGAAGAATTTGTCGGAGACTTGATATCTCTCGACCCGGGCATGAGCTTGGAAAACCATTTTCAGCTCTTCGAACATTTCATATGCTCTGTGTCTCTCAAAACGCTTTTGGAGCCCCGGCTCTAAGCTGTAAAGCATGCCGCACTGAACGAGGGAGTAGTCATTGGTACATGCCTGCCAAGCGTTCATAACGTCTTGTTCTGCAGGGAGAACAGGTGCGTCACCTAGCGGTGCTTGTAGGACATAATCTTTCTTGGCAGCTATGAGGATGATCCTCAGGTTCCGGACCCAGTCCGTATAGTTGCTGCCATCGTCTTTCAGCTTGGTTTTCTCTAGGAACGCGTTGAAGTTGAGGACAACGTTGGCCATTTGATCTACAAGACATGTTGTAAAGATTTTAGACTAAGTTCATGATAATTAAGTTCATCTAAATCATATTATTCAATGAACTCCCACTTAGATAGACATCCCTCCAGTCATCTAAGTATAACATGATCCGAGTTAACTAGGCCGTGTTCGATCATCACGTGAGACGGACTAGTCAACAACGGTGAACATCTTCATGTTGATCGTATCTTCTATACGACTCATGCTTGACCTTTCGGTCTTCTGTGTTCCGAGGCCATGTCTGTACATGCTAGGCTCGTCAAGTCAACCTAAGTGTTTGCATGTGTAAATCTGTCTTACACCCGTTGTATGTGAACGTTGGAATCTAACACCCGATCATCACGTGGTGCTTCGAAACAACGAACTGTCGCAACGGTGCACAGTTAGGGGGAACACTTTCTTGAAATTATTATGAGGGATCATCTTATTTACTACCGTCATTCTAAGTAAACAAGATGCAAAAACATGATAAACATCACATGCAATCAAATAATAGTGACATGATATGGCCAATATCACATAGCTCCTTTGATCTCCATCTTGGGGCTCCATGATCATCTTGTCACCGGCTTGACACCATGATCTCCATCATCATGATCTCCATCATCGTGTCTCCATGAAGTTGCTCGCCAACTATTACTTCTACTACTACGGCTAACACGTTTAGCAATAAAGTAAAGTAATTTACATGGTGTTTCTCAATGACACGCAGGTCATACAAAAAATAAAGACAACTCCTATGGCTCCTGCCGGTTGTCATACTCATCGACATGCAAGTCGTGATTCCTATTACAATAGCATGAACATCTCATACATCACATATATGTCATTTATCATTCATCACAACTTTGGCCATATCACATCACAAAACACTTGCTGCAAAAACAAGTTAGATGTCCTCTAATTGTTGTTGCAAGTTTTACGTGGCTGCAATAGGGTTCTAGCAAGAACGTTTTCTTACCTACGTGGAAGCCACAATGTGATTTGTCAACTTCTATTTACCCTTCATAAGGACCCTTTTCATCGAATCCGCTCCAACTAAAGTGGGAGAGACAGACACCCGCCAGCCACCTTATGCAACTAGTGCATGTTAGTCAGTGGAACCGGTCTCACGTAAGCGTACGTGTAAGGTTGGTCCGGGCCGCTTCATCCCACAATACCGTTGAAGCAAAATAAGACTAGTAGCGGCAAGAAAGTTGACAACATCTACGCCCACAACGAATTGTGTTCTACTCGTGCAAGAAGAACTACGCATAGACCTAGCTCATGATGCCACTGTTGGGGAACGTTGCAGAAAACAAAAATTTTCCTACGGTTTCACCAAGATCCATCTAGGAGTTCACCTAGCAACGAGTGATCGGATTGCATCTACATACCTTTGTAGATCACACGCGGAAGCGTTCAAAGAACGGGGATGAGGAAGGCGTACTCGACGTGATCCAAATCACCGGAGATCCTAGCGCCGAACGGACGGCACCTCCGCGTTCAACACACGTACGGTCAGCGTAACGTCTCCTCCTTCTTGATCCAGCAAGGGGGGAGGAGAGGTTGAGGAAGATGGCTCCAGCAGCAGCACGACGGCGTGGTGGTGGAGCTGCAGTACTCCGCCAGGGCTTCGCCAAGCTCTATGGAGGAGGAGGAGGTGTTGGAGAGGGAGAGGGAGGCACCAAAGGCGTGGGGTGTGAGGCCCTTCCTCCCCCCACTATATATAGGGGGCCTAGGGGGGCGGCGGCCAAGGGGTGGGGGGCTTGCCCCCCAAGCAAGGGGGGCGCCCCCTTTAGGGTTTCCCCCACCCTAGGCGCATGGGCCCTAGGGGAAGTGGCACCCCAGCCCAGTTTGGGCTGGATCCCTTCCCCTCTTCAGCCCATGGGGCCCTCCGGGATAGGTGGCCCCACCCGGTGGACCCCCGGGACCCTTCCGGTGGTCCCGGTACAATACCAGTGACCCCGAAACTTGTCCCGATGGCCGAAATAGCACTTCCTATATATAATTCTTTACCTCCGGACCATTCTGGAACTCCTCGTGACGTCCGGGATCTCATCCGGGACTCCTAACAACATTAGGTAATCACATACAAGTCTTCTTAACAACCCTAGCCGAACCTTAAGTGTGTAGACCCTACGGGTTCGGGAGACATGTAGACATGACCGAGAAGGCTCTCCGGTCAATAACCAACAGCGGGATCTGGATACCCATGTTGGCTCCCACATGCTCCTCGATGATCTCATCGGATGAACCACGATGTCGAGGATTCAAGAAACCCCGTATTCAATTCCCTTTGTCAATCGGTACGTTACTTGCCCGAGATTCGATCGTCGGTATCCCAATACCTCGTTCAATCTCGTTACCGGCAAGTCACTTTACTCGTATCGTAATGCATGATCCCGTGACCAGACACTTGGTCACTTTGAGCTCATTGTGATGATGCATTACCGAGTGGGCCCAGAGATACCTCTCCGTCATACGGAGTGACAAATCCCAGTCTTGATCCGTGTCAACCCAACAGACACTTTCGGAGATACCCGTAGTATACCTTTATAGTCACCCAGTTACGTTGTGACGTTTGGTACACCCAAAGCACTCCTACGGTATCCGGGAGTTACATGATCTCATGGTCTAAGGAAAAGATACTTGACATTGGAAAACTCTAGCAAACGAACTATACGATCTTGTGCTATGTTTAGGATTGGGTCTTGTCCATCACATCATTATCCTAATGATGTGATCTCGTTATCAATGACATCCAATGTCCATAGTCAGGAAACCATGACTATCTGTTGATCAACGAGCTAGTCAACTAGAGGCTTACTAGGGACATGTTGGTGTCTATGTATTCACACCATGTATTACGATTTCCAGATAACACAATTATAGCATGAATAAAAGACAATTATCATGAACAAGGAAATATAATAATAATCCTTTTATTATTGCCTCTAGGGCATATTTTCAACAAGAATCACTTAGAGATAAAATGAAACCTGACCCTGCTTTTGCTACTTCACCTATCTGTGTTCCTGATAAGGATTATGAATTCTCTGTTGATCCTGATATAATTACTTTGGTTGAATCTGATCCTTTCCATGGCTATGAATCTGAAACTGTTGTGGCACATCTTACTAAGTTAAATGATATAGCCACCCTGTTCACTAATGATGATAGATCTCGCTACTTTTATATACTGAAAATATTTCCGTTCTCATTAAAGGGTGATGCTAAGATATGGTTTAATTCTCTTGATCCTGGTTATGTGCGTAGTCCCCAGGATATGATTTATTACTTCTCTGCTAAATATTTCCCTGCTCATAGGAAACAAGCTACTTTAAAGGAAATATACAACTTCGTGCAAATTAAAGAAGAGAGTCTCCCACAAGCTTGGGGGAGGCTTCTCAAGTTACTTAATGCTTTGCCTGATCATCCTCTTAAGAAACCTGAAATACTTGATATTTTTTATAATGGACTAACCGATGCTTCCAGAGATTACCTGGATAGTTGTGCTGGTTCTCTTTTTAGGGAAAGAACACCGGATGAAGCTGAAATTCTATTGAACAATATGTTGACAAATGAAAATAATTGGGCACCCCCTGAGCCAGCTCCTGAGCCAGCTCCTGCTCCGATTACTGAACCTATTCCTAAACCAACTCCGAACAAGAGAGGTGTTCTATTTCTCAGTCCCGAAGATATGCAAGAGGCAAAGAAATCTATGAAAGAAAAAGGTATTAAAGCTGAAGATGTTAAGAATTTACCTCCTATTGAAGAAATACATGGTCTTAATTTACCGCCTGTTGAAGAAACATATGATCTTAATCCTTTATTTATGGAAGAACCTCCTGATCCCGATATTCCGACATAGGTAGTAAAGGTAAATTTTCTCTATAGATTTGATAAAGCTGAAGTCCCTCCTACTAAAATTGCTAGTCAGTGCTTGGATGAGTTCGATAATTTTATGATTAAGCAAGACGACTTCAATGCTTATTTTGGTAGACAATTAAAACAAAATGCTTATATGATTAGACGCTTGGGTGATTATATGGCTAATATTAAAGGTGAACTTAAACTTGTTAGCAAACATGTTTCTATGGTTACCACTAAGTAGAACAAGTACTTAAAGCTCAAAAAGAAGTGCTTGATGAAATGAATAGTAAGAAAAATGATTATGCTGTTAGAGTGGCTACTAGAACTGGTAGAATGACTCAGGAACCTTTGTATCCTGAAGGCCACCCTAAGAGAATCGAGCAAGATTCTCAGAGAAATAATATTGATGTACCTAGTTCTTCTAAGAAGAAGAAAAAGAAAAATGATAGAACTGTGCAAACTTCTAGTGAACCTATTGCTGAACCACCTGATAATCCAAATGATATATCTATGTCTGATGCTGAAACACAATCTGGTAATGAACATGAACCTAGTGAAAATGTTAATGATGATGTTCATGATGATGCTCAACCTAGTAATAATAATGATGTAGAAGTTGAACCTGCTGTTGATCTTGATAACCCACAATCAAAGAATCAACGTTATGATAAGAGGGACTTTGTTGCTAGGAAACATGGTAAAGAAAGAGAACCTTGGGTTCAGAAACCCATGCCTTTTCCTCCCAAACCATCCAAGAAAAAGGATGATGAGGATTTTGAGCGCTTTGCTGAAATGATTAGACCTATCTTTTTGCGTATGCGATTGACTGATGTGCTCAAAACTAATCCTTATGCTAAATATATGAAAGATATCATTACTAATAAAAGAAAGATACCGGAAGCTGAAATTTCCACCATGCTTGCTAATTATACTTTTAAGGGTGGAATACCAAAGAAACTTGGAGATCCAGGAGTACCTACTATACCATGCTCCGTTAAAAGAAATTATATTAAAACTGCTTTATGTGATCTTGGAGCCGGTGTTAGTGTTATGCCTCTCTCTTTATATCGTAGACTTGACTTGAATAAGTTGACACCTACTGAAATATCTTTGCAAATGGTTGATAAATCAACTGCTATACCTGTCGGTATTTGTGAGGATGTGCCTGTTGTGGTTGCAAACGTTACCATTTTAACGGACTTTGTTATTCTTGATATTCCCGAGGATGATAGTATGTCTATTATTCTTGGAAGACCTTTTCTTAATACTGCAGGGGCTGTTATTGATTGCAACAAAGGCAATGTTACTTTTCATGTTAATGGTAATGAGCATACGGTACACTTTCCGAGGAAACAACCTCAAGTTCATAGTATCAATTCCATTGGAAAAATTCCATCGATTATATTTGGAGGTTCTGAATTTCCTCTTCCTACTGTCAAGAAGAAATATGATATACTTATTATTGGGGATGTGCATATCCCCGTTGAGGTAACTTAGTGTTATTCGAAATTTCTCTGGTTCCATGATTATCAGAATGAGTTTGTTAACAAGACTTGATCAACCTTGTTAGTGGATTCCTTTTGATGAGCATGAGACGGATGAAACTAGAAGCACAAACTTCTGTACCCTCTTTATACTTTCTTTTATTTAGTAGAAATAAAGTAAAATAGTATTTTTCTATCTGTTTCCTGACTTATCCGTGCAATATAAAAATATCCCAAAAATAAAAGTCCTCAGAATGCCATGCCAATTTAATATTTTTTCGGGAATATTTGAGGATTTACTGTGCAAAAATTACCGCGGGGGGAGCTGCCACCTGGCCACGAGGGTGGAGGGCGCGCCCTACCCCCTGGGCGCGCCCCCTGCCTCGTGGGCCCATGGTGGCCCTCCTCCACTTATTCCTGCACCCATCTTCTTCCTCTTCCTCCCACAAACCCGAAAAACCAACTCAAGCACGAGTTCCAGCCACTTTTGCCGTGATTTTCGATCTCCTTGCTCAAAGCACCTCTCGCAAAACTGCTTGGGGAGATTGTTCCTTGGTATGTGACTCCTCCATTGGTCCAATTAGTTTTTGTTCTAGTGCTTTATTCATTGCAAATTTGTGCTGCATAGGTGACCATGTTCTTGAGCTTGCATGTCAAATTTATATGGTTCCAAGTAGTTCTAATGCTTGATATAGGCTCTAGGCACTTGTAGGAGTAGTTGCTATCAGTTTTATTGAAGTTGGTTCACTTTTGTTTGAAGTTACTAAAAATTTCAGATTATTTCAGAAAATAATGAAGAGACTTTTGAGGGGCTCATCGAGCCGAAGCTCAAAGGAGAAACAAAATGAAGAAGCACAGAGGCCCAAATATAATTTGCCTCGTATCGCGGAGATACGGCCGTGTGAATGGCCTTCTGATAATTTCTTGACACAGGCCGGGATTTATGAAGATTTCTATTCCTTGATTGAGAATGCTGGCCTCATCGACTTCGTCCGCGACCAACGTCCACAGTATCTCTTACTCACAAATACTTTTGTGCAAAACTTCTACTTTTTCCCTAAGGAATCACCTCCTTCAGTAGAGTTTCACTTATATGACGTTGTGAAGAAAATGCCATTGTCTGAATTTTGCGCAATCTGCAACATACCCCATGAGGGTACCTTAGATGAACCCCACCGTCATGAGGTGGAGGCGTTCATTAAAACTATTTCTGTGGGAGAAACCAGGAAGGTTTCTGATGCAAGAATCACTAGCATACATTTTCCTGTATTACGCTATTTTTCCTTATTTGCTAGTCGATGCTTGATTGGTCGCGGGAACTGTGGGAACCTTAGTGTTCCTGATATTATTATTCTGTTCCATGGTTTATACCGCGACAACACTGTCAGTATGGGCGGAATTGTTGCTAGACGGTTGAGTCTGAACTGTACTAAGGGCCCCATCTTTGGAGGCATTTATGCTTCACGCCTCGCTGCACATTTTAACATAGCTATTAGGCATTATGAGAAAGAAGAAAAATTGCTGCCTAGTGCTTATCTAGATTATAAGAGTATGATAGCACATGATTTTCTTGTTAAGGGCAGGGACGGAGAGCTCAAGTGTAAATTATTCTTTGATAAACATCATCCTGAAACTATTACGTTGCCTGCTCCTTCTTTGTTTAAGTTTGTAGGACCCTATCTCGTTATGTGGGCTGCCGTTCAAGCTTACCGGAATCCTGCACCAGCCCCGGAACCGGAACCACAAGATGAGCCTCCACGACAATCTGTTTATTCTTGGGATCCAGAGATGACTGTCAGCCAGTGGCAGTCAGAGTCCTCTTCTTCAGCACAGTATGATCCCAGTTATTCTTCGTCGCAGTACGACCCCAGCTACACCTACGGATATTCGCCAGGTTATCCCTGGCAATAGACCAACTTAGGCCAAAAGCCTAAGCTTGGGGGAGTATGCATTTCTCACCGACATTACGTTTATGTTCACACACACTCATTGCTAGATGTCGGTGCTCATACTCTTTCACTGTAATATCCATGCTAGTTTATTTTCTTTTTCCTGCTTTCTTCTTGTGTGTTTGATAAACCTTAAGAAAAACAAAAAAATAGTAGTAGTTTACTTTCTGCTGTAGTAGTAGTAATTAAAAATAAAACTCAAAAATATTTCCCGTTCTTCTTTTGCTTTTTGGGAGCTTTCCCGCGTAAATAGTTTTATTTCTTTTCTTTTATTTGGGTGTCGATAGGAGAAGACCATGATTTATTTGTTGAAGTGGCTCCTATATGCATTATTGTTGATTTAACCAAGAGCCCATATTGCCTTGTCTTCTCCTGTCTATTGAATGCTCGCAGATTCCAGCTTAGTCCAATGCACGTGCACTGTTATTATTATTCACACCGTTCGGTCGTGCAAGTGAAAGGAAATTATGATGATATATGATGGACTGACTGAGATGGGAAAAGCTGGTATGAACTCGACCTCTTTTGTTTTTGTAAATATGATGAGTTCATCGTTCTTGATTCAACTTATTATGAGTAAACATGTTTGCAATGACAATTAGAGATCATAGTTGCTTGTGCCATGCTTGATTAGCTATGAGTTATAATGGTTTACCTTGCATGCCAACATGCTATTGAGATGATTATGATGTGGTATGATGGGGTGGTATCCTCCTTTGAATGATTGAAGTGACTTGACTTGGCACATGTTCACGCATGTAGTTGAAACAAATCAACATAGCCTTCACGATATTTATGTTCATGGTGGATTATATCCTACTCATGCTTGCATCCAATGTTTATTAATTTTAATGCATGTACATGGCTGTTGTCGCTCTCTAGTTGGTCGCTTCCCAGTCTTTTGCTAGCCTTCACTTGTACTAAGCGGGAATACTGCTTGTGCATACAATCCCTTAAACCCCAAAGTTATTCCAGATGAGTCCACTATACCTTCTTATATGCGGTATCTACCTGCCGTTCCAAGTAAATTTGTATGTGCCAAACTCTAAACCTTCAAATAAGCATTTTATTTTGTATGCTCGATTAGCTCATGTATCAACCAAGGCTGCCCTTATGTTCCATGTTAGGCGGGTTATTCTCAAGAGGAGTGGACTCCGCTCCTCACTCACGAGAAAATGGCTGGTCACCGGGATGCCCAGTCCCATGCTTTATGCAAACTAAATCAAAATTAATTGTAAACAAAACTCCCCCTAGGACCTGATGTATGTTGGAGACACTCGTTGTTTCGAGCAAGTCATGGATTGATGCTTGTTGGTGGAGGGGGAGTATAAACTTTACCATTCTGTTTGGGAACCGCCTATAATGTGTGTGACATGGAAGATATCGCCATCTCTTAGTTGCTACGTTGACAATGAAAGTATACCACTCAAAATACAATTTATCTCTATTTCAAAACCGATCTCTGGCACCTCTACAAATCCCTACTTCCCTCTGCGAAGGGCCTATCTATTTACTTTTATGTTGAGTCATCACCCTCTTATTAAAAGCACTAGCTGGAGAGCACATCCGTCATTTGCATTCATCACTCTTAATTTATATTGGGTATGACTATGAATGGATCTCTTTTATCATGAATTACAATGTCTAGTCAGTCCTTGATCTTTAAAGGTGCTCTGCATTTATGTTTTGCGGTCTAAGAAAGGGCTAGCGAGATACCATCTTGTTATATCATATTATGATTGTTTTGAGAAAGTGTTGTCATCCGAGATTTATTATTATGGCTTGCTAGTTGATTATGCTATTGATATGAGTAATTATGAGACCTGGGAATTATTGCAAATGTGGTTAGTTATGATCTTTGCTGAAAACTTGAATGCTGGCTTGACATATTTACAACAACAAGAGCAAACAGAGTTTGTAAAAGTTTTTCTTTCTTTCAGTTTGTCAACTGAATTGCTTGAGGACAAGCAAGGGTTTAAGCTTGGGGGAGTTGATACGTCTCCGTCGTATCTACTTTTCCAAACACTTTTGCCCTTGTTTTGGACTCTAACTTGTATGATTTGAATGGACTAACCCGGACTGACGCTGTTTTCAGCAAAATTGCCATGATGTTGTTTTATGTGCAGAAAACAAAAGTTCTCGGAATGACCTGAAACTCCACGGGATGTCTTATAAAAAATAAAAAAAAATCCTCGCCAAAGATGAAGACCAGGGGGCCCACACCCTGTCCACGAGGGTGGGGGGCGCCCCCCTAGGGCGCGCCCCCTACCTCGTGGGCTCCCTGGACCTCCTCCGACGCCAACTCCAACTCCAACTCTATATATTTGCTTTCGGAGAGAAAAAAATCGAGGAGAAGAAATCATCGCGTTTTACGATACGGAGCCGCCGCCAAGCCCTAAAACCTCTCGGGAGGGCTGATCTGGAGTCTGTTCGGGGCTCCGGAGAGGGGGATTAGTCGCCGTCGTCATCATCAACCATCCTCCATCACCAATTTCATGATGCTCACCGCCGTGTGTGAGTAATTCCATCGTAGGCTTGCTGAACGGTGATGGGTTGGATGAGATTTATCATGTAATCGAGTTAGTTTTGTTAGGGTTTGATACCTAGTATCCACTATGTTCTGAGATTGATGTTGCTATGACTTTGCTATGCTTAATGCTTGTCACTAGGGCTCGAGTGCCATGATTTCAGATCTGAACCTATTATGTTTTCATGAATATATGTGAGTTCTTGATCCTATCTTGCAAGTCTATAGTCACCTACTATGTGTTATGATCCGGCAACCCCGAAGTGACAATAATCGGGACCACTCTCGGTGATGACCATAGTTTGAGGAGTTCATGTATTCACTATGTGTTAATGCTTTGTTCCGGTTCTCTATTAAAAGGAGGCCTTAATATCCCTTAGTTTCCATTAGGACCTCGCTGCCATGGGAGGGTAGGACAAAAGATGTCATGCAAGTTCTTTTCCATAAGCACGTATGACTATATACGGAATACATGCCTACATTACATTGATGAATTGGAGCTAGTTCTGTGTCACCCTAGGTTATGACTGTTACATGATGAGCCGCATCCGGCATAATTATCCATCACTGATCTGGTGTCTAAGAGTTTTCCATATACTGGTTCTCGCTTATTTACTTTCCCGCTGCTACTGTTACAATCACTACAAAATACCAAAAATATTTACTATTGCTTGCATTACTCTTTTGTTACCGTTACCACCACTATCATATTACTGTGCTACTAAACACTTTGCTGCAGATACTAAGTTTCCAGGTGTGGTTGAATTAACAACTCAGCTGCTAATACTTGAGAATATTCTTTGGCTCCCCTTGTGTCGAATCAATAAATTTGGGTTGAATACTCTACCCTCGAAAACTGTTGCGATCCCGTATACTTGTGGGTTATCACGCCCCCACCCCTTGTCCAATTCGGTTTGGGCAGAGGGAGGGCACGCGCCACCTCGTGGCCCTTCTTCCCTCTCTCCACTAAAGCCACTAAGGCCCATTAACTTCCCTGGGGGTTCCGGTAACCCCTCGGTACTCCGGAAAAATACTCGGATCACTCGGAACAATTCCGATGTCCGAATATAACCTTCCAATATATGAATCTTTACCTCTCGACCATTTCGAGACTCCTCGCCATGTCTGTGATCTCATCCGGGACTCCGAACAAACTTCGGTCATCAAATCGCAAAACTCATAATACAAATCGTCATCGAACGTTAAGCATGCAGACCCTACGGGTTCAAGAACTATGTAGACATGACCGAGACACATCTCCGGTCAATAACCAATAGGGGAACCTGGATGCTCATATTGGCTCCTACATATTCTACGAAGATCTTTATTGGTCAACCCGCATAACAAGATACGTTATTCCCTTTGTCATCGGTGTCTTACTTGCCCGAGATTCGATCGTCGGTATCATCATATCTAGTTCAATCTCGTTATCAGCAAGTCTCTTTACTCGTTCCGTAATGCATCATCCCGCAACTAACTCATTAGTCACATTGCTTGCAAGGCATATAGTGATGGCATTACCGAGAGGGCCCAGAGATACCTCTCCGATACACGGAGTGACAAATCCTAATCTTGATCTATGCCAACCCAACAAACACCTTCGGAGACACCTGTAGAGCATATTTATAATCACCCAGTTATGTTCTGACGTTTGATAGCTTATACGTCTCCAACGTATCTATAATTTTTGATTGCTCCATGCTATATTATCTACTGTTTTGGACTATATTGGGCTTTATTTTCCACTTTTATATTATTTCTGGGACTAACCTATTAACCGGAGGCCCAACCCAGAATTGCTGTTTTTTTGCCTATTTCAGTGTTTCGAAGAAACGGAATATCAAACGGAGTCCAAACGGAATAAACCTTTCTGAAACGTGATTTTCTTCCCGAATATGACCCAGGAGACTTGGACCCTACGCCAAGGAAGCTTCGAGGTGGGCACGAGGTAGGGGGGCGCGCCCTACCCCCCCAGGCGCGCCCCCACCCTCGTGGGCCCACCGAAGCTCCACCGGCGTACTTCTTCCTCCTATATATACCTACATACCCCCAAACGAACAGATACGGAGCCAAAAACCTAATTCCACCGCCGCAACTTTCTATATCCACGAGATCCCATCTTGGGGCCTGTTCCGGAGCTCCGCCGGAGAGGGCCGTCATCACGGAGGGCTTCTACATCACCATAGCCTCTCCGATGAAAGTGTGAGTAGTTTACTCAGACCTTCGGTCCATAGTTATTAGCTAGATGGCTTCTTCTCTCTCTTTTTGGATCTCAATACAATGTTCTCCCCCTCTCTCATGGAGATCTATTCTATGTAATCTTCTTTTTGCGGTGTGTTTGTTGAGACCGATGAATTGTGGGTTTATGATCAAGTCTATCTATGAATAATATTTGAATCTTCTCTGAATTCTTTTATGTATGATTGGTTATCTTTGCAAGTCTCTTTGAATTATCCGTTTGGTTTGGCCAACTAGATTGGTAGTTCTTGCCATGGGAGAAGTGCTTAGCTTTGGGTTCGATCTTGCGGTGTCCTTTCCCAGTGACAGAAGGGGCAGCAAGGCATGTATTATATCGTTGCCATCAAGGATAACAAGATGGGGTTTATTTCATATTGCATGAATTTATCTCTCTACATCATGTCGTCTTGCTTAAAGCGTTACTCTGTTCTTAATTTAATACTCTAGATGCATGCTAGATAGCGGTCGATGAGTGGAGTAATAGTAGTAGATGCAGAATCGTTTCGGTCTACTTGTCACGGACGTGATGCCTATATACATGATCATGCCTAGATATTCTCATAACTATGCTCAATTCTGTCAATTGCTCAACAGTAATTTGTTCACCCATTGTAGAATACTTATGCTCTTGAGAGAAGCCACTAGTGAAACCTATGGCCCCCGGGTCTATTCTCATCATATCAATCTCCATTACTTTACTTTTTCTTTGCTTTTTTACTTTGCCTTTTACTTTTCACTTTGCATCTCTATATCAGAAATACCAAAAATACTATCTATCAGATCTCACTCTCGTAAGTGATCGTGAAGGGATTAACAACCCCTAATCGCGTTGGTTGCGAGTAGCTATCGTTTTGTGCAGGTACGAGGGACTTGAGCGTGGCCTCCTACTGGATTGATACATTGGTTCTCAAAAACTGAGGGAAATACTTACGCTACTTTGCTGCATCATCTCTCCTCTTCGGGGAAAACCAACGCAAGCTCAAGAGGTAGCAATAGCACACAAGGTGTTCCTCCGGTATTCGGGAGTTGCATAATCTCATAGTCAGAGGAACATCTATAAGTCATGAAGAAAGCAATAGCAATAAAACTAAATGATCATAATGCTAAGCTAATGGATGGGTCTTGTCCATCACATCATTCTCTAATGATGTGATCCCGTTCATCAAATGACAACACATGTCTATGGTCAGGAAACTTAACCATCTTTGATTAACGAGCTAGTCAAGTAGTGACATACTACGGACAATTTGTTTTGTCTATGTATTCACACATGTACTAAGTTTGGTTAATACAATTCTAGCATGAATGATAAACATTTATCATGATATAAGGAAATATAATTAACAAATTTATTATTGCCTCCAGGGCATATTTTCTTTAGTCTCCCACTTGCACTAGAGTCAATAATCTAGATTACATAATAATGATTCTAGCACCCATGGAGTCTTGGTGCTGATCATGTTTTGCTCGTGGAAGAGGCTTAGTCAACGGGTCTGCAACATTCAGATCCGTATGTATTTTGCAAATCTCTATGTCTTCCTCCTTGACTTGATCGCAGATGGAATTGAAGCGTCTCTTGATATGTTTGGTTCTCTTGTGAAATTTGGATTCCTTCGCCAAGGCTATTGCTCCAGTATTGTTACAAAAGATTTTCATTGGACCCGATGCACTAGGTATTACACCTAGATCGGATATGAACTCCTTCATCCAGACTCCTTCATTTGCTGCTTCCGAAGCAGCTATGTACTCCGCTTCACACGTAGATCCCGCCATGATGCTTTGCTTGCAACTGCACCAACTGACAGCTCCACCATTCAGTATAAATACGTATCCGGTTTGTGACTTAGAGTCATCCGGATCCGTGTCAAAGCTTGCATCAACGTAACCATTTACGATGAGCTCTTTGTCACCTCCATAAATGAGAAACATATTGAGGGAGTCCTGGATTAGGGGGTGTCCGGGTAGCCGGACTATACCTTCAGCCGGACTCCAGGACTATGAAGATACAAGATTGAAGACTTCGTCCCGTGTCCGGATGGGACTTTCCTTGGCGTGGAAGGCAAGCTTGGCGATGCGGATATTCAAGATCTCCTACCATTGTAACCGACTTTGTGTAACCCTAACCCTATCTGGTGTCTATATAAACCGGAGGGTTTTAGTCCGTAGGACAACTTCATCATACAACAATCATACCATAGGCTAGCTTCTAGGGTTTAGCCTCTTTGATCTCGTGGTAGATCTACTCTTGTACTACCCATATCATCAATATTAATCAAGCAGGAGTAGGGTTTTACCTCCATCGAGAGGGCCCAAACCTGGGTAAAAACATCGTGTCCCTTGTCTCTTGTTACCATCCATCCTAGACGCACAGTTCGGGACCCCCTACCCGAGATCCGCCAGTTTTGACACCGACATTGGTGCTTTCATTGAGAGTTCCACTGTGCTGTCGCAATCAGGAAGGATGCCTCCTCCCGTCTTTAAAGATGGCGCCGTCGCTAAGGGAGCCTTGGCTGTCGGCCAAACTCTCCGGCTAGGTGGTTTCCTCATGACCGCCTGTTCGGCCGTTGCGCCGACGGTGACATCTCGGGTCATCAAAAGCAACCTTCACGTCAGCTCGGAACTTATTGAGCAGCTAGATCCAATGGAGCTATCTTCCGTAAACGAGCTCTTGGATCGCATCGCCGCCCTGGGGGTCGCCACGGATTACGACCAGGTTGGGCTTAAACCCGATCCAAGAGCAATTAACTCTCCCCAGGTCACCCACCACGTCGCCGTGGTAGAGGCGCTGTGTGGCGACCCTTCATCTATTTTAAGGACTAGCTACGTCTGAATTCCCGACCCCTCCAAGCTGGATACCCGCGGAGGGGAGGATGTAACTCAAGACCTGAGCTTAGAATCAGGCAATGGGCTAGACTCACTGGACAACATCCAAGAATCCGAACCTCAGAGTTCGGAAGCTCTTCGGCCTCTGAATCTTAGATTGGGTGAGGTTTCAGATTCAACGCCACCCGCCCGACCAAACATAAGCGATCTTTCCCAAATCAGGCAAAAGCCCGAGGAAACAGTACATCATTACTGGGCCAGATTCCTCCTGGTTATGAACAGGATAAAGGATTGCCGTGAGGGAGACGCAATATCAATCTTCTGTAGTAATTGCACGGACAAGGGAATCCTTAACGCCATAAGTTGCCATGATATTACACGCTTCACTGACTTGGCGTCTATAGTACAAAAGTACTGTGCGATGGAAAGTGCCTGGAAAACCGAAATAAAATTTTGGGATAATCCGGCCCTGAATAGCAATCCCGTCCGAACTAAGAGGGTGCATCATCGTAAGACACCCGGGTTAAACACCAAAAAACCAAAACCCTCTACAGAGCATGGAACCGTACTGGAAAGATGGCTTGATGGACCCTGTAAAATTCATAGTACAGAGGACGCCACACCAACTCACAGCCTTAGAGCATGTTGGATACTCCGGCAGTTGGCCAAAATTGGCGAGGACCTCTTAATTTTGGAGGCCACAGAAAACCACCCCGGGAACACCAGTACCGTTCTCACAGTCTTCGAGACCTTCGCATCAAACAATATGTGAAAAAGAACACTCCGCAGCCTTGCCGAAGTCTATCAAGTAGCAACAATAAACCCATGGAGCGACACAACTATTACCTTCAACGCAAGTGATGAACCTAAATTCCGAACAGCCCGAGCACCAGCCGCATTGGTCCTCGGTCCAATAGTGGACGACTTTCACCTCACCAAGGTACTCATGGATGGAGGCAGCGGATTGAACCTCATTTATGAGGAAACCCTTCAAAAAATTGGATTAGACTGGAGCCGCGTTGAGCGAAGCAGCACAACCTTTAGAGGAATAATCCCCAGTCAGGAAGCGCGCTACACAGGAAAAATCACACTAGATGTGGTGTTCGGCACGCCGGATAATTACAGGTCCGAAGAGGTCACGTTTCAGGTGGCCCCGTTCAGTAGCGGATATCACGCCCTACTAGGGCGGGAAGCATTTACAATCTTCCAAGCAATACCCCATTACGGGTATATGAAGCTCAAGATGCCCGGGCCGAACGGAATTATCACTCTTGCTAGTGATCCGGACATAGCACTCCGCGCCAAAAATAAGACAGCCGCATTGGCCCTTGAGGCACTATCCGAAGCCTTAGCGGCTGAGGAACTGACTACGCTGCGCTCCACAGTTAACAGGGATGATGTGATACTCGACAAGAGATCCAAGTCCACATCCTTTAAGCCAGCAGACGAAATAGTCAAATTCCAGGTCCATCCAACAGACCCCAATAAAACAGCTTCCATCGGGGCACGATTAAACCCTGATACGGACGCCGCACTGTGAGAATTTCTACGTGAAAATCGGGACATCTTCGCCTGGCACCCTTCAGATATGCCAGGAATCCCACGCAGGCTGGCCGAACACAGCTTAAATATCCTAAAAGGATTCAAACCTGTCAAACAAGCCCTTCGGCGTTTTTCCGAACCCAAGAGACAGGCTATGGGAGAGGAGCTAGCCAAGCTATTGGAGGCCGGATTCATTAGAGACATAAAACATCTGGACTGGCTAGCAAACCTGGTGATGGTACCAAAGAAGGACAAATCCTGGCGCCTGTGTGTTGATTTTAAAGACCTTAACAAGGCTTGCCCAAAGGATACCTTCCCCCTCCCCCGTATCGATCAAATTATCGATGCCACCGCAGGACATGATTCGTTGTGTTTCCTCGACGCATACTCCGGTTACCATCAAATCAAGATGGCAGAATCAGACCAAGCCGCAACGGCATTCATCACACCATACGGCCCATTCTGCTTCAACACAATGCCTTTTGGGCTGAAAAACGCCGGCGCAACATATCAGCGCATGATTCAGACATGTCTGGCAAACCAGATCGGCAAGATAGTGGAGGCATACGTGGATGATGTGGTCGTCAAAACAAGACATGTCGAATCTCTAGTAGACGACTTGAGGCTAACATTCGATAACCTCCGAAAATACGACATCAAGTTCAACCCGGAAAAATGCGTTTTCGGCGTTCCAGCCGGAAAGCTCTTGGGCTTCATTGTATCCGGTAGAGGAATTGAAGCAAATCCAGCCAAGATCTGAGCCTTGTCGCAACTGGATATCCCAAAGGACCTCAAACAAATACAAAAATTAACCGGATGCGTGGCGGCTCTAAGCCGCTTTATCTCCAGCTTGGGAGAAAAGGCACTGCCCCTTTATCGCCTCCTTCGGCGCACCGAACACTTCGAGTGGACGGATGCTGCCATGGCCGGACTCAATGAAATAAAAGCCATATTGGCAACAAACCCAGTCCTGGCCACGCCAAACATCGGCGAACCAATGCTATTGTACATTGTAGCAACCCATCAAGTTGTCAGCGCAGTGCTCGTCGTCGAGCGGGAAACGGACGGACACAAATTCCCCCTTCAAAGGACGGTCTACTACGTGTCCACTGTCCTCACTCCATGCAAATCATGGTACCCGCATTATCAAAAGATTGCATACGCGGTATTCATGGCATCCCGGAAGCTACGACACTACTTTCAAGAGTGTTCCATAACAGTAGCCTCAGAAGTACCACTCAACGATATTATCAACAACCGCGATGCAACGGGCCGGATCGCAAAATGGGCCATCGAGCTCCTCCCGTTTGATATAACCTATAAGCCACGGCGAGCTATTAAATCACAAGTTTTGGCCGACTTCGTCGCAGAATGGACGGAGGCCGAGCTCCCTAAAGAGTACGACACATATTCAAACTGGATCATGCATTTCGACGGCTCCAAAATGGTTGCCGGACTAGGGGCTGGCGTCGTCCTGATGTCCCCCACAGGAGACACAGTTCAATATGTGCTCCAGATCATGTACACGGACTCCAACAATGCAGCCGAATATGAGGCCCTCCTACATGGTCTCCGGATGGCAGTATCCATGGGCATTCAACGCCTAGAGGTACGCGGGGATTCGAACCTCGAGATATCACAAATAAACGGAGACTTCGACGCCAAGGATCCAAAAATGGCAGCTTACCGCAACGCCGTCCTAAAAATGTCAGCTCGGTTCGAAGGGTTGGAGTTTCATCATATAGCCCGAGAAAACAATCAGGCAGTGGATGTCCTGGCACGCATTGGAGCAAAACGCGATGCAGCCCCCCCAACATCTTTTTAGACAAACTGTTTAAGCCATCCGTAGCATGGGAGGGGGAACCCGCAGATAACAGCCCGGACCTAACCGCACCACTCGACGCCGAACAATCTGACATAATTGGAGGCTCTGCCACCGAAATTACACCTTCAGCCCATGTAATAATGGCGGTCATCGCCCCGTGGACAGAACCGTTCCTAGCCTACCTTACTAGGCAGGAACTCCCAGAGGACCAAAACGAGGCACGCTGCATAGTGCGGCGATCTAAAGCCTATAAAGTCCACGAGGGAGAGCTTTATAAGAAAAGCACTACCGGAGTCTTTCAAAGGTGCATATCCGAAGAGGAAGGGCGGAACCTGCTGGCTGAAATTCATGCCGGACTCGGTGGCCACCACGCTGCAGCTCGGTCCCTTGTAAGCAAGGCTTTTCGTATGGGCTTTTACTGGCCTACGGCCCGAGCAGATGCTCAGGACTTGGTCCAACGATGCGTCGGTTGCCAGCTTTTGCAAACCAAAGCCATGCCAACCACCGCCCTCCGAACTATCCCCATCACTTGGCCTTTCGCGGTCTGGGGGCTTGACATGGTTGGACCCCTTAAAGGCGGAACCCACAAGAAAAAATACTTACTGGTCATGGTAGATAAGTTCACCAAATGGATAGAAGCCAAGCCTGTTAAGACGGCCGAATCCGGACCTGTGATAGACTTCATATCCGGGGTTGTACACCATTACGGCGTCCCCCACAACATCATCACTGATAACGGAACAAACTTCACCGCCGACGAGGTAAAACTCTGGTGCAAAAACAGGGGCATTAAGCTCGACTATGCTTCCGTCTATCACCCACAAACTAACGGCCAGGTCGAACATGCAAATGGTCTTATCATGAGCGGCATTAAACCCAGACTAGTGCGGTCCATCAAGGAATCTAACACGCACTGGGTAGAGGAGCTCGACTCCGTACTCTGGGGGCTGCAGACCACGCTGAATCGCACCACCGGATACACACCATTCTTTGGTGTACGACGCAGAGGCAGTTCTGCCTTGCGACATAATTCATGACTCACCTCGAGTGCGCATGTACGAAGAAAGAGAAGCCGAGCTCGATCGGCAGGACAACTTGGACGCCTTGGAGGAGGAGCGTGACGTGGCAAAATCCCGTTCCGCATTTTATCAACAGCAGGCTCGAAGATATCAAAGCAGAGAAGTACGGGCCAAAAATTACAATGTTGGCGAACTAGTTCTACGCCTGCCGGATAAGAAAAAGGACAAACTCAAGCCCAAGTGGGAAGGTCCCTTCATAATCTACCAAGTCCTGACTGGTGGAG
Organism: Triticum urartu; assembly: GCF_003073215.2. Lineage (NCBI taxonomy): Eukaryota > Viridiplantae > Streptophyta > Magnoliopsida > Poales > Poaceae > Triticum > Triticum urartu. The sequence continues at coordinate 5,056,395 of NC_053026.1, read as the reverse complement.
CGTACCGCCTGCGAGATGCGTCGGATAACTGACTCGAGCCGAACCCATGGAATGCCACCTGTCTCCAAAGATTCTATGCCTAGCGCCGGACTCTGTGTTTGTCTCCTTCCTCTGTCCATTTTTTACGTTTTCTGTCTTACATTTCTCTTCTTCCCCTCTTTTCTCTTACAGCCCTTAAAGGCTCATTAAGTGATGCGCTACCGCGCTCATTAAACCTGGGGGCTTCTTTAAACAGAAGCTTATTTATACAGGCTTCACGCCCAACACATGCGTCAAACTTCCGCATGTACCTTTTTCTTCACCATTATATGCATCGATATGACTTAAGTTTTGGTCAAGCTGGGTTGCCTGGCTCCTGTGCTTACCCCTACGTTCCCGATTGTTCGGCTAGGCGGTAAAGGGAGCACCTCTGCGATTGTTACTGCCGGGTCAGCCGGATGTGTACCTCAGACTGGGTGAAGCCGAAAGCTAGCGTTCTTAAGGGAATACTCGGTCGGTGAACTAAAAGATGACCTTTTTTACTTATTTATATACATGCCCCCAGATGATTTTCCTGCATTTGCAGTCCGGACATGCACTTTAGGGCATGCCTCCCAGAGAAAGGAACCCCTAACGGAACTATTCTCTCTGGAAGATGTTTCTTACTAACCATGTAATATAACATAACTAGTTGGACACTTGTCTGATAAAGCACTAATGACCCCTACGCCTGGTCTCCATGCATACCCCGGTTCATACTTAACCGATAGGGTATTCGGACACACTCCGGACCGTCAGGTCCCGAGGTCGAAGCGAAAAGGTCGACAATGACAAATGATCTACAATCCGGCTAGAAGGCATTACACATGTCAATTAAAAATTACATAGTCACTTTGACTATTTGTATTCCTCTTCTATACCATCTAACAGGCGATGTCTAATTTACAGTCCTGCTGGGAATACTTTGCGGCCAATTCTACTTGGCCGTATGCTAAGCTTACAGGGATCTCCTTCCCATCAGGCCCCACAGGTCCAACCTCGGCCATGTGGTTTGGGTCAGCCTTGGTGTACCGTGTCTTCACCATGGCCCAGGCCTCCCTTGCGCCTTGGCGGCAGGCCGAAATCTTCCACAACTGGAAGCGCCGCCGCGCTCCCTTCAACTTCTCCACAAGCTCTCCAAGGCCCTCGAGCCTGGGGAAGGATGGCCATAAGGCTTGGGCAACACCCTACATCGCCTGCCGAACTCGCTCGTGCAGTTGCGAGAGCTCGGGAAGAAGGTCACCCGTTGAACCAGGCATCTCCTCTGCAGGACGACCTGTTAGCATACCTACAGACATTACTCTGTTAGTCGACTTCCTCGCCGAACTTTTTTTCAAAAGATTCGCTTAAGCACTTACTAAATATGCCACGTCGAAGCCGCTGATTCTCCTTAGTGGAGTCCGACAGCTGGCCACGAACATCTTTAAGTTCAACGTCCAGCTTGGTGTTGGCATCCTGAAGATCATTCTTCTCCCGCCTCACCCTTGTCAGCATACTCTCACCGGCCTTTAGCAGGCGCAAGAGTTGTTGCCTCTCCGGATCGAGTCCGGTGCCATCTGCAATATGATTTGTCAGATTTGCACCCACGCCGCAAAATACTAATATTTTGAAGTGTATCTTACCAGAGGGGGTCTCTTTGGGCTCCCCTGCCGCGGCTAGTGCGGCCTCCAGTTGGGCTTTGCACTCTTCCAGCTCCTGGGACAGTACGGTACTTCTCTGTAAGAACCTGCATAACAAATGATCCTTAAATCAGTTACTCTAACTGTTTCAAGTCTCGGGGGCTACTGGTATATCTATATTTACCAAAATTTTCTTACCCGTATGTCTTTTACATACTGCTCCGTGGCTCTGGCTAAACCATTTTGAGCAGCACGGAGGTACGCATCTCCCGAATTGAAGGCATCTAATGCCTCTTGGGAGAAACAAGCGTCGCAAAGAACTGTCCGGCGACGCCTGTGGTTCATGGCACTCTCCACCTCAGAATTGGTGGCAGACAGCCTGTCCGCATCCTCTGTCGGAGGAGCGTCCGGTGCGCGCCTTGTGCTCGCCTCCGCTTCCGGGCCAGGCGTTGGAGCCTGGCTGGTGGAGGCGCGATTGGCAACCTCCCCGAATGTAGTCCGGCGAGGTCTCTTCGTTCTGAAGATAGCACGAACGTTAATATGCCCTGAAGGAATAACACCAGGGAAAAAGAGGGTGCGCTATACCTTTTCACCGGCATCTCAGTCCGGACCACATTCCTTTTTACCCCATGGGGCCCTGCGGCCCCTCGTTGGCTAGCCGCCGCAGGTTCGGCCTCCTGCCTCAGAAATCTCCCCTGCAAAACATGGTTGTCGTCAGAAAAACCGAAATACGTGAGAATGGAATCCTTCTCAAGGGAATGGTCTCCGGTCTCTGTCACCTGGGAGGCCGGGATTAACCCTGGGTAATCAGCCGTAATGGCCACCAAGGTATTGTCCTTGCTTAGCTGATGAAACACCCCGTCAATAAGCTCCACCGATATGTCCGGATCCTCTTCGGAGTCTGGATCGAGGGACTGTTCTGGATCCTCGGGCTGTGGAGGACAGCTGTTTATATCCTTTACCTCCTGACGCAGTTCCTGCATCGAAGTCGTTAGACTACATATTTAATCATGGGAATATAAAACGAACGGGCAAGCACAATTGTCCACTTACCCAACTCGGAGGATTGTACATAGTAAATCCACCCTGCGGGTTGACGCGAAGGAATTCCTCCTCTTCTCCCTTGTACAAAGAGGACAAGATCTTTACTAGAGCGGCAGCTGAGGCTGGCCCCTTATGACCGTAATGGGTGGCGTCATCCTCCCCGTTAAAATCCCACATGGGGTGGCCTCTGTATTGAAGCGGCTGCACCCCCCGCATAATGCATGCGGCCATGACTCCAATCATGGTTAGTCCGGAATGAGCCAATAGTCTTATCCGGCCCATCAGGTAAAGGACGTCCCTGTCACTTTCTCTCTGAGAGCTCCGCGGACGCCAGCTTAAGCGTTTCCTTAATGGAGCACTGTTGAACTCGGGGAGGCCGACCCGGATAGGGTCCGGTAGCGGGACGTCGTCTATATAAAACCATTCCGAGGGCCAGTCCTCAGACACCTTCTTTGGGGTTCCGGATAGGTATCCGGTCCGGGCGATGCGCCACACTTCGGCTCTGCCCACTTGATATATAGACCCCTCTTGAGAATGGGGCACCAGGCAGAATATCCTCTTCCACAGCGCAAAATGAGCCTCAACACCCAAAAATAGCTCGCAAAGGGCGACGAAGCCCGCGATATGCAATATAGAGGCGGGCGTGAGATTGTGCAGCTGGAGGCCGTAGAACTCCAGAAGCCCACGGAGAAATGGATGAATTGGAAATCCCAGTCCACTTATTAGATAAGGGACGAGGCACACCCGCTCTCCTTTGGAGGGATTGGGGGTGCTCTCCGTTTGTTTTCCGCCATTATAGGTGGCGAGTCCGGCTCGGACCGGGACCATATAGGCCCGAGGGAGAAATCCCTTGGCCTGAAGCGACACTAACTCGCTGTGCGGGATGGAGCAACTCTCCCAGTCTCCAGGTTTAGGACTGGAAGGGCGAGAGGAGGAGCTGCGATGGCTGGCCATGTTGGAATGGACCTTTGCTGGAGGCGCTCTAATGATTACTCGCGGAGAGGAGAAGGTGTGGTTTGGATCTGAATCCCCATCCCATTAAATAGGTGGCTCGTTTATGCGGCTAGGGGTGTGGATGTAAAAATGCCCCGGCTTTTTGCATTCGTTTGACACGTGGAAGACGGCCATTATTGGGCGTAGAAGCCAAGGAGCACTACATTATAAAAATCGGACATTATTCCAACAGGTACACAGAATTTGGAGAAGAACCCGCCTTGCAATGCCGAAGACAATCTGCGCGCCGGACCCATCGTCATTGAAGCCTGGTTCGGGGGCTACTGAGGGAGTCCTGGATTAGGGGGTGTCCGGGTAGCCAGACTATACCTTCAGCCGGACTCCAGGACTATGAAGATACAAGATTGAAGACTTCGTCCCGTGTCTGGATGGGACTTTCCTTGGCGTGGAAGGCAAGCTTGGCGATGCGGATATTCAAGATCTCCTACCATTGTAACCGACTTTGTGTAACCCTAACCCTATCCGGTGTCTATATAAACCGGAGGGTTTTAGTTTGTAGGGCATTTCATCATACAACAATCATACCATAGGCTAGCTTCTAGGGTTTAGCCTCCTTTGATCTCGTGGTAGATCTACTCTTGTACTACCCATATCATCAATATTAATCAAGTAGGAGTAGGGTTTTACCTCCACCGAGAGGGCCTGAACCTAGGTAAAAACATCGTGTCCCTTGTCTCGTGTTACCATCCGGCCTAGACGCACAGTTCGGGACCCCCTACCCGAGATCCGCCGGTTTTTACACCGACACATATCCTTAGTCCTTTTCAGGTATTTCAGGATGTTCTTGACCGTTATCCAGTGATCCACTCCTGGATTACTTTGGTACCTCCCTGCTAAACTTATAGCAAGGCACACATCAGGTCTGGTACACAACATTGCATACATGATAGAACCTATGGCTGAGTCATAGGGAATGACCTTCATTTTCTCTCTATCTTCTGGAGTGGACGGGCATTGAGTCTGACTCAATTTCACACCTTGTAACACAGGCAAGAACCCTTTCTTTGACTAATCCATTTTGAACCTCTTTAAAACTTTATCAAGGTATATGCTTTGTGAAAGTCCAATTAAGCATCTTGATCTATCTCTATAGATCTTAATGCCCAATATGTAAGCAGATTCACCGAGGTCTTTCATTGAAAAATTATTTTTCAAGTATCCTTTTATGCTATCCAGAAATTCTGTATTATTTCCAATCAATAACATGTCATCCACATATAATATTAGAAATGCTACAGAGCTCCCACTCACTTTCTTGTAAATACAGGCTTCTCCAAAAGTCTGTATAAAACCATATGCTTTGATCACACTATCAACGTATATTCCAACTCCGAGAGGCTTGCACCAGTCCATAAATGGATCGCTGGAGCTTGCACACTTTGTTAGCACCTTTAGGATCGACAAAACCTTCTGGTTGCATCATATGCAACTCTTTTTTAAGATATCCATTAATGAATGCAGTTTTGACATCCATTTGCCAAATTTCATAAACATAAAATGCGGCAATTGCTAACATGATTCGGACAGACTTAAGCATCGCTACGGGTGAGAAGTTCTCATCGTAATCAACTCCTTGAACTTGTCAAAAACCTTTCGCAACAAGTCGAGCTTTGTAGACAGTAACATTACCGTCAGCGTCAGTCTTCTTCTCGAAGATCCATTTATTTTCTATGGCTTGCCGATCATCGGGCAAGTCAACCAAAGTCCACACTTTGTTCTCATACATGGATCCCATCTCAGATTTCATGGCCTCAAGCCATTTTGCGGAATCTGAGCTCATCATCGCTTCCTCATAGTTCGTAGGTTCATGATGGTCATGTAACATGACCTCCAGAATAGGATTACCGTACCACTCTGGTGCGGACCGTACTCTGGTTGACCTACGAGGTTCAGTAGTAACTTGATCTGAAGTTTCATGATCATCATCATTAGCTTCCTCACTGATTGGTGTAGGAATCACTGGAACTGATTTCTGTGATGTACTACTTTCCAATTCGGGAGAAGGTACAATTGCCTCATTAAGTTCTACTTTCCTCCCACTCACTTCTTTCGAGAGAAACTCCTTCTCTAGAAAGGATCCATTCTTAGCAACGAATATCTTGCCTTCAGATCTGTGATAGAAGGTGTACCCAACAGTCTCCTTTGGGTATCCTATGAAGACACATTTCTCCGATTTGGGTTCAAGCTTATCAGGTTAAAGTTTTTTTTACATAAGCATCGCAACTCAAACTTTAAGAAACGACAGCTTAGGTTTCTTGCCAAACCACAGTTCATATCGCGTCGTCTCAACGGATTTAGATGGTGCCCTATTGAGGGAGTCCTGGATTAGGGGGTGTCCGGATAGCCGGACTATACCTTCAGCCGGACTCTTGGACTATGAAGATACAAGATTGAAGACTTCGTCCCGTGTCCAGATGGGACTTTCCTTGGCGTGGAAGGCAAGCTTGGCGATGCGGATATTCAGATCTCCTACCATTGTAACCGACTTTTTGTAACCCTAACCCTCTCCGGTGTCTATATAAACCGGAGGGTTTTAGTCCGTAGGACAACAGAACATACAACAATCATACCATAGGCTAGCTTCTAGGGTTTAGCCTCCTTGATCTCGTGGTAGATCTACTCTTGTACTACCCATATCATGAATATTAATCAAGCAGGACGTAGGGTTTTACCTCCATCAAGAGGGCCCGAACCTGGGTAAAACTTCGTGTCCCTTATCTCCTGTTACCATCCGCCTAGACGCACAGTTCGGGACCCCCTACCCGAGATCCGCCGGTTTTGACACCGACACCTATTTAACGTGAATGCAGCCGTCTCTAAAGCATAACCCCAAAACGATAGCGGTAAATCAGTAAGAGACATCATAGATCGCACCATATCTAATAAAGTATGGTTACGACGTTCGGACGCACCATTACGCTGTGGTGTTCCAGGTTGCGTGAGTTACAAAACTATTCTACATTGTTTCAAATGAAGACCAAACTCATAACTCAAATATTCACCTCCATGATCACATCGTAGAAATTTTATTTTCTTGTTACAATGATTTTCCACTTCACTCTGAAATTCTTTAAACTTTCCAAATGTTTCGGACTTATGTTTCATTAAGTATATATACCCATATCTGCTTAAATCATCTGTGAATGTCAGAAAATAACGATACCCGCGGCGAGCCTCAACACTCATCGGACCGCACACATCAGTATGTATTATTTCCAACAAATCAGTTGCTCACTCCATTGTTCCGGAGAATGGAGTTTTAGTCATCTTTCCCATGAGGCATGGTTCGCAAGCATGAAGTGATTCCAAAAGCCCATCAACATGGAGTTTCTTCATGCGCTTTACACCAATATGAACTAAACGGCAGTGCCACAAATAAGTTGCACTATCATTATTAACCTTGCATCTTTTCGCTTCAATATTATGAATATGTGTATCACTACAATCGAGATTCAACAAAAATAGACAACTCATCAAGGGTGCATGACCATAAAAGATATTACTCATGTAAACAGAACAACCATTATTCTCTTATTTAAATGAATAACCGTCTCGCATTAAAGAAGATCCAGATATAATGTTCATGCTCAACGCTAGCACCAAATAACAATTATTCAGGTCTAAAACTAATCCCGACGATAGATGTAGAGGTAGCGTGCCGTCGGCGATCACATTGACTTTCAAACCATTTCCCACACGCATCGTCACCTCGTCCTTAGTCAATCTTCGTTTAATCCGTAGCCCCTGTTTCGAGTTGCAAATATGAGCAACAGAACCAGTATCAAATACCCAGGTGCTACTATGAGCATTAGTAAGGTACACATCAATAACATGTATATCAAATATACCTTTCACTTTGCCATCCTTCTTATCCGCCAAATACTTGGGGCAGTTCTGCTTCCAATGACCAGCCCCTTTGCAGTAGAAGCATTCAGTTTCAGGCTTAGGTCTAGAATTGGGCTTCTTCACTTGAGCACTAACTTTCTTGTCGTTCTTCTTGAAGTTCCCCTTCTTCCCTTTGCCCTTTTTCTTGAAACTAGTGGTCTTGTTAACCATCAACACTTGATGCTCCTTCTTGATTTCTACCTCCGCAACCTTTAACATCGCGAAGAGCTCGGGAATTGTCTTATCCAGCCCTTGCATATTATAGTTCATCACGAAGCTTTTGTAGCTTGGTGGCAATGATTGAAGAATTCTGTCAATTACACTATCATCGGGAAGATTAACTCCCAGTTGAGTCAAGTGGTTGTGGTACCCAAACATTCTGAGTATATGTTCATTGACAGAACTATTCTCCTCCATCTTGCAGCGATAGAACTTATTGGAGACTTCATATCTCTCAACTCGGGCATTTGCTTGAAATATTAACTTCAACTCCTGGAACATCTCATATGCTCCATGACGTTCAAAACGTCTTTGAGGTACCGATTCTAAGCCATAAAGCATGGCGCACTGAACTATCGAGTAGTCATAAACTTTGCTCTTCCAGACGTTCATAACGTCCGGAGTTGCTCCTGCAGCGGGTCTTGCACCTAGAGGTGCTTCTAGGACGTAATTCTTCTATGCAGCAATGAGGATAATCCTCAAGTTAAGGACCCAGTCCGTGTAGTTGCTACCATCATCTTTCAACTTAGCTTTCTCTAGGAACGCATTAAAATTCAAAGGAACGGTAGCACGGGCCATTGATCTACAACAACATAGACATGCAAAAACTATCAGGTACTAAGTTCATGATAAATTAAAGTTCAATTAATCATATTACTTAAAAACTCCCACTTAGATAGACATCCCTCTAGTCACCTAAATGATCACGTGATCCATATCAACTAAACCATGTCCAATCATCACGTGAGATGGAGTAGTTTTCAATGGTAGACATCACTATGTTGATCATATCTACTATATGATTCACGTTCGACCTTTCGGTCTCAGTATTTCGAGGCCATATCTGCATATGCTAGGCTCATCAAGTTTAACCCGAGTATTTTGCACGTGCAAAACTGGTTTGCACCCGTTGTATGTGAACGTAGAGCTTATCACACCCGATCATCACGTGGTGTGTCGGCACGATGAACTGTAGCAACGGTGCATACTCAGGAAGAACACTTATACCTTGAAATTTAGTGAGGGGTCATCTTATAATGCTACCGCCGTACTAAGAAAAATAAGATGAATAAAGGATAAACATCACATGCAATCAAAATATGTGACATGATATGGCCATCATCATCGTGTGCCTTTGATCACCATCTCCAAAGCACCGTCATGATCTCCATCGTCACTGGCTTGACACCTTGCTCTTCATCGTAGCATCGTTATTGTCTCGCCAACTATTGCTTCTACGACTATCGCTACCACTTAGTGATAAAGTAAAGCAATTACATGGCGATTGCATTTCATACAATAAAGTGACAACCATAAGGCTCCTGCCAGTTGCCGATAATGGTTACAAAACATGATAATCTCATACAACAATTTATATCTCATCACGTCTTGGCCATATCACATCACAACATGCCCTGCAAAAACAAGTTAGACGTCCTCTACTTTGTTGTTGCAAGTTTTACGTGGCTGCTACGGGCTTCTAGCAAGAACCCCGTTCTTACCTACGCATCAAAACCACAACGATTTTTCATCAAGTGTGTTGTTTTAACCTTCAACAAGGACCAGCCATAGTCAAACTCGATTCAACTAAAGTTGGAGAAACAGACACCCGCTAGCCACCAAGCACGTCGGTAGAACCAGTCTCATGAACATGGTCATGTAATGTTAGTCCGGGCCGCTTCATCCAACAATACCACCGAATCAAAGTAAGACGTTGGTGGTAAGCAGTATGACTATTATCGCCCACAACTCTTTGTGTTCTACTCGTGCATATAACATCTACGCATAGACCTGGCTCGGATGCCACTGTTGGGTAACGTAGTAATTCGAAAATTTTCGTACAATCATGCAAGATCTATCTAGGAGAAGAATAGCAACGAGACGGGAGAGTGTGTCCACGTACCCTCGTAGACCGAAAGCAGAAGTGTTTAGTAACGCGGTTGATGTAGTCGAACGTCTTCACGATCCAACCGATCCAAGTACCGAACGAACGGCACCTCCGTGTTCAGCACACGTTCAGCACGATGACATCCCTCGAGCTCTTGATCTAGTTGAGGACGAGGGAGAGTTTCGTCAGCATGATGGTGTGGCGACGATGATGATGAAGTTATCGGTGCAGGGCTTCGCCTAAGCACTGCGACGATATGACCGAGGTGTTAAACTGTGGAGGGGGCACCACACACGGCTAATAGATGGTCTGTTGTGCTTTGGAGTGCCCCCTGCCCACGTATATAAAGGAGGGAGGGAGAGAGGCTGGCGGCCAGGAGGGGCGCGCCAAGGGGGAAGTCCTACTTGGACTCCTAGTCCAAGTAGGATTCGCCCCCGTTTTCCTTTCTTCCACCGGAGGGAAAGGAAGGAGGGGAGAAGGAGAAGGAAGGAGGGGGTCGTGCCCCCATCCCTTGTCCAATTCAGTTTGGGCAGGGGGAGGCGCGCGCCACCTCGTGGCCCTTCTTCCCTCTCTCCACTAAAGCCCACTAAGGCCGATTAACTTCCCCGGGGGTTCCGGTAACCCCCGGTACTCCGGAAAAATACCCGGATCACACGGAACCATTCCGATGTCCGAATATAACCTTACAATATATGAATATTTACCTCTAGACCATTTCGAGACTCCTCGTCATGTCCGTGATCTCATCCGGGACTCCGAACAAACTTCGGTCATCAAATCACATAACTCATAATACAAATCATCATCGAACGTTAAGCGTGCGGACCCTACGGGTTCGAGAACTATGTAGACATGATCGAGACACATCTCCAGTCAATAACTAATAGCGGAACCTGGATGCTCACATTGGCTCCTACATATTCTACGAAGATCTTTATCGGTCAAACCGCATAACAACATACGTTATTCCCTTTGTCATCGGTATGTTACTTGCCCGAGATTCGATCGTCGGTATCATCATACCTAGTTCAATCTCGTTATCGGCAAGGCTCTTTACTCGTTCTGTAATGCATCATCCCAGAACTAACTCATTAGTCACCTTGCTTGCAAGGCTTATAGTGATGTGCATTACCGAGAGGGCCCAGAGATACCTCTCCGATACATGGAGTGACAAATCCTAATCTTGATCTATGCCAACCCAACAAACACCTTCGGAGACACCTGTAGATCATATTTATAATCACCCAGTTACGTTGTGATGTTTGATAGCACACAAGGTGTTCCTCTGGTATTCGGGAGTTGCATAATCTCATAGTTAGAGGAACATGTATAAGTCATGAAGAAAGCAATAGCAATAAAACTAAACGATCATAATGCTAAGCTAGCGGATGGGTCTTGTCCATCACATCATTCTCTAATGATGTGATCCCGTTCGTCAAATGACAACACATGTCTATGGTCAGGAAAATTAACCATCTTTGATTAACGAGCTAGTCAAGTAGAGGCATACTAGGGACACTCTGTTTTGTCTATGTATTCACACATGTACTAAGTTTCCGGTTAATACAATTCTAGCATGAATAATAAACATTTATCATGATATAAGGAAATATAAATGTCGGTGTACAGAAGTAGGGGCTCTCCTTTTGACCCCTTTACTTGTGCACAGGCAGTCAGAGCCGCACCCGCGGCCACACTTAACAAGGCAGGGGAGGGAAGCTGGAGGAAAATCGAAGCACAGGACGGACAAAACAATGCAAAGACCAAGAACACAAAGAGCAGAGGGACGAAGGAAGTTCCCCCGGCAAGACCCTTGCCGGGGCAGCCTCAACAGCCCCGGCGAGAGCCTTGCTGGGGCAGCTGCTACCCCTTGAGCACTGCATTGGTTTTCCCTTGAAGAGGAAAGGGTGATGCAGTAAAGTAGCATAAGTATTTCCCTCAGTTTTTGAGAACCAAGGTATCAATCCAGTAGGAGGACACGCTCAAGTCCCTTGTGCCTACACAAACAAACAAGAACCTCGCAACCAACGCCATAAAGGGGTTGTCAATCCCTTCACGGCCACTTACGAGAGTGAGATCTGATAGAGATGATAAGATAATATTTTTGGTATTTTTATGATAAAGAGTAAAAGTAAAGAAAGCAAAGTAAATAGTAATGGAATTAACGGGAGATTAATATGATGGAAAATAGACCCAGGGGCCATAGGTTTCACTAGTGGCTTCTCTCAAGAGCATAAGTATTACGGTGGGTGAACGAATTACTGTCGAGCAATTGATAGAATTGAGCATAGTTATGAGAATATCTAGGCATGATCATGTATATAGGCATCACGTCTGTGACAAGTAGACCGACTCCTGCCTGCATCTACTACTATTACTCCACACATCGACCGCTATCCAACATGCATCTAGAGTATTAAGTTCATAAGAATGAAGTAACGCTTTAAGCAAGATGACATGATGTAGAGGGATAAACTCATGCAATATGATATAAACCCCATCTTTTTATCCTCAATGGCAACAATACAATACGTTTCGTTTCCCCTACTGTCACTGGGATCGAGCATCGCAAGATTGAACCCAAAGCTAAGCACTTCTCCCATTGCAAGAAAGGTCAATCTAGTAGGCCAAACCAAACTGATAATTCGAAGAGACTTGCAAAGATAACCAATCATACATAAAAGAATTCAGATAAGATTCAAATATTGTTCATAGATAATCTGGATCATAAACCCACAATTCATCGGATCTCGACAAACACACCGCAAAAGAAGATTACATCGAATAGATCTCCAAGAGAATCGAGGAGAACTTTGTATTGAGATCCAAAGAGAGAGAAGAAGCCATCTAGCTAATAACTATGGACCCGAAGGTCTGAGGTAAACTACTCAGTCATCATCGGAGAGGCTATGGTGTTGATGTAGAAGCCCTCCGTGATCAATGCCCCCTCCAGCAGGACGCCAGAAAAGGCCCCAAGATGGGATCTCACGGGTACAGAAGGTTGCGGTGGTGGAATTAGGTTTTGGTGGTACTCTTCGATGGTTTGGGGGTACGTAGGTATATATAGGAGGAAGAAGTAGGTCGGTGGAGCCACGAGGGGCCCAAGAGGGTGGAGGGCGCGCTTGGGTGGGGTGGGCGCGCCCCCCTGCCTCGTGGCCGCCTCGTTGGTTGCTTGACGTCCACTCCAAGTCCTCTGGATCACGTTTGTTCCAAAAATGACGCTCCCGAAGGTTTCATTCCGTTTGAACTCTGTTTGATATCCTTTTTCTGCGAAACACTGAAATAGGCATAATAACAACAATTTGGGCTGGGCCTCCGGTTAATAGGTTAGTACCAAAAATAATATAAAAGTGTATAAATAAGCCCATTAAACATCCAAAACAGAATATATAATAGCATGGAACAATAAAAAATTATAGATACATTGGAGACATATCAAGCATCCCCAAGCTTAATTCCTGCTCGTCCTCGAGGAGGTAAATGATAAAAACAGAATTTTTGATGTGGAATGCTTCTTAGCATAATTCTCCATGTAAATATTTTTATTGTGGCATGAATATTTAGATCCGGAAGATTCAAGATAAAAGTTTGATGTTGACATAAAAACAATAATACTTCAAACATGCTAACCAAGCAATTATGTCTTATCAAAATAACATAGCCAAAGAAAGCTTATCCCTACAAAATCATATAGTTAGGCCATGTTTCAATATTGTCACACAAACGTTCTCATCATGCATAACCCCGATGACGAGCCGAGCAATTGGTTCATACTTTTTAACGCGCTTCAGCCTTTTCAACTCTTACGCAATACATGAGCGCAAGCCATGGATATAGCACTATGGGTGGAGTAAAGTATAATGATGGGGGTTATGAGAGAAGAAAAAAATGTAGAAAGTCTCACATTGACGCGGCTAATCAATAGGCTATGGAGATGCCCATCGATTGATGTCAATGAGAGGAGTAGGGATTGCCATGCAACGGATGCACTAGAGCTATAAATATATGAAAGCTCGACAAAAGAGACTAAGTGGGTGTGCATCCAACTTGCTTGCTCACGAAGACCTATGGCATTTTGAGGAAGCCCATCATTGGAATATACAAGCCAAGTTCTATAATGAAAATTCCCACTAGTATATGAAAGTGACAACATAGGAGACTCTCTATCATGAAGATCATGGTGCTACTTTGAAGCACAAGTGTGGAAAAATGATAGTAGCATTGTCCCTTCTCTCTTTTTCTCTCATCATTTTTTTCTCTTTTTCTTTTCTTTTTTTCTTTTTTTTGGGCCTTCTCTTTTTTTCTTTGGCCTTCACTCTTTGTTTTATTTAGTCCGGAATCTCATCCCGACTTGTGGGGGAATCACAGTCTCCATCATCCTTTTCTCACATGGGACAATGCTTTAATAATGATGATCATCACACTATTATTATTTACAACTCAACAATTACAACTCAATACTTAGAACAAAATATGACTCTATGTGAATGCCTCCGGCGGTGTACCGGGATATGCGATGAATCAAGAGTGACATGTATGAAAAAATTATGAATAGTGGCTTTGCCACAAAATACGATGTCAACTACATGATCATGCAAAGCAATATGACAATGATGAAGCGTGTCATAATAAACGGAACGGTGGAAAGTTGCATGGCATTATATCTCGGAATGGCTATGGAAATGCCATGATAGGTAGGTGTGGTGGCTGTTTTGAGGAAGATATAAGGAGGCTTATGTGTGATAGAGCGTATCATATCACGGGGTTTGGATGCACCGGCGAAGTTTGCACCAACTCTCAAGGTGAGAAAGGGCAATGCACGGTACCGTAGAGGCTAGAAAATTGTGGAAGGTTGAGAGTGCGCATAATCCATGGACTCACAGTAGTCATAAAGAACTCATATACTTATTGCAAAAGTTTATTAGCCCTCGAAGCAAAGTACTACTACCATGCCCCTAGAGGGATAGATTGGTTGGAAAAGACCATCGCTCGTCCCCGACCGCCACTCATAGGGAAAGCAATAAAAGAACACCTATGTGTCAAAATTGTCACACAACTTTTACCATACGTGCATGCTACGGGACTTGCCAACTTTAATCGAAGTATTTCTCAATTTCACAATTACTCAACTAGCACACTCTAATATTACCACCTTTATATCTCAAAACACTTATCAAGTATCTAACTTCTCATGATATTCAATAAACTCAATATGGAAGATTAATTTCACAATTAAAGAAAATTACCATGCTGTTTAAGAATCTCAAAAAAATATAAGTGAAGCATGAGAGATCAATAATTTCTATAAAATACAACCACCGCCGTGCTCTAAAAGATATAAGTGAAGCACTAGAGCAAAAACTATATAGCTCAAAAGATATAAGTGAAGCACATAGAGTATTCTAACAAATTCCGAATCATGTGTGTCTCTCTCAAAAGGTGTGTACAGCAAGGATGATTGTGGCAAACTAACAAACAAAGACTCAAATCATACAAGACTCTCCGAGCAAAACACATATCATGTGGTGAATAAAAATATAGCTCCAAGTAAAGTCACCGATGGATGAGGACGAAACAGGGGATGCCTTCCGGGGCATCCCCAAGCTTTGGCTTTTTGGTGTCCTTGGATTTACCTTGGGGTGACTTGGGCATCCCCAAGCTTAGGCTCTTGCCACTTCTTATTCCATAATCCATCAAATCTTCACCCAAAACTTGAAAACTTCACAACACAAAACTTAACAGAAAATCTTGTGAGCTCCATTAGCGAAAGAAAACAAAACACCACTTCAAGGTACTGTAATGAACTCATTCTTTATTTATATTGGTGTTAAACCTACTGTATTCCAACTTCTCTATGGTTTATAAGCTCTTTTACTAGCCATAGATTCATCAAAATAAGCAAACAACACACGAAAAACAGAATCTGTCAAAAACAGAACAGTCTGTAGTAATCTGTAACTAATGCAAACTTCTGGAACTCCAAAAATTATACCAAAATAGGAAGACCTAGATAATTTGTTTATTGATCTACTTCAATTGGTATCAGTATTTTATTACATTCTGGTGTTTTTTAACAATTGTTTTCGTGAACAGAAAGTTTCTGGAATTTTCAGCAAGATCAAATAACTATTATCCAAGAAGATCCTATAGGTTTAACTTGCCACAAACACTAATTGAAACACAAAAACAAATATAACCTAGGCTAGATCAAAGATTTATTCCTAAACAGAACCAAAAAGCAAAAAACTAAAATAAAATTGGGTTGCCTCCCAACAAGCGCTATCGTTTAACGCCCTTAGCTAGGCATAAAAGCAAGGATAGATCTAGGTATTGCCATCTTTGGTAGGCAATCCATAGGTGGCTCTCATAATAGATTCATATGGTAATTTTATTTTATTTATAGGGAAGTGTTCCATGCCTTTCCTTAATGGAAATTGGAATCTAATATTCCCTTCCTTCATATCAATGATTGCACCAATCGTTCTAAGGAAAGGTCTACCAAGAATAATAGGACACAAAGGATTGCAATCTATATCAAGAACAATGAAATCTATGGGCACGTAATTCCTATTTGCAACAATAAGAACATCATTAATTCTTCCCATAGGTTTCTTGATAGTGGAATCCGCAAGATGCAAGTTTAAAGAGCAATCATCAAAATCATGGAAACCTAACAAATCACACATAGTTTTTGGAATCGTGGAAACACTAGCACCCAAATCACACAAAGCATAGCATTCATGATTGTTAATTTTAATTTTAATTGTAGGTTCCCATTCATCATAAAGTTTTCTAGGGATAGAAACTTCCAACTCAAGTCTTTCTTCATAAGATTGCATCAAAGCATCAATGATATGTTTAGTAAAAGCTTTATTTTGACTATAAGCATGCGGAGAATTTAGCATGGATTGCAATAAGGAAATACAATCTATCAAAGAGCAATTATCATAATTAAATTCCTTGAAATCCAAGATAGTGGGTTCATTGCTATCTAAAGTTTTAACCTCTTCAATCCCACTTTTACCAATTTTTGCATCAAGATCTAAAAACTCCGAATTTTTGGGACGCCTCCTAACTAAAGTTGACTCATCTCCACTCCCATCATTATCAAGATTCATATTGAAAAACAAAGTTTTAATAGGGGACACATCAATAACTTTTAGATCTTCAATCTTTATTCTCATAAAAATTAGAAGAACACGCTTTTATAAAGCAATCTTTCGTAGCACGCATCCTAGCGGTTCTTTCTTTGCACTCATCAATGGAAATTCTCATGGATTTAAGAGACTCATTGATATCATGCTTAGGTGGAATAGATCTAAGTTTCAAAGAATCAACATCAAGAGAAATTCTATCCACGTTTCTAGCCAATTCATCAATCTTAGGCAATTTTTCTTCAAGCAAAGCATTGAAATTCTTTTGCGAAATCATAAATTATTTAACACTAGTATCAAAATCAGAGTTAAACTTATTAAAATTTCCATAAGAATTGTTGTAGAAATTACCATAATTATTAGAGGAATTACTAGGATATGGCCTAGGATTAAAGTTTCCACTATATACGTTGTTACCAAAATTGTTCCTATCAACAAAGTTCACGCCCATAGATTCATTATTATTCTCAATCAAAGTAGACAAATGCATATCATTGGGATCATAAGCAACACTCTTATTAGCAAACAATTTCATAAGTTCATCCATCTTTCCACTCAAAACATTAATTTCTTCTATCACATGCACTTTTTTACTAGTAGATCTTTCAGTGTGCCATTGAGAATAATTAACCATAATATTATCTAGGAGTTTAGTAGCTTCTCCTAAAGTGATTTCCATAAAAGCGCCTCCCGCGGCCGAATCTAAAAGATTTCTAGAAGCAAAATTCAATCCGGCATAATTTTTTGTATAATCATCCATAATTTCAAACCATGAGTAGGGCAATTACGTGTCATTAATTTCATCCTCTCCCAAGCTTGTGCAACATGTTCATGATCAAGTTGATTAAAATTCATAATATCGTTTCTAAGAGAGATGATTTTAGCGGGAGGAAAATACTTAGAGATAAATGCATCTTTACACTTATTCCAAGAATCAATACTATTTTTAGGCAAAGACGAAAACCAGGTTTTAGCACGGTCTCTAAGAGAAAACAGAAATAGCTTCAATTTAACAATATCATTATCCACATCTTTCTTCTTTTGCATATCACACAAATCAACAAAGCTATTTAGATGGGTAGCGGCATCTTCACTAGGAAGGCCGGCGAATTGATCTTTCATGACAAGATTCAGCATAGCATCATTAATTTCACAAGGTTCAGCTTCGGTAAGAGGAGCAATCGGAGTGCTAAGAAAATCATTGTTGTTGGTATTGGCAAAGTCACATAATTTAGTATTATCTTGAGCCATCGTGACAAGCAAACAATCCAACACACGAGCAAACAAGAAGCAAGCGAAAAAGAGGGCGAACGGAAAAGAGAGGGCGAATAAAACGGCAAGGGTGAAGTGGGGGAGAGGAAAACGAGAGGCAAATGGAAAATAATGTAATGCGAGGGATAAGAGTTTGTGATGGGTACTTGGTATGTCTTGACTTGTGTAGACTCGGCAACGACACCAAAGGTGGCTTGTTGTTGGGAGTCAAATCTTGACTTGACTTGGCGCACACCTCCCCGGCAACGGCGCCAGAAATCCTTCTTGCTACCTCTTGATCACTGTGTTGGTTTTCCCTTGAAGAGGAAAGGGTGATGCAGTAAAGTAGCGTAAGTATTTCCCTCAGTTTTTGAGAACCAAGGTATCAATCCAGTAGGAGGACACGCTCAAGTCCCTTGTGCCTACACAAACAAACAAGAACCTCGCAACCAATGCGATGAAGGGGTTGTAAATCCCTTCACGGTCACTTACAAGAGTGAGACCTGATAGAGATGATAAGATAATATTTTTGGTATTTTTATGATAAAGAGTAAAAGTAAAGAAAGCAAAGTAAACAGTAATGGAAATAACGGGAGATTAATATGATGGAAAATAGACCCGGGGGCCATAGGTTTCACTAGTGGCTTCTCTCAAGAGCATAAGTATTACGGTGGGTGAAGAAATTACTGTCGAGCAATTGATATAATTGAGCATAGTTATGAGAATATCTAGGTATGATCATGTATATAGGCATCATGTCCATGACAAGTAGACCGACTCCTGCTTGCATCTACTAATATTACTCCACACATCGACCGCTATCCACCATGCATCTAGAGTATTAAGTTCATAAGAACGGAGTAACGCTTTAAGCAAGATGACATTGTTGGAAATATGCCCTAGAGGCAATAATAAAATGGTTATTATTATATTTCCTTGTTCATGGTAATTGTCTATTGTTCATGCTAGAATTGTGTTATCCGGAAATCGTAATACATGTGTGAATACATAGACCACAACATGTCCCTAGTGAGCCTCTAGTTGACTAGCTCGTTGATCAACAGATAGTCATGGTTTCCTGACTATGGACATTAGATGTCATTGATAACGGGATCACATCATTAGGAGAATGATGTGATGGACAAGACCCAATCCTAAGCATAGCACAAGATCGTGTAGTTTGTTTACTAGAGCTTTTCCAATGTCAAGTATCGTTTCCTTAGACCATGAGATTGTGTAACTCTCGGATACCGTAGGAGTGCTTTGGGTGTGCCAAACGTCACAACGTAATTGGGTGGCTATAAAGGTGCACTACAGGTATCTCCGAAAGTGTCTGTTGGGTTGGCACGAATCGAGACTGGGATTTGTCACTCCGTATGACGGAGAGGTATCTCTGGGCCCACTCGGTAATGCATCATCACAATGAGCTCAATGTGACCAAGTGGTTGATCACGGGATCATGCATTACAGTACGAGTAAAGAGACTTGCCGGTAACGAGATTGAACGAGGTATCAGGATACCGATGATCGAGTCTTGGGCAAGTGTCGTATCGATAGACAAAGGGAATTGAGTACGGGATTGATTGAATCCTCGACATCGTGGTTCATCCGATGAGATCATCGAGGAGCATGTGGGAGCCAACATGGGTATCCAGATCCCGCTGTTGGTTATTGACCGGAGAGTCGTCTCGGTCATGTCTGCGTGTCTCCCGAACCCGTAGGGTCTACACACTTAAGGTTCGGTGACGCTAGGGTTGTAGAGACATTAGTATGCGGTAACCCGAAAGTTGTTCGGAGTCCCGGATGAGATCCCGGACGTCACGAAGAGTTCTGTAATTGTCCGAAGGTGAAAATTTATATATAGGAAGTCCAGTTTCGGCCATCGGGAAAGTTTCGGGGGTAATCGGTATTGTACCGGGACCACCGGAAGGGTCCCGGGGTCCACTGGGTGGGGCCACCTATCCCGGAGGGCCCCATGGGCTGAAGTGGGAGGGGAACCAGCCCCTGGTGGGCTTGTGCGCCCCCCTTGGGCCTCCCCCTGCGCCTAGGGTTGGAAACCCTAGGGGTGGGTGGCGCCCCACTTGACTTGGGGGGCAAGTCCCCCAAGTCCCCCCTTGGCCGCCGCCCCCCTTGGAGATGGGATCTCTAGGGGGCGCCCCCCTGGACCCCTATATAAAGAGGGGGGAGGGAGGGCTGCGCACCCTAGCCCCTGGCGCCTCCCTCTCCCTCCCGTGACACCTCTCCCTCTCGCTGAGCTTGGCGAAGCCCTGAAGCCCTGCCGAGATCCCCGCTGCTTCCACCACCACGCCGTCGTGCTGCTGGATCTCCATCAACCTCTCCTTCCCCTTGCTGGATCAAGAAGGAGGAGACGTCTTCCCCAACCGTACGTGTGTTGAACGCGGAGGTGCCGTCCGTTCGGCGCTCGGTCATCGGTGATTTGGATCACGACGAGTACGACTCCATCAACCCCGTTCACTTGAACGCTTCTGCTCGCGATCTACAAGGGTATGTAGATGCACTCCTTTCCCTCTCGTTGCTAGAAGACTCCATAGATTGATCTTGGTGATGCGTAGAAAATTTTAAAATTCTGCTACGTTCCCCAACAGACATGATGTAGAGGGATAAACTCATGCAATATGATATAAACCCCATCTTTTTATCCTCGATGGCAACAATACAATACATGTCGTTTCCCCTACTGTCACTGGGATCGAGCACCGCAAGATTGAACCCAAAGCTAAGCACTTCTCCCATTGCAAGAAAGATCAATCTAGTAGGCCAAACCAAACTGATAATTCGAAGAGACTTGCAAAGATAACCAATCATACATAAAAGAATTCAGAGAAGATTCAAATATTGTTCATAGATAATCTGGATCATAAACCGACAATTCATCGGATCTCGACAAACACACCGCAAAAGAAGATTACATCGAATAGATCTCCAAGAGAATCGAGGAGAACTTTGTATTGAGATCCAAAGAGAGAGAAGAAGCCATCTAGCTAATAACTATGGACCTGAAGGTCTGAGGTAAACTACTCACACATCATCGGAGAGGCTATGGTGTTGATGTAGAAGCCCTCCGTGATCAATGCCCCCTCCGGCAGGACGCCGAAAAAGGCCCCAACACTACAAAAAAGACACTTCCGTGATGATACGTGTTTGTCACAGTAGGCCACGTTTTCTGTCATGCATGTACATCCATGACAAATTTATGACAGAATCAAGATAGTCATACCTGTGCTGTCGTAGAAGTGTTTCATGACATTACAAAAATTATCATCACAGAAGTGTCCACTTCCATGACGATAAATCGTGCGTCACAAAACCTTTCGTCAAGGGTGACCGACATGTGGCATCCACCGTAACGAAACGCCATTAAGCTATCGGGTCTGGTTTTGGATCCGATAACCCGTTAACAGCCCTGACCAATGGGGATTTTCCACGTGTAAAATCATCATTGCCTGGAGGAAACACGTGTCGGCTCACCGTTGGGATAGATGTCATCCACTCATTGGACCCAAAGCGCCTATGATATGTCGACACGTGGCACGGCCCAACAGAGGCCCATATAGGTTAAAAAGGCCGGCCCAGTCAAAGGCCTCTAGTACTTACTCTGGTGCTAGTGGGCCAACCTAATAACGGCCTGCTTAATAAAGGCCCATTTACGGCCCGAAGCTAGATGTGGCCCGTTAATTGTTCGCCGAATATTTGGGCCATTTTACGGCCCAAAGCCAGATCTGGCCTGTTAGTTGTTTGCTGAATATTTGGGCCCAATTACAGCCTAGTGACTTTCGGCCTGTTAGAGGCCCGATGTAGACATGGGCCCATTTTCAGCCCGGTGTGACTTTCGGCCTGGGAATGGCCCGTGCTGCCCATGGGCCATATATGGTCCGACGGGACATTGGGCCCACTAACGGCCCGTGATAAAGGTGGCAATAGTTAAGCCCAACGTGACTTTGGGCCTGTTAAAGGCCTGTCGCATAATTCGGCCCATTGATGTCTATACCAAGCTTTCGGCCTGTTAAAGGCCCATGATATCAGTGGGCCAACTAAGGCCCGAGATATGTTTCGGCCTGGTAATTGCCCGTGATATAACTGGGCCCAAAAAGGCCCAGTTTACATTTCAGCCTGCTGAAGGCCCATCGACGACTAGTGAAAATTGAGGCCCAATATGCATTTCGGCCTGCTAAAGGCCCATGGTTTCATCTGGGCCGTAACAGGCCAGTACAATATTCAGCCTGTTAATGGCCCAACACTACTTGGGCCAAACTAAGCGCTGGGTCCACAAAAGGCCCAACTAAAATATAGGCCGGTGTAAGTTGTGGGCCTCGCGCAAAGTGTGAAGGTCCCAATCATGAGGGCCCAAGAATGATGCAGGTTGGCCCAATTGGGGCCCGCTAAACACCAGTCTCGTTAGAGGCGAATGTTTTAGCCTGGTCGACTACATCTGATTTTTTCCAGACAGCGAATGATGGCAGTAACTAGTAGGAATTAAGAACAAACCTACTCTATACAATAAAGAAATTACGGTATAGTAACTAAGGATAAACCTACACTATACAATAAAGGATTTATGGTATATTACATCCACTAGGCATCGAAATTCGCCACCAGTGATCATAAAGCGCAACGAAGAAGTAGATTAAAAAAACTGGGCACCATAGCAGCGTAACAAAATAATAATGAACCGAGACCACTTCCAAGACAGTTCAAGAAAGGTTAGCCTTGCGCGGGAACAGCTGCGCAAGCTGCTGAGCAAGGCTGTGAGACCGGCCTAACATGTCGATCATAGCTTCCGGGTGTAGTTGTTTAGCGATGAGGTTCTCATTGGTGTTCTCCGCAATATTTCTTAGAGATAGGACTTCAAGTCGAAGTTGAGTTGCAGAATGCCTTTCTGCTAGAACTTGGGACTGAAGAAGTCGAACTGATTCAGACAACGAATTCTGTGAGCTTGTCTGACTACTAGTCTCAAGTAACGTGAACACTGCATCAAGACAAGACTTTGGGGTTGTCTCGCTATGTTCAAGATGTTTTGCCTTCTTTGCTGCAATATATGTTGGGTTTGTCACACAACCTTCAGCAGACTTGTGCATGCCATCAGGCATACCACCCTGAAACAAAGCAGAGAGATGACAAGTTTTGCACGTGTATAAACAAAGATGATAACTGTGCTGTCAATTCCATCCAATTTCAAATTAGAAAATAAAGAGTAAGTTCAAAATATCAATAGCATAATTTGGCATTGTTCATAATGCGGGGAGCTTCACCACACTACTGGATTACCATGTCAACATAACAAGCATAGATGAAGGGCAAAGAAAATCATTGTATCTATTTTGGTTAATGTGCATGGCATGTTGTTCATATCATCAGCCACATCAGTAAGATAAAATAGGAGATGACAAGGTGCAAATGTGGGCTGCTTCACCACACACTAGATTATAGATCCACAAAACAAGCATACATATAGGGAGTATTGAGTAATGTGCATGATATGAATAAGGAATTTGGTTTTACAAGTAAAACTTAGAACTTACGGTTCTTGCGAACATGCATTTTGGTAGAAACAGCAAACTAAACAGCAGTAAACGATAGGGAGTATGAGCAAATTAAACAGCAGTTGAGGATAAAGGCTTTAGAAGGACTGACTTACATTAACAGTTAACACCGGCTTTATAATGCCCTTCTCCATGTCAAGGGAAGGATAACTCAAGAATTTCAGCACAAAATCTTCTTCATAAGCATTGCCTGTACTCTACATTTTGTAGAGAGTAATTATAGATATGATAATACTTGAAGGGATAGAGGATAATGAAGATAAGATGCAGATTGATGCTACATAATCAACTACCAATCCCTGGAAGTACAAGCATTACAGGACAAAATGTATTGACAGGAGCAATGGGCTACACTTCTGCACTGGCATTGTCTGTGTATTCTACTTTTTGGTAAGATTAAATATAGATCTGGTCTTTTTTAGTAAATGGTGGGTGTCGTGGTTTTGTCACGGCAGATGTCCTAGAGAAAGGACTTAGTTGTGGAGCCATCGCTACGGGTTAGCTTAAAGGGGTTAAAGCGGACAAGGGACACAAGAGAGTTTTATACTAGTTCGGCCCCTTACGATGAAGGTAAAAGCCTACGTCTAGTTGTGATGGAATTGCTGGGGTTTCGATGACCAGGGAGCGAATACGCTTTGCCTGAGTCTCGAGTTGTTGTCTGTTGTTCCTGAACCGCCGCCGGGTCGTCCCCTTATATACATGGGTTGACGCCCGTCGGTTTATAGAATCCCGAGGCCGGCTCATAAATGTGTCCGGCTCGGTCTCCGCTCTTTCTATCTTACAACACAAGTTTACATATCAATGCCGGTTTATGTCTACAGGCCTTAAACCGGTTCTGGGCCCTGGGCCTTCATAAAGCGTCACCGTCTGTCTTCATGGGCTTTAGATATAATGAACTACTGATGGGGTTAACCCGGCCTCTCCTGGCCGGTTTACACCCAGTGGTAATATCCCCAACATTAGGCCTCAGATTGATTTGAACTGGTTCATGTCAATCCTCAATAATTAAGAAAAATTCGTCTTCAACATCTTCACATAATCTTGTAAACCGCCGTGACGTCATCTTCGAGGACCATGGTAAACCTCCATAACGTCATTTGTTATTTAAAATTGTGTATAGCCCATCTTCATTAATGGGCCTCTGACGATCGAGGCAACAAAACTGTCACACTCCCCATTTTTCGGACCCCTTGATTCTCGCACTTGCCTTTTATCCATTCATCTTATAAATAGGGCCGAGGGGTCACTTTCACTTTTCCCCCTCGTGCCTCTTCGCATCGTCGTCTTCCTCGCGCCGACCGACCCTCGAGCTCTGTCGCCGCCGTCGTCCTTCGTCTCTGCTTCGACAAAGGCCGCTGCATCAACCTGATCGTGTCAGAGAAAAGCGGTGATCCTCCGCTGCTTCCTCCTGCACCAGTAAGTCCCTCTTCTTCTCACCCTAGATCTGCCATTAGGGTTTGATGTTCTTCATAGCTTGAAGCTATTCTTCCTTCGGTAGCACCAATGGCCGGTTAGATTTGACTATTTTCAGCGTCTTTTGTAGTTTAGACTCGTTTCTTCTTGTTAAGGCACCTGCTTGATATCCAACTCATCTGAACTTACTGAACTTTTTGAGCGCTTGATATTAGACCAGATTATATTTTGATTATCCGACGCATGGCAGATCTGAAATTCCTATGCCAAACTGTGAAACTTGTTTTTTTCCTTCACTTATACATCTTTATACCTATACCTTTAATGCCAGATTAGGCAGTTTAACTTCACAGAAAAATGATGACCCGGTAGATACCATTAGTCCCCTGTTGAACTGCCAATGCATTACACTGTTTCCATTGTCAGACTCCGGTTTACGAATAACCAAATCCGGTTTATCAATATGCTTGTATCCTTATAGTGTTGTATAGTTGTCCATTGTAAATCTTAAACTGACAATAATCATGTTTCAGATTTCCATTGCCATGGCCAAGCAAGTCTATGAATGCAATTGGGCTCCTTCTCGAGTAACCGAAGAGCAGTTAAGCAATCTTGTTAAAACGGGCGCTTTAGCCAAAAATGATGTCATCCACTGGAGGGTCCCTGGCCGGGAAAATCCTCCTACACCCAAGGACGGAGAGGTAGTCGTGTTTGCTGATCATCTGGGTTGAGGCTTTAGTCCTCCCGGTTCGAAATTTTTCCGAGATGTACTAGCCAATTTTCAATGCGCCCTCAAGACATCGGTCCCAATTCTGTGACCAACATCTGCCAGTTCCAAGTCTTCTGTGAGGCTTATCTGCAAGAGGAACCTACAGTTGAACTTTTCAGGGATTTCTTTCACCTAAACCGTCGCACAGAGTTCATGGATGGACCCAATACGGAACTAGGCAGAATGGCGGTTCAGAAAAGGAAAGAAGCCACCTTCCCTCATCCCAAACTCCACAGTCACCCCAAAGAGTGGAACCAGACCTGGTTTTATTGCAAGGATACATCTCCTCCTGATGAAAACCCCCTGCCGGGTTACCGCCCTGAACGCCTTAGCAAAACACATCCTTTTCCTCAGAGGTTGACGGCAAAAGAAAGGGCCAACTATGATCCTCAATTATCAAAGCTTAGAGCCTTCATGGCGAACGGTTTGACAGGAGTTGATCTTGCTCATTGTTGGATAAGCTGGAGTATTCTGCCCTTAAGCCGGTGCTCCATTTTGATGTGTGAATATATGGGGAGTTTGAAGGATGCTCAGCGGCACATCGACATTCAGCTTACAGATGCAGAAGTCACTGAGACTGTAAAGAAAATGTTGAACGAACCGGAGGCTGTTTGTGCCCAAACCGGACTACTCCCTTTCTGCACCTTCAACAAACCGCCAGCTGTAAGAATCATATAATCTTTTTATCTAAAGTTGCTTCTGTCCAAATACTCTCTGAAAGTGTGATTGTTTTTTGACAGGGTGATGATCCATTCTGGAACAAGAAACCACCACAAGACAAACTGGTGAAGCCGCAAGACAAACTAGTCAAGCCGCAAGATAAATCGGTCAAACCAGTTCGTCCAAAGACCAAGGTTGTTAAAAAACCTGGCAAGAAAAGGACCACTGCATCCTCCTTGCTACCAGCTGATGACGATGTGGGTAACCCGGAATCAGAGGTAGAAATTGACTCTCTTGGTTCATTTTTCATACACCTCATTGGCTATGATTATTATCAGGACGACGCTGAAGGCAGTCACGCTGATGATGTAGAGGTAATCATTCTTTCCTCCGATCCAAATCCTCTACCAACATAAAAAATCTGTCGAGCAAACCGGAAAGTAAAATTTTCTCACCCCCTTGCTTACTTGGACCCAAACTTTCTTTTGAAGACACAACAACACGAGGCTCGCCGCACAACCCGGCACAGCGGCCAGGTAGTTACCTCCGCCGGTTTACCGAACAACCCGGTTCGGAAACGCTGATCAGAGGTCTCTTATCCCCTTGACACTTCATGCCCCAAAGCAGGTTGTTTCCGCCAGCCTCTTAACCCATCTGATTCAAATTATCAGGGTACTTCTCACTCATCTTCTGGCAAGTCGTCTGCCACAAAGCTTCCACCCCTCAAAACAGTTCTTGGGTGAGTCATACACTTATTTTTATCCTTGATATGTTATTTTAATATATACTGTATTGATCCTCATGTTTATTTTTCTCAGCGGCAAGCCCAGACCCAGCAAGAAGGCTCGGTTGAATAAACCGGCTGATGAGGACGTGGCTGTTGAACCGGAGAAAACTCCAGATCCTGAAGAGACCAACATTGTGCCATACTAAATGACCCACCACCTCAACATCATGACTTAATTGCTGAGCAGGTAGAAGTTGACACCACAAGCCATGCTGACCAGCCAACCAGCCCTGTCCGAACTGACAACAAACCGACAAGTCCGGTTAAAAATACTGACAAACCGCCAACCCGGTAATGGCTGGTGATGACAAAGATGATGACATTATGATTACTGGCACTGGCCATACCGCTCTTGGCAATCCTGTCGCTTTGTCAAAGCATACTGCCAAAGATGAGCTCTCTGCAATTGGTAAAGGCAAATGGAACGCCGATTTGTCAAATTATGCCCATCTGAATGGTCAAGACCTTCACTCTGGCTTCCTGAACCGTCTGTACACCAGTCGTGACTATGAAGCCGGTTTGGTAAATATGATGAAGGAGCAATATGAGGTAACTTCATAAGTGTTTCTCTCTTATACTTAATTGTAGCTTATCAACTCCAGTAGCCCCCAAGTGATGGTTTAAGATACCAATTTAAACCGGGACTTAGAAACAATTTCATGTTTGCAACAATGCATCTTAACTTCACTGATGTAGCCCCCAAGGGCCGGTTTAACTTTATAAAGATGAACCGGGACTTTGTAGAAGAATTCCCATATCAGCAATTTATGAGCAAATACACATTAGCCCCCAAGTGCCAAGCTTAATACTTGTATTGTGCTTGGGACTTGTAAAAATTTCTGATAAAGAGCAAATATGCATTAGCCCCCAAGTGCCAAGCTTAATACTTGTATTGTTCTTGGGACTTGTAAAAATTTCTGATAAAGAGTAAATATGCATTAGCCCCCAAGTACCAAGGGCATAACTTGTTATGTGCTTGGCACTTCAAATATGTACTGTCAACTCATTATATATCTGTCTCTTTATAGGCTGAACTAAGCAAGAAGGAAAGCCAAACCGCTGATCTGCAAGAGAACCTCAAATCTTAGCAAGCCGAAACCTCCAAAGCCAAGGAAGAGTTGACCAGCGTTCTAAGCGCTATGGAGAAACTGAAAGAGGGCTTCAACAAGGAGTGGGCGGATTGGGAGACTGAAAAATCCACTTTGATAAAAAGAGATGAAAACGCAGAAGCAGCTCTTAAACCGGTGGTTGATGAACTGACCGGCGTAAAGCGGCAGATTCATGCCATGACTGCTGCTGTGTTCGGTAAACATCTTTTCCTTAATACTTCCAACATATCTTCCCATATGTTGTTGGTTTACTGATGTGCATAATGGCACAGGAACTCGTATTAGCCATCTGGGCTCTGACGTACAGAAGAAATTGAAAGCGGCCTATACTCTAATAGAGCAGCTGTATACCAGTGCGTAGTGGATCATCTATACTGCTTCACACAATAATCCTCCTCCCACTTTGATCAAGGATACCTTAGAAAGGTTATCTATGCTTCCTGCCCGGGTAGACGAGCTAAAAAGTCTGCCGCTAGAACGGGCGCTTTGGCCGCTCTAACCCGGGCAAAAGCATGGGTACCTGACTTTGATCCAGTGTAAGCGGCCCAAGGCTATCCCAGTTTAAAGGAAGACGGAACAGAATTTGGCAATGATGACCTCCGAATCATAAACCGGGAAGTATGCCCATTGGCTTGTCAACTAGTTGAAGAGGCAGATCTTTCATACTATCAGGCGAGTTATGATGATAAGAACAGATGGGTTGCGGCACCAATTCCAGAAGCGCAAAATCTTATCCCCCCAATCCGTAAGCACACTTATGCCCCTGACATTGAACCGTCCACACTGATAAGCGATGAAGCTGTATTCCAAGCCCTAACTGGGATCGACTAGGCAACTGTTGATTTCCAGCCACTGGGTAGAGAGGAGGGAGTTGAACCGGTGCGAGATGATCCGCAGCTGTCAGGCCAAGCTGGTGACCAACTGTGAACCGGAGGCCAGTTTAGTCTTCTACATGCTGCAACATGTATTTGAGAAAACAATTATCCTTTTGGGCACAGAAATGCCTTGTAATAGGCTAGTAAAAATACTTGGTCTGGTATGCCTTTGTGCATTTTTATCTGTGACTGATGCTTGCTTAATCCGACATGCTTAAGATATGATATTCATAATCCATAGCCATTTATTCAAGCTGTTCCTGCAGATAAAAAGCTTAAAGCGCCCTGGCGGTTTACCCCCGGGCGGGTCATGATACCCAAATATATATATGACCAAGGTTTGTAACCAAGGTTGTAAAAGATAACCAAATATGGAAATATATAATACCTGCGACCTTTAGGCATAATGTTGGCTGACCAACGTTGTAGTGAGGGTCACAACCCTACTCTGGAGGATAAGTAACTCCTGTTATATGATGCCGGTTTACAATAAAACCGTTCTGGGTTATGATAAACACCGATTTATTCCATACTGGTGACTTTGAGTCAAAACCAGACCGGGCTGATAGTCTCCGGATTATAATTTGATCGTGTACTGACAACTTGTAGTTGACATCCTAACCAGGTTGATAAACACCGGTTTAAAAAACATCACAAATCTTATGAAAACAAGGAAAACTTAACAAAGGCAAATAAACCGTTGTAGTCAAGGCTTTTCACGAGCTGCCAGGCCCCAAATTCGAGGCTTTTCACGGGCTGCCAGGCCATTGAGTTAAACCATTTTTACAAAGCCTTTTAAGATGGTCCTCAATCCTTAACCAATCATCATTTTAACTTGACAAGTTCAGGGTCTTGATTTTAGAGTAACTTGTCAAAGTTCGAAGGGTCATACCAGGTTTACCTGGGCGGAGTGACTTACTTAAATAGGCAGGTTAACCCGGGGTTTTAGGTGTATACACTAGGCTTCCAAGCCATGGCTTGATAGCCTGTTACAAGTGTAGATTCTTAGTTCATTTCAACAGCAAAGAATCCCCAAGTAACATTGTGAGCTGTGCTCAGTGGGTGCCTATGTTTGAGCTGTTGTTTTACAACTCTCTTTGGCCCCGGATTGATTGGGCTTTGAGCCGATCAAGAGGTGTGACTATGGTTTGGATATGACCAAACCCCCAAGTGATGCTGTGGCATTGCACCGATCAAGAGGTGTAGCTATGGTTCGGATACGACCAAGCCCCCAAGTGATGTAATATAAAGCTTTGAGAAGCTAAATCAAGGGGTAAACCGGATGCCGCTTTATAAACAGAAGCTCCATGTAACCACACATGATGTAAGAAAATAACAGATACCCCACTTTAGCTGAGGTTCCAGTTTATTATATTGATCATAATATATACATTGTCATAATATGTACATAAGCAGAGCCTATAGCTCAAGTATAGTAAGGCCGAAGATGAGCAATATTCCATGGCCGATTGGTCTCCTCCTCCGATTTACGTGAGTCTTTGCACTCTCGAACATCGATTAGGTAGTACGACCCGTTGTGTAGATTCTTGCTGACCACAAAGGGTCCTTCCCAAGGGGGGGGATAGCTTGTGCATATCCGTCTGATCCTGGATGAGTCGAAGCACCAAATCTCCTTCTTGAAAGGTTCTGGTTCTAACCCGACGGCTATGATAACGACGCAGATCTTGCTGATAAATCGCTGAACGGGCTGCCGCCATGTCACACTCCTCATCTAACAGGTCAAGAGCTTCCCGCCGTGCCTTCTCGTTGTCAGCTTCAACGTATGCCGCTACACGAGGTGAGTCATGACGGATGTCACTAGGAAGAACCGCTTCCGCTCCATAAACCATGAAGAACGGTGTGTATCCTGTCGATCTGTTGGGTGTGGTATTGATGCTCCATAACACTAAAGGTAGCTCCTCAACCCAACTACCCGGCGTCCGTTGCAAAGGAACCATAAGCCGGGGTTTGATGCCTCTCAAGATCTCTTGATTGGCCCTCTCTGCTTGACCATTGGACTGGGGGTGAGCCACTGATGACACGTCAAGCCGGATGTGCTCACGTTGACAGGATTCCTTCATGGCACCCTTTGACAGATTGGTACCATTGTCTGTTATAATGTTGTGTGGAAAGCCAAACCGGAAGATCACCTTTTTGATGAATTGAACCACCGTGGCTGCATCACACTTACTAACTGGCTCTTCCTCCACCCACTTTGTGAACTTATCAACCGCCAACAAAAGGTGGTTCTTCTTGTCCTTGGACCTCTTGAAAGGCCCAACCATATCCAGCTGTAACACCCCGGATATGATTTACCCAATATGTATTCCAACTCTTGTTGTTTCCGGCCTTAAGTTATTTTATTTTCTTGGGTTTAGGTTTTTTGTCTCCGTGTGTTGTTGTCGTTGTCATGCATCTCATATCATGTCATCATGTGCATTGCATTTGCATATGTGTTCATCTCATGCATTCGAGCATTTTCCCCGTTATCCGTTTTGCATTTCGGCGCTTCGTTCTCCTCCGGTGGTCATTTCTACCTTCCTTTCGTGTGTGGGGATTAAACATTTCCGGATTGGACTGAGACTTGCCAAGCGGCCTTGGTTTACTACCAGTAGACCGCCTGTCAAGTTTCGTACCATTTGGACTTCGTTTGATACTCCAACGGTTAACCGAGGGACCGAAAAGGCCTTGTGTGTGTTGCAGCCCAACACCCCTCAAATTTGGCCCAAAACCCACCAAAACCTTCTCCATCATCTAGAGCGTTCGATCACGATCGCGTGGCTGAAAACCGCACCTCATTTGGACTCTCCTAGCTCCCTCTATGCCTATAAATAGAACCCCTCCGTATCCGGATCTTCTTCTCCCTCGAAAACCCTAAAATTCTACCCGCCGCCGCCGAACACGTCCGACCCGCCACCGGACATCGCCTCCGCCCCAACCGCAGCGCGCCACGTGGCGAGCCATGCCCACATCGCAGCCTCAGCCGCGCGCGGCCCGCCCGGCCCGCGTAGGGCCCCCGCGGCCCATTGCGGCGCGCCGCCGCCCGACTCCTTCCTCCTCCCGCGCACCCGAGCACCCGCCGCCTCCTTCGCCGGCTCCGGCTACCGGGAGCCGCACCACCGCCGCCCTTCGCGAACTCTGGCCGCCCGAGGCGCCCGGGAGCTGTCGGCCGCCACCGACGCCGTCCGACCCCGCGCCAACGCCGGCGAGCACCGCGGCCACTCCGTCCATCCCCGCCCCCACGCCTACCTCCTCCGTCGGCCGACTCCAACGCTGGCGAGTAGTCCGGCCATCCTCGGAGTTCGTGCCGCTGCTACAGTGGATCTGGATCTAAGATCCAAAACGAGGGTTGACTTTTTGCCCGAAACCCTAGTTTATTTGCTCCTGTTCATCATGTTGTATCTCCGCATCCGTAGCTCCGTTTTGGGCATATATCATATCAAAATGTTCATCTCAGAGAGTACATCATTTCATTCCATTGCATTATTTTCATTTGAGTTCATCTTGATGCCCGAAATGCTGTTAGAAGAGTGCTACTTGAGTTAATTGTCAGATCTGCTGCTCCATTTAGATATTTGTCATTTTTGCCATGATTATTGTGTGCATGATATGCCCATGAGCTGTACATATGTTTTGTTAAGGGTTTTGCCATCTTTCCAGAGGTAAAACCCATGTATTTTTGTGATGTGTGTGGTGACTAGCACAAGCTTGCAAAGTGAGGCATTTGTTAATGCTGATTTCAGGGACTTAGCATTTCCACTAAGTCCTTGAGCTGGTTATCTCATATGGCCATATGTTCTTGTTGTTTCCTAGTGATCCGTGCCTCTTTTGAGGATGATCAGTAAGGATGTTTTGTTAATCTTGTAGTGCTCTATCCATCCATGTCTTTGTTTGCAATTATGGAGCACCCTAGCTTGAGTCAATCGAGCTCTACTTTTGTCATTTCGTGAATCTGGGCAGATTGTCTACTTGTTAGCGATTTTGCCGATGATGTTGTAGTTGATCCGTGCATGCTATTTTCTTGTTCTTGCAATGTATAGCTTGTATTTTGTGTATTCTTGATGGGTGTATTCTTAGCTCGTCATGATTTGCTCTGTAGTGAGTGCATCGAGCACGTAAACATGCCTACTTGATATCTGTTTCAGCATGTTCCAGTTTTCACTAAGTCTGAGAACTGATTATGTTTTTGCCATGTTCACATGCTTGCAATTGTATTTTCTGATCCCTTTTGGCTCAAGGTCACTAAGGGACTTTTGTTAAGATCTTTGAGTAGCTCCATGCCATGCTTTACTTGGCCATGTTCAGGTCCTGTAGCATATTGTTTTCATGCTCCGAAGAGTGCTATCTGACCTGAAATTCCAAACAAGTGTTAATTTCACTAAGTCTGAAATCTGTTTGTCAAATGCATTTTTCCCATGCTTGTTTGAACCTGTTAATGGATGAATTGGCCATAGCTCAGTGCTAGACTTTTGTTAAGCATCATGAATGGATCCCTTCCATGTATTTTGATGCCATGTTTGGGTGCTGTAGCATGTTTATCTTGTTGCATTTAGATAGAGTGGCACACTTGGATTTCCATGTTTAGGCCAGGTTCATGCATTCCCTGTCACATCTTGCATATGCATCCCGCATCGCATCCCGCATAGCATACCATCCTTGCATCATATTGTTTGAGCCTTTCACGTGGTTGATTGTGTTCCGTTTGCTTGTTTGTCTTGTTTGGGTAGAGCCAGGAGACGAGTTCGATAACGAGGAGCCCGTTGAGTTTGCTTTCGAGGATCCAGTCAACTCTGACAACTTTGCAGGCAAGATGATCATACCCTGGCTCTACCCAAACAAGACAAACAAATTGGCTATGTTACGATGCCTACCATTTTTGCTTTGCTTCACTACTATCTTTGCTTTGCTAGATGCTTGCTCTTTTGCTATGCCTATGCTACGATGCCTACCATTTGCCTATCATGCCTCCCAAATTGCCATGTCAAACCTCTAACTCACCATGTCCTAGCAAACCGTTGATTGGCTATGTTACCGCTTTGCTCAGCCCTCTTATAGCGTTGCTAGTTGCAGGTGAAGATTGGAGACCGTTCCTTGTTGGAACATTTATTTACTTGTTGGTATATCATTATATTGCCATGTTATCTTAAAGCATCTATATACTTGGTAAAGGGTGGAAGGCTCGGCCTCTCGCCTAGTGTTTTGTTCCACTCTTGACACCCTAGTTTTCGTCATATCGGTGTTATGTTCCCGGATTTTGCGTTCCTTACGCGGTTGGGTTATAATGGGAACCCCTTGATAGTTCGTCTTGATTAAAGCTTTTCCAGCAATGCCCAACCTTGGTTTTACCATTTGCCACCTAGCCTTTTTTCCCTTGGGTTTCCGGAGCCCGAGGGTCATCTTATTTTAAACCCCCCGGGCCAGTGCTCCTCTGAGTGTTGGTCCAAATAGAGCCACTTGCAGCACCACCTCGGGGCAACTCGAGGGTTGGTTTTAGTTGTACGTAGTGTTCATCTGAGTGTGCCCTGAGAACGAGATATGTGCAGCTCCTATCGGGATTTGTCGGCACATTCGGGCGGTGTTGCTGGATTTGTTTTAACCTGTCGAAGTGTCTTGAAGAACCGAGGTACCGAGTCTGATCGGAACGTCTCGGGAGGAGGTCTATTCCTTTGTTGACCGTGAGAGCTTGTCATGGGCTAAGTTGGGACTCCCCTGCAGGGATTTGAACTTTCGAAAGCCGTTCCCGCGGTTATGGGCAGATGGGAATTTGTT
This sequence comes from Triticum urartu, assembly GCF_003073215.2. NCBI lineage: Eukaryota > Viridiplantae > Streptophyta > Magnoliopsida > Poales > Poaceae > Triticum > Triticum urartu. Next base: position 5,021,360 of record NC_053026.1, on the reverse strand, counting down.
AATGTCCGGTTGTAGATAACTTGAACCTTAACTTAATTAAAATGAATCAAAAGTGTGAGTTACCGTGATGGTCTCTTCTCGGCGGAGTCCGGGAAGTGAACACGATGTTGGAGTAATGCTTGCGTAGGTTGTTCCCTAGTTTCTCGCTCGCGCTTTGCCTCCTCTTCTCGCTCTCTTTTGCGAACAGAATAGCCACCATATATGCTAGTCGCTTGCTGCAGCTCCACATATTTTACCTTGCCTTACCTATAAGCTTAAATAGTCTTGATCGCGAGGGTGCGAGATTGCTGAGTCCCTGTGGCTCACAGATTACTTCCAAACCAGATGCAGGGCCTGATGATTCCGCTCCAGGTGATGCGCTTGAGCTCAAGTGGGAGTTCGACGAGGACTCTCAACGATACTACGTGTCTTTCCCTGATGATCAGTAGTGGTGCCCAGTTGGGGGTGATCGGGACCGTGTCGCATGTTGGGTTATCTTTTATTTTGGCGCCGTAGTCGGGCCATGAGTGTTTGAATGTTGTAATGCTATTTATGTACTTTGATTGACGTGGCGAGTGTAAGCCAACTATGTTTCTCCCCTTTATTATTTATATTACATGGGATGTTGTGAAGATTGCCTAACTTGCGACATTGCTTTCAATGCGGTTATGTCTCTAAGTCGTGCCTCGACATGTGGGAGCTATAGCCACATCGAGGGCGTTACAAGTTGGTAATCAGAGCCTTCCCCGACCTTAGGAGCCCCATTGCTTGATCGTTTTAGCAGCCCAGTTGTGTCTAGAAAAATGTTTTGAGTCATTTAGGAATTATATATCGGAGAGTTTAGGAATTCTTTTTTACTTCCCAGTCTCCTCATCACTCTGGTAAGGCATCCTGACGTAGAGTTTTGACTCTTCTGTTCTCAAATTTCACTAATTTTTTTAGGATCACGCGGGTATCGTGTAATCGTTCCGATGGTTTTATGATGAGAACATTGTCTTGGTGCCTCCTGTTAGGGGTTTTGTGGAAGTGTCCCGGGGAGTTGAGCTCTGAGGTGTTGTCGTCATAATTTTATCGTTGCAGTTCTGGAATACCTGAGTTTAGTACGCCGACATCTAAAATCTCTTTTATGCAGTTCGTTGGTGAGATAACCTCGACGCCACCCAGTACTGGGGCGGGAGTTCGGGAGTATCGCCATAACTTGTATAACGGATGCTTTTCAAAGGTTCAGGTAGATGGTTTCCGAAGTTTTTCTCGGTTATGTGTTGAAGGATGGATACAGCTGGATGTAGGATTTGCTAGATTTGGGTGAGATATTATGCTTCCCCTGTATCCCCAACACCTGATTGCATAACCAGAAAGGTTCGGGAGTTTCATAGGTGGGAATTCTTGTAGCTCTAGTTCCTCTTCCACGGATATTTGGTTTGAGATTGGGATTTCTTACCGAGTATTCGTTCTGGATCCATACCTTATTGATTTATTTCTCTACCTAAATTCTAAGTGGCTTCCCAATTTATGGATATGTGACCATTTCAAGAGGAATGCATTCATTCATTTTGTTCGGATGCGAAGACTTTATGTTGCAATTTTCATTCCGTTGGATTCAGCTTCATTTATCTGTCAATGTGCTAACGGTGGGCAACCTGTTCAGGATGGCTCCCGCTAAGAGCACCAATCAGAATCAGAATCAAGATCCGCCACCACCTCCACCTCCTCCGGAGGCATGGCAAGCTGTGATGGCCGCAACCAATGCAAACACACAGTTGATCATGCAAATTCTTCAAGAGCGTAATCAAGGCAACCAAGGGAACCAAGGCAACAATCAGAATCACTTTGCTACACTCAACCAGTTCCTTGCTAACGGGCCAAAGACTTTCAGCAATTGTGTTGAGGCAACTGATGCTGACGATTGGCTCGTGGATCTGTGCAAGCATTTCGAGTGCATTAACGTCAGGCCTGAGGACTTTGTCAAGTTCACTTCCTTCCAACTCAAAGATCAAGCTGCAGAATGGTTCCAGCAGTACAAGGATTCCAGAGGTGGACGTGTGATCACTTGGGATGAATTCCGTCAAGATTTCAGAGCTCACCATATCACTCAGAGCGTGGTTGAAAGCAAGCGTGAGGAATTCCGCAACCTGAAGCAAGGCTCTTTGTCTGTCTATGACTACAACAAGTTGTTTCAGAAGCTCGCCCGCTTTGCCAAGCAGGACGTCCCTGATGAGAAGAGCATGATATACCAGTTCAGGGGTGGTCTCAGAGAAGAAATTCAGCTAGCTCTTGTTCTCTTTGAACCCTTGAGGTACGATGAGTTTTACAACATGGCATTGAAGCAAGAGGCCGCTCAACTGAGGTGTGATGCTTCCAAGAAGCGAGTTAGAGACACTACTCCTTCTTCCTCTACTCAAGTGGCCAAGCAGCAGAAGTTTTGGCTTCCTCCTCCTCCGTTCCGTCAGCCGTATCAGCAGAAGAGCAAAGGTGGAAATGGATCTTCCCACCCACCCAACCCTGGCTTTCAGAACAAGACTTCGTCTCAAGCTCCAAGATCGAGTGCTCCGTACCACCGTCCGCTTTTAGAGGTCACGTGCAACAAGTGCCAACAGAAGGGTCACTATGCCAACAAGTGTTTCAACCAGAGGCGTCTTCCTCCTCCTCCTCCTGTGAGATCGGCAAGTACAGCTGTGGTCAAGCATAACCACAAGCACGCCAGGGTCAATTTGCTGAATGCAGCTCAGGAAGAGGACTCGCCAGATGTGTTTATGGGTAACCTTCCTGTTAACGATGTTCCTGCAAAAGTTCTTTTTGACACTGGTGCATCGCTTTCTTTTATTTCAACACCATTTGTTGCCAACATGATTTTGTGACCGAAAGGATTCCCGTTCCGTTGAAGATTGTGTCTCCGGGCAAGCAAATGACTTCTAACAATTGCGTCCCGGATGTCTCTATCACGTTGGGCGATTACATGTTTCTCTCTTCTCCGGTGGTTCTTGGTAACTCGGATATTGATCTTCTCGGAATGGATTGGCTTTCTAAGCACAAGGCACATCTTGACTGTGCAGCCAGGCAGATTCAATTGACTCATTCATCCGAGGATGTAATTGTCTTTGCCGCTCGTGATGATACCATCCGTCTGTTTTCTCTCAATGAGAAGGGTGAACTGGATGCTATCTCGCAAATTCCAGTCATTTGCGAATATCAAGACGTCTTTCCAGAAGAGCTTCCAGGAATGCCTCCGCACCGGCCAGTTGAATTCGTCATCGATCTTGAGCCTGGCACAGAACCTGTGTGCAAGTGTCCTTACAAGCTCGGACCTGAAGAGTTGAAGGAGCTGAATAAGCAACTCGATATTCAAGAGAGAATGGGTCTCATCCGGCCTAGTTCTTCTCCGTGGGGTTGTGGTGTTCTTTTTGTGAAGAAGAAGGATGGAACGGACCGACTTTGTGTTGATTACCGTCCATTGAACAAGAAGACCATCAAGAACAAATACCCACATCCCAACATCAACGAGCTGTTCGAACAACTCAAAGGTGCCCAAGTATTCTCCAAGCTTGATCTCCGTATGGGTTATCATCAGATTTGAATCCGTGAGCAAGATATTCCCAAGACGGCTTTCAGGACAAGCTATGGTTCATATGAATACACTGTGATGTCTTTTGGCCTCGTCAACGCTCCTCCGACTTTCTCTCGCATGATGAATTTCATCTTCAACGCCTACACCAATGACTTCGTTTTGGTCTATCTCGACGACATTCTGGTTTTCTCGAAGAACAAGGAAGATCATGCCAAGCACTTGCGTTTGGTGCTTGATAAGCTGAGGGAACACCAGTTCTACGCCAAGTTCTCCAAGTGCGAATTTTGGCTCGATGAGGTTCTTTATCTTGGTCATATCATCTCTGCTAAGGGCATTGCGGTGAATCCTGAGAAGGTGTCTGCAATTGTGAATTGGGAACCTCCTCAGAACGTGAAGCAACTCCGTAGCTTCCTCGGTCTCGCAAGCTACTGCCGAAGATTCGTTGAAAATTTTTCCAAGATCGCGAAGCCTCTCTCAAATCTTCTCCAGAAGCACGTCAAGTACGTTTGGTCTCCAGAGTGTGACATTGCTTTCAACACTTTGAAAGAGAAATTGATCACTGCTCCAGTTCTGACTCCGCCTGATGAATCCAAGCCGTACGAGGTCTTTTGTGATGCCTCTCTCCAAGGTCTTGGCGCAGTGTTGATGCAAGAGAAAAAAGTTGTTTCTTATACCTCTCGTCAGTTGAAGACCAACAAGAACTACCCCACTCATGATCTCGAGTTGGCGGCAGTTGTGCATGCTCTTTTGACTTGGAGACATCTCTTATTGGGAAGAAAAGTGGACATTTTAACTGATCACAAGAGTCTCAAGTACATCTTCACTCAGCCTAATCTCAACCTCAGGCAAACTCGATGGGTCGAAATGATTCAAGAGTATAATCCGAGTATCGAGTATACTCCAGGAAAGGCCAATGTGATTGCTGACGCATTGAGCAGAAAGGCTTACTGCAACAGTCTGATTCTCAAGCCTTATCAACCGGAGCTTTGTGAAGCTTTCCGCAAACTTAATCTGCAAGTTGTTCCTCAAGGTTTCCCCGCCAACCTTCAAGTCTCTCCTACCTTGGAAGACCAGATTCGCCAAGCTTAGCTTCTCGATGCTATGGTGAAAAAGGTGAAGATTGGGATTGCCAAGAGTCAACCCAAGTACAAGTGCTACCGCCTTGATGACAAGGACACTCTCTTCTTCGAGGATCATTTGTTGTGCCCAAAGGTGAACTTCGTAAAGTGATCATGAACGAGGCTCACAATTCTCTCCTCTCCATCCACCCTGGGAGTATGAAGATGTATCAGGACCTCAAGCAGGCTTATTGGTGGACTCGAATGAAGCGCGAGATTGCTCAGTTCGTAAATGAGTGTGATGTCTGCAGAAGAGTGAAGGCAGAACATCAAAGGCCAGCTGGTCTCCTCCAACCTCTTGCCATTCCAGAATGGAAGTTTGATCACATTGAGATGGACTTCGTGACTGGGTTTCCAAAGTCCAAACGTGGCAATGATGCTATATTCGTTGTCATCGACAAACTCACTAAAGTGGCTCACCTTCTTCCTATCAAAGAGTCAATCACTGCAGCTCAATTGGCGGAACTCTATACCTCTCGAATTGTCTCTCTGCACGGTATTCCTCAAGTGATCTCTTCAGACCGTGGCAGCATCTTTACCTCCAAGTTTTGGGACTCTTTTCAGAAGGCCATGGGCACTAACATCTGCTTTAGCACAGCTTTCCATCCTCAAACTAGCGGTCAAGTCGAGCGTGTCAATCAGATTCTTGAAGATATGCTCAGGGCTTGTGTGATCTCCTTCGGCATGAAGTGGGAGGATTGTCTTCCATATGCTGAATTCTCCTACAACAACAGTTTTCAAGCAAGTTCGGGCAAGGCCCCATTTGAAATTCTGTATGGCAGGAAGTGCCGTATCCCTCTCAACTGGTCTGAAACCGTCGAACGTCAACTTCTCAGAAATGACTTAATCACAGAGGTAGAGGAAATGTGTAAAGTCATTCGAGATAACCTCAAAGCAGCCCAATCCTGCCAGAAGAGCTACTATGATAGTAAGCACCGTGATTTGTCTTTCGAGATCGGAGATCATGTTTACCTCCGCGTCTCTCCAATGAAAGGAACTCGTCGCTTCGGTATCAAAGGGAAGCTTGCCCCTAGATACGTGGGACCTTTCAAGATTGTCAGCAAGAGAGGCGATCTCGCCTATCAACTCGAGCTTCCTTCAAACTTTGCAAATGTTCATGACGTGTTCCATGTCTCTCAGCTCTGAAAGTGCTTCAAGACTCCTGACCGCACCGTCAACTTCGAGGACATTGAGCTCCAAGAAGATCTCTCTTATCGTGAGCACCCAGTTGCTATTCTTGAAGAGACTGAACGCAAGACTCGCAACAAGTCAATCAAATTCCTCAAAGTCAAGTGGTCACACCATTCCGACCGTGAAGCTACCTGGGAACGTGAGGATCACCTCCGTTCTGAGTACCCGGCGTTCTTTCAGTCCTAGATCTCGGGACGAGATCCTTTCGTAGTGCTGGAGTGTTGTAACACCCAGGATATGATTTACCCAATATGTATTCCAACTCTTGCCGTTTCCGGCCTTAAGTTATTTTATTTTCTCGGGTTCGGGTTTTTGTCTCCGTGTGTTGTTGTCGTTGTCATGCATCTCATATCATGTCATCATGTGCATTGCATTTGCATACGTGTTCATCTCATGCATTCGAGCATTTTCCCCGTTGTCCGTTTTGCATTCCGGCGCTTCGTTCTCCTCCGGTGGTTAATTCTACCTTCCTTTCGTGTGTGGGGATTAAACATTTCCGGATTGGACCGAGACTTGCCAAGCGGCCTTGGTTTACTACCGGTAGACCGCCTGTCAAGTTTCGTACCATTTGGACTTCGTTTGATACTCCAACGGTTAACCGAGGGACCGAAAAGGCCTCGTGTGTGTTGCAGCCCAACACCCCTCAAATTTGGCCCAAAACCCACCAAAACCTTCTCCATCATCTAGAGCGTTCGATCACGATCGCGTGGCCGAAAACCGCACCTCATTTGGACTCTCCTAGCTCCCTCTATGCCTATAAATAGAACCCCTCCGTATCCGGATCTTCTTCTCCCCCGAAAACCCTAAAATTCTACCCGCCGCCGCCGGACACGTCTGACCCGCCACCGGACATCACCGCCGCCCCAACCGCAGCATGCCACGTGGCGAGCCACGCCCACATCGCCGCCTCAGCCGTGCACGGCCCGCCCGGCCCGCGTAGGGCCCCCGCGGCCCAGAGCGGCGCGCCGCCGCTCGACTCCTTCCTCCTCCCGCGTACCCGAGCGCCCGCCGCCTCCTTTGCCGGCTCCGGCCACCGGGAGCCGTGCCGCCGCCGCCCTTCGTGAACTCCGGCCGCCCGAGGCGCCCGGGAGCCGCCGGCCGCCACCGACGCCATCCGACCCCGCGGCCACTCCGGCCATCCCCGCCCCCGCGCCTACCTCCTCCTCCGTCGGCCGACTCCAACGCCGGCGAGTAGTCTGGCCATCCTCGGAGTTCGTGCCGCTGCTACAGTGGATCTGGATCTGAGATCCAAAACGAGGGTTGACTTTTTGCCTGAAACCCTAGTTTATTTGCTCCTGTTCATCATGTCGTATCTCCGCATCCGTAGCTCCGTTTTGGGCATATAGCATATCAAAATGTTCGTCTCAGAGAGTACATCCTTTCATTCCATTGCATCATTTTCATTTGAGTTTGCCTGAAATGCTTTTAGAAGAGTGCTACTTGAGTTAATTGTCAGATCTGCTGCTCCATTTAGATATTTGTCATTTTTGCCATGATTATTGTGTGCATGATATGCCCATGAGCTCTACATATGTTTTGTTAAGGGTTTTGCCATCTTTCCAGAGGTGCAACCCATGTATTTTTGTGATGTGTGTGGTGACTAGCACAAGCTTGCAAAGTGAGGCATTTGTTAATGCTGATTTCAGGGACTTAGCATTTCCACCAAGTCCTTGAGCTGGTTATCTCATATGGCCATATGTTCTTGTTGTTTCCTAGTGATCCGTGCCTCTTTTGAGGATGATCAGTAAGGATGTTTTGTTAATCTTGTAGTGCTCTATCCATCCATGTCTTTGTTTGCAATTATGGAGCACCCTAGCTTGAGTCAATCGAGCTCTACTTTTGTCATTTCGTGAATCTGGGCAGATTGTCTACTTGTTAATGATTTTCCCGGTGATGTTGTAGTTGATCCGTGCATGCTATGTTCTTGTTCTTGCCATGTCTAGCTTGTATTTTGTGTATTCTTGATGGGTGTATGCTTAGCTCGTCATGACTTGCTCTGTAGTGAGTGCATCGAGCTCGTAAACATGCCTACTTGATATCTGTTTCAGCATGTTCCAGTTTTCACTAAGTCCGAGAACTGATTATGTTTTTGCCATGTTCACATGCTTGCAAATGTATTTTCTGATCCCTTTTGGCTCAAGGTCACTGAGGGACTTTTGTTAAGATCTTTGAGTAGCTCCATGCCATGCTTTACTTTGCCATGTTCAGGTCCTGTAGCATATTTGTTTCATGCTCCGAAGAGTGCTATCTGACCTGAAATTCCAGACAAGTGTTAATTTCACAAAGTCTGAAATCTGTTTGTCAAATGCATTTTTGCCATGCTTGTTTGAACCTGTTAATGGATGAATTGGCCATAGCTCAGTGCTAGACTTTTGTTAAGCATCATGAATGGATCCCTTCCATGTATTTCGATGCCATGTTTGGGTGCTGTAGCATGTTTATCTTGTTGCATTTAGATGGCTACTTGCTGTAAATCGCAGAACGTGGCCATATTTGAATCGCTTGCCATTTCCAAACCGTAACTCCGATTCCGGCGTTCTTTATATCGTTTTCAAGCGATTTCATCTCATCTTTCCAGTGGCACACTTGGATTTCCATGTTTAGGCCAGGTTCATGCATTCCCTGTCACATCTTGCATATGCATCCCGCATCGCATCCCGCATAGCATACCATCCTTGCATCATATTGTTTGAGCCTTTCACGTGGTTGATTGTGTTCCGTTTGCTTGTTTGTCTTGTTTGGGTAGAGCCAGGAGACGAGTTCGATAACGAGGAGCCCGTTGAGTTTGCTTTCGAGGATCCAGTCAACTCTGACAACTTTGCAGGCAAGATGATCATACCCTGGCTCTACCCAAACAAGACAAACAAATTGGCTATGTTACGATGCCTACCATTTTTGCTTTGCTTCACCTACTATCTTTGCTTCTAGATGCTTGCTCTTTTGCTATGCCTATGCTACGATGCCTACCACTTTGCTTATCATGCCTCCCAAATTGCCATGTCAAAGCCTCTAACCCACCATGTCCTAGCAAACCTTTGATTGGCTATGTTACCGCTTTGCTCAGCCCCTCTTATAGCGTTGCTAGTTGCAGGTGAAGATTGGAGACCGTTCCTTGTTGGAACATTTATTTACTTGTTGGGATATCATTATATTGCATTATCTTAATGCATCTATATACTTGGTAAAGGGTGGAAGGCTCGGCCTCTCGCCTAAGTGTTTTGTTCCACTCTTGCCGCCCTAGTTTCCGTCATATCGGTGTTATGTTCCCGGATTTTGCGTTCCTTACGCGGTTGGGTTATAATGGGAACCCCTTGATAGTTCGTCTTGATTAAAGCTTTTCCAGCAATGCCCAACCTTGGTTTTACCATTTGCCACCTAGACTCTTTTTCCCTTGGGTTTCCGGAGCCCGAGGGTCATCTTATTTTAAACCCCCCCGGGCGAGTGCTCCTCTAAGTGTTGGTCCAAATAGAGCCACTTGCAGCGCCACCTCGGGGCAACTCGAGGGTTGGTTTTATTTGTACGTAGTGTTCATCTGAGTGTGCCCCGAGAACGAGATATGTGCAGCTCCTATCGGGATTTGTCGGCACATTCGGGCAGTGTTGCTGGATTTGTTTTAACCTGTCGAAGTGTCTTGAAGAACCGAGGTACCGAGTCTGATGGGAACGTCTCGGGAGGAGGTCTATTCCTTCGTTGACCATGAGAGCTTGTCATGGGCTAAGTTGGGACTCCCCTGCAGGGATTTGAACTTTTGAAAGCCGTGCCCGTGGTTATGGGCAGATGGGAATTTGTTAATGTTCGGTTGTAGATAATTTGAACCTTAACTTAATTAAAATGAATCAAAAGTGTGAGTTACCGTGATGGTCTCTTCTCGGTGGAGTCCGGGAAGTGAACACGGTGTTGGAGTAATGCTTGCGCAGGTTGTTCCCTAGTTTCTTGCTCGCGCTTTGCCTCCTCTTCTCGCTCTCTTTTGCAAACAGAATAGCCACCATATATGCTAGTCGCTTGCTGCAGCTCCACATATTTTACCTTGCCTTACCTATAAGCTTAAATAGTCTTGATCACGAGGGTGCGAGATTGCTGAGTCCCTGTGGCTCACAGATTACTTCCAAACCAGATGCAGGGCCTGATGATTCCGCTCCAGGTGACGCGCTTGAGCTCAAGTGGGAGTTCGACGAGGACTCTCAACGATACTACGTGTCTTTCCCTGATGATCAGTAGTGGTGCCCAGTTGGGGGTGATCGGGACCGTGTCGCATGTTGGGTTATCTTTTATTTTGGTGCCGTAGTCGGGCCATGAGTGTTTGAATGTTGTAATGCTATTTATGTACTTTGATTGACGTGGCGAGTGTAAGCCAACTATGTTTCTCCCCTTTATTATTTATATTACATGGGATGTTGTGAAGATTGCCTAACTTGCGACATTGCTTTCAATGCGGTTATGTCTCTAAGTCGTGCCTCGACACGTGGGAGCTATAGCCGCATCGAGGGCGTTACACCAGCCCCCAAGTCGCAAACGGCCAGGTGATTGGAATCATTCTCAATTCTTGAGCCGGTACATGAGCGCGCCTTGAGAATTTCTGACAGCCATCACATCTTTTGACCAACTCCTCGGCATCAGCATGAGCTGTCAACCAATAGAAACCGTGACGAAACACCTTGGCCACCAACGATTTTGAACCGGCATGGTGACCAAAATCTCCTTCGTGGATCTCTCGCAAAATTTCATGGCCTTCCTCAGGAGACACACAGCATTGAAACGCCCCTACCACACTGCAATGATGTAACTCTCCATTGATAATAGTCATGGACTTGGACCACCGGATTATCTGCCTGGCCAAAGTTTCATCCTTTGGTAACTCGCCCCGGTTCATATACGCCAGATATGGAACCGTCCAATCCGGGATAACATGAAGAGCCGCCACCAACTGAGCTTCCGGATCAGGAACAACCAAATCCTCTTCACCAGGGAGCTTGAAAGACGGGTTATGCAGAACATCCAGGAAGACATTAGGTGGAACCGGTTTACATTGGGAACCCAGGCGGCTTAAAGCATACGCCGCTTCATTCTTCTGCCGGTCCACATGATCCACCTGATAACCTTTAAAGTGACCTGCAACAATATCCACCTCACGACGATATGCTGCCATGAGTGGGTCCTTGGAATCCCAAGTGCCAGACACCTGTTGAGCCACCAGATCCGAGTCACCGAAGCACTTAAATCGGCTTAGGTTCATCTCCTTAGCCATCCGAAGACCATGGAGTAAAGCCTCACATTCAGTTGCATTGTTAGTGCAAGGGAACATTAAACGGAGAACATAACAAAACTTATCACCTCGTGGGGAAGTTAATATGACTCCAGCCCCCGAGCCCTCAAATTTCCTGGACCCATCAAAATGAATAGTCCAATAAGTATGATCCGGCTTCTCTTCTGGCGCTTGTAGTTCTATCCAATCATTAACGAAATCCACAAGTGCCTGAGATTTGATCGCCGTTCGGGGTATGTATTTCAACCCGTGAGGCCCGAGCTCGATAGCCCACTTAGCAATCCGGCCAGTTGCTTCCCTGTTCTGGATTATATCTCCCAAAGGAGGAGAGCTGACCAGCATGATGGGATGACCTTGGAAATATTGCTTAAGCTTCCGGCTTGCCATGAAAACTCCATATACCAACTTCTTCCAGTGCGGGTACCTCTGCTTGGACTCAATAAGTACCTCACTGATATAATAAACCAGACGTTGAACCGGATATTCCTTTCCCGCCTCCTTGCGCTCCACCACAATAGCCACACTAACTACCCGAGCGTTAGCTGCCACATATAGCAACAATGGTTCTTTGTCAACTGGAGCAGCAAGAACCAGCGGATTAGCCAGATGCCGCTTTAAGTCCTCAAACGCTTCATTTGTGGCGTCACTCCAGACGAAGTTATCAATTTTCTTCAGCATCTGATACAAAGAAATGGCCTTCTCGCCAAGGCGGCTGATAAACCGGCTCAACACGGCAATCCGGCCTACCAGGCGTTGAACATCACTGATACACTTCAGTTTGGCCAAGGAAGTAATGGCTTTGATCTTTTCCGAATTAGATTCAATGCCCCTATTAGACACCAACAAACCCAAGAGCTTGCCTGCCGGTACACCAAAAACGCACTTGGTCGGATTAAGCATCATTTTGTAAACCCGCAGGTTATCGAAGGTTTCCTTCAAGTCATCAATCAATGTCTCCTTCCTTGATTTCACCACAATATCATCCACATAGGCGTAAACATTACGTCCGATTTTTTTATGAAGACAATTCTGCACACACCGTTGATAAGTCGCCTAGACACTCTTGAGCCCAAAGGGCATGGACACATAGCAGAAGGCTCCAAAGGGAGTTATGAAGGCTGTCTTCTCCTGGTCCTTAACTGCCATTTTGATCTGATGATAACCAGAATATGCATCCAAAAAGCTTAAATGCTCGCAACCCCCCGTAGCATCAATAATTTGATCAATACGGTGGAGGGCAAAAGGATCTGCTGGACAAGCTTTGTTGAGATCTGTGTAGTCCACACACATACGCCAAGCATCGTTCTTTTTAAGGACCAGCATCGGATTAGCCAACCACTCAGGATGGAATACTTCAACGGTTAATCTAGCCGCCAAGAGCCTGGCTACTTCTTCTCCAATAGCCTTGCGTCTTTCTTCATTGAACTGGCGGAGAAACTGCTTGACCGGTTTATACTTGGGATCAACATTAAGAGTGTGCTCAACGAGTTCTCTCGGTACACCTGGCATGTCAGAAGGTGTCCACGCAAAGATGTCCCGATTGTCACGGATGAAATCGATGAGCGCGCTTTCCTATTTCGGAGCCAAGTTAGCGCTGATGCTAAACTGTTTGGACGAATCGCCAGGCACAAAGTCAACAAGCTTAGTCTCATCAGCCGATTTAAACTTCAGGGCTGGATCATGCTCTGTAGTTGGTTTCTTCAATGAAGTCATATCTGCCGGATCAACATTATCTTTGTAAAACTTCAACTCTTCTGTTGCACAAACCGACTCAGGATAAGCCGCATCGCCTTCTTCACACTCCAGAGCGATCTTGCGGCTCCCATGCACGGTTATAGTTCCCTTGTGACCCGGCATCTTGAGCTGCAGATAGACATAACAAGGCCGTGCCATAAATTTAGCATAAGTTGGCCGTCCAGACAGGGCATGATACGGGCTTTTGATTTTCACCACCTCAAAGGTCAAAGTTTCTGATCTTAAGTCATGCTCATCTCCAAAAGCAACCTCCAGAGCTATCTTACCAACATGATATGCCGATTTACCAGGCACCACACCATGGAACACCGTATTGGACGGTTTAAGATTTTTATCTGTTAACCCCATGCGACGGAAAGTTTCATAATAAAGAATATTGATACTACGTACTCCCTCCATCCATGAGTACCTTAGTGAACTTATAACCTCCCACCTGAGGTGCCACCACCAGAGCCAGATGACCCGGATTGTCAACCCGGGGTGGATGATCTTCTCTACTCCACACAATCGGCTGCTCGGACCAGCGCAAATAATGGGGCACCACCAGTTCAACGGCATTCACCGCCCATTTATGAAGCTTCTGATCGCGCTTGTCCAAGCTAGTGGTGAAGACATGATACTGTCCGCTATTCAACTGCTTCGGGTTGCTCTGGTAACCCGACTGCTGCTGCTGATTGCCCTAATGATTATAGCCACCTTGGTTGCCTTGATTACTTTGATTGTTATGTCCACCCTGATTACCGTGGAAGCCTGAACCGGAATTTCCTCCACCATAACCCGGCCCATGAGACCCGGGGCCCGAACGGCCTCCTGGTCCATGATCATACCGGAAAGAATCAGAATTTTTGAACTGTTGCATGATGTAACAATCTTTCCAGAGGTGCGTGGACGGGTTCTCCTTCGTCCCATGCTTTGGACAGGGCTGGTTCAACAGATAAGACAATCGGTCCAGGTTAGGACTTGGCCCTCCACCGCGCTGGGGCGGTTTACCCTTATGCCGCTGGCCCTTGTCATGTGTATTAGTATTAGCCACAAAGTCTAAACCGTGGTCCGCCTTACGCTTGCCGCCGTTTCCATGACCCGCCAGGTTGTGGTGCTACCCCTTGGCGTTGCCGCTCTTTTTTCCCTTCCCTGTCTTATCATCATCAGACTCGGGATCCTTGGTACTATCAGAGTCGGCATACTTCACCAGTGCAGCCATGAGGGTTCCCATGTCATTACAATGACGTTTGAGCCATCCCAACTTCAACTTCAGGGGTTCAAACCGGCAATTGCCTTCCAATGTTAAAACTGTGGTATCCGCGTTGATGCGGTCCGATGAATGCAAAATCTCCGAAACCCGATGCACCCAATGGGTTGTTGATTATCCTTCCTCCTGGACACAGGCAGCTAAGTCCACAATTGACATGGGCTGCTTGCATGTATCCTTGAAATTCTGGATAAACCGGGCTCTCAACTCGGCCCATGATTTGATAGAATTAGCCAGTAAACTCTTTAGCCAAGTGCAGGCCGTCCCTTCTAGCATCATGGTGAACCATAATACAAGAGTGTTTTGAACACTGGTGTACTGTACAAAACGTTCTTATATTATGGGACGGAGGGAGTAGCTGTTAATGTAAGTACAGTCATAGACGACGTTCAGTCCTTACAAGAGGACTGCAGAGTTAAACCTCTTCAAAAGCATTGGGTTGATTCTAAATTTATGTAAGAGTCCATACGGATCTTATAATGTCCACCAAATGGACGATAACGGGGCTAACATGTGCAGTGATGCTACATAATCAAACAGCTATGGAAGTAAGTATGGTCATACAGGGCAAGAGGTACCCATAAGAGCAATGCAGTGTGTAGTATAGTTGCGAGATTCTCTGGTCCCGTGAGAACGAATGTTCTCCTGCTAACAGTTTTCGTACAAGTGAGACGTTAAGGCAAATGTAGAAATGTAGTTCAAATTGTGATGTGATATCATAGATAGTACCTTATGATGCAGCCGAGACCAATGTATAACAAGATTATTCCAGTCACCGTCGGATAAATGTAGCACCGGAGACTTTACAGAAATTTCGTTTAGAGGCTTGAGGTAGGAATGATACTTCATCAACGAGTGCTTGAAAAACGCAACCAACCCTTGCTCGTCTTCACAATCCAGTTTGGTCCTCGCCTATTTAAAAGAATGAAATCTTGTGTCTTCTGTCAGCAGAAACATATGCAGCAATGACCATGAATAACATTAGTACATTACTTAAGCGTAAGTTGCGGAGGAAGACTGGAAATTGTTCTGTGTCTACGGTATAATCTTTCCATGAAGGAAAGATGCACACAAAGTTCCTGACAACAATATAAGCTTTGTCTTCTAAACTGGGAAGAAAAAATGGAACAGGGGTCCTATTTGCTGCAATTGGGGCTCTCTCCGGTGCGAAAAGGGATTTGGCAACTGGATTTGGTGTACTCTTTGCTGGAATGGGGGGTTTGCGTCGTAGAGCTGGTGCTATGTCAACTGGCATAATCATAATGTTTGCTGCAGTTGGGGTCTGCTGAGTTGGGGCATCAGAAATGACCAGTGTAGTAGGGCTAGAGTCTGCTAGAGTTGGGGTGTTTTGTGGGTCAGGTGATATTGCAACTACACCTAATGGGCTATTTGATTTATCAGGTGCCACTACCGTTTCCAAATACTTTGGTTGCGCTCCTCCATGATCAGCAATCGCCCTCTTCCTTTTGAACATCTGATACACAAGAACAACATTTGAATGGATAAATATGGTATGATGACAGATGGAATATGTATTGAAAATGGATAGGCAGGCCGTATTCACATACACGATGTGTAAACTAAGCTAATGGTAGTTCAACAAAGTAGAAGCAATGCAAAGCATCAGTTGCAAGATATGTGCGACAAATATAACCTTGGAAAGTTAGAGCAAGCACCTTGATGGGTGAATAAGATAGGGCATCTTCCTCTGACTCCTCCACTAGGGAGCTACATTGACTTAGGTCTCCCTCTAGCTTAGAATCACTATTAGGATCATATTCTGAGCATGAATCTGTAGGTGGAGAGCTTTTGCATTGCATTGCATCCAGACTTGATTTCAGTCCCTTAATGCCAAGTTTGACAACCATGGCATTGTTCTGCTTTATTCTTTTCATGCGCGCAAGCTCATAATCATTATGATGCTGTTCAGAATCTGAGATTCATGAAAACATAAAAAGTAGTCAGATTATCTATGGAATGCATTGCGGATTCAACTTGAACAGTGTCTCCCTATAAACCCCTGCATATGCAAAGTTCATCCCAACCGTGCTGACCAGACCACACACAAAAATACAAACCCCTTATGTCTCTATAACAGGCAGACACACATTTGAAAACTAAAGTAGGAACATTAGAATTGTATGAAATTCGTATTTGAACAAATAAATTAAGGAATTATGAGTGGCATAATGTTTAGCTTCAAGGGTGGAGTGTTGGTAGTGCGACACAAAGCAAGTAGGCCGATTGTATTCCCTGTAAAAGATCGAAGCCTATGTAAAAGCTGGAAATGACACTTTCTTTCTATACAATGCAGTGTTCATTGCCCACACATGATGGAAGAGATCACATAGAGAAATACTATTCACTCATGTCTATGGTTGCAGTATTTAGAAATAGGGTGGTCCACCCTAAAAGAATATTGACAACAAATATGACAAGGCAAGCATAGATGTAGTGAATCAATCATTTACTTGTGAGCTCACTAGGACAATTATGCAGAATTGTAACTGCAGTAAGAGACCGTCCAAAATCTGAATCAAGAAGTTTGTCTACCACTTATTGTTTGCAACTAATCGACATGAATAATTGGATATTATATTGAATGAGTAAGAAAGAGAAGTAAGATTTTCAACAAACCTGGCTTGCAGTAGTAATCTGGGTCAATGTCAGTACGACCAACAATCCAAAATGACTAGTCTCTGTTCCTAGGCTGGAATTTTGAAAACCCTGTGAACTTTACAGGTACTAAAGATTACCGAAATACATCTGAACCATTAAGGGTAGGTAGCACTAAGCACACAACAAACCCTAATGATAGTCCTGCCTAATGAGTAATGAGTCAATTAGAAAATGGGTGATGAGGAGTGGCTGCTGAGTGTTGAGGACTTATCTTAGGATAAATCGGGTTGGCTTAGTGGGTGCTGCACGCCTGAGCCCTGAATGGACTGGGAAGGTAGGCACGGCGGAGCGCCCGGGCAGCGGTGACGCTGTTGGGCGAGCGGCTCCTGACCTCCTATTAGTCCAACGTCTCCTCCTAGAGTCATGCCGTCCGGGGACGACAAGTCGCTGTTGAGGCAGGCGGCTGGGGTTGAGTAGAGATCGGAAGCGCGCAGCAGAACAGAGGGGAATCGGGGCCTGGGATGACCCAAAATCCCAGGGTGGGCTGGCCCACCGTGGGCACCCTGTAGAGATACACACCCGAGCGGCAAACATGCATTTTCAAAACTAATTTAGGAACATTTAGCTGACCAATTAAACGAATCTGTTTTAATAATATCAGATTCGTATTTGAACAACTAAGCTTGTTTAGCTTGATGGGTCGAGCAATGCTATTATGACACGAAGCACGTATTCTGATCGTATAGTGATCATAAAAGGGGGAAACAGGAGAAATGATATTTAGCAGCCATTGTTTGCTTCGAACTAAGAACTAAATTCTAAGAGCTGAAAAGAAAGTAGAGTAACCAAGTTAAGATCTATTTTCTGGTTGAGAACAAAAAAGTTGAGGAGATATGAAGTACCACCTCTCTTGCGGTGCTGTGTAGGCATCGGGGGTGCGATGGCTGTCGGTGGCGTTGAAGCAGTTCTGTGATGGTAGATGGGTGCATCGGGGGATAAGTCCCATTGCAGTGGAAGAGAAGGTCATGTGAGCGGCCCCGGCAAAGAGGACAACAACGCCGATGAAGCGAGAAGACGTGATGAAGGCTCTTGGTCCGTCGCCGTGGATGAGAAACGCCCATCTCTAGCAGTGGACGATGCGGTCTTGGTAGGCGCTCCGGCATGGTGGAGGACGGTGGAGATGGATGTGGTGGAGGATAGCGGCGATGGATGTGGTGGAGGACGGAGGCGATGGATGGGGTGGCAGACGGAGGCTGGTGTGGGGATGGTGTTCTAGCGCGGACAGTGTACGAATGGGAAACTGGAGGGAGAGGTACGGGGAACCATGTTTTTGGGACGCGCTTGTCTTAAATATGGGAAAGTTACGAACTTAGCCCCCATTTAAAATTTGGACGTCTTGTCAGTTGGGGATACGATGGTAATCTCGCATCTCGCCAATATTTTCCCAGAGCGATTTCGGGCGAGGAGAGGGTGGTTGGCGCCCATGGTTGGCACCCACGGTGTATGAACGGAGCTGACAGGTAGGGCGGTTGTCTCATGTCTAAGTGAAGTTACAAACCTGCCCCTATTGAAATATTTGCTTACATCGATTTCGGCCGAGTCGAGTTTGTTTTGCCGCCCACCGTGTATGAATGGAGAAATGGAGGGAGAAACAGAGGTCTTTCGGACGGGCTTGAATCAAATGTGTTTTGCCGCCCATGTTTGGCGCCCACCGTGTCGGAATGGGCTTAGAGGCGACCGTGTCACGTCTTATTGAAGTTACTATCCTACCCCTGTTTAGAGCAGTGGAAATCGGGCCGATGGATTGTCCGTGTAATGGGTAGACAGTAATTTCCATCTCCCAAACACTTGGCTTCGGGCAGCCGACGTGGGAGTGGACATTTTGCTGCTTCTTTCGAATTTTGGGACAATAAGCATCCACGTTTACCCTGGCAACTAAATTCGAATCCATTTTGTACTCCTATACGAATCTTTATAAATCATTCTATGTGTTTTTATATATCTTCAAAAGGATGACAAAGATGTATTCCACTGTCATATATGAATATGGTTTACAAATGCCGATACTCAAATTCAGAAGCTAGAATCCAGTTTAAGGTGAATTCAAATATTTGGAACACTTCATGTCCAACTCAAATGTCACACGCATCATAATGTGTACTCCCATTTAGATATGCACACAAGCGATGTATCAAGATTCAAATACCGAGTGAATCAACCAAGAATGTACAGAACTAACAGACATATAAACACTTATAGAGTATATGGATCAATAATATCAACTAACATACATAAGCCAGTCCGCTGTACTTTTCTTTGCTACAACAGTATCCTTTTTTTAGCCAAGCTACTACAGGATCTTGGCCCTTTCCGATGCGTGCTACTTATGGTCCGTCTATACTACTATTATTGCTGAATGCACATTCAGCCCGATTGGCATATTTGTAGGTCTGGCACAGCAATCAAAATTAAATGTCTCCAAGTCTTATCAATTAATACAGACTTGTGCTCAAATAAAATTACAAACCAAAAAACAAAAAAAAAACAATTATTACATGATCTCTAAAACAAATGGTTTGATTGATTACATGAACAAAAAACAGAAAGGTTATTCAACGATGGAAAGAACATTTCACCTATGATTTACCAAGTGGGAATTTAATTTCCTTTTTTCCTTCAGGACCTTAACAATTTGGTCAGTCTCAGCTTGCTTCATTTTGAAATCCACCAAATATTTAATGGTTGTCTTGAGTACTGCTACTGATTCTGCTGTTTGCTTCCTCAACATGTCAACTTCATCTCTAAGTGCAGAAGCAGAATCTCTTTCTACCACTAGTTTAGCCTCTAGAGCATCAACAGTTGTGGCAATTCATAATGCACGATTGGGCCGGTGCCACTGCTGTGGGATGATACAACGTCCATGGGGACCTCGCTCTTTGATCTTGGGCTAACCTGTTTTGCCATTAAAGTTCCGATTGGATTCACAAAAGTTGAAGTTAGCAAAACATATCAACTGGGAGTTATAACAGCAAACCAGTTAAACAAACAAGGAATTAAAGAGTTTCAATTCGATGCTGAAAAGTAGTTATTAACATCATTGTAACCTGTTGCAGCAGCAGCAAAGCAGTTAAACAAATAAGTAGCTATTTAAGTTCAGGCAAACAGGTAATTCTTAAGAGTAAGTATCAAACACATAGATAGGTGCAGTCTATAATAGGATTAACAGGCTGTGGCATTATGTAATCAGTAGCAAACTAAATTAAGTCAAGCAGCGTAATTGAACAATTTTGCAATAAGTGTCTAACTAAAATTCCGAGAAGCAGGTAACTGAACTTATGCTAGTTCTTTGTACAGGCACACTGCAACTTCTTTTTCGCTTACAAGGTTGTACGAAGGAGTCCATGGCATCAATTGCTTGGATACGCAGTCCAAATACTTCTTTCTTCCCACACTGCATTGGTAAGTCGAATGGTTAATCTGGTAAGATGGTGCATCCTTGATATGTTATATGAGGACGTGTAGTCAGACTAGTTGTAGCCACACACATCACACTGGCTTTTACTGTATATTTCATGCGATTACTTTTGGCATATCGAGATCTAAGCAATCTACAATAGGATGAAAAGACTGACATCCTTCACATTATTGGTGAACTCAGTTCATAGAAACAAGCAATTCAACCATTCTGTGGGTAAATCAAAAGCTCCACTGGAATATTTTTCACTACCCCTATCATACACGCAAAAAGGGGCGACGCCACCATAGGGGCTGGTATGGGCGGCCGCCTCAGTTGGCTCTAAAGTGTGCACCTAGTCTGAGTCGTCCAGGTTGGCCCAGGCTAGTTTTGTTCATCCCACCGCACGAGCAGGCAATGTAAAAAATGAAGAAAAATGTTTCAATTTGGATAGGCCAATAACATAAGTGCAAGGCAGGCCCTATAGCAGGCTCGCGGCCCAAACAAGTGCCTCCCATATCGATCGACAGCAGGAAAAATCCCAATTCATCCGCTCCATCCTCCAGTCTGGTTTGCTCCTAACCTAGCCACCGCTGGACAGACCGACACAACACTTCCTCGCGCCCTCGTAGGACGGCGGTCACCGGGCTTCAAGCGAACGGAAGGATAAGAAGATGAAGATCCAACCCTTGGTGTAGCCTGCGTGGGAGGCAGCGGCGGCAGCATGGGCATGGCATCGAGCTTGCGCAAACGGACAGTCGCAGCTTGCAAGAGTAGCATGCGCAACGAGCAGGTACATCACAGCCCTGATTATATCTAATTCAACTCTTCAATTTCTGGCCAATAGTTAAACCTGACGGTGTTGTAAAACTGCTTGTATGTAGGGAATCTATGAGAAAATGAAACCAATTTCTACTTATTTTATAACTCCCCCAATCAATACTCAACCGACTGAATCTGATGTATCTAATCAAGTTTCCGGTGCAAACATGCAAGCTCATGTTGTTCTTGATCCTGAAGTGTCTAATGAACAGACTGCTAATGAAGGATTTGATGCAAACATTTTACATGCTCCTGGTGATGAACATATAGTGTCTAATGAGGCATCTAATGCAAGAATTTTGCAAGCTCCCATTGAAGGATTTAGTGTATAATGATGATCTGCTATGTTGAGAGAGACATAGAGATTTGCAGGCATTGATGACAAGCAAATTATAGTGCATTTTCATGGCTTGAGGAAACGTCGAGGCCATCTACCAGAAAGTCCCCATATCATGACAACGTAGCATAAATACTTCTCTAATCTGTTGTTTGAAACTGTTGGCATACTTGTGCAGGATAGATATATTGATATGCAGTTTGCACACTGGTTATAGGTGCAATTACACTTCGATATTTTCAGCTAGAGAACGAATAATTCAAGCAGGTACAGACCATGTTTGTAGTCCTTCTACACCATGTTGCATTTTGTGTTTTTTGATTCTTGCATCATTTAGTGTTTATAATCTGAACTACTTTGGATCATTAGCTGGTTTTCAAAGTGCATGTAGCTTCACATTTCTCTAGTTATGTTGATTTCCAGAGTGCAAGTACCTTCGTATTTTTTAAGTTAAATGTTCACCCCTAGTAACTTGAATTTGTGGATCCGCCACTGGAAACAAATCATACACGAATGCTAGTATGAATTAAATGAAATGCAGGGACTTACGCTAGCTCATTGTACAGGCTCACTGCAGCTCTGCTTGCGCTTGGGATGTTCCATGTACAAGTCCATGTTACCACTTGCTTGGATGTGCAGGCCTTGTGCTTCTTGCATCCCCCTCTACATTTTTGACACGGCGAATGGCTGATCAAATAAGAGGAATCGACCTTGCTGTTGTACCGGAGGACAGATACTTACAAGGTTATACGGGTGTGTAGGAAGTGTACCAGATCCCGTAGCACCGTCATGCTTCGCTAAAAAATGCATTTGCTTGTTTCAGATGATATCTCCAGAAGAAATAAGAGTTAAAGTCAGAGTTGGATAGGCGTGTAAGCTAAGAGAGCAGTGAAAGGATATCCAAACATCGTCGGAATAGTGAAGGGAGTGATGTGCGGATACCTAGTTCGGGCCGGCGTTTGGGCATGCTCGCCTAGCTAGAGTGCGGGTCACTTCAGAGCCGTTGAGGGTGATGCGCTGGCGTTGGCTGGCCGCGCATGGATGCAGATCTTGAATGGCAGCGGAGCGCTACGATGCGGTGGACGAGATCGTTGGTGAAGCCCCAGCGGCCTCCGGGGGCGGAGGCGCAACGATGTGCTCGGTGAAGTAGCCCTGGTGAGATGGGAGATGGCGTCGGTGAAGCGCACCTGATGCGGTGGAAGTCGGTGTCTGTGAGGCACGTCGGTTGCGGTGGCCGACGTTGTCAGTGGACCACCCAGTGCGGTGGTCGAGGGCGTAGATGAGGTAGCTCCAGTGCGGTGGTGAAGCTTGACCGTCGTCTTCGTCGTTGTCGTCCGGCACAGAGGTGGGGAAAGAGACGAGACGGGGGGAGATTCGAACTTTGCTTGGGTTGGCGGCGAATTAGGGATTTGAGCAATCTGGGCGCGGAAGGGGGCGGTGGAGAAGGGAGATTTTGCAGGGCTGGAATTGGGGCCGCCAGATATTTCAATCCGAAACATGGAAGCGCGAACTTATTTTGTTGTCATCCTTTTTTTGGGTGGGTGGCTGGGTGCTATGCGTCCGTCTGACACACGCGACCACCACGACACGACCGTGGTGCGCCTACATTTGAGAATGCAAATGAATCTTCTTTCATTTGCAAACGAATCTGTATGTATTACCATGCTCGTGTTTTCCTTGCAATAATTAGTCATTCGAAACGAGATACTATAAATTAATTAATGAGGAGTTATTTGGAAAAAAATCGAAACGATATCCACACTAACGTGGATTAGAGTGTGTGTCACATAATTAGTTATTTGAATTAGAGTGTGTGTCACATAGCGATCTCCAATTCTAACGTGGATTTCGCATTTCACTGTATCCACGCTACTTTTTAAATACAAATTCATATGTATATGATGAACACCATGGTAGTGAGAAAACTTTTGGATGGATTCAAACAGATGACCTACAAAATAGCACAACAAATCGAGTAAAGATTCTTCTTTCTTATTCTTAAGCAAGCCCTCGAGAGGGCTTAGTTGATCATGATTTCTGTTTTCTCTTTCTTTTCCTTTTTGTTTGTTTCGAGGAAGATATAATGTCAACTTTTCGAAACCTAGTATGGCACAAATTCGAAATAATTACCCATATGCATGGTCCTCAGTTCAAATCTTACAATGTACACTGAATTGAAACATCGATATTAAGTCTCGTAGTATCTACATTCAAATGTTGTTTTTAGCCCCCCCCCCCCCCCGCACACACGCTACATACTTCCTGTATCGGTCAATCTTCCTCTCCTAACCACCTTAGGAAGCTATCGGTTTCCAACACACATCCATTCTTTCTCTCCATGTTTCGATCTCTAACTCTCTCAACTACACAACCCCCTTTTCCACTCTGTTACGAAATGTATTTACCTCACACACCCGCCATTTCACCCCATGCCGAGCTCTCTCTCTCCCTCTCCCTCTCACCCTCTCGCACTAAATACATGCATTACCTATCTAGCCCCCAACCTCTCGTGCGCACGCACGCACATTGTCTATCTAGGTCACTCCGTCGAGACTGTCTCACTCTTTCTTCCGCACGGTGGGCCACACTCGCCCAATCTCGCTCTCTTTATCTAAGTCTCGTTTAACCTCGTTTTATTTCACACACAAATGATATATCTCCCTGTTCGGGCCTCGATCGACACACTCTATACTCTCTCACACAAATTGTCTATCTAGGTCAGTCCATCGAAGCCGCCCCCACTCTTTCGACCTCATGGCAGGCCATGCTCGCTCTCTCTCTCCCTCTCTCCCTCCCTCCCCCTCTCTCTCTCTCTTTGTATGTCTCGATTGACCTCCCTCTTTCTTGGACAAAAACGATATATCCCCATGTTTGAGCCCAATTCGACTTATTCACATTGTATACTCTCTCACGCACATTGTCTATCTAGGTCACTTTCTCCAACCCGTCTCACTCTTTCGATCGCACGACGACCGTATGTGATCGTTCGACCTTGCTTCCTCCCACGCACAAAATATATCTACACGTCTGTGACTGGATCATCTCTCAAGCTCTATCTTACAGCCCTCAACCTTGCCAAAAGCTCAATCGGACAATATCTCTCCAGAGCATATATATTTGTTCCATGAATGTCGAACCACACTCACTTTGTCTCTCTATCTATATGTCTCTCGATTGACCTCGCTTTCTCACGCCATATCTTCCACACATTGAAGCTACCTCTCCATCCCTCGCAAAGTCGGAGCTATTTACATTGCGAGGGACACTCCAACCTTGGATTAATTTGTGTAGGCATTTATTCCGGTTATATTTTCATAGCATTCGGCCCACAACTACTCGAAACATCGTTGCAACCCCCGCAACTCCCCTAGTTGATTTCCCTCTGGCTCGGTCAGCGCTCTCTCGCACGTCCTTTCTCGGCTTCAACGTCGCACCATGGTATTATTGCAAAAAACTCTGTTGTTCTCTTTAACTATTATAAATAAGCAACAAAACTACACACCGATAGTCCACTTGAATAGAAAAAATTTGGACCCACAAATTAAAGTGCTACAAACTACACACTGAGGGGTCCACATGTCATGAAAAAAATTTGGACCCATATACAAATTAAAAAATAAAGGACGAGGATCAAACATGCGACCAGGGCCTTCAAGCCGCATAGCAATAGGCAACATACGTAGAACAACAATGTTTGTTGTACCTCCCTTTGTTCACATAATGTTTTTATATTACCACAGCCTATTTAATTGATAACATGTAATATTATTTTTAGTACTATTCGCCTTCACTTACAGGTGGGTTCCATGTGTGCTCTCTCTCTCTCCTCCCCTCACTACAAAAAAATACACTTCCGTGATGATACGTGTTTGTCATAGTAGGTCGCGTTTTTTGTCATGCATGTACATCCATGACGATTTTATGATAGAATCAAGATAGTCATACCTGTACTGTCGTAGATGTGTTGCATGACATTACCAAAATTATCATCACGGAAGTGTCCACTTCCATGACGATAAATCGCGCGTCACAGAAGTGCTTTCGTCAAGGGTGACCGACACGTGGCATCCACCGTAACGGAACGCCGTTAAGCTATCGGGTCGGGTTTTGGATCCGATAACCCGTTAACAGCCCCGACCAATGGGGATTTTCCATGTGTAAAATCATCATTGGCTGGAGGAAACACGTGTCAGCTCATCGTTGGGACAGATGTCATCCACTCATTGGACGGAAGGCGCCTATGATACGTCGACACGTGGCACGACCCAATAGAGGCCCATTACTATGAAAAGGCCGGCCCGTTTGACTTGGTCAAAAGGTGGCGGGCCGGCCCATGGAAAGCCTGTTAATGGCATGTTCGCATATAGCCCATTTACAGCCCACTAACCCAAGGCCCGTTACGCCCTATCCGAATTAGGCCCAGTAGCGTCATCTGGGCCATCCAATATGATTCCAGCCCATTTTCACTTCTGGCGCATGTATGGCCCATGAAGTCTTTCGGCCCATATGAGGCCCTATGTAACTCTTGGACTATTAACGGCCCGTGGTGAAACTGGCCCGTAATGAACAGTGTATCACTTTACACCCATTAATGTCCCATGGTGAAACTGGCCCGTAATGAACAGTGTATCACTTTATACCCATTAACGACCCGTTATTCCGTTGGGCCGTTTCCAGCCCATGTTATCTTTCGGCCTTCTCAGAGCCCATTTATTCTTGGGCTCATTTCCAGCATTTGTTTACTTACGGCCCGTTACTGTCATTTTTTGCTTGTGGGCCAAATTCAGCCCATGGTTACAGTCAGCCCGTTTGTGGTCGGTTAATATGTTGGGCCGTTTCCATAGCGTCATCAAATACGGCCTATTAACGATGTCCCATTATGGTCGGCCCATGAACGGACGATTCCACTCTAGCCCGTTTACGACCATAATGCGGTCTGTTTGTCCCATGTTTGACCAATCGATCATACGGCCCGTATAAGGCCCATTGATGATACGGCCCGCAAAAGGTCCATTGTTTCTACGGCCCGTAGAAGGCCCATTGTTTCTACGACCCGTAGAAGGACCACTGTTTCTACGGCCAGTAGGAGGCCCAGTGTCACTACAGTAAATATTAGCCCATGGTTATTGTGGCCTAGTTTTAAAAAGTAGGTTATTGCAGCCACTAGCTAACCGCGGAAAAAGAACTGCAATGACTACAAGCAAACAAATAAACAAGACAACAAGGAAATAAATAAGCAAGCAACTAACGCTAGGCTATCACGGCTATTACACATATTACATCCACTGGGCATCAAAGTTCGCCACCAGTGCAAATATAGGGAACAAAGCAGCATATCATATACACTGGTTGTCAAAGTTGGAGACCAACGCAGATAAACGCCGCAACAAAACAAATTTAGAACTGAAACCACTTCAGAAGATCTCAAGAAACAATATCCTGGGTACCCATAATGCTGGCAAGATGCTTAGCAAGCTTATTAACTTTCTCTTGTCTGGCGCTTAAATCCTCCAGCGCTTGCTGTTGCACCAGAAAATATGCATTTGAATTCTGCAGGGACTTCCTCAGTCCTTCAGCTTCCTGTCGCAGCACATCTGATCGATGTCTTTCAACTTGAAGTTGAGACTCAAGAAGACGAACTGATTCAAGCAGGGAGTTCGAAGAGCTTGTGCCAGCAGTAGTGGCCAGTAACTCGAACACTACATCAAGACAGGACTTTTGGGTTCCCTCACTGTCGTCAAGATAGTTTTTATCAGCTTTCTTGGAGACCAACAGGGATGTCTCACTATCTTGAACCTTATCTGCATTATTTCCTTTACCATTGGATAACGTGGTATTGTTCTCCAATATTTTTTCCGCATTCTAAAAGAGAAACAAGCAGGCACATCACTTGTTTACCATGCTGTATATGAAACTCATTTTGGTAAATGAGTTCAGTAGTAAAGTGGACAGGATAACAGCATGAAACAAACATATATCTATGTGCCATGGTCACTTTATGGTCTATATCATTCTAGTTTTTGTTGCCAAATCAAGATAGAGACACAGTTCAAATAATATTTGTTCAAGACAAAGCAGAATAGACAGAATATAAGTGTGGGTAACTATAGAGCAATAACAACACTTGTAATGTGCATGACATGAGAACATAACTGTTTATTCAATTGAAACTAAAATCAACATAGAGCAGGTTACAACAGCAAACCAGTTAAAGAAACAGGTTTAAAACATACCTGTTGCGCCATTGGAGTTTCAATTCCATCCTTCAAATTTGAAAATAGTTGGTATGAGTAAATACAGTAATGCAAGAGCAGAGAAGTATGAACCATAGCTACAGAACCTGACCTGAGAACAAATCTTCTTCTCCTTTAAGCGTTGAGTTGGGATTCAGAGTGGTGGTCCTCGTGCTTTGGGCACTGGAGTTCCCTTACTAACTGCTCGTGTTTGGGTGCTCTGTGGTGGAGACGGTGATGTGTCAACTGGAACTGGGTTACTATCTGCCGGGGTTGGGGTTAAAAGGGGTGTAGCTGGTTCTCTGTCCACCTGGGTAGGGGTACAATCTGCGAGAGTCTGGGTTATGTGTGGTGGATCTGGTCCTTGGGCAAGTACAACCATAGTTCTATCTGCATCAACTGGTAGCACTATCTTTTCTGAAGATCGTGTTGTTACTGATGACCAGTCCTATTACCCATGTCATGCATGTTGTCTTGCATAGGACTGGTCATCAGTCTCTGAATCCTCCTCTGAGGAGCTCTCTATAACCAGCAAGATGTCTACTTCAGCAGGTAGCATTGTCTGCTTTGAATACCTTGTTTTCATTCTAGATACTTCCATCACCGCTTCAAATGGCTGATGCACAGGAAGACTAGTTGAATATACAAACATTGTCGACAAATGTAACACGTAATACAAAAAAATGATAGCATGATATAATTCACATACATGATGATTGGCTAAACAACATGGCATTGCATAATTCACATATATAATGCGTTTGCAACATGATAGCATTGTATAATTCACATATATAATGTCTTGCAACAAGATGGCAATGCATAATTCACATATATGGTAATTATACACTAAACAGGTGGCATTCACACAAAGCATGTCTAAACTAATCAAATGACATAGCAATGCGAGACACCATACGCACGATATGAGCAACATAACCCTGCCCAAGTTAGAGCATACACCTCGGGGGGGGGGGGATAGGACTGGTCATCTGTCTCTGAATCCTCCTCTGAGGAGCTATCCGTAACCAGCGAGATATGCGCTTCGTCAGATAGCATAGTCTGCTCTGAAGACCTTGTTTTCACTCCAGAATTTGCCATCACCATGTCAAATGGTTGATGCACACGAAGAGCAGTTGAATGTACTAACATTGTTGACAAATGTAATATGTAACGGAAAAAAAGGATGGCCTGATATAATTTACATATAAGATGACTGGCTAAGCAGGATGGCATTGCAAAATTCACATATATGATGCCTGGCTAAACAAGATGGCGTTGCATAATTCACATAAACGATGAATAAACTAAACAGATGGCATTTGCACAAAGGATGTCTAAACTAAGAAGATGACATATTTGATGTATAAAGTAAGCAATGCAAGACACCATATGCATGATATAACCAACATCACCATGCCAAGTTAGAACGAAGACCTCAGGGGGTAAATAGGAGTTGTCTTCTCCTTCTGAATCCCCCTCAAAACATATATCTTCTTCTCGATTACAATCCAAAATGCGTGGAGGGGGGGCTGCCTTTGCGCCTACCATGGAGCGACGTCTGCATGAAATTTTATTGCCACGCAAGGCTCGTCTGTTTTGCTCTACATGTTTAGTTCCATTGTTTACAATAACTGTCATGCATAGGAATAAAACATAGTGAGATTAAGTAAGGAGTGCATGCAGAAATCCAGAGTGATGGTAGAAACCTGTGGATAGACCCAAAACCAATAATAGCAGGCAGAAAATGGCTTCAGTTAAAAAATACAGATAATGGCTTCTTTACTGTTTGTTTCCCACCCAACATGAAACTCATAGTAGACATCGGAGATTAACCAAATAGTAGTAGATACTATTGATAGCGGCCCCGATATGTACCCCACAACCATTTAAAAACTCAAGTTTGACCATTAGTTTGGAGCTGACTCAGAGTCTAATCGGTGAACAGGACGATAAAGTAGCATGTAATATTAAGCGATGCATTACGTAAGCCGGCACGAAAGAGTGCGACTGAGGGAGTCCTAGATTAGGGGGTGTTCGGGTAGCCGGACTATACCTTCAGCCGGACTCCTGGACTATGAAGATACAAGATTGAAGACTTCGTCCCGTGTCCGGATGGGACTTTCCTTGGCATGGAAGGCAAGCTTGGCAATGCGGATATTCAAGATCTCCTACCATTGTAACCGACTCTGTGTAACCCTAATCCTATCCGGTGTCTATATAAATCGGAGGGTTGTAGTCCGTAGGCAATCAACTCCATACACAACAATCATACTATAGGCTAGCTTCTAGGGTTTAGCCTCCTTGATCTCGTGGTAGATCTACTCTTGTACTACCCATATCATCAATATTAATCAAGCAGGAGCAGGGTATTACCTCCATCGAGAGGGCCCGAACCTGGGTAAAAAACATCGTGTCCCTTGTCTCCTGTTACCATCCGGCCTTGACGCACAGTTCGGGACCCCCTACCCGAGATCCGCCAGTTTTGACACCGACATTGGTGCTTTCATTGAGAGTTCCTCTGTGTCATCGCCTTTAGGCCCGATGGCGCCTTTGATATTCAACAACGATACGATCCAGGGTGAGACTTTTCTCCCCGGACAGATCTTCATCTTCGGCGGCTTCGCTCTGCGGGCCAATCCGCTCGGCCACCTGGAGCAGATCGAAAGCTATGCCCTTGGCCATCAAGTCAGGTTTGGAAGCTTAAACTACACGGCTGACATCCACGGAGACTTGATCTTCGACGGGCTCGAGCCACGGCCAAGTGCGCCGCACTATCTCGACGGGCATGATCTAGCTCTGCCCCTGGACAGTGTCCTGGAGGCCGCACACGCATCGGTTCCGACCCCTAACTCGGAGCCTATTGCACCAATTGAGGATGAGCGGTTGGACGTCACCTCAGGGGCTGCGATCCCGAAAGCGATCGAGCCGAACGCTAGCCCCGCACTCTGCATGACCCGTGACTCCGAGGATCCGGACTCCTCCCCAGACTCCGAACCCCCTGTGCCCCTGCCAATCGAATCCGATGGGGCGCCGATAATGGAGTTCACCACCGCAGACATCTTTCAGCATTCGCCTTGTGGCGATATCCTGAACTCTCTCAAGTCTCTCTCCTTATCAGGAGAGCCCTGGCCGAACTACGGTCAGCGAGGATGGGATACGGACGATGAAGAAATTCAAAGCCCACCCACCAACCACTTGGTAGCCACTGTCGACAATTTAAACGACATGCTCAACTTCGACTCCGGAGACATCGACAGCATGGATGACGATGCAGGAGATACCGACGAACCAACGCCCATAGGGCATTGGACAGCCACCTCATCTCATGATGTGTACATGGTGGATACCCCTAAAGGAAGTGACAATGAGGAAAAAGGGGATGGGACGGGAGATCGACCCCCCGAAAAGCAATCAAAGCGTCGGCGTAAACACCGACCCAAGCCCCGCCTCGACAAAAACCCAGCCATAGAGCATGACGAGCCGGTAGACGACGAGCAGGCCTTAGAGCAACCGTCCGAATAGGGCAACACGGATAGAGAAACCGAACATCCCTCCCCCGGCGAAAACGGCATTCCGGACGACCTCACGCCGAATAAACCTATGGAGCAGAAGAATCTCCACGAAAGGCTCGTTGCAACTGCACGCAGCCTAAAGAAGCAGAAGCGGAAGCTAAAAACAGCGGAAGACGCACTCCGGATTAGATGGAGCAAAGTAATCAATACCACAGATAAGTACGGCGACAGTCGCCGCACTAAAAGCTATTCGAAAAGAAAGCTACTGCCTGAATTCGACGAAGAGGCCCTAGAGCCCTCGCATTCAAAAAATGAAAAAGCCACACGGTCGGATAGACGACCCCATAAAGCGGCAAGCGGCGCCGCACCTAAATCGGCATGCGACCCACTTAAGGATTCACATCATGGCCCAGTCAGGTCCATTTATGGGCCAAGAAAGCAAGCTCTCGTAAGCAACGCTATGAAGCCATCATCAGAATCCGGCACACCCAAATACAGGGGCGCCGCACACCCCCTATGTTTCACCGATGAGGTCCTGCACTATGAATTCCCAGAGGGATTCAAACCCGTAAACATAGAGGCATATGATGGAACAACAGACCCTAGAGTCTGGATCGAGGATTATATCCTCCACATACACATGGCTAGAGGAGATGATCTCCACGCCATAAAATATCTACCCCTTAAGCTTAAAGGGCCAGCCCGGCATTGGCTTAAAAGCCTTCCCGAAAACACAATTGGAAGCTGGGAAGAGCTCGAGGATGCTTTCCGAGCAAAATTTCAAGGGACCTATGTCCGCCCTCCGGATGCAGACGATCTTAGTCACATAACTCAACAGCTCGGCAGTTCTGGAATAGATTCCTCACTAAAAAGAATCAGATAGTCGACTGTCCGAACGCCGAAGCCTTAGCAGCTTTCAGGCATAACGTCCGAGACGAATGGCTCGCCAGACACCTCGGCCAAGAAAAGCCAAGAACAATGGCCGCACTAACAAGCCTCATGACCCGCTTTTGTGCAGGGGAGGACAGCTGGTTGGCAAGGTGCAGCCCCAGTGACCCAAGTACATCCGAAACTAGGAATGGAAATGGAAAACCGCGACACAACGAGGACCGTCGCCGGACTAAGGACAAAAGTCCGAAGAGCACGACAGTCAATGCCGGATTCAAAGGCTCACGACAAAATCAGGAAAAATCGCCGCCTCAGGATAACAGGGACGATCCATCCAACCTAAATAAAATCCTGGACAGGATATGTCAGATACACAGTACTCCCGGGAAGCCTGCTAATCATACCCACAGAGACTGTTGGGTTTTCAAACAATCCGGCAGACTCAATGCCGAACACAAGGGGCTCGACACACCAAGCAAAGACGAGGGCGAACCCCAAAAGCAGAGCACCAGGAAACAAAAGAACTTCCCACAAGAAGTAAAAACAGTGAACTCACTTCACATAACAAAATGTGCGGCACCCGTAAAGGTACGCACTACACGGCCCATCCCCAAAGGGTCCTGCCACTGGTTGTCAAAACCGATCATCTTCGATCAGCTAGATTATTCTAGGAATATCAAGAATGTAGTCTGGACTGCCTTGATACTCGATCCAATAATTGGCGGACTCCAGTTTTCAAATGTCCTTATGGACGGCGGTAGCGGACTAAACCTGATATATCAGGATACAATCCAGCACATGGGGATAAACCTAGAAAGAATCCACCGCAGCAAAACCTCCTTTCAAGGGGTAACACCTGGTCCGGACACCCATTGTATGGGTTTTCTTCGGCTCGAAGTTATATTCGGCTCTGCTGATAACTTCCGCCGCGAAAAGCTGACCTTCCATATCGTCCCGTTCTCAAGTCGCTATCAAGCACTACTGGGACGCGAAGCTTTCGCCCGCTTTAACGCAATACCGCATTATGCATCTCTCACGCTTAAGATGCCCGGTCCACGAGGCATCATCTCTTTGAAGGGGAAGCACTAAGGTGCGCCTCCCCAAGCGGGGGACTGTGCAGCCGCTTTGACAGCCCCATAGTAAAATGGCCTCACCAGCCAAAAAACTTCGAAATAGGTCATTAAATACCACGAACGCGGATAGACGAGTTCGGTACAAAATCATCATTGATACAGGCTTAGTGGCCATATACCCTCGCACTAGGGGCTCCATGCATATACAATAAGAGATAATAAAGCTCAATTTTATATATTTTACTTTACACTTTGTTTATTTTAAACTTTTGTTTGGCACAACCCGTTTTCAACTCAGTTCCTCTCTTTTACAGATGAACGTCGTGCGGCACCCGTCCAGGATACGGCACAACGGAGACACAGGCGTAGACGTGCAGTAGGGACCTGTCCTAAAGGATTCTTTTTAGATTAAGACCCCGCGTAAACCTTTTTTACTGTCTCTTGTTGCTACACATCCCCTGGTTTTTTCTGATATAACCAAGGAGGAGGCTGGCGTCTTGGCATGTGGCCACGTCAGAAATTTTTGCACGTACCTGGACACTAGGGGCTTTTTTAATAAAGAGTGTTGTTTCGCCCGCACTCATAAAGACCGAACACCTTAGGGAGTGTTCGGCGTCGCGAGTTTTGGCATTATATGCATCAGCTCCAAATCATGTCTTTGGTCAAATGTTGGGTTGCCCGGCTCCTGAGTTCGGCTACCTTACGTTCCGCTCTATCGGCTAAGGTAGCACCAGGAGAACGACTGCGATTGTGCCCCCGGTTCGGCCGGGCGAGCACCTCAGTAGAGAAAGCCGAAAACTGACTGTCATGATGTAGCGTGAGACTGGTCAGCCACTCGATGACCTATCAGAATCTATCAGATTCCTCCGCTTTAACGAAGGGCCGCTTCCCGGTCAGGCGCATACGCGCCCCGAATTCGGACGAGCGCAGTTGCCACCAAGGAGCTACCTAAAGAGTCTCATTGTCAAACTCCTATGGCTAAGTGGAAGTGTTAAAGCATTATAGTCCGGTTGCCTGGCCCGGTGCGCTATCACCTCCTTTGTAGGACCAAGACGTTGGGTTAAGTGTGAAAATGCGTCTTCTGCGAGCACCCCCGCACTATGTGCGTGGGGGCTGAAGCCAACGACTGCCATCTTTCAGATTCTATATATATATATCTTAAAACAGCCGCACGGGAGGTGTTCCCAATACTTGGAGGCACAAGTATAAAAAAAGGCCACTACAGTTTATCAAAATATTATTTTTATAATTACATATGCTATCATAACATAGCATCTTTCGGGCACTGCGTCTCTATTACACGAGCGCCTTCAAGAACTTCCTGAAAATAGTGCTCGGAGGGTACTCGGCTTTTGTCCGAATCTCGGGACGCAACAACGGTGGTCTCCATCTCTGCCCAGTATGTCTTAACACGGGCAAGAGCCATCCTAGCGCCCTCTATGCATGCTGACCTCTTCATTGCATTTATACGCGGCACCGTGTCAAGGAATTGCTGCACCAAGCTGAAATAACTCTTCGGCTCTGATCTCCCCGGCCACAGTTGACCCACGACGTACTTCATGGCGAGTCTAGACAACCTATTCAGTTCGGCCCATTGAGCCAAACGATCATCCACTGCCAGTGGGCGCTCTGGATTGTGAAACTGCGACCAGAAAAGCTTTTCCACTTCGCGATCTTTCTGATCTCGAAAGTGTTCGGTCGCATCAGCGGCACTCGCTACCAAGTCCAGATAGGTATCCTCCACACTCCACATCCGGTCCAACGGAGCAAACTTCGGATCACAAAATTTCCTTCGCAGCATAAAGGGCTTTCCAGCCGCAATCTGTTCGGCCTGATGCAGCTCCTCCTTCACAGCTCTCATCGCAGAGCGAGCATCCTTGGCATCGGCAACGGCCTTCTCTAAGTCCGTCTGTCTCGCCCGGTCATCTTTCTCAAGAAGTTTGCAACGGTCTGCAGCGCTCTTTAACTTCTCGGCCATCTCGGCCATCTCTTCTTTGCTTCGGCAGTGAGCATCCTGTTCGGCTCTCAGCTCTTCAAGGGCCTTCTCGGCAGCCGCATCGCTTTTTCTGGCTTGCTCCTTAGCTCGGGCAAGTTCTGCCCTAAGATTCTCCACGGCGGCCGTACCATCTGCGTCAAGCACACACATTGTAAGACACTGGCATGAAGCTCCTCTTACCTGATGCCGCCCAAAGAATTACATACCTTGAGCCTCATCTAGCCGCTTGTTGACAAGCGCGATGTCGGCATCTGCCATGTCCAGTTGCCGCTCTAGTTCGGCTACATCATCAGTTCGGCTAGATTCCGGACACCTCGCCACCTACATTCAAAGGCGACATCTTAGACCTGGGATTATGATCCTCTGCATGCCGTCATTTCTTGACAACGCGCAGAGTCTCAGGGGCTACTATCTACACAGGGCGCATCTTACTTATGCGCAACTGACAAAAGTGTACACTATCTAACGTATCTCAAAACCCGTCAGTAAACTTTTGACGGCCTCATGCAATCCGCTTTCTGCGGATGAAATCCTTTCAATCACCGTGCCCATCGACGGGTGCTCCTCTGAGATAGAAGCTCGCCCCAGCAGAATCTTTAGCTCCTCTGGCCGAGCACCAGACGGTGCCGGACTTGTCCTATGGCCTCTTTCGAAGGCCGCATGCGGGGAGCCTTGGGGGGCCACATAGCTATCTTCCGCCCCTGCCGGATTCAGAGAAACCCTCCGCGAGGACACCTCAGGGTCGCCCGTCTTGCTAGGCGGTATGGCAGGGGGAGGCGTCCCGCTCTCCATCATCTCCGGAAGAAGATCCCCCGAAGACGAGCTCTGCTGAGAAGGGCTGAGGTCCGAGCTAGAAGGTAAAATTTCGGTTAATCTTCTCAGATATAAATCAAGGATTTCTTTCATCCCTCAAAAGGAAAACCTCTCTGTACTTACGGCTCGCTGGAGGGCTGATCCCTTTGAGGGCGTAGTTCGGCCGAGGAACTCCTCGGCGTCGGACCCTCTGACGAGGATTTTCTCCCCCGCTTCGGGGCCATGG
This sequence comes from Triticum urartu, assembly GCF_003073215.2. Classification (NCBI taxonomy): domain Eukaryota; kingdom Viridiplantae; phylum Streptophyta; class Magnoliopsida; order Poales; family Poaceae; genus Triticum; species Triticum urartu. The sequence continues at coordinate 4,985,264 of NC_053026.1, read as the reverse complement.
TCTCCGGGTCGTCAGAGGCGGCCCTCTTCTTCCCCTTGGGAGAGGAATTGTCGGTTCCTCCCTTCGGAGCAGCCTCCTTCGAGGAGTCCATAGTTCCCTTGTCCTTCCCCTTACTTCCCTCCAAAGGCATTATCTTCAACATCCTGACAAGCACGGGATCCGACCTGGTTTTGGGAAGGGGAGCCGGACACCTGATCAGCTATGCCTTCGCTATCCACTCCTGTTTAAAAGGACAGCTCTTTTAGGGGCAAGTTTATGACGATTATATGGATAGTAGGTCCGGGCACAAGGTTACTTACTTCGGTATCCGGGCAATTGTAGCTTAGGCCTGCATCCTCGGTCAAATCCGGACACATCATTTGTGATCCGAAGAACAATTTATACATCTCCATGGGCGTTGCGCCCATAAAATGATGGAGAGCTCGTGGTCCCTCCGGATTAAACTCCCATAGACGAAGGGAGCGACATTTGCCGGGCAGTGTTCGGTGAATCAGCATGACCTGCGTCACCTTGACCAGGTTGAGGTCTCTTTCTAAGAGATCCTTGATGCGGCCCTGCAACAAGGGCACGTCTTTGGATAACCCCCAATCTAATCCTTTGTTGACCCATGACGCTAGCCGTGATGGGGGACCCGAGTGAAAGGCAGGAGGCGCCGCCCACTTGGCGCTCCTGGGAGCGGTGATATAGAACCATTCTCGTTGCCACAAGCCGAGCTCCTCTTGAAAGGAGCCCTCAGGCCATGGAGCATCAGCATTCTTACTCATGACAGCGCCTCCGCACTCTGCGTGCCGTCCCTCGATCATCTTCGGCCCCACTCCAAAAGTCTTGAGCCATAATCCGAAGTGAGGAGCGGAGGAACGCTTCGCACACAACGATGAATGAGGAAATGTGGAGGATGGACTCCGGAGCTAAGTCATGAAATTCCAGCCCGTAATAAAACAGCAGCCCCCTCACGAAGGGATCCATCGGGAAGCCTAACCCCCGAAGGAAGTGAGATATGAACACTACGCTCTCACCGGGCTGGGGACTGGGAATAGCCTGCCATTGAGCAGGCAACCTATGCGAAATTTCGGCAGTCAAGAACTTAGCCTCTCTCAACTTTAGCACGTCCTCCTCCGTGATGGAGGAGGGCATCCATCGGCCTTGAATGTCGGAACCGGACATTGTCGAAGGTCCGAAGCGCCTGGAATCTGGAGCCTAGGGTGTTGGAACTCGAGGCGACGGGCGAACTCGTTTGAGATTGGAAAAAGGAGTAAGGCCTTGGTCTCTTTATAAGAGGTTGAATACCAGGAGCCCTCCCCGTAACCGTTTAGGACTCGCTTTTAATCGAGAAAACATGCTAACGGGCACGATTGGGTTACCCACATCCGTATTGATGAGAATCCCGTAAAAGGGGGGCACACGATCTCTGCTTTGACAAGACGTGCCAAGGAAACCGCCTCGCAAAACATGCTGAGGTGGAAAAGTGAAAACGATTCGAGTAAAGGACTTGGCTGTAGTGTGATGACGCACCGCGGAATACGTCAGCAGATTTGATTGGTGTTAATATTATTCTCACTATGGCAATATGTGGAAGCTTATTTTGCAGAGCCGGACACTACTCTTGGTGTCTACAATCTTCTATGAAGGACTTGGAGGAGGAACCTGCCTTGCAATGCCAAAGACAATTTGCGCGCGGGACTCGTCGTCATTGAAGCCTGGTCCAGGGGCTACTGAGGGAGTCCTGGATTAGGGGGTGTTCGGGTAGCCGGACTATACCTTCAGCCAGACTCCTGGACTATGAAGATACAAGATTGAAGACTTCGTCCCGTGTCCGGATGGGACTTTCCTTGGCGTGGAAGGCAAGCTTGGCGATGCGGATATTCAAGATCTCCTACCATTGTAACCGACTCTGTGTAACCCTAACCCTATCCGGTGTCTATATAAACCGGAGGGTTGTAGTCCGTAGGCAATCAACTCCATACACAACAATCATACCATAGGCTAGCTTCTAGGGTTTAGCCTCCTTGATCTCGTGGTAGATCTACTCTTGTACTACCCATATCATCAATATTAATCAAGCAGGAGTAGGGTATTACCTCCATCGAGAGGGCCCGAACCTGGGTAAAAAACATCGTGTCCCTTGTCTCCTGTTACCATCCGGCCTTGACGCACAGTTCGGGACCCCCTACCCGAGATCCACCGGTTTTGACACCAACAGCGATCTCTCTTGTGGACCCGTGTAGTCCTCGAGGTCATCTGCTCGGTTGATGATGGTAATGCAGTTTTCATGGCTGTCAACGGCAGGGAAGAAGATCTGAGGCGGCGAAAGACAGTTTGGAGGTCAGATCCCTGCTGTGCTGGACCCTTGTGTCGTTGGAGCAGCTGAGCTGGGGTGGACGACGGCGCAGCAAGAGTGGGACAAACCACGCAAGGTTTTCTTTGACAAATATCTGTAAGAGCAGTAATTCTGTAAGGGCTCGTTTGAATTGGAGGATTCCAACAATGCAGGGATAGGAAATAGACAGGAATAGGATAGGAATGCACGTGTAAAACAGAGAATTTAAAAACACAGGATTTCTGCCAATCTGGGTGTTTGATTCACAACAATAGGAAGATCACAGGATGCAAAGAAGCATGGTGAGATTAAGTCAAACCACAAGAAAATGTACGGTTATAATGCTATTATGCTACTATCTCTTAGTCTTGTGCTTCATGAATAGGAATTTGAAAAGGAGGACAAGTGAAAATTAAAATTCCTACGTTTTTTCTTTCAAGGATACACTGAAGGAACAAATCCGTGTGCTCAGTGGACAATATATATAACATGTAGAGTAAAAAAGAGATGCAACAAGTGTACAACCTCTTTGGCGAAGCCATGTCGATTTCAGCGTGATTGGGTTGGCCGGTGAGGATCCTCCGACTGACTTTGCTGTCGGAGGAGGGGAAGAAGATCTTGGGCGTCTGGAGATGGAGCCCGAGGTACAGCTCTGCTGTGATGGAGGGTTTCGTCATTGGAGCAGCTCCGGTGAGTTGTACGACGCCGAGGCTGAAGCAGGACAAGAGAGACAACGAACAATGTTAACATGAGTGGAATTCTAATAGCATCTCCAATACATGACGTAAAATACATAACCACAAAGTGCTAGATGTAAAATACATCGGCCGCTCATCTCTGAACTTAACTGTCGAAACTGAACTTAACTGTTGAAACTGAACTTAACTGTCGAAACTGAACTTAACTGTCGAAACTAAATTTTGTTGTCGAAATTGAATTTTGCTGTCAAAACTGAACGCACTAGCAAGGTGAGGCTACACGTCGGTCGACTAACTTTTTCATCTCTGGTCAGTCGATTTTGCAGTCGTTGGATACGAAATCAAGGGCCTGCGGTTCATCTTCAACCTCCACCCCCCTGAGCCGCCAGCCACCACCGGCCAAACAGCAGCCCCCCGCCGCCTGTGGCCGGTGGTGCGCCGCCTCGCCCGCCCTGAAAACACTCCCCACCGCCGGTCCGCCGCCGCCCCGGCCATCCCTCTAGGCTCCCCCGTGCCGAGCTTTTTCTCCGGCGATCCCCACGCCACCGCCCTGCCACCGCCCCGGAAGTGTAGCTAAATCGGAGCAGCATCGCAAGCAAGAGCAAAAGCGAGAGCAGCAGCGCGAGCAAGAGCAATAGCAAGAGTAGACCAGGCAGGGGACCGAGAGCAAGAGCAGAGCAGCAGCGCGAGCGAGAGCTAAAGCAGCAGCAGCTCCTACTAATGTGGACGTCGCCGCTGAGGGAGCGACGCCATGGAGGAAGTGGCCGGCGATGCCGCGGTGGATGGAGCCGCGCCGTGTCGGCTCAGGACCGAGCGCCGGCAGCACCGTGAGATCGAATCAAGAAGAAAATGCGGCGATTAGTGTACAACCTCTTTGGTGGTGCCGATTAGGCCGCAGCTTCATCCGAGGAAACGGTGATGATGATGATCTTCCGGTGGTGCAGGTGAAGACGGTGGTGTGGGAATGGAGGTGGCGCGAAAGACGAGGGGAACGTCGGGGCAGCTCCTTGGAGGTGGAGGACGGGGTGGCTGAACCAGTAGGACGATGAGATCGATGATGGATCCTCATCCGGTATGGGGGATGAGGGACGTCGAGGTGTTGCTGTGAACGACGTCATCGGGGAAGAGGCTCCGGCTGGGTGGTGGACGGAGCAGGGTGTGGGGTTTCGTCACGGGTTTTCGCGGCCTCGGTGTACGAATGGGTGGGCGGATGGGATGGCAGTGGGGAACCATGGCTTAGAGACGCGCTTGTCCAAAATGTGGGGTAAGTTACGAAAGTACCCCCACCGATTTGAGGCGGTTCTTTCGGTTCAGGGGTACCACGGGCATTTCACGTGTCGGGATTTCACAGGAGGTGGGAGTTTTCGCGCGTGTTGTAATTTCGGAATAGCAAGGCACGGGTTGAGATGGAGGGAGTTGTCGGAGCACAACGAGACAAAGATATATCTTAAATATTTCGGGCTAACAAGGCGCGGGTTGAAATTTCTGGACAAGCCTAACATGTACTTTACCAAATCAATGCACACTACAAATGTCATTCAAAACTTTGAATTCATTTTATGTTCAATTAAAATATTTCGCTACGTGTATAATGCATGCAACCTACTACTCAAATGAACGTTTTAGTGCATTCCAAACGTATATACTACCGCTTCAATATGAACTAAATTTGAATTTGTTTCTCTATTTGAATAAGATCTACAGTAATGATTGTTGTGAAGTCAAAGCATTTGAATTCGTTTCTCTGTTTTAATAAGATCTACAATCATCATTATTGTCAAGTTAAACCATCGTTTGTGTATTATCTTCACAGCACACCACATGATTAGTCTCGAGTTGCATATGAACTATGTGTACTATATGAACTCGAACGAGATTTTTTGAATCCACTTTATTTTGATTTCAACTCACATTACATTTCTAGCTCTAGCTAGATCTTCATAATCTAAACCATGTCCCATATGTATAATGTGTTTATCACATTATGTATGGTGCCCCGCCCCCTACGCCTACAAGTATTTATATGTGAGTTGCAAACACCACACATTACCACAAATTCAAATAAAATATGAGAATGTTCGATATATAGTATTGTTTAGATTGTTCGATATTTAGTTGTAAGCTGCAAACGCCACACATTATCACAAATTCAAATAAAATGTGAGATTGTTTGATGTATAGTATGGTTTAGATTGTTCGGCATTTAGCTGTGAGTTGCAAATGCCATGCATTATCACATTATGGTATAACATGTGCACAGCACGTGTACCACCGCTATATTCATGCATGCAATGTTTAAAACACTATGATCTCCTATTCAAATATATGAATCCGCTTTCATATCAAATTATGATCTTTGTTAGTCTCTTACACCCACACAATCCTCTAACCTTTGTAGCTACCACTAACTTTCTCTCGTGCATGCACACGCCCTCCTCGCCCTCCCCCTCCCTCGGCATTCTATCCACCGGGCACATTCATTTTTTTTGTTTAGGTCGTTCTCCCAGAGTCTCCACAACTCCTTTTCGACACACACCAATCGATAAACCTCTCCAGCGATGCCTGCCTACAACATACACACACACCTTCAATCTCCTCCTTTATGTGTCCTTGCCTTGTGTCTCTCATACGGTCAGACACACGTGTAAACTCTTGCCCCTCTTTTCATCGATCTCACAACCGCACACTCCTCCCCCTATCTAGCTAGTAGTTGGGCCTCTCGCACCACCTCCTAGCTCCATTCTCTCTGTCTATCCATTTCGCTGGGCCTTATTTGCCTCTAACAAATGGACATACACCGACCGACCTCTCGCTATACATATAGCTAGCTAGGTCCTTATAACTCGTTTTTACCCACACGTCAATCGATCTACCTCATTAGTTGTGTCTCTCCCTTCCTCCGGCAAACAACAATTGATCTACCGATCTAGTTAGGTTTGCTTACCAAACACATGGTTCCCCTTCATCATCCATGGATGCGTCCCGACAGATCTATCACAAACAGGCACACACAAAAACACATCCCCACTCTTATTGATAACATTGCAGTTCCACCCTTAGTTTGTCTAGTAGGCCTCTCCCACCATCTTCGAGAAGCAACTCCATTACCCATCCAGCACTCTACCCCTCTCCCTCCCTCTCTCTCTCCTCTCTCTCTCTGTCCCATCATATTTCCCGTTCTTCAGTTATGTATGGATGTCGACCGATCTCCCTCAAGACATAGCTGGGTCTCTCCTTCTCAACACATATACGAGTCGTTCTACCTCTATAGTTAGGCCTCTGCCTACCCCTCCCCCACCCCCTCCCCCCCCACACACACCGATACATCGAGCGCTCTAGTCATGTCTCCCTGCCACACACAAAATTGACATGTGCCCTCTAACGTTCCGGTAGGCCAGTCGCCCTATATCTTTGACTTGCACACACACACACACACACACAATTTCGATGGCTCTCTTCATCGATCTCGCACCCACCCACTTGATCCTCTCTTCGACTCTATCAATAGCTATGACCCCTCCCTCTCTTCTCGTGGATTGCCCGACCCTCTATGTATGATATGGATAGGCCTCCATTTCACACACATTGCATGCAAAATTTTGTTTGAGATGTCATCGACACATATTCCCACAAATAATTCACGAAATCAACGCCCACCCCACCCCCACCCCAAAACAAAAAACACTCATGAACGCGACTTGTATCTCTCACACACACCAACGTAGGTGGGCGACGTGCACGAAGAGAAGAGGTGCATGCACGGCGCACGTACTCCCGTCTCTTTCCCAACCACACCCGCGCGGGTTCACGGTGGAGCTCATTTCTGTACGAAAAAGGCAGCCCATGTGGTAATTTGGCACGTGTACTGGTTGTCCACTTGGTGGAGGGAGGATCGTCTACCACGGGTGAAAAAACAAATTGCGACTTGACGTGTTATGTTAAAAAAGAGGCAAACCATGTGGGGCCTACCTTAGAGGCAAGGCTCTATACACTGGAGTACTTTTGATGTGTCCCGTCAACTTGCAGAACGAGGAGAAGATTGCTTAGTACGCCTTCACCCCCGCCCACGGGCGCGGTGGCTCGCAGGATGAGGTGAAGCTTGCTCCGCCTTACGCCCACTTCCTCGCCCATGCGCGCGGTGGCTCACAGGACGAGGAGAAAAATTTACTACTCCCTCCGTTTACTCCTCGTCCCTAATACCTTGGTTATAGAGATTATATCATATTGTTTGGAATATATATGTCCTTTAGTAGATTTCAATATGAACTACTAGTACATACTGCAAACACTGATGTATATAGACGTATTTTAGAGTGTAGATTCACTCATTTTGCTCCGTATGTAGCACTCTCCCTCGCCCCTCGACCCTCGCCCACGTGGTGGACGTGCAACAATTCATTCGGTCTCATATAGCTAGAACGATATATACTGCACTACCATTATTGCTCGACTTCCTGAAGAGGCGAAGAGCCAATCGCAAGGTTAATATTTTGGAGATGCCAAGCGCAAGGTTATAGGAGAACGAGTAGTAGGTGCCGCGTCATTTATAAATAAAGTTTTTTTTCTTCAGTGGCACGTATGCAATATGATAGGTTCACATGAAGAGAAAAGGAAACCGCTCCACTATATACATAGTAAGGACGGGCCAGCCTACACGGTTGCTTGCTGGGGTTGCTCTCTTCACACTCTCTCGCACAAAAGGACTGTGGCCACATCTCTAACATCCCGGCAGATCACGTCCTCTTGGGGAAGGGGTGGATGCTTAGTGTAGATGCGGTGGCCGTCGCTGACGGGAAAACCCACTGTCGGCACGTCCCGATCAGGGGTCCCCGCCGTTCTCTCTCACAAAGCCGGTGAGGTTGCCTTCGTCCCTTGTTCACTGCCGCGACGTGGGCAGTTGCCGCCTCCCACCGCCCTCCTCAAGGTTGAGCTACGTCCCTCAGGTACAACTCCCTTTACAGCCGGCTTGCACCACTGCTCCAGCTGCCCACATCACTCCCTATAGATATTTCTCTACTTCTTTGCCCCGCACATACCTCTACTGGCTTCTACATACTGTATTTGTTATGAGTTTATGTCTCACCAACTAGTCCCAGTAATCTTATTCTAATCACGCTTCTTCAATTTCTTTGCCACAGGGATGCTCATCTCGATTTTGGTGAAACTGCACAAAATGATCCGATGGTCAAAAGGTTGCAAACTTAATTTATTAGGAAGCTCGAACGTTGCCAGCAAATTGAAGCCTGGTCAGGGTTCATGGTTCAAGGGCTAGGGACTGCATGGATCGTTTTTTTCTTTAGCTGCCTCTGTTCCAAAATAAGTGTCAACTTTAGTAGTAGTACAACTTTGTACTAAAGTTTGCACAAAGTTGAGGCACTTATTTTGGAACGGAGGGAGTACATATTTGCTATGATCTGTCAATCATTGAGATGCAATAGCATGCATGTTAGTTTCCTTTGTATTTGATGAAATGTTGCAACGGGCAACCTTGGATGCAAGATACGTGTAACAGAAGCTGGAAGCTTCATAGCATTGTACAAATTTATCTCGCTGATAAATTACAGTACGTACTATACTAGTACTTCCTCCGTTCCTAAATATATGTCTTTGTAAAGATTTCACCATGAACCACATGCGGATGTATATAGATGCATTTTAAGTGTAGATTCATTCATTTTGTTCGGTATGTAGTGGAATCTCTACAAAGACTTATCTACTAGTAATAGCTAGCCCCCACTACTAGGAATTCTCTATCCTTTCCTTGAGCCACATCATCAAAATTGATGTAGCCGTTAGATGAAGTAAATCAGTCCGGAATAGCCGTCTGATCTAGACGTTGAGTGGCTCCGCACTAAGCCACATGCAAGCATGCAGAAATACCGTGACACATGCATGTGAGTGGGTTTTAAATCACATCAACATGACTGGATGCAAGCATGCACCAGTAGCATGCATGTAAGTGAGCTTTTAAGTCCCATTAACATGTCAAAAAGAAAAATATAATCCCATTATGCAGTAGGAGTTGGCTGATCTTTTTTCCTTACATGGGATGATCTAAATGATGATGGGAGTTTATTTAGTTTGGCTACCACATTTTTCATGCGATTATAGAGTTTTTTTAGTTCTATGAAATCGATAATTTTGCGCAGAGAGATATACCGCAGTTCCGCGGTAACGCGTGGGGACTCATCTAGTAATATTTAGGAACGGAGGGAGTACTATGTAAAGAGTTAGGTGTTGCACAGTGATAGTGTGAGGTGGGCCATGTAATCACTGAGCCTGCATGTTTTCACTGCTCTTGCACGCCTCCGCTGTAAGAATGGAGAAAATTGTAATCTAGTAGTAGTACCTCCTTTCGCCGAAAGCGTGGGACATCCAGCAGTCCTACCACCTCAGTAATAAAGACCAAGGAGCCGTGAAATCACATAGACCCACCAGTAAGTTGGACGGACGAAGCAACCATCACTCTTGCGCCAGTGAGAGGTCGCGTTCGTTCTTCCTGGGCATGAATGCGGCACCGATTCTTTGGAGCGGCGCTGACCGTTTCGGGCAGGAAGCGCGCGCGGGCGATGGAGGGGCTTTGGGTGGGCCAGGCTGGTCAGGAGCGGGCGTGGCAGCTGTCCGCATGTCCCTACCGGACACGCCCGAAAACGAGAGGATGCACTGACTCTCGCGGCTAAAATCGTACACTACACAACATCTCTCTGTAGGAGTAGGTCGATCTGTCGCTCTCTCTAACACACACATGCTGTTAAACACACACACACACACGCACCTTGGTCCCGTTGCTCCTTCTAATGTGACTTATTACACATAGACGGAGGGAGTAGTAAGTATATGAGATACGGTGACACACTGACTTAAGTAGAATACAAGTGCCCAAAATTTATGTGCATGTTATAATAATGATTCACTTAAAATAGTACGTGAGCGAACAGAGGGTTCAATTGGACAGTGTTCCCAAGCAGTAGCGAGATGTGTGAGGTAAGATACACCGCTGGCGCTTTTAATTTTTCTTATTAATTTGTTTGTTTCACCCTCTGACTGGTGGGACCCAACGTACTACGTGGAGAGAGAGGTAAGGTGACTAAGGCTGCATTATTTCTGCACCACTGTGGATAGTCTTACCACCAAAGCCACATGACATGATTGAAATCCCAATGACTCCCACACAAAAAAAACATAGCATGCTTGCACTACTAGGGAAAACCCTAGCAGTAGCGCTGGTTTTGTGCTCATTAGTAGCGCGGGTAGGCGCGCTACTAATAAGGCGCTACAGCTATTGCTTAGCAGTAACGCGTGCTGCACGCGCTACTGCTAGGACAAATAGCTGCAGCGCTTGTTCGCTCCCACGCTGCTGCTAATGTAACTACTGGCAGCGTGTTTTATTTCCATCGCTACTAGTATTGTTTTTTTATTTTTTTATTTTTAGTGTATTTATGCGCCATCGTACAAATATTGGTACAATACCAGTTATGAGGTTTACATCATTATGTCCATAACAGTGTGTCAAATGAAGGTGGATTAGGTTCAAGTGGAGGCAATATGTGGTGCATTTCAAAAGTATACTACTAATCCAAACTTGATCTAGTTTGGACTAGTAGTACTTTCGATGTGCACCACATGTTGCCTCCACTTGAATCTAATCCGCCAGCACAAGCTATTTAATCATCATCATAATCATTACCACCAACAATATTTATTTAATCGCCACTAACACTAGCTAATAATAATCATCAGTCATTACCACCAACACTAGCTATTTTATCATCATAGTAATAGTGTAGCACATCATCATCCTCAAACTCATTTCTAGCTAATCACTCCTGCTGCTCTCTCTTAGGTAAAACAACATAAAACATGTGTAGCTCTCCTCCTTGATCAAGTTGGAGCATGTAGATGAACCTGACTCCTAATTTTGGGTAGCACATCTGTTTGCTGCCCCCTAGTACTTGTCTGTGCTCCCCCATCACATATCTGGTCAAGTCTTGCACTATTAAGCATTCATCGCTGATCTTGAATGCACTAAAGTAACATGTAGGATATCTTGGCCGTAAGCTAATAATACTCATGGTACCTTTAGTCTCGATCCCATAAGGCACAACATTCATCGGGAGTCCCTGTTGAAGAACATCGTATGGTCACATACTTAGCAATGAGGTTTAGCTTCACAAATAATGTATGGAAAAGATGCACTGAGGACAAATAGTAAAAATCTTACCACCCTTCCTAAATAGATGTGACCGTAGTTCATGACGAACACTATTGGTCGCACGTTTTCAGTACTAAGATTTCAAAGTCCAGGAAGAAAATTTGTCTTGACAGTATCAAGATCCTCAAGCCATGAAATTACATAATAACTTAGCTCCTCATAGTTTAGTTCAGCCCCGGGACAATAGTAGGTCCTGTCTACCAAGTGCTGGACATGTTTGCTTGCACCGAAATAAGCTGACAATACAAATTAGTTGTCAACTATTTTTGAATAAACAATATCAAAGACATAAATATGGTTGAGAAACTTACATTTTGGTGTAACTGGAGGCGTCTGCACATCGACCCAGATGTCGGTATTACCTTCAATATCATCTTCCAGACGAATATCAAAGGTGATAACCATATCAGGCTGAAATGCATAAGTCTTGCATAGTGCTCGCCATGTTTTGCTTCCAAAATAGGTGTAGTCGTCTGAATTGTATAATTTTGCGTGGAAAATATAACCATGCTCGGTCTTCAAATAAACTTTATTTACCTCCATAGTATGACCGAAACCTATCTTATCCAATACAAAAACTCTTGCATGGCAGGGGATACGCTAGTAGAATAGTAAAAAAATATAAGTTGAAGAAAATGAAGCAGATGTCATGCTTAATTATGAAAAAAGACTTGTCGTTGTGACTTACTGTATCCACTTCGAAGTTCTCGTCCAGCTTGATGCTGAAGTGCCTATCATCATCTAGGAAGATTCCGTCGCACAGGCCGCGCTTGTCTTCGCAGTATTTGCAAATACCGAAATCCTTTTTGTCGTCAGACATTTCCTATGTTCATAGTTAAAACATTAATTGAAAATCGATAGAAGACAACTACTAGGATACTCAACACACAAATCCGGGGCACTCGATATTTCCTACATATTCTGGCAAAAGTGATGCCAAAATTCACGGAAAAATCCGGCATGACCTTTGCTAAAATAGGATATATCGAGCCCCTAAAATTTGCCAGAACGAAAATGAATCAACACTCCAGCAAAACATAGGCCACTCAGAGGTGTATCCTGCAAACATGACCGGCCACTTGGATATTGAGCAACACAAGATATACATTTCAAAATATCTTATAAGACTCAAATTAGCATGCATTCAATAAGCAAAAGTAAATCATCTCATGCGTCCGTACATCATCGAATATTATCACTAATACATGTGAATAGTGTCATACATATAACATCACTAGTACAACTAAAACCCTAGCACACGACGGGTATCGGCGCGGGTGGTGGACACCCACAGAGAAGGAACCATCACAGGATCATAGCTCCAGTGAGATCCCTGGAGAACCTGCCAGGTATTGGAGAACCTGTGCTCCAACGCAAACAAGTAGCGACGGACGTGCGCGTCCTCCTCACTGACACGGTGACGCACCACCTCCGCGGAGTCCTCGAGCCTCCGGACCGTCACTGGCCCATGCGACCGCCACCAAAGAAGGTTCGGGTCAACGATAGGCTGGCTCCTCACCAACCTGCGCCCCCCGGTAGGTAGCGCCTCCCAGTACCACCCCGGTGGAGCCTAGTCCCGGACATGGCCCATCTGGTCAAGCAGGTGTCGTCCTCCGCCGACTCGACGACGAGGATGCGGGATAGGCATCGTCCACGTCGATGCGGGAAAATTGCTTTAACTAAAAAAAATAGCAACAAGTTCTTACTAACTATTTCTATTAATTCAACTAGTTCTTACTAAAAATAAACTTGCTATAAATAAAAATATTCTAGTACCTAATTAGTACCTAGTTCTTACTAACTAATTAGTACCTAAGAACTACTGCCCTAATCGTTTCCACCCTAACTAATTTGATGGAGGTAGAAACCCTAGGCAGAGGTAGGGCAGAGGGAGGAGCAGGCGTGCTCACCCCGGGTGCCTGGGACGAGGGAGGGGCAGGCGGCGTCGAGGTCGTGGTCAGGGCCTTCGGGGCGGCGTTGAGGTCGGGGTCGGGGGCGGCGTCCGGGGCGGCGTTGAGGTCGGGGGCAGGGGCGGCGTTGAATCTGGGGTCGGGGGCGGCGTAGAGGGTGTGCGGAGAGCGCGCGGCGGCCGAGGGGCGACGACGGCGGCGAGAGTGGAGTTGGATTTGGGGGATGAAGTGGCCGTGGGGAAGGACGAACCGCGTGGTTAAGTCAGAAGTACCAGTAGCGCGTTCCAAAAAGGGCGCTACTGCTACGTTAGCTACAACGCGTTCTGGAATACGCGCTGCTGGTACACCATTCTCTTTTTTTCCCTTTTTCATTTAGTTTTCTTCACATTTTTTCCTTTCACCTTATTCTATTTCTTTCATTTTCAATCACCTTTCTATTTGCTTTCCATTTAATTTTATATCCTCTATCAATAGCGAGTTTAGACTAAAACGCGCTGCTACAAAGAAAGTAGCGGTAGTGCGGTTCGTTATAGGTCGCTACTACTATGTGTAGCCTATCGGCTAAGCCATGGGAATTTTAGTAGTAACGTGTTTGTAGGAAGACGCGCTACTGCTAGAACTTTATCTGCAACGTGGTTTTCGCAGGCTCGCTACTGCTACTTAGCACCAACGTGCTTTTTTGACCCATGCTACTGCTAAAGTTCTGTGTATAAGGTTTTCCCTAGTAGTGTTGTCACACGAATGCAGGAATGTATAAAAGGTTATTTCCCTCTCGTTGAACATAACAGGAGGGTTGTGTAGCTGGTTAGCCTGTTCACTCATCAAACTTGAGGTCTCGGGTTCGATAACTACACTTGAGCATAATTTGTGCCAGGAGGATTCTTTGACTGGTCAAAATGTTTTCTAGGGTTTGCACGCTTCACACTCTCTCTCCAGTATATATATACACGCTGGAGCCTCAGCGCTTGTAGTTGCTCTCTTCACACTCTCTTGCCCTCTCCCGCTGGAGCCTCAGCGCTTGTAGTTGCTCTCTTCACACTCTCTCGCCCTCTCCAGATCTAAACAAGACTTCGTTGGCCTCTCTCTCCCCTCACTGCTGCTCAAAGAGCCGGCAGGATCCGTCCGCCGGGAAGGGATGGAGGCTTAACGCTGTCGCCGTCGGCGAGGGACTACCGGCGCAACTGTTCACTTTCCACCCAGCGGCGGCGCGGGAGGGCCTCCGACCCCTTCTTCTTCGCCGCCGTCCCATCGCCCACCGAACCACGCCCCAAGAACCTTAAGGTATAATTTACTTACTCCACATGCATTGCTCTAGTTGCATGTATACCATGAATCTAGGACGTGGTTAAAAGAGGAAAGGAGTGGGGGAAAGTAGTGGGAAAAGTTGTATATAGCATGAATCTAGGACGTGGTTCAAAGAGGAAATGAAGGGGGAAAGTTGTATAACATGAATCTAGGACGTGGTTCAAAGAGGAAAGGAATGGGGGAAAGTAGTGGGGAAAGTTGTATCGCATAAATCTAGGACGTAGTTCAAAGAGGACAGGAAGGGGCGAAAGTACTAGTTCAAAAAGGAAAGGAAGGGACAAGGCTGTAGAGTTTGAGCAGGACTAGATTTGCTGCGCTCACATAGGGAAAGGTGTCTAAAGATAACAAAACTGGGACCAACACAAATATGCTCCTTGGTTGTTTGTTCTTTGTTGCAACAGACTGTGCATGACCATAGTACATCGGTAGATGCACATGGTGCAGGTGCGTCCACTGTCCCATGCAACTCATTAGCTATTGTTAATCTAAGGCCCTGTTTGGTTAAAAACTCCATAGTCCCTACCTGCTTGGTTCCAGGGACTAAACATGGACTAGAGGTTATTAAATGACATGCTAAAATACCATGTTACCCCTGGTAATGAACTAATAGAGACAAGGTGTGATGCGTGGCAGGGGCAACTGTTGGAAAAAGTCCCAAAAAGACTCCCTCGGGGTCTTCTTTCTTTAGTCCCAAATGCCTACTTTTAGTCCCTAAAAGTCCCTCCTGTTTGGTTTAGATGGGACTGACACGGAGTTTTTTTAGTCCCTACACCAAAATATCCCTGTAAACAAACACCCTCTAATAATGCCGCTGGAAAATTGATGCAATGCCACAGTTAAAAGCAAATTACATGTTTAATGAATTTTATTGTTAATATAATCTCTATGTTAATATTAATCAATGCCACCGTTTGAGAAATGCTACTGTCTTGCTTTCTTTCCCATTTAGATAAGGTAGATGCTTCTTTTTGTTGGCTTTTGTGTCATCCACCGTTATTGACCACTAATTGTTTCCTTTGCACCTCTGTGTAAACAGGGTTATCTACTTCACCTCGTTGCCATTGTGACCTTTTGTTGCACTGCACACAACACTTTTGTTTTAAGAGTGTTTTGTGCAGTTCAACCAAAATGTCACACCGACAATGTTGCTTGATTGCTTGATCTTAGTGGAACTGCACAAGAGGAGATCTTACTTCCTATCCGTTAAGGCGAATTTGGTTCAGATCTTCTTCTTGTGAGTTGTTTGAATTCCGCATCATGAGAGGTCAGTACTAGCCTTCTTTAACATGATTCTGCAGTGTGCTTTCATATGTTGTGCTACTTGTACGATAATGTTACTTGATTTTAGTGAACTGCACAAATGGAGACAAGACTTCCAATCTGTATGTGCACCGTAATATCCCATTGAGGTAAGATAAGGATATTTCACAACTGCTGGCCTGTATTTTGCCACTTTCATCAGAAAATTAAGTTTAGTACTATACTTGTGCTCCCTAATTGACATGCCAAATCTTACATTGAAGGTGAAGCTTGTCTGTTATTGAACCAAGTGATGAAGGGGAAGAACAAGCGGAAGAAAAACAAAAATCCACTCCCGGTGCCGTAATGAAGCACTGGAACTGTGATGACACAAGTAATGATATAGTTTTGCATCTTAATTTATTGCTATGGCTGGAACGAGCAATTGTTTTGCCACTGATTTGATGCCACTCTTAATGTAATATGTAATTATCTCTACTTGTGCAAACAAGGATCTTCTTTGAAGATACCATATATTTTAGTGGCACTGCACAAGAAGATGTTGGAAACATTAAACTAATCGAGGAGTATATAGTAAGCATGGCCACCACCGTAGATAGCAACAGATGGTTCCGGAGAAGTGCTTCATTTGTATGCTCTACACAATAAGCCTCCTGACAAAGGTTGGTACTCGCCCACTGATTTCATCCATATGATTGAGCTTTGTCATCTCTATTGGTGTTGTGCTACTGTTTAGATACTGTCATGAAAAAGTGGCATTGTCCTTGAGAAGTGCTTCATCTGTGCTGTTTTAAATATTTCCTTTACTTTTTTCGAGCAAACAGGGATGCTAGCATTTAGTAGTCCTCTTGTCTTTGCACAACAGGATCATCTTCCTCTGAAGAAGAATATGGAGTACGTGAAGTGACTAGTTCCAATTATGCCAGGATGAAGAAGCCCTGTCTATCTTCTCATCAAAAGGAGAAGTTGAAGGATGGTTACATTACTCGCCACAAGACCAAACTAACTTCAGCTCAGAAGGACTGACAAATCTACATTTTTTTGCTGTGATGCACGAGTACAATGTTGTTCTAGGATTCTTTCTTGTGAGTTCCATTTTTCTAAAAGTGTGCTCTACATGGACCATGTATGTGCCTGTTGAAACTGTCAATTCATAGTACAACTTGCTTTATACTAATCACTTTTTTGTATTTGTGCAAACAGGGGTGCTTAGCTTGATTTCAATGGGAACTGCACAAAATGTTCATGAATACATCGAATCATTCATTTCCACCACAAGAAAGGAGGTGCCGATAAGTTCAAGGCGTTGCAACATATAAGGAAGAAATCATACAAGCTACGCGCGAATTTGGTTGATTTTGGTGGAACTGCACAAAAAGAACAGTTGGTTTATTTAGCTCGAGGTGCCATGTCAATGTCCAAACTGATGGCAAACCCTTCCCATTCCACAATCGTAGGCATTTGATATTTTGGAATGGGACAACCTTGTCAAATTTTGCTCATTGATTTTAGCAAGACATGCGTTTGATATTTTTGAATGGGACACCCTTGCTGTCAGCAGCGTCGATCAATTTTTTCTTTATTCCTTAGTTGTGAAGTAAATATTGCCTCTGACATGTGAGTCGCTGAGATGCATAATCATCGATTGTTTTGAATGTTCTCTATGAATTGCCAGGCCTGTGTGTTTGATTGCAATGTACAGAAACGCTAAAAAGCTGCTCAAACTCTTTGTACTCCTCCTGTTCCTTTTTACTTCGCACATTGTGAAATTGCATACTTTTTTGTATAAGATTGGTCAAAGTAGAGATACTTTGACTGCAGACAAAACTTGTATGCAGACTAGAAAGGACCAGAGGGAGTACATGTGAAACTGCTGCAAACGAGGTGATCACCCTGGGAATAATGCTAGTACGTATTGTTTTGCATGTTCATCCAATGCCAGTGATATAGGAATTCAAACTAATGGAAATAAATTCATTCATAGACGGTCGGATTTCATATAAACATGCCGGATTTCATTACATTTCATACATTCTTCAACTAAAAAGGGGTGCGCTGGAGGTATCATTAATTAACCGAAGCTACCCACCTGTGTCCCGCTGAGCCGAACAGAAGCTTCAGTGACTTAACTGCAGGTGCAGTTGCGTAACTGACATGTGGCCTGTTGGGCCCACGTGTCAGTCAGCCAACTGCACCAGCAATTAAGTAGAAGCAGCGTTCTTCTCTAGGGTAGCTCTCCGACTCCATGTCGCCGCCAAGAAGCTAACCGGCCGTCAATGGTCAACCCGCCTAGCTTGGCTTCAACCGGAGGGTAGCAGCGCTGGCCTTACTTGGACCCGAGCGGCGGCAACCTACCGTGTTCTACTCTTCCTTGTTTTCTGTGTGGCGCGGCCTCATTGGCAGTGGGGTGGGGCCTCGGCGGAGCCGGCGATGTCCTCTGTTTTGTTGCCGGCGGGTGGCGCCTCAGCGGAGCGGTGGAAATCCTCCCCCACGTTGCCGGCAGGGTGGGGCCTGGGCTGAGCCGGCGATGTCCTCTGCCTCGTTGTTGGCGGGGCGGAGCCTCAGCGGAGCTGGCGGTGTCCTCTGCCTCGTTGTTGGCGCCGCGGGGCCTCGGCGGAGCAGGGCCTCGTCGATGCCAGCGAAGCGGGGACTCGTCGGAGCCGGCATTGTCCTCTGCCTCGTCCTCGGTCTCGCCAAACAGCGCCTCACCCGCTTGATCGCCCTCTTTCCTAGCCTCTTTGTAGGCGGCCGTAGCCTCCGCCACCCGCATGTGGTACCGCCAGCGCTCGAGGCGGCCCTTGCGGGCAGAGCGGTACGAGTTGAGCAGCGCCTCCTGCTCTGCCCGCTCCGCGGCGATCTGCTCCTCTGCCTGTAGGTGCTCCTGGAGGCGATGGTGGTTGTAGGCAGCGTCGGCCGGCACCTCCCGGAACTGCTCCTCACGCATCTGCCTCACCCTGTCCATATATTGGGCACGGGCCTTGCCAATGGTCATGGTGCAATGCACCGGCGAGGATGGCGCCAAGGAGGGGGTTGGCGCCGGATCGTCGACTACCATGTTATCCATTGGGACGTCGTCGTCCTCCGGCTGCCTGCCGGCCAGCCGGTCGGCGGCAATGGCTGCCATCTCCTTGTGGTCCGTCGTCCGCCCATCTCGAATAGCGCTGGAGCGCGAGGAAGCCATGGAGGGCAGTAGTGGTGTGGACAAGAGAAAGGGAACGGATGCGGATGACTGCAGCTATGGCCGACGCAGCAGTTTATATAGCAATGGTGGGCGGGCGGAGGGACGGACGTGTGGTGCCGGAGTAGCTGCCTTGGCAACCGCGTATCATTAATGTGGGCAGCAGATGGACGGACGGACGGCACTTGTGTCGTTTGAAGGCGGAGCAATCGCCTGCTCCGGGAAGCGGGGCGGCCGGCGCTGACTGTTTTAGGCGGAAAGCGCGCGCGGGCAAGGAGATGACTTTACTTGGAGAGGATGACAATGGGGACCCACCAGGTCCATAGCCTCACGTATGCAAGTGCCTCCTTATTATATATATATATATATAACTATAATTTATTTTGCTTCCTCCTGGTTTCCTGACATCACGGTCCCACACCATTGTCAACCTATGTAGTAGTCAATAAACGAGAGAATTGCACAAGAAGCGGCCGACAGCTGGGACCAAGCAGCTCGAGCAGTATTTGTGTTTTGAGGTGTGAGCACTGCAGAGTTTTTCGATGTTTAGCCCAGATATTAATTTTTCCCCTCTGAACAACAACGAAAACATCGCTGCAGGTATTAACTGGGCGGGCCGTGGCCCGTCTAGCCCAGGCCAGATATCAAGCCCAGATATTAATTTCTTTCAAGCTGAAAATGGCTAGCCCAACTATACTTTTTTTTAGGAATACCCAGGCAAGGTCAAGTTGTTATTCTCCGCCCCGCTGGGCTGCAAATCTTTCCTAGGAGGGATGCATTAGGCTTAACAAGAAAATGGGCTTTAAGAAATAACAAATGGGTTGTATTTATAAAAACTGGGCAGTAACTATAAAAAATGCACCAAACACGTGATTACTTTACAAAATATTATTTTTGGATATTGAAAATTTTAATTTCATTAATTGTTGCGAGCGCAATGTTTCGTTGGATTTTTACGTAATATAAATTTATATTGAAATTGTATTTAATCTGACTATAAATTTCAGGATAAAAATATTTTGGATCCCATCAAAATGTGGGAAATTTTATTGAATTCTGTTTTGAACGGTTGGTTGAAATGGGCTGTACTTTTAACAAACTATAAATGGGCTGTAGTAAATTCCATTAGAATTAAAAAATGGGCTACACATTCTTACAAATCTCAAATGGGCTATAAGTTCTCTGCCACACACTTCTGGCCTTACTAAGTTGACGCGTCCCCTAAAAAAACAGAGTTGACACGTATGCAAGGCTTTGTCAACTTATAGTCAACCCATGGTTCTAGCAGCAGTGGCCGTTGGATGTCCATCCAACGGATGTCGTGCTTCTTCTTCAATCTCGGATATTCAAGCTTCACCCGCCCAAAAACTGATTCCTCCCCCTGACATCTGGGGCGCACCGTTTCGGAAGCTGACCTGTGGGCCTACTAAGTTGACGTACCAAGGGCTTTATCAACTTAGTCAATATAAACGATTCTAACTGCAGTGAACGTATGATGTCCATCCAATGGCCGTCGTGCTTCTTCAACCTCTGGTCTTCTTGCTCCAGCCGCCCAAAGCAGCGCCGGTCATGCCACCTGCTCCTGCCTCCCGTGGCCGGCTGTGCTGCCACGGAGGATTCACCGCCCCCTACTACTCCCACCGCTAGCCAGGCCATCCCTCCACTCACCCACACCCCCTGTTATTCTACGGCGACGGCAGCGCAGCCGAACCAGTGAACCCTCGTACTCCTCTCCACGTGTGCATCCACTGCCGCGTCTTCCCCGGCCCCGCGTCATCCCCTTCCTAGGCCTCGCCGTCGTCCACCGCCCTGGTGCTCTCGGCGCGGCGTGGTCAACATGGTCAAGGAACGACTTACATCGGACGTCGACTGTACGTGGAGAGGCTGACAGCTGGGTCCACGGCAGCCGCAAGGAAGTGCCTCCTTATTACGCGCAAAATAATTATTCCTCCACCTGACTGCGGGGATCCACCGGACGGGCCACCGTATTTCGCAAAAAAATGATTCACCCCCTGACTGTTGGGACCCACGAGCTACATCTTCGCACGCAAGGAAGTGCGTCCAAAAAAACGATTCGCCCCCTGACTGCTGGGACCCACCAGCTACATCTTCGCACGCAAGGAAGTGCGTCCGAAAAAACGATTCGCCCCCTGACTGCTGGGACCCACCAGCTACACCTTCGCACTTAAGGAAGTGCGTCTGAAAAAAAAACGATTCGCCCCCCTGAC
The DNA here is from genome assembly GCF_003073215.2 of Triticum urartu. Lineage (NCBI taxonomy): Eukaryota > Viridiplantae > Streptophyta > Magnoliopsida > Poales > Poaceae > Triticum > Triticum urartu. The sequence goes on along the minus strand of NC_053026.1, from coordinate 4,964,156 downwards.
TGCTAGGACACAACAGCTACAGCTTCGCATGCAAGGAAGTGCGTCCGGGCAAAAAAAACAAAACGATTCGCCCCCCTGACTACTGGGACCCACCAGCTACATCTTTGCAGGCAAGGAAGTGCCTGATAGTCGGGACCCACCTGGTCGAAGCGTACGTAGCATTGTCATTCTGGTCGCGAATGTGTACGTACATACTGGTCGATGTAGAGGCGCGCACGTAGCATGTACACGTGGTACGCACAACGGCCAGGGTGCAAGAAAGAAAATACGGCCACATATGTGTACATACGGCAGGGTCTCGAATGCCTACTCGCGCATACGTACGGCCAGGGCTCGTGTACATGGCTGGGTCGGAACGGAGAAATAGTGTCGTCGTCGTGTTCGTGGGGAGGCAACATAATGCGTCGTGTTCATGGGGCGGAATGCGTCGTGTTCATGGGGAGAAAACGGAATACGTCGTGTTCATGGGGAGGCAACGGAATGCGTCGTGCTCATCGAGAGGCAACGGAACGCGATGGAGCCAACCGGCTGGGTCGGAACGGAATGCGTGGTCGTGTTCATCGGGAGGGCTTGGACGGAACAGGCGATGGAAACGAAGCCTGGCGTACCGCAGAACGGAGGAAACGAACCTCCTACGGTCGAAACAGGGGTCCTATTGATCGGGAGGGGTGTGGCGTACCACAAAACGGAGGAAACGGACCTCCTACGGTCGAAACGGGGGTCCTGTTGATCGGGAGGGGTGTGGCGTACCGCAAAACGGACGAAACAGACCTCCTACGGTCAAAACGGGGGTCCTGTTCATCGGGAGGGGTGTGGCGTACCACAAAAAGGGATTCCACGGGATACTGTTCATCTCCACCGTCGACCTCCTCCAGACTCCACGGGCTCTTGTTCTTCAAGCCTCCAGCGCGCGCTACTCCACCGGCTACTGTTCAACCATCCCTCCACCATCTACTGTTCATCCAGCCCTCCACACCACGGGGTCCTGTTCAACCACCCCTCCACGGGCACCCCTCCACCATCTACTGTTCATCCAGCCCTCCACACCACGGGGTCCTGTTCATCCAGAGGCAACGCCACCACTCATTGTTCATTCAAAACCCCCCGCAACGCTCACTGTTCATCCCAGAGGCAGCATCGATCGGCTTCAGTTAGCAGCAGTAGCGAAGGAATCACTTGATCGGGTTCAGTTAACAGCCATCGATCGATCGCTCGGGTTCAATAACGCGTAGCCTGCAATGCAACCGCTCGGGTTCAGTTAGAGCCCAACGCCTCGCTCGGGTTTAGTTAGAGCCAACACCTCGCACACACGCGCGTACGTGTATGAGAGAAACGCGCATCACTCGGCCCCCAACCTCCCACCGTAACCGAGAACTCCCCGAAATTTTCCTTGCCCTCGCTTCTACCACGGTTTTTTCCATCATGGACGACCCAAAGAATGTCATGCAGCTGCGTCTCCGGCCCGCCCAGGATGAAAAGCCCATTTTCTATCATGATTTTTTGTCATAGAAGTAGGAGCCCACCACATCTATCATGATACCGGGTTTTGTCACAATTATCGTCATAGAAGTGTCATATGTATGACAGAATTTTTTTTCGTTCGGCCGAAACTGTCACGGATGTGTCTTTTTTTTGTAGTGCCTTCTGCGTTTAGACGCACGGACATACACGAAGAACTCGCGAGCGATGTTGCCGTTGCCATATCTGGACGCATTCATAAGTTACGGCACTAGTTTCACATCCTAGCAGCACTAGTCAGTGTGTACGTGCAATGCACGTTAATTTGGAAGTATATTAAGTGCATGCGGATATTAAGTTGGATATTATTTGTGTGTTATTATGTGATTAGCACTATTTTTGGCATGAAATTAACTGCACGCTAAACCTGTTGAGCGCTCGACATTGAAGCAGTCTAGGTCGTTGGATGACAAGGAATACACGTGGCTTGATGACGATTTATATTTAATTTAATACAGCTCTAGCAGAACATTCAATCGATCAAACCACAGATTTCGTTCAGTCTGACTCCAACTTTAAATTATACGACGATCGATCTAAAATAAACGGAAATGAAAAACATTCGGATTTTAAGCATGGCAATCCGAACGTTTTTCATGGCAAATGTAGATTACGCGGCGGCGGCGGGGGCATCTTGCGGTGGGAAGCGGCTCCTCTTCCGTGCTCTGTGTGTCGTTGGGCCACTGACCGCGGCGACGAAGGCGTCTTGCCCCGTTGTTGGCGTACTCGTGGATGTTAGCCATAGCTTCAAGGAAGGCCACAATGTTCTGGACTTCGGTCTCTAGGAGCGAGTCAATTGGTGGGAGGAGACGACTGGTGTTGGTGCAAGGAAGCGGTCGACGGCGGCCATCCATGCCGCTGAGGGGGCCACTGGCACCCGCGCGGGGAGATGCGCTGTCAACGGCGCGGCGGAGACATTCGTGTGCACGGGCACCGGCACTGGCATGCATGTCAGTGCACGCGCAGGCGCATGCACTGGCAGGTGCACGGGTGCGTGACAGTCAGCGGGGACCTCGTGGAACCCCGTGGCATCAAGCTCGGCTCGCAGCCCATCAATGCCACGGGTATGGGCGCTGGCGCAGTCGGGGCGACGGGAGCCGAAACGGGAGCGGGGACAGGCGCGGTGCCTTCCCGCAAGGCCAGTTCAAGCTCATCCCAAAGCGCCTTATGTTCTTGAGACTCCGGCTGGGTGTCTTCCTCAGGAAACTAGAAGACTAAGGGCAGACCATCGTGATGCGGCATGGCGTATGTTTAGGTCAGGCTGGTTGGAGGTAGACGATAGGAGAATCGGAGAGGAAGAGAGAAGATTGTAGCGATACCGGGTAGTGCGAGGTCGATTTTAAACTGCGGCGCCGGCGACATTAAAAGTGGGAGCAGTTGGGACGAAGGTGGGCGGCGGAGCCTAGTCAAAGGGCTCGCCTCCTGGTGAGCACGCACAGCGGTCTGCTTGCACACCTCCCTATCAGCCGGCGCAGTGGTCTGCTCGCACGCCTCCCGTCGACTCACACGCTTGCTCAGATGGCACCTGTCGATGAGAAGCGGGACTCGTGGCGGCACGTAAACGCCCACGGTTTCAATTGAAAGCGTTCGCCTTAACGTGACAGGTCTTTGTTCCAAAATATCTTGGCTCTTCATTTGTGCAACTTGTCATAAGCAGCTTGTCTCAAATTGAAGAAAAAATTACGAAGTAATATTTGTGCCATATCACGTGACCATGCTCAGTTTCAAGAATTTATGGTCACTTTTGGATTTTCTGAAATTTAAGATCCAGGATTCGAAACAATATTATAACCTGCATCATGCAATAAATTTTCAAGCCATACATCTGTCCTGTTGTATTTCTTAAGAAAGGATTTGATCAAACATTTTGCTTAGTTAGACTTCAGACAAGTTATATATGCAGAGCAAAAGGATAAGCCCTATGTACCAGTGCATTGCCTGATATATTAACTCAAGTACTAGGCACGAACAAACGGGCTCAATTCTGTGCTCATCCTGGTGTAGTAGTAGTAGTAGTAGTAGTACTAGGCAATGCAGTTGACGGGTGACCTTAGCAAGTGGCGACTGAGGGAATTGAACCGTGCTCGGAACGGTAGGTAACATTGTCTAGTTACTTTTTTTTGAACACAACATTGTCTAGTTACTAAAGCATCCCTCCATTGTTCATCGGTAGTCATTATGGACCGGGGACATGAGGGGAATTTCGTAGGGCTGGAATTCTGGCTGCCAGATATTTCGACTCGAAATGCGGAGGCTCGACTGGTTGGGGTTGCCTAATGTGCGTACCACGCACGCCACCAGAAGGACACGAGCCCGGTTTTTTTATTTTTTATTCTTTTGGGATCAACACGAGCCAAGGTCTGGCTGGTACGCCGTTGGGTCCTACCATTCGAGAATACAAAAGGAACCTTTTAAGTTGCCGAACGAATCTATGTGTATTACAATGCCCGTATTTTCCTTGCAAATACTAATCTCAACGTGGTAATTGATTTATGACGAGTTGTTGAATTAGAGTGAGTTTGTGATATAGTGATCTCAATGTGGATTTCACATTTCATGGTATCCCTGCTAAGTTTTCCAATGCAAATGACACCCACACACGAACACAACAACAATCCAATAAGTATAGTGCATCTATTTTTCCAAACCATGCATGTATGACACGAATTCAAAAATACTCCTTCTGTTCCTAAATATTAGTCTTTTAGAGATTTCAACAAGCGACTACATATGGAGCAAAATGAGTGAATCTACACTCTAAAATATGTCTATATACATCCGTATGTGCCAGTCCACTTGAAATCTCTAAAAAGACTAATATTTAGGAACGAAGGGAGTAAAATGTATGACATGCATGGTCCTCAATTCAATATTTAAAATGAACATGAAACTGAAACATGAATATTAAGTCCAGTACTACAGTACATGCAAATGTTGTGTTTAATTAGGCGGAGCTATGCTTGTCGGGGTTCACCCCTCGACCTTAGATAAAATTGTGAAGCTCTGTTTAGGGTTGTTTAGATTATATTTGTCCCCACCCTCCCAACCACCGATTGGTTGTGCACCCCCACCCCTCCTCCCTGGGAGAATATGATGTGCCCCCATACCTTGGATGCTATATGCCGATACGAGTTGCTTGGAGCTTGTATATCTGAGATATAGCAGCTCACATGATGTCTTAATATTTTTACAGGAAACCTTGATGAGTTTGAGAATTGCACACAATTTGTACAAAAACTACTTAGATGCCCTTGGATCCCATATCCAACGACCTCGAAGCTAGTATCACCGTAGCATCTAAGATAAAGGAGGACATCATATTCTCCTGTATGTAAGAATATCATGTGCTACCACACCTTAGATGCTTTGGTGATACAAGCTCTTCGGAGCCGTTGGATTTATGACCCAACGCCTCCTCGGTGGTTCGAATGGTTTTTTGCAGAAAAGCCCCCAAAGAGTTCGGCCACTGCTTACAAGCACAAAGACTACTCAAATGCCATTCGATCTCAGATCAAACAACCTCGAAGCTCGTATCACCGTAGCATCTAAGATGAAGGAGGACATCATATTCTCCTGTATGTAAGAATATCATGTGCTACCACACCTTAGATGCTTTGGTGATACAAGCTCTTCGGAGCTGTTGGATTTGTGACCCAACGCCTCCTCGGTGGTTCGAATGGTTTTTTGCAGAAAAGCCCCCAAAGAGTTCGGCCACTGCTTACAAGCACAAAGACTGCTCAGATGCCATTGGATCTCAGATCAAACAACCTCAAAGCTCGTATCACCGTAGCATCCAAGCTGCGAGAGCACCTTATGTTTTCTCGCACGGGAGAATATGAGGTGCTCCCGCACCGTAGATTCTATGGTGATACGAGTTCACAGAGATCTAATGGCCCACAGTAAGAGGTTTGAATGTTTTTGCAATATACGGCTGAGAGAGTTTGGGAATTGTGCAGAAAGTACAAGTACGACGCATGTGCCATCTGATCATTGATCATACGACCTAGATGCTCATATCACCGTAGCAGGTAATTAAGCTACGGGGAGCACCTAATATGAGCAACAGGGAGCCGTTGGATCCAAGATGCAGCGGCACACACGAGGCCTGAATTTTTTATTTGCAAAAAAACCTTTGGAGAGTTTGGAAATTGCGCATAATTACAAAGACTACTCCCAAGCCATTGGATCTCACTTCCAACATTGTAAAAACTCGTATCACCATAGCATCTAAGTTGCGGGGTGGATATGATATTCTATGCCGCTGTCATTTTTGTTTGTAAACTTGCAAAATACATGTAACTTGTGCCGTTACTTGTCTAACCGCGCAAATTGTTTGTTAAAAAAAACCATCCTACAGTGAAATATTGGAACAACACACGGGGGTCCCACTTGTCATTAATCAAATTTGGACCTAAAACAAACAAATCTGAAAGACGAGATTCGAACTGGCAACCTGGACTACAAAGCGTAAGTCGATAGCCTAAAACAACCACGGTTGTTGGCTTTGTCCCATAACTTGATTTTATACAGTATTACGTTGAGTAGAGTAGAGGGAGTGCCTCGTCTACACGTGCATGACCGTTGAATCACTTACTGGTGGGTCCTAGTTCTGCGATCTCGCTCTTCTCTCCATCGTCTAACCTTTGCACGGGCACACACGAAGAGCGGCGCTAGCTTGCCGTGGTGTTATTACAACTACAAAAAGCTTGGAAAAATAGAAGAATCACCTAGAACAAGAGACGTTGTGGCTGGTCGAGACGGAGCTAACCACACCTATCCTTCGTGCCATGTTAGCATGATGAAGTCGTGTGGCTAGTGGGGTGTTTTCGACCGACTGGCTGGGTCCCGAGGTCAAACCATAGGTACGACTTCTGATACAGTAAATTTTTACACGCACATTTTTCCTCCGTGCCGAGACATGGCACACCCTACCGCGCGGTTTCAGGGTCCTCCTGGGTGGTGCACGCATATATTCTTCCTGACGTGGGACGCCCTACCGCGCGTTTTCGCCGAAGCAAGTAAATAAATGAGTCGTCAAATCACGAAAGACCACTTTTCCCACCGAGTACATCAGTGAAGCACGGTGGCTAGCTAGTTGGGCTAGTTCGACCGATTAGCTAGGCTGCCGCCACATTTGTTTTTTCACCCCTTTTTTATCTACTTGTCGGCTGGTAAATTTAAACATCCACCGCGGCGTTGCTCTGGTGTTTGAGTGCGGCATGATTTTTAATTTTTTGATTGACGAGAGCAGGCGCGACAGGATTTTTAATTTTTTGATTGACGGGAGCAGGCGCGGTAGCAATTAGTCACGATGACTCCGCCTGTAAAACCCACTGCTCCCTGATGTGAGAAGTCGTCGACTGGTGTTTTACCATGGTGAAAACCAAAAGATTCCCCGCTCCTCGGCTGGCTCCCTCCGCCTTCCCATAGATTGCATTGCCTTTCAGCCGTTTCGCCCCCTGCATCACCAACGTCGTGCGCCTCGAGAAGCAGAGGGACTTCGGTGGTGTTTAGGCGCCCTCTACATGGGCATGTCCATGTTGCGGTGCAACATGACTATTGGATCAAACTCAAACGGTGCAGATCAGTCACTGTAGCACAAAGCGTGTGGGTGTGTTTGGTTGCATTCTCATCTCAATATATTGTGTAAGTCACCTTACGAAAACCAAATAATCACAAAACACTTAGGCACGGTACATTAACTCCGTCCCCGTTTCTTATTTTGTGACATATCAACCAATAAGAGACGTGGGCTGTCCATGCTTTCAATGACTTGAGACTAATAAACATGACATGCAGTGGTTAGTTCATTGCATGCAATGCTATTAATTAGCAAAAAGACATTAAGTTTTCTCATTTTCCTCTCTTCCTTGGTTGCAGTGCACAATGTAAGATGACTTACACACCTAGACGGAGTAGTTGTTTCCTCTTTGTGTATTTGTGTTAACCTACTAGTGTGGACTCATGCACCCTTCATGCACTCTGCCAAACACCCAAAAGTGGGTCGAGAAGGGAACTTTTGCTCCCATCCCATGCACCCTACATATAGCCTGCCTAACACTATTCGTGCTTCATATGGTTCATGTTTCGTGGAGTACTGTAGCACCGTACTCTCTGTGCGTTGTAGACCCAGTTCTGTTAACATTGATCTCACCATTCATTCTCGACTGGACAGTCGAGAAAGTGGTACTATGTTACTACATTACTGTTCATATAGTTGATATGCGCACAACATCATTTGTCGTCATCATATCTTACTACACTAGCAACAAGATTATGTAGTACTGACATATGAACCACTGCACATGCCTAGTAGTAGGAGCATTGTGTATGTTCAAGTGGCTGCCGTGTTTCGCACTACTCCGTCGTAAGAGTGGAAACGCTTGCTGTAATCATTTTTTTCTTTAGAAAAACAGTGGACATGCTCTACCGTGTGGATCCTCCTCCAGCCATGCACTAAATTACTCACTTTCTCCGACGTGTGGGACAGCCAGCATCGGGGTCCACTAGCCATGCACTAAATTACTCCATAGTAGAGTGACGGTAGACTACCCCGATCGAAGTGCCGCAGTAATGCCCAATGAGCCGTCAAATCACAAAACCCCCTCCTTTCCAACAGTAAGTTGGATGGACGAAGCAACCATCATTTCACTCTTCTCTCTCAGCTTCCTCTCTACCCAACCCTCGCTTCTCCCTCATCTTGTTCCTCATTTCTTCAAGAAAACCCTGACCTGCTTCTGCCATTGTTCTTATCTCCCAAAGAAGGAAAGGTGAGCGCATCAATGGTGTTGATTCTGGCCAAGGCCCGGTCTTGCAACCCCGAGACTGATCCTATAACTCCCTCTCTTTTCTTCTTTTGGGTTTGTGATTATGGTTTCTTTTATTTTATTTCTATTTGACAGTTTCTTGATGGACGCTGGAGCACCGGTCGAAGTGATGTCTATGGCTCTGGCCAAAACTGTCGAGGCTCATGGTTCGAAGAAGCGCAAGCACCCCACCGAGACTACCGCCGACAAGCTCAAAGCCATCGCCCTGTCCAAGCCCCCCTCTCTGGGATCCCTCATTAAGCATGTCCAGGTAATATCTCTTCTTGATGATCTTTTTCTCGATCTTGATCGTGTTTTTTCATCTAACACGCAGTACTAGTACTAGTAGTACAACTTTCTGGGTGATCTTGCATGTGATTTTTGTGTGCCAAATGACGGTTCTAAATTCCTCTTTTGACCAAAACATGCGAGAGGTTGACACTGATTTCTATAGATTACTTTCAACTACTCCCTCTGTCCCAAATTTCTTGTCTTAGATTTGTCTAGATACAGATGTATCTAATACTAAAATGTGACTTGATACATCCGTATCTAGACAAATCTAAGACAAGAATTTTGGGATGGAGGGAGTACTTTATGAACATCAATGCTACCATTGAAGTGGGCATATTTGCCTCAGTAACTTGTGTTATGGATATTGCAAGTAATCCCTCTGCTCTCATGCCTTTGAAGACATGTTCTAGTGTCTTTGTTCACTCATTTCTGTGTGTATATGTAGTCATATATGGAGTATAATATTGAAAATCATCTTATATTTATGAACGGAGGTAGTAATAAAATATGGTTTCTGTTTGAATTAGAACCAGGACCATGGTGGAGATGAAGTTCTCAAAGTCATGCCGTGTGAACTGGAAGACCTGAGGATGAGTTCTACTACTAAACTATCCAGCTGCTGTGTCCTTGTCACCACGTGTCCTGAACTAGTGTTTTCCTGTAGCATTGTTGTCAGGCGTGTTCTCGAGTCTGTACTTGACCACAACAATTTCCTGGCTGTGCCTTCGATTACGAAGGGTGTGGTTCTTTTAAAGCTTCCCAACAAATCTAATGCGGCCTGTCTTCATGATCATGTTTATGAGTGGAAAGACCACTCTGTTAGGTTCTCCAAGGTTGACAAGATGGTGATGGTGCATGTAGACATCTCTCACAAAGTCCATGGCCTAGTCAGTTATGCGGGGTTCATCCCGTAGGTCGGTGGCAAGAATAGTTTGTAGAGTTTAATTAGTGCAACTTTGCTTGTGTGTAGTAAGTACTATTGTTCAGTACTTGATTTGTGTTTGTGAACCCTGTATTGTTTATTAGTACTGCCACATTTGGTGTGTGGTCAGTCCTAAGAACGGTCTATGTTAATGTCTGTCCACTCAATTCAGTCTGTATATTTTGAAGTATCCAGGTCATCTTTCTTGTGAGGACGGTTTATCAATTATGGTTACACTCCAATATCTGTATGCATTGCAGGGTTTATCGCACCCACCAGGATTTCCAGTCCCATGGATGTTCGGTCCATACGATTTGTCACGACCATTGGATTGTCCTGCTTGTGGGAGTAGGAGGGGCCCCTGCATGCCACCCATAGTTGGACGATCAATCTTCTGTTTAGTACTTCAACATAGTGATTTCCTGGTAAGGATTCACTCGTGTCACATCAAGTAAATCTTATTGATTTACTGTCTAAATCTTATTGATTTAATGTCATGTTTTCTTTATTTTCCTGCAATTTTACGATGCAGGTTTTGCCATTTGACATTCATCATAGAATAAACCATTTGGTTTGCTCTACAATGGCTATTTTTGCAGGTTTCACTTCTTATGTCGTGTCAGTAATGAAGGCACTATCCATCACTTATATTACTGGAAAAAATTGGATCAGTCTGTTGTCTGAGTACAAGATGAATCCCTATGATGAAATGCAGTTTAGTTTAATAAAAATGCCACAATTAGTCCTTCTCGCGTTTAAAAGAAATGAAGAAAAAAACTAGATCACGGTCACGAAGCCTAGTCAAGTTAGAAAGCTGATCATACCAGACCAGACACGATCGCCGCTGTCTCGCACATCGGTACCACCTTCAGCAACGGATCGAGCACCAACAGTTGCTCTAGCACTGACAGCGGCAGCAGCTCAGTCTGATCCAGCTGAGGATTGGGCACCGACCGCGTCAGCGGATCAGGCTGATCTACCAGAGGATCGGGCATCGACACCGGCACCAGCTCTACAAGGAGCACCATCTTCGGCAACAGCAGCAGCTTCGGCACCTACACCAACACTTGCACTTGCATCTGCTCCGGCCCGTGCAGCGGCAACCGAACGAGTAGTTGCACCGGCAACAGACTGGGCTGCAGTTCGCACTTCATATACCAAAGTCCTTACAAAAACCGACATGTCCACCTTCTTGGTAAGCATTGGCCGCCCCAAGTGTTTTGTTCTTTTTTATTTCCATGTTGTTTCGCATGCTTCACTCTGTTGATCTAACTGTTTGGGTATCTCTTCTTGTTTGCAAACAGAGAATTCCTAGAGCAACGAGGGAGTCATTCAACAATCCGGGCGACAGCGGCCAAGTTTCTCTTACCATGCGCAACCTTGGTGTGAATGAACCTGCTTAATATACCGTAAGTACAAAGGATGGTCGCATGATGATTGATTCTAAAGGATGGTCAAGGTTCAAATCTAAATCATATCTTGCGGTAGGGGATGATGTCAAAATCGAACTTCATCGGCAAGGAGAGCTGGTCCAAATCAACTTTGAAATTCTTCAGTACTGTCGAACTGATCTATCAGCCGAGAGATTTTTATGTAATACTCTGGCATGGTGAAACAAGTGTCCTGTGGGTATAAGTAGTACGACAGTATCATTGATAGAATTGCAACTCTGATTGCTGGTTAGGAACTGTCGTTTGATTTCATTCCAACAACTGCTGTGCTTTATTCAATTTTGTGTATTCTCCTTGCGACAACATCTGAAACCGGTGCCATACCAACCGCTTGCAATATGAAAAGCGCTAAGGTAGAACACATGGGCCCCCAAACATGCAGGCCCACCAGCCTATGGCCCAAAGTCTGAGAACCGTGAGCCTGTCTAAGTATTTCTCAGCTGAACCCCCATAATGCCCGTGCATTGCACATAACATCAAGATGCATTTGTATGAGTATTTTATCTTGTGAGAGAAAACGATGAATGAGGGAAGGCCTTATTTGCAAATGCGGAGAGGTGTGTGGGTACCTTTTTGCAAAATTGCCATAGTTTCCTTCCTATCCGTCAGATACAAATTGGACGGCCTATATTGCAGGACGACAGGCACACCAACATCACCAACTTGTCTATACCGTGTTAAAAAAACTCTGTTTTTTATAATTATATATGTTATATGTATTCCCCTTGATTTTTCTTATGTATAAAGTTGTGGTATAAAAGATCTTTATATTTCTTTACAGAGGGAATATCTCTCTGTCAAAAATATATTTATGTGTAATAACTAGTTACTCCTGTCTTTCTACTTCCTTGCGCTGATATGTGGGGCATCCGGCAATGGGGTCCACATGCCATATGCACCAAATTAGAGTGCACAACTGCACGGTAGACACACCCCGGTCGTAGCGCCACATTAATGCCCAATGAGCCATCAAATCACAAAAACCCCCACCTTTCCAGCTTCAGCAGTAAGCTGGGCGGATGAAGCGGCAATATTTCACTCGGCCTGGATCCCTTCTCCCTTGTCTGCTTGTTCAGAGAAAACCCCCGCTCGGCGATTGCATAGGGTTTTGTCCTGGAAAACCTAGTACGAATTCTTCATCCATCCCCGATAAATCCAAGTCCCTTGGTCGCGGGTACTCCTAGGATGGCAGCTGCCGCCGTTGATGCATATTTCTTCCTACTGAATCTAGTGTGTTTCATTTGCAGTGCCCAAAGTGTGAGGACCCTACAGGTTTCTGCGCCCTTGGCGAGACGCCACACTTGTTCCTTCTCATCCTAACACAGGATTTTAAAACGCGCACAGTATGTTCCTAGAATCCTCTTTTCTATCTGGGAGGGTGGGGTTTTTTGAACATGATGTCGACTAATTTGGAAATTTGGATTGCTATATTTGGATAAAAGGTACTAGTACCATGGTCAACACTGACGTGAAGGAGGAAAGCATTTCTAGATTTGGATATAGGGAATACATTGTATTCTCATATTATTTTTCCTGCAGTGCATTCCTTGCTCTGCCAGAACACATGTACTAAAGATGCTCGGCCTTGCCATAACTAAATACACCAGTTTAACGGTAACAGTGAAGACAAGCCATGGATATAAGTTTCGAGTTGGGTTCATGAACCAAGAAGATCGCTGCTTTTTTATGGACGAACTTGGATAAACTTTCTCAAGTGTTACGGACTGAAAGTTGTGCACGAATGTTGATGGAAATAGCAGAACCTGGTCTGATCTTCACTGTGATCTTCCACCCCGACGTTGTTCCAATTGTTCATCCATGTTAGTTTTCTATCTGGTTCTTGCTTGTTGCCTTGATTACTTCTTAATCCACCTATTCTGTCTAACTGATCACAATTTAACTTTAGAAGTAGCAACGAATCTCTCACGAAGATGCTACTTCTAACTAATATTTTCTTATAATTGGTGGCACGTGTAGGCTGTTTCAGAGTTAAGTAGGCTGCTCGTTTGTTATTCTGTAACAACTCGGCTGTTACTGATGGCACTGAAGTTGACTGGGACGACATCCACAAGTTCCTACACATTATTGATCGTCTTGAGGTCCTTGTCGGGCGTTTCAATGGTGGAAGGTCACGTGGGATATGTGTGCCACTGCTGCACTCGTTGAACAGGTCCAACTGTGTCGAGAAACTTATGGTACGAGCTATTTTCTGTTATATATGTTGTTCATAAACTATTGCTTATACATAGTTTTACAGCTGTGATCTTCTTGAAATAGAAACTGCCCAGTTCTATTGTTCCTATACAGATGCCTGACCATGGTCGGGTCAGACTTGAGCTTGGTCACAACATGATGTTTATGTTGACCTACTCCATTCCCCTTGGAGGTGAAAAGATACTTATTCATGGGTGGTCTCAAATAATGAAGGCCCGTCCATCTTGGAGAATAGGACAGAAGATTATGTTCCTTCTTTTCCATGGATCTAAAGTGAATATCCTGTTTATTGACCACATTGCAAGATGAAGCCGGTTTCAGAAGGTTGTGGATGCGCGGGGGTGGTGCCTGGGCCTTGTCCTGAGGCTTGGCGGCCTCACCCTTGGTTAACTGTAGGCAAAGTAGCAATGTTCGAGGCATGCTTTGTACGGTTGAACCTGTATAAGTACTCATACTGCTTTCAGCTATGGTTGTTAAGTGCCCCTGCTGGTTTCAGTTAAGGTTTTTAAGTACTCCTGCTGCTTTTACAGTCTATCGTGTTTCTTCAGTCCTGTCTTCCTCCAGCCGCCAAAACCAAACCAGCGCCGGCGGGGCCGCCTGCTTCCGCCTCCCACGGCTGGCTGCGCCTCAGCCCACGCATCGCCGCCCCACCGTCTCCTAAATCGTTAACGCCGACGTCCGAGGCCTCGCTGTCGTCCTCCGCGCGCTTTGGTGCGCTCGCCATGGCGCCGCCCTCTCGCGTTGTCAAGATGGTTAACAAACAACAAGAATCGGCAGAAGTACGTGGAGAGGATGACATTAGGGCCCACCATGTCAGCGTATGGAAAAATAAAATGCTTCCTCCTAGTGTTTTCCTGACATCTGGGACCCACGACATTGTGAGCGTAGATAGTTAATAGACAAGAGAACAACACAAGATTGGCTGACACCTGGGACATAGCAGCTCGAGCAGTATTTTTTTTGTTATTGTTGAGACAGAGCAGGGTTTGAACTGGGCTGTGGCCCGTCTAGCCCAGATTTATATTTTATGTTCACCATGTGACCAGCCCAGCTATTTTTTCTTTGTGAAAATGAGCCCAGTTTATTTTTTCTGAAGAATACCCAATCCAGGCCTACTTATTTTTCTACGCCCTGATGGGCTGCAACTCTTTCAAGATGCCTGCAAATCTTGAAAGTAATATGAAATGGGTTGTAAATATAAAAACAGATGACAAATTGGCAATTACTTTATAATTTCTGAATTTTTTCACATTTTCAGATTCCTATTTCACTGGGCATTAACCTAATTTAAATATATCTTCAAAGTACTTTAAATCTGGCTCAACATTTCGGTATTAAAAATAGTTTGGAACCCACAGAAATATGTGAAATTGGCCCTGGCCAACCAAAAAATGGACTGCAATAAATTGCATAAGAAGTCGCAATGAGCTATATAAATTATTAAAAAAAGAGGGAATGGTCTGACTTATGGGCCTATTAAGTTGACGCATATGCATGATTTTTTTAGTTATTATATATGCCAACAAATGATTCTATCAGACGTAACCGTTGGATGTCAATCCAGCGGCCGTCGTGTTTCTTCAATCTCTGATTTTCTTGCTACAGCCGCCAAATCCAGCGCCGGCGGGACCGCCTGCTCCCGCCTCCCGTGCAGGCCTCACCACCCCCTACTACTCCCACCGCTGGCCAGGGCATCCCTCTACTCACCCACATCCCCTGTTATTCTGCGGCGACGACAGTCTCACACCGCAGTCGAACCAGTGAACCCTCGTACTCCTCTCCGCGTGGGCATCCACTTCCGCGTCTTCCCCAGCTCCGCGTCGTCCCCTTCCTAGGCCTCGCCGTCGTCCACCGCCCTGATGCTCTCGGTGCGGCGTGGTCAACGTGGTCAAGGAACGACTTCCATCGGAAGAGTACTGTCGTGGAGAAGCTGACAGCTGGGTCCACGGCCGCCACAAGGAAGTGCCTCCTTATTACGCGGAAAATAATTATTCCTCCACTTGACAGCAGGGACCCACCGGACGAGCAACTGTATTTCGCGAAAAAAATGTTTCCCCCTGACTGCTGGGACCTACCAGCTACATCTTCGCACGCAAGGAAGTGCGTCCGGGCAAAAAAAACGATTCGCCCCCCTGACTGCTGGGACCCACCAGCTACATCTTCGCACGCAAGGAAGTGCCTGACAGTCGAGACCCACCTGGTCGAAGCACACTTAGCGTTGTCATTCTGGTCGCGAACGTGTACGCACATATTGGTCGATGTAGAGGCGCGCGCGTGTCGTAGTAGAGGCGCGCACGTAGCATGTACACGTACGTACAATGGCCAGTGTGCAAGAAAGAAAATACAGCCATGTACGTACATACGAGCAGGGTCTCGAACGCCTACTCGCGCATACGTACGGCCAGGGCTTGTGTACATGGCTGGGTCGGAACGGAGAAACAACATCGTCGTCATGTTCATGGGGAGCCAACCGGCTGGGTCGGAACGGAATGCGTCGTCGTGTTCATCGGGAGGGCTTGGACAGAATAGTCGATGGAAACAAGGCCTGGCATACCGCATAACGAAGGAAACATCCTTGTGTTTGACCGGCTACGTTCGAAACGGGATCTTGTTCATTAGGAGGAGTCTGGCGTATCGCAAAACGGAGGAAACTAACCTCCTACGGTCGAAACGGGGGTCCTGTTAATCGGGAGGGGTGTGGCGTATCGCAAAACAGAGGAAACAGACTTGTGTTGGAGCGCTACGGTCGAAACAGGGGTCCTGTTCATCGGGAGGGGTGTGGCGTACCGCAAAACGGGATTCCACGGGATACTGTTCATCTCCACCGTGGACCCCCTCCAGCCTCCACCGGCTACCGTTCATCCACCGTCGACCTCCTCCAGCCTCCACCTACGACTGTTCATCCACGGGCTCCTGTTCATCCAGCCTCCACCACGCGCTACTCCATCGGCTACTTTTCAACCAGCCCTCTCCGCGGGCTCCTGTTCAACCACCCCTCCACAGGCTACTGTTCATCCAGCCCTCCACCATCTACTGTTCATCCTGCCCTCCACGGGATGGTCCTGTTCATCCTGCCCTCCACAGAGTCCTGTTCATCCAGCCCCAACCGGCTCGAACGATCGGGGTCCTGTTCATCCACCCCCACCGGGAACTGTTCATCCAAACCCCCTAGCAACGCCCACTGTTCATCCAGAGGCAACGCCACGGGGTCCTGTTCATCCACCCCCCGGAAACTGTTCATCCAAACCCCCCCCCCAGCAACGCTCACTATTCATCCAGAGGCAGCATCGATCGGCTTCAGTTAGCAGCAGTAGCAAAGGAATCGCTCGATCGGGTTCAGTTAACAGCCATCAATCGATCGCTCGGGTTCAGTAACGCGTAGCCTGCAGTGCAGTCGCTCGGGTTCAGTTAGAGCCCAATGCCTCGCACACAGCGCGTACGTATGAGAGAAATGTGCATCGCTCGGCCCCCGACCACCCACCGTAACCGAGGACTCCCCGGTATTTTCCGCGCCCTCGCTTCTATCACGGGTTTTTCCGTCATGGACGGCCCAAAGAATGTCATGCAGCTGCGTCTCCGGCCCGCCCAGGACGAAAAGCCCATTTTCTGTCATGATTTTTTGTCATAGAAGTAGGAGCCCACCACATCTATGATGATACCGGGTTTTGTCACAATTATCGTCATAGAAGTGTCATAAGTATGACAGAAAAGATTTTCGTTTGGCCAAAAATGTCATGGATGTGTCTTTTTTCTGTAGTGCAAGATGGGATCTCACGGGTACAGAAGGTTGCGGCAGTGGAATTAGGTTTTTGCGGTGCTCTTCGTTGGTTTGGGGGTACGTAGGTATATATAGGAGGAAGAAGTAGGTCGGTGGAGCCACGAGGGGCCCACGAGGGTGGAGGACGCACCTGGTGGGGGTGGGAACTCCCCCTGCCTCGTGGCCACCTCATTAGTTGCTTGACGTCCAGTCCAAGTCCTCTGGATCATCTTTGTTCCAAAAATCATGCTCCCAAAGGTTTCATTCCGTTTGAACTCCGTTTGATATCCTTTTTCTGCGAAACAGTGAAATAGGCAAAATAACAGCAATTTGGGTTGGGCCTCTGGTTAATAGGTTTGTCCCAAAAATAATATAAAAGTGTATAAATAAGCCCATTAAACATCCAAAACGGAATATATAATAGCATGGAACAATAAAAAATTATAGATACATTGGAGACGTATCAAGCATCCCCAAGCTTAATTCCTGCTCGTCCTCGAGTAGGTAAATCATAAAAACAGAATTTTCGATGTGGAATGCTTCTTAGCATAATTCTCAATGTAAATCTTTTTATTGTGGCATGAATATTTAGATCCTGAAGATTCAAGATAAAAGTTTGATGTTGACATAAAAACAATAATACTTCAAACATGCTAACCAAGCAATTATGTGTTATCAAAATAACATAGCCAAAGAAAGCTTATCCCTACAAAATCATATAGTTAGGCCATGTTTCAATATTGTCACACAAACGTTCTCATCATGCATAACCCCGATGACAAGCCGAGCAATTGGTTCATACTTTTTAACATGCTTCAGCCTTTTCAACTCTTACGCAATACATGAGCGCAAGCCATGGATATAGCACTATGGGCGGAGTAAAGTATAATGATGGGGGTTATGAGAGAAGACAAAAAGGTAGGAAGTCTCACATTGACGTGGCTAATCAATAGGCTATAGAGATGCCCATCGATTGATGTCAATGAGAGGAGTAGGGATTGCCATGCAACGGATGCACTAGAGCTATAAATATATGAAAGCTCAACAAAAGAAACTAAGTGGGTGTGCATCCAACTTGCTTGCTCACGAAGACCTAGGTCATTTTGAGGAAGCCCATCATTGGAATATACAAGCCAAGTTCTATAATGAAAAATTCCCACTAGTATATGAAAGTGACAACATAGGAGACTCTCTATCATGAAGATCACGGTGCTACTTTGAAGCACAAGTGTGGAAAAAGGATAGTAGCATTGTCCCTTCTCTCTTTTTCTCTCATCATTTTTTTCTTTTTTTTCGTTTTTTCTTTTTTTGGGCCTTCTCTTTTTTGGCCTTCACTCTTTTTTTTTTTAGTCCGGAATCTCATCCCGACTTGTGGGGGAATCATAGTCTCCATCATCCTTTCCTCACATAGGACAATCCTTTAATAATGATGATCATCACACTTCTATTATTTACAACTCAACAATTACAACTCAATACTTAGAACAAAATATGAATCTATGTGAATGCCTCCGGCGGTGTACCGGGATATGCGATGAATCAAGAGTGACAGGTATGAAAAAATTATGAATAGTGGCTTTGCCACAAAATACGATGTCAACTACATGATCATGCAAAGCAATATGTCAATGATGAAGCGTGTCATAATAAATGGAACGGTGGAAAGTTGCATGGCAATATATCTCGGAATGGCTATGGAAATGCCATGATAGGTAGGTATGGTGGCTGTTTTGAGGAAGATATAAGGAGGCTTATGTGTGATAGAGCGTATCATATCACGGTGTTTGGATGCACCGGCGAAGTTTGCACCAACTCTCAAGGTGAGAAAGGGCAATGCACAGTACCGTAGAGGCTAGAAAATTGTGGAAGGTTGAGAGTGCGTATAATCCATGGACTCACATTAGTCATAAAGAACTCATATACTTATTGCAAAAGTTTATTAGCCCTCGAAGCAAAGTACTACTACGCATGCCCCTAGAGGGATAGATTGGTAGGAAAAGACCATCGCTCATCCCCGACCGCCACTCATAAGGAAAGCAATAAAAGAACACCTATGTGTCAAAATTGTCACACAACTTTTACCATACGTGCATGCTACGGGACTTGCCAACTTTAACACAAGTATTTCTCGATTTCACAATTACTCAACTAGCACACTCTAATATTACCACCTTTATATCTCAAAACACTTATCAAGTATCTAACTTCTCATGATATTCAATAAACTCAATATGGAAGATTAATTTCACAATTACAGCAAATTACCATGCTGTTTAAGAATCTCAAAATAATATAAGTGAAGCATGAGAGATTAATAATTTCTATAAAATACAACCACCGTCGTGTTCTAAAAGATTTGGGCTGGGCCTCCGGTTAATAGGTTAGTCCCAAAAATAATATAAAAGTGTATAAATAAGCCCATTAAACATCCAGAACAGAATATATATAATAGCATGGAACAATCCAAAATTATAGATACATTGGAGACGTATCAGTAGCTCGCCCAACACCAGCGGGGCGCGCCACCCTTGAGCCCACGGCCTCAAACATAACCAACCATGATGGGACGAAGGCTCGGGAGGCGCCTCCATGGTAGCATGCAGATCTTTGTCCAGATCATAGATACACAAGTTCAGATGAGGACTACAAGACGACGATCCTCGGAAAGATCCTTGCCGAGGAGATCCACAAGACCCCCGACGAGATCCTTGCCGGGGACAACCATGCTAGAAAGACCCTTGCCGGGGCCCCATCAGGACCCTTGTCGAGGATGCCTGTGGGTCCACAGCCAGGCCCGCGTCAACCAAGACTCCGCCATCATTCGCATGTAGCTGCCAGCCCAACCAGCTGGGCAGGCAACTGCGTGGCAACATGCGGCTTCCAAACCAACTCAGCAAGCACCTGCGTGGTGGCATGCGGATCTTCGTGAAGGCCCTGGCACCATGCCACCTCAGCAGCCTGCCTGCCTACATGGCGCTGCACACATTGCTGGCCTGGGTGAGTGTCGAAGCAAGGCGGATAGGCGACGGACGGGACGGGCCTCGTTCCCGTCCCCGATAAAGCTAATGGACACCTAAGTAGCGCATTTAATGCGCTTTGTCCCGTAATGCCAGGCGATAAGCTCGTGCAATGTACACCTTTCCACCTCCTATGTGCCACTGTGGCAACCCCTTTTCGACTATAAAAGGAGTCCCGAGGCATACTGGAGGGGGATTTGGCTCTTTGGAAGTATGCAGCCACCGTAGCTAGTTCGAGAGCTCAAGAACACTCTGAAATACACACCAAAGCAGGACTAGGGTATTACGCATCTTCGCGCCCCGAACCTGGGTAAACGATCTTTGTGCTAGATCCTAGACCTGCTCTTGTCACAACCCCATGCCTGCCAACCGTAGAAGGGATTCCAGTGATCCCATAGGTGTCGTTTCCCCAACATTTTTGGCGCGCCAGGTAGGGGGGCGCAGTTGTGATAAGATAATTTGTAACGAGCAACAAATAACAAAAGTAAATAAAGTGTAGCAAGGTAGCCCAATCCTTTTTGTAGCAAAGGACAAACCTGGACAAACTCTTATATAGAGAAAAGCGCTCCCGAGGACACATGGGAATTATCGTCAAGCTAGTTTTCATCACGTTCATATGATTCACGTTCGGTACTTTGATAATTTGATATGTGGATGGACCGGTGCTTGGGTACTGTCCTTACTTGGACAAGCATCCCACTTATGATTAACTCCTATTGCAAGCATCCGCAACTAGAAAAGAAGTATTAAGGTAAACCTAACCATAGCATGAAACATATGGATCCAAATCAGCCCCTTACGAAGCAACATCATCTACTTATTACTTCCCAATGCCTTCCTCTAGGCCCAAATAATGGTGAAGTGTCATGTAGTCGACGTTCACATGACACCACTAGAGGAGAGACAACATACATCTCATCAAAATATCAAACGAATACCAAATTCACTTGACTACTAATAGCAAGACTTCTCCCATGTCCTCAGGAACAAACGTAACTACTCACAAAGCATATTCATCTTCATAATCAGAGGAGTATTAATATGCATATAGGATCTGAACATATGATCTTTCACCAAATAAACCAACTAGCATCAACTACAAGGAGTAATCAACACTACTAGCAACCTACAGGTACCAATCCCAGACTTAGAGACAAGAATTGGATACAAGAGATGAACTAGGTTTTGAGAGGAGATGGTGTTGTGAAGATGTTGATCGAGATTGGCCCCCTTCCGATGAGAGGAGCATTGGTGATGACGATGGCGATGATTTCCCCCTCCCGGAGGGAAGTGTCCCCGGCAGAACAGCTCTGTTGGAGCCCTAGATTGGTTCTGCCAAGGTTCTGCCTCGTGGCGGCGGAGTCTCGTCCCGAAAGCTTGCTTATGATTTTTCTTCGGACGAAAGACTTCATATAGCAGAAGATGGGCACAAGAGAGCCAACAAGGGGCCCACGAGGCAGGGGGCACGCTCAGGGGGGTAGGGCGCGCCCCCACCCTCGTGGCCAGGGTGTGGGCCACCTCTGGTATTTCTTCCGCTCAATATTTTTTATTATTTCCAAAAATAACTTTCTTGGAATTTCAGGGCTTTTGGAGTTGTGCAGAATAAGTCTCTAATATTTGCTCCTTTTCCAGCCCAGAATTCTAGCAGCCGGCATTCTCCCTCCTTATGCAAACCTTGTAAAATAAGAGAGAATAGGCATAAGTATTGTGACATAATGTGTAATAACAGCCCATAATGCAATAAATATCGATATAAAATCATGATGCAAAATGGACGTATCAACTCCCCCAAGCTTAGACCTCGCTTGTCCTCAAGAGGAAGCCGATAACGATAAATATGACCACATGTTTAGAGGTAGAGGTGTCGATAAAATAAAATACGGACATGAGGGCATCGTGATCATTCTTATAACAGCAACATATATAGATATTGTCATATGATTTCTTATGCTCAAGTAATAATCTATTCACAGTGTCAAGTATGAATCAGAAACTTCATTGAGAACTAACAAACTATAATATCAGTCATTGAAGCAATTGCAATTTATCATAACATCAGAAAGAGTCTATGTCAGAGATTTTCAGCAAGTCCACATACTCAACTATCATTTAGTCTTTCACAATTGCTAACACTCACGCAATACTTGTGGTTACAGAGTTTTAATCGGACACAGAGAAAGATAGGGGCTTATTGTTTCGCCTCCCAACCTTTTACCTCAAGGGTAATGTCAACAATAATAGTTCATGCTAACTTACATCCAACACACTGCGCTTGCCAAAGGATAAAATGTAAAAAGGAAAAGGTGAAGATCACCATGACTCTTGCATGAGGTAGAAGATAAAAGTAAGATATAGGCCCTTCGTAGAGGGAAGCAGAGGTTGCCATGCGCTTTCAGGGTTGGATGCACAAAATCTTAATGCGAAAGAATGTCACTTTATATTGCCACTTGTGATGTGGACCTTTATTATGCAGTCCGTCGCTTTTATTTCTTCCACATCACAAGATCGTATAAAGTTTATTTTCTCGCACACTAATAAGTCATACATATTTAGAGAGCAATTTTTTTTCCTGCACCGATGACAACTTACTTGAAGGATCTTACTCAATCCATAGGTAGATATGGTGGACTCTCATGGCAAAACTGCGTTTAAGGGTATTTGGAAGCACAAGTAGTATCTCTACTTGGTGCAAAGAATTTGGCTAGCATGAGGGGGAAAGGCAAGCTCAACATGTTGGATGATCCATGACAATATACTTTATCTTAGATATAAAAAAACATAACCCATTACATTGTCTTCCTTGTCCAACATCAACTCTTTAGCATGTCATATTTTAATGAGTGCTCACAATCATAAAAGATGTCCAAGATAGTGTATTTATATGTGAAACCTCTCTTTGTTTATTACTTCCTATTAATTGCAACGATGACCAAAGCTTTGTTTGTCAACTCTCAACAATTTTTAATCATCATACTCTTCCTATGTGAAGTCATTACTCTCCATAAGATCAATATGATCTCTTTGTTTCTTTTTATTCTTTATTTTTTCTTTTATTCCCTCAAGATCATAGAAAAATAATCAAGCCCTTGACTCAACACTAATCTTTATTATATAGCTCACGGACTCGCTTACATAAAGGGATCATAAAGCAAAACTCAAAACTAGATCATCCCAAAACTTTATTCTACTGGATCAAGATATTACTAAAAGGATCGAACTAAGAAAAACGGTAAAGATAGAGATGTGATGGTGATACGATACCGGGGCACCTCCCCCAAGCTTGGCAGTTGCCAAGGGGAGTGCCCATACCCATATGATTATGCCTCCCTTTTCGGAGGAGGGGATGATGGAGTTGTTGATGGTGTAGGCTTGTTGTTCATCTTCCAAGGCATAGGCTCACCATCATAGAAGGATGATCGAGTCTCCGGGATCCTTAAATCTGCAGCCAAACTCATCCTCTTGAATCTATATTCATACTCACAGTTTTGGTTTTGCAGGTCATAGATTTGGGCTTGGAGGTGCTCGATTTTCTCATGGAGCTTGAAGATGGCCTCCCCAATGTCCTTGGCATCCAGCTTGTGGTTGTTGGTGAACTCCGTGATCATTATGTGATTGGAGTCAAGTCCACGCTCCACCATCTCCCGGCACTTGAAAACATGTTGCTCCATTGCCTCGAGCCTTGTCTCCACGCTTCCGGTCCTCCTTGGTCCCTCAACATCGCGGATGTGCAGCACCTCCTCATGCATCTTAATGGTTTGGGGGTGTTGCAGCACCTCCGCGAGGTAGGGGTTGATGACCTTTTCGAAGAACTTGTCCTTGGGGGCACTTGGAGACGTCATGATGGTCTAGATCTGTCAGAAAAACAGCTCGAAACAAGAACAGAGGACAATTGCGTGATACAGGAGTCAAAATCTTCGGGAGTTTATATAATGAATTTTTACAGACCAAAATATGTATCGTGTAAGAAAACGGAGTCCAGAGAGCGCACGAGGTGCCCACGAGGTAGGGGAGCGTGCCCAGGGGGTAGGGCGCGCCCTCCACCCTCGTGGAGCCCTCGTGTCCTTCCAGGACTTCTTCTTATTTTTCTATTTTTCTAAATATTCCAAAACAGAGAAAAATTACCATTGGAACTTTTTTGGAGTCGGTTTACTTACCGTACCACCTATGTATTCCTTTTCGGAGTCTGAAACATTCTAGAAAGTGTCTCTTATGTATTCCTCCGGGGTTGCGGTTTCAATAACATTAGTTTCAACATTTATAGGATTACCTGAGATGTAATGTTTGATTCTTTGACCGTTAACCACCTTCAGATTTGTGCCTTCAAAGTTGTTGATTTTTATGGCACCAGAACGATAGACCTCCTTGATAATGTAAGGACCTTCCCATTTAGAGACAAGTTTCCCTGCAAAAAATCTTAAACGAGAGTTGTATAGCAATACATAATCACCTACATTAAACTCACGCTTTTGTATTCTTTTGTCATGCCATCTTTTAACTTTTTCTTTAAACAACTTGGCATTCTCATAGGCTTGGGTTCTCCATTCATCAAGTGAGCTAACTTCAAATAACCTCTTCTCACCGGCAAGTTTGAAATCATAATTGAGCTCTTTAATGGCCCAATATGCCTTATGTTCTAGTTCGAGAGGTAAGTGACATGATTTTCCATAAACCATTTTATACGGAGACATACCCATAGGATCTTTATATGCAGTTCTATAGGCCCATAATGCATCATCAAGTTTCTTGGACCAATTCTTTCTAGATTTATTAACAGTCTTTTGCTAAATTAATTTGAGCTCCTTGTTATTCAATTCTACTTGACCACTAGACTGTGAGTGATATGGAGATGCAATTCTATGATTAACATCATACATAGCAAGCATTTTACGAAAAGCACCATGAATAAAATGTGAACCACCATCAGTCATTAAATATCTAGGGACTCCAAACCTCGGAAAAATAACTTCTTTAAGCATCTTAATAGAGGTGTTATGATCAGCACTACTAGTTGGAATAGCTTCTACCCACTTAGTAACGTAATCAATAGCAACTAAAATATGTGTATACCCATTAGAGGTAGGAAACGGTCCCGTATAATCAAAGCCCCAAACATCAAATGGTTCAATAACAAGTGAATAATTCATAGGCATTTCTTGAAGTCTACAAATATTACCAATTATTTGACATTCATCACAAGATAAGACGAACTTACGGGCATCCTTGAAGAGAGTAGGCCAATAAAAGCCGGATTGCAATACCTTATGTGCAGTTCTATCTCCAGCGCGGTGTCCTCCATAAGCCTCGGAGTGACACTTGCGTAGGATCTGTTCCTGTTCATGCTTAGGTACGCAACGTCTAATGACACCATCTACTCCTTCTTTATAAAGATGTGGGTCATCCCAAAAGTAATGCCTCAAATCATAGAAAAACTTTTTCTTTTGCTGGTATGTGAAACTAGGTGGTATAAATTTAGCAACAATGTAATTAGCATAATCAGCATACCATGGAGCAGTACGAGAAGCATTTATGACATTTAATTTTTCATCAGGAAAGCTATCATCAATAGGTAGTGGGTCATCAAGAACATTCTCTAACCTAGACAAGTTGTCTGCAACGGGGTTCTTAGCTCCCTTTCTATCAATAATATGCAAATCAAATTCTTGTAGCAAGAGAACCCATCTAATAAGTCTAGGTTTAGCATCTTTCTTTTCCATAAGATGTTTAATAGCAGCATGATCAGTGTGAATAGTTAGTTTAGAATCAACAATATAAGGTCTGAACTTATCACAAGCAAATACAACTGCTAATAATTCTTTTTCAGTAGTGGCATAATTTCTCTGGGCATTGTCTAGAGTTTTACTAGCATATTGAATAACATTTAATTTCTTATCAACTCTTTGCCCTAGAACAGCACCTATAGCATAATTGTTACCATCACACATAATTTCAAAAGGTAAATTCCAATCAGGTGGCTGGACAATAGGTGCAGAGATTAATGCTTTCTTAAGTATTTCAAATGCTTCTACACAATCATCATCAAAGACAAATGGTACATCTTTTTGTAAAATATTAGTCAGAGGCCGAGAGATTTTTGAGAAGTCCTTAATGAACCTCCTATAAAAACCGGCATGACCAAGGAAACTTCTTATACCTTTGATGTCCTTGGGACACGTCATCTTTTCAATAGCATCAACTTTAGCTTTATCCACTTCAATACCTCTTTCAGAAATTTTATGCCCCAAGACAATACCTTCATTAACCATAAAGTGGCACTTTTCCCAATTCAAGACAAGATTAGTTTCTTCACATCTCTGCAAAACTTGATCAAGGTTGCTCAAGCAATCATCAAAAGAGGATCCATAAACGGAGAAATCGTCCATGAAAACCCCACAAATCTTTTCACAAAAGTCAGAGAATGTAGCCATCATGCATCTTTGGAAGGTAGCAGGTGCATTACATAAACCAAAAGGCATACGGCTATAAGCAAAAGTACCAAAAGGGCAAGTAAAAGTGGTCTTAGCTTGATCATCAGCTGACACAGGTATTTGAGAGAAACCAGAATAACCATCCAGAAAGCAAAAATGTGTATGTTTGGATAATCTTTCTAGCATTTGATCAATAAAAGGTAAGGGGTAATGATCTTTCTTAGTAGCCTTATTTAATTTGCGAAAATCAATTACCATCCTATAACCTGTAATAATTCTTTGCGGAATCAATTCATCTTTATCATTAGGAACGACAGTAATACCTCCCTTCTTAGGGACACAATGGACAGGACTTACCCACTGGCTATCAGCAACGGGATAAATTATACCTGCCTCAAGGAGCTTTAGTATTTCCTTTCTTCCCCTTCTTTCATCTTAGAATTCAGCCATTGTTGATGATCAATAACTGGTTTGGCATCTTTCTCCAAATTTATTTTCTGTTGGCATGGAGTGGGACTAATGCCCTTAAGATAATCAAGGGTATATCCAATAGTAGCACGGTGCTTCTTCAGAGTTTTCAATAATTTTTCTTCCTCCTTCTCTGAAAGGTTAGCACTAATAATAACAGGATATATCTTCTTTTCATCAAGATAAGCATATTTAAGAGTATCAGGTAATGGTTTAAGTTCAAACACGGGATCACCCTTGGGTGGAGGAGGATCTCCTAGGATTTCAACAGGTAAATTGTGTTTCAGAATAGGTCCCTGTTTAAAGAACACTTCATCTATTTACCTTCTCTCATTCATAAACATATCATTTTCATGGTCTAGCAAATATTGTTCTAAAGGATCACTAGGAGGTATGGCAATAGAACCAAGACCAATAATTTCATATTTACTAGGCAATTCCTATTCATGGTGTTGTCTACGAAATTTAGAAAAATTAAACTCATGAGACATATCACCCAAACCAATAGTAACAACATCCTTTTTGCAGTCTATCTTAGCATTAACAGTGTTTAAGAAGGGTCTACCAAATATAATGGGACAAAAGCTATCTTGTGGGGAACCAAGAACAAGAAAATCAACAGGATATTTAGTTTTCCCACACAAGACTTCAACATCTCTAACAATTCCAATTGGTGATATAGTATCTCTATTGGCACGCTTAATGGTAACATCAATTTCTTCTAACTCAGCGGGTGCAATATCATGCATAATTTCTTTGTATAAGTCAATAGTATTGCACTAGCACTAGCACCCATATCACACAAGCCATGATAACAATGATATCCTATTTTAACAGAAATAACAGGCATGCCTACCACAGGTCTATGGTTATCTTTAGCACTAGGTTTAGCAATTCTAGTAGTCTCATCACAGAAATAAATAATATGCCCATTAATATTATCAGCTAAGAGATCTTTAACAATAGCAATATTAGGTTCAACTTTAACTTGCTCAGGAGGTGTATAGGTTCTAATATTGCTTTTACGAACCATAGTTGAAGCTTTAGCATGATCTTTTGTCCTAACAAGAAAAGGTGGTTTCTCAACATAAGCAGTAGGAATAATAGGATCATTATAAGTGATAGTCTTTTCTTCAACTTTAATAGGTACAACTACTTTTACTTCTATGGGAGGATTATATTTAAGCCACTTCTCCTTAGGGAGATCAACGTGAGCCGCAAAAGATTCACAAAAAGAAGCTACTATTTCAGAGTCAAGTCCATATTTAGTGCTAAATTTACGGAAAACATCGGTATCCATAAAAGATTTAACACAATCAAACTTAGGTGTTATAACTAACTCCTTACCTTCGTCGAGGTCCCAATCTTCAGAGTTGCGTTTAATTCTTTCCAATAAATCCCATTTGAATTCAATAGTCTTCATCATAAAAAACCAGTACAAGAAGTATCGAGCATGGTGCGATTGTTGTCAGAAAGCCGAGCATAAAATTTTTGAATAATCATTTCTCTTGAGAGCTCATGATTGGAGCATGAATATAACATTGACTTAAGCCTCCCCTAAGATTGAGCAATGCTTTCTCCTTCGCGAGGCCAAAAATTATATATATAATTACGATCACGATGAACAAGATGCATAGGATAAAACTTCTGATGAAATTCCAATTTCAATCGTTTGTAGTTCCATGATCCCATATCATCACATAGCCTATACCATGTCAATGCATCTCCCTTCAAAGATAAAGGGAAGACCTTCTTCTTGATAACATCATCGGGCATACCTGCAAACTTAAATAATCCACAAACTTCATCCACATATATTAGGTGCTCATCAAGATATAATGTTCCGTGTCCTGCAAAAGGATTAGCTAGCAGTTTTTCTATCATACCCGAAGGAATTTCAAAGTAGACATTTTCATTTTCATCAGGTTTAGTAGGTTGAGGAGCAACTCTTTTCTCTACTGGTTGGGGTGAAGATACCCCGAACAAGCCCCTCGGAGGATTACTTTCCATAGTAACAAGTGACAGTAAATTTCAGCACACTATATACATTTTTCCTTACCAAATTCCACCTACCAAAGGCGCTTCACTTCCCGGCAATGGCGCCAGAAAAGAGTCTTGATGACCCACAAGTATAGGGGATCTATCATAGTCCTTTCGATAAGTAAGAGTGTTGAACCCAACGAGGAGCAGAAGTAAATGATAAGCGGTTTTCAGCAAGGTATTCTCTGCAAGCACTGAAATTATAGGTAACATATAGTTTTGTGATAAGATAATTTGTAACAAGCAACAAATAACAAAAGTAAATAAAGTGCAGCAAGGTAGCCCAATCCTTTTTGTAGCAAAGGACAAGCCTGGACAAACTCTTATATAGAGAAAAGCGCTCCTGAGGACACATGGGAATTATCGTCAAGCTAGTTTTCATCACGTTCCTATGATTCGCGTTCGGTACTTTGATAATTTGATATGTGGGCGGACCGGTGCTTGGGTACTGTCCTTACCTGGACAAGCATCCCACTTCTGATTAACTCCTATTGCAAGCATCCGCAACTACAAAAGAAGTATTAAGGTAAACCTAACCATAGCATGAAACATATGGATCCAAATCAGCCCCTTACGAAGCAACATCATCTACTTATTACTTCCCAATGCCTTCCTCTAGGCCCAAATAATGGTGAAGTGTCATGTAGTCGATGTTCACATGACACCACTAGAGGAGAGACAACATACATCTCATCAAAATACCGAACGAATACCAAATTCACATGACTACTAATAGCAAGACTTCTCCCATGTCCTCAGGAACAAACGTAACTACTCACAAAGCATATTCATGTTCATAATCAGAGGAGTATTAATATGCATATAGGATCTGAACATATCATCTTCCACCAAATAAACCAACTAGCATCAACTACAAGGAGTAATCAACACTACTAGCAACCTACAGGTACCAATACCAGACTTAGAGACAAGAACTGGATACAAGAGATGAACTAGGGTTTGCGAGGAGATGGTGATGGTGAAGATGTTGATCGAGATTGGCCCCCTCCCAATGAGAGGAGCGTTGGTGATGACGATGGCGATGATTTCCCCGTCCCGAAGGGAAGTGTCCCCGGCAGAACAGCTCTGTCGGAGCCCTAGATTGGTTCCGCCAAGGTTCCGCCTCGTGGCGGCGGAGTCTCGTCCCGAAAGCTTGCTTATGATTTTTCTTCGGACGAAAGACTTCATATAGCAAAAGATGGGCACCGGAGGGCCAACAGGGGGCCCATGAGGCATGGGGCGCGCTGATGTCTACTACACAACCTTCTTCTTGTAGACGTTGTTGGGCCTCCAAGTGCAGAGGTTTGTAGGACAGTAGCAAATTTCCCTCAAGTGGATGACCTAAGGTTTATCAATCCGTGGGAGGCGTAGGATGAAGATGGTCTCTCTCAATCAACCCTGCAACCAAATAACAAAGAGTCTCTTGTGTCCCCAACACACCCAATACAATGGAAAATTGTATAGGTGCACTAGTTCGACGAAGAGATGGTGATACAAGTGCAATATGGATGGTAGATATAGGTTTTTGTAATCTAAAAATATAAAAACAGCATGGTAGCTAATGATAAAAGTGAGCACAAACGGTATTGCAATGCTAGGAAACAAGGCCTAGGGTTCATACTTTCACTAGTGCAAGTTCTCTCAACAATAATAACATAATTGGATCATATAACTATCCCTCAACATGCAACAAAGAGTCACTCCAAAGTCACTAATAGTGGAGAACAAACGAAGAGATTATGGTAGGGTACGAAACCACCTCAAAGTTATTCTTTCGGATCGATCTATTCAAGAGTTCCTAGTAAAATAACACGAAGCTATTCTTTCCGTTCGATCTATCATAGAGTTCGTACTAGAATAACACCTTAAGACACAAATCAATCAAAACCCTAATTTCACCTAGATACTCCAATGTCACCCCAAGTATCCGTGGGTATGATTATACGATATGCATCACACAATCTCAGATTCATCTATTCAAACCAACACAAAGTACTTCAAAGAGTGCCCCAAAATTTCTACCGGAGTGTCAAGAAGAAAACGTGTGCCAACCCCTATGCATAAGTTCATGGGCGCAACCCGCAAGTTGATCACATAAACATACATCAAGTGAATCAATAGAATACCCCATTGTCACCACGGGTATCCCACGCAAGACATACATCAAGTGTTCTCAAATCCTTAAAGACTCAATCTGATAAAATAACTTCAAAGGGAAAACTCAATCCATTACAAGAGAGTAGAGGGGGAGAAACATCATAAGATCCAACTATAATAGCAAAGTTCGCGATACATCAAGATCGTACCACCTCAAGAACACGAGAGAGAGAGAGATCAAACACATAGCTACTAGTACATACCCTCAGCCCCGAGGGTGAACTACTCCCTCCTCGTCATGGAGAGCGCCGAGATGATGAAGATGGCCACCGGTGAGGGTTCCCCCCTCCGGCAGGGTGCCGGAACAGGGTCCCGGTTGGTTTTTGGTGGCTACAGAGGCTTGCGGCGACGGAACTCCCGATCTATTCTGTTCCTCAATGGTTTTATGGTATATGGAGATATATAGGTGAAAGAAGTCGGTAAGGGGAGCCACGAGGGGCCCATGAGGGTGGAGGGTGCGCCCAGGGGGGTGGGCACGCCCCCTGCCTCGTGCCTTCCTCGTTGCTTCCCTTACGTGCACTCCAAATCCCCTGGATTGCTTCCATTCAAAAAATAACTTTCCCGAAGGTTTCATTCCGTTTGGACTCCGTTTGATATTCCTTTTCTGCGGAACACTGAAACAAGTAAAAAAAACAGAAACTGGCACTGGGCTCTGGGTTAATAAGTTAGTCCCAAAAATAATATAAAAGTGCATAGTAAAGCCCATTAAACATCCAAGATGGATAATATAATATCATGAATACTTCATAAATTATAGATACTTGGAGATGTATCACGCGCCCAGGGGGTAGGGCGCGCCCCCACCCTCGTGGCCAGGGTGTGGGCCCCCTCTGGTATTTCTTCCGCTCAATATTTTTTATTATTTCCAAAAATAACTTTCTTGGAATTTCAGGGCTTTTGGAGTTGTGCAGAATAAGTCTCTAATATTTGCTCCTTTTCCAGCCCAGAATTCTAGCAGCCGGCATTCTCCCTCCTTATGCAAACCTTGTAAAATAAGAGAGAATAGGCATAAGTATTGTGACATAATGTGTAATAACAGCCCATAATGCAATAAATATCGATATAAAAGCATGATGCAAAATGGACGTATCACCTAGTCCCGGCGCTGGCCCTCTACCCTCTGGACTCCATCGATGCGGCTGAGCAGTGCGAGGTCCACATCCTCCGGCAAGCTCTCCAGCGTAGCGTCGAAGTCGAGGTTTGGATTCCAGTATGCCACCTTGGGGAGAACCTTGGTCGTGGCACCCCGGCAAAGCCTCCGGGCCTCATTGGCCAGGAAAGTCGCCCTGGTGGAGCGAAAATGCTCTAGGTCTCCGAGAACACCCTCAAAGAACAGGGTCAGCTTGGCATTGGGGCTCGCGTTGCGCTCCGGGGTGTACTTCACATTTGGCATCCCCACGGTGGCCAGCTGCATGGTGATCCTGCCGGCAACACCTCCGAGGCGGCCGATCCAGCGGTTCTCACCCTCCACAAAATCCTTGTGGTTGGTGGCTTCGTTCTTCCGCAGCTGCTTCTCGGCCTCCAGATCCTTGGCCAGGGTCCCCTCCCGGGCCTTGGCCTCCGAGAGCACCCTCTCAAGACCCTCCAGCTTCAGCTTCAGATCTTTGATGGAGTCGTTGGCCTTGGAGAGCTGCTCAGCCTTGCCGAGGACTGCGCCCTGCGCCTCCACCAGGGCACCGTTGAGGGTGTCCTTCTCTTTGGCCAGTTTAGGGCTTGATCCTTCAGCCCGTCCCGCTCCACCTCCAGCTCATTTACCTTGCCGGCGTGAGCCAGAGCCTGGGCATCGAGTGCCTCCTTATGCCTCTGCTCCAGCTGCATGAAAATCTTCTCCACCTCCTCGTCCTTGCCACAGAGCGTTGCGGCGAGCCTCTCCTCGCGGGCAGCAAGGTCCTCCTCCTGGGAGTTTAGCGCAGCCTGCTGCTGATGCCGAGCGGCCTCCTGCTTCGCCAGTTCCTGGGCCTTCTCGATGTCGGCCTGCTTCATGACGAGTGCCAGGTCGCGCTCAGCTAGCGCATCCTGGGCGGCCTTCAGGTCCTTGCGGGCCTGGCAGAACCAAGCCTGCGCCTCGGCGACACGCCCCTCGAGGTCCGCTTCCACCTTGTCCACCACCTCCATCCTGGATTTGGCCTTGTCCAGGAGGGCCCGGTGAAGCGCCTAGAGCTTCTGGAAGTTGGCACTCATGGCCCGGAGGAGCCGCTCTTCCTGGGAACCGCTGCCACCAGCGCTCGGCTCGTCAACAACCTCAAGCCCGGCGGTGACAAGCACTTCGTCGTCAAACACCTCCCCCTCGACAGGCGCCCCGGTGCTCGCCGTCCCTGGGAGGTGGACGAACAGGTCATCACTCACCTTTAGATACCCACCGGAGCCAGAGGCAGTGGAGGAAGAGGGTTGGTCGTCAACCACCTCCTCCTCGGCAGCGGCCTTGCCGGCCTCTCGGTGGCAGCCTTGTCGGGTTCCCCGGCGGACCCCTTGGCGGCGCCCTCAGCAGCATCCTTAGCGGCCTCCTCGGTGGCGATCTTCTCAGCCTCCGCCGTGACATCTTTGGCGACATCCTCGATGACGGTGTCTATGTCTTCCTAGTCCGCCGGGGGAGGATCTGGATACCGAGAAGGGGATGAGGCGAAGTCGAGACCAAGATTCAGAAAGAACAGAAAAAGAACAGGGACAGGAAGCGAGTGACTTACCTGTGTCGGGCTGGGAAGAAGAGGTCCCCTCCCCGCCAACATCTGGCGCTGAGGCGAAGCCACCAGCGCCTGAGGTTGCCTCCTCCTCCTTTGTGTGCATGGGCTCGGTGCCTGGCGCCCTTGCCGGGGACGCCTCTTGGGGCGGTGTGGTCGATAGGGGCGGCATGTTGGGGGTAGCCCTCGGTGGCTCCTCCTACTGCTGCCCTCCTCCTGCAACCACGGCAAAGTCAGCGCCAAAGGATCATACCCCCGACACACGTCGACGAGGGATGAGTGATGAGCTTACGCTGGGGGCTGCGCCGGGGGCTGCTGTGCAGGCTGCTCAACACCACTAGCGGTGTACCAGAAGTACCTGCCGGGGGCTGGCCGCTCACCGAAGGCCTGGCCCTCTTCACCCTCTGGGCCAGTGTCTCTGCGTCCAGAAATGAAAGAAACAAATCAAGATAAGAGGCAAGGTTTGAGGAGGCAGAGATGCCAAGAAAAAGGGAACAAGATACTTACTCGTCCTCCACCTCCTCCTCTGTTGCCTTCCTCTTCCTCCTTGGGCTGAGGGACACAAAATCGAAGGCAACCTCCGCGTCGTCATCTGCGGGAGGAGGGGAAGCAGATTGGGTCCGTGGATGCTTGCACGAAGCAGAGGCAGTTGCCTTCTTCTTCGCCATCACGGCTTTCACCACTTTCCTCGCTGCTGTGACACTCGTCTGGTGCACGGACGCCCCCTGGGTTGGCTGCGGCTGCACGGCCCTACCAGGCCGGACCGCCTCGCCAGAGCTGGCCCGCCGCAGGACTCGCCCTCTCCCTGTTGCCAGGGGGTCGACGGTCTCGACCTCCTCCTCCGACAGCTCGTCGACCACATCTTCGATTAGAGGGGCCCTAGTGCTGGCACTACTCGCCTCCCGAGTGGGCTCCGCCCACTGGGCGAGCTCCTTTTCCTCCGCCTCCGCCGCGGCCTTGTCCTCCACACCGCCGGTGCTCCCGGCCTCCCTCGCGAGCTCCGCCTCCATAGCCGTGGCGGCGATGTAGTCCAGCTCCGCCTGGATGGTGTCCTGGACGAGCCGCGGCTCGGCGCTGACGTACTTCTCCTCCAAGGTGTCAAAAAACTCCTGCACTTGATCCTCAAGTGGCTCGACCCAAGTTGAGACGAGGGTGTGCATGTTGAACTCCGGCATCATGGCGATGATGTCGTTTAGGCGCGAGTTATTGCTCAGCGGGACCACCCCCGCTGGCAACCCGAACAAGGGCCCCTTGGCGACCTTGCCGGTTATGGCAGCCTTGCCGGACCGCTCGACCTTGCTGTCGCATTTCATGTCGAGCTGGAAGAGCCGCTGGCAGAAGTGGGCGTGCCCCATCACTGTGAAGTTCTGGTCGAGGCCGGGGCGAAGCCTCATGATGTCGGCCGCGTTCGTAAAGAGCAAGGCCAGCCTCCCCATGTTATGCAGCGGAGCGATTCGGCGGCAGATGAAATCCGCCCCGATCATCTCAAGGGTGAGCCCGGCCTCGGCGAGGCGAAGAATCCTGGTGATGGCAACCGTGAGCTTCATGTTGTCGGCGTCGACATTGTTCCAGTCATTTCGATGAACCAGCGACGCCTGGCGAACCCGGCAGAAATCTTGTGGATCATCTTCCTCAATCCAGCACCACTGGCTCCGCCACTCCTACCACCTCTCCTTCTGAGCGCCCTCCGAGTATGTCCCCTTGGACCTTGGGATCGAAGCGACGCAACCGGAAATGGCGCCCCCCTTTTGGATCCGAGGGAAGAAGTAGTGGCGGAAGAGCGCTGTGTTGGGATGCACCCCGGCGAAGCCCTCGGAGAGGTGCACAAAAAGAGCCATGCACGCCACGGCATTAGGAGTAAAATCCAGAAGGTGGAAGCCGTATGTGTGCATGACATCATTGAAGAAATCAGAGAAGGGGGGGCAGAGACCGCAGGAGAAGTAATCAATGAAGAATGGGTACCGATTTGGGCCGGCTTCGGCGAAAGCGGCGGGGATGACGCGCGTGGTCGGATGCACCGTCATCTCGCCGCCTGTGTTGCACCCCCACAGGTGTTTGAAGTAGTCCCGGAGTTCGACCGCGTTGACCGTCAACGGAAAGTAGGCGTGCTGCATCCGCCGCACCGCCAACTCGCTCTCCGGCGGCTCCTTCTCCCCGGCATCCTTGGCCGGCCCCTTGCCTCTGCTAATTTTGGGCGCCATGGCGGTTGAGGAGGACAAAGGCGCGGCGGCGGTGAGAGGGGGCAAAAGCTCAAGAGGGAGGAAGAAGTGGACGGCGGTTCCAAGATTGGAGAAGGCGCAGGGGGTAAATGAGCAGCGCACTCGCGGTTATTCCTTTTTACGGGGAAGGCACGTGTCGCCTATTTTCCCATTAACTGCGATGTGACGCATGCGTGCAGAGACCGCCACACGCATGACCCCCACGTCACGCATGACCCTCCATGTCGCGCGTTCAACGCGGGTCATGGAGAAGTGCATCAGATGAAAAGTTACTACGATAAAATCCGCCCCACCTGCCCGCGCACCGTTCTGGGCCTAGCCCAACAACACGTCATGCTTATATGTGGCCCAGGCCCGGGGGATCCTGTCAGTGTACAAAAGTAGGGGCTCTCCTTTTGACCCCTTTACTTGTGCACGGGCAGTCAGAGCCGCACCCGCGGCCACACTTAACAAGGAAGGGGAGGGAAGCCGAAGGAAAATCGAAGCACGGGACGAACAAAACAACACCAAGACCAAGAACACAAAGAGCAGAGGGACGAAGCAGGTTCCCCCGGCAAGACCCTTGCCGGGGCAGCCTCAGCAGCCCCAGCAAGAGCCTTGCTGGGGCGGCTCGCCCAACACCAGCGGGGCGCGCCACCCTTGAGCCCACGGCCTCCAACATAACCAACCACGATGGGACGAAGGCTCGGGAGACGCCTCCATGGTAGCATGCAGATCTTTGTCAAGATCATAGATACGCAAGTCCAAATGAGTACTAGAAGACGACGGTCCTCAACAAGATCCTTGCTGACGATTTCCACAAGACCCTCGGCGAGATCCTTGTCGGGGACAACCATGCTACCGTGGCAAGATCCTTGCCGGGGCCCCGGCAGGACCCTCGCCGAGGACGCCTACGGGTCCACAGCCAGGCCCGCATCAACCAAGACTCCGCCGCTCTTCGCATGTAGCTGCCAGCCCAACCAGCTGGGCAGGCACCTACGTGGCAACATGCGGCTTCCAGACCAACTCATCAAGCACCTGCATGGTGGCATGCGGATCTTCATGAAGGACCTGCCACCGCGCCACCTCAGCAGCCTGCCTGCCTACATGGCGCCGCACACATCGCTGGCCTGGGTGCGTGTCGAAGCAAGGCGGAGCAGCGACGGACGGGACGGGCCTCGTTCCCGTCCCCGATAAAGCTAATTGACACCTAAATAGAGCATTTAATGCGCTTTGTCCCATAATGCCAGGCGATAAGCTCGCGCACTATACACCTTTCCACCTCCTGTGTGCCACTGTGGCAACCCCTTTTCGACTATAAAAGGAGGCCCAAGGCATACTGGAGGGGGATTCGGCTCTTTAGAACTACTCAGCCACCGTAGCTAGTTCGAGAGCTCAACAACACTCTGAAATACACACCAAAGCAGAACTAGGGTATTACGCATCTTTGCGGCCTGAACCTGGGTAAATGATCTTTGTGCTAGCTCCTAAACCTGCTCTTCTCACAACCCCGCGCCCGCCAACCGTAGAAGGGATTCTAGTGATCCCATAGGTGTCGTTTCCCTGACAATAAATAACAACTTTATTATTGCCTCTAGGGCATATTTCCTTCAGCTGCCACGAGAGGGTAGGACAAAAGATGTCATGCAAGTTCTTTTCCATAAGCACGAATGACTATGTTTGGAATACATGCCTACATTATATTGACGAATTGGAGCTAGTTATGTGTCACCCTATGTTATAACTGTTGGATGATGAATGCCATCTTACACAATTATCCATCATTGATCCATTGCCTACGAGCTCGTTTCATATTGATCTTTGCAAACTTACTTTTTCATTGACATTGTTATGATTGCTACAAAACTGCTATTGTTACTTTTGCCATTGTTATCGTTACTTCCTGTCAGTGGAAACGACACCTATGGGATCACTGGGATCCCTTCTATGGTTGGCGGGCACAGGGTTGTGCAAAGAGCAGGTCCAGAAGCCAGCACAAGGATCGTTTACCCAGGTTCTGGCCGTGGAGACGCGTAAAACCCTAGTCCTGCTTTGGTGTATGTATTTGAGTGTTCTTGAGTTCTTGAACTAGCTACCGTGTGTCCCTAGTCCAGAAGATCCGAATCCTTCTCCTGGTCGCCTCGGGCCTCCTTTTATAGACAAAAGGGGTTGCCACAGTGGCGCACAGGAGGTGGAAAGGTGTATAGTGGATGAGTCTATCCTCTGGCACCATCGGACAAACACATTTAATGCGTTGCCAACGTGCCCCTCTTGCTTTATTGGGGATGGCAAGGAAGCTCGTCCCAGCTGTCGCCGCCTCGCCTGGCTGCGATGCGCGTCCGAGCTGACGAGGCGTTGCAGCGCCACGTTGGCTGGCTGCTGGGCTGGCGCGGTGGCAGAGTCTTCACGAAGATTTGCATGCCACCCCGCAGGTGC
Source organism: Triticum urartu (assembly GCF_003073215.2). NCBI lineage: Eukaryota > Viridiplantae > Streptophyta > Magnoliopsida > Poales > Poaceae > Triticum > Triticum urartu. The sequence continues at coordinate 4,925,775 of NC_053026.1, read as the reverse complement.
TAGCTGAGTCGGCGTAGAGGCCGCATGCTGCCACGCAGGTGCCTGTCCAGCTGGTTGAGCTAGCAGCTGCATGGGAGTGGCAGTGTAGTCTTGGCAGACGTGGGACTGGCCACGACCCCATAAGTGTCCTCGGCAAGGGCCTTTCTAGGGCCCCGACAAGGGTCTTGCCGCGGCACCGCGGTCGTCCCCGGCAAGGGTCTTGCTGGGGGTCTCGTGGATTTCCTCGGCTAGGATCCCGCCGAGGATCGTCGTCGTCTGGTTTTCATCTGATCTTGTGTGTTTATGATCTTGACGAAGATCTGCATGCCACCACAGAGGCGCCTCCCGAGCCTTGGTTCCAATGTGGTTGGTTGGTGGTGTTGGTACCCACGGGCTCAAGGGTGGCTTGCTCTGCTGGCGTCGGGCAAGTTGCCCCAGCAAGGCTCTTGCCGGGGTTGCGGAGGCTTCCCCGGCAAGGTTCTTGCCGGGGGAGTCCACCTCGCCCTCTTGCTCTTTGTGTCTCTTGGTCTTGGTGTTGCTTTGGTTTCCTTGTGCTCCGGCTTCCCTCCTCTGCCCTGCTTGGTGTGGCCGTGCGCGCGGCTCCGACTGCCCGTGCACAAGTAAAGGGGTAAAAAGGAGAGCCCCTACTTTTGTACACCGACAGGAGCCCCCAGGCCTCAGCCACACATAAGCGTGACACGTTGTTGGGCCAGGCCCAGAACGGTGTGTGGGCAGGTGGGGCGGATTTTTACCGCATTAACTTCTTCGCTCGCTTGTGCTCCCCCATGACCTGCATTGAATGCACGTCGTGGAGGGTTGTGCGTGACGTGGGGGGCATGCGTGGGGTGGTTCCCGCACGCATGCATCACATCACAGTAAATGGTAAAGAGGCGGCCCGCGCCTTCCCCATAAAAAGGAATAACCGCAGGCGTGCTGCTCATTTACCCTCCGTGCCTTCTGCAATCTCGGAACCGCCGTCCCCTTCTTCCTCCCTCTCAAGCTCTTGCCTTTGCTCACTGCTGTCGTGCCTTCGTCGCCGTTCATCCATCGCCTCTCGCAGCCGCCATGGCACGCAAAACCAGCAAAGGCAAGGGAGTGGCTAAGGACGTCAGGGCGAAGGAGCCGCCGGAGAGCGAGTTGGCGGCGCGGCGAACGCAGTCCGCCTACTTCCCCTTGACGGTTGACGCAGTCCATGTCTGGGACTACTTCAAGCACCTGTGGGGGTGCAAGACGGGGGGGAGACAATGGGGAACCTGGCCACGCGTGTGATCCCTGCTGCTTTCGCCGAAGCCGGCCCGAATCGGTACCCATTCTTCGTCGACTACTTTTCCTGCGACCTCTGCCCCCCTTCTCTAATTTCTTCAATGACATCATGCACACCTATGGCTTTCACCTTCTGGATTTCACTCCAAACACCATGGCGTGCATGGCTCTTTTTGCCCATCTCTGCGAGGGCTTCGCTGGGGTGCATCCTAACATGGTGCTCTTCCGCCACTACTTCTTCCCTTGAATCCAAAAGGGGGGCGCTATTTCTGGTTGTGTCGCCTGGATCCCAAGGAGCCAGGGGAAGGGGACATATCCGGAGGGCGCCCAGAAGGAGAGGTGGGAGGAGTGGCGGGGTCGGTGGTGCTGGATTGAAGAGGAGGACCCGCAGGAATTTTGCCAGGTTCGCCAGGCGCCTCCGGTTCGTAGAGACGATTGGAGCAATGTCGATGCCGACGATGCGAAGCTCACGGTTGGCACCACCAGGATTCATTGCCTCACCAAGGCCGGGCTCACCCTTGAGATGATCAGGGCGGATTTCATCCGCCGCCGAATCACTCCGCTGCACAACAAGGGGAGGCCGGCCTGGCTTTTCATGAATGTGGCCGACATCATGAGGCTTCGCCCCGGTTTGGACCACAACCTCACAGTGATGGGGCACGCCCACTTCTGTCAGCGGCACTCCAGCTTGACATGAACCATGAGGGCAAGGCCAAGAGGCCCGGCAAGGCTGCGAAGGCCGGCAAGGTCGCCAAGGGGCCCTTGTTTGGGTTGCCGGCGGGGGTGGTCCTGCTGAGCAATAACTCGCGCCGAACCGACATCATTGCCATGATGCCAGAGTTCAACGCACACGGCCTCGTCCCAAATTGGGCCGAGCCGCCGGCAGATCAGGTGCAGGAGTTCTTCGATACCTTGGTGGAGGGGTACGTCCACGACGAGCTGCTACTCGTTCAGCACACCACCCAAGACGAGCTGGACTACATCGCTGCCAGGGCGGCGGAGGCGAAGCTCGCCAGGGAGGCTGGCAGCGCCGGCGGCATGGAGGACGAGGCCGCGGCGGCCGCGGAGGAGAGGGAGCTCGCCCAGTGGGCGAAGTCCGCTGGGGAGGGCAGCAGCGCCGGCATCGGGGCCCCTCTCATTGAAGATGTGGACGACGAGTCGTCGTCGGAGGAGGTCGAGACTGTCGACCCTCCGGCCATGGGGAGGGGGCGAGTCCTGCGGTGGGCCATCTCTGGTGAGCCGGTCCAGCCTGGCAGGGTCGCTCAGCCACAGCAAACCCAGGAGGCGTCCATGCGCCAAACGAGGGCCGTGGGAGCGAAGAAGGTGGTGAAGGCTGTGGCGGCGAAGAAGAAGGCAACTGCCTCTTCTTCGTCCAACCGTCCTCGGACTCCATCTGCTTCCCCCCCTCCGGCAGATGTTGACGCGGAGGTCGTCTTCGATTTTGGGTCCCTCGGCCCAAGGAGGAAGAGGAAAGCAGCAGAAGAGGAGGTGGAGGATGAGTAAGTATCTAGCTTTTTTGTCATCTTTGTCTCCTCAAACTGTATCGCTTATCTTGATTCGTTTTCATCTTCGCAGGGACGCGGAGGCGCTGGCCCAGAGGGTGAAGAGGGCCAGGGCTTCGACGGGCGGCCAGCCCCCGGCGGGAACTTCGAGTACGCCGCTGGTGGTGGTGAGCAGCCCGGACAGCAGCCCACGGTGCAGCCCCCAGCATAAGTTCACACACTCGCCCCCCACAATGCGTGCTGGGGTGCGATCCCTTGGTGCTGACCTTGTCGTGGTCGCAGGAGGAGGACGGCAGCAGGAGGAACCACTGGGGGCCACCCCCAACATGCCGCCCCCATCAACTACGCCGCCCCGAGGGGAGTCCCCGGCAAGGGCGCCAAGCGTCGAGCCTAGGCGCACGGAGGAGGAGGAGGAGAACCCGGGTGCTGGTGGCTCCGTCCTGGTGCCAGATGTTGGCGGGGAAGGGGCTACTTCTTCCCAGCCCGGCATGGGTAAGTGATTCGCCTTCTGTCCTTGTCCGTTCCTGTTTCTTCTTTCCTCTCTTTTTTTGAATCTTGGCCTTGGCCTCGCCTCACTCCCCTTCTCGGCGTCTAGATCCTTCCCCGGCGGACCCGGAGGATGTTGACACCGTCATCAAGGAGGTTGCCAAGGATGCCACGGCCGAGGCCGACAAGATCGCTGCCAAGGAGGCCGCCAAGGCTGCCATCGAGGAGGCTGCCATCGGTTCCGCTGCTGAGGAGGGGGCGGTCAATGACCAACCCTCCTCCGCTGCTTCTGGCTCGGGCAGGTACCAGAGGGTGAGCGATGACCTGTTCGTCCACCTCCCAGGGACGGCGAGCACCGGGGCACCTGTCGAGGGGGAGGTGTTTGATGATGAGGTGCTCGCCGCTACCGGGCTTGAGGTTGTTGACGAGACGAGTGCTGGTGGCGGCGGTTCCCAGGAAGAGCGGCTCCTCCAGGCCATGAGCGCCAACTTCTAGAGGCTCCAGGCGCTTCATCGCGCCTGCCTGGGCAAGGCCAAGTCTAGGATGGCGGTGGTGGATAAGATGGAGGCGGACTTCGAGGAGCGCGTTGCTGAGATGCAAGCTTGGTTCCGCCAGGCCCACATGAACTTGAAGGCCGCCCAGGACGTGTTGGCTGAGCGCTGATACATCTCCAACGTATCTATATTTTTTTATTGTTCCATGCTATTATATTATCTATTTTGGATGTTAATGGGCTTTATTTTACACTTTTATATTATTTTTGGGACTAACCTATTAACCCAGAGCCCAGTGTCAGTTCCTGTTTTTTCCCTTGTTTCAGTGTTTCGCAGAAAAGGAATATCAAACGGAGTCCAAAGGAATGAAACCTTCAGGAGAGTTACTTTTGGAATGGAAGCAATCCAGGGGACTTGGAGTACACGTCAGGGAATCAACAAGGAGGGCACGAGGCAGGGGAGGCGCGCCCACCCCCCTGGGCGCGCCCTCCACCCTTGTGGGCCCCTCGTGGCTCCCCTGACCGGCTTCTTTCGCCTATATATATCAATATACCCTAAAACCATTGGGGAAAAGAATAAATCGGGAGTTCCGCCACCGCAAGCCTCTGTAGCCACCAAAACCAATCGGGACCCTGTTTCGGCACCCTGCCGGAGGGGGTAACCCTCACCGGTGGCCATCTTCATCATCCCGGCGCTCTCCATGACGAGGAGGGAGTAGTTCACCCTCGGGGCTGAGGGTATGTACCGGTAGCTATGTGTTTGATCTCTCTCTCTCTCGTGTTCTTGAGGGATACGATCTTGATGTATCGCAAGCTTTGCTATTATAGTTGGATCTTATGATGTTTCCCCCCCTCTACTCTCTTGTAATGGATTGAGTTTTCCCTTTGAAGTTATCTTATCGGATTGAGTCTTTAAGGATTTGAGAACACTTGATGTATGTCTTGCCGTGCATATCTGTGGTGACAATGGGATATCACGTTATCCACTTGATGTATGTTTTGGTGATCAACTTGTGGGTTCCGCTCATGAACCTATGCATAGGGGTTGGCACACATTTTCGTCTTGACTCTCTGGTAGAAACTTTGGGGCACTCTTTGAAGTACTTTGTGTTGGTTGAATAGATGAATATGAGATTGTGTGATGCATATCATATAATCATGCCCACGGATACATGAGGTGACATTGGAGTATCTAGGTGACATTAGGCTTTTGGTTGATATGTGTCTTAAGGTGTTATTCTAGTACGAACTCTTGAGTAGATCGATCCGAAAGAATAACTTTGAGGTGGTTTCGTACCCTACAATAATCTCTTCGTTTGTTCTCCGCTATTAGTGACTTTGGAGTGACTCTTTGTTACATGTTGAGGGATAGTTATATGATCCAATTATGTTATTATTGTAGAGAGAACTTGCACTAGTGAAAGTATGAACCCTAGGCCTTGTTTCAACGCATTGCAATACCGTTTGTGCTCACTTTTATCATTAGTTACCTTGCTGTTTTTATATTTTCAGATTACAAAAACCTATATCTACCATCCATATTGCACTTGTATCACCATCTCTTCGCCGAACTAGTGCACCTATACAATTTACCATTGTATTGGGGACACAAGAAACTATTTGTTATTTGGTTGCAGGGTTGTTTGAGAGAGACCATCTTCATCCTACGCCTCCCGCGGATTGATAAACCTTAGGTCATCCACATGAGGGAAATTTGCTACTGTCCTACAAACCTCTGCACTTGGAGGCCCAACAAAGTCTACAAGAAGAAGGTTGCATAGTAGACATCAAGCGCAAGCTGGAGCTTGTCATGAAGCAGGCCGACATCGAGAAGGCCCAGGAGCTGGCGAAGCAGCAAGCCGCCCAGGACGAGGCCGCTCGGCACCAACACCAGGCCGTGCTGAACTCCCAGGAGGACCTTGCCGCACATGAGGAGAAGCTCGCCACAACGCTCTGCGGCAAGGACGAGGAGGTGGAGAAGCTCGTCGTGCAGCGGACCCAGGACCCAGGAGCTGGTTCACGCTGGCAAGGTGAAAGAGCTGGAGGTGGAGCGGGACGGGCTGAAGGATCAGGCCCTGAAGCTGGCCAAGGAGAAGGACACGCTCAACGGTGCCCTGGTGGAGGTGCAGGGTGCAGCCCTTGGCAAGGCTGAGCAGCTCTCCAAGGCCAACAACTCCATCAAAGACCTAAAGCTGAAGCTGGAGGGTCTTAAGGAGACGCTTTCAGGGGTCAGGCCCCAGGAGGAGACCCTGACCAAGGATCTGGAGAAGGAGAGGCAGCTGCGGAGGAACGTCACCGCCAACCACGAGGATTACGTGAAGGGCGACAACCTCTGGATGAGCCGCCTCGAGGACGTCGCCGGCAGGATCACCACGAAGCTGGCGGCCATGGGGATGCCAAATGTGAGGTACGCCCCGGAGCCGAACGTGAGTCCCAACGCCAAGCTGACCCTGTTCTTCGAGGGTGTTCTTGGGGCCCTGGAGTTGTTCCGCTCCAACAGGGCGGCCTCGCTAGCCGATGAGGCCCGAAGGCTTTGCCGGGGTGCCATGACCAAGGTTCTCACCAAGGTGGCGCACTGGAAACCCCAACCTCGACTTCGACGCCACACTGGAGAGCTTGCCGGAGGATGCGGACCTCGCGGCGCTTGAGGAGCGTATCAAGCCCATCACCAGCCGCATCGACGGAATCCAGAGGGTGGAGGGCCAGCGTCGGGACTAGGCACCCCGTTCTTCATCGCCGCTGCGGGCTCATGACCAAGACAATTTATATCTTTAGTTAGAACCACAGCACAATTGATGTAATATAACTCTGCAGTACTTTTGATATTATGCATGCTATCTTCCCATTAGATCTCCCCTTGTATGCTCATACCCTACGTTTGTTGAGATAAGGCCGCCGGCGCGTAAACCCATACTATGGTTCTTTAAGGACGGATCCTTAGCACCTTGCCGGAAGGGCGCTTGCTGCCGGGCAAGCCACCTTGCCCCTGCCAGAGCGGTCGCTTGAACTATCAAGCGGACTCGAAGCAGGACAAGAGCGCTACTTGAAACAGGTAGGCCACATTGCCGGAACTAGTATGGCCGCATGAACTGTCGAGCGGGCTCGAGACAGAAACAAGGGCGTTGGCCATAGCGGAAGGGTCCCATTGCGTGCAGGTTTCCCGTACAAAGAACGAGATCTCTCGGGAAGGACAGTCTTATATAAATGAAAATAACCAAGATTTCGAATGACATAGCTTTTCTGTCGTTGCGCGGGCGTGCACCGCACCCGCAGGCGACGCCGCCCATTTGGCCGTCTTCTTCCTTAGAGTGACGACCAACATGAAGCCACTACTCCAACCAGACCAGATTTCCACAACTGCGCCACTCCCCCTACCTGGCGCACGAAAGATGTCGGTGGAAACGACACCTATGGGATCACTGGGGTCCCTTCTATGGTTGGCGGGCACGGGGTTGTGCAAAGAGCAGGTCCAGAAGCCAGCACAAGGATCGTTTACCCAGGTTTGGGCCGCGGGGATGCGTAAAACCCTAGTCATGCTTTGGTGTATGTATTTAAGTGTTCTTGAGTTCTTGAACTAGCTACCGTGTGTCCCTAGTCCAAAAGATCTGAATCCTTCTCCTGGTCGCCTCGGGCCTCCTTTTATAGACAAAAGGGGTTGCCACAGTGGCACACAGGAGGTGGAAAGGTGTACAGTGGACGAGTCTATCCTCTGGCACCGTCAGACAAACGCATTTAATGCGCTGCCGATGTGGCCGCGCCTAGCTGTGACACGCGTCCGAGTCGACGAGGCATTGTGGCGCCACATTGGCTGGCTGCTGGGCTGGCGCAGTGGCGGAGTCTTCACAAAGATTTGCATGCCATCACGCAGGTGCTAGCTGAGTCGGCGTAGAGGCTGCACGCTGCCACGCAGGTGCCTGCCCAGCTGGTTGAGCTAGCAGCTGCATGGGAGCGGCGGTGTAGTCTTGGCAGACGTGGGACTGGCCGCGGCCCCGTAAGTGTCCTCGGCAAGGGCCTTGCCGGGGCCCTGGAAAGGGTCTTGCCGCGGCACTGTGGTCGTCCCCAGCAAGGGTCTTTCTAGGGGTCTCGTGGATTTCCTCGGCTAGGATCCCGCCGAGGATCATCGTCATCTGGTTTTCATCTGATCTTGTGTGTTTATGATCTTGACGAAGATCTGCATGCCACCACAGAGGTGCCTCCTGAGCCTTGGTTCCAATGTGGTTGGTTGGTGGTGTTGGAACCCGCAGGCTCAAGGGTGGCTTGCTCTGCTGGCGTCGGGCAAGTTGCCCCGGCAAGGCTCTTGCCGGGGCTGCGGAGGCTGTCCCGGCATGGGTCTTGCCGGGGGAGTCCACCTCGCCCTCTTGCTCTTTGTGTCTCTTGGTCTTGGCGTTGCTTTGGTTGCCTTGTGCTCCGACTTCCCTCCTCTGCCCTGCTTGGTGTGGCCGTGGGCGCGGCTCTGACTGCCCGTGCACAAGTAAAGGGGTAAAAAGGAGAGCCCCTACTTTTGTACACTGACACTTCCATATTACTTCCCTACTAAATACTTTGTTGCAGATATTAAGTCTTTCAGGTGTGGTTGAATTGACAACTCAATTGCTAATACTTGAGAATATTCTTTGGCTCCCCTTGTGTCGAATCAATAAATTTGGGTTGAATACTCTACCCTCGAAAACTGTTGCGATCCCCTATACTTGTGGGTTATCAAAATGCTCAAGACCTGCTCAAATCACGAATTGTTGTGGTCAAAACAGAGGGGGTGGATGTAGGCTAGGGTGAAATCCCTCTAAAAACACTAAATAATCCCTCAAGATATCTTAGATTTGGTGTGGGGAATATGAGTGGGAGCCTTTCTCGATTCTAGGTTTACGTATTTTTGTGTTGATCAACCTCTCCATGAAGTGGTGAAGGCGTACTGCTACCTCTTGAGCACTGCGTTGGATTTCCCCGAAGAGGAGAGGATGATGCAGCAAAGTAGCGTAAGTATTTCCCTCAGTTTTTGAGAACCAAGGTATCAATCCAGTAGGAGGCTACACGCAAGTCCCTCGTACCTACACAAAAACAATAGCTCAACACAACCAACGCGATTAGGGGTTGTCAATCCCTTCACGGTCACTTACGAGAGTGAGATCTGATAGAGATGATAGATAATATTTTTGGTATTTTTGATATAGAGATGCAAAGTAAAAAGTAAAAGGCAAAGTAAAAAAGCAAAGCAATAATAAAGTGATGGAGATTGATATGATGAGAATAGACCCGGGGGCCATAGATTTCACTAGTGGCTTCTCTCAAGAGCATAAGTATTCTACGGTGGGTGAACAAATTACTGTTGAGCAATTGACAGAATTGAGCATAGTTATGAGAATATCTAGGTATGATCATGTATATAGGCATCACGTCCGAGACAAGTAGACCGACTCCTGCCTGCATCTACTACTATTACTCCACTCATCGACCGCTATCCAGCATGCATCTAGAGTATTAAGTTAAAACAGAGTAACGCCTTAAGAAAGATGACATTATGTAGAGAGATAAATTCATGCAATATGAAATAAACCCCATCTTGTTATCCTCGATGGCAACGATACAATACGTGCCTTGCTGCCCCTTCTGTCACTGGGAAAGGACACCGCAAGATCGAACCCAAAGCTAAGCACTTCTCCCATGGCAAGAAAAACCAATCTAGTAGGCCAAACCAAACTGATAATTCGAAGAGACTTGCAAAGATAACCAATCATACATAAAAGAATTCAGAGAAGATTCAAATATTATTCATAGATAGACTTGATCATAAACCCACAATTCATCGGTCTCAACAAACACACCGCAAAAAGAAGATTACATCGAATAGATCTCCACGAGAGAGGGGGAGAACATTGTATTGAGATCCAAAAAGAGAGAAGAAGCCATCTAACTACTAACTATGGACCCAAAGGTCTGAGGTAAACTACTCACACTTCATCGGAGGGGCTATGATGATGTAGAAGCCCTCCGTGATGACGGCCCTCTCCGGCGGAGCTCCGGAACAGGCCCCAAGATGGGATCTCGTGGAAACAGAAAGTTGCGGTGGTGGAATTAGGTTTTGGCTCCGTATCTGATCGTTTGGGGGTACGTAGGTATATATAGGAGGAAGGAGTACGTCGGTGGAGCAACAGGGGGCCCACGAGGCAGGGGGCGCGCCCTAGGGGGGGTGCGCCCCCACCCTCATGACCGCCTCTTGGCTTCCTTGGAGTAGGGTCCAAGTCTCATGGATCACGTTCGGTGAGAAAATCACGTTCCCGAAGGTTTCATTCCGTTTGATATTCCGTTTCTTCGAAACACTGAAATAGGCAAAAAATAGCAATTCTGGGCTGGGCCTCCGGTTAATAGGTTAGTCCCAAAAATAATAAAAAGTGGAAAATAAAGCCCAATATAGTCCAAAACAGTATATAATATAGCATGGAGCAATCAAAAATTATAGATACGTTGGAGACGTATCAGGCATCCCCAAGCTTAATTCCTGCTCGTCCTTGAGTAGGTAAATGATAAAAAGAGAATTTTTGATGCGGAGTGCTACTTGGCATAATTTCAATGCAAATCTTCTTAATTGTGGTATGAATATTCAGATTCGAAAGATTCAAGACAAAAGTTCATATTGACATAAAAATAATAATACTTCAAGCATACTAACAAAGCAATTATGTCTTCTCAAAATAACATGGCCAAAGAAAGTTATCCCTACAAAATCATATAGTCTGGCTATGCCCTACCTTCACCACACAAAGTATTTAAATCATGCACAACCCCAATGACAAGTCAAGCAATTGTTTCAAACTTTAACATTTTCAAAACTTTTTCGATCCTCACGTAATACATGAGCGTGAGCCATGGATATAGCACTATATGTGGAACAGAATGGTGGTTGTGGAGAAGATAAAAGGAGGGGAAGATAGTTTCACATCAACTAGGCGTATCAACGGGCTATGGAGATGCCCATCAATAGATATCAATGTGAGTGAGTAGGGATTGCCATGCAACGGATGCACTAGAGCTATAAGTATATGAAAGCTCATCAAAAGAAACTAAGTGGGTGTGCATCCAACTTGCTTGCTCACGAAGACCTAGGGCAATTTGAGGAAGCCCATCATTGGAATATACAAGCCAAGTTCTATAATGAAAATTTCCCACTAGTATATGAAAGTGACAAAATGAGAGACTCTCTATCATGAAGATCATGGTGCTACTTTGAAGCACAAGTGTGGTAAAAGGATAGTAACATTGTACCTTCTCTCTTTTTCTCTCATTTTTTATTTGGGCCTTTTCTCTTTTTTATGGCCTCTTTTTTTTCGTCTGGAGTCTCATCCCGACTTATGGGGGAATCATAGTCTCCATCATCCTTTCCTCACTTGGGACAATGCTCTAAAAATTGATGATCATCACACTTTTATTTTTCTTACAACTCAACAATTACAACTCAACACTTAGAATAAATATGACTCTATATGAATGTCTCCGACGGTGTACCGGGATATGCTGAATCAAGAGTGACATGTATGAAAGAATTATGAACGGTGGCTTTGCCACAAACACGATGTCAACTACATGATCATGCTAGAAATATGACAATGATGGAGCACGTCATAATAAACGGAATGGTGGAAAGTTGCATGGCAATATATCTCGGAATGGCTATGGAAATGACATGATAGGTAGGTATGGTGGCTGTTTGAGGAAGGTATATGGTGGGTGTATGATACCGGCGAAAAGTGCGCAGTATTAGAGAGGCTAGAAATGGTGGAAGGATGGGAAAAAGTGCGTATAATCCATGGACTCAACATTAGTAATAAAGAACTCATATACTTATTGCAAAAATCTAGAAGTTATCAAAGCAAAGTATTACGCGCATGCTCCTAGGGGGATAGATTGGTAGGAAAAGACCATCGCTCTTCCCCGACTGCCACTCATAAGGAAGACAATCAATAAATAAATCATGCTCCGACTTCATCACATAACGGTTCACCATACGTGCATGCTACGGGAATCACAAACTTTTAACACAAGTATTTCTCAAATTCACAACTAATCAACTAGCATGACTCTAATATCACCATCTCCATATCTCAAAACAATTATCAAGCATCAACCTTTTCTTAGTATTCAACGCACTCAAAAGAAAGTTTCACAAATCTTGAACACCAAGCATATTATTATTAAGCAAATTACCATGCTATTAAGACTCTCAAAATAATCTAAGTGAAGCATGAGAGATCAATAGTTTCTTTAAAACAAATCCACCACCGTGCTCTAAAAGATCTAAGTGAATCACATAGAGCAAAATTATAACGCTCAAAACATATAAGTGAAGCACATAGAGCAAAACTATCAAGCTCAAAAGATATAAGTGAAGCACATAGAGTATTCTATCGAATTCCAATTCATGTATGGCTCTCTCAAAAGGTGTGTACAGCAAGGATGATTGTGGCACACTAACAAACAAAGACACAAATAATACAAGACGCTCCAAGCAAAACACATATCATGTGGTGAATAAAAATATAGCTCCAAGTAAAATTACCGATGGAAGTAGACAGAAGAGGGGATGCCTTCCGGGGCATCCCCAAGCTTTGACTTTTTGGTGTCCTTGGATTATCTTGGGGGTTCCATGGGCATCCCCAAGCTTAGGCTCTTGCCACTCCTTGTTCCATAATCCATCAAAAGATTTCACCCAAAACTTGAAAACTTCACAACACAAAACTGAATAGAAATCTCGTGAGCTCCGTTAGAGAAAGAAAACAAAATACCACTTCAAGGTACTGTAATGAACTCATTCTTTATTTATATTGGTGTTAAACCTACTGTATTACAACTTATCTATGGATTATAAACTATTTTACTAACCATAGATTCATCAAAATAAGCAAACAATACACGAAAAACAGAATCTGTCAAAAACAGAACAGTCTGTAGTAATCTGTAACTAACACAAACTTCTGGAACTCCAAAACATCTACCAAAATTGGAATACCTAGACAATTTGTTTATTGATCAGCAGCAATTGGAATCAGTATTTTATCACGTTCTGGTGATCTTTAATAATTCGGGCACTGAGCGCAAAGTTTCTGGAAATTACAGCAAGATCAAATAACTATCATCCAAGAAGATCCAATAGGTCTAACTTGGCACAAACACTAATTAAAACACAAAAACACATCCAAACAGAAGGTAGATGGATTATTTATTCAACGACAGAAAGTAAATAAATTGGGTTGTCTCCCAACAAGCGCTTTTCTTTAAAGCCTTTTTAGCTAGGCATTGATAATTTTAATGATGCTCGCAAGAAAGACAAGAATTGAAGCACAAAGAGAGCATCATGAAACACGTGACAAACACATCTAAGTCTAACATACTTCCTATGCATAGGCATCTTATAGGCAAACAAATTATCATAGCAAGCAAAAACTAGCATATGCAAGGAAGCGGAAAGAAACAATAACAATCTCAACATAACAAGAGGTAATTTATTATCATGAAAACTTTTATGACCATATTTTCCTCTCTCATAATAATTACATGTGGGATCATAAGCAAATTCAATAAAATAGTTATCACATAAAATATTTTCAACACGATCCACATGCATGCAAAGTTGACACTCATCCGGAATAGTGGGATTAACATTAACTAAAGTCATGACCTTTCCAAACCCACTTTTATCAAAAATTTCATAAGATTGAATATTCTCCAAATATGTGGGATCTAAAGTTGACACTCTTCCAAACCCACTTTCAATATTATTGCAAACAATATTATCAATTTCATATTCATCATGGGGATTAGATAAATTTTCAAGATCATAAGAAGAATCACCCCAATCATGATCATTGCAACAAGTAGTAGACATAGAAAAACTAGCATCCCCAAGCTTAGGGTTTTGCATATTATTAACACAATTGACATCAAGAAAATTTATAGTAGCATCATTGCAATCATGATTTTTATTCAAAGATCTATCGTGAATCACTTCATAAAGCACTTCATCACACTTTTCAGATTTACGGATTTCAGGCAAAAGCTTATAAAGATAATCTAGTGCATCCAAATCACTAGAAATTGGTTCATCATAATTGGATCTCTTAAAAAGATTGGCAAGCGGATGAGGATCCATAGATATTAGCTTCTCTATTTAGGAATAAATACTCAACTATTTCAACCAAGCAAGAAAACGAGCCAAGAAAGACATCAAGGCGAACGGAAAAAAAGGCGAATAAAATGGCAAGGGTGAAGTGGGGGAGAGGAAAACGAGAGGCAAATGGCAACTAATGTAATGCGAGAGATAGGGATTGTGATGGGTACTTGGTATGTTGACTTTTGTGCAGACTCCCCGGCAACGGCGCCAGAAATGGCTCGTTGACGGGAGTCAAATCTTGACTTGACTTCGCGTAAGCCTCCCCGGCAACGGCGCCAGAAATTCTTCTTGCTACCTCTTGAGCACTGTGTTGGATTTCCCCAAAGAGGAAAGGATGATGCAGCAAAGTAGCGTAAGTATTTCCCTCAGTTTTTGAGAACCAAGGTATCAATCCAGTAGGAGGCTACACGCAAGTCCCTCGTACCTACACAAAAACAATAGCTCAACGCAACCAACGCGATTAGGGGTTGTCAATCCCTTCACGGTCACTTACGAGAGTGAGATCTAATAGAGATGATAGATAATATTTTTGGTATTTTTGATATAGAGATGCAAAGTAAAAAGTTAAAGGCAAAGTAAAAAAGCAAAGCAATAATAAAGTGATGGAGATTGATATGATGAGAATAGACCCGGGGGCCATAGATTTCACTAGTGGCTTCTCTCAAGAGCATAAGTATTCTACGATGGGTGAACAAATTACTGTTGAGCAATTGACAGAATTGAGCATAGTTATGAGAATATCTAGGTATGATCATGTATATAGGCATCACGTCCGAGACAAGTAGACTGACTCCTGCCTGCATCTACTACTATTACTCCACTCATCGACCGCTATCTAGCATGCATCTAGAGTAAGTTAAAACAGAGTAACGCCTTAAGCAAGATGACATGATGTAGAGAGATAAATTCATGCAATATGAAATAAACCCCATCTTGTTATCCTCGATGGCAATGATACAATACGTGCCTTGCTGCCCCTTCTGTCACTGGGAAAGGACACCGCAAGATCGAACCCAAAGCTAAGCACTTCTCCCATGGCGAGAAAACCCAATCTAGTAGGCCAAACCAAACTGATAATTCGAAGAGACTTGCAAAGATAACCAATAATACATAAAATAATTCAGAGAAGATTCAAATATTATTCATAGATAGACTTGATCATAAACCCACAATTCATCAGTCTCTACAAACACACCACAAAAAGAAGATTACATCGAATAGATCTCCACGAGAGAGGGGGAGAACATTGTATTGAGATCCAAAAAGAGAGAAGAAGCCATCTAACTACTAACTATGGACCCGAAGGTCTGAGGTAAACTACTCACACTTCATCGGAGGGGCTATGATGATGTAGAAGCCCTCCGTGATGACGGCCCTCTCCGGCGGAGCTCCGGAACAGGCCCCAAGATGGGATCTCATGGATACAGAAAGTTGCGGCGGTGGAATTAGGTTTTTGGCTCCGTATCTGATCGTTTGGGGGTATGTAGGTATATATAGGAGGAAGGAGTACGTCGGTGGAGCAACAGGGGGCCCACGAGGCAGGGGGTGCGCCCTAGGGGGCGCGCTCCCCATCCTCGTGACCGCCTCTTGGCTCCCTTGGAGTAGGGTCCAAGTCTCCTGGATCACGTTCGGTGAGAAAATCACGTTCCCGAAGGTTTCATTCCGTTTGGACTCCATTTGATATTCCGTTTCTTCGAAACACTGAAATAGGCAAAAAAAACAGCAATTCTGGGCTGGGCCTCCGGTTAATAGGTTAGTCCCAAAAATAATATAAAAGTGGAAAATAAAGCCCAATATAGTCCAAAACAGTAGATAATATAGCATGGAGCAATCAAAAATTATAGATACATTGGAGACGTATCACGTATTTATACATGGAAGAGATACTAGCCATTTTAGTGCAGGATATACATGGCCGAACAATCTGGCAGAAAACTTCCCACACAGTTTGGCCATTGGACTCTGTTCAATTCAGCACAATGGACACAGAGAAGTCACATCTGCTAGGCAATCTAACAAGGTTTTCCCAGATAGTTCGGCTATAGCCCGGACAAAAATGTCCTTTTGACTTTCGTCCAATAGATCTTTCGACTTTGATTCGAGGTTCTATTTCTCGATGCAAGATAGCCGGATAATTCGACAAGTTTTCCTGGATAGTCTGGCCAGAGCCCGGACATCGAGTAGTCTTTGACTTTTCGTTTGGCAGTTTGTCCGACCAGGTTTTAGAGCTTCGGTTGTTTGGAATTAGTTAGTCGGACTATCTGGCAAAAATCTGCCCAGACTGTCCAACAACCTGGAAATTTGTTTCTTTTGCCATCTTTGAATGTGGCTTTTGGCTAGGCTTTTTTGCATTGAGATGTTCGTAGGAACGGCATATTGGGATGGTTGTGAGTTGAGAAAATCCTTCCCAAACCCCTTTGACCCCCTCTTAATAGTGTAGGATCCCTAAAACTTAATAAAAAAACTATGTTTCTCTTCATTGCAGATGTCTTGAGTCATTAATATTCGGGGGGGGGGGGGGGGCTCTATAATCCACAATGAAGTATCTACGAGGGCTAAAACTAGTAGATTTACTTTGCAAACGTATTAGTTCCTTTTAAGTATATTGTCATCAATATCAAAGTGCGATTGAGGAAAAGCCTTAACCATAATCAACGAGTCAAAGACGTGCAAAAGAGACAGGAGGACTGAGTCAAAGGGCGAGGGAAGGATGAAAGCTCAACAGAATCTTCAATGACCAAGAGGAAAAGCCCACCAAGGGTAGATGGAAGAGAGATATTGGTTCATGAGAGGGCTATGTGAAGGAAATATGCCCTAGAGGCAATAATAAAGTTGTTATTTATATTTCCTTGTATCATGATAAATGATTATTATTCATGCTAGAATTGTATTAACCGAAAACTTAGTACATGTGTGAATACATAGACAACCAGAGTGTCCCTAGTATGTCTCCACTTGACTAGCTCGTTAATCAAAGATGGTTAAGTTTCCTAGCCATAGACATGAGTTGTCATTTGATGAATGGGATCAAATCATTAGAGAATGATGTGATGGACAAGACCCATCCGTTAGCTTAGCACTATGATCGTTTAGTTTATTGCTATTGCTTTCTTCATGACTTATACATGTTCCTATACCTATGAGATTATGCCACTCCCGAATACCGGAGGAACACTTAGTGTGCTATCAAATGTCACAACGTAACTGGGTGATTATAAAGATGCTCTACAGGTGTCTTCGATGGTGTTTGTTGAGTTGGCATAGATCGAGATTAGGATTTGGAACTCCGAATGTCGGAGAGGTATCTCTAGGCCCTCTTGGTAATGCACATCACTATAAGCCTTGCAAGAAATGTGACTAATGAGTTAGTTGCGGGATGATGCATTACGGAACGAGTAAAGAGACTTGCCGGTAACGAGATTGAACTAGGTATGGTGATACCGACGATCGAATCTCGGGCAAGTAACATACCGATGACAAAGGGAACAACGTATGTTGTTATGCGGTTTGATCGATAAAGATCTTCGTAGAATATGTAGGAGCCAATATAAGCATCCAGGTTCCGCTATTGGTTATTTACCGGAGATGTGTCTCGGTCATGTCTACATAGTTCTCGAACCCGTAGGGTCCGCACTCTTAACGTTCGATGATGATTTGTATTATGACTTATGTGATTTGATGTACCGAAGGTTGTTCAGAGTCCCGGATGAGATCACAGACATGACGAGGAGTCTCGAAATGGTCGATACATAAATATTGATATATTGGACCATGTTATTCAGACACCGGAAGTGTTCCAGATGGTTTCGGATAAAACCGGAGTGCCGGAGCTGTTACCGAAACCCCCCGGGGGAACTAATGGGCCACCATGGGCCTTATTGGAAAGAGAGGAGAGAAGCCAGGGCAGGCCGCCCCCACCCCCCCCCCTTGCGGTCCAAATTGGACAAGGGGAGGGGGCGGCGCCCCCCTTTCCTTCTCCCTCTCTCCCTCTCCTTCCTTCCCCCTCTCTCCCTCTTGGTGGAATCCTACTAGGACTTGAAGCCCTAGTAGGACTCCCCTCCTTGGGCGTGTCCCTAGGGCCGGCCGGCCTCCTCCTCCCCTCCTTTATATACGGGGGAGGGGGCACCCCATAGACACACAAGTTGATCTTTTAGCTGTGTGCGGTGCCCCCCTCCACAGAAACACACCTCGATCATATCGTCGTAGTGCTTAGGCGAAGCCCTGCACAGGTAACTTCATTATCACCGTCGCCACGCCATCGTGCTGACGGAACTCTCCCTCGGCCTCAACTGGATAAAGAGTATGAGGGATGTCATCAAGCTGAGCGTGTGCTGAACACGGAGGTGCCGTACGTTCGGTGCTAGGATCGGTCGGATCATGAAGACAAACGACTACATCAACCGTGTTGATTAAACGCTTCCGCTTTTGGTCTACGAGGGTACGTCGACACACTCTCCCTGCTCGTTGCTATGCTTCTCCTAGATAGATATTGCGTGATCGTAGGATTTTTTTTTGAAATAATACATTCCCCAACAATGGTATCTGAGCCAAGTCTATGCGTAGATGTTATATGCATGAGTAGAACACAAAGAGTTGTGGGCGATAATAGTCATACTGCTTACCAGCATGTCATACTTTGATTCGGCGGTATTGTTGGATGAAGCGGCCCAGACTGACATTACATGATCAGGTTCATGAGACTAGTTCTACCGCCGTGCTTCGCACGTAGGTGGCTAGTGGGTGTCTGTTTCCCCAACTTTAGTTGAATTGAGTGTGACTATGCGCGGTCCTTGTTGAAGGTTATAACAGCACACTTGATGAAAAATCGTTGTGGTTTTGATGCGTAGGTAAGAAAGGTTCTTGCTAAAGCCTGTGGCAGCCACGTAAAACTTGCAACACCAAAGTAGAGGACGTCTAACTTGTTTTTTGCAGGGCTTGCTGTGATGTGATATGGTCAAGATGTGATGATATATAAATTGTTGTATGAGATGATCATATTTTGTAAAAGTTATCGGCAACTAGCAGGAGCCTTATGGTTGTCGCTTTATTGTATGAAATGCAATCACCATGTAATTGCTTTACTTTATCACTAAGTGTTGGGGAACGTAGCAGAATTTAAAATTTTCTACGCATCACCAAGATCAATCTATGGAGTAGTCTAGCAATGATAGGGATAGGAGTGCATCTACATACCCTTACAGATCGCAAGCGGAAGCGTTCAAGTGAACGGGGTTGATGGAGTCATACTCGTCGTGATCCAAATCACCGATGACCGAGTGCTGAACGAACGGCACCTCCGCGTTCAACACACGTACGGTTGGGGAAGACGTCTCCTCCTTCTTGATCCAGCAAGGGGGAAGGAGAGGTTGACGGAGATCCAGCAGCACGATGGCGTGGTGGTGGATGCAACGGGGTTCTTGGCAGGGCTTCGCCAAGCTCAGCGAGAGGGAGAGGTGTTACGGGAGGGAGAGGGAGGCACCAGGGGCTAGGGTGCGGCTGCCCTCCCTCCCCCCCACTATATATAGGCCCCCTGGGGGGGTGCCCGCCCTAGGAGATGCAATCTCCAGGGGGCGGCGGCCAAGGGTGCCTTGCCCCCAAGCCAAGTGGGGCGCCCCCCACCCCTTGGGTTTCCAACCCTAGGCGCAGGGGGAGGCCCAAGGGGGGGCGCACCAGCCCACCAGGGGCTGGTTCCCCTCCCACTTCAGCCCATGGGGCCCTCCGGGATAGGTGGCCCCACCCGGTGGACCCCCGGGACCCTTCCGGTGGTCCCAGTACAATACCGATTACCCCCGAAACTTTCTCGATGGCCGAAACTTGACTTCCTATATATAAATATTTACCTCCGGATCATTATAGAACTCCTTGTGACGTCCGGGATCTCATCCGGGACTCCAAACAACTTTCGGGTTACTGCATACTAATATCTCTACAACCCTAGCATCACCGAACCTTAAGTGTGTAGACCTTACAGGTTCGGGAGACATGCAGACATGACCGAGACGACTCTCCGGTCAATAACCAACAGCGGGATCTGGATACCCATGTTGGCTCCCACATGCTCCTCGATGATCTCATCGGATGAACCACGATGTCGAGGATTCAATCAATCCCATATACAATTCCCTTTGTCAATCGGTACCTTACTTGCCCGAGACTCGATCGTCGGTATCCCAATACCTCATTCAATCTTGTTACCGGCAAGTCACTTTACTCGTACCGTAATGCATGATCCCGTGATCAACCACTTGGTCACATTGAGCTCATTATGATGATGCATTACCGAGTGGGCCCAGAGATACCTCTCTGTCATACGGAGTGACAAATCCCAGTCTCGATTCGTGCCAACCCAACAGGCACTTTCGGAGATACCCGTAGTGCACCTTTATAGTCACCCAGTTACGTTGTGACGTTTGGCACACCCAAAGCACTCATACGGTATCCGGGAGTTGCACAATCTCATGGTCTAAGGAAATGATACTTGACATTTGGAAAAGCTCTAGCAAATGAACTACACGATCTTTGTGCTATGCTTAAGATTGGGTCTTGTCCATCACATCATTCTCCTAATGATGTGATCCCGTTATCAATGACATCCAATGTCCATAGTGAGGAAACCATGACTATCTGTTGATCAACGAGCTAGTCAACTAGAGGCTCACTAGGGCCGTGTTGTGGTCTATTTATTCACACATGTATTACGATCTCCAGATAACACAATTATATTATGAACAATAGATAATTATCATGAACAAAAGAAATATAATAATAACCATTTTATTATTGCCTCTAGGGCATATTTCCAACAGTCTCCCACTTGTACTAGAGTCAATCATCTAGTTACATTGTGATGAATCGAACACCCATAGAGTTCTGGTGTTGATCATGTTTTGCCCTAGGGAGAGGTTTAGTCAACGGATCTGCTACATTCAGGTCCGTATGTACTTTACAAATATCTATGTCTCCATTTTGAACACTTTCACGAATGGAGTTGAAGCGACGCTTGATATGCCTGGTCTTCCTGTGAAACCTGGGCTCCTTGGCAAGGGCAATAGATCCAGTGTTGTCACAGAAGAGATTCATCGGCCCCGACGCATTGGGTATGACTCCTAGGTCGGTGATGAACTCCTTCATCTAGATTGCTTCTTGTGCTGCCTCCGAGGCCGCCATTTATTCTTCTTCACATGTAGATCCCGCCACAACGCTTTGCTTGCAACTGCACCATCTTACTGCCCCACCATTCAAAATATACACATATCCGGTTTGTGACTTAGAGTCATCCAGATCTGTGTCGAAGCTAGCATCGACGTAACCCTTTACGACGAGCTCTTCGTCACCTCCATAAATGAGAAACATATCCTTAGTCCTCTTCAGGTACTTAAGGATATTCTTGACCGCTGTCCAGTGTTCCATGGCGGGATTACTTTGGTACCTTCCTACCAAACTTAGGGCAAGGTTTACATCAGATCTGGTACACAGCATGGCATACATAATAGACCCTATGGCCGAGGCATAGGGGACGACACTCATCTTTTCTCTATCTTCTGCCGTGGTCGGGCATTGAGCCGTGCTCAATTGCACACCTTGCAATATAGGCAAGAACCCCTTCTTGGACTGATCCATATTGGACTTCTTCAATATCTTGTCAAGGTAAGTACTTTGTGAAAGACCAATCAGGCGTCTCGATCTATATCTATAGATCTTGATGCCTAATATATAAGCAGCTTCTCCAAGGTCCTTCATTGAAAAACACTTGTTCAAGTAGGCCTTTATGCTTTCCAAGAATTCTATATCATTTCCCATCAACAGTATGTCATCCACATATAATATGAGAAATGCTACAGAGCTCCCACTCACTTTCTTGTAAACACAGGCTTCTCCATAAGTCTGTGTAAATCCAAACGCTTTGATCATCTCATCAAATGGAATGTTCCAACTCCGAGATGCTTGCACCAGCCCATAGATTGAGCGTTGGAGCTTGCACACCTTGTTAGCATTCTCAGGATCGACAAAACCTTCCGGCTGCATCATATACAATTCTTCCTTAAGAAAGCCGTTAAGGAATGCCGTTTTGACGTCCATTTGCCATATCTCATAATCATAGAATGCGGCAATTGCTAACAAGATTCGGACGGACTTAAGCTTCGCTACGGGTGAGAAGGTCTCATCGTAGTCAACCCCTTGAACTTGTCGATAACCCTAAGCGACAAGTCGAGCCTTGTAGACGGTCACATTACCATCTGCGTCTGTCTTCTTCTTAAAGATCCATTTATTTTCTATGGCTCGCCGATCATCGGGCAAGTCAGTCAAAGTCCATACTTCGTTTTCATACATGGATCCTATCTCGGATTTTATGGCTTTTAGCCATTTGTCAGAATCTGGTCCCGCCATCGCTTCTTCATAGTTCGAAGGTTCACCGTTTTCTAACAACATGATTTCCAAGACAGGGTTGCCGTACCACTCTGGTGCGGAACGTGTCCTTGTGGACCTACGAAATTCATTAGGAGCTTGATCCGAAGTATCTTGATCATCATCATTAACTTCCTCTCTAATCGGTGCAGGCACCACAGGAACATCTTCCTGAGCTGTGCCACTTTCCGGTTCAAGAGGTAATAATTCATCAAGTTCTACTTTCCTCCCACTTACTTCTTTTGAGAGAAACTCTTTATCTAGGAAGGACCCATTCTTAGAAACAAAGATCTTGCCTTCGGATCTGAGGTAGAAGGTATACCCTATGGTTTCCTTAGGGTATCCTATGAAGACGCATTTTTCCGACTTGGGTTCGAGCTTTTCAGGTTGAAGTTTCTTGACATAAGCATCGCATCCCCAAACTTTTAGAAACGACAGCTTAGGTTTCTTCCCAAACCATAATTCATACGGTGTCGTCTCAACGGATTTCGACGGAGCCCTATTTAAAGTGAATGTGGCAGTCTCTAAAGCATAGCCCCAAAATGAGAGCGGTAGATCGGTAAGAGACATCATAGATCGCACCATATCTAATAGAGTGCGATTACAATGTCCGGACACACCATTTCGCTGAGGTATTCCAGGCGGCGTGAGCTGTGAAACTATTCCACATTTCCTTAAGTGTGTGCCAAATTCCCGTCATGTTGATTCTCAACCTCACTCTAAAATTCCTTGAAATTTTCAAAGGTCTTAGACTTGTGTTTCATTAAGTAGACATACCCATATCTACTTAAGTCATCAGTGAGAGTGAGAACATAACGATAGCCACCGCGAGCCTCAACACTCATTGGACCGCACACATCAGTATGTATGATTTCCAATAAGTTGGTTGCTCGCTCCATTGTTCCGGAGAATGGAGTCTTGGTCATTTTACCCATGAGGCATGGTTCGCACGTGTCAAATGATTCATAATCAAGAGACTCCAAAAGTCCATCTGCATGGAGCTTCTTCATGCGTTTGACACCTATGTGACCAAGGAGGCAGTGCCACAAGTATGTGGGACTATCATTATCAACTTTACATCTTTTGGTATTCACACTATG
Source organism: Triticum urartu (assembly GCF_003073215.2). Classification (NCBI taxonomy): domain Eukaryota; kingdom Viridiplantae; phylum Streptophyta; class Magnoliopsida; order Poales; family Poaceae; genus Triticum; species Triticum urartu. The sequence goes on along the minus strand of NC_053026.1, from coordinate 4,902,387 downwards.
AACATGTGTAACATTGAGCTCGAGATTCATCAAGAATAAACCATTCACCAGCGGGGCATGACCATAAAACATATCTCTCATATAAATAGAACAACCATTATTCTTGGATTTAAATGAGTAGCCATCTCGAATTAAATGAGATCCTGATACAATGTTCATGCTCAAAGCTGGCACTAAATAACAATTATTAAGGTTTAAAACTAATCCCGTAGGTAAATGTAGAGGTAGCATGCCAACGGCGATCACATCGACCTTGGAACCATTCCCGACGCGCATCATCACCTCGTCCTTCACTAGTCTCCGCTTATTCCGCAGCTCCTGCTTTGAGTTACAAATATGAGCAACCGCACCGGTATCAAATATCCCAGGAGCTACTACGAGTACTGGTAAGGTACACATCAATTACATGTATATCACATATACCTTTAGTGTTGCCGGCCTTCTTGTCCGCTAAGTATTTGGGGCAGTTCCGCTTCCAGTGACCACTTCCCTTGCAATAAAAACACTTAGTCTCAGGCTTGGGTCCATTATTTGGCTTCTTCCCGGCAACTGGCTTACCGAGCGCGGCAACTCCCTTGCCGTCTTTCTTGAAGTTCTTCTTACCCTTGCCTTTCTTGAACTTAGTGGTTTTATTCACCATCAACACTTGATGTTCCTTTTTGATCTCCACCTCCGCTGATTTCAGCATTGAATATACCTCAGGAATGGTCTTTTCAATCCCCTGCATATTGAAGTTCATCACAAAGCTCTTGTAGCTCGGTGGAAGCGACTGAAGGATCCTGTCAATGACCGCGTCATCTAGGAGATTAACTTCCAGCTGAGTCAAGCGGTTGTGCAACCCGGACATTTTGAGTATGTGCTCACTGACAGAACTATTTTCCTCCATCTTACAACTGAAGAACTTGTCGGAGACTTCATATCTCTCGACCCGGGCATGAGCTTGGAAAACCATTTTCAGCTCTTCGAACATCTCATATGCTCCGTGTTCCTCAAAACGCTTTTGGAGCCCCGGTTCTAAGCTGTAAAGCATGCTGCACTGAACGAGGGAGTAATCATCAGCATGCTGCTGCCAAGTGTTCATAACGTCTTGGTTCTCTGGGATGGGTGCGTCACCTAGCGGTGCTTCTAGGACATAATCTTTCTTGGCAGCTATGAGGATGATCCTCAGGTTCCGGACCCAGTCCGTATAGTTGCCGCCATCATCTTTCAGCTTGGTTTTCTCTAGGAACGCGTTGAAGTTGAGGGCAACATTAGCGTGGGCCATTTGATCTACAAGACATATTGTAAAGATTTTAGACTAAGTTCATGATAATTAAGTTCATCTAATCAAATTATTCAATGAACTCCCACTCAGATAGACATACCTCTAGTCATCTAAGTGAAACATGATCCGAGTCAACTAGGCCGTGTCCGATCATCACGTGAGACGGACTAGTCAACATCGGTGAACATATCCATGTTGATCGTATCTTCTATACGACTCATGCTCGACCTTTCGGTCTTCCGTGTTCCAAGGCCATGTCTGTACATGTTAGGCTCGTCAAGTCAACCTACGTGTATTGCGTGTGTAAATCTGGCTTACACCCGTTGTATTCGAACATTAGAATCTATCACACCCGATCATCATGTGGTGCTTCGAAACAACGAACCTTCGCAACGGTGCACAGTTAGGGGGAACACTTTCTTGAAATTATTGCGAGGGATCATCTTATTTAAGCTACCGTCGTTCTAAGCAAATAAGATGTAAAACATGATAAACATCACATGCAATCAAATAGTGACATGATATGGCCAATATCATATTGCTCCTTTGATCTCCATCTTCGGGGCGCCATGATCATCTTCGTCACCGGCATGACACCATGATCTCCATCATCATGATCTCCATCATCGTGTCTTCATGAAGTTGTCTCATCATCTATTACTTCTACTACTATGGCTAACGGTTTAGCAATAAAGTAAAGTAATTACATGACGTTTATGTTGACACGCAGGTCATAAATAAATTAAGACAACTCCTATGGCTCCTGCCGGTTGTCATACTCATCGACATGCAAGTCGTGATTCCTAATACAAGAACATGATCAATCTCATACATCACATATATCATTCATCACATCTTTTGGCCATATCACATCACACGGCACATGCTGCAAAAACAAGTTAGACGTCCTCTAATTGTTGTTGCAAATTTTTACGTGGCTGCTATAGGTTTCTAAACAAGAACGTTTCTTACCTAAGCCAAAACCACAACGTGATATGCCAATTTCTATTTACCCTTCATAAGGACCCTTTTCATCGAATCCGATCGGACTAAAGTGGGAGAGACAGACACCCGCTAGCCACCTTATGCAACTAGTGCATGTCAGTCCGTGGAACCTGTCTCACGTAAGCGTACGTGTAAGGTCGGTCCGGGACGCTTCATCCCACAATGCCGCCGAATCAAGATAAGACTAGTAACAGCAAGTGTCGGTGTCAAAACCGGCGGATCTCGGGTAGGGGGTCCCGAACTGTGCGTCAAGGTCGGATGGTAACATGAGACAAGGGACAAGATGTTTTTTTACCCAGGTTCGGGCCCTCTCGATGGAGGTAATACCCTACTCATGCTTGATTAATATTGATGATATGGGTAGTACAAGAGTAGATCTACCACAAGATCAAGGAGGCTAAACCCTAGAAGCTAGCCTATGGTATGATTGTTGTGTATGGAGTTGATTGCCTATGGACTACAACCCTCCAGTTTATATAGACACCGGATAGGGTTAGGGTTACATAGAGTCGGTTACAATGGTAGGAGATCTTGAATATCCGCATCGCCAAGCTTGCCTTCCACGCCAAGGAAAGTCCCATCCGGACACGGGATGAACTCTTCAATCTTGTATCTTCATAGTCCAGGAGTCCGGCTGAAGGTATAGTCCGGCTACCCGAACACCCCCTAATCCAGGACTCCCTCAGTAGCCCCCGAACCAGGCTTCAATGACGATGAGTCCGGCGCGCAGATTGTTCGGCATTGCAAGGCGGGTTCCTCTCCAAATCTTGTGTACATGTAGGAATAATGTCCGATTTTTGTAATGTAGTGCTCCTCGGCTTCCACGCCCAATAATGGCCGTCTTCCACGTGTTCAAACGAATGCGAAAAGCCGGGGTGTTTTTACATCCACACCCCTAGCCGTATAATCAAGCCACCTATTTAACGGGATGGGGATTTAGGTCCAAACCACATCTTCTCCTTTCCGCAAGTTATCATCAGAGCGCTTCCAGCAAAGGTCCATTCCAACATGACCAGCCGTCGCAGCTCCTCCCCTCGCCCCTCCGGTCCCAAACCCGGGGACTGGGAGAGTTGCACCATCCCGCATAGCGAGTTAGCGTCACTTCAGGCCAAGGGATTTCTCCCTCAGGCATAGATGGTCCCGGTCCGAGCCGGTCTCGCCACCTATAATGGCGGAAAACAAGCGGAGAGCACCCCCAATCCTTCTAAAGGAGAGCGGGTGTGCCTCATCCCCTATCTAATAAGGGGACTGGGATTTCCAATTCACCCATTTCTCCGCGGGCTTCTGGAGTTCTACGGCCTCCAGCTGCACAACCTCACGCCTGCCTCCGTATTGCATATTGCGGGTTTCGTCGCCCTTTGCGAGCTATTTTTAGGCATTGAGGCTCATTTCGCGCTGTGGAAGAGGTTGTTCTGCCTGGTGCCCCATTCTAAAGAGGGGTCTATATACCAAGTGGGCGGAGCCGAAGTATGGCGCATCGCCGGGACCGGATACCTATCCGGAACCCCGAAGAAGGCGTTCGAGGACTGGCCTTCGGAATGGTTTTATATAGATGACGTCCCGCTACCGGACCCTATCCGGGTCGGTCTCCGTGAGTTCAACAGTGCTCCATTGAAGAAACGCTTGAGCTGGCGTCCGCGGAGCTCTCAGAGAGAAAGCGACAGAGACGTCCTTTACCTGATGGGCCGGATAAGACTGTTGGCTCATTCCGGACTAACCATGATTGGAGTCATGGCCGCATGCATTATGCGGGGGGTGCAACCACTTCAATATAGAGGCCACCCCATGTGGGATTTCAACGGGGAGGATGACGCCACCCGTTATGGTCGTAAGGGGCCGGCTTCAGTTGCCGCCCTAGTAAAGATCTTATCCTCTTTGTACAAGGGAGAAAAGGAGGAATTCCTCAGCGTCAACCCGCAGGCCGGATTTACTATGTACTATCCTCCAAGTTGGGTAAGTGAACAACTGCGCTTGCCCGTTTGTTTTGTACTCCCATGGTTAGATATGTAGTCTAACGACTTCAATGCAGGAACTACGACAGGTGGTAAAGGATATAAACAGCCGCCCTCCACAACCCGAGGACCCAGAACGGTCCCTCGATCTGGACTCCGAAGAGGATCCGGACATATCGGTGGAGCTTATCGACGGGGTGTTCCATCAGCTAAGCAAGGAAAATACCTTGGTAGCCATCACGGCTGATTACCCAGGGTTAATCCCGGCCTCCCAGGTGACAGAAACCGGAGTCTCATTCCCTTGAGAGAGATTCCACTCTCACGTATTCCGGTGTTTCTGACGACAACCGTGTTTTGCAGGGGAGATTTCCGAGGCAGGAGGCCAAACCTGCGGCGGCTAGCCAACGAGGGGCCGCAAGGCCCCATGGGGCAAAAAGGAATGTAGTCCGGACTGAGATGCCGGCGCAAAGGTATAGCGCACCCTCTTCTTCCCTGGTGTTATTCTGTCCGGGCATATTAACGTTCGTGCTATCTTCAGAACGAAGAGACCTTGCCAGACTATATCCGGAGAGGTTGCCAGTCGCGCCTCCACCAGCCAGGCTCCAACGTCTGGCCAGGAAGCGGAGGCGAGCACAAGGCGCGCACCAGACGCTCCTCCGACAGAGGATGCGGACAGGCTGTCTGCCACAAATTCTGAAGTGGAGAGTGCCATGAACCACAGGCGTCGCCGGACAGTTCTACGCGACGCTTGTTTCTCCCAAGAGGCTTTAGATGCCTTTAATTCGGGAGATGCGTACCTCCGTGCCGCTCAAAATGGTTTAGCCAGAGCCACGGAGCAGTATGTAAAAGACATACGGGTAAGAAAATTTTGGTCAAATATATATATACCCGTAGCCCCCGAGACTTGAAATAGTTAGAGCAACTGATTTAAGGATCATTTAATATTCAAGTTCTTACAGAGAAGAATACTGTACTGTCCCAGGAGCTGGAAAAGTGCAAGGCCCAACTAGAGGCCGCACTAGCCGCAGCAGGGGAGTCCAAAGAGACCCCCTCAGGTAAGATACACTTCGAATGATTAGTATTGTGCGGTGTGGGTGCAAATCTGACAAATCATGTTGCAGATGGCGCCGGACTCGATCCGGAAAAGCAACAACTCTTACGCCGGCTAAAGGCCGGTGAGAGTACGTTGACAAAGGTGAGGTGAGAGAAGAATGATCTTCAGGATGCCAACACCAGGCTGGACGTCGAACTTAAAGATGTTCGTGGCCAGCTGTCGGACTCCGCGAAGGAGAATCAGCGGCTTCGACGCGGCATATTTAGTAAGTGCTTGAACGAACTTTGAAAAAAGAGTTCGGTGAGGAAATCGACTAACAGAGTAATGTCTGTAGGTATGCTCACAGGACGTCCTGCAGAGGAGATGCCCAGTTCTACGGGTGACCTTCTTCCCGAACTCATGCAACTGCACGAGCGAATTCGGCAGGCGATGCGAGGTGTTGCCCAAGCCTTATGGCCTGCCCACTCCATGCCCGAGGGCCTTGGAGAGCTTGAGGAGAAGCTGAAGGGAGCTAGGCGGCGCTTCCGGTTATGGAAGATATCGGCCTGCCGACAAGGCGCTAGGGAAGCCTGGGCCATGGTGAAGACCCGTTTTACAAAGTCTGACCCAAACCACATGGCCGAGGTCGGACCAGTGGGGCCTGACGGGAAGGAGATCCCTGTGAGCTTAGTATACGGCCAAGTAGAGTTGGCCGCGAAGTATTCCCAGCAGGACTGTAAATTAGACAGCCTGTTAGATGGTATAGAAGAGGAATACAATCAGCCAGAATGACTATGTAATTTTGAATTGACATGTGTAATGCCTTCTAGCCGGATTGTAGATCGTTTGTCGTTGCCGACCTTTTCGCTTCAACCTCGGGACCTGACGGTCCGGAGTGTGTCCGAATACCATAGCGGTTATATAAGAATCGTGGTATGCGTGGAGACCAGGCGTAGGGGTCATTAGTGCTTTATCAGACAAGTGCCGAACTAGTTATGTTATATTACATGGTTAGTAAGAAACATCTTCCAGAGAGAATAGTTCCGTTAGGGGTTCCTTTCGCTGGGAGGCATGCCCTAAAGTGCATGTCCGGACTGCATAAAAAGACGTAGAAAAAAGCATCTGGGGGCGCATAGAATGAGTAAAGAGATCATCTTTTATCTCACCGACCGAATATTCCCTTAAGAACACTAGCTTTCGGCTTCACCCAGTCTGAGGTACACATCCGGCTGACCCGGCAGTAACAATCGCAGAGGTGCTCCCTTTACCGCCTAGCCGAACAATCGGGAACGTAGGGGTAAGCACAGGAGCCAGGCAACCCAGCTTGGCCAAAACTTAAGTCATATCGATGCATATAATGGTGAAAAAAAAGGGTACATGCGGAAGTTTGACGCATGTGTTGGGCGTGAAGCTCGTATAAATAAGCTTCTGTTAAAGAAGCCCCCAGGTTTAATGAGCGCGAGTGGCGTGTCACTAGATGAGCCTTTGAGGGCTATAAAAGAAAAGAGGGGAAGGAGAGAAATGTAAGACAGAAAAATGCAAAAAATGGACAGAGGAAGGAGACGAACACAGAGTCCGGCGCTAGGCATAGAATCTTCGGAGACGGGTGGAGTTCCACGGGTTCGGCTCGAGTCAGTTATCCGACGCATCTCGCAGGCGGTACGCCCCGCCAGTCAGGACTTGGTCGATTATGAATGGACCTTCCCGCTTGGGCTTGAGTTTGTCCTTTTTCTTATCCAGCAGGCGTAGAACTAGTTCGCCAACATTGTAATTTTTGGCCCGTACTTCTCTGCTTTGATATCTTCAGGCCTGCTGTTGATAAAATGCAGAACGGGCTTTTGCCATGTCACGCTCCTCCTCCAGGGCGTCCAAGTTGTCCTGCCGATCGAGCTCGGCTTCTCTTTCTTCGTACATGCGCACTCTAGGTGAGTCATGAATTATGTCACAGGGCAGAACTACCTCTGCGCCGTACACCATAAAAAATGGTGTGTATCCGGTGGTGCGATTTGGCGTGGTCCGCAGCCCCCATAGCACGGAGTCGAGCTCCTCTACCCAGTGCGTGTTAGATTCCTTGAGGGACCGCACCAGTCTGGGTTTAATGCCGCTCATGATAAGACCATTTGCACGTTCGACCTGGCCATTGGTTTGTGGGTGATAGACGAAAGCATAATCGAGCTTGATGCCCATGTTTTTGCACCAGAGTTTTACCTCGTCAGCGGTAAAGTTTGTACCGTTATCGGTTATGATGCTGTGGGGGACGCCATAACGGTGTACAACCCGGATATGAAGTCTATCATAGGTCCGGATTCGGCCGTTTTAACAGGCTTGGCTTCTATCCATTTGGTGAATTTATCCACCATGACCAGTAAGTATTTTTTTCCTATCGGTCCCACCTTTAAGGGGTCCGACCATGTCAAGCCCCCAGACCGCAAAAGGCCAGGTGATGGGTATAGTTTGGAGTGCGGTGGGTGGCATATGGCTTTGGTTGGAAAAAAGTTGGCAACCAGCGCATCGTTGGACTAGGTCCTGAGCGTCTGCCCGGGCCGTCGGCCAATAAAAGCCTGTACGGAAAGCCTTGCTAACAAGGGACCGAGCAGCGGCGTGGTGACCATCGAGTCCGGCATGAATTTCAGCCAGAAGGTTCCGCCCTTCCTCTTCGGAGATGCACCTTTGAAGGACTTCGGTAGTGCTTTTCTTATAAAGCTCTCCCTCATGGACTCTATAGGCTTTAGATCGCCGCACTATGCAGCGGGCCTCGTTTTGGTCCTCCGGGAGTTCCTGCCTAGTAAGGTAGGCTAGGAATGGTTCTGTCCACGGGGCGATGACCGCCATTATTACGTGGGCTGAAGGTGTAATTTCATTGGGAGAGCCTCCAATTGTGTCAGATTGTTCGGCGTCGAGTGGTGCGGCTGGGTCCGGGCTGTTATTTGCGGGTTCCCCCTCCCATGCTACGGATGGCTTGACAATCTTTCCAAAAAGATGTTGGGGGGACTGCATCGTGTCTTGCTCCGATGCATGCCAGGACGTCCGCTGCTTGATTGTTTTCTCGGGCTATATGGTGAAACTCCAGCCCTTCGAACCGAGCTGACATTTTTAGGACGGCGTTGCGGTAAGCTGCCATTTTTGGGTCCTTGGCGTCGAAGTCTCCATTTATTTGGGATATCGCGAGGTTTGAATCCCCGTGTACCTCTAGGCGCTGGATACCCATGGATATTGCTATCCGGAGGCCATGTAGGAGGGCCTCATATTCGGCTGCATTGTTGGAATCCATGTACATGATCTGGAGCACATATTGGGCTGTGTCTCTTGTGGGGGACGTCAGGACGACGCCAGTCCCCAGTCTGGCCAACATTTTGGAGCCGTCGAAATGCATAATCCAGTTTGAATATGTGCCGTACTCTTTAGGGAGCTCGGCCTCCGTCCATTCTGCGACGAAGTCGGCCAAAACTTGCGATTTAATAACTCGCCGTGGCTTATAGGTTATATCGAACGGGAGAAGCTCGATGGCCCATTTTGCAATCCGGCCCGTTGCGTCGCAGTTGTTGATAATATCGTTGAGTGATACTTCCGAGGCTACTGTTATGGAACACTCTTGAAAGTAGTGTCAGAGCTTTCGGGATGCCATGAATACCGCGTATGCAATCTTTTGATAATGCGGGTACTGTGATTTGCATGGAGTGAGGATGGTGGATACGTAGTAGACCGGCCTTTGAAGGGGGAATTTGTGTCCATCCGTTTCCCGCTCGACAATGAGTACTGCGCTGACAACTTGATGTGTTGCTGCAATGTACAATAACATTGGTTCGCCAGTGTTCGGTGCGGCAGGACTGGGTTTGTTGCCAATATGGCTTTTATTTCATCAAGTCCGGTCGTGGCGGCCTCCATCCACTCGAAGTGTTTGGTGCGCCGAAGGAGGCGATAGAGGGGTAGTGCCTTTTCTCCCAAGCGGGAGATGAAGCGGCTTAAAGCCGCCACGCATCCGGTTAATTTTTGTATTTGTTTGAGGTCCTTTGGGATATCCAATTGTGACAAAGCTCGGATCTTGGTTGGATTTGCTTCAATTCCTCTACCGGATACAATGAAGCCCAAGAGCTTTCCGGCTGGAACGCCGAAGACGCATTTTTCCGGGTTGAGCTTGATGTCATATTTTCGGAGGTTATCGAATGTAAGCCTCAAGTCGTCTGCTAGAGATTCGACATGTCTTGATTTGACGACCACATCGTCCACATACGCCTCCACTGTTTTGCCGATCTGATTTGCCAGACATGTCTGGATCATGTGTTGATATGTTGCGCCAGCGTTTTTTAGCCCGAAGGGCATTGTGTTGAAGCAGAATGGGCCGTATGGTGTGATGAATGCTGTTGCAGCTTGGTCTGATTCTGCCATCTTGATTTGATGGTAACCGGAGTATGCGTCGAGGAAACACAACAAATCGTGTCCTGCAGTGGCATCGATAATTTGGTCGATGCGGGGGAGGGGGAAGGGATCCTTTGGGCAAGCCTTGTTAAGGTCTTTAAAGTCGACACACAGGCACCAGGATTTGTCCTTCTTTGGTACCATCACCAGGTTTGCTAGCCAGTCCGGATGTTTTATGTCTCTGATGAATCTGGCCTCCAATAGCTTGGCTAGCTCCTCTTCCATAGCTTGTCTCTTGGGTTCAGAAAAACGCCGAAGGGCTTGTTTGACAGGTTTAAATCCTTTTAGGATATTTAAGCTGTGTTCGGCCAGCCTGCGTGGGATCCCTGGCATGTCTGAAAGGTGCCAGGCGAAGATGTCCCAGTTCTCTCGTAGGAACTCTCGTAGTGCGGCGTCTGCATCAGGGTTCAGTCATGCCCCGATTGAAGCTGTTTTATTGGGGTCCGTTGGATGGACCTGGAATTTGACTATTTCGTCGGCTGGCTTGAAGGATGTGGATTTGGATCTCTTATCGAGTATCACATCATCCCTGTTAACCGTGGAGCGCAGCGCAGTCAGTTCCTCGGCCACTAAGGCTTCGGATAGCGCCTCAAGGGCTAATGCGGTCGTCTTGTTTTCGGCGCGGAGTGCTATGTCCGGATCACTAGCTAGAGTGATAATTCCATTCGGCCCGGGCATCTTAAGCTTCATGTACCCGTAACGGGGTATTGCTTGGAAGATTGTGAATGCTTCTCGCCCTAGTAAAGCGTTATATCTGCTCTTAAACGGGGCCACCTGAAACGTGACTTCTTCGGACCTGTAATTATCTGGCGTGCCGAACACCACATCTAGTGTGATTTTTCCTGTGCAGCGCGCTTCCCGACTGGGGATTATTCCTCTAAAGGTTGTGCTGCTTCGCTCGATGCGGTTCCAGTCTATTTCCATTTTTTGAAGGGTTTCCTCATAAATGAGGTTCAGTCCGCTGCCTCCATCCATGAGCACCTTGGTGAGGTTAAAGCCGTCCACTATGGGACTGAGGACCAATGCGGCTGGTGCTCGGGCTGTTCGGAATCTAGGTTCATCACTTGCGTTGAAGGTAATAGCAGTGTCGCTCCATGGATTTATTGTTGCAACTTGATAGACTTCGGCGAGGCTGCGGAGTGTTCTTTTTCGCATATTGTTTGATGCGAAAGTCTCGAAGATTGTGAGAACGGTACTGGTGTCCTCGGGCTGGCTTTCTGCGGCCTCTAGAATTAAGAGGTCCTGGCCAATTTTGGCCACCTGCCGGAGTATCCAACATGCTCTAAGGCGTGAGTTGGTGTGGCGTCCTCTGTACTGTGAATTCTACAGGGTCCATCAAGCCACCTTTCCAGTACGGTTCCATGCCCTGTAGAGGGTTTTGGTTTTTTGGTGTTTATATCGGGTGTCCTATGATGATGCACCCTCTTAGTTCGGACGGGATTACTATTCAAGGCCGGATTATCCCAAAACTTTATTTCGGTTTTCCAAGCGCTTTCCATCGCACAGTATTTTTGTACTATGGACGCCAAGTCAGCGAAGCGTGTAATATCACGACGACTTACGGCGTTAAGGATTCCCTCGTCCGTGCAATTACTGCAGAAAATTGAGATTGCGTCTCCCTCGCGACAATCCTTTATCCTATTCATAACCAGGAGGAATCTGGCCCAGTAATGATGTACTGTTTCCTCGGTCCTCTGCCTGATTTGGGAGAGATCGCTTATGTTCAGGTGGGCGGGTGTCGTTGAATCTGAAACCTCACCCAATCCAAGATTCGGAGGCCGAAGAGTTTCCGAACTCTGAAGTTCGGATTCTTGGATATTGTCCAACGAATCTAGCCCGTTGCCTGATCCTAAGCTCAGGTCTTGAGTTACATCCTCCTCTCCGCGGGTATCCGGCTTGGAGGAGTCGGGAATTCGGACGTAGCTAGTCCTTAAAATAGATGAAGGGTCGCTGCACTGCGCCTCTACCACGGCAACGTGGTGGGTGACTTGGGGAAAGTTAATTTCTCTTAGATCGGGTTTAAGCCCAACCTGGTCGTAATCCGTAGCGACCCCCAGGGCGGCGATGCGATCCAAGAGCTCATTTACGGAAGAGAGCTCCATTGGATCTAGCTGCTCGACGAGCTCCGAGCTGACGTGTAGGTTGCTTTTGATGACCCGAGAGGTCACCGTCGACGCAACAGCCGAACAGGCGGTCATGAGGAAACCACCTAGCCGGAGGGTTTGGCCAACAGCCAAGGCTCCCTTAGCAACGGCGCCGTCTTTAAAGACGGGAGGAGGCATCCTTCCTGATTGTGACGGCATAGAGGAACTCTCAATGAAAGCACCAATGTCGGTGTCAAAACCGGCGGATCTCAGGTAGGGGGTCCCGAACTATGCGTCAAGGTTGGATGGTAACAGGAGACAAGGGACAAGATGTTTTTTTACCCAGGTTCGGGCCCTCTCGATGGACGTAATACCCTACTCCTGCTTGATTAATATTGATGATATGGGTAGTACAAGAGTAGATCTACCATGAGATCAAGGAGGCTAAACCCTAGAAGCTAGCCTATGGTATGATTGTTGTGTATGGAGTTGATTGCCTACGGACTACAACCCTCCGGTTTATATAGACACCGGATAGGGTTAGGGTTACATAGAGTCGGTTACAATGGTGGAAGATCTTGAATATCCGCATCGCCAAGCTTGCCTTCCACGCCAAGGAAAGTCCCATCCGGACACGGGACGAAGTCTTCAATCTTGTATCTTCATAGTCCAGGAGTCCGGCTGAAGGTATAGTCCGGCTACCCGAACACCCCCTAATCCAAGACTCCCTCAGCAAGATAATTGAGAATATCGACACCCACAACTGCTTTGTGTTCTACTCGTGCATAGAAACTACGCATAGACCTAGCTCATGATGCAACTATTGGGGAACGTAGCAGAATTTAAAATTTTCTACGCATCACCAAGATCAATCTATGGGGTACTCTAGCAACGAGAGGGATAGGAGTGCATCTACATACCCTTGTAGATCGCAAGCGGAAGCGTTCAAGTGAACGGGGTTGACGGAGTCATACTCGTCGTGATCCAAATCACCGATGACCGAGTGCCGAACGGACGGCACCTCCGCGTTCAACACACGTACGGTTGGGGAAGACGTCTCCTCCTTCTTGATCCAGCAAGGGGGAAGGAGAGGTTGACGGAGATACAGCAGCACGACGGCGTGGTGGTGGATGCAGTGGGGTTCTCGCCAGGGCTTCGCCAAGCTCAGCGAGAGGGAGAGGTGTTACGGGAGGGAGAGGGAGGCGCCAGGGGCTAGGGTGCAGATGCCCTCCCTCCCCCCCCCCCCCCCCCCCCCCCCCCACTATATATAGGCCCCCTGGGGGGAGGCGGCCCTAGGAGATGCAATCTCCAGGGGGCGGCGGCCAAGGGGGGTGCCTTGCCCCCCAAGCCAAGTGGGGCGCCCCCCACCCCTAGGGTTTCCAACCCTAGGCGCAGGGGGAGGCCCAAGGGGGGGTGCACCAGCCCACCAGGGGCTGGTTCCCCTCCCACTTTAGCCCATGGGGCCCTTCGGGATAGGTGGCCCCAACCGGTGGACCCCCGGGACCCTTCCGGTGGTCCCGGTACAATACCGATTACCCCCGAAACTTTCCCGATGGCCGAAACTTGACTTCCTATATATAAATCTTTACCTCCGGATCATTCCGGAACTCCTCGTGACGTCCAGGATCTCATCCGGGACTCCGAACAACTTTCGGGTTACTGCATACTAATATCTCTACAACCCTAGCGTCGTCACCGAACCTTAAGTGTGTAGACCCTACGGGTTCGGGAGACATGGAGTCATGACCGAGACGACTCTCCGGTCAATAACCAACAGCGGGATCTGGATACCCATGTTGGCTCCCACATGCTCCTCGATGATCTCATCGGATGAACCATGATGTCGAGGATTCAATCAATCCCGTATATAATTCCCTTTGTCAATCGATACGTTACTTGCTCGAGACTCGATCGTCGGTATCCCAATACCTCGTTCAATCTCATTACCGGCAAGTCACTTTACTCGTACCGTAATGCATGATCCCATGATCAACCACTTGGTCACATTGAGCTCATTATGATGATGCATTATCGAGTGGGCCCAGAGATACCTCTCCGTCATACGGAGTGACAAATCCCAGTCTCGATTCGTGCCAACCAAACAGACACTTTCGGAGATACCCGTAGTGCACCTTTATAGTCACCCAGTTACGTTGTGACGTTTGGCACACCCAAAGCACTCCTACGGTATCCGGGAGTTGCACAATCTCATGGTCTAAGGAAATGATACTTGACATTTGGAAAAGCTCTAGCAAATGAACTACACGATCTTTGTGCTATGCTTAAGATTGGGTCTTGTCCATCACATCATTCTCCTAATGATGTGATCCCGTTATCAATGACATCCAATGTCCATAGTCAGGAAACCATGACTATATGTTGATCAACGAGCTAGTCAACTAGAGGCTCACTAGGGACGTGTTGTGGTCTATGTATTCACACATGTATTATGATCTCCGGATAACACAATTATAGCATGAACAATAGACAATTATCATGAACAAAAGAAATATAATAATAACCATTTTATTATTGCCTCTAGGGCATATTTCCAACACTAAGCGGTTGCGATTGTCGTAGAAGCAATAGTTGGCGAGATGACAACGATGCTTCGATGGATTTCAAGGTGTCAATACGGTGACGATGGTGATCATGACGGTGCTTTGGAGATGGAGATCAAAGGCACAAGACAATGATGGCCATATCATATCACTTATATTGATTGCATGTGATGTTTATCCTTTATGCATCTTATTTTGCTTAGTACGGCGGTAGCATTACACTAGTAGAAAAAGGGTCAAACGTGAAGCACATTAGTGCCGGTTTGAATTTGAGCCGGCACTAATGTGTCCATTAGTGCTGGTTCCAACGGCTAGCCGGGCCGCTCTCATTAGTACCGGTTCATGGCGAACCTTTAACACCGGTTCGTCCCATGAACCGGTACTAATGAGAGTGGTGGCAGGATGTTGTCAGTCTGGGGCCCCTCCAGCACCTTTAGTACCGGTTCGTGTCACGAACCGGTACTAAAGGTCGTCCTACATAAACCCTTCGTCCACTCACTGAGCTCGCTCTGTTCTTCCCCTTTCCCCTCCCTCTCTGTTCTTCCCCTCTTCCTCTTGAGCTCATCACACATTTTGCCCAAAATTTGTCAAGATTTGAAGGTCCCCATCGATTCAAATGATCACAAAGGTTAGCAACTTTGTCCTTTCATCTCTTGTTGCTAGATTAGCTCTTGCAATGCTTTATATGGTGTTTAATTTGTGAGTTTAGTAATTTGGGAGCAATTATATGTGCTAGTATTTGATTTATATGCAATTTGAGGTCAAAAATAACACTTAGTTTGCATATGTAGGTGTGGTTTACTTAGTGCCTTCAAAATCTCCGCCGTAAACACCGTCGATCGCCTGCACCGCCCCGTCGCCGGCACCACCTTGTGGTGAGCCTCTTGTTCATGAAATTTTATATAAAAATTGATGTTTGTGTGATTTGGATATATAGTTACTCGTATAATTATCTTACCCGTACGTTGTTTGTTATACATAGTGCCATGGTTTTGATATCCGTCCCTGTCGGCCCTCGTTCTTGTTATGATTCGGATGTGGTACATATATTCTCTTTTAAAACTAGTTGCATTTCGTGTTTATGACAAATTATGCCCATCAAGTTGACATAGATATTTTTCTAGGAGGTATGTGAACCAGAAATTCCAACCGACCCTATTGTCGAGAGGTTAAATTTAGTTGAAAGAGAAAACGAGTACTTGAAAGAAAAATTGAAAAGAATTGAGGGGGAGAAGATGGAATTGGAGTTGCATGTTGCCGATGTCGTCGATGATCACAAGATCAATATGGAGAAAATGCGCTTGAAGATTAGAAAGATTAGAAAATATGCCATCGATAGTGAGGCTTCGTATCATTATGTTGTTGGATCAATTGTTACCTTAGTTGCGATCTTGATCGCATTTGTTGTTGCATTTAAATGCTTTAGCTAGAGAGTTATTTGTTTGTTGCATTTAAGTGTTGTATGAACTTGTATTAAGTTGGTGTTTTTGGTGCTGTGTATTGAAGATGAGCCGACAATGGATGTACGTTGACCGATGCTCTCCCGAGTTCACTAATGGCGTGCAAACTTTTCTACTTGCGGCTGAGGCAAACAAGCGGGCGGATGGTTTTATGCCTTGTCCATGTGCTGTCTATAAGAATGGTCGAAATTACTCTAAGTCAAGAATCATTCACATCCACCTGTTTAAGTCCGGTTTCGTGCCCCGCTATAATGTTTGGACCAAGCACGGAGAAAGAGGGGTTATGATGGAAGACAATGAAGAAGAAGAAGAGGACGACGACAACTATCTGAAGGAAATATGCCCTAGAGGCAATAATAAAGTTATTATTTATTTCCTTATTTCATGATAAATGTTTATTATTCATGCTAGAATTGTATTAACCGGAAACATAATACATGTGTGAATACATAGACAAACAAAGTGTCACTAGTATGCCTCTACTTGACTAGCTCGTTAATCAAAGATGGTTATGTTTCCTAACCATAGACAAAGAGTTGTTATTTGATTAACGGGATCACATCATTAGGAGAATGATGTGATTGACATGACCCATTCCATTAGCTTAGCACCCGATCGTTTAGTATGTTGTTATTGCTTTCTTCATGACTTATACATGTTCCTATGACTATGAGATTATGCAACTCCCGTTTGCCGGAGGAACACTTTGTGTGCTACCAAACGTCACAACGTAACTGGGTGATTATAAAGGAGCATTACAGGTGTCTCCAAAGGTAGATGTTGGGTTGGCGTATTTCGAGATTAGGATTTTTCACTCCGATTGTCGGAGAGGTATCTCTGGGCCCTCTCGGTAATGCACATCACATAAGCCTTGCAAGCATTGCAACTAATGAGTTAATTGCGAGATGATGTATTACAGAACTAGTAAAGAGACTTGCCGGTAACGAGATTGAATTAGGTATTGAGATACCGACGATCGAATCTCGGGCAAGTAACATACCGATGACAAAGGGAACAACGTATGTTGTTATGCGGTCTGACCGATAAAGATCTTCGTAGAATATGTGGGAGCCAATATGAGCATCCAGGTTCCGCTATTGGTTATTGACCGGGGACGTGTCTCAGTCATGTCTACATTGTTCTCGAGACCGGTTCTCCCGACGTGCTTTGCACAAAGGTGGCTAGCAGGTGTCAGTTTCTCCAACTTTAGTTGAACCGAGTGTGGCTACGCCCGGTCCTTGCGAAGGTTAAAACAGCACCAACTTGACAAACTATCGTTGTAGTTTTGATGTGTAGGTAAGATTGGTTCTTGCTTAAGCCCGTAGCAGCCACGTAAAACTTGCAACAACAAAGTAGAGGACGTCTAACTTGTTTTTGCAGGGCATGTTGTGATGTGATATGGTCAAGACATGATGCTAAATTTTATTGTATGAGATGATCATGTTTTGTAACCGAGTTATCGGCAACTGGCAGGAGCCATATAGTTGTCGCATTATTGTATGCAATGCAACTGCGCTGTAATGCTTTACTTTATCACTAAGCGGTAGCGATAGTCGTGGAAGCATAAGATTGGCGAGACGACAATGATGCTACGATGGTGATCAAGGTGTCGCGCCGGTGACGACGGTGATCACGACGGTGCTTCGAAGATGGAGATCACAAGCACAAGATGATGATGGCCATATCATATCACTTATATTGATTGCGTGTGATGTTTATCTTTTATGCATCTTATCTTGCTTTGATTGACGGTAGCATTTTAAGATGATCTCTCACTAATTATCAAGAAGTGTTCTCCCTGAGTATGCACCGTTGCGAAAGTTCTTCGTGCTGAGACACCACGTGATGATCGGGTGTGATAGGCTCTACGTTCAAATACAGCGGGTGCAAAACAGTTGCACACGCGGAATACTCAGGTTATACTTGACAAGCCAAGCATATACAGATATGGCCTCGGAACACGGAGACCGAAAGGTCGAGCGTGAATCATATAGTAGATATGATCAACATAGTGATGTTCACCATTGAAACTACTCCATCTCACGTGATGATCGGACATGGTTTAGTTGATTTGGATCACGTGATCACTTAGAGGATTAGAGGGATGTCTGTCTAAGTGGGAGTTCTTAAGTAATATGATTAAATTGAACTTAAATTTATCATGAACTTAGTCATGATAGTATTTTGCAAATTATGTTGTAGATCAATAGCTCGCATTGTTGCTTCCCTGTGTTTATTTTGATATGTTCCTAGAGAAAACTAAGTTGAAAGATGATGGTAGCAATTACACGGACTGGGTCCGTAACTTGAGGATTATCCTCATTGCTGCACAGAAGAATTATGTCCTTGATGCACCGCTAGGTGACAGACCTATTGCAGGAGCAGATGCAGACGTTATGAACGTTTGGCTAGCTCAATATGATGACTACTTAATAGTTTAGTGCACCATGCTTAACGGCTTAGAATCGGGACTTCAAAGACGTTTTGAACGTCATGGACCATATGAGATGTTCCAGGAGTTGAAGTTAATATTTCAAGCAAATACCTGAGTTGAGAGATATAAAGTCTCCAACAAGTTCTATAGCTAAAAGATGGAGGAGAATCGCTCAACTAGTGAGCATGTGCTCAGATTGTCTGGGTACTACAATCGCTTGAATCAAGTGGGAGTTAATCTTCCAGATTAGAGATAGCTGCATTCAAGTTAAATAGGGCACCATCTAAATACGTTGAGACGACACCGTATGAACTATGGTTTGGCAAGAAACCTAAGTTGTCATTTCTTAAAGTTTGAGGTTGCAATGCTTATGTGAAAAAGTTTCAACCTGATAAGCTCAAACCCAAATCGGAGAAGTGCGTCTTCATAGGATACCCAAAAGAAAATGTTGGGTACACCTTCTATCACAGATCCAAAGGCAAGACATTCGTTGCTAAGAATGGATCCTTTCTAGAGAAGGAATTTCTCTCGAAAGAAGTGAGTGGGAGGAAAGTAGAACTTGATGAGGTAACTGTACCTGCTCCATTATTGGAAAGTAGTTCATCACAGAAATCTGTTCTTGTGACTACTACACCAATTAGTGAGGAAGCTAATGATGATGATCATGTAACTTCATATCAAGTTACTACCAAATCTCGTAGGTTAACCAGAGTGAGATCCGCACCAGAGTGGTACAGTAATCTTGTTTCGATGGTCATTCTACTTGACCATGACGAACCTACGAACTATGAGGAAGCGATGATGAGCCCAGATTCCGCAAAATGGCTTGAGGCCATGAAATCTGAGATAGGATCCATGTATGAGAACAAAGTATGGACTTTGGTTGACTTGCCCGATGTTCGGCAAGCCATTGAGATTAAATGGATCTTCAAGAGGAAGACGGACGCTGATAGTAGTGTCACTATCTACAAAAGCTAGAATTGTCGTAAAAAGGTTTTCGACAAGATCAAGGTGTTAACCATGATGAGAGTTTCTCACTCGTATCTATGCTTAAGTCTGTCCGAATCATGTTAGCAATTGCCGCGTTTTATGAAATCTGGCAAGTGGATAAACAAAACTGCATTCCTTAATAGATTTATTAAAGAAGAGTTGTATATGATGCAACAAGAAAGTTTTGTCAATCCTAAAGGTGCTAACAAAATATGCAAGCTCTAGTGATCCATCTTTGGACTGGTCCAAGCATCTCGGAGTTGGAATATACGCTTTGATAAGTTGATCAAAGCATATAGTTTTATACAGACTTGCAGTGAAGCCTGTATTACAAGAAAGTGAGTGGGAGCACTACAACATTTCTGATAAGTATATGTGAATAACATATTGTTGATCGGAAATAATGTAGAATTATTCTGCAAAGCATAAAGGAGTGTTTGAAAGAAGTTTTTCAAAGAAAGACCTCGGCGAAGCTGCTTACATATTAAGCATCAAGATCTATAGAGATAGATCAAGACGCTTGATAAGTTTTTTCAATGAGTACATACCTTGACAATATTTTGAAGTAGTTCAAAATGGAACAGTCAAAGAAAAGAGTTCTTGGCTGTGTTACAAGGTGTGAAGTAAGACTCAAAGCCCGACCACGGCAGAAGATAGAAAGAGAATGAAAGTCATTCCCTATGCCTCAGCCATAGGTTCTATAAAGTATGCCATGCTGTGTACCAGATCTATTGTATACCCTACACTGAGTTAAGCAAGGGAGTACAATATTGATCTAGGAGTAGATCACTGGACAGCGGTCAAAATTATCTTTAGTGGAATAAGGATATGTTTCTCGATTATGGAGGTGACAAAAGGTTCGTCGTAAAAGGGTTACGTCGATACAAGTTTTGGCACTGATCCGGATGACTCTTAGTCTCAATCTGGATGCATATTGAAAGTGGGAGCAATTAGCTAGAGTAGCTCCGTGCAGAGCATTGTTGACATAGAAATTTGCAAAATACATACGGATCTGAATATGGCAGACCCATTGACTAAACTTCTCTCACAGGCAAAACATGATCACACCTTAGTACTCTTTGGTTGTTAATCACATAGCGATGTGAACTAGATTATTGACTCTAGTAAACCCTTTGAGTGTTGGTCACATATGGATGTGAACTATTGGTGTTAAATCACATGGCAATGTGAACTAGATTATTGACTCTAGTGCAAGTGGGAGACTGAAGGAAATATGCCCTAGAGGCAATAATAAAGTTATTATTTATTTCCTTATTTCATGATAAATGTTTATTATTCATGCTAGAATTGTATTAACCGGAAACATAATACATGTGTGAATACATAGACAAACAGAGTGTCACTAGTATGCCTCTACTTGACTAGCTCGTTAATCAAAGATGGTTATGTTTCCTAACCATAGACAAAGAGTTGTTATTTGATTAACGGGATCACATCATTAGGAGAATGATGTGATTGACATGACCCATTCCATTAGCTTAGCACCCGATTGTTTAGTATGTTGCTATTGCTTTCTTCATGACTTATACATGTTCCTATGACTATGAGATTATGCAACTCCCGTTTGCCGGAGGAACACTTTGTGTGCTACCAAACGTCACAACGTAACTGGGTGATTATAAAGGAGCTCTACAGGTGTCTCCAAAGGTAAATGTTGGGTTGGCGTATTTCGAGATTAGGATTTGTCACTCCGATTGTCGGAGAGGTATCTCTGGGCCCTCTCAGTAATGCACATCACATAAGCCTTGCAAGCATTGCAACTAATGAGTTAATTGCGAGATGATGTATTACAGAACGAGTAAAGAGACTTGTCGGTAACGAGATTGAACTAGGTATTGAGATACCGATGATCGAATCTCGGGCAAGTAACATACCGATGACAAAGGGAACAACGTATGTTGTTATGCGGTCTGACCGATAAAGATCTTCGTAGAATATGTGGGAGCCAATATGAGCATCCGGGTTCCGCTATTGGTTATTGACCGGGGACGTGTCTCGGTCATGTCTACATTGTTCTCGAGCCCGTAGGGTCCGCACGCTTAAGGTTTCGATGACAGTTATATTATGAGTTTATGAGTTTTGATGTACCGAAGGAGTTCGGAGTCCTGGATGAGATCAGGGACATGACGAGGAGTCTCCAAATGGTCGAGACGTAAAGATCGATATATTGGACAACTATATTCGGACATCGGAAAGGTTCCGAGTGGTTCGGGTATTTTTCAGAGTACCGGGGAGTTACGGGAATACGGGAGAAAAGTATATGGGCCTTATTGGGCTTTAGGGGAGAGGGAGAGGCAGGCCCCCCCCCAAGGCCTAGTCCGAATTGGACTAGGGGGAGGGGCTGCGCCCCCTCCTTCCTTCTCTTCCCTCTTCCCCTTCCTTGTCTCCTACTCCTACTACATGGAAGGACTCCAAGTTGGAATAGGAAAGGGGGAATCCTACTCCCGGTGGGAGTAGGACTCCCCTAGGGCGCGCCATAGAGAGGGCCGGCCCTCCCCTCCTCCACTCCTTTATATACGGGGGCAGGGGGCACCCCATAGACACACAAGTTGATCCACGTGATCATATTCTTAGCCGTGTGCGGTGCCCCCTTCCACCATAATCCTCGATAATATTGTAGCGATGCTTAGGCGAAGCCCTGCGACGGTAGTACATCAAGATCGTCACCACGCCGTCGTGCTGACGGAACTCTTCCCCGACACTTTGCTGGATTGGAGTCCGGGGATCATCATCGAGCTGAACGTGTGCTAAAACTCGGAGGTGCCGTAGTTTCGGTGCTTGATCGGTCGGGCCATGAAGACGTACGACTACATCAACTGCGTTGTGCTAACGCTTCCGCTGTCGGTCTACAAGGGTATGTAGATCACACTCTTCCCTCGCTGCTATGCATCACCATGATCTTGCGTGTGCGTAGGAAAACTTTTGAAATTACTACGTTCCCCAACACTATCCTGGCCATGGGTTCCATGAATACGATGATAAAACAATGGGGGAAGAAGCTGAGCCGGTAATGCAGGAAGAAGCTGAGACGGCATTGCGGGAAGAAGATGAAGAAGAGGCATCAGATGAGCCCGTTGATGATCTAGGTCGGGCCATTGCCGATGCAAAGAGAAACTGCGCAAGTGATTTGGAGAAGAAGAAGTTGCAGCGCATGTTAGAGGATCACAAAAAATTGTTGTACCCGAATTGTGTAGGTGACAAGAAAAAGCTGGGCACCACACTGGAATTGCTGCAATGGAAGGCAGAGAATGGTGTATCTAACAAGGGATTTGGAAAGTTGCTGGTAATGATAAAGGATATGCTTCCAAAGGACAACGAATTGCCCGAGAGTACGTACGAAGCAAAGAAGGTTGTCTGCCCTCTAGGGTTAGAGGTGCAGAAGATACATGCATGCCCTAATGATTGCATCCTCTACCACGGTGAGTACGGGGATTTGAACACTTGCCCGGTATGCGGTGCATTGCGCTATAAGATCAGCCGCGATGACCCTGGTGATATCGAGGGCGAGCACCCCAGGAAGAAGATTCCTGCCAAGGTGATGTGGTATGCTCCTATAATACCACGGTTGAAACGTTTGTTCCAAAACAAAGAGCATGCCAAGGCGATGCGATGGCATGGAGAAGACCGTAAGAAAGACAGAAAGTTGAGAGTACCCGCTGACGGGTCGCAGTGGAGAAAAATCGAAAGAAAGTACGGGAAGGAGTTCGCAGATGACGCAAGGAGTGTATGGTTTGGTCTAAGCGCAGATGGCATTAATCCTTTTGGGGAGCAGAGCAGCAACCATAGCACCTGGCCTGTGACTCTATGTTTGTATAACCTTCCTCCTTGGTTGTGCATGAAGCGGAAGTTCATTATGATGCCAGTGATCATCCAAGGCCCTAAGCAACCTCGCAACGACATTGATGTGTACCTAAGGCCATTAGTTGAAGAACACTTACAACTGTGGAATGGAACAGGTGTACGTGCGTGGGATGAGCACATGGGGGAAGAATTTGACCTAAAGGCGTTGCTGTTCGTGACCATCAATGATTGGCCTGCTCTCAGTAACCTTTCAGGACAGACAAACAAGGGATACCGCGCATGCACACACTGTTTGGACGATACCGACAGTATATATTTGGCTAATTGTAATAAGAATGTGTACCTGGGACATCGTCGATTTCTCCCCAGCAGGCATCCCATAAGAAAGAAAGGCAATCATTTCAAAGGTGAGGCGGATCACCGGACGAAGCCTCGCCACCGTACTGGTGCTGATGTACATGAATGGTCAAGGATTTGAAGGTGGTCTTTGGAAAGGGTCCTGGTCAACCTATTCCGAATGACGCTGACGGACGCGCACCCATGTGGAAGAAAAAATCTATATTTTGGGACCTGCCCTATTGGAAAGAACTAGAGGTCCGCTCCGCAATCGACGTGATGCACGTGACGAAGAATCTTTGTGTGACCCTGCTTGGCTTCTTGGGCATGTATGGGAAGACAAAAGATACACCTGAGGCATGGGAGGACCAGCAACGTATGCACGGAAAAGACGGCATACATCAGGGTCATGCAAGCTACGCTCTTACCAAAGAAGAGAAGGAAATCTTCTTTGAATGCCTGCTCAGTATTAAGGTACCGTCTGGCTTCTCGTCGAATATAAAGGGAATAATAAACATGGCAGAGAAAAAGTTTCAGAACCTAAAGTCTCATGACTGCCACGTGATTATGACGCAACTGCTTCCGGTTGCATTGAGGGGGCTTCTACCGGAAAATGTTCGATTAGCCATTGTGAAGCTATGTGCATTTCTCAATGCAATCTCTCAGAAGGTAATCGATCCAGAAATCATACCAAGGTTAGAGAATGATTTGGTGCAATGTCTTGTCAGTTTCGAGTTGGTGTTCCCACCATCCTTCTTCAACATCATGACGCACGTCCTAGTTCACCTATGCAAAGAGATTAACGTTTTGGGTCCTGTATTTCTACACAATATGTTCCCCTTTGAGAGGTTCATGGGAGTCTTAAAGAAATATGTTCATAATCGTGCTAGGCCAGAAGGAAGCATCTCCAAGGGCCATGAAAATGAGGAGGTCATTGAGTTTTGCATTGACTTTATTCCTGACCTTAAGCCGATTGGTGTTCCTGAATCGCGGCATAAGGGCAGACTGGATGAAAAAGGCACGCTAGGAGGGGAACAAATAATATGTATGGACGGACATTCTCTCACTTAAGCACACTACACAGTTCTACAGAATTCTGCCTTGGTGGCTCCGTATATGGATGAACACAAGAATTTGCTACGCTCCAAACACCCGGAGTGGTCTGATGACTGGATTACACGTGAACAAACCAGGAGTTTCGCCAGCTGGTTGCAGACACGTACCATGCATGACGCCTCCATTGAAGATGACATGTACTTGCTGTCCCGGTTACCATCTTCGAATATAATGACTTTCAAAGGGTACGAGATAAATGGTAATACATTTTACACGATCACCCAAGATAAGAAGAGCACTAACCAAAACAGTGGTGTCTGCTTTGATGCAGAAACCAAGACGGGAAAGGAAACATATTATGGTTATATACAGGACATATGGGAACTTGACTATCGACGTGGTTTGAAGGTCCCTTTGTTTCGGTGCAAATGGGTCAATATGACACGAGGTGGGGTAACGGAAGACCCGCAGTACGGAATGACAACAGTGGATCTCAACAATCTTGCGTATGCAGACGAACCATTCGTCCTAGCCAATGATGTGGCACAGGTTTTCTATGTGAAGGACATGTCTACCAAGCCGAGAAAAAGAAAAGATAAGGAAGCGAATGCATCGTACGATGAGCCAAAGCGGCACATAGTTCTTTCTGGGAAGAGAAATATCGTGGGAGTGGATGAAAAGATAGACATGTCAGAAGATTATGAAAAGTTTGATGAAATTGCTCCATTCACAGTGAATATTGACCCGAGCATCCCGTTAAATGATGAAGATTTTCCATGGTTACGGCGCAAAGGGACACACGCGAAGAAAAAGTTTCACACCCAAAGATCTGGGATGTGATCGGCTTCACTATCATCACTTTCTTCTGTGTTTCACACCCAGGAGGGAATCTATGTAATAGTTAGGGTAGTTATGTGTTTTGGCATTTGAAACGCGAAGAAATTTTATGTGCAAACAAATTCTTTCATGCCTTTACTGATTTTTAAAGTTAAGTTATTCACAAACTAGTGATTCACACTAATTTCAAATAATTCAAAATTTAAACTATTCAAATTTGAAAACTACGGGCACTAACAGAAAGTTTGTAATTTTTTGTACCTAAAGCAAAAATATTCACAAAGAAACTCTAAATAGACAAAAAAACAACTCAAAAATAAATAAAGCAAAAAAATAAATAAATAAATAAAAAGCCCGCCTACTGGGCCAGAGCGGCCTGGATACGACTAGTAACCCAACCTGTTGTTGGGCCAGGACACAGGCCCGCAAAGGCCCAGTAGGCCAACAGGGCAGCACAGATCATGTAGGCCCAGTAGGCCTGCTTTGGAGAGGAGCTCGAGAGAGCTACCGCACGGGGGGTTATAAACCAGTGCGGACGCCCCTCGGCTAGCGAGGTGGGACTAAACTTGCTGCACCGCACCTGCGCCAGCGCACCCCCTTTAGTACCTGGTCGTGGCACCAACCGACACTAAAGGGGGGCCTTTAGTACCGGTTGGAGCCACCACCCGGTACTAAAGGGGGTGCGCTTCCCGCCGCTTGGCCTGGCCAAAATAGGCCTTTAGTACCAGTTGGAGGCTCCAACCGGTACTAAAGGTCCATCCTATATAACTAAACACTTCAAAAATTTTAGTTTCTCATCTGCTTCTTCTCCTCTGCCCCGTCGCCCGCCGCGCGCCCCCGTCTCCATATCCCCTCTCGTCGCCGCCCCCATCACCGCCCCGTCCCCGTCGTCGCCGCCCCGTCGTCCCTGTCAACATCGTCGCCGCCCCGTCGTCCTCGTCCCCGTCGTCACCGCCGCCCCGTCCCGGCCCGTCCCGCGTCGTCCCCGTCCCCGTCGTCGTCGCCCTGTCCCCGTCGTCGCCGCCCCGTCCACGTCCCCGTCGTCGCTGCCCCGTCCCTGTCCCCGTCGTCGCCATCCCCGTCGTCGCCGCCCGTCGCCGTCCCTGTCGCGCGCCGCCCCCCGTCGCCTCTCGCCTCGCCGGTGAGCACACCACACAAACACACACACACATACATTTTTTTAGTTTTTTAGTTATAGAAATAGTTATAAAAAAGTTAGAAATTTTTCTTTTTTTAGTTATAGAAATAGTTAGTTATATAGCATATTGTTAGAAATGTTATAGAAATGTTAGAATTGTTAGAAATTTTTCTGTTTTTTAGTTATAGAAGTAGTTATAAAAAAGTTACAATTGTTAGAAATTTTTCTGTTTTTTAGTTATAAAAAAGTTAGAATTTTTTGTTTTTTTAGTTATAGAAATATTAGAAATGTTATACAAATGTTAGTTATATATATATATAAATGTTATAATTTTTTTCTTCTGTTTTTTAGTTATAGAAATATTAGAAATGTTATATAAATGTTAGTTATATAGCATTGTTAGAAATGTTATAGAAATGTTAGTTATATAGCATTGTTAGAAATGTTATAGAAATGTTAGTTATATAGAAATGTTAGTTATCAAAATCCAATCATTAAAAAAATGTTACTTTTTGCGGGCATATAGCTAGTATTTGTTCTCGACGATGCCCGGCCCGCATCCTCGCCGTCGACCCGTCCACGACGACGTCCGGCTGACCCATGTCCGGGACTGGGCTCCGTCGGGCTGGCACTGGGAGGTGCTGCCTGGAGGGGCGCGCCGCTTGATGAGGAACCCGGCCCCGGGTCCCGTCGTCGACCCTGATCTCATTTGGTGGCGTTCGCGTGGGACAGTTTCGGTGCGGAGGGAGCCGGCCCCGCCGGAGGTGGTACGTCGCCGTGTCAGGGAGGAGGACGAACACGTCCATCGCTACATGGTTGCGTTAGAGGGCGGCAGGTTCTCCAATACCTGGCAGTTTCTTCAGGGATCTCACTTCAGCTATGATCCTGTGAGGGTTCCTTCTCTTTGGGTGTCCACCGCCCGCGCCGCAGGAACCACGAGTGTCCTAGATTCTTCTGTAGTATTTGATCTTTATTAGCTACCTAGCCAGTGATGTATTTGATATATAATATTCGAGACGATGTATTCGAGATTATATATTATTGGAGACAATGTATTCGAGATTATATCTATTATTCGAGATGATGTAATTTGAATACTAAATTGTTTTATATTTCTTTTGGATTAGTTAAATAAAAGCTATGGCGGACAATACCGGCAGAGAGGGAGAACAGGCCCTGTTCGATATGATACGCCATCCTCGCAGGCCAGATGATGATCAGAATGAAGAAGATTATGACGGCTCCGAATTTCTAAACAACACCGGGGAGGGTGATATGATATTCGATCGCGACGACCGAATTGATGAAGTCATGAACTATGATTATGATGATGACGAAGAAAATGTTGATCTTGAAACAACAAAGACCGGCGAGCTCTGTTGGAAAAGGCAGTGCCTAGGAGGCGCTTAGGCACGCCTAGGCGCAAGGCAATGGCCAAACGCCTAGACTAGGGCATAAATGGAGGTCTAGGCAGGGCAAGCAAGGAATTGCCTACCCAAGCAAGAAATCATGCCACATGCTGCACTGATATGCCAACCGAGTTATATTCCAATGGCAGTAGATGGTAATTAACTTATTTATATGCCCTAAACTAATATCAACACCCATATAATAATTACAAATACACAACGGGTAAAAACTATATTACCGCCTAGGCCGCGCCTAGGGCACTTAGGCATCGCCTAGGCACTAGGCGAAGGCCAACCGCCTCACTTATGCCTACCACTTTTTCCAACCTTGCCGGCGAGGTATATATATTTATATAAGCAGGCATCTGGTGATCATCACATGTTTTAAATGACTTGAAGATATATTAACGAATCGATCTTTCTTCTTTCAGCCATCCGGGTCGAGCAAATCTTCAGGCAACAGGATGAAACGAGGCCCGAACAAAAAGTTGAAGGAGGGCGTAAAGTACAATATCGAGGCAATCAGACCTAATGGCGAACCATTAGCGCCTAAGAAGATTGCGGACAAGTTCGTTCGTCAGTGTGGAGTTCTTGTGAAGGACCAACTCCCGATCTCCCTTCAAGAATGGAGAGAGCCAGCAAAGCCACGTCCAGATGTTACTTTTGTCGACAACAGACAAAAAGGTCTGCTTTGGGATACTCTCATGGAACATTTCACCCTACCAGATCATTTCACAGAAGCAGATGTGCAGAAAGTAGCATGGGTGGAGGCACGCTACTGCTATTCGTTAGCTGTAGCGCCTTATCAGTAGCGCACAACCCCGCGCTACTGATAGGTCTAAAACCCGCGCTGTTGCTAGCCTTTTCCCTAGTAGTGGGAGGATGCAGGAGTCACTCCGGTTACAAGGAGCTGGCCCCCCAGGTGCAGGACTTGGTTCTATGCGCATGGGGGGGAGTTGGACCCGAAGACAGGCAAAGTTTCGATGAAGGCATGTCTAAACGGAGCCGACGATGCGATACTTGTTGCAATAGAAGAGGCTCGATCGGGGGTGTTCCAGCCTAACAGAGAGAATGACGAGCTTACGCGTGCCCTAGGAAATCCTGAACACCCGGGAAGAACACGAGGCAAGGGCGCTATTCCATGGTATGAGGGGTTTTCGGACTGGAACGCCGACTACAGAACCCGTGCGAGAAGGAAGATTGCGGAGGAGAAGAAGAGGAAGATGGAGGAGGAGTAGAGAAAGCTGGACTATGAATGCCTTCAAGGCTTAGAATCAGCGCACGCGGACTTGGCAGTCAAATTCCAGCGGCAGCAGGAGCAGATCGACTCACTTAGCCAGCAAAGGGGGTCTCAGCAGCTGCAGCAGCTAGCGGATGATCCAGCATTGGATAGCACCGCCCCATCCATGCCGAGAAGCAGCGTGCGTTCCGCCCCGGGCGACGCAATGCTGGATAGATACCCCGTGGATGACATCATGGAGAACACTAACTGCGAGCTACACTTCAAAATGAAGAACATATCCATGAAGATGGCAGACGCCGTTGCTTTTACAAATCCCCCCGAGGCAACCTTCCATTGCAACCCGATTCCAGCGGGCTATGCTCGTGTCTTGGTTGATGAGGTGGTGGACCCATATTCGGGGCTACAGCTTGACATTCCTGGAGGTGACGACGAGCACACATTGGGAGAGGCCATACATCGTGTCATCCTACGGAGAAAGGATTGCATCATCTTTCGAAGGCCACCAACACCGCGTCACCCGACTCCTCGTCGAAGTCCGCCACCGAGTCAGAAGACTCCCGCTCCTCCAAGTCCACCAACACGTGAGGCCACTCCTCCTCCTCCAAGTCCGGCAAAGTGTCAGGCCACTCCTCCTCCAAGTCCGACACAGCGTCAGACGTCCACTCCTCCTCCAAGTCTGGCACAACTTCAGGCCACTCCTCCTCCAAGTCCGGCACAGCTTCAGGCCACTCCTCCTCGTCCAACTCAGCCACGTCAGCCGTCTCCGCCGCCTAAGCAATCGCAGAAGAGACACCCCGCAGCTATGGTGCGTAGCGGTACGAGTCGAGGTAGTACAGGAAGTACAGGCGGAGGCAAGCGATATAAATATGGTCCAAGCCTCACGCCTCTTCCGCAGAGGCCTTATGACAAGTCCGAGCAGGAAAACGCAGCCATATCAAAGGCCGAGGTGGAAGCCCATTTTGCACCGAAACCGCCACCGCCGCCAAGGGAGAAAGTGCCTGAGGAAACGATTGACCACTTCATTCGTATGGCTCAACGGCCAGCTCCTAAGCCTGTTGACACAGACTATGAGCGCCACATCGGGAAGTTAAATCGAGCACATCTACAGAGCGAGGCGAGCTCGAGCTCGAGAAAACAACAAGCAGCTGTCAAAAAATGTGGGAAAACCGTTCCCCAGCTCGGAGAACAGGTGGCGCAATCGATCCCCTCGCTTCTTGTGCCAACAACACGTGAGAGTACGTGCGCCCAATATTATTGTGGGCAAAAAGTTTATGTTCCCGAGGTGGGCAATGTGGTAATAACCGAGGAGCATATAATGCAGGCTGAAATTCTCAATATCACTATTGGACAACTCCTCGAGATCGAGCCCATGCCTGTGCTTACAGAGGAGGAAATAAAACGGAAATATGTTCGGGGCGAACCTTTGGTCAAGCCAGACGAGGTCAAGAAGCTCCCAAGGAGAATGTATGAATTGCATCAATGGTACATGGACATTACCAAGAGTTCCAATCGAGAGTCCCTCATGGTGGAAGTCAAGAAGGATCATTACTACCATCAGAAAGTTGTGGCCGTTGAGTATAATGAACTGTTTCAGTTATACAATCAAGACGCACTCGACAAATCCATCGTCAGTTGCTATTGTCTGTAAGTGATTTCTTTCTGTAATTTAAGTCTCAAGCTAGCTGTAGTGATCCTTTTAATCAATCATTACCTGTAATTATCCTCGCTATATTCTTTTCTGTGGTATTATGCAAGATGAAGATGTATGAAATGAAAAAAGGTGGACGCTATGGTATTGGGTTCATTGACCCAAACACCGTTAATGAATACACATGGAAAATAGATGCATATCATGCAAAGCATGTAGAGGACAGCATGCTAGAGTTCTTGAAGCGCCTCAAATACAATGAAGATATACTACTTCCTTACAACTCCAGTGAGTCACACTGTCTTGTACTACAAATTCTCTGTTTTTGCCTACTAGCTAGCTACATGTTTTTGCTTACATATGCCCGCTTAATTAAGACATGCAAACGTGTGTGCATGCAGATTTCGCTGGATCTTGTGTATCATTAAAGTTGATGCCGGAACAGTTGAAATACTGGACTCACTACTCAAAAAAAATACTGACTATAACAATTTGTTTGGGATAGTCAACAGGTAATTTCAATCATTATTAAACTATATATCTCGGCCTATTTAGTTCGTCATTTCATGATATGAACTATTTAATAACCCCTTTATTCATTTTCTTTGTCGGCGGGCAGGGCTTGAGCAAGGTTCATCAGCGTCACTCCAGGCGAATGGAAAGAAAACTAAAATGGTTTCGACCCAAGGTAAGTAATTAAGTAGTACTAGCTAGCTACCTAGCTGCCATCTCTTTAATTATCATGCTTGATTAATTATTATCTGATCAAATTCCATTCTCGTAAAGGCCCTTCAGCAGGCGCAGGGGACAGATCTGTGTGCATACTGCGTTTGCAAGAACATTCGCATGATGGCGTCCGAAAGGAGCAGATCTCAAAGACAGGAATGGGTACGTTTGTCAGAACACTATTCACAATTTTTACACCATTATCGATATCTAGTCACACAACTAATACACATGCATATTGACCTCCTTCTTAACAGTTCACAGAGGTGCGGGACAAGCTCCTAGAAACGGAGCGCGTACAAGCATTTCAAGAGGAAATAGCGGGATTTTTGCTCGACCAGGTCATAGATCCGAAGGGAGAATACTATTACCCGCTACCGCCCCCATGAACCACTTCCAATTGTCATTGTTCTCCGAAGGCACCAATTAGGCTAATGCCACTGGCTCCAAACGCAACATTGTAGGAGAAATTGTATATAGCTAGCTAATTGTATATATATATATATATACATGTGTGTATGTCTGAATTAATTAATATGGTGGTTTGTGAGACATTTGATGATATATATATATATGATCGGTTCTACTAGAAATTCTATTTATATATATATATATATGCATAACGTGTACAATGTGTAGTATCATAAAATACCAGCAAACGAAAAAGAATTAAATGGAAAACACAAAATTAAATGAAAAACAAATCATAAACCCAAACCCCCCCCCCCCAACATTTTAATACCGGTTGGTGTCACCAACCGGTACTAAAGGGCTCCCTGCCCCCGGAGCTGGCTCGTGCCACGTGGTTGGCCTTTAGCACCGGTTCATGATGAACCGGTACTAAAGGGGGGGCCTTTAGTGACCACACTTTAGTGCCGGTTACAGAACCGGCACTAAAGGGCTTTACAAACCGGTGCTATTGCCCGGTTCTGCACTAGTGTTATAAGATGATCTCTCACTAAATTTCAAGGTACAAGTGTTCTCCCAGAGTATGCACCGTTGCTACGGTTCATCATGCCGAGACACCACGTGATGATCAGGTGTGATAAGCTCTACGTTCACATACAACGGGTGCAAGCCAGTTTTTCACACGCAGAATACTCGGGTTAAACTTGACGAGCCTAGCATATGCAGATATGGCCTCGGAACACAAAGACCGAAAGGTCGAACGTGAATCATATAGTAGATATGATCAACATAGTGATGTTCACCATTGAAAACTACTCCATCTCACGTGATGATCGGACATGGTTTAGTTGATTTGGATCACGTGATCACTTAGATGATTAGAAGGATGTCTATCTGAGTAGGAGTTCTTAAGTAATATGATTAATTGAACTTTAATTTATCATGAACTTAGTACCTGGTAGTATTTTGCATGTCTATGTTGTTATA
Organism: Triticum urartu; assembly: GCF_003073215.2. Lineage (NCBI taxonomy): Eukaryota > Viridiplantae > Streptophyta > Magnoliopsida > Poales > Poaceae > Triticum > Triticum urartu. The sequence goes on along the minus strand of NC_053026.1, from coordinate 4,869,578 downwards.
GATCAATGGCCCGTGCTACCGTTCCTTTGAATTTTAATGCGTTCCTAGAGAAAGCTAAGTTGAAAAATGATGGTAGCAACTACACGGACTGGGTCCGTAACTTGAGGATTATCCTCATTGCTGCACAGAAGAATTACGTCCTGGAAGCACTACTAGGTGCAAGACCCGCTGCAGGAGCAACGCGGACGTTATGAACGCCTCGCAGAGCAAAGCTGATGACTACTCGATAGTTCAGTGTGCCATGCTTTACGACTTAGAACCGGGACTTCAACGATGTTTTGAACGTCATGGAGCATATGAGATGTTCCAGGAGTTTTTTTTTAATATGTACTGCAAGGCAACAGCCTCACAGCTCTTTATTGAAAACAACAAAGAACAAAGTCCTATTACAAGTACATACAAGAAGAGAAGAGAGGAAGACAGAAGTACTTACAAAGTTACAACCCAATCAGGGCAAAGAAAAACACTACCTAAGGAAGGCTAGAGATCCAAGTTAGAAGGCTATCCTTGTATTTACATTTTATCCTATGAGAAAGAAGGGTTATGTCATGGATGAAGTTATGCCTCCATGCTCTGAAAGAAGGTGTCTCATTCCTGAAAACCTTGCCATTCCTCAAGATCCAAATGTTCCAAGCTGCTGTAAAGACCACTTCAGTGAAGAAAGAATGCCCAAAATCCTTCCTAGCCTTTACTGCCATGTTGTAAGTTGTCATCCCAGGCTGTGGGTCCCAGATAATCTGCAGGTAATTCCAAACTCTAATGCTAAAATTACAAGAGAAGAACAGATGTGCACGATCTTCATGGATCAGATATGGACATAGGACACAAGTATGATCTTCCACATGCCAATGCCTTCTGAATAACATGTCTCTGGTGTTTAAACAATCTCTCAGCAGTAACCAACCAAACATTTTGATTTTCAATGTACATGAAGATTTCCAAATCCATTGGAAGATTGGATCAACAACAATATGCTGATGCTCATACACATAGAAGGATTTGGGTCTGAAACAACCCTTATGAAAAGGCCAAATCCATGCGTCATGAGTTGCAGAGCAAGAATAATCATGAGTCAGCTGTTGAAGACATTCCAGCTCAGCAAAGGCCTGTGTAGAGATTGGCAAATGCAAATTTGACAAAAACTCTTGGGAAAGCACATCAGACACTGAAAGTTGCTCATCAATAACAAAGGAGAAGAGCCGGGGAAATTTGTCCCTGAGACAGGAACCCTTAAGCTCAGCCATCCATCTGTCAGACCAAAAGAGAATGGACCTGCCATCGCCCAACGCTGGAATAGCCATCTGACAATATTTGTCAACCAATTTAAACACATCACGCCACCAGAAAGATCCACAGAGCGTGGTAGTATGAGGGACAGAGTTGGCATAGTAGGCATTCCAAATAAGGCCAACCCAGGGGATGTCATGATGATTATAAAATTTGTGCAAGAACTTCATAAGCAAGGCCTCATTCTGCACCCTGAGATTAAGCACACCAAGACCCCCTTTGTTTTTTGGTAAGCATACCAAGTCCCAGGCGGCCAGAGATTGTCTCGGAGTATCAGAGTTTCCTCTCCATAGACATTGTCTCTGAATCCTTTCAATTTGCTTCAAAATTCCAGTTGGAATGACCAGTGTGCACAGGAAGTATATAGGCATTGATGTCAGGACAGAGTGGAGCAACTGCAACCTGCTACCTTGATTTAGGAAACATGAAGTGGCAGACAATCTTCTTTCAATCCTATGCACTAGGGGCATGAGGTCTTGGATTGAGGGCCTTGTAGTCCCCATGGGTAAACCCAAGTAAGTAAAAGGCATGGTTCCTATGGTACAGCCAAGAATTGAGGCCAACCTGTTAGCTTCATCAGATGACAAGTTCATAGGCACCATAAGGGATTTTGTAAAATTTACAGATAATCCTGTTGCCGTAGCAAAGACATCAAGCATGTCTTTAAGAGCAAGCAGTTGGTGATCAATAGCAGGCAACACAATTAGTGTATCATCAGCATACTGAACAATGGGGTAATCCTGACTGTTGGAAGGGATTGGCAAAGTCAGAATTCCTTTACTGCACATGCCGTTGACAATAGACTGAAGCAGGTCAGCGGCAAGGACAAAAAGAAGAGGTGACATTGGGTCTCCTTGCCTGACTCCTCTCTTACATTTAAAATGGTTACCAGGAACCCCATTAAGAAGCACAGAAGAAGAGCCAGAAGACAAAATAATTTGCATCCAAGAGATCCATTTTTCATTGAAACCCTTGTATCTTAAGATTCTAAGAATGGCATCATGCTCAATAGTGTCAAAGGCTTTAGTAAAATCCAATTTCAGCAGCACTATTGGTCTCTTTGAAGCATTACACTGGTGAATATACTCAAAGCACCAAGCTAGACAATCCTGAATAGACCTGGATTTAATAAACCCATATTGGTTTTTATGAATACAGGAAAGGATGACCTTCTGCAACCTGTTTGCCAAAAGTTTAGTGAGGAATTTTAAATAGGTATTTGTCAAAGATATTGGCCTGTAATCATTCAAACCCTCAGGTGAAAGCTTTTTTGGGATCAAGGTTATGAGAGAACTGTTGATACACTCCAAATCAAGGTGCCCCTCAAACAACTCTTTGACCAGTTGATGAAAATCATCTTTAATTATGTGCCAACACTTCTTAAGAAAAAGCCCAGTGAAACCATCTGGCCGAGGTGCTCTGTCAGGAGGCATTTCCTTAATAACACAATCAATTTCCTGCTCAGAAAAGGGCTTGGTCAAGTCATCTAGTCCCCGAACCTTCTTAATAATATTTGGCATATCAAAACCCATTTGTGTTTTATTTGTGCAACCCATCCTCTGCTTGAACTCCTGCAGAAATAATCCAGCAATTGATGCATGATCAGAGGTCACTTGCCCATCATCAGAAGTTATACTAGAAATAGAGTTATTCCTGTATCTCTCTGTGGCCATGGCATGGAAAAATTTGGTGTTTTCCTCTCCCACTTTAATGTTTCTAATGGTACATCTCTGCTTCCAGTAGATAAATTGCAACCTTAGAGTTTCCTCCAAGTGTAACTTTACTATTTTCCTGAAATTTTCCTCAGGCCCAGACAAAGGCCTTAACTCCTCAAGACCATCCAGACAAAGAATTACTTTATTGCGGTTGGAAATTAAAGCCTTGACAGTAGAAAGGCTAATGTGCCAGTATTTGAGTGCCTGCCTGAGAGCTTTGAACTTGGCGGATATTATAGCAGCAGAAGATCTCTTATGAACTGGTCTATTCCAAGATTCACTGACACAATCAAGAAAACCAGGCAAATTAGTCCAGTAATTTTCAAATCTAAACACTTTGGCCTTGGGAATAGTGGTTTTGATTTGCACTACACAAGGCACATGATCTGAAGTGGTTCTAGCCAGAGGAAGGACCATAGTGTTAGGAAAAGAACATGTCCATGAAGGGGTTGTAAAAAAACCAATCAATCTGTTCAAGCAAAGGAGCAGTTTGCATATTTGTCCAAGTGTACCTTCTGCCCTTGATAGGTAATTCAATTAAGCCCAGATGACCAATAACCTCATTAAAGATGAACATGTCATTAATATCACCACCTGGTTTATTCCTATTATCCATTGATCGCATGAAATTGAAATCACCCAGTAACAGCCAGTTAGCATCATCAGGGATAGTTATATCATGCAACCAATTAATAAAATTATCTCTAGCTGGATTTTGACATGGTCCATAGACTGAAACTAGAGTCCAGGTTTGGGAGTTATGAACAGACATGAACTCCACCACAATACCAAAACTATTGGACTCAATTAGTTTCCCAGCAAACAAAGCAGTATTCCATACGACTAACAATCCACCCGAGGCTCCAGATGAAGGCACATGGATAAACTGATCAAAACGTCGTGGACAACACTTACGGATGAAACACTGATCAATGACCTCACATTTTGTTTCTTGGAGGCAAACAATGGAACAAGCACTCTCATCGATTTTCTGACGAACTGCACGTTTTCTGTCATCTGAATTCAGACCTCGCACATTCCAACAGAGAACTTTCCAATCTCTAACATCATTGTGATTCATTACAGACCATATTTAAGTAACAGCAAAAGACTGTCACATAATGATAGTACCAGTTTAGCCAAGGGATAGCATAAAAGTTCAAACAAAGCCTAAAAGATAAGTGCAGATAAATGGTTTTCACAAGGGTTAACCATAAACCCCACCAAATGAAATGATCAGCTATCATTGGAGCTAGGAGGAGCAGAAGACTTGCAAGAAGAAGCCTCAAGCTTCTCCTTAGTGAGCTTCTCCGGCCCAATGCCGAGGCGAAGGCCAACCTGCTGCAGCACATTGATTGGCGTGGGCGGCGGCACAGTCGGTTGATCTGTATCGTGAGGAGGAGCCCGCGGTAGTTCGCCTTCCACAGTAACCTTGCGCTTCTTCTGGGGCTTGTCTGCAGGTTTCTTCATAGGGGACTTGGCTGGAGTAGAATGCCTGAAGCCATCACGTAAGGCTGAGAGCCTGGCACTGCGCCTAACCTCAGTCTCAACAATCACAGACTTTGGTTTACGAGCACGAGCTGGACGCTGACTTGGGGCTGCAGAGAAATTAAAGGCATGCATCTCAACCGCAGACAACGTTGGGTCAACCATGACACAATCCTCAGCAACATTGTCAAAACAAAGAGCACGAGCAACAGGAGGCTTCCTTGGAATGTTTACCATCCGACGAACAAGTGAAGGATGAAAAACCAGCTTGTTCTTCATAGTAGAGTAAGAAAAAGATAACTCCCAAGAGCGCTTAGACAGTAGAACTGGTTTGAAAGGGCTGAAGAACTGTAACCCTCGAGGAATGTGCATTGTATCAAAGACTGGCATCATACGCTGAAAAGATCTTGTCCATTGCATTACCGGAGGCAGCTCTGGTCTGAAAACTGTCAGAACTTGACCAACAACAACGTGAGGCTGGATCAGAGGAGGCACATAAGCTGCCACAACACCTTGCTGATTATTGACAGATCCCTCAGTAGAATTAACAGGCCCCGAGTTCTCTAAAACCACTGACTCTTGAGAAGCAGGTAGTGCTTCATCATCATGAATCTCCTCAATAATGACATTGTCATGCTGGTTATGAGGCTGCGGATCATCATTATGAGCATGGGGGTCCTCATTCCAACCCAGCTCTGGAAACTCAGGCATGACAAAGTTAACATTTTGAAAGTGCATGTTCCCGGGCAACGGATGAGGGTTTCCATTGAAAGGCATCGGATCTTCATCAGCTGGCATAATGTCAGCAAATTCTACAGAGAGCACATAGATAGGTGTTGTCCAAGAAAGACGCGTAGCTCCAAAGTCTGCATACTCGCGATAGACAACATCCCTAGGTACTTGCTGAGGGTTTGGGAAGGAAACATAAACAAGAGTCCTGACTAGCCGTGGATCATCCTGATGCCAGATATGAAAACGACCAAAGGTGCTAACTGCTTCAGAAATATGTTGTGTTGTGCTGTAGTCCAAAGGAACACCTAACATCATAATCCAGCCCCTACGAAAACCCTGAATAGCTCTGTGATTGATGCCTTGATCATGAGGAACAAACTGAACAAAGTGACCATTGCCAAGATCATAAGGAGGATGATTAATAATGGCATGCCTAGATGCAGGAGATCGGAACTCAAACAAACCAACACCCTCAATCCATTGCTGATCACTAAGAACGTCACGGTGAAGCTGAGTCATCACAAAGTCACTAACCAGTTGCCTGAAGTGATGGATCTGTCCGGGTGGCGGCGGAGGCTCAACAAAGCCAATGGCAAACTGCTCATGGCGACGGTCCGGCGCAATGGCTGGAGAGTAGAAAGTCCGAGGCACGCGGGTTGGCCCACCATCGATGAACTCGAACCCTGGTGGGAGGAACTCAAGAGGATCCAGTGGAAAATTTGCCATGGCTTGCTTTGGTGGAGGTGGAGCAGGTTGGTGGTGCACGGGAAGTGGTGAAGACGTGATGTGACTCGTCTGCGCCGGCGCGTGGGTCGTCTCTATACCCGAGGAGTCCCTAGGCGATGAAGTAGTAGGCTGACTCGTGGCGGGCATGGGAACCAACAGTGGAGATTTTTCTGGATTTTGTTTCGTGTGTTTAACTCTCCAAACATAACCATTATCCTGGGCCCAATTAATGCAATCCCAACGACGATGACCATAACGTGAGCAAGCCAGGCAAACAGGACAAGAGACCGACAAGTGGCCCCGCTGGTGACACTTGGAGCAAGTTAGAACTCGGTCCACCATGTCATTGACCATCTCATCAAACAAAACAGCAGCTTCCTGAGTAGACGGAATGTCCATTGGCTGGGTGGTGGGCTGTAGTCCGTTATTGAAGGCTGGCCCAACATGGGATGCAGGAGAATCGAGAGCAGATGAGAACGAACTAACCGCCTCAGGTGAATTCCGTTGAATCCGCGGCGGGCCAACAGAACCGAAAGTAATCGACGGAGAAGCAACAGTCCACTGGAGATGCACCGGCGGCGATGGTCGAATGATCAAACGCTCATTTGCCGGGACAACATATCCAGCATCAGAAAGAGTATCAATACAATCCTGCGTGGTCGGATATCTATAACCCTTGCATGCATCATAACTTTGGAACGTTGCAAAAGACATTTTCTTTTGCACAGAACCAGAAGATCTAAAAGAGGACTTAGACGGTGGTTTATGCATAGCGATCATCCCAAGCGCCGCCCGTCTCTTAGATGGGCTAACTAAGATCCATTCCGCATCACTTTGCAACTTCCAAAGTTTAAACTCTCGAACCCAATTTGGTCCTCCACGGCCCCAAAGATTAAAATAACATTTGAATTGCGGGCAAGAAAAAGATCGAAGATCAACAATAGAGAAACCAACTTGCTTGGAAGAAACGTTGAAGGAATAAACCTTGTCACGTAAACATGAGACACCCAACTCGATCGCAGATCCACCAACAGCAGCCTCCAGAGCCGCCGCCACAGAATGATCATCAAGCCTGAAAACATGACGGCTAAAGGACACCACCAACGTGAAGTGACCTGTGTCCTCCGTAGGGTGGACCGAAAGACCAGTAGATCTGAAAACTTTATCCGCAAACTCCAAACCCTTGGAGAAGTCCAAGCCAAGAGTTGATCCCGATGAGAAAACCATGACCCCTGAGTGAGGGGAGACGCCGAAGAGATTGGTAGGGAAAGATTAGGGTTTTAGTGGTGGTGGGAGGAGATCGCCGGAGGTGGGGTGGGAGGTGGGAGGGGGGAGACGCCATTATCTTCTCTATTGCTATCGATGTTCTAGGAGTTGAAGTTAATATTTCAAGCAAATGCCCGGATTGAGAGATATGAAGGCTCCCATAAGTTCTACAGCTGCAAAATGGAGGAGAATATTTCTCTCAGTGAACTTATACTCAAAAATGTCTGGGTACCACAATCACTTGACTCAACTGGGAGTTAATCTTCCGGTTGATAGTGTCATTGACAGAGTTCTTCAATCACTACCACCAATCTACAAAATCTTCGTGATGAACTATAATATGCAAGGGATGGATAAGACAATTCCCGAGCTCTACGCAATGCTAAAGGCTGTGGAGGTAGAAATTAAAAAGGAGCATCAAGTGTTGATAGTCAACAATACCACTAGTTTCAAGAAAAAGGGCAAAGGGAAGAAGGGGAACTTCAAGAAGAACAGCAAGCAAGTTGCTGCTCAAGTGAAGAATCCCAAGTCTGGACCTAAGCTTGAGACTGAGTGCTTCTACTACAAAGGGACTGGTCACTGGAAGCGGAACTGCCCCAAGTATTTGGCGGATAAGAAGGATGGCAAAGTGAAAGGTATATTTGATATACATGTTATTGATGTGTACCTTACTAATGCTCGTAGTAGCACCTTGGTATTTGATACTGGTTCTGTTGCTCACATTTGCAACTCGAAACAGGGGCTAAGGATTAAGCGAAGATTGACTAATAAGGACGAGGTGACGATGTGCATGGGAAATGGTTCCAAAGTCGATCTGATCGCTGTCGGCACGCTACCACTACATCTACCTTCGGGATTAGTTTTAGACCTGAATAATTGTTATTCGATGCCAGCGTTAAGCATGAACATTATATCTGGATCTTGTTTGATGCGAGACGGTTATTCATTTAAATCAGAGAATAATGGTTGTTCTATTTATATGAGTAATATCTTTTATGGTCATGCACCCTTGATGAGTGGTCTATTTTTGTTGAATCTTGAGAGTAATGACACACATATTCATAGTATTGAAGCCAAAAGATATAAGTTTAATAATGATAGTGCAACTTATTTGTGGCACTACCGTTTAGGTCATATTGATGTAAAGCGCATGAAGAAACTCCATGCTGATGGACTTTTGGAATCACTTGATTATGAATCAGTTCATGCTTGCGAACCATGCCTCATGGGCAAGATGACTAAGACTCCGTTCTCTGGAACTATGGGGCGAGCAACAGACTTATTGGAAATAATACATACTGATGTATGCGGTCCGATGAGTGTTGAGGCTCACGGTGGGTATCGTTATTTTCTGACCTTCACAGATGATTTGAGCAGATATGGGTATATCTACTTGATGAAACATAAGTCTGAAACATTTGAAAAGTTCAAAGAATTTCAGAGTGAAGTGGAAAATCATCATACAAAGAAAATAAAGTTTCTACGATCTGATCATGGAGGTGAATATTTGAGTTACGAGTTTGGTCTTCATTTGAAACAATGTGGAATAGTTTCGCAACTTATGCCACCCGGAACACCACAACGTAATGGTGTGTCTGAACGTCGTAACCGCATTTTATTAGATATGGTGCGATCTATGATGTCTCTTACTGATTTACCGCTATCGTTTTGGGGTTATGCTTTAGAGACGGCTTCATTCATGTTAAATAGGGCACCATCTAAATCCATTTAGACGACACCATATGAACTGTGGTTTGGCAAGATACCCAAGTTGTCCTTTCTTAAAGTTTGGGGCTGTGATGCTTATGTGAAAAAACTTCAACCTGATATGCTCGAACCCAAATCGGAGAAATGTGTTTTCATAGGATACCCAAAGGAGACTGTTGGGTATACCTTCTATCACAGGTCTGAAGGCAAGATACTTGTTGCTAAAAATGGATCCTTTCTAGAGAAGGAGTTTCTCTCGAAATAAGTGCGTGGGAGGAAAGTAGAACTTGATGAGGTAATTGTACCTGCTCCCTTATTGGAAAGTAGTACATCACAGAAATCTGTTCCAGTGATTCCCACACCAATTAGTGAGGAAGCTTATGATCAAGTTACCATCGAACCTCGTAGGTCACCCAGAGTAAGATCTGCACCAGAGTGGTACGGTAATCCTATTCTGGAGGTCATGTTACTTGACCATGACAAACCTACAAACTATGAGGAAGCGATGATGAGCCCAGATTCCGCAAAATGGCTTGAGGCCATGAAATCTGAGATGTGATCCATGTATGAGAACAAAGTGTGGACTTTGGTTGACTTGCCCGATGATCGGCAAGCCATAGAGAATAAATGGATCTTCGAAAAGAAGACTGACGCTGACGGTAATGTTACTGTCTACAAAGCTCGACTTGTTGCGAAAGGTTTTCGGCAAGTTCAAGGAGTTGACTACGATGAGACCTTCTCACCCGTAGCGATGCTTAAGTCCGTCTAAATCATGTTAGCAATTGCCGCATTTTATGATTACGAAATTTGGCAAATGGATGTAAAAACTACATTCCTTAATGGATATCTTAAAGAAGAGTTGTATATGATGCAACCAGAAGGTTTTGTCGATCCAAAAGGTTCTAACAAAGTGTGCAAGCTCCAGTGATCCATTTATGGACTGGTGCAAGCCTCTCGGAGTTGGAATATATGCTTTGATAGTGTGATCAAAGCATATGGTTTTATATAGACTTTTGGAGAAGCCTGTATTTACAAGAAAGTGAGTGGGAGCTCTATAGCATTTCTGATATTATATGTGGATGACATATTGTTGATCCGAAATGATACGGAATTTCTGGATAGCATAAAAGGATACTTGAATAAGAATTTTTCAATGAAAGACCTCCGTGAAGCTGCTTATATATTGGGCATCAAGATCTATAGAGATAGATCAAGACGCTTAATTGGACGTTCACAAAGCACATACCTTGATAAAGTTTTGAAGAAGTTCAAAATGGATCAAGCAAAGAAAGGGTTCTTGCCTATGTTACAAGGTGTGAAGTTGAGTCAGTCTCAATGCCCGACTAGTGCAAAAGATAGAGAGAAAATGGAAGTCATTCCCTATGCTTCAGCCATAGGTTCTATCATGTATGCAATGTTGTGCAGACCTGATGTGTGCCTTGCTATTACTTTAGCAGGGAGGTACCAAAGTAATCCAGGAGTGGACCACTGGACAGCGGTCAAGAACATCCTGAAATACCTGAAGAGGACTAGGGATATGTTTCTCGTTTATGGAGGTGACAAAGAGCTTGTCGTAAATGGTTATGTTGATGCAAGCTTTGACACTGATCCGGATGACTCTAAGTCACAAACCGGATACGTATTTATATTGAACGGTGGAGCTGTGAGTTGGTGCAGTTCTAAGCAAAGCATCGTGGCGGGATCTATGTGTGAAGCAGAGTACATAGCTGCTTTGGAAGCAGCGAATGAAGGAGTCTGGATGAAGGAGTTCATATCCGATCTAGGTGTCATACCTAGTGCATCGGGTCCAATGAAAATCTTTTGTGACAATACTGGAGCAATTGCCTTGGTGAAGGAATCCGGATTTCACAAGAGAACCAAACACATCAAGAGACGCTTCAATTCCATCCGCGATCAAGTCAAGAAGGGAGACATAGAAATTTGCAAGATACATACGGATCTGAATATTGCAGACCCGTTGACTAAGCCTCTCTCATGAGAAAAACATGATCAACACCAAGACTCCATGGGTGTTAGAATCATTACTATGTAATCCAGATTATTGACTCTAGTGCAAGTGGGAGACTGAAGGAAACATGCCCTAGAGGCAATAATAAAGTTGTTATTTATATTTCCTTATATCATGAAAAATGTTTATTATTCATGCTAGAATTGTATTAGCCGGAAACTTAGTATATGTGTGAATACATAGACAAACAGAGTGTCCCTAGTATGCCTCTACTTGACTAACTCGTTAATCAAAGATGGTTAAGTTTCCTAGACATAGACATGAGTTGTCATTTGATGAACGGGATCACATCATTAGAGAATGATGTGTTGGACAAGGCCCATCCGTTAGCTTAGCACTATGATCATTTAGTTTATTGCTATTTGCTTTCTACATGACTTATACATGTTCCTATGACTATGAGATTATGCAACTCCCGAATACAGAAGGAACACTTAGTGTGCTATCAAATGTCACAACGTAACTGGGTGATTATAAAGATGCTCTACAGGTGTCTCCTATGGTGTTTGTTGAGTTCGCATAGATCGAGATTAGGATTTGTCACTCCGAATTTCAGAGAGGTATCTCTGGGCTCTCGGTAATGCACATCACTATAAGCCTTGCAAGCAATGTGACTAATGAGTTATTTGCGGGATGATGCATTACAGAACGAGTAAAGAGACTTGCCAGTAACGAGATTGAACTAAGTATGGTGATACCGACGATCGAATCTCGGGCAAGTAACATACCGATGACAAAGGGAACAATGTATGTTGTTATGCGATTTGACCAATAAAGATCTTCGTAGAATATGTAGGAGCCAATATGAGCATCCAAGTTCCGCTATTGGTTATTGACCGGAGATGTGTCTCGGTCATGTCTACATAGTTCTCGAACCCATAGGGTCCGCACGCTTAACGTTCGATGACGATTTCTATTATGAGTTATGTGATTTGATGTACCGAAGGTTGCTCGGAGTCCCGGATGAGATCACGGACATGAAGAGGAGTCTCGATATGGTCGAGACATAAAGATTGATATATTGGACCATGTTATTCGGACACAAGAAGTGTTCCGGATGGGTTCGGATAAAACTGGAGTGCCGGAGGGGTTACCGGAACCCCCCGCGGAACTAATGGGCCACCATGCGCCTTATTGGAGAGAGAGGAGGGCAGCCAGGGCATGCCGCGCGCCCCCCTTGCAATCCGACTTGGACAAGGGAAGGGGGGCGCCCCCCTTTCCTTCTCCCTCTCCCCCTCTCCTTTCCTTCCCCCTCTCTCCCTCTTGGTGGAATCCAACTAGGACTTGAAGTCCTAGTAGGACTCCCCTCCTTGGGCGCGCCCCTAGGGCCGGCCGGCCTCCTCCTCCCCTCCTTTATATACGGGGGAGGGGGCACCCCATAGACACACAAGTTGATCTTTTAGCCGTGTGCGGTGTCCCCCTCCACAGAAAAACACCTCGGTCATATCGTCGTAGTGCTTAGGCGAAGCCCTACGCCGGTAAATTCATCATCACCATCGCCATGCCGTCGTGCTGACGGAACTCTCCCTCGACCTCAACTGGTTCAAGAGTATGAGGGACGTCATTGAGCTAAACGTGTGCTGAACACGGAGGTGCCGTACGTTCGGTGCTAGGATCGGTCAGATCATGAAGACGTATGACTACATCAACCGCGTTGATTAAACACTTCCGCTTTCGGTCTACGAGGGTACGTGGACACACTCTCCCTGCTCATTGTTATGCTTCTCCTAGATAGATCTTGCATGATCATAGGAATTTTTTTGAAATACTACGTTCCCCAACACTATGAGCTCCATACCCCTCCCTCCCAACCCATCACGGGTCCATGGAGTCATGGACCAAAGATTACCTAGTTTATCCTTCCACCTCCGTACTCTAGGTGTAGCAGTGGTGAGAAGGATCAAAGAGGTTGACTAAAGAGGGTGAATAGGAGACTACAATTTTTTAGCTTACCTTCCAGTTCTAAGGATAATGCAAATAACTTAAGTTCTCTAGATATGCATTCTACGGTGAGAACAACCTATATGGCAAGCAAGCTAACACACCAGATAAGCAAGAGCAACAAGCTAGCTAGCAAGCAAAACAAATAAAGGTAGGTGATACGTCTCCAACGTACCTATAATTTTTGATTGTTCCATGCTGTTTTATTATCAATCTTGGATGTTTTATAATCATTTTATAGTCATTTTATATCATTTTTTGGTACTAACCTAATTACATAGTGCCAAGTGCCAGTTGTTATTTTTTGCATGTTTTTTACATCGCAGGAAATCAATATCAGATGGAGTCCAAATGCAACGGAACTTTATGAAGATTTTTTATGGGCCAGAAGGAAGATATTGGGCCCTGGTTGCACCCGGGGGGAGTCCCGAGGAGGGGACAACCCACCAGGGTGCGCCAGGAGGCCTAGGTGCGCCCTGGTGGGTTGTGCCCACGTCGGGTGCCGCCCGGACCGCCTCTTTGCTCTATAAATACCCCAAAAATCCCAGAACCCTAGGGGAGTCCACGAAATATTCATCCAGCTGCCATAGAGTCCAGAACCACCTGATCCAATCTAGACACCATCTCGGATGGGGTTCACCACCACCATTGGTGCCTCTCCGATGATGCGTGAGTAGTTGTGACGCCCGGATAATTTAGCTACAGTAATTCCCTGCTAATGATGCCACGTCATCGCGGTTACTGTTGTTAACCTCGCGGTAGTTCAAATCGATTCAAATTCAAATTTGAGTTAAAGGCAAACCACAAAAGTTTTCAAATAATAAAACTAAAATGTTCGGGTTGTGCCAATAATGCGTAGGTAATTATGGTGAAGAAACCACACTTTTATAAAATGTATAAATGCTCTAAAATGAGCAGACCAGCAGCTAAAACCAATAATTAAATGCTTTTTATAATATATAAAATATTAAACTAATTTATTTGGGAGCCCAAGTTATTGTAGCATTAGAATAAGTAGTAACACTGTTTTAGGAACTAGTTTAGTATTTTGTAAAACTATAGTAAATAGAGAGTAAAATAAAGCAGTAAAAATGAAATAGATAAAAAGAAAAAGAAAAAGAAAATGCAAGGCATCAAAACAAAATAAAACCCCCCTTCCCCTGGGCTAGAGGCCCATCTAGCTAACCAGGCTGGCTCAAGTGGCCATGCAGGCTCCTGCCTCCCTCCCTCTCCCCTGTTTCCACCCCACGTTGTGCCCTGCCGATGCCTGCCACGGCGACGGGCATCACCATGGCGGCCATCCGACGGTCCTCCAGCGCTCGCCTGCGGCTACTTAAGCAGGCGCCCCTCTCCCATCACCGAACCCTAGCCCCCCCCCCCCCAAATATCTCCTCACCCCCCACTCTCTCGTCTCTCCCTCCCCACTCGCCTGGATCAGGGAGGAGCCCAATCCCGCGACCCCGGCAACCGCACCCCGCCTCCCCGACGACGCCTCCTGGTCGTCCCATTGCCGGAGCTCCTTCACGTCGACCCTGCCCTCCAGATCAACGGGGAGAGCCCCGCAGCAATGACCCTGAACCCCCCCTTCTTCAACCTCGGCCGCTCGAGATCGCCGGCGCCGCTCCGTCCACCTCGACCCTCCCCGAGCACTCTGCCACCTCCCTACGAACCCACCGTGAGCACCGCACCGCCCTTCTCTCTCTGCCCCGTCGCCGGTTCTGTGGCCTTTGTCGCCTGGTCGTGCCCCCCCCCCCCCCCCCCCCCGCACCGTCATCACCGCGACACTTGCCCTGCTGCTGCTTATCGACGTGCGGCCGCACGACGTGGCCCTGCGCACTGCTGCACGCCCGCGGCCACCCCATCGCGCCCACGGACGACCCCGTCTTCTCTATCCCCGGCATGCTCTGGCCGCGCCCACGTGTCGCCTGCCCGTGGTCGCCGTCCCGCATCGCCAGCACCCCGCGGCCTTCCGCCCGCGCTGCTACTCCTGCTAAGCTGCTGCGCCCCTGCTTCAGCCTCCCCGCTGCTCCCTCATGCCACCGCTTCCTGTCGCTCCCTGCGCCGCATGCGCGCAAGCTCTCTCATGTGCCACACCGCGCCACGGCCCCGCGCCCTCGCCCCCCCCCCCTCGCACGCGCCTATGGCCGCGCGTGGCCGCCGCCGCCTGGCCCCTGTTGCGGCTCTGCTCTGGCCAAACCGCTGCACGCTGACATTCGCACCCCGCCTTTGTAGCCAGGCGCCTCGCCCCGCTCTGGCTCCGGCCTGCCATGCCTTGCCGGCTCTCCGCGGCGCCCCGCCGGCCTGGCCCCGCACCTGCGCGGGTTCGGCCTCCGCCCGGGGCAGCACCCGCATCGTTAACCACCCGCTCCAGTGGCCTAATGGGCCACTGAGCAGTGGGGCCCATCCTCCTGTTTAAAAAAGAGAATTAAATAAATAAAAATAATTAATGGTAAAATTAATTAGTGAATTAATTAATTACTTAATTAATTAGTTAAAAAGTTAATTAACAAAATGTTTAATCTGTAGTTAGTAAATGAGCCAATGACAGGGGGGCCCACCCCCTGTTGACCAGTCAAACATTAACTGGTCGACTGGGACCCCCTGGCCGACCTGTCAGCCACTGGGTACAGTCCTGTGTACCCTATGCTGGGTGCGCTTAGCATTTTAGCCATTATTTTCAAATTAATATTAATTTCAAAAAATGTTTAAAACTTTGAAAAATCATAATAAATAATCCGTAACTCGAATGAAAATGTTCTCCACATGAAAGTTCTCAGAACGACGATACGAATCCGAATACGTGGTCCGTTCGTCCACCACATATCCCTAGCATGGAGAACATGCAACTTTCCCCTCCGTTTCATCTGTCCGAAAATGCCAAACTTCGGGAAAACCTTCCCGGATGTTATCCCCCTTCGCCGGTATCATGTAACACCGCGTTAGAACACGCCTAACACCGCGTATCGTCATGTCATGCTTAGTGCTGCAACTGTATGCTTGTATTTACTATTTCTTCCCCCTCTTCTCTCCGGTAGACCCCGAGACTGCCGCTGATGCCGCTGTGATCGACTACGTCGACGATGACCCCTTCTTGTCTGAGCAACCAGGCAAGCCCCCCCTTTGATCATCCCGATATCGCCCATTCCATTCTCTCATGCTTGCATTAGATTTTGCTACTGTTATTGATTGCTCCTATTCTGATGCATAGCCTGCTTTTGTACCTTACCTACTTATCCTAAACTGCTTAGTATAGGTTGGATAGTGATCCATCAGTGACCTCCACCTTGTCCTTATTGCCCCTGCTTCATCATCGACGACTCGAGCTACATGATCAACCACCAGAGCCCGACACCGCACATCACATCATGCCCCTTTTGTTGCTCTACTCTACAGAGCTACTATCGAGTGCCGAGGGTGACGCATCATAACGCACTCCTGATGATAATTCTGTAGTGTAGCTATTCGGTCGTGGTCATCAAGGGTGATTTCCTCTTTGACCATTCCCGATACGGCTCTGTCGTTCAACACCTCAAGTGTGAACCTCGTGGGTGGTCCCTCTTACGTTCACCTTGATGATTACATTGAGTGGAATCCTCCGGGGGTGATTCCTCGGGTTTTCCCCTTGATGTTTGGACACACGATTACCTTGACATTACTTGAGACCTTTGGGAAAGTCGTGCGGGCCCGGAGAGCACCCGCAAGATGGTTACGAGGCACGGCCGGGAAGTCAGGCAGCCCTCGAGTGGGCTGGGCTTGCCCTTGCCGTATTTCCTTGAGACGGGGCGACGGGGTCACATTATCGTGAGTCTCTGCTCGTCCCCGCAAGATAATAATACACTATGGTTGGGTATTTGTTCTGAGTTGGCCTTTGGCCTTTACGCACTAACCACCACGCGAGAATAGTTATGGGCCTCGACGTCGCAGTATCAGCCGAAGCTTTGTCAGACGTCCAGTTCAGCATTGCGGCACGGCTGGGCCGGCACCCCAGAGGTAGTGCCTAGGTCTGCCCTGCACATAACGACCCGGAGTGCTACGGATGATGGGCCCAGACCTCGGAGTGCTTAGGATGTAGACCGGCGGGGACCTCTCTGCTGAGCCTAGGTAGGGCTACGACGTGTTGATCTTCCGAGGCCAGGCATTGACCCTAGAAAGGTGTGTCCGGCCAGAGTGATCGAGCGTGTTGGAAAACGTGGTGCACTCCTGCAGGGAAGATCTTTATTCGAATACCGTGTCCACGGTAATGGATGTTCAGACTTATATCTTGATCTCATACAACTAGAAATGGATACTTAAGATATGTGGCTCCGGGATTGCTTTCTCGCAGGGAGTCGAGAAAGGATCTCTGGGCGTTATTGTTACAACATGCTTGTTAATTATAAACTGCTATTCTTTACTCTTCTACATGCTGCAAGATGCTCGGAGCTGCTTGAAGATGCTAGTCTTCGATAGGCTAGGCCTTCCCCCTATTCTGGCATTCTGCAATTCAGTACACACATACAGCCCTTCCATTTGATACCAATGCATACTTAGTATAGATCTGATGCTTGCGAGTACTTTGGATGAGTACTCACGGTTGCTTTGCTACCCCTTTTTTCCCTTCCTTCTTCTTTCCGGTTGATGCGACCAGATGGTGGATCCCTGGAGCTAGATGCCACCATTGACGGATACTACTATGTGGATACCGCTGAAGACTAGGAGTAGTTAGGAGGGCCCAGGCAGGAGGCCTTGCCTCTTCGATCGTTCTTGTTTTGTGTTTTTCTTCTTAAGGCAGTCTTGTCTAACTTATGTCTATACTCAGATATTGCTGCTTCCGCTGACTCTTGTGCATCAAGCTATGTATTCGAGCCCTCAAGGCCCCTGGCTTGTAATATAAAGCTTGTATTATTTCAATTTGTGTCTAGGGTTGTGTTGTGATATCTTCCCGTGAGTCCCTGATCTTGATCGTACGTACACATTTGCGTGTATGATTAGTGTATGGTCGAATCGGGGGCGTCACAAGTTGGTATCAGAGCCGACTGCCTGTAGGATCCCCCTTTCCAACTCCTTGGCCGAAGTTGAGTCTAGTCTAAGAAAAACTGTTTTACTAACATGGCTGTGTGGCTTATCAGCCCACGTCGCCATTGGGTGGTATTAGGATCTTTTATTCCTCATCTATACTCTGGGAATCTGATCTCTCTTCTATTCGGGTTAAATGATTTTGCTAACTCTGACTCTAGGTTCTCGTAAATACTTTCTCCCAGGGAGCCCCTCACTCCCGATGATTGCTTGGTGCACCAGAAGATTCTGAAGATACTCTCCGATGTTTTCTTGAGACCCTTATACCCTTCGTCTTTGCGATCCCTACCACCGATAAATCCTTATGCGTAACTACCTACTTTGTCGTTCATACCTTCATTCCCAGTTACTCTTGTTATTACAAGATGTCCTGAAATACTCTTCGATGTTCCGAGAATCCTTTATGCTTACTGCCTTGCAATTCTTTGCCACATGAATACCCCTACGGATAATTACCCGCGCTTGCCGAGTATCCGTTCGCCCACAGTTGATCTTTGTTTCACAAAATTCTTTGGAATATTATCCGATCTTCCGAAAATACTTAGAAACCTATTACTCTTGCTCCTCCTTGTCTGCTTGCATTGTGGATGCTTTCCATATGTCCGGCAATATTCAGTAGTATCCTTTGTCATATTTAATTTTGAGCATTTGATTCGATATGTTTGTGAATGTTCACAATCCTCAATCACAATTAGAATTCTTCCCATCAGCTCAGACGTCACCCCGGACATGAGCTGGTGTTCGACAAATCAAACCTTGATCGATTGTCGATCTATGTCTATTCAACTTACTTGTCTTTGACCAGAGCCTCTGCTTCTGATCCCCCGATTTAGAAATCATAATTCCTTTGTATTCGAGATTTGAATTGGTCAGTTGTTTCTATAATCTGATACCCTTGCATTCTTTCTCCTTCTGGTTGAGTACCGATGCTCACACCAGATCCTTTGTGGGGTTCTATTTGCCAGCGTCCTTCATATGCAATAACCTTCTGAGATTTTCCTCGGATACATAATGCCTTTGGTAAATTGTATCTTCTGCTTCCTCAATCATGCTCTACTCCGAGCTTGAGTTATTTACTCGTGAATTTGGACTCTACAACTTCGACGAAGGCGAGAAGTGAATGGAAGGTTATACATTGATGTAGTGGGAGTCGACCTTGAACCTTTGTGTTCATGCTCATGGACCCGATGTGGAACTTATCATGGAAGCTTCTTGTTATGATAATAATGATCCCCTTGTGATAAGTTCATCTTGTATCTATATTGGTCCTTTGCAACCATGGTTCCGACCATGATTGATCTCCCTTGATTCCATTTCTCGGACAAGTTAAAGTACTATCTTCTTCAGATCGTTTAACCTGTCCAACCTCTACTTTGATCTACCTTCGAGTATTACCCCTTTGGTATCTCGAGAATATCACGGAACTACATAACTTCTTATGAGTTCTTCATCAACTGTTATTTCTCGCCGATTCAAAATTTTCCATGGGTTCTGAGTTAGTAGACACGTGAGGACACCAATAACTGATTCGAGTCTACACTTTCCTTCCATTGTTATGTTAACCTTTCTTGTAACGTAACATATTTGAGCCAGTGATAATTCGCTGCTTATGTAAATGCCTCGAAATACAACTCTGTTAGTAAGACCTTGTTACTATTGTTGATGACATCCTAGTAGCCGCCGATGGACGAGAACTTTGCCTACTGGTCCGCCTCGCCTTGCGAGCAGGAAAATGGTTCTCTTTGTCCCTCGCCCTTGGTACCGACGTTGTTGCCAACATAATTGACAGGCTATCCTCTGACTTGCCTTGCTATCATGACCGTGCAAAATGATTAGCGCCTTCATGCTGTTAACCCACATGGTGGGCCCATAACCCACAGTTCCACAGGATCGAAACCTGACTCTCATGTACAACCTTGGTTCTGAAATCTTCTTTGCACTTGGCTTCGTATGTATTCGCGAGCCACCTTCCTTGTGATCTGTTCTGGTATCAGATGCAATACTTATTCACAATGCTCTGAGCCCTTTCACACTCTGTTTCAGACATCGAACGGTTGTCTACACGGTTGAAGCTTCTTATAACACCTCCTTACCTTGCTCTCGATGACTTTCTTGAATTTCCACTCGAGAGATGCCTCTATGCCACATTCACTAGGATAGCCCCCAGTTACCTATCATGTGTTGAGGTCCGTCCTTTTTGAGTCTTTCCCCCTACTACATCCCTTAAATCTCGGGGCGAGATTTCTTGTAGTGGAGGAGTATTGTGACGCCCGGATAATTTAGCTACAGTAATTCCCTACTAATGATGCCACGTCATCGCGTTTACTGTTGTTAACCTCGCGGTAGTTCAAATCGATTCAAATTCAAATTTGAGTTAAAGGCAAACCACAAAAGTTTTCAAACAATAAAACTAAAATGTTCGGGTTGTGCCAAATAATGCGTAGGTAATTATGGTGAAGAAACCACACTTTTATAAAATGTGTAAATGCTCTAAAATCAGCAGACCAGCAGCTAGAACCAATAATTAAATGCTTTTTATAATATATAAAATATTAAACTAATTTATTTGGGAGCCCAAGTTATTGTAGCATTAGAATAAGTAGTAACACTGTTTTAGGAACTAGTTTAGTATTTTGTAAAACTATAGTAAATAGAGAGTAAAATAAAGCAGTAAAAATGAAATAGATAAAAAGAAAAAAAAAGAAAAATGCAAGGTAGCAAAACAAAATAAAACCCCTCTTTCCCTGGGCTAGAGGCCCATCTAGCTAACCAGGCTGGCTCAAGTGGCCACGCAGGCCCCTGCCTCCCTCCCTCTTCCCTGTTCCCACCCCGCGTTGTGCCCTGCCGATGCCTGCCACGGCGACGGGCATCACCGTGGCGGCCATCCGGCGGTCCTCCAGCGCTCGCCCATGGCTACTTAAGCCGGCGCCCCTCTCCTGTCGCCGAACCCTAGCACCCCCCCCCAAATATCTCCTCACCCCCCAACCCCCCCACATCTCTCGTCTCTTCCCTTCCCCACTCGCCTTGATCGGGAGGAGCCCGATCCCGCGACCCCGGCAAACCGCACCCCGCCTCCCCGACGACGCCGCACCGGCGCCTCCTGGCTGCCCCATCGCCGAAGCTCCTTCACGTCGACCCCGCCCCATCCAGATCAACCGGGGCAGAGCCCGCGCCAACGACGAGCCCGAACCCCCCCTTTCTTTTCAACCTCGGTTGCTCGAGATCACACCGGCGCCGGATCCGTCCACCTCGACCCCTTCCCAGAACACTCTGCCAACCTCCCTACGAACCACCTGTGGAGCACCGCACCGCCCTCCTCTCTCTTCCCCCTCCACCGGTTTCCCGTGCGCCGTGTCCGCCTCGTCGTCGCCCCCCCCCCCCGCGCACAGCCGTCGCCGCGACACTTGCCCTGTTGCTGCTCGTCGCCGTGCGGCCGCATGACGTGGCCCTACGCGCTGCTACACGCCCGCGGCCACCCCGCCGCGCCCACGGCCGACCCCATCTTCTCTGTCCCCGGCATGCTCCGGCCGTGCCTACGTGTCGCCTGCCCGTGGTCGCCGCCCCGCATCGCCCGCACCCTGCGGCCTTTCGCCCGTGCTGCTACTCCTGCTAAGCTGCTGCGCCCCTGCTTCAGCCTCTCCGCTGCTCCCTCACGCCACCGCTGCCTGTCACCCCTGCGCCGCATGCGCGCAAGCGCTCTCGCGCACCACGCCGCGTCGCGGCCCCGCGCCCTCGCCCCCCACCCCTCGCACGCGCCTATGGCCGCGCGTGGTCGCCGTCGCCCGGCCCCTGCTGCGGCTCTGCTCCGGCCAAGCCGATGCACGCCGACGTTCGCACCCCGCCTCTGCAGCCCGGCGCCTCGCCCCGCTCTGGCTCCGGCCTGCCGTGCCTCGCCGGCCTGGCCCCGCACCTGGGCGGGTTCGGCCTCCGCCCGGGGCAGCGCCCGCACCGTTAACCACCCGCTCCAGTGGCCTAATGGGCCATTGAGCAGTGGGGCCCATCCCCCTGTTTAAAAAAAAAGAGAATTAAATAAATAAAAATAATTAATGGTAAAATTAATTAGTGAATTAATTAATTAGTTAAAAAGTTAATTAACTTAACTAACAAAATGTTTAATCTGTAGTTAGTAAATGAGCCAATGACAGGGGGCCCCACCCACTGTTGACCAGTCAAACATTGACTGGTCAACTAGGACCCCCTGGCCCACCTGTCAGCCACTGGGTACAGTTCTGTGTACCCTGTGCTGGGTGCGCTTAGCATTTTAGCCATCATTTTCAAATTAATATTAATTTCAGAAAATGTTTAGAACTTTGAAAAATCATAATAAATAATTTGTAACTCGAATGGAAATGTTTTCTACATGAAAGTTGCTCAGAACGACGAGACGAATCCGAATACATGGTCCGTTCGTCCGCCACATATCCCTAGCATGGAGAACATGCAAATTTCCCCTCCGTTTCATCTGTCCGAAAATGCCAAACTTCGGGAAAACCTTCCCGGATGTTATCCCCCTTCGCCGGTATCATGTAACGCCGCGTTAGAACACACCTAACATCGCGTATCCTCATGTCATGCTTAGTGCTGCAAGTGTATGCTTGTATTTACTGTTTCTTCCCCTTCTTCTCTCCGGTAGACCCCGAGACTGCCGCTGATGCCGCTGTGATCGACTACATCGACGACGACCCCTTCTTGTCTGAGCAACCAGGCAAGCCCCCCCCCCTTTGATCATCCTGATATCGCCCATTCCATTCTCTCATGCTTGCATTAGATTTTGCTACTATTATTGGTTGCTCCTATTCTGATGCATAGCCTACTTTTGTACCTTACCTGCTGATCCTAAATTGCTTAGTATAGGTTGGATAGTGATCCATCAGTGACCTCCACCTTGTCCTTATTGCCCCTGCTTCATCATCGACGACTCGAGCTACATGATCGACGACCAGAGCCCGACACCGCACATCACATCACGCCCCTTTTGTTGCTCGACTCTGCAGAGCTACTATCGAGTGCCGAGGGTGATCCCTCATAACGCACTCCTGATGATAATTCTGTAGTGTAGCTATTCGGTCATGGTCATCGAGGGTGATTTCCTCTTTGACCATTCCCGATACGGCTCTGTCGTTCAACACCTCAAGTGTGAACCTCGAGGTTGGTCCCTCTTACGTTCACCTTGATGATTACATTGAGTGGAATCCTCCGGGGGTGATTCCTCGGGTTTTCCCCTTGATGTTTGGACACACGGTTACCTTAACATTACTTGAGACCTTTGGGAAAGTCGGGCGGGCCCGGAGAGCACCCTCAAGATGGTTACGAGGCACGGCCGGGAAGTCAGGCAACCCTCGAGTGGGCTGGGCTTGCCCTTGCCGTATTTCCTCGAGACGAGGTGACAGGGTCACATTATCGTGAGTCTCTGCTCATCTCCGCAAGCTAATAATACACTATGGTTTGGGTATTTGTTCTGAGTTGGCCTTTGGCCTTTACGCACTAACCACCACGCGAGAATAGTTATGGGCCTCGATGTCGCAGTATCAGCCGAAGCTTTGTCAGACGTCCAGTTCAGCATTGCGGCACGGCTGGGCCGGCACCCTAGAGGTGGTGCCTAGGTCTGCCCTGCACGTAACGACTCGGAGTGCTGCGGGCGATGGACCCAGACCCCGGAGTGCTTAGGATGTAGACCAGTGGGGACCTCTCTGTTGAGCCTAGGAAGGGCTACGACGTGTTGATCTTCCGAGGCCGGGCATTGACCCCAGAAAGGTGTGTCCGGCCAGAGTGATCGAGCGTGTTGGAAAACGTGGTGCACTCCTGCAGGGAAGATCTTTATTCGAATACCGTGTCCACGGTAATGGACGTTCAGACTTATATCTTGATCTCATACAACTAGAAATGGATACTTAAGATATGTGGCTCCGGGATTGCTTTCTCGCAGGGAGTCGAGAAAGGATCTCTGGGCGTTATTGTTACAACATGCTTGTTAATTATAAACTGCTATTCTTTACTCTTCTACATGCTGCAAGATGCTCGGAGCTGCTTGAAGATGCTAGTCTTCGATAGGCTAGGCCTTCCCCCCTATTCTGGCATTCTGCAGTTCAGTCCACAGATACAACCCTTCCATTTGATACCAATGCATACATAGTATAGATCTGATGCTTGCGAGTACTTTGGATGAGTACTCATGGTTGCTTTGCTACCCCTTTTTTCCCTTCCTTCTTCTTTCCGGTTGATGCAACCAGATGGTGGATCCTTGGAGCTAGATGCCACCATTGACGGATACTACTACGTGGAGACCGCCGAAGACCAGGAGTAGTTAGGAGGTCCCAGGCAGGAGGCCTTGCCTCTTCGATCGTTCTTGTTTTGTGTTTGTCTTCTTAAGGCAGTCTTGTCTAACTTATGTCTGTACTAAGATATTGCTGCTTCTGCTGACTCTTGTGTATCAAGCTATGTATTCGAGCCCTCGAGGCCCCTGGCTTGTAATATAAAGCTTGTATTATTTCAATTTGTGTCTAGGGTTGTGTTGTGATATCTTCCCGTGAGTCCCTGATCTTGATCATACACATTTGCGTGTATGATTAGTGTACGGTCGAATCGGGGGCGTCACAGTAGTTCTTTGTAGACCTTCGGGTCCGTAGTTGGTAGCTAGATGGCTTCCTCTCTCTCGCTGAATTCTCAATACAATGGTCTCTTGGAGATCCATATGATGTAACTCTTTTTGCGGTGTGTTTGTTGGGATCTGATCAACATTGAGTTTATGATTAGTTATATCTTTTTATATCCATGAAAGTTATTTGAGTTTCTTTGATCTCTTATATGCATGATCTCTTATAGCCTCATATTTCTTCTCCGATATTTGAGTTTTGTTTGGCCAACTTGATCTATTTATCTTGCAACGGGAAGAGGTGCTTTGTAGTGGGTTCGATCTTACGGTGCTTGATCCCGGTGACAGAAAGAGAAACGACATGTATGTATCGTTGCTACTAAGGATAAAACGATGGGGTCTATCTCTACACAGATATATCTTGTCTACATCATGTCATCGTTCTTATTGCATTACTCTGTTTCTCCATTAACTTAATACACTAGATGCATGCTGGATAGCGGTCGATGTGTGGAGTAATAGTAGTAGATGCAGGCAGGAGTCGGTCTACTAATCTTGGACGTGATGCCTATGTAATGATCATTGCCTGGATATCGTCATAATTATTTGAAGTTCTATCAATTGCCCAACAGCAATTTGTTTACCCACCGTTTGCTATCTTTCTCAAGAGAAGCCACTAGTGAAACCTACGGCCCCCGGGTCTTCTTTCTTATATTTGCTTTGCGATCTATTTTATTTGCTCTTTTTATTCAGATCTATTAAAACAAAAAAATACAAAAATACTTTGTTGCACTTTACTTTATTTGCGATCTATTTATTCAATCTATTACAATTTTCTCCGGCAACATGCAATTTCTGGCACCGTACCCCGAAAGGGATTGACAACCCCTTTAACACGTCGGGTTGCGAGGTGTTGTCATTTGTGTGCAGGGTTTGTTTACGTTGTGTTGGTTGGTTCTCCTACTGGTTCGATAACCTTGGTTTCATATCTGAGGGAAATATCTACCGTCTTTGTGCTGCATCATCCCTTCCTCTTTGGGGAAATACCGACGTAGCTTCAAGCAACATCAGTAGGAAAATGGATTGACCACACAAGTTGGAGACGAGGATGTATCCTGAAGTTCACACTCCCGGGGGAGTGCTAATCTCTGTTAGAGAGGTGCGAAGTTAAATCTTTTGAACGCCACCAAGTTGCTCGCCCTTTTCTACCTTTTGAGTCACCCTAACGGATGAGTCTCAAATCACTTGTGGTTGCCTTAAGGGTCTGTTTGGGTTGGTGACCTCGGCTTCGTGCATGGGAAAAGAGACTGCCTAGTTTGAGCTTGGCACTTCATTGTTTTTTGCTTCGTGAGTCTAGCACGGTGTACACGTGTTTTGTTCATGACTTGGCCTGGTGTAGCATTAAAATAATACACTGCCAATCATTGAAGGGCCCTAACAACAAAAGTGCTTGAAAACAGCGGCTCACTAGCACCAGGCAGCTACCCAGGCGTCCTATCCAGAAAGCCTGGCCTAGGCTAAGCAATTTTTCTGGGTCACACTCCAGGCTAATCAAATTGTGATGCCACCAGCCCAGGTAAACTATTACTTTTTCAGGATAGTAACCAAACACTCCTCAGGCACCTTTCAGACAAACTTCCGGCCAGGCACAATTCAGTGTGGACACTATCTAAACGGGCCCTAAAGGCAACCACCGAACCTTTTACAAACTTCCGGAAGCACACTATACACAAGGAAGCTTCCAGGCTTGACTCTTATCTCCCAGGAGTCCCAATCCCCAAGAGTAACAAATTTGTTAAAGAACAAGTATGAGGATCATGAATTGGTTTGGCGAAAATGTAGATTAAGCGATTATCTTTCATTCCTCGAAGTTTGTTATTGTTTGAGTGGATGAGTCAAGATGAATCAAGCTTTTAGGAGTTGGCACCGATGAAAGCTCATATGGAGGATTATAGTTGATGTTAGAATAAAGGCGAGTACTTTACCCTCCTCCCCTGTTTTAGCAATTAAAACCCAACGCACACCAGGGAGTCGGGGTATCCTGAGAGGAAACCCTGATCCCTGAGGACCCGATGGTCTAGGACCCAAAGTCTCACCCAAAAGTAAAAAAACGACAAGTGACATGTATGGCCCACTGCCCCATGCATACGCAGAGAGAAGAGAACCTCGACTCGACTCACACAAGGTTGAATTAGATCAGACATCGACCGATGGTAGCAACCATCGACAACGACAAAGCTAATATCACTCATGTCCCCAACAGTACGCATGCTTCGTCGGTGTTTGTTTCCTGTTTCGAGAAGCCGGCAAGGGCTTCGCCTATGTAGAAAGAAATGGAACCGGTTTCTTTTTGGACGTCTTTCGCTTGCGGCGGCGCTTCTTGGACGCGTGGAATCGACGACGACATATATCGAACGAATTAACCCTTTGAGAAAACACCTCTTAAAAGTTGTGCGGTTTGACGACCGACGAAAAGAAAAGGGAAAACCTTTTTTTTGTGTGTGTTTTGTGTACCGGAAAAGAAAGGAAAAGAAAAGAAAAGCCCCCAACCGCAAGTCCATGAGTGAGGGAGTGAATGAATGAATGAATGAACGATCACATGGCGGTAACATGCGATGCGATGCGATGCGTGGACCGGGGCTGCAAATGCAAATGACCATCCTCTCCTCTCCCTCCTTTGCTCCATCACACACGCACACGCACACTGTCATTCATGTGACCTGACCGCCATTAACACACTCTCTCCTCTCTTCTCTCTGAGTCTGACCGCCCCCCACAAGCACAGGCAGCGCATTGGTGGCGTGGTTGCGGTTGGGATCGCCGCCGGCCATGGCCGATCCGTACGGCGACGGCCGGGCGCTGAGGAGTCATCAGCACCAGCAGCAGCCGCCGGCGCAGCAGCAGCGGCCCAGGCTGAAGCCGGCGCTGGAGATGGAGGACCTCATCAGCCTGCTCCACGGCTCCGATCCCGTCCGCGTCGAGCTCACCCGCCTCGAGAACGACCTCCACTGTAAGCTCCATTGCCGATCCGATCTGCCCTCCAGATCGGATCTCCCTCCCTCCCTCCTCGCCGCCCGGAGCAAGATTCCGCCTTTCCACCTCAACGGATTGGATTTGGTGCTTGCTTGCTTGCAGACAAGGAGAAGGAGCTCGGCGACGCGCAGGCGGAGATCAAGGCCCTGCGCCTCTCCGAGCGGGCGCGCGAGAAGGCCGTCGAGGATGTCAGTACCCCTCCCCTCAATTCCCCCCCAATTCCCCTTCTCTTTTACTCTACATCTAGGCTAGAATCGAGTAGATCCGAGCATCAGCTTCATGTTTCCTGAGCAATTTCCATGTCTTTTTCGGCGAAAACGACTGCTTGATTTTTCGGTTACAGCTCATGAAAGCTCCATCTGCATCTTGAACCTTCAAAATGCACTTGTATCAGCTGTCACATCTAGGCACTAAAACGACCTGCTCACTAGTTCTGGATAGCTGTTTGTTAATTTACAAGTAGAAGCAGATGAAGGATGAAAACTGTGAACCGTTCTGTGAGCATTTTAGGACAATTGTTAGTTTGCAAGTAGGAGAAGCCAATGAAGCTCCAAATGCCTTCCTTTTCACGCGTTTGTCAAAATTTTAGACCCTTGGTGTAATGCTAGGACAACTGTTTGTTTGCAAAGAGTAGAAGAAACTAACCAAGGAACCACCTCTGACATATCATTACACTTCAAATGTCTTCCTTTTCCGCGCATTTTTCAATTTTTGGGGACAATCCTGACTTTGCCTTACGCATCAATGTAAGCTTACCGAAGAACTGGCAAAGGTGGATGGGAAGCTCAAGCTCACAGAGTCTCTCCTGGAAAGCAAGGTAATGGATCAGCCCTTCCTTCTTTTTCCTGTTTTTTTTTTCCTTCCAAGCTCACAGTTTTTATCTTGACAAGAGAGCAGCTGTTGATGATACGCGGCATTTTGCAGAACCTTGAAGCGAAGAAGATCAACGATGAGAAGAAAGCAGCGCTTGCTGCCCAGTTTGCAGCGGAGGCTACGCTGCGGAGGGTTCATGCGGCGCAGAAGGATGATGACATGCCTCCCATCGAGGCCATCCTTGCTCCGCTGGAGGCCGAGCTGAAACTAGCCCGTCAAGAGGTACTTTTCATCTTGCCATATGGTTGTCTTGTCTTGTTTTCTCTTAAAGTCTCATCAGTGTGTTCCATGTATGAAACCTTTGCTTTTAGTAAACTGTATTCACTTCTTGTTCTCACAAGATATCGGTAGCTTTTATGCAGCACCTCCCGTAATCTTACTTAATTTCTACCGTTGTCTTGGTAGTTGGTAAATACCGCCAACCTTCTGGTTTCCAGATGTGGATTTACGTGTTGCTACTTCACAAATTTGCAAAGCGGCGCATTCTATCACTGATGTTTATGTGCAGTTGTCGATTCTACCATCAGTCCTGTTCTCTGTCGATTGAATGCCCTCCTGCTGAAACACTAATGCGTCGATTTTGTTGAGCAGATTGCAAAATTACAAGATGACAACAGGGCATTGGACCGTCTTACCAAATCCAAGGAAGCTGCTCTGCTGGAAGCAGAAAGGACAGTTCAGATAGCATTAGCGAAAGCTTCCTTGGTGGATGATTTACAAAACAAAAACCAAGAATTGATGAAACAGATCGAGATATGTCAGGTATAAGACGGTGAAAGCATGCATTTACAAACAATTTGCTAGCTGTGGCATACGACCAGCAATGGTATATGAGACTTTGTCTTTGGTATTCTATAGGAAGAGAACAAAATCTTGGACAGAATGCACCGCCAGAAGGTTGCTGAGGTCGAAAAACTTACTCAGACCGTCAGAGAGCTAGAAGAAGCTGTTCTTGCTGGTGGCGCAGCCGCAAATGCTGTTAGGGACTATCAGCGGAAAGTTCAGGAGATGAATGTAATGCATGATGGCTTGAACCCCTATTCGTGCAGTTCATGATATTTAGTGTACCCGAAATCTTTCATTGTCATACAAGTGAATATTTCTTACATGCATGTTGTTCTCAGGAGGAAATGAAAACTCTGGATCGTGAGCTTGCCCGTGCAAAGGTTTCAGCAAATAGGGTCGCGGTAGTGGTGGCAAATGAGTGGAAAGATGGCAATGATAAAGTAATGCCTGTTAAGCAATGGCTTGAAGAACGGAGGCTTCTGCAAGTAAGTAATGAATGTCTCACATCTTCTAGTCTTACTCGACCTTTTCTGGATGGATCTCTAGAAGCCCCTCAATGGGACTGTAGCCTTTTCACATTTTCTTCTTTGACTAGACTAAACCATGGCACTTTTGTTAACTTGTGGAGGATTATCCTTTTACAGGGAGAAATGCAGCAACTCCGTGATAAACTTGCTATAGCAGAAAGGGCTGCAAGATCAGAAGCTCAACTGAAGGTATGCATTTTTCCTTCATGTTTCTCATGAAATCCTTTACTTCTGTCTTCCTATCAGTTAGTTGTTTCCGCTCTATCTTCATTGTGATCTGCATCGAACATCGCAGGACAAGTTCCAGCTACGGCTTAAAGTACTCGAGGAAGGATTGAGAATGTCGACATCGCGAACCAATGCAAGTGCTGCGCGCCGCCAGTCTATTGGTGGCGCTGAGAGTGCATCCAAGACCAATGGCTTTCTATCAAAACGGCCATCATTCCAGATGAGAACATCGGTATCTACCACCACGACTACTCTGGTGAACCATGCGAAGGGGGCATCCAAGTCTTTTGATGGAGGGTGTAGATCACTTGACCGCTATAAGGGCCATGTAAATGGGGTTGGCATGAACGTATCTACCGACTCCAGCGAAGATAAGGAGTCAAACAACTCAGATGAGAAGCCTAGTGAATTTACATCTGTTGAGTCGGAGGACACAGTGTCAGGTATGCTGTATGATATGCTGCAAAAGGAGGTCGTTGCTCTGAGGAAGGCTTGTCATGAAAAGGACCAAAGCTTGAAAGACAAGGACGATGCAGTTGAGGTAACTCTAGCCGGGTGCTAGGATCACACTGTTTGGCTGCCCTCTCTTTTTTGTTCCCGCATTCCTGTTAATGAGTGGTTTGATGTGCAGATGTTGGCTAAGAAAGTCGACACTTTAACAAAGGCGATGGAGTCAGAGGCTAAGAAGATGAGACGGGATGTTGCTGCCATGGAAAAGGAGGTGGTGGCTATGCGATTAGAGAAAGAGCAGGATACGAAAGCAAGAAGGTTCGGCAGTTCAAGCACCTCTGCCTCACAGATGCCACCTGGAAGGTACAGTACACCCCTACCGCACCGCAGATACCATTGTCTCTGTTGAGATTTTGAGATAAATAATCATCATGCTTGTTTCAAACTCCACTAGGCACGGTATGTGTTAGTTAAAGAATTTTTTGTGTGTATCTCAGGACTCTGCCTCGGAGCGGTTCAGCACGCAACATGTGATGCTGATATGAAGCATTAAAAAGACCTTGGAGCATCCCTTGTGTAGTTAGTTGAATCATGGCATCCAGGGACCCTCTGCTGACTTGTGTGTAGAGAAAACAAGAAGGCATTACATCTTGGTTGCCTGCCCAGAAGTGTCGAGCCTGAGCTTAACCCTGATCGATCGTGCCTACTACATCTCGTGGTCACGGAAATCAATCAATCAATCAGCGACTCGAGTCGGGTGAAGTTAGTGTCGTTGATGAGATTTGGTGGTGTTTTTATTCATTTTCTATCGTGGAATCGAAACACTTTGTTGTATAGGTATGGTGTGGCCTTGCAATATTTTTTGTTTGTAATCCTACTCCCCAAGAGCTTGTGTGGTGTTTTATGCTAGCCAAGTTGTTGTGAATAATAACATGATGATGATGATGATGATGATGATGATAGCGCAGTTAAGCTGGTGTGCCTTTTTTTGGGAGGTGAATTCCAATCTGTCTAGTGTAAAACTGCAGTCTTGAAATCATTTCAGCACTCTCTCTCTCTCTCTCCCTCTTCTCCGTTTCTCTCTGACATTATCAGAGCAGTAAGCCCAACTTAGACCAAAAAACTAAGCTTGGAGGAGTACGCTTTCTTACCAACATATCATTCATGTTATTATTCTTATTTGCCTTCTTTACAGAAAAAAAAATCAAAATCAAAATATATATTTGCTTTGTGTTTCTCTGAAGTTGTTTATCTTTTGATTTGTGTTTCAAGAAAGACCAAAAAATTTCCTCCGTGCACCCTGACGTTGTATGTCTGGCCGAGTGCAGACTGGGCGTCTGAGTTGGCCGAGCGGGGAATCTTCTAGAGGGTTCCCAGCGGTTTTTATAGATTTTTCTGTTTCTTTTTTGTTTTTATTTTCTATTTCCTTTTTCTTTTTCATGTTCTTTTGTTCGAAAATTTCGAATAATTTTTGGAGTTTCAAGAAACGATCTCGTTTTCAAAATTTGTTCACAATTTCAAAAATTGTTCGCGTTTTACAAAAAAGATGTTCGTGTTTTACAAAATGTTCGAAGCTAAAGAAAAATGCCTTCATTTTCAATATTTTGTTCATATATACAAAAAAGCGCATTTACAAAATTGTTTAGGTTATTCAAATTGTTCTCAGTTTCAAAATTTTGTTTGATTTTTCTAGAATTGTTTCTGTTTTCAATTTTTGTTCACCAATTAAAAAATATCACGTTTTCAAAAATTGTTCCCGAACACAATTTTTGTTCACCAATTAATTCATTTTTGCATTTTAAAAAATGTTATGGAAATTTAGAAAATGTTCGCATTTTAAGAATTGTTCCAAATTTCAAAATATGTACCCTTTTTCAAGTTTTTTTTACAAATTTTAAAAATATTCGGGAAAATTTCATTTTAGTTTAAAAGATGTACATAAATGTAAAGTCTTGTTCACGTTTGTCAAAAATGCACCCAATTTCAGTCACAATGGGCCGACCCAGTCAGGGTGCGCCGTGTGCGAACCCCCGCGCCACGGCCCAGCTCGGCAGCACTAGGGTTGCGGCCCCCGCGCCCTACATCCCCACCCACTCCCTCCCTCCGCCGCCACCCGCTCGTGCCTTCCCCGTCCCCGCGCCCCACTCCGGGGGCTAGTCACTTGCCCCCACCGTCAAGGTTCTATGATTAAGTGAAAGTTATAAAGTCAGAATAGTCGGATTGCCTAGTTTCCGCTAAACACATACCGCCTCCGGGCGCCGAGACGTCAGCTAAGTGTAGTGCTACAGACACATCCTTTGTATTATATACAAGAGGGCAGAAGCCGATGACTGGCCACTTTCAGTATTTAGAAACAATCACACAGGAGTCAAAGTAAACACATCGGGCATTAAATCTGGACATTCCAAAATATAACTTGTCATTTTACATAATTAAACCTCGGCATCCCAAGGAGACATCTAGTATAACAAGTCATTCTACATTGAGTCTCGGTGATCCAAGCACCGTCCAGCACCTCGGCCATGTACCTCCCCGGAGTACGCTTCTTCCCTTCAGGGGCCCCGCAGCCACATGCGCCGCCTTGATTCCGGGATAATGCGTCCTCACAGACGCATATGCCCGTTGCGCACCCTCCAGACAGGTAGAGTGCTTCCAACGAAGAACTTGGGGGCTCGCGCCTTGGAGCCACTGAACCAGGCCGAAGTAGCTACTCAGCAATGACTCCCCTGAGGCCAAAGGTTGATCCAGATGTCCTCTATCACCGGCCTTGCCAAACGATACAGCTCCATCAACTGCTTCATTTGGTCGTTCAACTGCGGCAGATGTGCCGTCACCTGAAATTGGGCCCAAAAGGCCTTCCACTCGGCTTCTCCTTCAAGGGAGCTGTAGTGGCGGCCGGCATCCGCCGCACTCCTCGGAAGGTCCATGAAGGCGTTTGAGTGCTAGATCTGCGTCAGTTGAGCAAACCTGATGTCACCAAAGATACATCGTAGTAAGTATGGCTTACCAGCCGCAATTTGCTTCACTTGATGAAGCTCCTAGCGGTCCGCTCGGGCCTGACTCTGGGTCTCTTTGCACACCAAGCTCAGTCTTTTGAGCTCGGCGGCCTTGTTCTTTTGGTCCTCCTGAAGGGTTTTTGCGTTGCGCTTACAAACTCTTCAGATCTTCTTCGACTTCCAGAACTCGGGCCTGGTCCTGGTCACGGGCAATTGCACACACGAACGCGAGCGAGTGATTGGGCTGGCCCATCTGCAGTAGGTATCACATTACGGTTTTAGGAATCTTCTAGAGGGTTCCCAGTGGTTTTTATAGGTTTTGGGAGCCTTCTAGAAGGTTCTTGGACCGGTTTTTTCTATTTTCTTTTTTTGTCTCTGTGTTTTTTCTCTTTCTCTTTGTTTTTTATTTTTATTTTCATGTTTCTTTTTTTTCAAAATTTGTTGACAATTTCAAAAAGTGTGTTTTACAAAAATGTTCGAAGCTAAAGAAAAATGACTTCATTTTTCAATATTTTGTTCATATATACAGAAAAGCACATTTACAAACTTGTTTTCAAAATTTTTGTTTTGAATTGTTCCCTCCGCCGCCACCCTTAGTTTCATTCGCATCCTAGGCACATCACCATGTACCTCAACTCGTGCCAGGAGCGTGAGATCAAGAAGCAGAAGATGAACATTAAGAGCGGTTGGTGCCAGCTCAAGCTCGACGAGAAGATTTTTAGCTTCGAGCAGATCAGCCTGTCTGTATAAGAAGAGTGAGTGGATCAAGGAGTTAAAGGAGGCGCTTCAGGTGAAGCAGCAGGCGGTTGAGTCCAAGGATCTGGAGCTTCACGAGAGAGATGAGGAGGTCACGCAGCGCCTGCCAGATGAGTCTTGCGAGGTGCTCAAGGAGCACATGGAGAGGGAGGGAGGAGCTAACCAGGCGGGAGGATGCGGTGGAGAAAGTTAGTACAAAGTTGAGTCATCTATTTTGGAACGAAGGGAGTACAAGGGAGAAGCTTTGAACCTGGAAGACGGAGCTTGAAGAGGAGGAGGAGGGGGATCTCAAGGCGGCCTGGGAGGAGGAGCTCATCGAGAGAAGGCCACGCTCAAGGGACACGACGAGATGTTGACGGAGGGCAAGGGAACCAAGGTGACCATGGAGCTCGAGTGCGGCACCATGGGTGAGCACATGGACACCAAGGACCAGCGGGATCTCCTGTGTGCCGGTCGCGGTCGCTCCGGGTCCACATCTTGACAATTGAAATGAATCTGCTTGAGTTAGATGTTCTAAGCTTTTTCATTTTGTAAGCATGACTAAATTATCGAGTTCTCACTTTAGTTTTATCAATTATGGACCAAACTCTCCCTATGGTAGTAGTAGTAGACATCTTCATTGGTACAGAGTGGTTTTAGTTATGCTGAGTTGTAAGTGTATCAAGTTCACCAACCATGCATGAGCTGTTTTGCCTGGAGGACGGATGATCAGGGATTCAACAAACCAAAGGTGTTTGAAACAATCTTATATGAAATGGTAGTTTTCCGCACAAAATCTGAAATGTGATAGTTTTTGGTTAAATACTACATCCTTGAGGAAGATTATCCAGATTCGCAATCTGTAGCTTGTCAAGCACAGGTGCAAGCAGTTTGGGGCATTCAGGTAGAACCCAAATCAGGCATGTACAAACTGCAAACAAATTACATTACACCCTCGAGAGCTAGAAAACGGACTTTGTTAAGTTATTAATATTACTATTATAAGCATATAGAAATAGGAATGAGACATATATGGATGACTAGTGAGTACCTTTTGTTGGGGAACGTAGCAGAAAAACAAAAATTTTCCTACGGTTTCACCAAGATCCATCTATGAGTTCATCTAGCAACGAGTAATCGGATGCATCTACATACCTTTGTAGATCGCAAGCGGAAGCGTTCAAAGAACGGGGATGAGGTAGTCGTACACGACGTGATCCAAATCACCGGAGATCTTAGCACCGAACGGACGGCACCTCCGCGTTCAACACACGTACGGAACAGCCACGTCTCCTCCTTCTTGATCCAGCAAGGGCAGAGGAGAGGTTGAGGGAGCTGGCACCAGCAGCAGCACGACGGCGTGGTGTTGTTGGAGCTGCAGTACTCCGGCAGGGCTTCGCCAAACGCTATGGAGGAGGAGGAGGTGTTGGAGAGGGAGGAGGAGGCAACCAAAGGCGTGGGAGAAAAGCCCTCCTTCCCTCACTATATATAGGAGGGCCAAGGGGGGGCGCCGGCCCTAGGAGATCCAATCTCCTAGGGTGGGGCGGCGGCCAAGGGGAGGTTTCCCTCCCCCCAAGGCACCTAGGAGGTGCCTTCCCCTCCTAGGACTCTTCCTCCTAGAAACCCTAGGCGCATGGGCCTCTTGGGGCTGGTGCCCTTGGCCCATGTAGGCCAAGGCGCACCCCCTTACAGCCCATGTGGCCCCCGGGGCCAGGTGGACCCACCCGGTGGACCCCCGGGACCCTTCTGGTGGTCCCGTTACAATACCGATGACCCCGAAACTTGTCCCGATGGCCGAAACAGGACTTCCCATATATAAATCTTTACCTCCGGACCATTCCGGAACTCCTTGTGACGTCTGGGATCTCATCCGGGACTCCGAACAACATTCGGGTTACTGCATATACATATCCCTACAACCCTAGCGTCACCGAACCTTAAGTGTGTAGACCCTACGGGTTCGGGAGACATGCAGACATGACCGAGACGACTCTCCGGTCAATAACCAACAGCGGGATCTGGATACCCATGTTGGCTCCCACATGCTCCACGATGATCTCATCGGATGAACCACGATGTCGAGGATTCAAGCAACCCCGTATACAATTCCCTTTGTCAATCGGTATGTTACTTGCCCGAGATCCGATCGTCGGTATCCCAATACCTCGTTCAATCTTGTTACCGGCAAGTCACTTTTCTCGTACCGTAATGCATGATCCCGTGACCAGACACTTGGTCACTTTGAGCTCATTATGATGATGCATTACCGAGTGGGCCCAGTGACACCTCTCCGTCATACGGAGTGACAAATCCCAGTCTCGATCCGTGTCAACCCAACAGACACTTTCAGAGATACCTGTAGTGCACCTTTATAGTCACCCAGTTACGTTGTGACGTTTGGTGCACCCAAAGCACTCCTACGGTATCCCGGAGTTGCACGATCTCATGGTCTAAGGAAAAGATACTTGACATTGGAAAACTCTAGCAAACGAACTATACGATCTTGTGCTATGTTTAGGATTGGGTCTTGTCCATCACATCATTCTCCTAATGATGTGATCTCGTTATCAATGACATCCAGTGTCCATAGCCAGGAAACCATGACTATCTGTTGATCAACGAGCTAGTCAACTAGAGGCTTACTAGGGACATGTTGGTGTCTGTTATTCACACATGTATTACGATTTCCGGATAATACAGTTATAGCATGAATAAAGACAATTATCATGAACAAAGAAATATAATAATAATACTTTTATTATTGCCTCTAGGGCATATTTCCAACAGTCTCCCACATGCACTAGAGTCAATAATCTAGTTACATTGTGATGAATCGAACACCCATGGAATTCTAGTGTTGATCATGTTTTGCTCTAGGGAGAGGTTTAGTCAACGGATCTGCTACATTCAGGTCCGTATGCACTTTACAAATCTCTATGTCTCCATCTTGAACATTTTCACGAATGGAGTTGAAGCGGCGCTTGATGTGCCTTGTCTTCTTGTGAAACCTGGGCTCCTTGGCAAGTGCAATAGCTCCAGTGTTGTCACAAAAGAGTTTGATTGGCCCCGACGCATTGGGTATGACTCCTAGGTCGGTGATGAACTCCTTCACCCGTATTGCTTCATGTGCTGCCTCCGAGGCTGCCATGTACTCCGCTTCACATGTAGATCCCGCCACGACGCTCTGCTTGCAGCTGCACCAGCTCACTGCTCCACCATTCAACATATACACGTATCCGGTTTGTGACTTAGAGTCATCCAGATCTGTGTCAAAGCTAGCGTCGACGTAACCCTTTACGACGAGCTCTTCGTCACCTCCATAAATGAGAAACATTTCCTTAGTCCTTTTCAGGTACTTCAGGATATTCTTGACCGCTGTCCAGTGTTCCTTGCTGGGATTACTTTGGTACCTTCCTACCAAACTTACGGCAAGGTTTACATTAGGTCTGGTACACAGCATGGCATACATAATAGAACCTATGGCTGAGGCATAGGGGATGACACTCGTCTCTTCTATATCTTCTGCTGTGGTCGGGCATTGAGCCGAGCTCAATCTCACACCTTGCAAAACAGGCAAGAACCCTTTCTTGGACTGATCCATTTTGAACTTCTTCAAAATCTTATCAAGGTATGTGCTTTGTGAAAGACCTATGAGGCGTCTTGATCTATCTCTATAGATCTTGATGCCTAATATATAAGCAGCTTCTCCAAGGTCCTTCATTGAAAAACTCTTATTCAAGTAGGCCTTGATGCTGTCCAAGAGTTCTATATCATTTCCCATCAAAAGTATGGCATCTACATATAGTATGAGAAATGCTACAGAGCTCCCACTCACTTTCTTGTAAACGCAGGCTTCTCCATAAGTCTGCGTAAACCCAAACGCTTTGATCATCTCATCAAAGCGAATGTTCCAACTCCGAGATGCTTGCACCAGCCCATAAATCGAGCGTTGGAGCTTGCACACCTTGTTAGCATTCTTAGGATCGACAAAACCTTCCGGCTGCATCATATACAACTCTTCGTTAAGGAAACCATTAAGGAATGCCGTTTTGACGTCCATTTGCCATATCTCATAATCGTAGAATGCGGCAATTGCTAACATGATTCGGACGGACTTTAGCTTTGCTACCGGTGAGAAAGTTTCATCGTAGTCAACTCCTTGAACTTGTCGATAACCCTTAGCGACAAGCCGAGCTTTATAGATGGTCACATTACCATCCGCGTCTGTCTTCTTCTTAAAGATCCATTTATTTTCTATGGCTCGCCGCTCAACGGGCAAGTCAGTCAAAGTCCATACTTCGTTTTCATACATGGATCCTATCTCGGATTTCATGGCTTCTAGCCATTTGTCGGAATCCGGGCCCGCCATCGCTTCTTCATAGTTCGAAGGTTCACTGTTGTCTAACAACATGATTTCCATGACAGGGTTGCCGAACCACTCTGGTGCGGAACGTGTCCTTGTGGACCTTCGAATTTCAGCAGGAGCTTGATCAGAAATATCTTGATCATTATCATTAACTTCCTCTCTAGTCGGTGCAGGCACCTCAGGAACATTTTCTTGAGTTGCGCCATTTTCCGGTTCAAGAGGTAATACTTCATCAAGTTCTACTTTCCTCCCACTTACTTCTTTCGAGAGAAACTCTTTCTCCAGAAAGAGTCCGTTCTTGGCAACAAAGATCTTGCCTTCGGATCTTAGGTAGAAGGTATACCCAATGGTTTCCTTAGGGTATCCTATGAAGATGCATTTTTCCAACTTGGGTTCGAGCTTCTCAGGTTGAAGTTTCTTGACATAAGCATCGCATCCCCAAACTTTTAGAAATGACAGCTTAGGTTTCTTGCCAAACCATAATTCATACGGTGTCGTCTCAACGGATTTATACGGAGCCCTATTTAAAGTGAATGTAGCTGTCTCTAGAGCGTATCCCCAAAAAGATAGCGGTAAATCGGTAAGAGACATCATAGACCGCACCATATCCAATAGAGTGCGATTACGACGTTCGGACACACCGTTACGCTGAGGTGTTCCAGGCGGCGTGAGTTGTGAAATGATTCCACATTTCCTTAAGTGTGTGCCAAATTCGTGACTCAAGTATTCTCCTCCACGATCTGATCGTAGAAACTTGATTTTCCTGTCACGTTGGTTCTCAACCTCACTCTGAAATTCCTTGAACTTTTCAAAGGTTTCAGACTTGTGTTTCATTAAGTAGACATACCCATATCTACTCAAGTCATCAGTGAGGGTGAGAACGTAACGATAGCCACCGCGAGCCTCAACACTCATTGGACCGCACACATCAGTATGTATGATTTCCAATAAGTTGGTTGCTCGCTCCATTGTTCCTGAGAACGGAGTCTTGGTCATCTTACCCATGAGGCATGGTTCGCACGTGTCAAATGATTCATAATCAAGAGACTCTAAAAGTCCATCTGCATGGAGCTTCTTCATGCGTTTGACACCTATGTGACCAAGGCGGCAGTGCCACAAGTATGTGGGACTATCATTATCAACCTTACATCTTTTGGTACTCACACTATGAATATGTGTAGCATTACGCTCGAGATTCATTAAGAATAAACCATTGACCATCGGAGCATGACCATAAAACATATCTCTCATATAAATAGAACAACCATTATTCTCGAATTTAAATGAGTAGCCATCTCGTATTAAACGAGATCCCGATACAATGTTCATGCTCAAAGCTGGCACTAAATAACAATTATTAAGGTTTAAAACTAATCCCGAAGGTAAATATAGAGGTAGCGTGCCGACGGCGATCACATTGACCTTGGAACCATTCCCGACGCGCATCGTCACCTCGTCCTTTGCTAGTCTCCGCTTATTCCGCAGCCCCTGCTTTGAGTTACAAATGTGAGCAACTGCACCGGTATCAAATACCCAGGAGCTACTACGGGTACTAGTAAGGTACACATCAATTACATGTATATCATATATACCTTTTGTTTTGCCGGCCTTCTTGTCCGCTAAGTATTTGGGGCAGTTCCGCTTCCAGTGACCCTTCCCTTTGCAATAAAAGCACTCAGTCTCGGGCTTGGGTCCATTCTTTGGCTTCTTCCCGGCAGCTTGCTTGCCGGGCGCGGCAACTTCCTTGCCGTCCTTCTTGGAGTTCTTTTTACCCTTGCCCTTCTTGAACTTAGTGGTTTTATTCATCATCAACACTTGATGTTCCTTCTTGACTTCTACCTCTGCTGATTTCAGCATTGCAAATACTTCAGGAATGGTCTTTTCCATCCCTTGCATATTGAAGTTCATCACAAAGCTCTTGTAGCTTGGTGGAAGCGACTGGAGGATTCTGTCAATGACCGCGTCATCCGGGAGATTAACTCCCAGCTGAGTCAAGCGGTTATGTAACCCAGACATAGTGAGTATGTGCTCACTGACAGAACTATTTTCCTCCATCTTACAGCTGAAGAATTTGTCGGAGACTTCATATCTCTCGACCCGGGCATGAGCTTGGAAAACCATTTTCAGCTCTTCGAACATCTCATATGCTCCATGTCTCTCAAAACGCTTTTGGAGCCCCGGCTCTAGGCTGTAAAGCATGCCGCACTGAACGAGGGAGTAGTCATCAGCACGTGTCTGCCAAGCGTTCATAACGTCTTGGTTCTGTGGGACGGGTGGATCACCTAGCGGTGCTTGTAGGACATAATCTTTCTTGGCAGCTATGAGGATGATCCTCAGGTTCCGGACCCAGTCCGTATAGTTGCTGCCATCGTCTTTTAGCTTGGTTTTCTCTAGGAACGCGTTGAAGTTGAGGACTACGTCGGCCATTTAATCTACAAGACATATTGTAAATATTTTAGACTAAGTTCATGATAATTAAGTTCATCTAATCAAATTATTCAATGAACTCCCACTTAGATAGACATCCCTCTTCTAGTCATCTAAGTATAACATGATCTGAGTTAACTAGGCCGTGTCCGATCATCACGTGAGACGGACTAGTCAACGTCGGTGAACATCTTCATGTTGCTCGTATCTGCTATACGACTCATGCTCGACCTTTCAGTCTTCTATGTTCCGAGGCCATGTCTGTACATGCTAGGCTCGTCAAGTCAACCTAAGTGTTTTGCATGTGTAAATCTGTCTTACACCCGTTGTATGTGAACGTTTGAATCAAACACCCGATCATCACGTGGTGCATTGAAGCAACGAACTGTCGCAACGGTGCACAGTTAGGGGGAACACTTTCTTGAAATTATTATGAGGGATCATCTTATTTACTACCGTCGTTCTAAGTAAACAAGATGCAAAACATGATAAACATCAAATGCAATCAAATTATAATAGTGACATGATATGGCCAATATCACATAGCTCCTTTGATCTCCATCTTGGGGCTCCATGATCATCTTGTCACCGGCATGACACCATGATCTCCATCATTATGATCTCCATCATTGTGTCTCCATGAAGTTGCTCGCCAACTATTACTTCTACTACTATGGCTAACGCATTTAGCAATAAAGTAAAGTAATTTACATGGCGTTTCTCAATGACACGCAGGTCATACAAAAAATAAAGACAACTCCTATGGCTCCTGCCGGTTGTCATACTCATCGACATGCAAGTCGTGATTCCTATTACAATAGCATGAACATCTCATACATCACATATAGATCATTCATCATTCATCACAACTTTGGCCACATCATATCACAAAGCACTTGCTGCAAAAACAAGTTAGACGTCCTCTAATTGTTGTTGCAAGTTTTACGTGGCTGAAGTAGGGTTCTAGCAAGAACGTTTTCTTACCTACGTGAAAGCCACAACGTGATTTGTCAACTTCTATTTACCCTTCATAAGGACCCTTTTCATCGAATCCGCTCCAACTAAAGTAGGAGAGACAGACACCCGCCAGCCACCTTATGCAACTTGTGCATGTTTGTCGGTGGAACCGGTCTCACGTAAGCGTACGTGTAAGGTTGGTCCGGGCCGCTTCATCCCACAATACCGTTGAAGCAAGATAAGACTAGTAGCGGCAAGAAAGTTGACAACATCAACGCCCACAACAAATTGTGTTCTACTCGTGCAAGAGAACTACGCATAGACCTAGCTCATGATGCCACTGTTGGGGAACGTAGCAGAAAAACAAAAAATTTCCTACGGTTTCACCAAGATCCATCTATGAGTTCATCTATTCAAAGAACGGGGATGAGGTAGTCGTACACGACGTGATCCAAATCACCGGAGATCTTAGCACCGAACGGACGGCACCTCCGCGTTCAACACACGTACGGAACAGCCACGTCTCCTCCTTCTTGATCCAGCAAGGGCAGAGGAGAGGTTGAGGGAGATGGCACCAGCAGCAGCACGACGGCGTGGTGTTGTTGGAGCTGCAGTACTCCGGCAGGGCTTCGCCAAGCGCTATGGAGGAGGAGGAGGTGTTGGAGAGGGAGGAGGAGGCAACCAAAGGCGTGGGAGAAAAGCCCTCCTTCCCTCACTATATATAGGAGGGCCAAGGGGGGGCGCCGGCCCTAGGAGATCCAATCTCCTAGGGTGGGGCGGCGGCCAAGGGGAGGTTTCCCTCCCCCCAAGGCACCTAGGAGGTGCCTTCCCCTCCTAGGACTCTTCCTCCTAGAAACCCTAGGCGCATGGGCCTCTTGGGGCTGGTGCCCTTGGCCCATGTAGGCCAAGGCGCACCCCCTTACAGCCCATGTGGCCCCCGGGGCCAGGTGGACCCACCCGGTGGACCCCCGGGACCCTTCTGGTGGTCCCGTTACAATACCGATGACCCCGAAACTTGTCCCGATGGCCGAAACAGGACTTCCCATATATAAATCTTTACCTCCGGACCATTCCGGAACTCCTTGTGACGTCTGGGATCTCATCCGGGACTCCGAACAACATTCGGGTTACTGCATATACATATCCCTACAACCCTAGCGTCACCGAACCTTAAGTGTGTAGACCCTACGGGTTCGGGAGACATGCAGACATGACCGAGACGACTCTCCGGTCAATAACCAACAGCGGGATCTGGATACCCATGTTGGCTCCCACATGCTCCACGATGATCTCATCGGATGAACCACGATGTCGAGGATTCAAGCAACCCCGTATACAATTCCCTTTGTCAATCGGTATGTTACTTGCCCGAGATCCGATCGTCGGTATCCCAATACCTCGTTCAATCTCGTTACCGGCAAGTCACTTTACTCGTACCGTAATGCATGATCCCGTGACCAGACACTTGGTCACTTTGAGCTCATTATGAGGATGCATTACCGAGTGGGCCCAGTGACACCTCTCCGTCATACGGAGTGACAAATCCCAGTCTCGATCCGTGTCAACCCAACAAACACTTTCAGAGATACCTGTAGTGCACCTTTATAGTCACCCAGTTACGTTGTGACGTTTGGTGCACCCAAAGCACTCCTACGGTATCCGGGAGTTGCACGATCTCATGGTCTAAGGAAAAGATACTTGACATTGGAAAACTCTAGCAAACGAACTATACGATCTTGTGCTATGTTTAGGATTGGGTCTTGTCCATCACATCATTCTCCTAATGATGTGATCTCGTTATCAATGACATCCAATGTCCATAGCCAGGAAACCATGACTATCTGTTGATCAACGAGCTAGTCAACTAAAGGCTTACTAGGGACATGTTGGTGTCTGTTATTCACACATGTATTACGATTTCCGGATAATACAGTTATAGCATGAATAAAGACAATTATCATGAACAAAGAAATATAATAATAATACTTTTATTATTGCCTCTAGGGCATATTTCCAACACCTTTTCACTTTGAAAATCGAGACGCAGGTTGGTTATCCAGGCTACATTAGCAAGGAGCTGACTTAACTTGATATTACTAGCCAAA
Organism: Triticum urartu; assembly: GCF_003073215.2. Lineage (NCBI taxonomy): Eukaryota > Viridiplantae > Streptophyta > Magnoliopsida > Poales > Poaceae > Triticum > Triticum urartu. The sequence continues at coordinate 4,825,557 of NC_053026.1, read as the reverse complement.
CTAACACTAACCTTTCCAAGGATTAGCTTTGAAAGCTGCGGGACAGAAGCAAAAATCAGGGGATCTTGTTGGTAAGACCAACCAACATATTTGACACATTGGAGTTTTGCTAGACAGTTGATAGTTGGATGGCTTCAAATTCCCCATAGTTGATGTGGAGCGCAACAAGTTGAGCATGTTGTACTTGAAGCACGGAGCGGACCCCTACGTCACAATGGGTGAGACAGAGAGATTCTCCAACAAGTCTTCTCCGTGAGAACCACAAACTCAGCGACGTCGAGCTTCTTCTGGGTCGCCATGGTGCAGCCGACGACTTGGCTGATGGAGAGACATTCATCATGCCTCAAACAGAACCTGACCCTCAGCTCGCGGATGGGGATCTCAGGATTCCTCGCACAAATTATCTTGTCTGTGATAGCAGCCACAGCAATGTTGTACTGAAAAATATGATTAAAGGTGTCGATATCGGGCTTGAGGTAACCGCGTAAGGGAACCAATATCTATGTCAAGCAGCGACAGCATGGGGGGAAGCTCGAGCATTCCCTTGGAGAGGATGCAGGCTCTCAATATGCATCTAGCGTTTCAACCCTCTCCAATATGTTGAGTAGAAGGTGATCGGGCAGCTTTCTAAGACTGTCAACTTGGGCTTGGGGTTTCTGCATCATCATCACATTAATTAAGGAAATAAAATGAGCCTCACCTCGTGGACATGAACAAATTAAGGAGGAGAAAACATGAAAGAAGAAAAAAGGTGCTTACATTATTGTTTTCCATGTCCGTAAAGTCTCCCTATTATTTGCCTTATATTATAGATGGATGGATCAAAGAAATCGAAATATGTTGCGGCTAACAAGGGCAGGACACGAGTAGGAGGACTCGATCACATCCTAATGATTTATACTAACTAATTTATATCACAAGGGACACAAAAAAACTTTGCTAATATGTAATAAATAAAAAGAGTTTCTTTGGATCTGAATCCAGACGGAAACAATAAAACGATTACACAAGGAAGGAGTCCCGTGAGCCCAAGGACATAACATACCCCTGGACGGACGGTGGTGGCCTGCCCAAAGGGGATCGGGTCAGTTAGGGTTTCTCTTCTCTTCTCTTCTCTTATACTCATCCTATTACATACATTACAGAATGTTAATGGGCCGTGCTATTTTTCTTTTTTTCACAACATGGCCTCGCTCGACCACGACAAAACCTGCAAGCACTGGATTAGACAAAATGGGCTAAATGTTGTTAATTCAGTTCGGTCTGGGCATTACCCTTTTCTGGGCCGGTTTCGACCAATGGATAATTGGTTTCTAGTAACTAAAAAAATGGTAGGCGGAAAATTTGAAGAAAATAACCCAAATTTGCAACAACTTCCCTTTTATTACCTTTTGGACACTCATTCGCATAAAAAATGGTGAAATATAACCTTTTGCTACAATTAGTTAGGTCAAACATTTTATCTACGAATAAACTGTGTGCACATGGGCAAAATGGACAAGAATAACCCAGAGGCGAAACAAATTCACATAATAAACTCTTCACAAAACTATTTGCTAGAGCTAACCCTTTTGGATAGCGTCCAATGCGTAGGTGCTATGCTTTGTGTCGTTGCTCCGTTATGACCGGCGCTAGACGCCTTTGCCAGCGTGGCATCGCGGGGCCAGGATGGGCCCACCCATGTCTAAGTAGCGCCCAAGGCTCGGGCACTATCCTACTCTCATGGAGCCTCTCTATCAGGCGCTATACTGACACTTAGTAACTAGCCCTCCTGCCAGCCCGCACACCCCTTCCATGAACAAGGAGGCTGAGAGGGGTGGCCGCGCGTGGTTTCCTCTCTCTCCAATTTTTTTTCTTTGTGGATTTCAACCCTAATCCCTCCCAGAAGGTATTCTCCTCCGCATCCCTCCTTTTCATCTGAAAAATCCTTCCCATTGTTTATCCTTGTGCAAGTTTGGGTGAAACCCTATTTTTTATGGATTTGAATTTTCTATGAGAAACCGAAATAATGTGGGGGTGATTTAGGCTTTGTAGACGAGTTGTAATCATTTGGGAACATGTGTGTTCTTGATTTGTATTATAAATCATGCTTGCATAGGATTTTGTGTCTATGTATGAAATAATACTCACAAAAGCCTTGTGTACCGGCTCATTCCCATCAAAAGCCTTGTGATTTCGAAAGGACCTTCAAATTCGGCCTCTATGGTGGACTTTCCCCCTCAAAAGTCAAAGAATAACATTCGCCTAAGTTTTTCAGACAAGTTTATGAACCCATTGACATTTCCTTTGGTAGGAAATTCGAGTGATGACAGTTAGTGTAAACATTAGCTTGCTTGGTAAAGTGAAATGGTGCATGATGCACATGCTCTATGGTCAGGGCAATCCCATTTGGTTGTAAATTCAAGAAAATCTAGCGACTATATGCCTTATTTCTCCTTGTTCCGCCAAGTGGCATGCCAAAAAATATGTTCCTGAGAGCTAAGACCAGGAGGGTGTTCTTCAGAGTGAGCGGTCTATATGAGGTAACGATATCTTCATTATCAAGAACACAAAATTTCAGGACAATGCATCAAAAAGCGTCGTGTAAAAAAGGAAGTTCTTCCAAGGACCGTCTAATAATGGACCGGTGGTCACTAAAACGTCAAAACATTGTCGTACGGAGTCCGTATCTAGCCAATGATTACTCAAAACGCTCGTGAAGAGCATGCGAATACCAAAAATACTGCCCACCTACACCAGCAGCCCCGAAGGACCACCTAATTCAGCATCTATGTTGAACTATTCCCCTCAAAAGTTAAAGAACATTTATTCATTCAACCTCCGTCTGTCCTTTCCCTCCTCCGTGGTCTCACGGTAGTACTTCCTCCACGCGGCACCGTCTCCGACGCCGTGCACGTGTCCATACGATGGCCGAGTGTCCATTGGGAGTCCTTTCAATATGTTCAAGGCCCGGTTGAATGGGGTGTCCCACTTGGGCCTCGCCAACGCCTCAGACGGCGAGTCGCTTTCGGCCGCAATCCTGTGCTGCTCTCTCTGCAAAAGGAACAAGGATCATTTAAAAATATGACTAAACATGTAGTCGAATTGATCAGAAACTAAAATTACCAGCAGTCTCATGAAGTCCGTCGTGACCGCGTTTGTCTCGAAACCTTCTTCATTGGGTCCCAACGGTACCGGACCCTGAGGACGTCACGACCCTGCAGGACGGTGAACTCCGCCAAGGGGTCTGGGATGCCCAGACTTTCGCGTTCCGCATCCTCCTTGGCCCATATGGACCTCTTCCCCGCGTAACCATGACTTCCGAGGTGGTGGCTCCACATGTTCCTCTCTTGAAGCCCCTTCATGTACTTTGACTTTTCTTTGGCATCTTCGGCAACGCAAGCCACCTTGAATATTTCAAACTGCGCTTCCATAATTGTTGGATTATCCTTTACAATCTCGGAGTAGGGTTCCTTTTTGTCGATGGTCCTTGCTTTCACCCTTACTTTCCAGGAGGCCAACGCGTCGCTAAACTTGGTCATGGCGCGTTTGTTTATCTTCTTCATTGCCAGGTCTTTATCTGGATCAATATATTTCTTTTCATCCTGGCCCGGGAACAAGAATAACTGGTGCAGCTTCGTTAGGAGGGAGTGCTTCATATTTTCTATCTTCTTTAGTTTCTCATCGTTGATGGTGGCGGTTGTCCGTACGATGCAGCCTATTTGATTGCCGTACCACTTTCGCGCTTCCGCATGCTGTTTTGGCTCAAAATTGTCGTTGTCCACCTCCATGACCACCAGTCTAGTAGTGATGAGCTGGTTTGGGCGTCGACGTCTCCTCTTCGGTTTTGGTTCTATACCGGCTTTGCCAGTCTCGGTGCCGGTCCGGGTCTCAATGCCAGTCTCAGCACCGCTCTCGATGTTGGTCTCGGATGTGACAGGTGGGCCCAGCAAAACAACCGTTGATCATCGACAAGGTTCAAAAATTCATCTGCCGCCAAGTAGACGTCGTCGCATTCACCAGAACCATGTCCTTCATCGTTGCTAGCCATGTTTCCTATGATTAAATCTAGTAAATTAATTCTAGACCTAATAAAATGAATAATGACATAAAAAGGCCAATGTTTTGCAGGAACGTTGATTCCTTCCCGGTGCGGCAAATCCCGGGCACTCGATATGTCCTAGTTTGTAGCACAAGTCATGCCGAAATTCATGGAAAATTTCGGCATGACCTTTGCTAAAAAGTGGACAAATCGAGCACCTGAAATCTGCCGGAACGGAAATGAATCAACATTCCGGCAAAACATAGGCCACTCGGGTTCATTCCCTGGAAACAACAAAAGGCCACTTGGGCACAACAGTAGATAAAAATGAGCAAACACTATTGAGGAATTTTCATATAACATGACCACTTCAAATTTGCATCTCCTAGTGTTTGACACTTCAAAAAAATCTACACAAATCTCCTAGCATAAACATGAGCAGCACATTCTAGAAATTTATATTTTTATACTGAATTTTTTCTCTAAACTAAACCCTACTGCCCTAATTAACATCTAGTTAAAACCTACTGCCCTAACCATACTGCCCTAGTACTTAAGCATCCACAAGTACTAACTAATTAGATGAACCCTAGCTAGCTACTTAAGCATCTAACTCTACTTAAGATACTAATTTAATTCATTTAGGTCATGCATTTAACTTCACCTAATTAACCAAGTAAAACCCTACATCCCTAACTAAAAAACATCTAATTAACATCTACTAGTACCACTATTGCCCTAACCTTGTTGGGGAACGTAGCAAAAATTCAAAATTTTCCTATGTGTCACCAAGATCTATCTATGGAGAGACCAGCAACGAGGGGAAGGAGAGTGCATCTACATACCCTTGTAGATCGCTAAGCGGAAGCGTTCAAGAGAACGGGGTTGAAGGAGTCGTACTCGTCGTGATCCAAATCACCGGAGATCCTAGTGCCAAACGGACGGCACCTCCGTGTTCAACACACGTACAGCCCGGTGACGTCTCCTACGCCTTGATCCAGCAAGGGGAGAAGGAGAGGTTGGGGAAGACTCCATCCAGCAGCAGCACGACGGCGTGGTGGTGGTGGAGGAGCGTGGTACTCCAGCAGGGCTTCGCCAAGCACCGCAAGAGACGAGGAGGGAGAGGGGTAGGGCTGCGCCAACAAGAGAAGAAACTTCATGTGTGGGCTGCTCCTTTGCCTCCACTATATATAGGGGAAGAGGAGGGGGCTGCGCCCCCACCTAGGGTTCCACCCTAGGGGCGGCGGCCAGCCCAGATCCCATCTGGTGGGCGGCCAAGGGGGGGGGGAATAGGGGAAACTTGCCCCCCAAGCTAGGTGGGGCGCCCCCTCCCCAAACCCTAGGCGCCTTGGGCCCTTGTGGGGGGGCGCACCAGCCCACCTGGGGCTGGTCCCCTTCCACACTTGGCCCATGTAGCCCTCCGGGGCCGGTGGCCCCACTTGGTGGACCCCCGGGACCCTCCCGATGGTCCCGGTATGTTACTGATAAAACCCGAAACTTTTCCGGTGACCAAAACAGGACTTCCCATATATAATCTTTACCTCCGGACCATTCCGGAACTCCTCGTGACGTCCGGGATCTCATCTGGGACTCCGAACAACATTCGGTAACCACATACAAACTTCCTTTATAACCCTAGCGTCATCGAACCTTAAGTGTGTAGACCCTACGGGTTCGGGAACCATGCAGACATGACCGAGACGTTCTCCGGTCAATAACCAACAGCGGGATCTGGATACCCATGTTGGTTCCCACATGTTCCACGATGATCTCATCGGATGAACCACGATGTCGAGGATTCGATCAATCCCATATACAATTCCCTTTGTCTAGCGGTATTGTACTTGCCCGAGATTCGATCGTCGGTATCCCGATACCTTGTTCAATCTCGTTACCGGCAAGTCTCTGTACTCGTTCCGTAACACATCATCCCGTGATCAACTCCTTGATCACATTGTGCACATTATGATGATGTCCTACCGAGTGGGCCCAGAGATACCTCTCCGTCACACGGAGTGACAAATCCCAGTCTCGATTCGTGCCAACCCAACAGACACTTTCGGAGATACCCGTAGTGCACCTTTATAGCCACCCAGTTACGTTGTGACGTTTGGCACACCCAAAGTATTCCTACGGTATCCGGGAGTTGCACAATCTCATGGTCTAAGGAAATGATACTTGACATTAGAAAAGCTTTAGCATGCGAACTACACGATCTTGTGCTATGCTTAGGATTGGGTCTTGTCCATCACATCATTCTTCTAATGATGTGATCCCGTTATCAATGACATCCAATGTCCATGGTCAGGAAACCGTAACCATCTATTGATCAACGAGCTAGTCAACTAGAGGCTTACTAGGGACATGGTGTTGTCTATGTATCCACACATGTATCTGAGTTTCCTATCAATACAATTCTAGCATGGATAATAACGATTATCATGAACAAGGAAATATAATAATAACTAATTTATTATTGCCTCTAGGGCATATTTCCAACAGTCTCCCACTTGCACTAGAGTCAATAATCTAGTTCACATCGCCATGTGATTAACACTCACAGGTCACATCGCCATGTGACCAACATCCAAAGAGTTTACTAGTTCACATCATCATGTGATTAAGACTCAATGAGTTCTGGGGTTTGATCATGTTTTGCTTGTGAGAGAGGTTTTAGTCAACGGGTCTGCAAAAATCAGATCCGTATGTACTTTGCAAATCTCTAGGTCATATTATAAATGCTGCTTCCACGCTCCACTTGGAGCTATTCCAAATGGTTGCTCCACTATACGTATCCAGTTTGCTACTCAGAGTCATTCGGATAGGTGTTAAAGCTTGCATCGATGTAACCCTTTACGCCGAACTCTTTATCACCTCCATAATCGAGAAACATGTCCTTATTACTCCAAGGATAATTTTGACCGCTATCTAGTGATCCACTCCTGGATCACCTTTGTACCCTCTTGCCAGACATGTGGCAAGGCACACATCAGGTGCGGTACTCAGCATGGCATACCTTATAGAGCCTATGACAAAAGCATAGGGGACGACATTCGTCCTTTCTCTTTCTTCTGCCGTGGTCGAGCTTTAAGTCTTAACTTCATACCTTACAACTCAGGCAAGAACTCCTTCCTTGACTGATCCATCTTGAACACCTTCAAGATCATGTCAAGGTATGTGCTCATTTGAAAGTACCATTTAGCGTTTTTGATCTATCCTCATAGATCTTGATGCTCAATGTTCAAGTAGCCTAATCCAGGTTTTCTATTGAAAAACACTTTTCAAATAACCCTATATGCTTTCCAGAAATTCTACATCATTTGTGATCCACAATATGTCAACAACATATACTCATCAGAAATTCTATAGTGCTCCCACTCACTTCTTTGGAAATACAAGTTTCTCATAAACTTTGTATAAACCCAAAATCTTTGATCATCTCATCAAAGCGTACATTCCAACTCCGAGATGCTTACTCCAGTCCTTAGAAGGATCGCTGGAGTTAGCATACCTTTTAGCATCCTTAGAATCGACAAAACCTTTCTGATTGTATCGCATACAACCTTTCCTTACGAAAACTGGTAAGGAAACTCGTTTTGACATCCATCTGCCAGATTACATAAATGCAGCTAATGCTAACATGATTCCGACGGACTTAAGCATTGCTACGGATGAGAAGATCTCATCGTAGTCAACTCCTTGAACTTGTGAAAAACTCTTCGCCACAAGTCGAGCTTCATAGATGGTGACATTACCGTCTACGTCCGTCTTCTTCTTAAAGATCCATTTATCTCAGTGGCTTGCCGATCATTGGGCAAGTCCACCAAAGTCCATGCTTTGTTCTGATACATGGATCCTATCTCGGATTTCATGGCTTCTAACCATTTGTCGGAATTTGGGCCCACCATTGCTTCTCCATAGCTCGTAGGTTCATTGTTGTCTAGCAACATGACCTTCAAGACGGGATTACTGTACCACTCTGAAGCAGTACGCATCCTTGTCACCCTATGAAGTACGGTAGTGACTTGATCCAAAGTTTCATGATCACTATCATAAGCTTCTACTTCAATTGGTGTAGGTGCCACAGGAACAACTTCATGTGCCCTGCTACACACCAGTTGTAGTGACGGTTCAATAACCTCATCAAGTCTCCACCATCCTCCCACTCAATTCTCGAGACAAACCTTTCCTCGAGAAAGGACCCTATTTAAGAAACAATCCCTATTGCTTTCGGATCTGAATTAGGAGGTATACCCAACTGTTTTTTGGGTGTCCTATGAAGATGTATTTTATCCGCTTTGGGTTCGAGCTCATCAACCTGAAACTTTTTCACATAAGCGTCGCAGCCCCAAATTTTTAAGAACGACAACTTAGGTTTATCCAAACCATAGTTCAAACGGTGTCATCTCAACGGAATTACATGGTGCCCTATTAAAGTGAGTGCGGTTGTCTCTAATGCCTAACCCATAAACGATAGTGGTAATTCGATAAGAGACATCATGGTATGCACCATATCCAATAGGGTGCAGTTACGATGTTCGGACACACCATCACACTATGGTGTTCCAGGCGGTATTGGTTGTGAAACAATCTCCACAATGTCTTAATTGTATGCCAAACTCATAACTCAGATACTCATCTCTATGATCATATCATAGACATTTTATCCTCTTGTCACAATGATCTTCAACTTCACTCTGAAATTACTTGAACCATTCAATAATTCAGACTTGTGTTTCATCAAGTAAATATACTCAACATCTACTCGAATCAACTGTGAAGTAAGAACATAACGATATTCACTGCATGCCTCGCACTCATTGGACTGCACACATCAAAATGTGTTACTTCCAACAAGTTGCTATCTTGTTCCATCTTACTGAAAACGAGGCTCTTCAGTCATCTTGCCCATGTGGTAAGATTTGCATATCTCAAGTGATTCAAAACCAAGTGAGTCCAAACGATCCATCTGCATGGAGTTTCTTCATGCGTATACACCAATAGACATGGTTCGCATGTCTCAAACTTTTCAAAAACGAGTGAGTCCAAAGATCCATCAACATGGATCTTCTTCATGCGTTTCACACCAATATGACTTACATAGCAGTGCCACAAGTAAGTGGTACTATCATTACTATCTTATACCTTTTGGCATGGAAAAATGTGTATCACTACGATCGAGATTCAATAAACCATTCCTTTAGGTGCAAGACCATTAAAGGTATTATTCAAATAAACAGGTAACCATTATTCTCCTTAAATGAATAACCGCATTGCGATAGACATAATCCAATCATGTCTATGCTCAACGCAAACACCAAAAGACAATTATTCAGGTTTAATACTAATCTTGATGGTATAGGGAGCGTGCAATGTTTGATCACATCAAATTGGAAACACTTCCAACACATATCGTCAGCTCACCTTTAGCTAGTCTCCGTTTATTCCGTAGCCTTTTATTTCGAGTTACTCACACTTAGCAACCGAACCGGTATCTAATACCCTGGTGCTACTAGGGGTACTAGTAAAGTACACATTAACATAATGTATATCCAATATACTTCTATCGACCTTGCCAGCCTTCTCATCTACCAAGTATCTAGGGTAATTCTGCTCCAGTGGTTGTTCCCCTTATTACTTAGTCTCGGGTTTGGGTTCAACCTTGGGTTTCTTCACTAGAGCAGCAGCTGATTTGCCGTTTCATGAAGTATCCCTTCTTGCCCTTGCCCTTCTTGAAACTAGTGGTTTCACCAACCATCAACAATTGATGCTCCTTCTTGATTTCTACTATCGCGAGTACCTCAAGGATCATCATATCTATCCCTGATATGTTATAGTTCATCACAAAGCTCTAGCAGCTTGGTGGCAATGACTTTGGAGAAACATCACTATCTCTGGAAGATCAACTCCCACTCGATTCGAGTGATTGTCGCACTCAGACAATCTGAGCACAAGCTCAACGATTGAGCTTTTCTCCCTTAGTTTGCAGGCTAAGAAAATCATCGGAGGTCTCATACTTCCTGACGTGGGCACGAGCCTGAAATCCCAATTTCAGCCCTCGAAACATCTCATATGTTCCGCGACGTTTCGAAAACGTCTTTGGTGCCTGAACTCTAAACCGTTTAAATGAACTATCACGTAGTTATCTAAACGTGTATGTCCGATGTTCGTAACATCCACAAACGACGTTTGGGGTTCAGCACACTGAGAGGTGCATTAAGAACATAAGCTTTCTACTGTCCGCATAATCGCTACTGTCAACTTTCAACTATATTTTCTCTAGGAACATATCTAAACAGTGGAACTGGAGCGCGAGCTTACGACATAATTTGCAAAGATCTTTTGACTATGTTCAGGATAATTAAGTTCATCTTATGAACTCCCATTCAGATAGACATCCCTCTAGTCATCTAAGTGATTACATGATCCGAGTCAACTAGGCCGTGTTCGATCATCACGTGAGACGGACTAGTCATCATCGGTGAACATCTTCATGTTGATCGTATTTACCATACGACTCATGCTCGACCTTTTGGTCTCTTGTGTTCCGAGGCCATGTCTGTACATGCTAGGCTCGTCAAGTCAACCTAAGTGTTTCGCGTGTGTAAATCTGTCTTACACCCGTTGTATGTGAACGTTAGAATCTATCACACCCGATCATCACGTGGTGCTTCGAAACGATGAACTTTCGCAACGGTGCACAGTTAGGGAGAACACTTTCTTGAAATTTTAATGAGGGATCATCTTATTTACTACCGTCGTTCTAAGAAAATAAGATGCAAAAACATGATAAACATCACATGCAATCAAATAGTGACATGATATGGCCATCATCACTTTGCTCCTTTTGATCTCCATCTTCGGGGTTCCATGATCATCATCGTCACCGGCATGACACCATGATCTCCATCATCATGATCTCCATCATTGTGTCTCCATGAAGTTGTCTCGCCAACTTATTACTTCTACTACTATGGCTACCGGTTAGCAATAAAGTAAAGTAACTACATGGTGTTGTTCAATGACACACAGGTCATACAATAAATAAAGACAACTCCTATGGCTCCTGCCGGTTGTCATACTCATCGACATGCAAGTCGTGATTCCTATTACAAGAACATGATCAATATCATACATCACATATCATTCATCACATTATTCTTGGCCATATCACATCACATATCATACCCTGCAAAAACAAGTTAGACGTCCTCTAATTGTTGTTTGCATGTTTTACGTGGCTGCTATGGGTTTCTAGCAAGAACGTTTCTTACCTACGCAAAAACCACAACATGATATGCCAATTGCTATTTACCCTTCATAAGGACCCTTTTCATCGAATCCGATCCGACTAAAGTGGGAGAGACAGACACCCGCTAGCCACCTTATGCAACTAGTGCATGTCAGTCGGTGGAACCAGTCTCACGTAAGAGTACGTGTAAGGTCGGTCCGGGCCGCTTCATCCCACAATGCCGCCGAATCAAGATTGGACTAGTAACGGTAAGCATATTGAACAAAATCAACGCCCACAACTACTTTGTGTTCTACTCGTGCATAGAAACTACGCATAGACCTAGCTCATGATGCCACTGTTGGGGAACGTAGCAGAAATTCAAAATTTTCCTACGTGTCACCAAGATCTATCTCTGGAGAGACCAGCAACGAGGGGAAGGAGAGTGCATCTACATACCCTTGTAGATCGCTAAGCGGAAGCGTTCAAGAGAACGGGGTTGAAGGAGTCGTACTCGTCGTGATCCAAATCACCGGAGATCCTAGTGCCGAACGGACGGCACCTCCGTGTTCAACACACGTACAGCCCGGTGACGTCTCCTACGCCTTGATCCAGCAAGGGGAGAAGGAGAGGTTGGGGAAGACTCCATCCAGCAGCAGCACGACGGCGTGGTGGTGGTGGAGGAGCGTGGTACTCCAGCAGGGATTCGCCAAGCACCGCAAGAGACGAGGAGGGAGAGGGGTAGGGCTGCACCAACAAGAGAAGAAACTTCATGTGTGGGCTGCTCCTTTGCCTCCACTATATATAGGGGAAGAGGAGGGGGCTGCGCCCCCACCTAGGGTTCCACCCTAGGGCGGCGGCCAGCCCAGATCCCATCTGGTGGGCGGCCAAGGGGGGGGGAATAGGGGAAACTTGCCCCCCAAGCTAGGTGGGGCGCCCCCTCCCCAAACCCTAGGCGCCTTGGGCCCTTGTGGGGGGGCGCACCAGCCCACCTGGGGCTGGTCCCCTCCCACACTTGGCCCATGCAGCCCTCCGGGGCCGGTGGCCCCACTTGGTGGACCCCCAGGACCCTCCCGGTGGTCCCGGTACGTTACCGATAAAACCCGAAACTTTTCCGGTGACCAAAACAGGACTTCCCATATATAAATCTTTACCTCCGGACCATTCCGGAACTCCTCGTGACATCCGGGATCTCATCCGGGACTCCGAAAAACATTCAGTAACCACATACAAACTTCCTTTATAACCCTAGCATCATCGAACCTTAAGTGTGTAGACCCTGCGGGTTCGGGAACCATGCAGACATGACCGAGACGTTCTCCGGTCAATAACCAACAGCGGGATCTGGATACCCATGTTGGTTCCCACATGTTCCACGATGATCTCATCGGATGAACCACGATGTCGAGGATTCGATCAATCCCGTATACAATTCCCTTTGTCTAGCGGTATTATACTTTCCCGAGATTCGATCGTCGGTATCCCAATACCTTGTTCAATCTCGTTACCGGCAAGTCTCTTCGTTCCGTAACACATCATCCCGTGATCAACTCCTTGATCACATTGTGCACATTATGATGATGTCCTACTGAGTGGGCCTAGAGATACCTCTCCGTCACACGGAGTGACAAATCCCAGTCTCGATTCGTGCCAACCCAACAGACACTTTCGGAGATACCCGTAGTGCACCTTTATAGCCACCCAGTTACGTTGTGACGTTTGGCACACCCAAAGTATTCCTACGGTATCCGGGAGTTGCACAATCTCATGGTCTAAGGAAATGATACTTGACATTAGAAAAGCTTTAGCATGCGAACTACACGATCTTGTGCTATGCTTAGGATTGGGTCTTGTCCATCACATCATTCTTCTAATGATGTGATCCCGTTATCAATGACATCCAATGTCCATGGTCAGGAAACCATAACCATCTATTGATCAACGAGCTAGTCAACTAGAGGCTTACTTGGGACATGGTGTTGTCTATGTATCCACACATGTATCTGAGTTTCCTATCAATACAATTCTAGCATGGATAATAAACGATTATCATGAACAAGGAAATATAATAATAACTAATTTATTATTGCCTCTAGGGCATATTTCCAACAAACCTAATTTACATTTACTTAGTTACCTAACCTAGTTAGTTAACCAAATTAACCTAAATTAACATCTACTTAGTTACCTAACCTAATTAACATCTACTTAGTTACCTCACCTACTTCCCTAACTAAAGAACATCTAATTAACAGTACCACTACTTCCCTAACCTAATTAACATCTACTTAGTTACCTAGCCTAGTTAGTTAACCAAATTAGTTAACCAAACATCTAAAAAACATATAATTAACCTAGTTAGTAAACCAAATTAACCTAACTAGTTCACTTAGTTACCTAACCTAGTTAGTTTACCTAAATTAACCTAGCTAGTTCACTTAGTTCACTTAGTTAACCTAATGAACTAAATTCACCTAAGTTAATTAACCTAGAGGGAGGGTGGGTGAGGGAGTCCTGGATTAGGGGGTCCTCGGACAGCCGGACTATATACCTTGGCCGGACTGTTGGACTATGAAGATACAAGATTGAAGACTTCGTCCTGTGTCTGGGTGGGACTCTCCTTTGCGTGGAAGGCAAGCTAGGCAATTCGGATATGTAGATCTCCTCCCTTGTAACCGACTCTGTGTAACCCTAGCCCCCGGTGTCTATATAAACCGGAGGGTTTAGTCTGTAGGACAACAATGTTCATAATCATAGGCTAGCTTCTAGGGTTTAGCCTCTATGATCTCGTGGTAGATCAACTCTTGTATACTCATTTCATCAAGATAAATCAAGCAGGAAGTAGGGTATTACCTCCATCGAGAGGGACAGAACCTGGGTAAACATTGTGTCCCCCGCCTCCTGTTACCATCCGCCTTAGACGCACAGTTCGGGACCCCTTACCCAAGATCCGCTGGTTTTGACACCGACATTGGTGCTTTCATTGAGAGTTCCACTGTGCCGTCACGATAAAGGCTTGATGGCTCCTTCGATCATCGGCAACGATGCGATCTAGGGTGAGTTTTTTCTCCCCGGATAGATCTTCGTATTCGGCGGCTTCGTACTGCGGGCCAACTTGCTTGGTCATCTGGAGCAGATCGAGAGCTACACCCCTGGCTGTCAGGTCAGGTTTGGAATCTTAAATTATACTTCCGACATCCGCGGAGACTTGATCTTCGACGGATTCGAGCCCATGTCAGGTGCGCCGCACAGTCACGACGAGCATGACTTAGCTCTATCGTCGGACGGTGTTCGGGAGATCACACCTGTGGCTACTCCGGCCCTCAATCTAGAGTAGATCACGTCGTTCGAGGACGGGCGGATGGACCCCACCACAGAGGCCGCACACTCAGCGGCGATAGAGCCGAATACTGATTTCACCTCCTATGAGACCTGTGTTGCCGGACCCTTGGATTCGTCCCCGGCCACGGGCTCCGAATCTAATTGGGCACCGATCATGGAGTTTTCCTCCGCGGATATCTTTCAACACTCGCCCTTGGGCGACGTTCTAAATTCATTGAGGTCTCTCTCCTTGTTAGGAGACCCTTGACCGAACTATGTCCGGCTTGAGTGGGAAGTGGACGACGAAGAAATTCATTCCCCACCCACCACCCACTTAATAGCCACTGTCAACGACTTAACCGACATGCTCGATTTCGACTCCGAAGACATCGACGGTATGGACGACGATGCAGGAGAAGAACAGGAACCACCGCCCACGGGGCGCTGGACTGCCACCTCATCATATGATATATACATGGTGGACACCCCCAAAGAAAGCGATGGCAATAAGGCAACGGAGGATAATCCCCTCGAGAAGCAATCTAAGCACCGGCGTCATCGGTGCCGCTCTAAGCCCCGCCATAGAAAAAGCAGCGATATCGACACAAGAGACAATAACGCTGCGAACAATGCCGAAGATGAAGACAATCCCCTCCAGCCAGGCTTCGAGCGGGAGGATGGGCAAGCTAGCCCTAAGGAACAGGCAGCAGACGAAGAATTAGAGGATGACAATTACATGCCCCTCTCCGAAGACGATGTGAGCCTCGGGGACGAAGAATTTATCATGCCTAAGGATCCTGTCGAGCAGGAGCGCTTCAAGCACCGGCTTATAGCCATAGCAAAAAGCCTGAAGAAAAAGCAACAATAGCTTCAAGCTGACCAAGATCTTCTAGCGGATAGATGGACTGAGGTCCTGGCAGCCGAGGAATACGAACTCGAGCGCCCAACCAAAAGTTACCGGAAGCGCAGGTTGCTACCCCAACTCGAGGAGGAAGCATTAAAGCCTACACTACCAGCGTATGATGCAGCTGACCGACCACCTTGTGGCTGAGACAAAGCGGCATATCAGCCCGAAGTCCAGCCCGCACCCCGTCGCCAGTCAAACAAAAACACCAAGGCCCGGGGCAACACGCAGGACTCGCGAGACGTATTGGAAAACAAAGCAGGACATACAAGATCGATCTACGGATCACGGGGGCGCGCCCCAACGCGTGACGACGACCGTCACGCCGGATATACTAAAAGCAAATCCGGCCGGGCCGAATACAGTAGACAAGACTCGTATGAACTTCGTCGTGACATAGCCCGGCACAGTGGCGCCGCACACCCCCTATGCTTCACTGGCGAAGTAATGGATCACGAATTCCCAGAAGGATTTAAACCCGTGAACATTAAATCATATGATGGTATAACAGACCCCGCGGTATGGATTGAAGATTTCCTCCTCCACATCCACATGGCCCGCGGTGACGATTTACATGCCATCAAGTACCTCCCACTAAAACTCAAAGGGCCGGCTCGGCATTGGCTGAATAGCCTTCCGGAAAACTCCATTGGAAGTTGGGAGAATTTGGAAGACGCATTCCTTGACAACTTTCAGGGCACTTATGTGCGACCACCGGATGCTGATGACTTGAGTCACACAACCCAACAGCCAGGGGAATCAGCCAGGAAATACTGGACTCGGTTCCTAACTAAAAAGAGCCAAATTGTCTACTGTCCGGATGCCGAGGCCTTAGCGGAATTTAAGCATAACATCCGTGATGAGTGGCTCGCCCGACACCTCGGCCAAGAGAAGCCGAAGTCCATGGCAGCCCTCACGACACTTATGACCCGCTTTTGTGCGGGCGAGGACAGCTGGCTGGCTCGCAGCAACAAGACATCAAGAAATCCTGGCAATTCAGATGCCAAAGATAGCAACGGCAGGCCACCTCGCAACAGACACAAGCGCCGCAACAACGGCGACAACGCCGAAGACACGACAGTCAATGCCGGATTCAGTGGCTCTAAATCCAGTCAGCGGAAAAAGGCGTTCAAAAGAAGAAATCCGGGCCCGTCCAGTTTGGACCGCATACTCGATCGCTCGTGTCAAATTCATGGCACCCCCGATAAATCAGCCAACAACACCAACAGAGAATGTTGGGTGTTCAAACAGGCCGGCAAGTTGAATGTCGAAAACAAGGAAAAGGGGTTGCATAGCGACGACGAGGAGGAGCCCCGGCCGCCGAACACAGGAGGACAAACGAAATTTCCTCTCCAAGTGAAAACGGTGAACATGATATACGCAACCCATATTCCCAAGCGGGAACAGAAGCGTGCACTAAGGGACGTCTATGCGATGGAGCCAGTCGGCCCAAAGTTCAACCCATGGTCTTCTTGTTCGATCACTTTCGATCGCAGGGACCACCCCACCAGTATCTGTCATGGCGGTTCTGCCGCATTGGTCCTTGATCCCATCATTGACGGATTTCACCTCACTCGAGTCCTTATGGACGGTGGCAGCATCCTGAACCTGCTCTATCAGGATACAGTGCGCAAAATGGGTATAGACCCCTCGAGGATCAAACCCACAAAAACCACCTTTAAAGGTGTCATACCAGGTGTAGAGGCCTGTTGCACGGGCTCAATCACACTAGAAGTGGTCTTCGGATCTCCGGACAACTTCCGAAGCGAGGAGTTAATCTTCGATATCGTCCCCTTCCACAGTGGCTATCACGCACTGCTCGGACGAACCGCATTCGCCAGATTCAATGCGGTACCGCATTATGCATACCTCAAGCTCAAAATGCCAGGACCTTGCGGGGTTATAACAATTAATGGAAACACAGAATGCTCTCTCCGTACGGAGGAGCACACTGCGGCCCTCGCAGCAGAAGTGCAAAGCAGCCTTCTGAGACAAACCGCCAACTCGGCGAAAAAGCCCCCGGACACCTTCAAGCGATTCCGGAATACCCTGCAACAAGATCGCTCGGCATGTTCAGAGCTCGCCTAGCAATTCGGCCTCCGTCCTAGTCCCAGTCAAGCGGCGAAATTTGCGCCGCGCGTACATAATTACGCATCAAGATATCATGGGCATAGGCGGAGGCACGGCTATGGCACGGCCCACAATGCGGCTCAACCGCCTCAGGACCCGTATATCTTTAACATTCTCTTCCTTTCAGGTCCCTATTCTCTGAAGGCCCTCTCCGATCGCCTGATTATCGGACCCGTCACGGGAAGGAAACACCAAGGAAGCAAGAAGCTTTGACGCACAAGGGAATCCCCAAGTGGTCTCTGATAACGATCGTCATACCTATTTTAAATACCCACACGCAGCTTGCCCTTGGATAGGACATGTCAAATAGTCCTATTGTTACTTATTGCACTACTTGTATACATACGCTTTGACGTATCATTTAAATAACAATGTACATCATTAGCTCATTATTGCATTCCTTCATCTTTTTTCCCTTTCTGCTTATTTACGACAAATTGCACCCGTACATTCTGATACGCCCAGTGCGCCAGGGGCTTTAATGTACCCCATAACACGGCAAGAAAAGTCCGAACACTTTCAACAGTGCGGCACCCCGAACTTATAGCATTATATGCATCAGCTCCGAATCATGTCTTGGGTCAATAGTTCGGTTTGCCCGGCTCCCATGTTTTGGTGCCTTACGTTCCGCTATATCGGCTAAGGTAGAACTACTGCGATTGTGTCCCGGTTCTTCTGGACGAGCACCTCAGTAGAGAAAGCCAAAAACTGACTGTCATGATGCGGCGAGAGCTGGTCGCTGTTCGAGAGGTCTCAAATCCTTAAAGATTTTTTACGCTTCGGATGAGGAGTCGGCCTTGTTGGATTTAGGCGTACATAGAGCCCCAAGTTCGGCCTTTTGAATACTATGGGCTTCGCCAAAATTTAAAATTGTAGACTTCTATGGCTAAGTGAGAGTGATAAAGCTGTATAGTCCGATTGCATTGTTCGCTATGCTAAACACCTCCTTAAAGGACCAATTTTTTTGGATAAAGAGTGTTTGAGATCTATCTCGAACACCTCAGTACTAGTTACATGGGGGCAGAAGCCGACGACTAGCCAACTCTCGGATTTTATAAACGGCCGCACATAAGGTAATATTTTAAATCAACAAGTGTTATAGCGCACATGATCACATGAGTACATTCATTCAAATATTACATCCTTAGCACATTCCTCCGCCATAAGGCGAGCACCCTTCAAGACACTATCATAATACTTTTCGGGGTGGCGATGCTCCTTGCCCTCCGACGGCCCCCCTTCACCAGCTTTTCGGCGTCCATCTTCGTCCAGTGCACTTTCGCACGGGCAAAGGCCCTGCGCGCACCTTCAATGCAGACGGACCACTTTATGACTTCAAACCGTGGGTAGGCATTCAAAAGCCGCTTTACCAGGCCGAAGTAGCTGCCAGGCAGGGGCTCGCTAGGCCACATCCGGAGTATGAGACCCTTCATGGCCAGTTCGGCCGCCTTGTGAAGCTCGACCAGTTGCTTCAACTGGTCGCTCAAGGGCATCGGATGTTCGGTCCCAGTATACTGAGACCAGAACAACTTCTTCGTCGAGCTCCCTTCCTCGGCGCGGTAAAACTCCGCGGCATCCGATACGCTACTGGGTAGATCTGTGAACGCTCCTAGAGAGCTCCGAATTCGGTTAAGTAAAAGGAAAGTTTCCTTCACGTGCTTGCTTTGCATAATGAATGTCTTACCCGCCGCTATCTTCTTGACCGCCTGAATCTCCTAGAGGGCCTTTTGGGCTTCAGCCTTGGCATTTTGTGCGTTCTCGAGGGCCTTCGCAAGCTCAGACCCCTGCGTCTTAGAGTCACGCTCCAAGGACTCGTACTTCTTGACAAATCCATGGAGCTCTTGCTGAACCTCGCCGACTCGGGCCTCTTGCTTCTCGCGCTCGGTGCGCTCCTTGGCCGCTTTGTCTTCGGCCTCGGACAGCGCCTTCTTCATGGCCGCCACTTCGGTCGTGGCCCCTAGCAAAATTCATGACGATCCTATGATCTAACAACCACCTTCCTTTTTCTTTATCAATATACAGACGGGGTATCACTTTCCTTTGTTCTCTTCGAGATGCCTCTTGGTAAGGTCGAGCTCTTCCTCGGACCGCTCAAGGTCCCGCTTCAGTCCGGAGACCTCCGCAGTACGAGCGGCAGCGGCCAGCAGCGAAGCCTACTTATTCACATAGACATATTCTATTATGTGTTCGTTAATATATGTGAGTTCTTGATCCTATCTTGCAAGTCAATAGCCACCTACTACGTGTTATGATCCGGCAAACCCCGGAGTGACAATAGTCGGGACACTTCTCGGTGATGACCGTAGTTTGAGGAGTTCATGTATTCACTAAGTGCTAATGCTTTGGTCCAGTACTCTATTAAAAGGTGGCCTTAATATCTCTTAGTTTCCAATAGGACCCCGCTGCCACGGGAGGGTAGGATAAAAGATGTCACGCAAGTTCTTTTCCATAAGCATGTATGACTATATTTGAAATACATGCCTATATTACATTGATGAACTGGAGCTAGTTCTGTGTCACCCTATGTTATAATTGTTGCATGATGAATTTCATCCGACATAATTATCCATCATTGATCCATTGCCTACGAGATTTTCACATATTGAACTTTTCTTAGTTACTTCTCCGTTGCCACTATTACGATTGCTACAAAACTACTACTGTTACTTTTGCAACTGTTACCCTTACCTCCATACTGCATTGCTACTAAATACTTTCCTGCAGATATTAAGTCTTTCAGGTGTGGTTGAATTGACAACTCAGCTGCTAATACTTGAGAATATTCTTTGGCTCCCCTTGTGTCGAATCAAAAAATTTGGGTTGAATACTCTATCCTCAAAAACTGTTGCGATACCCTATACTTGTGGGTTATAAATAGGGGGCAACTCCTGCTCAGTTGGGTCCTCCGCCCCAGCTCGGTCCCCCGATAGCCGACTAAGCATCGAACCTCAAGCCTGCCATGGTACCGACAAGAAGGAGAAGTTTCACGCGTGGCCCAAATGAAGCCACTCTGGCTGAAGATGCCTACGCGGCTACATCGATTCCGCTCTAGATATCCAGTAGCGCCCTGCGCCAAACTAAGGAATTTTTCCAAGAGGAGGACTGGAACTTGACGGCGCCCTAATCTAATCAAGGAGGCCGACATGAGACATATAGACGCCTTAGTGCTCGAAGAAGAGTAGAGTGTGAAGTTGTTGCAAATGCCTCAAGCCATCGCGCGCAAACAAACGACAGGAGGATTCCATCCCCATATGGCAAGATTAGGATCCACCATCCAGCGGGCCCAAACAAACCTTAGAGAATCTCTAGAACACCCCGTGAAAGTCGGACCCGAAAAACGCATTTACAGTTCGCTGCAGATCAGATTTAGGGGGCGAATTCGTGCGCTGCAGATCAAACCTCATATATGAAACTATAAAATTTGAATAAAAACGCGGGAGAAACTTGCAACAACATTCATCATACATAGTCGATCATCATACTACATCATAGATAGTTTTTCATCATACTACATAGGGGGGGTCTGCGGGCCGAGCAGCATACCCGAGCCTAGGCTACCAAAATCAACGGGTGCGGCGGCAACGACGTGACGGAGGAGCTTAGTCCTCGTTGGAGTCGAGGTCGGTCCAGACCTTGGCCTGCTCGGCCTTCCTGACGCACATGTCCGCCTCCTTGGACACATGCGCCTGCGACGCCCTGCTCGAGGAAGATCTCCTCGATCTCGAGCTCGCGATGGCGGCGTTCATCGGCCTCCTCCTCCCTTGCCGAGCGCTCCTTGATGGCGTGCTCAAGCTGGTCCTCCTGCCCCCCGGGGGGGAGGTAGTCTTCGAGGCCAATGACGCCCCGATGCGGTGGGTCTGCGTCGGCCTCGAGCTTGACAGTGAGTGGCCCGAGCTCCTCCGACTCTCTCTTGATCGGAGTGAGCCGCGAGGACAAGGCGCCCGCGGACGAGCTCCCCGCGGCAGAGGAGCTGGAGGAAGCGTGGCGGCGGACCGCGAGCTCGTGGCGTTCGAAACCCGGCGGTGGCTGGCTCCCACAGTTGAGGCACTTCTGCGTCCCCTGCTTGCGTGCGGCGGCGGCGGCGCTCCGTGTCATCCCCACCACTTCCGTAGCCGTCCATGGGTCGGGAAGGGTCGCTAGGGCTTTTTTTAGGCTCGCCGGCGACGGACCGCGAGCTCGTGGTGTTTGAAAGCCGGTGGTGCCGGGATCCCATAGTTGAGGCACTTCTGCGTCCCCTGCTTTCGTGCGACGGGGGCGGCGGTCCGCGTCATCCCCACCACTTCTGTAGCCGTCCATGGGTCGAAAAGGGTTGCTAGGGCTTTTTTTATGATCGCCGGTGGCAGATCGTGAGCTCGGGGCGTTCGAAAGCCGGCGGCGACCGGCTCCCACAGTTGAGGCGGTTCTGCGTCCCTTGCTTGCATGCGGCGGCGGCGGCGCTTCGCATCATCCCCACCACTTCCGTAGCCGTCCAAGGGTCGGGAGGGCTCGCTAGGGTTTTTTTAGGCTCGCCGCCGGCGGACCGCGAGCTCGTGGCATTCGAAAGCCGGCGGTGGACGGCTCCCACTGTTGAGGCACTTCTGCATCCCCCGCTTGCGTGCGGCGGCGGCGGCGCTCCGCGTCATCCCCACCACTTCCGTACCCGTGCATGGGTCGGGCAGGGTGGCTAGGGTATTTTTAGGCTCGCAGGCGGCGGACCGCGAGTTCGTGGCGTTCGAAAGCTGGTGGCGGCGGGCTCCCATAGTTGAGGCACTTCTGCGTCCCCCGCTTGAGTGCAGCGACGGCGGCACTCCGCCTCATCCCCACCACTTCCGTAGCCTTCTATGGGTCGGGAAGGGTCGCTAGGGCTTTTTTTAGGATCACCGGCGGCGGACAGCGAGCTTGTGGCATTCGCAATCCAGCGGTGGCCGGCTCCCATAGTTGAGGCACTTCTACGTCCCCCGCTTGCGTTTGGCAGCGGCGGCGCTCCGCCTCATCGCCACCACTTCTATAGCTGTCCATGGGTCGGGAAGGGTAGCTAGGTCTTTTTTTAGGCTCGCCGGCGGCAGATCGCTTGCTCATGGCGTTTGAAAGCCGGCGGCGGCCGGCTCCCATAGTTGAGGCACTTCTGCGGCCCCCGCTTGCGTGCGGCGGCGCTCCGCGTCATCCCTACCACTTTCGTAGCCGTCCATGAGTCGGGAAGGGTCGCTAGGGCTTTTTTTAGGCTTGGCAGCAGGGGACCACGAGCTCGTGGCGTTCGAAAGCCGGTGACGGCAGGCTCCCATAGTTGAGGCACTTCTGCGTCCCCCGCTTGCATGCGGCGTCGGCGGCGCTCCGCGTCATCCCCACCACTTCCGTAGCCGTCATGGGTCGGGAAGGGTCGCTAGGGCTTTTTTAGGCTCGCCGGCGGCGAACCATGAGCTCGTGGCGTTCGAAAGCCGGCGGCGGCCGGGTCCCATAGTTGAGGCACTTCTGCGTCCCCCGCTAGCGTGCGGTGGCGGCGGCGCTCCGCGTCATCCCTCCCACTTCCGTAGCCGTCCATGAGTCGGGAAGGGTCGCTAGGGCTTTTTTTAGGCTCGCCGGCGGCGGACTGCAAGCTCGTGGCGTTCGAAAGGCGGCGGCGGCCGGCTCCCATAGTAGAGGCACTTCTGCGTCCCCCGCTTGCGTGCGGCGGCGGCGGCGCTCCGCGTCATCTCCACCACTTCTGTAGCCGTCCATGAGTCGGGAAGGGTCGTTAGGGCTTTTTTTAGGCTCGCCGGCGGCGGACCGCGAGCTTGTGGCATTCGAAAGTCGGCGGTGGCCGGCTCCCATAGTTGAGGCACTTTTGCGTCCCCCGCTTGCCTGCGGCGGCGGTGGCGCTCCGCGTTATCCCTCCCACTTCCGTAGCCGTTCATGAGTCGAGAAGGGTCGCTAGGGCTTTTTTCAGGCTCGCCGGCGGCGGACTGCGAGCTCGTGGCGTTCGAAAGCCGACGGCGGACGGCTCCCATAGTTTTTTTTGCGGGGTAAAGGGGATTGTATTGATTAAGTAAGAGTCACATTACAATCCGGAAGGAGAAGGCCTAAAATTTCTTCAGGGCCTGATCCTAACCATACCATAGTTCGACCCTCCTGTCGACCAAATCTAGCGAGAAGATGGCTAGCATAGTTCTGGCCACGGGTCCCATAGTTGAGGCACTTCTGCGTTCCCCGCTTGCGTGCGGCGGTGCTCTGCATCATCCAAACAACTTCCGTAGCCGTTCATGGGTTGGGAAGGGTCGTTAGGGCTTTTTTTTAGGCTCGCCGGCGGCGAGAAATTGGGGCGGAGGGGGAGGGGAATCGCGGCGGTGGATAGGGTTTGACCTGTATCCGAGCGGTGAAACCACATAAATAGAGGTGGAGAGGGTCTTTTTTAACTTTTTACGGGTCGGGTATGAGATACAGAGTATGTTCTAACAAGGAAAATGGGTCAAACTCGTATACTCGCCGGAATTTTACGAGTTCGGCCTTTTACAGGATGCGTTAGAGATGACCTTACTGTCGGAAACGAACGAAGAAACGAAGCAGGTGAGGACTCTTGGGTTTGACGTGACGCCTCAACGAACCCGAAATCTTTACTCTACCTGGAGGAAAGAAAGGAACACTTTTTTTTAACACAAGGAAGGAACACTTTAGACCAATGGACGGAGAGTACCGGGATCGTGTGCTTGTTGTGATGGGTTGTGCGTCGTTGGATCCAAGAATCATGTTGGGTCTCAGCGGGTCGACGATTGAGCTCAGCTGGCCGCCCACTCTAGCTAGCTAGGTACATGTACTGGTAGTAAAATCGAGCAGGGCACCCGATCCGAGCCAAACCTAACTGCATCCAGTAGGAGCCGTGACCACCGAGCCTCCGCTCTCTCTCTCTCGGCCCTCGCTCACTATATACCATATCTCTAGGGAAACCTAGCTAAGCCGCTCCCTCCTCTCCTCTCGCAACAACAAGACGGAGGAGAGCAAAGCTCTTCTTCCCAAGTAAGCAAGATAGTGATCCTAGAGGGAGGGAGGGAGGGCATGCCATGTGCTTGGCCTTCCAAGTTCAAAGAGCTAGCTCTTTAGACCAGGTAAGGTTTGTTCATGGCGTCGTGGTTCGATCGTGCCAACTTGATAACTCGGTTTGTTCGCGAGACCGTTCCTTTTAGACTTTGGCCATGGTTTTTTTTTTGTTTGTTTTGTTTAGATCGAGATGACCCGTACAAACCAACCTCATGATTTTTAGATTCAGCTTTTGATGTTGCCCAACTTGATGCAATTTTTTTTTTGTCGATTCTAATTTGCTACAACTAGCTAGTCGCTTCGGGCACGCATGCTTCTATCGGATGGGTCGATCGAAGGAGGGTTTTGAGTCCCACTCCCACTTCTTCTTCTTAATGTTCTTGTAATCACGCCGATGCCGAAACCACATACGCTATAAATGAGTTACCTTTGATTTCATGCAATGCACTGAATTACCTTTGATCAATTTAGAGATTTGTTTGTTTGATTAATGAAAATATGTATGTATGTTTCCACTGGCTGGGTTGGGCTGGGCTGTTTGGGAACTGGGATTTTTAAATGGTGGCAAATAGTAACTAAAATTCATACAAGGTTAACTACCACACGGACACAGTCAAAGAAGATAGTAAGTATATATGAAGAAGAAGAGCACATGTGCATCGTGGAGGACACAATCAGAAAGTAAGTTTCTTTGTCACAATCATTCACTCCTCAGATTCTATAAAGAGCACGCCCACACAGTGCCACTCCCAAACACACAGCTAGCACACCACTCTCTCACACTCAACACACAATGACTCGCAGCAAGATGCCTGCACGTAAGGTGATGGGGGTGCTGCTCTTTCTTGCTCTCCTGTGGAGCAGCCACCTGGTGATGGTAGCCGAGGCTGCCGAGGATATCCTTCCGTCACACGAGCTGAGCCTTGAGGTTCTTGCACTGCTCGAGGACATCATGAAGTCCAACCTGTGCCCGGCAGCATGCGTGACCTGCTTGGTGTAGGTCGGGAAGAGCTGCCCTCTCACCTTGATGATGTTTGCTCCATGCGTCCTTGGTAAGGTCATGGCAGAGGGTTGCTTCAGCAAGGAGTGAAGCCATGCGTGCGTGGCTTGCTAGCGCTGTTAGAGCTGCCCTCTCACCTTGATGATGTTTGCTCCATGCGTCCTTGGTAAGGTCATGGCAGAGGGTTGCTTCAGCAAGGAGTGAAGCCATGCGTGCGTGGCTTGCTAGCGCTGTTAGAGCTGCCCTCTCACCTTGATGATGTTTGCTCCATGCGTCCTTGGTAAGGTCATGGCAGAGGGTTGCTTCAGCAAGGAGTGAAGCCATGCGTGCGTGGCTTGCTAGCGCTGTTAGAGCTGCCCTCTCACCTTGATGATGTTTGCTCCATGCGTCCTTGGTAAGGTCATGGCAGAGGGTTGCTTCAGCAAGGAGTGAAGCCATGCGTGCGTGGCTTGCTAGCGCTGTTAGAGCTGCCCTCTCACCTTGATGATGTTTGCTCCATGCGTCCTTGGTAAGGTCATGGCAGAGGGTTGCTTCAGCAAGGAGTGAAGCCATGCGTGCGTGGCTTGCTAGCGCTGTTAGAGCTGCCCTCTCACCTTGATGATGTTTGCTCCATGCGTCCTTGGTAAGGTCATGGCAGAGGGTTGCTTCAGCAAGGAGTGAAGCCATGCGTGCGTGGCTTGCTAGCGCTGTTAGAGCTGCCCTCTCACCTTGATGATGTTTGCTCCATGCGTCCTTGGTAAGGTCATGGCAGAGGGTTGCTTCAGCAAGGAGTGAAGCCATGCGTGCGTGGCTTGCTAGCGCTGTTAGAGCTGCCCTCTCACCTTGATGATGTTTGCTCCATGCGTCCTTGGTAAGGTCATGGCAGAGGGTTGCTTCAGCAAGGAGTGAAGCCATGCGTGCGTGGCTTGCTAGCGCTGTTAGAGCTGCCCTCTCACCTTGATGATGTTTGCTCCATGCGTCCTTGGTAAGGTCATGGCAGAGGGTTGCTTCAGCAAGGAGTGAAGCCATGCGTGCGTGGCTTGCTAGCGCTGTTAGAGCTGCCCTCTCACCTTGATGATGTTTGCTCCATGCGTCCTTGGTAAGGTCATGGCAGAGGGTTGCTTCAGCAAGGAGTGAAGCCATGCGTGCGTGGCTTGCTAGCGCTGTTAGAGCTGCCCTCTCACCTTGATGATGTTTGCTCCATGCGTCCTTGGTAAGGTCATGGCAGAGGGTTGCTTCAGCAAGGAGTGAAGCCATGCGTGCGTGGCACACTTCAGCAAGGAGTGAAGCCATGCGTGCGTGGCTTGCTAGCGCTGTTAGCACGTGTGCGCTAGCAAGCCACGCACGCATGGCTTCATTCCTTGCTGAAGCAACCCTCTGCCATGACCTTACCAAGAACGCATGAAGCAAACATCATCAAGGTGAGAGGGCAGCTCTTCCCGACCAGCACCAAGCAGGTCACGCATGCTGCCGGGCACAGGTTGGACTTCATGATGTCCTCGAGCAGTGCAAGAACCTCAAGGCTCAGCTCATCTGACGGAAGGATATCCTCGGCAGCCTCGGCTACCATCACCAGGTGGCTGCTCCACAGGAGAGCAAGAAAGAGCAGCACCCCCATCACCTTACGTGCAGGCATCTTGCTGCGAGTCATTGTGTGTTGTGTGATGTGTCTTCTGCATTTCCTTGTGGTCGGTCCGGTCCGGTCGAGGCTGTGTGTGATGTGACTAGGTTTTATTCTTTCCGTGTGCTTTCGAGGACCCGATCCTCTCCTGATTGGATTGTTGTGCGTTTTAGTTTCCTTGTCTCCACTTAATTAATACCATCCATGATTGTGCTTCAGCATGAACTGTTCGACTGTGTGTGAGATTCTCGTCGTCGGTATGGAGTAACAGGGGGAGAAGAGGAAGAGGCCCAGTACCGGCGGCTAGGGATTCCCCTCGGTCGCTCCCCGTGGGCGACCCGAGGGAGAGTCAACCTGCGTCGATCTGCCTTGGCTGGCTGGTTGTGGGTGCATTAATCTCCCCACCAAGCGACAACCGACAACCGACTTAGATATAGTGATTTACCCCTCTGCTCCCTGACCATGTGAAGTTGTCAGACGGAAAACCATGCACCGAAATCTCTGGTGTCATCGACTGCTGATTGCTTAAATCAGCAAGGAAACAAGAGACGGTTTGCCTATGCAGACCTAAATATAATTTTTACCACTTCCAAAATTGAGAGGTCTGGCTGGGTCAACCACAGGTAAAAAGGACTTGGTATGCACCAGGCTACATATTTGAACACTGTAGCCATAATGGACTGGTACAACATAGGCCAAGCAGAAAACACAAGTGCATCCGTTGGTTTATACAACTTATAAGATAAGCTTCTCCAAAAAATCTATCGAACTTGTAAGAGTACAAGATTTTAGTGATGATTAATTAGGACCTAAAGTGAATCATAGCATGCGCAGCCATCGGCAACTCCTTAGTAATCCCCTCCCTCAACATGTCCTTCTCCTCACTGGCCCGTGGATACCGAGAAGGACAGACCTTGATATTGGGATCCAAGTCCCTGCAGTCCTCTCACATCTGCCAGTCATGCAGATATATCTCCTTCATGTTTACCGCAATTTCCATGACGCGCCTTATGTATCGCACAAAGTTCTCCATAGATGGTGAGCTTAACTAGATTCTTGTGCTTAAAATGAACAGCGGATGGTTGCCACTCCACGTTTGCTTTCTTACAGTAACCCTTTTTCCTTCGAACTCCATTTTACACCAATGGTCCCACACCGTGATGCATAGCTCCTTTAGGGAGCTTGCAGCTTCAAGAATGAACATGGTCCAATCAATATCGCATCCTTGAGAGTATTTAACAAAAAACTACCACAATTCGTGAAACCGTGCCTACAAACTATCACTTTATGAATTTGTGCGAAAAACTAACACTTTTTCACTAATCTTTGACTAAAAACTACCATTTATGAAAAGTGCCCGATTTGACTCGTTTAAACTCGATTATGACAGGGCTGGCCCACACGTAAGCATTGACCGTTACATTTGTTGGCGCCACTCCTCTCGCAGCGCCGCTTCTTCTTCTACCTTGAGCTGCCTCACACAACTCTCTCTCTCTCTCTCTCTTCTTTCTATCTTCTCTCAAGAACACACGCACACGCACACAATCAAGGGAGAAACCGACTACTAGCTTTGCCAAGAGGTCAGCTCCTTGGTTCACACGAGAGACTACATCTTTTCTACCAGAGCCCTCACGGCTTCATTCTCATTAATCAAAGCACTATTTATACAAGGGACTATGCACACACGAACCAGCCACCGCTCTCGGCAGCCCCACTAATGGCACGATCTCCATGCACGCACACTCTCAACGGCCACACGACGTAGCCCACTGGGACCTTTTCTCATCCCAACTAACTCACGCATGAAGCTAGCAACTATCTGCATGCAACTAACTACCTGAACCGAACGCATACACTTATCACTACAAGAGTTGACCGGATGAGCCGGCTCAACCTGTCACGCTCCAGCCTCTTGTGCGACTTGCCGCTTCACGCAGCACCACGGCTTCACGCCGCATCGGCATCTTTCCATACTCGCCGCATCGCACGACAGCGCGGCATCTCGCCTCCTTCGCACACCTTCCCTGAAACTTGACAGGACTCTCTACTAGATCCCTAGACCATCTAAGTTACATGCAGGACTCAAAACAAATATTCAGAAACAAATATCAGTTTTGCTAGAACTCATCTAGGTGAGATTTAATTTAGTCTCATTCATCATTTATAACCATTGGATGTGGTGCTATAAGATGCATGTGTGCTGACGTGGGTTGTATCCGTTCTTGTTTTCCAGGTGAATAAGACCAAATTACGTCTCATCTAGATGAGTTCTAGGTACTCCCTACAAATATCAAGATTAAACCTAACAACATTGACCGGAGCACTGCCGGCCGAGATCCGTCGCGGGCAGGCCCCAGGCCGCCACCTGGTCGCTCGCCGTGCCTGCAGGCCGCGCCGCAGGGAGGCCCCAAGCCACCGTCCGGTCGCCATTGACCCATTTGTGCTCGTCGGCGTCCGCGGCGCCGTTAGGGCGCTCCATGCGGGGAGCGGCGAGGAGCAGAGGCTGCGGATTCCACCCTCCAGCGAGCAGGTGACTCCTCGAGGCGTGGCGGGAGGCGGGGCAGCTCCGGTGGCGAAGGGCGCGGGGCGGGCGGCTCCAGCGGCGACCCGTAGTTTGGCGGCTCCAGCGGCGACCCGTGGCTCCAACGGCGAAGGGCAGCGGTGGCGGCTCCAGCGACGACCCGCGGCTGCCGCGGCGAGCGGCTCCAGGGGCGAAGGGCGGCAGGCGACACCCGCGGCCAAGGGCGGCGGCTCCAGCGGCGAGAGGTTTCCGCGGCTGCACCTGCGGCGAAGTGCGGCTCCGGCTGCACCTGTTGGCCATGCTGGCACCTGAACTATGGGCCCGGCCTGGCAGAAACATGATTAACCGCAGTGAAGCGGGCGGTTCCACGACTTGGTAGTTTTTTGCCACTGATTAGGTAAAAAGTGGTAGTTTTCCACACAAAATCGTAAAGTGATAGTTTCTGGCCACGTTTCCATGAAATATGATAGTTTTTGGTTAAATACTCCATCCTTGAGGAAGATTATCCAGATTCGCAATCTGTAGCTTGCCAAGCACAGGTGCAAGCAGTTTGGGGCACTCAGGTAGAACCCAAATCTGGCATGTACAAACTGCAAACAAATTACATTACACCCTCGAGAGCTAGAAAAGGGACTTGGTTAAGTTATTAATATTACTATTATAAGCATATAGAAATAGGAATGAGACATATCTGGATGACTAGTGAGTACCTTTTCACTTTGAAAATCCAGACGCAGGTCGGTTATCCAGGCTACATTAGCAAGGAGCTCACTTAACTTGATATTACTAGCCGAACTAACACCAACCTTTCCAAGGATTAGCTTTGAAAGCTGCGGGACAGAAGCAAAAATCAGGCGATCTTGTTGGTAAGACCAACCAACATATTTGACACGTTGGAGTTTCGGTAGACAGTTGAGTTGGGGCTTCAAATTCCCCATAGTCGATGTGGAGCGCAACAAGTTGAGCATGTTGTACTTAAAGCACGGAGCGGACCCCTGCGTCACAATGGGTGAGACGCAGAGATTCCAAGCGCTTGCAGGTGTTGAACATGTTGTGGATGTCCAGTTGACCAAACCTCAAATTGCGCAGCCACAGGTGCGTGAGAACAGCAAACACAAGTGAGCAATCACCAAACCAAGTATTGAACCGTTTGGCAAAGGAGAGGAGATCATGTTGAGTGCATCTCCAACTAGTCTTCTCCGTGAGGACGACAAACTCAGCGATGTCGAGCTTCTTCTGGGTCGCCATGGTGCGGGCGACGACTTGGCTGATGGAGAGACACTCATCATGCCTCAAACAGAACCTGACCATCAGCTCGCGGATGGGGATCTCGGGTTTCCTTGCACCAAGTATCGTGTCCGTGATAGCAGCCACAACAATGTTGTAGTGAAAAATACGATTAAAGGTGTCGACATCGGGCTTGAGTAACCAATATCTATATCAAGCAGCGACATCATGGGGGGAAGCTTGAGCATCCTCTTAGACAGGATGCAGGCTCTCAAGGCATCTAGTGTTTCAACCCTCTCCAATATGTTGAGTAGAAGGTGATCCGGCAGCTTGTTAAGATTGTCAACTTTCTGCATCATCATCACATTATATAACCTAGGAAAGAAAAAATGAGCCTCCCTCGTGGACATGAACAAATTAAGGAGGAGAAAACATGAAAGAAAGAAAAAAGGTGCTTACATTATTATTGTTTTCCATGTCCGCAAAGTCTCCCTATTTGCCTTATCGCGTTTTTCAGAAAAGTCCTTCTGTTTTTTTGATATTCAAACCGCAGTCCTTTTTTAAGTGGATATCGAAAAAACGTTTCGCTCTTACGAAAAGAAGCCTGCATTTTTCAGCATTCAACCCGCAATTCTTTTTAGTGGACAGGTGGGCGAGCGGGAAGGACCGGGGCGTCGCCCACGACGCAGACGAGACCGGCGGCGGCTTATGGTGGCGCGGTCGATGAGGACCTGCTGGATCTCGCCGGATCTGGTGGGATGGCGCGCAGGCGGCGGATCCGGAAGGAAAGCGGCCCGAGCTTGGAGCACGAGGCATGGCGTGGGAGGACGGGAGGAAGGAGATGGGAGCGGTGAGGTGCGGCGGTGGTCCCGCTGCTGCTCCTCGCCGGCCATCGGGTGCGCGGAGGCGTCGACATCGTTGAGTGGATCGAGCGAGTGGGCTAAGTTTCGCCGTCGCCTTCGTCCGTTCCCCTTGCTAAACAGGTTTTTTTCCCGACCCATCCCATTCCCACCCACGCTTCAATGCTTCATCATCAGTAAAAAAACAAACATGCCTCATCCTCTCAGCCTTCTCTCTCCGATCCTTTCCCAGATCTTCTCCTGCTACCTAGGGTTCCCGGCCGCAGGCGCACCTCGGCAGCCATCGAGGCGACCACTGCCGCCTGCAGGCGGAACGAGGAGGAGACGCCAAGGTGCCGGTGGTGCGCCCGCTGCTGGTGGTGCTCAGCGAGGACGAGTGCCGGAAGGGGCTAAGCGCTTTTTATCTTCCCTCAGAAACATAATTTTATCTTCTTTCAGATGTAGGAATTGATACGTACGGATGAACTTAAAGGTAGAATTTCTAATCTTAATCTTGCAGTGTTCAAGAAGGCGCCCAGAAAATCAATTGACACCATCCCTTCTCTGATTATGCACACAGATCAGGAGAGACATACTGGCCGGGACAATCTTTAAACCATGAAGCTACACAATCTATTGAATCGGCCAATAGGTGGATATCGTAATTAGAATCAGGGCATTTCTATGAAAGTCTATATATCACAGTTAACTACAGGGAGGTAAGCCGTAGTGTTATTTCACATGCTACACTTGCATCAACAAAACATGCATGTGTATTGACTGCATTTTCCATTGTATTTCTGATGGAGCAGAAAACAAATGAGACATTCCCATTCACAAGTGTTTATGCTGAACCCAGACTTTTCAGACCATCAGACCAACCAGTAAGTATCAATTATGCAAAACATGTGAAACAACCAGTAAGTATGGGTACTGATTGTAAGAAAATAAATATCAACGAAACGGAACGGAACTGGAGCCTGTAGTGGTTACATGGAGCCAACTGTGTGTTTGTGACAACATTGAATTAACATTTAATCGATGTATCTAAATGTATATATTTTATATGTGTAAACGAAGGGGTTGGAATAAAGTGGGTTTTCATATCATAATTTTTTTAACTCCACTCCGTGGCCCTCCTCCTCCAGACCCCGTTCAACCTCATCAAACCAACTTGTGTGTCGAGGAGCTTAGCTCAGCTAGCTGTTTGCACGCTCTGTAGTTCCTATTCTGAACATATGAGTCAACTTCCCGAACCCATGCTTACGGCATCAAGTATTACATAGACTTTTTTTGCTATTACTTGTCCATAGAAGAATCTGGACGTTTCATTTGGTTCAGTTACTATCAGCAAGAACACATTGTGAGTGCCAGATCTTTAACCGTTTGCCTGTGAATGTATGGTCTTCCAACAGTAATTATATTGGCCGTAGCACACCCGTGCGTCGGGATGATGTACACCGCTTGGGGTTTAATACCAAATTGGTGTATGTCGATACTGAAATATCCAAAGATCACTTGACCGGATCAATTTTCTTTTCTCTGGAATTGTTTCTTATGTATATGCACAGATGTACTAGATGCTATGTTTTTACAATTTCAGTACACATATGCTTGCTAATGTGATTACTTGTTCATTTCACTAGATAGTGTGTTCCCATCGATCCATCCATGTACTGAATTGACAATTTTCTTACTCTGTTCAGGTTGCAATCACGAACGAGCAGCAAATGTTTGCACTGAACTACTGGGGTAAGGCAGTGAAATACTTTTTGCTCGCGAGGGTGAAAGTTTGGAACAGAGAAAGAACTGACAACAAAGTGTATGCACTACACATATGCTACTACTTAGATCCTTATTTCTTGTCTTGCAATGAAGGAGTACAGGTCCTTCCATATAGGACTTACAAACTGACTAAAGACTGAATATTTCTACTAGCAGTTTATTACTCATCTTTGTAATTTTATTGTCTCATAAGCATAGACCATTCATATGCATAATTGTCAGGTTGCACTTTTCTCATCTTTTAAGTTGATAGGGAAATTTGTACAGATGACATGTTTATGTGAATGACACTATTCTAATGGCAGAATGAGGATGGGGCATTCGGTGATCCAGCATCTGTTCTACCATCAGGGCTGATGGCATTCTTTGGCAATACTAAGCCGCTTGATAAATCCATGGCATGAGATGGGCCTTGGGTATAATCCAAGCATCGAACCTGGGTGATCCGTGGTGATACAATTTAATGAAAACATGAACCATGGCTTGATGTTGCTTTCAACCAGTACAAGGCTATGTGGAGAAAGTATGTAGATACTGAAAAGGAATTCCTGACACTATGTAACTTTGGTCTCTCAAGTAATTAAAGAAATTCTCCAAGAATAAGGCCACCATCAATATATTTGTTCTTTTATGGGCAAAAGAGTCTTCATGTGAATTGTCTCTTTTTAGTTGTTGCAAAGTTTCTTACCTTTGTGCTGGTCAACTATTTTTATGTAGAATTTGATAATATATTTTTAGCTAAGGTGCAATCATTGTAGTATATATAGTTGAAGGGGATGTTATAGATGAACATTTGTGTACTATTTGTAGCAAACACATCCTCAGTTGTATTAATGGAAATGGAAGAAAAATATGACGTTTGCTTCGTAGCGAAGCACTTAAGAGGCATGCGGGGACACGCGCATGACTCACCCTCCCTCCATGAAACAACTCCACAACATTATGAGTCAAAAGCAAGCAGAAGTATGGGGGCGGTATATGGTAATATGGACTTGGTGCAGGAGTAGATAGGTGTATAGACTAGGCGCGGGAGTAGTTCACAGAGTGCAACCCTCAAATCCAGCTCGACGAGATTAGTTTTTTTTAGTTAGACGAGGTGAAGGACTAGCTCATAGAGGGCGAATCTCATATCTAGCTCGACGGGATTAATTTTTTTAAGTTTTAAACATTCCATTGCACGGTTTAAGGACAATTGTGTCATGCAGTGGTTGACCTTACCACTCTGGAATCAACCACGTTCCAACATGTTTTGATCAGGTAAACAACACGACCACCGTTGTCGAGGGCGCGATCACTGTTGTCGAGGACTTAATGGAGGATAAGTGGCAACACAGGCAGGCTATTGTGTTGAAATATATGTCAAAAATAGAAGACACAGATGAAAGGATATTGTAGGCATGCTTATTGGGATAGGGAGTTTTATTCTCCCGTTGCAACGTACCGGCATTGTTATAATTTCAGAAATTATTGACCTATTCAAAATCATAAATTAAATCTAATATTGAGTATACCTTAACTAAATGAAAGAGCTTCTTTAAAAATTATTGACCCACTCAAAATCATAAATTATATCAAATGTTGAATATCTTATCTGAATGAGAGAACTCTTTGAGAAATTGTTGAACAAGTCAAAATCATGAACCAAATCCAAGATTGACACCTCAATTGAATGAGAGGTCTCTAAAATTAGGGAGCATAGTATATTATAATAGAATAGATGATAGATGATTGAACCATTAAAATGTATACACCCCGTTGCAACGCACGGGCATTTTTACTAATATATATATATATACACACACACACACACACACACACACACAAGACGAATACCCGTGCGTTGCCACGGGAGAGATGCTACCGATCAAATCATTTCACTATCAATATTTGATGTGCTTTACTTTGAAGTACAAGACAATCTGATCAGTTTGGTTATGGCGAATACATTATTTATTTAGGCGTATCATAGAAGTTCCATGAGCTCTAAGTTTTAGGAATAAAATTTTTAGATGACTGCTTTCAAAGATTAAAATTGAATCTGAAACTTGAGTGACAACTCTATTACTTTGACAATTCGTTTCCTTGTCCGTGTCATACCATTTTCTTCGCGTCGCAGACAAGAGCTATACTGAAGCAATCTGACTCTTGTCCATGCCCATTTTCTTTGCCTCCTTTCTAATACTCCCTCCTACCCAACATGTAAGACGCGCTTGACTTTTTTGGATTTTCATCGCACAACTTTAACAATTATATCAATTATTGTAGGTCTACAAAATTAGTATAAAATATATGAAATAAAATTGCTTTGCAGGAAAAATAATACAATACAATTTATATGTGTCCAACCCATGAACTTTTGTATAGAAAAATGATCAAAGTCGCATAAGCAAAGTCAGGGGCGTTATATTCCATGGAGGGAGTACCTAAGGCAAAAGTCTGCTTCATGTCCTCCCAGCTTCAATACTTACGGGGGACCTTGAAACATGAATAATGACTTTTGACCAACAGAACCATTTACCAAATCTTTCCTGTGCTTGGTTACAATTTACACAATACAACAATGATACACCTTCCCTAAAAAAATGACACACCAAGATAGATGGTTTATCCTTTACAGTAGCAAATATAAGTAGAAGGCAAAGAAGTATTATATTACAGCGTCATGAATACTTACACCAGTGTGAAGCTGTCCACCTAATGGCTACACAACTCTTTGATCTGGTTCACTAAATTGGGAAATCAAGAAGTTGAATTTAAGTTTCACTTGATCTCAAAATATTTGCACAAATCCATCAGTTAATCAGTGAAACCTGACCCTGATCATTATACCTAGAATGCTGGGAGTAAAGGGAAGTACTTAAGGAATGTTAAAATTCTAATATGAAAGCTTAAGAGTATAGCAATATATCTACAATAAGTAGCATTGACAGTCTAATAGGAAAGCTTAGTAGCATATCATATCTGTTTTGTTGCACTTGTGAAAGATTAGAAAACCATATTTATATTATGATGATAAACTCATGTATAACTACATTATGAATCTTGCCACTTATCCAAGAGTAGTAGAGTCAAACTCATTGAATATGTTCTACAAAAAATGGGATGAGAAATGTAACACGTGAGATCATAGATGATGAATCCGCAAGAAGTCCCTTCTCCATTTTTATGAAGCTCGACGTTATGGAATGGAGCAACCTCAAAAGTCAAAACCTGCAAAATAAATATTAGAATCTTCAGTTTGAAGCGAACATATAAAATATGTGGTAATGTAGCTATTCTATCTCTAGGAAATAAAGACTTTTGATGGCATGAGCACATATATCAAGCAAAGAAAGTACGTACTATGATCTTATATTAATATTCCATGGTGATTTCGTATCATTATCATTAATAAAATAACATGTAGAACAGTATTCCTTTCTCTTGATAAGACCATGCTATACCCATTAGTACTCTCAATGTTGGTGAATAATCACAAATCATAACGTCAAAGTGTAAGAACAAACTTGTTTTGTTGACCAAAAATAAACTACCTTGTTCTTCTTCCTCACCAAAATCTTCCCCTAGATTTTTCATCTTTATCTGCACAAGTCGTTGTTAAAGCTACATGATGCAAGAGGAAAGCATAGTCAGAGCTACAGGATATAAGAAGAAAACATAGTCACAGAGGACGAACAGAAGGGAGAGACGAACATGATTACATGAACACAACGTGTCCTAGGTCCTCTCCCGCCGCTCTGGCTACTGCCTGCCCTGCACTCACGCACGCCGCTCCGCAGCTGTCTCAAGCATCAACCACGTGCCCCGGCCGCTCCTTTCAGTAGCCCCACGAGCAGCTGGCAGCCGTCACCGGCGCCCTCGCCTGCGATTCTGCGAAGCCGAGACGAGCAGTCCTGCACCGGGAATCCGGGATGAATGTAGCTAGCGCGATGGCCATCGCTGTAGGGATGGAGCTCAGAGATCATTGTGATGCGCTACCCGCCGATGGCACATGTCTGTACGCGCAGCCGTAGCACGCGCACGCCCTTGTAGACCAGAGAGAGAGAGAACGAGAATAAGAGATGAGAGAAAAAACTACCTGGGTTGCTGCCGCCACTGCCCTAGCCAGGCACGCTGCTGGCTTTTTTTCTGCTCCTCCATTAGTCGTGGCAATTCGCGGTGCGCCTCAGCCGCTTCCGCCTCCATCTTGATTGAAGGATAGGCACGACAATCGACCCTGTCGGGGCTTTCTAGAGGACCACCAGGAGCATCTCGACAAAGACGATAGAGACGACGACGCCGCGGCGACCGATGCTGGTGAGTACCGAGGCCAGAGGGTAGAGCGCGATGGTCACCCCAAGCATAGGCATGAACCCCGCGCGTCCGGCACTTCCCCACCCGCGTCATGCTAGTGACGCGCTCCTCGAGGAGGAACACCATTGAAACAGTGCACATGGCGGCCTCCCGGCCGGCACGATGGCGAGCATGACGAGGAAGGAGGAACATGGTCAGATCGTTACGAAATACGGGAGTAGAGGCAGAGGTTCACCGTTCACCATGGGAGAAGCCCTAGCAGATCGTGCATGTATAGATGTGCGCATACGGGTGCGTGGATTGTGACTGGTCTAGCGGCAGTTCGGGATCACATAGGAAACGTGCATGCGTGGGTAGGGTTGTTTCTTTTTTGTTTTTTCTCCTTGTAAACGGGAGGATCGGAAGTGTGGGTGAAAAAAATCGTTGTGGTTCTCGGGAGAGGCGATCGTGGATGGATCGTGGGAAGGAGGTGGCCCAACGATACGACTACGGGTGTTCCCGTGCGATCTTTTCTACCGCGGGGTCGTACGAGGGGAAGGTTGAACCATCACGACGTTCGATCCGCCCTTTAATAGTACTAGTTGGTTGCCCGTGCGTTGCCACGGAATAACACAAAATATAGTGAGAAATAATTGCTTGAAATGACAAATGTTTGTCGAACATGATGTCATGTAATATCCATTCATACTTGACAACATGATTCTATCTCATGCTCTAAAAAACAGAGGAGGCATCATGATTCGGTCTGAGAAGGCATGTCTGATGCTCTAAACTAAATGTCGCATGATGATATCAATATCACGAGGATCATTGTCCTCATATGTCGGCCCTTGTGTATGGAAAAATGTTTATGTAGGTCGCATCCCTCCTTCACATGCATTGTATATAATACTCTCTCTCCTCATCTCTGGTGTATACCACTTGATATGTAATACTCTCCCCCCGCCCCCACCCATCTGTGGCAGGAGCATCGCGGCCACATCAAGCCAAATGGCGACAACAATTTCCTAGTTTTCTTTCTTAAAATTGATGTCTACATAACTCTAATTGTACCTCCATCACAAACAACCCTTTAATAATAAAGATATATAATCATAGTTTATATTTCTTAAACTTGGTTATTTGTTTTGTGGTGATTTGGCTTTGTGAAAATAGAAATCAGAGGGATATAGTAAATTCATGGTGGAATAAATCACCTGAAAATACCAAAACCCTGTTTCTACTCGTTATTTTCCGTTCTCCTTTTTATAGTGTGGCCATGTGGTGAGTACAAAACATGCATCAGGCGCTAGAAATATATTTATACGTCATACGCATACATATTATATGAAAAAGATGCGATAAGTATAAACTAAATTGACTATACGAAGAATGAGCTGATGATTGTCGTCCACAGACCAACATTACACTTCACGTATGGATTTTGCTTGTAAGGATCTTCATTTAATTATTTATATGTGAAATCTCAGTGATAAGACGACTAAATACACCAGCAATCTGTGGACCCATACGCATACATATTATATGAAAAAGATGCGATAAGTATAAACTAAATTGACTATACGAAGAATGAGCTGATGATTGTCGTCCACAGACCAACATTACACTTCACATATGGATTTTGCTTGTAAGGATCTTCATTTAATTATTTATATGTGAAATCTCAGTGATAAGACGGCTAAATACACCAGCAATCTATGGACCCACAATAAGATCAAGAGATATCCAACGGTCAATCCGAAAACAATAGATCTCTTGATATGGATGTTCTATGTAATGAAATTCTCTCGAGAAAGTACTCCACTGGTCATTCAAATTCTTTATAGGGAAATCATTTCACAAGGAAAACTGCAGCAAAGTAAAGGATGCTCATAACAGTTTAATCAGTGTCGCTTATAAGAGATGCACTGCAGTAGTAGAAGAATGGCGTATGATCATATAAAAAATGGAATGACATTCCCTGGAATATCTATTCAGGTTAGCAAAATAAAGAACCTTTGTGTACAATTCGAAGCAAATATTACGAGCTGAAATCTTCCATGCGTCCAACTTGTACCACCGACGCTCTTACACTCTCGGTCTCTCGCACAAACTCTTTCTACACCTATAAAATCTGTAAAAGAAAAACAACATTACCAACATTAACATAATGTAGAATTTTTAAGGACATGAAGCAAAACAACATGATATAGAGTAACATGGTCTCTTCTGTTAGGAAAAGGATCTTCTGTTAGTAATAGACTTTGTAAATATTAACCCCTCATCATGTAAATGTCAAATTATGTTTTAAAAACCGGGACAAGATGATACATTGCATAAATCAAACTGAAACCGAAATGAAACATTGCCATCTACAGATCTACTGAAATATTAGTAATCATTTCTGGAAACAGAGAATGGCATTTGTAGTCCACAATTGTTATCTACACATGCTTATCCTGTATATATGCTATCCACCCAGCACGATCTTTCATAAGAGAATGTCACCTTCAAATATCTTTTACCAAAAGAAAAGGTGCAAGCACAAAAAGAAAGCCCAAAATTTCTTGTCGAGGATCAAAAACAGAAATATTTCAGTAGGATACACCCCTCCCCCTTTTCTTCGTATGCCTACCCCATCAACAAGTTCTATTTGCATTGAACTCAGTGCTTAGCCTTTTCTCTTGCACATCTTGTCTATCTATAAAATAAAAAGAAATCCTATGTTGCTGAATACTGATGAAACTTCTGCTTGATACATCATTGCCTAAAATTGAAACTATATTATAGAAGTGTGACTGCGTATAAGAGAAAATGCATGATAACTATAGGGGTGCATTTTGGATCCTGAAAGAATACCAGCTTTGGATGTAAAAGGTGAATCAATTTTTACCAAACTTAGACATGGAGAAAAATAGAGCGGCATCCTGTAGTGAAAACAATCTTGGGATGTACGTAAAAATGCAAATGCTAGAAGCTTGTCACATGTGTGCGCTGCTTAAAGGCAATGAACCTCTTTCAATGCTGTCTACGCCTTTCTGCAAAGGAAGATTTAAATCTCGTGAAAATACAGATAAAATTTCACGGTATACAAGAGCGTGAAAAGTAAACGGTGCACATAGAAAATAAAATAAAAACAAGATGTAGTATTTCTGTAAGGACTTGTCTAATGATTTTATTAGAACATTTACCTTATGCTTCTGCGGATGCAAAACAATTAATAGCGTGGAACTTTCTAAACACACATAAATATGATATTTCTGAACTAAACAATAGATGCGGTTAAGTAATCCTCATAAATGTTCTCTTATGTTTCCCCATTGTATTGATCACATAATATAAGAAACAGATTATTTTTCCAAACTACAAAGCTTACAGTGAAATGCGTATCTCTCATAGTTTTGTTGTGTGCACATGAGATTGCAGAATGCATGTATCATTAGAAGTTTAGGTACATGCCCTCCATTATCTCAGAAAAGATGCGTGCCTCAACCCAACCTACTTGTAATGTGAAGCAGTGCATGAATCGAGAGAAGGGAGGCACAATCTTTCATGGCGTGCTAGTCTAATCTGATATGAACCCCAATGAATGAATGAAGAACAAAATGAACACAGATAGAAGGCAACCCTGGGTATACACTGTCGGATAGCATCTGGCGGCACGAACCGTAGCTAAACGCGCCGAGGACACCTTCCTCGTCGTGCCGCTTCAACCGCAGAAGCAAAACCACCGTCTCCGGCGGCGGCGGAGCAACCGCATGGGTAGAGGAGGAAGGGGAGGGGTCGGTCGTCAATGTCACGGACCTGGATGACGATGATGGAGTCAGCCCATGGGTAGCCATAGCGATCTCTGATTTCTCCTCGTGAGATGCACGAACAGGGGCCAGCAGCGCTAGCAAGGAGGAGGGCGAGCAGCGCCATGGTCGCGTCCCACGACGTTAGGCACCAGGGCGCTGGACGGTGAGAGCTTCGCCCAGGGCGCCGCTGGCTCACCGCGCTGCAGCACGTCCTTGGAGAAGGCCATCAATTGGAGGCAACGCCGGGCTGTAGCTGTCGTCGCCCTTCTTGGCCCTCATGAGACTTTGAAGCCGATGATGTACCCATCACCGTCGGCGAACCCAGCATCCATGATCCAGCGAAGGAAGGAGCTTGGTTGACGCCATTGCCATGCCACCACCGCCGTATTGGAGCACGGCCTCCCAGTCCTTGCCTCGATGGTGATGGGGGGCTCCCACACCGCGATCGTACTTTTTTTGTGCAGACCAGTGTGAGAGGCGATGAGAGGGTTGGGGAAGATCGGGCATCAGACGTGGGTTCCTGCGTCGCAGGAGAGGGGAGATCGTGGGTGCGAGCATCGGGATAAGACGGAGGCGTGGATAGCGTCTTTTTTTAGGAAGGAATCATGAGGACTATCGATCGCGAGGCGGGGGAAGGAATCGTGTGAGGACTATCGATTGCGAGGCGGGGGTAGCGAAGGAGGTCGAACCATCACGACGTTCGATCCTCCTTTAATATATACTAGTCGAATGCCCGTGCGTTGCCACGGAATAATAGACTTTGACATAGAGACATTAACTAAGACATCATTATAACTAAAGATCGCTATAATTCTAAAAGCATACAGACATCGATCAAAACTTAGACATGTCAATTAGACAAATTATATCCGTGTAGTCCTATGCAGAGACCATATGGTCACCAGAGTGATTGCATCCCGGTGGTGGCTTAGTTATGCTTTCATATATATTAGCCAGTGAAAGACCTCGCAGTCTCCTATGTTTGGGCTCGGTCTAGTAGCTGTCATACACCTTACATTCCAAAAAAGAAAAAACGTAAGAATCACCAGATCATAGCTCTAGAAAAAGGGAAAATTTTGTTTTTGCCATTCTAGATTTTGCCAATTTTTCTTATGCCACTCTAGATTTTGACATTTCACTTTTGCCACTCTTAGTTTTTGACAATTATCACAATTGCCAAAAGAAAAATAATTTTATTTCATTTTTTCCACTCTTAGCTTTTGACAATTATCACAATTGTCACTCTGAAAATTTTGTTTTTGCCATGGGAATGGCAATTATGATAGTTGTCAAAAACTAAGAGTGGCAAAAGTGAAATGTTAAAATCTAGAGTGGCATAAAGAAAATTGGCAAAATCTAGAGTGGCAAAAACAAAATTTTCCATGCCAACCTTGATTCTGGATTGGACTGGGATTCAGTGTCATTGACTTTGAGTGCACCATTACATTCAAAGTCAGTTGCAGTTAACTCACTGAATCCGCATCCTTCTAGACCATGATCTTGTCTCATATAGGAGTCGATTCTTTGAAATCCTGGAAAGGTTTTCGTTGATCTTGTCTCACATTGGAGTAAAAATAGTTAACAAAATACGCAACATAGGTTAATTGCAGACTTTTATTAATCTGAATAGTGAAGGTCATGTTTACATAAATAACTAAATAGAGGATTAAGTCAGCCAATTCCATATGTTCTTTCATGCTTGCTCTCTGGAAGTCTGACCACCTTATCTGCTGCAGGAAAGGCTACCGCGATTCTTTTGTTGAGAAACATCTCACTATATTGTAATTCATGCCCTGCCCCACGGGAAGTCTGGATACATGTATATAGCAACCAGATCACTGCAGGTGCTGGGAAAGTGATGGTATATAAATCAACCTAATTACAAAGCCAGTCCACAAAAGTATATTACATCTTTAGAGGAGTACTTCCTTACAAGTCCAATGTTATTAGATATCAAGTAATTGAACATGGATAACATAGTCCATCACACAAAGATTATTGTTAGAAGGATAAACGATATATGATGGTAAATAGCCCTCATTCAATCGGCCATAAAAATTCACAACCTAGAAAACGCTCCAGCATCCTCCATGTTCGATTAAGACAGCCCAGCAAACACTACCATCCTTGGTGTGAAGCTAATTTACTTGCTAATAAAAGAAAACCTTATGTTAAAAATAACACCTTTCTTCACCATGTTCCATAGTTGTGCTAAGGAGAATGCATTTTATGCCTTACCTCTTTTCGTTGGACCCAAACACATGCACTTTTCTGATCTATACATCCAGTGAGCACATTAGAAGAACATATCAACAGAGTTCAGAATATATGGTAGCAATTGGAGTTGGATACAGGCAAGCATCTATGATGACAAGGATGGAGCTAAGTGTACATGTACAAAGGATACCTGGTGAGCCCCTGGTTTGCTCAGCGGGAGCAATGCTGTTGGAATTTCAGATTTGTTGTCCTCGTCTCCTAAAGGAAGAAGCCGTTTGTGTCGCATCCGACAGCCGTGACTGGCAAGCAAGTACATGGCCAGCAACCGACGAGGGAGGAATCAATAAGGCATGCAGAACACAAGAAGATGAAGCAGTATTATTTTCTCCATTTCAGAGATCTGCTAGAGCCTAG
The DNA here is from genome assembly GCF_003073215.2 of Triticum urartu. Classification (NCBI taxonomy): domain Eukaryota; kingdom Viridiplantae; phylum Streptophyta; class Magnoliopsida; order Poales; family Poaceae; genus Triticum; species Triticum urartu. Next base: position 4,781,291 of record NC_053026.1, on the reverse strand, counting down.
AGATCAATAACAAATAATTCTGCGATAAAAATAACAATTAACTGTAGTCAGCTTATATTCACCATTTCACTGAGCGAACAAAAAACGAATCAAGCAGTACAAATAGAGGGATCACGTGACCTTGTGAACAAGACACGGAAGGAGAAATGTGAATGATAAACTTTATTTGCACATAACAAGAGGCTCACCAGGCCATTGTTCGCTGGACCAACCTGTGTCATCTTCCTTCCACGTGAGCGCCAAGATGTCTGCCTCATCCTGGCCGACAAACTTTAGCCCTCTCCCCTCGCCCGCCGATGTTGTTCGCCACCACCATAAGACTCCAAACAAAGTATGCTAACTGTGGATAAATATATCTGTGCTGTCTGTCCACCAAATTTAACCCAAGAACAGTAACATGATTGAATGGCATGCTCTAGTCAGATATCAGATTCAAGAAAGCAATCAACTAAATACCTTTTGTAGGAAACCAGAGCCACTGCATGGTGCATGCACACAATATTTTTTGCTTGAGAATATAAATAGGAAAAATCGTCAAACAAGTGGAGGCAATGTGAAAGTTATTCTCAGTGGAACATGGTCGTCGGAAGTTTCAAGAATAGTCTTATATTAGTTTAAAGAGGAAGTACATTCAAATAGGAAATTAGTGTTATAGGAAAAATGTTACACATGTGTTGTGTTCACAGGAGAAAGGTAGCACTCACCTCGCCTTCCTGATTGTGAGGGAGACAGCAGGGGCTGCAGCATCTCACTATTAGCCTCGATTATCCCCATTTCAATTAGCTAGCTACCCCGGACTGCACCTTCTCTGTCTACATTGTTAGCAAGATAGGAGCAGCAGTGCAGTGTTGATGTGCTCGGGGTTATGCCGAAGAGGAGTTGCAGGGGGGGGGGGGGGGGGGGGGGGGGGGGGGGGGGGGGGGGGGGGGGGGGGGGGGTGGTTTAAGGTATAGCAGACACCTGAGTCCACGATGTTGATGATGGGCACCGAACTACTGTAATCGATGGGCTCTGGCATCCGGCATCTCAGTCTTCCAATACACCACATGGCAACTTTAGCGTTGCCAAGCGGAGGCACCTGAAAAGACAAGGATGACCACATCAGGGTGTGGCAGTATCTAGAGATCCCTGCTACCATCAAGCACAAGAAAATAAACCTTGAAGCTGCACAGACACTACTATGGTCGAGCACAAGAAACAAAGCTTGAAGCTGCATAAATATCAACTACCTTACAGAGGCAAGCTGATTAATTTAAAACCATTGTCTGAAACAATAGTGAGGACTGAGGAGACAAAATTATCCATTCAATTCATCAAGCAAGAACATAGGCAAAAAGTACTCACATGTCACAACCAGACTTGGGCGCTTCAAGAACATCAAGCTATCCACCATAAAGAGCCTAAGATCAACCTTCACTGCCATAGTGCCATTAGAGTTAAGAATGGATCATAAAATTGCATCCCGTGAAGGTAAATCCATCACCCAAGTTCATTCCCCATGCTAGAGTTCATAAATTTTTTTGCAGGCGCGTGAATCAAATCAAATGATATGCCATCAGAACAATGAAGGGGTATCAATGGAGAGAGGGAAACTCACCTACGAGAAGCCGTAGATGATCTGGCGGCTTTGTTGTCGATGGGCATTACTCTTGCGGCTGACAGGGGATAGGAGTAAATAGGAGCACGCTGGGGAGAAAGAGGGCAGGGGCACGGTCGCAGGCAGCTGCTTCTCGCAGCGAAGGCGCGACATGGCTCCACAAACTGGCACGGGGCCAGCGCCGAGACGGCCATGGCGGCGGCCGCCGCCGCTCGCGGTCGCGCAGTAAGGAGAGCATCTGGAATCCATCTTGATCAAGAAGAGGCGGGAGAGCACGTAGGCGAGGACTGAATGCGAGCTGTAGGACAGATCCACCTCTGCAACAGCACCGGCTTCTAGTTGGAGGAGGGGACGGGGACCTGCAGCCGTCCTTGCGGCCGAGGAACGGGGCAGCTCGAGGCACACCGTCTTTCTCGGCGGCGCGACGCAGGATATCTCGAAAAGTCGCTCGTTGTTTGGGTGTGTGGCATCCCCTGGCCGATCGTGCGGGCAGTTAGACTCCCGATTTTTTCTCCATCGTGCGTTGCGTGCATTGAGTTGGCTCCTTCCATATTTTCTAGCGATTGGTTTTCCCTTCGATCGATATTTGTCCGTGCGGGGAGGTGGAGGTTGTACTAATGTTGGGACTCATGAATTTACGCTTTCAATTTGAATTTAAAACATATATATAAGGTGGTACTAATGTTGGGACCTCCTGTGTGAGGCTCTCTGTGTCAATTTGCTGAGGCTTCCCACAGGCATGTCTTCGACTGGGCCGGCCCATGAAGATAGAGACGCGCGCTGTAGCTCAAAAAAGAAAATTGCGCCGCGGACGATTCGAACAGAAGATCGACCGCTATAAATCTCGTGTACCTGCCAGCTAAGCAATGAGCCGTATGTGACCATACTGGAGCATCAAACTTAAAGAACAAAACACGCTGCGCAGATCCGAATTAGTTCAGGAATTTCGTAAGCAAATTTTTTTCTTCAAAAAATGGAATGTTGCGTGAAACGCAAACACTTTTCAAAATTGTGAAAAATATTTTGGAAAACTATAACATTTTTTGAAAATCACGAACAATTTTTTGAAATGAGAATATTTTTCAAATTCCAAAAAAAATTGAGAAACACGAACATATTTGAAAGCATGATTTTTAAGAAACTTGTGAACATTTTTTAAACTCCTAAAAAAATGAAAACGTGGACAATTTTCTAAAATAGGAACATTTTCTGAACATTGTCAAAATTTGAAAAGAAAACTTTCAAACATTTTTCCAAAATGCGAACAATTTTTAAACAGAATTTGTTTTGAATTTATATAAAAAAATAAAACACGAACAATTTTTCAAATTTCAAAACATTTTTTGAAAAATTGAACAATTGTCGAAAGATGATCTTTTAAAAAATAAACTTGAAAAATAAAATAAACTTCAAAGCGAAAAAACAAAATTAAGAAAGAAGAAAAGGAAATAGAAAAGCTGAAAAAAGAAAAAACGAAAAACAAAAACAAAACCCAAGAAGAAACAGGAAAAACCGGTCAGAAAAGAAATGTAAAGGGAGGAGCATGCTGTAGTAATGCTGACTGAAGAACATGGTCATATTACTTGGGCCTGTAAAAAAACATTGGCCTTCCCTTATGGACTGCGTGCACGCGAGTGGGCTTTCTTATCTGAGATATTAGAGAAAGAAAAAAAAATCGATTACTGTGGAGAATCGAACGTGAGATCTCTTCTATATTTCTTTGGGCTATGAGAACCAGCTGAGATAAGCATGCTACTTGATGAATAGTCCCACCTCGGGATTTTAAGTACGCACATACCGGTTAATATAGCGCAGTAATTAACCAACAGACGTGAAAAGAGATGACCTAATTAAGCGGATGGGCTAATTAAGGAAAGGAATGTGGCTAAATAGATGCGGATAATTCAAAGGAAGGATTGTGTGGGCTGAGCAGAATATTTGAATGGATGGGATCCTTATATAATAAGGTAAGGTAGGGAAGGAACAAAAATATTTTATTTCTTTAAGATTTTTACGCTTGCCAGTATGAAATACGTATCACTTAATATATTAGGAGCATTACAAGTCCACAAAATTGTAGTATGATGATGAAACTCATAGGTGGGCAAGAGAGACTACCGTCGACAATTGTGACGAAAAGAAAAATTAGCGACAACAATGGGTCTCTAGAAATGTTCAATTTTTTGGTTCTACAGTTGCAACGATAACCACCGGTTGTTTCGGCTCAAAAAACAATTTGTCCTATCAATATCAACGAGCGAACCACATGGTCCAGGTGGTAAGCTACCAGAAAACAAAAAAAAACAAAAAATATCAACAAGCCTAATAATAAAAGCAAATCTCATGCTACTTAGTCAACTAAAGTCAATGAGCCCCAGATATATCCATTATCTTCTTCCATAAATAATATTAATGTGTCAACCATGTGATTTCATTATTTATGCTTTTTTATTAATATTAATATTAATTATAGAGATAAGTCGATACGTCTTCTTCTTGACATGTGTATCATCCTTTCATAATTGAAACACATGTTTTTAGGACCTCTAGAGCTTGCTACCTACTATTTTTGTTTTGTAGAATTCTTTTTGTAAAATGCTAGCATTTCCTCTATTATTTTTTGTTTTGTTAATATTGTGTCACAACCGCACGGATCGATGACAACTGGTTCTCACCAGGCACCCAACACATGCCGACACCACCTCTATTACCATCATGATATATTTCAAACTGGGATCAAAGATAAGAGTTCTGTTTTAAATTCGAATATGGTGATGAATTATAGCTCTATATAAACAAATTTTAAGTCCATTTGGAATCACTATATAAATTGTTATTGTGTTCATCTACGGATTTTTGTGAGCATTAAATTTCGCATGAACTATCATTGTGTTTCCCATATAATTCTAACTAAATTTAAGTACACTTCAATTATGTCTCCCGTTGCAACGCACGGACATTTGTGCTAGTAATAATATATATATATATATATATAATTATAATAATAATAAAGCATGGATTGAGTCTGTTGGGTTTACCGTCGCACACATTTTGCAAAGAAGTCCTTGTGTTTTCTGATAATTAAACCCGCAGTCCCTCATTAAACTCCCACGCAAGAGGAAAAAACGGTTCGCTGAAAAAAAACACATCGGCCTCCTCTCCTCAACCCTCGCGTGTGCCTAGGCCAGAGCCAATCCCCCAAGCCGCTGCCACACCTCAACCTACTCACCGCCGCCGCCGCCCACTGGTCGTCCCACCGCACTAATCTAACCACCTCCGTCTCCTTCCACGACTGGATCGACATCGCCCCGTCCAATGGATGCGGTCCCTGCCCCCCATAGATTTAGACTTCACCCCCTTCCTCTAGATGCCCAAGGTGAAGCCGACCCCGACGCCTCTACCTCAAGTCTACCCCCGGCCCCTCTCCCTTCATGCGCACGCTGGCGAGATCAAGCATAGCAGTTTGCGGGAATTCGGCCGCGGATCTGAGCATTAAGAGCCGCTGCCAGGCCACCCGATGTGCCACTGATCCCGTGCGCCGCCGCTTGAAGCTGCCCTGCTCGCTGCCCTCCACGCATCGCCACCCTGGTCTAGGTCTAGCAGATGAACAGAGGATGGCCCGTTGTCGGACGCAAGCATCTCATGGTGCACCTGCCCTATCCTTTGACGCATGGATAGCTGCGACCTTGTGACTGCCGTGAGTAGTGCTGAGGACTTGGGGGTATTTCTTCTTTTTCCCTTCGATCAATATCTATTTAGAGATTTGTTATAACCAAATGAAGAAAAGGATTCGGTTATTCTAAAAATATGCCCACCAATATATAGGTTATTAGGAAGGCTCTTTGCAAGCATAAAGTGAATCTCTAACAGTCAACTTCTTAATATAGGTTGGCAAGTACATGTGTTTATATTTCTGAAAATATATTACCACTATAGATTTTGATGAAAAATATATTCTCTGCCTTGCAGTTTTATGTGGTGAAAGTTTTAGAGGCTGTCGATAGCTTTCCAAAGGTACCTCAGTGTTCTATGGTTAGAAATAGAAGATAGCGTACAGGAGGCCAAATCTTGACATGGTTCAGTCATCCACATATTACAGAAACATCAGATCGGATTTAACAACTATCTTTGGAGTAGCAGACACATATATATATATAATTTAGAAAAGAGTGGTCTACAGTAGAGAAAGAAAATGACCTTGAAGGCATGCAGTGGCAGTTTTGCACCTCCTTCCTGATGACATTGAGCTTAGAGTTGATGAGCTCAGCTCCCTCCGAAGTGCCTCTTTTCCAAATTGTTGGCTGCACCAGACTGCCAAAAGATGAAATTTGAAAAAAGTATTTCATTCATATAAGAAATCATAGATATATAAACTAGACATACAAGCTATAGGACTTACAAAAAAAAAATTGTCAGTCCTCATGCATATAAAGCCTCGAAGTCAAGGGATTATGTGTGCTTTTCGACATATATTTGAAGTGTAACAAGCCTTTCCCAGTTGGATCTATTCTGAACATATGAGTCTATCTCCTGAACCCATGTTTACTTCCTGAACATAGCAGAGAAGCAAAACTGAAACTATATAACTAGAGGCATTAAACCAACTACTTTCTCTATTTTTTAATGTATTTTGCATTATGTTTTAGCTAATCACGATACATGCCTCTGTTTTGGGTTTTTTTCCTGAAAAAATGGTAATTCTAGAGAACATACTGGAAGCTGATGTTGTAGCATTGCAGTGTTGCATTGCATATATTTGCATACGGGAGTTACTGCCATGGCATGTTAATGTCAAGAGCAATTGGTAGGCAAGTTGCTTCCTATAGTGACTAATTGTGGCTCTGCCAGGTTTCTTTGCACTGATAGTGTGCAGTGAGAAAAAAATGAATGCAGATAGGCTATGTATGGACATGCATGTTGTAGATCTTCTTATAATAATTTTCGAATACTCAAATTTGTTCATGTCTTATTTCTTCAGTAAAAATGCTTTCCCTGTTCCACGGCAAGATGAGTAGAGAACTATTGGAATGTTTGACATACTTCTCTTCCCTTCAAAACACAGTCTATAAGCAAATGGAAATAGCTTATTTTTTTCACCAAAAACCCATCATCTTACCATGGGGATAACAGGCCCACCACTTATTTTCCCATCTCCAAAGGAAACAACAACCGAATTCTGCACTGTACTGTCTTTGCATCATTTGGCAGAATACATTTTTGCAGACAACAAAAAAGACCTTGGCAGAGGATGTTAGCCCATTTACAAATCTGGTGCCATGAGCATGGAGGCTTCAAAAATGTTGGCAAACTTATTAGACTTCATAAGCAGAGTGCTTCGTAAGGAAGCACTCTGAAATTAACCTTGGATTTCAATGCCTCACCCGTCCTGCGGTCCTGCCTCGATCCAATGAGTCGTTCCTCTCTACCTCTGACAGCCTCACTCTAATGCCGCTTATATCACCGGAGGCGCGCCGGAGGCGCGTTGAGGTGAGCATGGCCTGCGTTGAGGTGGTAAGACGGGGCATGTTGGCGTACCCAAAGCAGACATGCATGAATATTGGAGCAGGAGAGATTGGTCGCCCATTAGGCATCAACCCAACTCCACTGTACTCCCTTTTCTTTCCATAACCAATTCTTTGGAGCAGACATGTGGGTATATTTACATAGTCTGAAGATAGTTTGCATTTTTTTGGTTAGTTCAGATTTAGATTTCTCACTATTTGATCAATCGATCCATGTCTATCTCATTAACATGGTTTGTAGAATGTACCTTTCCGCATTTACCCTGTTTGGTTAAATGTTGAGCTGGTGATAAGAGGTCGTTCGGAAAAAAATAGTAGAGGAAGAAAGGGAGGAGCAGAAGTAAGGTTGGGCTTGGTGGCCTCGACGCATATGAACTCCTCTATGCCAAGCCTCGCATCACCCGGTTATTATGTTATCTGCTTCGATTTAGAATTGTGACTAATGTACTGCCGTATAGAAATATGATTGTTTGATGTATGACTTAGCTGAGTTCCGTCTTTATGAAAATATCTGAATCAGTATTTAGTTGATAACTTGTGGCAACAAAGGATCATTTGCAAACAAGGTTCTCACCCCTTATATTTTAAGGCATGGAAAAGAATTGTGATTAAATCTGTTGAGTATGTCCTTATAGCAGACTAGCAGTAAACTTCATATGAATGGACCTTGAATGTTGAATTAAGACAAGTTTACAATTATGTGAGGAAGCGAGCATCGATTGTAAGAAGGCAGAGATGGGAACATTTATTTTTGGTAAGGCATGAGGACGAATGTTTCCACGTGAGAATTCTCAGAAGTTCTTTTATCTTTATACCACAACTGAACAGCCTAATTATCTCACATTGAGCACTCTATTCTTTTAGTAAAAGTGTGAGATTTTTTCTCTCCCGGTGCAACGCACGGTATATATATATAGATAGATAGATAGATAGATAGATGGATCAAACAAGTCAAAATCTGCTACGGCTAACAAGGGCAGCACACAGAATAGGAGGACGCGATCACATCCTAATGATTTATACTAACTACTGTATATCACAAGGGACACAAATAAACTTTGCTAATACTAATAAATAAAAAGAGTTCCTTTTGGATCTGAATCCAGACGGAAATCGAGCCCATTCATTTCCTTTCTAGCACGATTACACAAGGAAGGAATCCCGTGAGCCCAAGGACATACCCTACCCCTGGACGGAGGAGGAAAGGGCCGCCGGCGGCGGCGGCGGCCGAGAAGGGCTCAGCTGGCGGCGGCCTGCCCAAAGGAGATCGGGTCAGTTAGGGTTTTTCTTATTTTCACAACATGGCCTCCCTCGACCACGACAAAACCTGCAAACACTGTATTAGATGAGACGGGCTAAACGTTGTTAATTCAGTTCGGTCTGGGCTTTACCCTTTTGTGTCTGGTTTCGGCCCATGGATACCTGGTTTCTAGTTACTCAAAAAAAAAGGACAACTGGTTTCTCAAAATAAAATAAAATTGGTAGGCCGAAAATTTGAAGAAAATAACCCAAATTTGAGAAATTTTGCAACAACTTCCCTTTTATTACCTTTTGGACACTCATCTGCATCAAACTTGGCAAAATATAACCTTTCTTTACAATTAGTTAGGTCGAACATTTTATCTAGGCCCCGCAAAAAAAACATTTTATCTACGAATAAAGTGTGCACATGGGCAAAATGGACAAGAATAACCTAGAGGCGAAACAAATTCACATAATAAAATCTCCTCAAAAATTATTTGACAGAGGTAACCCTTTCGGGTAGCGTCCAACGCGTGGACGCTATGCTTCGTGCCGTAGCGCTGTTCTGATGGGCGATACACGCCTTTGCCAGCATGGCGTCATGGGGCCAGGATGGGCCCCACCCCTGGCTAAGTAGCACCTGAGGCTCGGGCGCTATCCTACCTCGCATGGCGCCTCTCTGTCAGGCGCTATACTGCCACTTAGTAACCGGCGCGAGCCGGCCCTCCCGCCAGCTCGCACACCCCTTCCACAAACAAAGAGGATGAGAGGGGTGGCCGCAGTTTCCTATCTCTCCCCGGGATTTGAATTTTTTTTCTCTCCGTGGATTTCAACCCTAGTCCCTCCCAGAAGGTATTCTCCGCCGCATTCCTCCTTTTCATCTGAAAAATCCTTGCCATTGTTTATCCTTGTGCAAGTTAATTTGGGTGAAACCCTAGCTAGTTTTTTATGGATTCAAATTTTCTATGAGAAACTGAAATAATGTGGCGGTGATTTAGGCTTTGTAGACGAGTTGTAATCATTGGGGAACATGTGTGTTGTTGATTTGTATTTTGAATCATGCTTGCAGAGGATTTTGTGTCTATGTATGAAATAATACTCACAAAAGCCTTGTGCACCGGCTCATTCCGATTGCGCAAGCGTATTATATTCGGGCTCATCCCGTGGAAGGCCTTGTGCACCGGCTCATTCTTCCAGCCGTACAAGCAGTGTATCCGGGGTTCACCCCTGCTTTTTTTTGAGAGAACGTCGGCCTTTATTAATCAAACAAACAAATTACATAGAGTCTTCCGGATGCAATCCGGAGCAGAAAGAAAAATACAAGGACTCACAGAGTTCAAACTAGACTTAGCTAAAACATGAGCTAAAATATTACAATGCCGACGAATATGCATAAAAGAGACCGAAGACAAGGCACAAGACACCATCTTGATATCCACGATGATCGAACCCACCATGGACCTGTCCCGGAGCGGAGAGTTAATCCTTTGAACAACCGAGAGGCAATCGGATTGAAAGATCACCCGATCAAAGTTCTGCTCGCCCGCCAGTTGCACCGCCCAGGCAGAGCTTTAGCCATTGGACCACATCCATCCATCCTCCTACCTAAAGACGCCTTTTCTTGTGCGGAGCGCCAAGGCCTCAGCCAGCTCTGGCGATGAGACACCGGGCAAAGGTTCGGAGGCAGCCGCCGCACACAGGCCTGAGTGATCCTGCACCACCACCCCAGCCGCAGAAGACGCACGGTCAGAGGACACCGCTGCATCCAAGGAAACCAGAAGCGTACCAGGCGGAGGCGGAATCCAACGAAAGCCCGTCCCTGAAGAAACACGTCCAGGGTCGGCGGCCGGTTTGAAAAGGTGCTGGAATATCATCTCCACGTACGCCATGGACCTCGCCGCAGTCCGCTTCGGGTGAGGGGGCTCCGGTTCATTGCGAGCGGCATTGCGGGCTTCCCAGATGTGCCATAATGAGACCGTGATGACAGAAATTTCCTTGTCGGAGCACCGGCCAAACAGTTCGAAAATCCACTGCTTAGGAGAAGTGAAAGACGAACGACACAGTTTGATGCCAAAAACCTCCTTGATCTCCTCCCAGACCAGCCGAGCATGGCCACAAAATAGCAATGCGTGCTCAATCCCTTCAGCTCTGCCACAGAACACGCAATCCGTCCTAGTTGGGACCTGACGACGCTGCAACTGTTCTCCCGATGGCAGGCAGTTGTGAACAAACCTCCACAGCAATATCTTCTTCTTGTTCGGTACCTGGATGTTCCATATTTTCTTCCACATCTTGTCCTCCGAAGACCAACCTGAATTCTGGCCGCCACCATTAGCACTGTGCGCCAACAAGAACAAGCTCGTCCTGGCCATATTGTATGCTGAGCGAACCGAGTAGTGTCCATACCTTGTAAACGGCCAGCGTACATAGTCCGGGCCACCCTCCAGGTTCACATTAATCTTGAGGATCTCATCAGCCACCTCTTGAGGGAAAAAAGCACGTACAAATTCCTCATTCCAGCCTCCAAGCTCTTCATCAAGCAAGCAGTGAACTGTAGCCGTGCTTGGGATGGGAGAAAGAGTTTGAAGCAAAGCCGGTGGAGTGGAAGGGATCCAGTCATCCTTTAGAATGAGAGTACTCCTGCCATCTCCTATGCCCCATTGCACACCTTTCTTTAGCAGGTCTCTCCCATGCAAAATAGCACACCAAGTAGCCGAGGCAGAACTGGGAGCAGAAGCATTCCAAAAATCACCAAAAGGAAAATACCTTCTGAGGGAGTCCTGGATTAGGGGGTGTCCGGATAGCCGGACTATACCTTCAGCCGGACTCCTGAACTATGAAGATACAAGATTGAAGACTTCGTCCCGTGTCCGGAAGGGACTTTCCTTGGCGTGGAAGGCAAGCTTGGCGATACGAATATGTAGATCTCCTACCATTGTAACCGACTCTGTGTAACCCTAACCCTCTCCGTGTCTATATAAACCGAAGGGTTTTAGTCCGTAGGACAACATACAATCATACCATAGGCTAGCTTCTAGGGTTTAGCCTCTCTGATCTCGTGGTAGATCTACTCTTGTACTATCCATATCATCAATATCAATCAAGCAGGACGTAGGATTTTACCTCCATCAAGAGGGCCCGAACCTGGGTAAAACATCGTGTCCCCTGCCTCCTGTTACCATCCGCCTAGACGCACAGTTCGGGACCCCCTACCCGAGATCCGCCGGTTTTGACACCAACATTGGTGCTTTCATTGAGAGTACCTCTGTGTCGTCACTTTTAGGCCCGATGGCTCCTCCGATCATCAACGACGATGCGATCCAGGGTGAGACTTTTCTTCCCAGACAGATCTTCGTATTTGGCGGCTTTGCACTGCGGGCCAATTCGCTTGGCCATCTAGAGCAGATCGAAAGCTACGCCCCTGGCCATCAGGTCAGATTTGGAAGTTTGAACTACATGGCCGACCTCCGCGGAGACTTGATCTTCGACGGATACGAGCCGCAGCCGAGCGCGCCGCACTGTCACGACGATCATGATCTAGCTCTGCCGCCGAACAGTGCCCTGGAGGCCGCACCCGCATCAGCTCCGACCCTTAATTCGGAGCCAACTACGCCAATTAAGGATGGATGGTTGGACACCGCCTAGGGGGCTGCAATCTCTACGGCGATCGAGCCGAACACCAGCCCTATTCTCTGTGAAGCCCGTGACTCCAAGGAGCCGGACTCCTCTCCAAACTCCGAGCCCTTCGCGCCCCTGCCGATAGAACCCGATTGGGCGCAGATCATGGAGTTCACCGCTGCGGACATCTTTCAGCACTCGCCCTTCGACGATATTCTGAATTCACTAAAGTCTCTCTCTTTATCAGGAGAGCCCTGGCCGGACTATGGTCAGCAAGGTTGGGATGCGGATGATGAAGAAATTCAAAGCCCACCCACCACCCACTTCGTAGCCACTGTCGATAATTTAAACGACATGCTCGACTTCGACTCCGAAGACATCGACGGTATGGACGACGATGTAGGAGATGAACATGAACCAACGCCTATAAGGCACTGGACAGCCACCTCATCTCATGATGTATACATGGTGGACACACCCAAAGGAAGCGACGACGAGGAACACAGGGATGCAACGAGGGATCGTTCACTCGAAAAGCAATCAAAGCAGCGACGTAAGCGCCACTCCAAGCCTCGCCTCGACAGAGACAGCAGCCATACAGACCCAGCCATAGAGCAGGATGAGCCGGCGGACGACGAACATGCCTTCGAGCAACTGTCCGAACAGGGCAACTTGGATAAACAAATCGAGCACCCCGTCCCCGGCGAAAACAACCGTCCGGACGACCTTACGCCGGATAAGCTCATGGAGCAGAAGAACCTCCATATAAGGCTCATTGCCACTGCGCGTAGCCTGAAAGAGCAGAAGCGGAAGCTCAAAACTGCGGAAGATGCACTGAAAATCAGATGGAGCAAAGTACGCAGCACCGCAGACAAATATGGCGGCAGTCGCCACACAAAAAGCTATCCAAAGCAAAAGCTACTGCCTGAATTTGACAAGGAGGCCTTAGAGCCCCCGCAGTAAGAAAATAGGAAAGCCACCCAGTCGGATAGACGACCGCATGGCCAACATGGAGCGGCAAGCGGCGCCGCACACAAGCCGGCACGCGATCCACCAAAGGATCCACATCAAAAAGATGGCCCAGCCAGATCTATCTACGGGCCAAGAAAGCAAGCTCTAGTAAGCAATGCAACACAACAAATATCCGAACATCACGGCACACCCAAATACAGGGGTGCCGCACACCCCCTATGTTTCACCGATGAGGTGCTGGACCATGAATTTCCAGCGGGATTCAAGCCCGTAAACATAGAGGCGTACGACGGAACAACAGACCCTGGGGTCTGGATCGAGGACTATATCCTCCACATACACATGTCCAGAGGAGATGACCTCCACGCCATAAAATACTTACCCCTCAAGCTTAAAGGGCCAGCCCGGCATTGGCTCAAAAGCCTTCCCGAAAACACCATTGGAAGTTGGGAAGATCTTGAGGATGCTTTCCGGGCAAATTTTCAAGGGACCTATGTCCGCCCTCCGGATGCAGACGATCTCAGTCACATAACTCAACAGCCCGGAGAGTCAGCCCGGAAATTCTGGAACAAATTTCTTACTAAAAAGAATCAGATAGTCGACTGTCCGGACGCCGAAGCCCTAGCAGCTTTTAAGCATAACGTTCGAGACGAATGGCTCGCCAGACACCTCGGCCAAGAAAAGCCAAGAACAATGGCCGCATTAACAAGCCTCATGACCCGCTTTTGCGCAGGAGAGGACAGCTGGTTGGCAAGATGTAGGTCCAGCGACCCAAGTACATCCGAAGTTAGGGATGGAAACGGAAAACCCCGACGCAGCAAGGACCAGCGCCGGAATAAGAGAAACAGCCCAAAGAGCACGACGGTCAACGCCGGATTCAAAAGCTCGCGGCAGAATCAGAGAAAGCCGTCCCTCAAGGATAACAGGGACGAGCTATCCAACTTAAACAAAATCTTGGACAAGATATGTCAAATACACAGTACTCCCGGGAAGCCTGCGAGCCATACCCACAGAGATTGTTGGGTTTTCAAGCAATCCGGCAAACTCAACACCGAACACAAGGGGCTCGACACACCAAGTGAGGACGGCGAAGAACCCCACAAGCAGAGCACTAGGAGACAAAAGGATTTCCCACAAGAAGTCAAAACAGTAAACTTACTTCACGTAATGAACAGAATGGCGCCAGTAGAGATACGCGCCATATGGCCTATCCCAAAGGAGTCTCGCCAATGGTTGTTAAAACCGATCATCTTCGACCACCATGATTACTCTAGAAGTATCCGGAACGCAGGCTGGACTGCCTTGATCCAATAATCGGCGGACTCCACTTTACAAATGTCCTGATGGATGGCGGCAGTGGTCTAAACCTGTTATACTAGGACACCATCCGCAACATGGGGATAGACCCAACAAAAATTCGCCATAGCAAAACCTCCTTTCAAGGGGTAACGCCAGGCCCGGATGCCCGTTGCATGGGTTCTCTCCGGCTAGAAGTTATATTCGGCTCCCCCGATAACTTCCGTCACGAACAGCTAACTTTCCACATCGCCCCATTCTCAAGTGGCTATCAAGCACTGCTGGGACGCGAAGCTTTCGCCCGCTTTAACGCAATACCGCATTATGCATCTCTTACGCTTAAGATGCCCGGTCCACGAGGCATAATCTCATTAAAGGGAAAATATTGAGTGTCCCTCCCGCGCGGAAGACAGTGCGGCTGCCTGGACAACCCCACAATAAAGCGGCTTCACCAGCCAAAGCACCTAAATAGGTCGTCAAGACCACGGACACGGCTAGACGAGTCCGGCATAAACATACAATTGATAAAGGCTTAATAGCCGTATACCCCTGTACTAGGGGCTCCGCGCATATAAAACAAGAGACAATAAAGCTCAATTTTACCCATTTCGATTTATACTTTGTTTATTTAGTATAACTCATGTTCGGCACGATCTTTCTTCAACTAAGTTCCTCTCTTTTGCAGATGAACACCGTGCTACGCCCGTCCAGGATACGGCACAACGGAGACATAGGCGCAGACATGTAGCAGGGACCTGTTCCAAGGATTCTTTTCAGATTAAGACCCTGCGTAAACCTTTTTTACTGTCTCTTGTTGATACACATCCCCTGGTTTCTTGGTATAACCAAGGAGGAGGCTGGCGTTTTGGCATGTGGCCACATCAAAGTTTTGCGCGTACCTGGACACTAGGGGCTTATTACTAAGGGCGTTATCCCGCCCGCCCTCATAAAGACCGAATACCTTAGGGAGTGTTCGGCGTCGCGAGTTTGGCCTTATATGCATCAGCTCCGAATCATGTCTTTGGTCAAATGTTGGGTTTGCCTGGCTCCTGTGTTTTGCTGCCTTACGTTCTGCTCTATCGGCTAAGGCGACACCAGGAGAACTACTGCGATTGTGCCCCGATTCGGCCAGGCGAGCACGTTAGTAGAGAAAGCCGAAAACTGACTGTCATGATATAGCGTGAGACTGGTCAACCACTCGATGACTTACCAGAATCTTTAGGATTCCTCCGCATTAACGAAGGGCCGTTTCCCGGCCAGGCACATACGCGCCCCGAGTTCGGGCGAGCGTAGGTGCCACCAGGGGCTATATAAGTAGCCTCACTGTCAAACTCCTATGGCTAAGTGAAAGTGATAAAGCATCATAGTCCGATTGCCTAGTTCGCTGCGCTATCACCTCCTTTGTAGGACCAAGACGTTGGATCAAGTGTGAAAATGCGCCTTCTGCGAACACCCCCGCATTATGTGCGTGGGGGCTGAAGCCGACGACTGCCATCTTTCAAATTATATATACATATATGTTAAACGGCCGCACAGGAGGTGTTATAATACTTGCAGGCACAAGTATAAAAAAAAGCTTCTACAATTTATCACAATATTGTTTTACAATAATATATACTATTCGAATATAGTATCCTTCGAGCACTGCATCTCTATTAAACGAGCGCCTTGTAGAACTTCCTGAAAATAGTGCTCGACAGGTACTCGGCTTCCACCCGAGTCTGGGGATGCAACAGCGGTGGCTTCCATTTCCGCCCAGTATGTCTTGACATGGGCAAGAGCCATCCGCGCACCCTCTATACACGCTGACCTCTTCATTGCATTGATATGCGGCGCCGCACCAAGGAACTGCTGCACCAAGTTGAAATAACTTTTCGGCTCTGGCCTCTCTGGCCACAGATGACTCATGACATACTTCATGGCATGTCCAGACAACCTGTTTAGCTCGGCCCATTCGGCCAAACGATCGGCTAATGACAGTGGACACTTTGGATTGTGGAACTGCGACCAAAAGAGCTTTTCCACTTCGCGATCTTCTTGATCTCGGAAGTGTTCGGCCGCATCTGCGGCACGTGCTGCCAAATCCAGATAGGTGTCCGCCGTACTCCACATCCAGTCTAACGGAGCATGTTTAGGATCACAGAACTTCCTCCGCAGCATAAAGGCTTTCCAGCCGCAATCTCTCCGGCCTGACACAGCTCCTCCTTCATAGCTCTCATGCAAAGCGAGCATCCTTGGCATCGGCAACGGCCTTCTCCAAGTCCGTCTGTTCCGCCTGATCTTCTTTTTCAAGAAGCTTGCAACGGTCAGCAGCGCTCTTCAGCTTCACAGCCATCTCGGCCATTTCCTTCTTGCTTCGGCAGTGAGCAGCCTGTTCGGCTTTCAGCTCTTCAATTGCCTTTCCGGAAGCCGCATCACTTTTCCTGGCTTGCTCTTTGCCTCGGGAAAGTTCCGCCCGAAGATTCTCCATGGCAGCAGCACCATCTTCATCAAGCGCACACATTGTAAGATACTGGCATTAAGCTCATCTTTACCAGGTGCCGCCGGAGGAATTACATACCTTGTGCCTCGTCAAGCCGCTTGTTGACAAGCGCGATGTCGGCATCTGCCACGTCAAGTTGCCGCTTTAGCTCGGCAAATTTATCAGTCCGGCTGGCCACCGGACACTTCGCCACCTACGTATGAAGGCGGCATATTAGACCTGGGATTATGATCCTCTGCGCGCCGTCACTTTTGACAACGCACAGAGTCTCAGGGGCTACTATCTACACAGGGCGCATCTTATTTATGTGCAACTGTCCAAAAAGGGTACATTATTTCGCGTACCTCAAAACCTGTCAGTAAACTCCTGACGGCCTCGTGCAATCCGCTCTCCGCGGATGAAATCCTCTCAATCACCGTACCCATCAATGCACGGTGCTCCTCTGAGATAGATGCTCGCCCTAGCAGATCCTTCAGCTCCTCCGACCGCGCATCGGACGGTGCCGGACTCGTCCGATGGCCCTTTCCGAAGGCCGGACGCAGAAGGCTTTGGGGGGCCATATGACTACCTTCCGGCCCTGCCGGATTCGGAGAAACCCTCCGCGACGATACCTCAGGGTCGCCTGCCTCGCAAGGCGGTACGGCAGGGGGAGGCGTTCCGCTCTCCATCATCTCCGGAAGAAGATCCCCCGAAGACGAGCTCTACTGAGAAGGGCTAAGGTCCGAGCTACAAGGTAAATTTCTGATTACTTTTCTCAGATATAAAGCAAGGATTTCTCTCGTTTCTTAAAAAGAAAACTCCTCTCTACTTATGGCTCGGTGGAGGGCTGATCCCCTTGAGGGCATAATTCGGCCGAAGTATCCCCCAGCACAGGACTCTCTGGCGAAGATTTCTTCCCCCGCTTTGAGGCCATGGCCTCCGGGTCTTCAGAGACGGTCCTCTTCTTCCCCTGAGGAGAGGAATTTTCGATTCCTCCCTTCCAAACAGCCTCCTTCGAGGAGGCCATAGCTTCCTTGTCCCCTCCCTCACTTTCCTCCGAAGGCACAACCTCCAACATCCTGACTAGCATGGGATCCAGCGTGGTCTCGGGGAGGGGGGGCGGATACCTGATTAGCTTTGCTTTCGCTATCCACTCCTGTTTGAAGGACAACTCTTTTAGGGGCAATTTTATGATAAATATACCGATAGCGAGTCCGGTCATAAGGCTACTTACTTGAGTATCCGGACAATTGCAGCTCAGACCTGAGTCCTCCATAGAATCCGGACACACTACTTGTGGTCCGAAGAACAATTTGTACATCTCCACGGGCGTCATGCCAAGAAAATTTTGGAGAACTCGAGGTCCCTCCGGGTTGAACTCCCACAGGCGGAGGGGGCGATGTTTGCAGGGCAGAACTCGGTGAATTAATGTAACCTGCGTCACCACGACCAGACTGATGTCTCTTTCTAGGAGATCTCGGATGCGGCCCTGCAACAGGGGCACGTCCTTTGCCGGCCCCAGTCCAGCCCCTTATTGATCCATGACGCCAATCGTGGCGGGGGACCCGAGCGAAAAGCAGGCAGCGCCACCCACTTGGTGCTCCTGGGAGCTGTGATATAAAACCACTCTCATTGCCATAAGATGGACTCCCCTTGGAAAGAGCCATCGGGCCATGGAGCACCAGCATTCTTGCTTACAAAAGCACCTCCGCACTCCACGTGTCGTCCCTCGATCATCTTCGGCTCTACTTTGAAGGTCTTGAGCCATAGTCCGAAGTGAGGAGTAATACGGAGGAAGGCTTCACACACGACGATGAATGAGGAAATATGGAGGATGGACTCCGGAGCTAAGTCGTGAAATTCCATCCCATAATAAAACATGAGCCCCCTCACGAAGGGATCCGTCGGGAAGCCTAGCCCCCGAAGGAAGTGAGACATGAACACCACACTCTCACCAGGCATAGGAGTGGGAATGACCTGCCCTTGAGCAGGCAGCCTATGCAAGATTTCGCCGGTCAAGAACCTGGCCTCTCTCAACTTCAGCACGTCCTCCTCCGTGATGGAGGAGGGCATCCATCGGCCTCGAAGGTTGGAACCGAACATTGTCGAAGGTCCGAAGCGCCTGAAATCTGGAGCCTCGGGTGTTGGAACTCGAGGCGAAGGGCGAACTCGTTTGAGATTGAAAGAAAGGAGTAAGGCCTTGGTCTCTTTATAGAAGGTTGAATAACAAGGGCCCTCCCCGTGACCGTTTCGGACTCGCCTTTGATCAAGAAAACATACCAACGGGTACGGTTGGGTTACCCACGCCCGTATTGATGAGGATCCCGGAATAAGGGGACATGATCTCTGCTTTGACAAGACGTGCAAAGGAAACCGCCTCGCTAAACGCGCTGAGGTGGAACAGTAAAACTATTCGAATAAAGACTTGGACGTGGTGTGATGTCACGCTGCGGAATACGTCAGCAGATTAGATTTGTGTAAATATTATTCTCTCTATGGCAATATGTGGAAACTTATTTTGCAGAGCCGGACACTACCTTTGTGTTCAAAATCTTCTATGAAGTACTTGGAGGAGGAACCCGCCTTGCAATGCCGAAGACAATCTGCGCGCCGGATTCGTCGTCCTTGAAGCCTGGTTCAGGGGCTACTGAGGGAGTCCTGGATTATGGGGTGTTCGGATAGCCGGACTATACCTTCGGCCGGACTCCTGGACTATGAAGATACAAGATTGAAGACTTCGTCCCGTGTCCGGAAGGGACTTTCCTTGGCGTGGAAGGCAAGCTTGGCGATACGAATATGTAGATCTCCTACCATTGTAACCGACTCTGTGTAACCCTAACCCTCTCCGGTGTCTATATAAACCGAAGGGTTTTAGTCCGTAGGACAACATACAATCATACCATAGGCTAGCTTCTAGGGTTTAGCCTCTCTGATCTCGTGGTAGATCTACTCTTGTACTACCCATATCATCAATATCAATCAAGCAGGATGTAGGGTTTTACCTCCATCAAGAGGGCCCGAACCTGGGTAAAACATGTGTCCCCTGCCTCCTGTTACCATCCACCTAGACGCACAGTTCGGGACCCCCTACCCGAGATCCGCCGGTTTTGACACCGACACCTTCCCTTTAGAACTCGAGCACACAACGAATCAGGGTCAGTCTGAAGCATCCATCCTTGTTTGCCCAACATAGCTTGGTTGAAGAGCGCCAAATCCTTGAAGCCCATGCCCCCGAGGGACTTCGGAGTAGAGAGCCACTCCCAAGACCGCCAATGCACTTTGCCATCCTCACGGCCCCACCATTGATCAGATACAATTTGCCTGAACTTCTCACAGATAGCCACGGGTAGACGGAAGCAGCTAGAGATGAAGGTTGGGATAGCCTGTGTCTTTGATTTCAGCAAAGTTTTAGTACCGGCTCGAGACATAGGCCGATCCGACCAACCAAATATGTTCTGCCACGCCTTATCAGCCAGAAACTTGAAAGTGCTCACCCCTGCTTGTGAATAAAAATGTGTCGCTGTTTCTCGCACACAACGTTGTCCCGTTTTGGAACGACCGACCTGATTCTGGGCGCAACGAGCCAAATGCCGGGGTTCGAGGATGAGAGCGGACGCCAAGGCCAAGCCCTAAAAACATCTCTAGCAGACCCTGTATAAAGCCGCGACCCATAAAATAACCACCAAAATATGGGTCGGCGCAGAAAATTACACCCGACCAGACCCAGCAAACGCGTTCCACCCGTATTTTTTTAGGGCTGCGGCAAAATCCCGTCCCCAACCCGTGAAAATGCAGGTTTCCGCCCCGCCCCTACGGTGCCCCGTATCCCAGAAAAGCGGTTGGCGGGAGGGACATTTCAGCCCGCGCTCTTTCCCCACCCCCTTCTGCCGCCGCTCGCCATTGGTTCCGCCCGTCCACTGACGGTGATTCCGGCCAAATCTGCGGGCGGAATCGCGCCGCGGGGGCGCCCCTACCCTCTTCCACCGAGCCGCTGCCCCGGCTCCCCGGATCCGCCAATTCGAGCCGCCCCTAACCGTCGTCGCCGCCTGGGATCCGCCGCCCACGAGCCACCCCTAGTCGTCGTCGCCGCCTCCGCATCCCCTGCCGGAGAGCCACCACTCCAAGCAGCTGGTGAGTATGTACTTGTGCTTGTGCCGATCGGTATGCATAGTTAATTAACGCGGTGGGCATGTTTGTGAATTAAATGGAATTGAGCCCGTGCGAGAAGTTTTTACTAGACGATTTGTTCGATTCGGACGACTCGGATGTTGAGACGCTGCTTGTCAACTACTGCTAGCAGACGTTGGTGATGGCCCTTGCCATCAAGGAGCACAAAGATGAGAACCAAAAGAGGTGGCGAGGATCGACCGTCAGACGTTTTGCATTCCTCAAAATCGCCATCTCGAAAATGAGATGTTGATGCAAGACTACTTCTCGGACAATCCAACATATCCGCCGAATCTCTTCCGAAGAAGGTATCAAATGCGCCGATCCCTCTTTGTGAAAATTGTGCAAGCTTGCGAGGCCAATTGTCGGTATTTTACTCAAAGAATAAATGTCGCGGTCTTGAAGGGATTTAGTGCATATCAAAAATCTCGGCAGCTATGCGGGTAATTGCATACGGCATTCCGGCTGACTATGCCGATGAGTGCCTTCGCATTGGTGAAGGTACTACAATTGAGTCAGTGCGTAGGTTTGCCAAAGTGATCATTCATGTCTTTGGTCCTGAATATCTTCGGGCACCCAACGAGGAAGACATAAAAAATTGATGGCAGCTAATGATAGAAGAGGTTGGCCTGGCATGCTAGGTTGTTGGGGAACGTAGCAATTTCAAAAAAATTCCTACGCTCACGCAAGATCATGGTGATGCATAGCAACGAGAGGGGAGAGTGTTGTCCACGTACCATTGTAGACCGAAAGCGGAAGCGTTAGCACAACGCGGTTGATGTAGTCGTACGTCTTCACGATCCGACCGATCAAGTACCGAACGGATGGCACCTCCGAGTTCAGCACACGTTCAGCCCAATGACGTCCCTCGAACTCCGATCTAGCCGAGTATTGAGGGAGAGTTTCGTCAGCATGACGGTGTGGTGACGATGATGATGTTCTACTGACGCAGGGCTTCGCCTAAGCACCGCTACAGTATTATCGAGGTGGAGTATGGTGGAGGGGGCACCGGACACGGCTAAAAGATCAAACGATCAATTGTTGTGTCTTTGGGGTGCCCCCTGCCCCCGTATATAAAGTAGCAAGGGGGTGTGGCCGGCTAGGAGGAGGGCGCGCTAGGAGGAGTCCTACTCCTATCGGGAGTAGGACTCCCCCCCTTTTCCTAGTTGGATTAGAACTTGGGGGGGAAGAGGAGGGAGAGAGGAAGGAAGGGGGGCGCCGCCCCCCTCTCCTTGTCCTATTCATACTAGGGGGAGGGGTGCGCAGCCCTGCCCTGGCCACCTCTCCTCTTCTCCGCAAAGGTCCACTAAGGCCCATTATCCCCCGGGGGGTTCCGGTAACCCCTCCGGTACTCCGGTAAAATCCCGATTTCACCCGGAACACTTCCGATATCCAAACATAGGCTTCCAATATATCAATCTTCATGTCTCGACCATTTCGAGACTCCTCGTCATGTCCGTGATCACATCCGGGACTCCGAACAACCTTCGGTACATCAAAACATATAAACTCATAATATAACTGTCATCGAAACTTTAAGCGTGCGGACCCTACGGGTTCGAGAACTAAGTAGACATGACCGAGACACGTCTTCGGTCAATAACCAATAGCGGAACCTGGATGCGCATATTGCCTCCCACATATTCTACGAAGAACTTTATCGGTCAGACCGCATAACAACATACGTTGTTCCCTTTGTCATCGGTATGTTACTTGCCCGAGATTCGATCGTCGGTATCTCAATACCTATTTCAATCTCATTACCGGCAAGTCTCTTTACTCGTTCCGTAATACATCATCCTGCAACTAACTCATTAGTTGTAATGCTTGCAAGGCTTAAGTGATGTGCATTACCGAGAGGGCCCAGAGATACCTCTCCGACAATCGGAGTGACAAATCCTAATCTCGAAATACTCCAACCCAACAAGTACCTTTGGAGACACCTGTAGAGCACCTTTATAATCACCCAGTTACATTGTGACATTTGGTAGCACACAAAGCGTTCCTCCGATAAACGGGAGTTGCATAATCTCATAGTCATAGGAACATGTATAAGTCATGAAGAAAGCAATAGCAGAATACTAAACGATCGTGTGCTAAGCTAACGGAATGTGTCAAGTCAATCACATCATTCTCCTAATGATGTGATCCCGTTAATCAAATGATAACTCATGTCTATGGCTAGGAAACATAACCATCTTTTATCAACGAGCTAGTCAAGTAGAGGCATACTAGTGACACTCTGTTTGTCTATGTATTCACACAAGTATTATGTTTCCGGTTAATACAATTCTAGCATGAATAATAAACATTTATCATGATATAAGGAAATAAATAATAACTTTATTATTGCCTCTAGGGCATAATTCCTTCACTCTCCCACTTGCACTAGAGTCAATAATCTAGATTACACAGTAATGATTCTAACACCCATGGAGTCTTGGTGCTGATCATGTTTTGCTCGTGGAAGAGGCTTAGTCAACGGGTCTGCAACATTCAGATCTGTATGTATCTTGAAAATTTCTATGTCTCCCACCTGGACTAGATCCGGATGGAATTGAAGCATCTCTTGATGTGCTTGGTTCTCTTGTGAAATCTGGATTCCTTCGCCAAGGCAATTGCACCAGTATTTTCACAAAAGATTTTCATTGGACCCGATGCACTAGGTATGACACCTAGATCGGATATGAACTCCTTCATTTGCTACTTCCGAAGGAGCTATGTACTCCGCTTCACACGTAGATTCCTCCACGACGCTTTGTTTAGAACTGCACCAACTGATAGCTCCACCGTTCAATGTAAACACGTATCCGGTTTGCGATTTAGAATCGTCCGGATCAGTGTCAAAGCTTGCATCAACGTAACCGTTTACGATGAGCTCTTTGTCACCTCCATAAATGAGAAACATATCCTTAGTCCTTTCAGGTATTTCAGGATGTTCTTGACCGCTGTCCAGTGATCCACTCCTGGATTACTTTGGTACCTCCCTGCTAGACTTATAGCAAGGCACACATCAGGTCTGGTACACAGTATTGCATACATGATAGAGCCTATGGCTGAAGCATAGGGAACATCTTTCATCTCTCTATCTTCTGAAGTGGTTGGGCATTGAGTCTTGCTCAACTTCTCACCTTGTAACACAAGCAAGAACCCTTTCTTTGTTTGATCTATTTTGAACTTCTTCAAAACTTTGTCAAGGTATGTGCTTTGCGGAAGTCCAATTAAGCGTCTTGATCTATCTCTATAGATCTTAATGCCCAATATATAAGCAGCTTCACCGAGGTCTTTCATTGAAAAACTCTTATTCAAGTATCCCTTTATCCTATCCAGAAATTCTATATCATTTCCAATCAGCAATATGTCATCCACATATAATATTAGAAATGCTACAGAGCTCCCACTCACTTTCTTGTAAATACAGGCTTCTCCAAAAGTCTGTATAAAACCAAATGCTTTGATCACACTATCAAAACATTTATTCCAACTCCGAGAAGCTTGCACCAGTCCATAAATGGATCGCTGGAGCTTGCACACTTTGTTAGCTCCCTTTGGATCGACAAAACCTTCTGGTTGCATCATATACAACTCATTCAGGAATGCAGTTTTTACATCCATTTGCCAAATTTCATAATCATAAAATGCGGCAATTGCTAACATGATTCGGACAAACTTAAGCATCGCTACGGGTGAGAAGGTCTCATCGTAGTCAATCCCTTGAACTTGTCGAAAACCTTTCGCAACAAGTCGAGTTTTGTAGACAGTAACATTACCGTCAGCGTCAGTCTTCTTCTTGAAGATCCATTTATTCTCAATGGCTTGCCGATCATCGGGCAAGTCAACCAAAGTCCATACTTTGTTCTCATACATGGATCCCATCTTAGATTTCATGGCCTCAAGCCATTTTGCGGAATCTGGGCTCACCATCGCTTCTTCATGGTTCGTAGGTTCATCATGGTCTAGTAACATGACTTCCAGAACAGGATTAACGTACCACTCTGGTGCGGATCTTTCTCTGGTTGATCTACGAGGTTCAGTAACAACTTGATCTGAAGTTTCATGATCATCATTATTAACTTCTCAACTAATTGGTGTAGGTGTCGCAGAAACCGGTTTCTGTGATGAACTACTTTCCAATTGAGGACCAGGTACAGTTACCTCATCAAGTTCTACTTTCCTCCCACTCACTTCTTTCGAGAGAAACTCCTTCTCTAGAAAGATTCAGAATTTAGCAACAAAAGTCTTGCCTTCGGATCTGTGATAGAAGGTGTACCCAACTGTCTCTTTTGGGTATCCTATGAAGACACATTTTTCCGATTTGGGTTCGAGCTTATCAGGTTGAAGCTTTTTCACATAAGCATCGCAGCCCCAAACTTTAAGAAATGACAAATTTGGTTTCTTGCCAAACCATAGTTCATAAGGCGTCGTCTCAACGGATTTTGACGGTGTCCTATTTAACGTGAATGCAGCCGTCTCTAAAGCATAACCCCAAAACGATAGCGGTAAATCAGTAAGAGACATCATAGATCGCACCATATCAAGTAAAGTACGATTACGACATTCGGACACACCATTACGTTGTGGTGTTTCGGGTGGCGTGAGTTGTGAAACTATTCCGCATTGTTTCAAATGAAGACCAAACTCGTAACTCAAATATTCTCCTCCACGATCAGATCGTAGAAACTTTATTTTCTTGTTACGATGATTTTCAACTTCACTCTGAAATTCTTTGAACTTTTCAAATGTTTCATACTTATGTTTCATTAAGTAGATATACCCATATCTGCTTAAATCATCTGTGAAGGTGAGAAAATAACGATACCCGCCGCGAGCCTCAACATTCATCGGACCACATACATCTGTATGTATGATTTCCAACAAATCTGTTGCTCGCTCCATAGTTCCGGAGAATGGCGTTTTAGTCATCTTGCCCATGAGGCACGGTTCGCATGTACCAAGTGATTCATAATCAAGTGGTTCAAAAAGTCCATCAGTATGGAGTTTCTTCATGCGCTTTACACCGATATGACCTAAACGGCACTGCGACAAATAAGTTGCCCTATCATTATCAACTCTGCATCTTTTGGCTTCAATATTATGAATATGTGTATCACTACTATCGAGATTCAACAAAAATAGACCACTCTTCAAGGGTGCATGACCATAAAATATATTACTCATATAAATAGAACAACCATTATTCTCTGATTTAAATGAATAACCGTCTCGCATCAAACAAGATCCAGATATAATGTTCATGCTTAACGCTGGCACCAAATAATAATTATTTAGGTCTAAAACTAATCCTGAAGGTAGATGTAGAGGTAGCATGCCGACCGCGATCACATCGACTTTGGAACCATTTCCCACGCGCGTCGTCACCTCGTCCTTAGCCAATCTTCGCATAATCCGTAGTCCCTGTTTAGATTTGCAAATATTAGCAACAAAACCAGTATCAAATACCCAGGTACTACTGCGAGCATTAGTAAGGTACACATCAATAACATGTATATCACATATACCTTTGTTCACCTTTCCATCCTTCTTATCAGCCAAATACTTGGGGCAGTTCCGCTTCCAGTGACCAGTCTGCTTGCAGTAGAAGCACTCAGTCTCGGGTTTAGGTCTAGACGAGGGTTTCTTCTCTTGAGCAGCAACTTGCTTGCTATTCTTCTTGAAGTTCCCTTTCTTCTTCCCTTTGCCCTTTTTCTTGAAACTGGTGGTCTTATTGACCATCAACACTTGATGCTCCTTCTTGATTTCTACCTCCGTAGCCTTTAGCATTGCGAAGAGCTCGGGAATCGTCTTATCCATCCCTTGCATATTATAGTTCATCACGAAGCTCTTGTAGCATGGTGGCAGTGATTGGAGAATTCTGTCAATGACGCTATCATCCAGAAGATTAACTCCCAGTTGAATCATGTGATTATTATAGCCAAACATTTTGAGTATATGCTCACTGACAGAACTATTCTCCTCCATGTTGCAGCTGTAGAACTTATTGGAGACTTCGTATCTCTCAATCCTGGCATTTGCTTGAAATATTAACTTCAACTCCTGGAACATCTCATATGCTCCATGACGTTCAAAACATCATTGAAGTCCCGGTTCTAAGCCGTAAAGCATGGCACATTGAACTATCGAGTAGTCATCAGCTTTGCTCTGCCAGACGTTCTTAACGTCATCAGTTGCATCAGCAGCAGGCCTGGCACCCAGCGGTGCTTCCAGGACGTAATTCTTCTGTGCAGCAATGAGGATAATCCTCAAGTGACGGACCCAGTCCGCGTAATTGCTACCATCATCTTTTAACTTTGCTTTCTCAAGGAACGCATTAAAATTCAAGGGAACAACAGCACGGCCCATCTATCTACAATCAACATAGACAAGCAAGATACTATCAGGTACTAAGTTCATGATAAATTTAAGTTCAATTAATCATATTACTTAAGAACTTCCACTTAGATAGACATCCCTCTAATCCCCTAAGTGATCACGTGATCCAAATCAACTAAACCATGTCCGATCATCACGTGAGATGGAGTAGTTTCAATGGTGAACATCACTATGTTGATCATATCTACTATATGATTCACGCTCGACCTTTCGATCTCCGTGTTCCGAGGCCATATCTGTTATATGCTAGGCTCGTCAAGTTTAACCTGAGTATTCCTCGCGTGCAACTGTTTTGCACCCGTTGTATAACATAGAGCCTATCACACCCGATCATCACATGGTGTTTCAGCACGAAGAACTTTCGCAACGGTGCATACTCAGGGAGAACACTTATACTTTGATAATTTAGTGAGGGATCATCTTATAATGCTACCGTCAATCAAAGCAAGATAAGATGCATAAAAGATAAACATCACATGCAATCAATATAAGTGATATGATATGGCCATCATCATCTTGTGCTTGTGATCTCCATCTCCGAAGCACCATCATGATCATCATCGTCATCGGCGCGACACCTTGATCTCCATCATAGCATCGTTGTCGTCTTGCCAATCTTATGCGTCTACGACTATCGCCACCGCTTAGTGATAAAGTAAAGCATTACAGGGCGATTGCATTGCATACAATAAAGCGACAACCATATGGCTCCTGCCAGTTGCCGATAACTCGGTTACAAAACATGATTATCTCATACAATAAAATTTAGCATCATGTCTTGACCATATCACATCACAACATGCCCTGCAAAAACAAGTTAGACGTCCTCTACTTTGTTGTTGCAAGTTTTACGTGGCTGCTACGGGCTTAGCAAGAACCATTCTTACCTACGCATCAAAACCACAACGATAGTTTGTCAAGTTGGTGCTGTTTTAACCTTCGCAAGGACCGGGCGTAGCCACACTCGGTTCAACTAAAGTTGGAGAAACTGACACCCTCCAGCCACCTATGTGCAAAGCACGTCGGTAGAACCAGTCTCGCGTAAGCGTACGCGTAATGTCGGTCCGGGCCGCTTCATCCAACAGTACCGCCGAACCAAAGTATGACATACTGGTAAGCAGTATGACTTATATCGCCCAGAAATCACTTGTGTTCTACTCGTGCATATGACATCTACGCATAAAACCTGGCTCGGATGCCACTGTTGGGGAACGTAGCAATTTCAAAAAATTTCCTACGCTCACGCAAGAACATGGTGATGCATAGCAATGAGAGGGGAGAGTGTTGTCCACGTACCCTCATAGACCGAAAGCGGAAGCGTTAGCACAACGCGGTTGATGTAGTCGTACGTCTTCATGATCCGACCGATCAAGTACCGAATGGACGGCACCTCCGAGTTTCAGCACACGTTCAGCCCGATGATGTCCCTCGAACTCCGATCCAACCGAGTGTTGAGGGAGAGTTTCGTCAGCATGACGGCATGGTGACGACGATGATGTTCTACCGACGCATGGCTTCGCCTAAGCACCGCTACAATATTATCAAGGTGGACTATGGTGGAGGGGGGAACCGCACACGGCTAAAAGATCAAACGATCAATTGTTGTGTCTATGGGGTGCCCCCTGCCCCCGTATATAAAGGAGCAAGGGGGGGGGTGCGGCCGGCCAGGAGGAGGGCGCGCCAGGAGGAGTCCTACTCCTACCGGGAGTAGGACTCCCCCCTTTTCCTAGTTGGATTAGGACTTGCGGGGGAAGAGGAGGGGGAGAGGAAGGAAGGGGGGCGCCGACCCCTCTCCTTGTCCTATTTGGAGTAGGGGGGGAGGGGCGCGCGGCCCTGCCCTGGCCGCCTCTCCCCTTCTCCGCAAAGGCCCACTAAGGCCCATTAACCCCAGGGGGGTTCTGGTAACCCCTCCGATACTCCAGTAAAATCCCGATTTCACCCGGAACACTTCCGATATCCAAACATAGGCTTCCAATATATCAATCTTCATGTCTCGACCATTTCGAGACTCCTCGTCATGTCCGTGATCACATCCGGGACTACGAACAACCTTCGATACATCAAAACATATAAACTCATAATATAATTGTCATCAAAACTTTAAGCTTGCGAACCCTACGGGTTCAAGAACTATGTAGACATGACCGAGACATGTCTTCGGTCAATAACCAATAGCGGAACATGGATGCTCATATTGGCTCCCACATATTCTACGAAGATCTTTATCGGTCAGACCGCATAACAACATACGTTGTTCCCTTTGTCATCGGTATGTTACTTGCCCGAGATTCGATCGTCGGTATCTCAATACCTAGTTCAATCTCGTTACCGGCAAGTCTCTTTACTCGTTCCGTAATACATCATCCCGCAACTAACTCATTAGTTGCAATGCTTGTAAGGCTTAAGTGATGTGCATTACCGAGAGGGCCCAGAGATACCTCTTTGACAATCGGAGTGACAAATCCTAATCTCGAAATACGCCAACCCAACAAGTACCTTTGGAGACACCTGTAGAGCACCTTTATAATCACCCAGTTACGTTGTGACGTTTGGTATCACACAAAGTGTTCCGCCGGTAAACGGGAGTTGCATAATCTCATAGTCATAGGAACATGTGTAAGTCATGAAGAAAGCAATAGCAGAATACTAAACAATCGTGTGCTAAGCTAACGGAATGGTTCAAGTAAATCACATCATTCTCCTAATGATGTGATCCCGTTAATCAAATGACAACTCATGTCTATGGCTAGGAAACATAACCATCTTTGATCAACGAGCTAGTCAAATAGAGGCATACTAGTGACACTCTGTTTGTCTATGTATTCACACAAGTATTATGTTTCCGGTTAATACAATTCTAGCATGAATAATAAACATTTATCATGATATAAGGAAATAAATAATAACTTTATTATTGCCTCTAGGGCATATTTCCTTCATAGGTAGCATAGATTATATGCATTGGAAATGGAAAAATTGCCCAAAGGCATGGCAAGGAATGTATTGTGACAAGTCTCGTGATGCAACAATTGTGCTAGAGGCCGTAGCATTCGAGGATTTATGAATTTGGCATTGCTTTTTTGGTATGTCGGGTACTCTCAGTGATATCAATGTATTGCAACGGTCTTATTTGTTTGCTAGGCTTGCTCGTGGTGATGCTCGTGTTTACAACTACACTATCCATGGGCATGAATACACAAAGGGGTACTATCTTGGAGATGGTATATACCCTCCTTGGTGCACATTTGTCAAGAGCATCAAAGACCCCCAAACTAGGAAATAATGTGAATTCACAAGGGTACAAGAGGCAACCTGAAAAGACATTGAAAGAGCATTCAGGGTTTTGCAATCTAGGTTTGCCATTGTTTGTGGTCCTGCTCGTTTTTGGGACAAGCGAACCTTGAAAAACATCATGACATGCCATGTTATTCTTCACAATATGATTATCGAAGATGAGATAGGCATGACCTTGGAGTTCTTCTACTACAATGTGGGTAGCCGTGTCAAACCAGTTAGAGACCCTAACCGCACTAGAGCTTTGCTTCAGACCTACAAGGAGATTGAACTTCCAAACACCCACTTTCAGCTTTAGGAGGATCTCATTGAGCACCATTGGCAAAGGGCTGGGTAGTAACACATTCCATTTTCCATTCATTTTTATTTAATTCATCTTTGATTTGTATTCGGGACAAGTTTTGTATTGAATTATTCAGTTTGCTTCGGTGATTTGAATAATTATTGTAATTTGGATAATTGTTGTATCGTCAAATTGACATTTTTCCTTATATTGCAAATTAGCAATTCTGAATATGTGCATATGTGTCAAATTCAGATAAAACCGCAAACGACTTTGTAGGCCGGCGCTGGTGGACACAGAGTAAGACACCGCATAGCGGAACTGTAAAACGGAATATCCGCGAATATTCCTTTTTACAGTTCTGTTTTACAGTTCTTTTTACAGTTCTGCAAAGCCGTTTTTCGACGAACTGTAAACACGTTTTGTGTGTCGGCGTTATACGGGGTCCGATAGAGATGCTCTAATTCTTTCACAGCTCCCGGAAGCAAAACTAGCTGCTAGAGTGCATTGTTCCCTCATCCAATTTTGATGAGTCAACAATTTCTCAAAGCTCTCTCATCCAATTCTTTTATTCTATAGACTATGCTTCTTAATTTTTGAAGGCGCACAATTAATTGAGGTATTCAATTCAGATTTGGGTCATCCAGTTTTGACCTTGTCAACAATTTCTCAAGCTCCCCCATTCAATTATTTTAGTTCACTATGTTTCCTAATTTTGAAGCTCTTTCATTTAGGTATTCAATTTTGTATTTGGTTTACGATTTTAACCGTGCCAATGATTTTTCAAATCAATCACCAGCAACCGGCTTATAAAAACATAATAATACGGCGCACCTTCCCACCACCTGGAAGAAAGAAGCGTCACCATGTGATATTGTAGCACTAATATAGTATATATGTAGCCATCGACACAAAAATTTCCCCACATAAATATAGCTTGGGTAGCGTATAACACATAATCACACCACGAAAGGCCCACCACATCAACGCGTTATAAATAAAAATAAAACACACTATTATCTCTCGCACCCGCCAAACTAAATATTCCATCAGTTTCAAATATAAGGGGTATTAATTTTTTTAGAAACTCAAATTTATTTATCTTTGACCAAGTTCAGAGAAAAAATATCGACATCCATAATATTAAACAAAAAAGGTGTAAAATTTCATTTCATGATGAATCTAAAAATACTGATTTAAAAGGTTTGCCTTTTCAAAAAATACCGACATCCATAATATTTTTCTATAAATTTGATCAAATTGAAAAGGTTTGCCTTTTCAAAAAATCAATATACCTTATATGTTTAAACAAAGTGATTATCTGTTAAGAAACCCAACAACACGAACCACGCAACAAAGCGCGTCCAACCTTTCTAGTTCAAATGATTTTCAATATAAAAGTACTGATGGTCCTCCATGATGCATGGCCATGTCAGAAGTAGATCAGTAGAATTTTCTCAGGAATGACCCCGTGCATGCATTCCTCATAACATTTACTTGAACCATCGAAAATAAAGCTTTCTAGCTAATACCTTGGCCAGAACTCCATCTAGAAACCATCATCTCCTCATCAACAACCTCCTTCTCAACCCGTCATACGTACCTTGTGGAAGTAGTCTCAAGAAAGAATGGCGCTGAATACTAGGAATGCAATCGTTGCCGTTCTCCTCCTCGTCGTGATGGTCTCAACACCAGCGGTAACTGCCCAAGAGGACTGCTGGGACAAATGTTTCAAGGACTGCAAGGCAAAAATGGCAATGGAAGTTTGCAACCAAAAGTGCATTGACTTTTGTAAGTATCAAACTGGAGCCGGAGAATATGTTAAGATGGCTGGCGATAAACTCAAGGAGACCAAAACTGCCTCTCCAGAACAGGCCACTAAACTCAAGAATGAAGCTACCACCTACTTAGAACGTGCCAAAGTCCTCAGTGATAAAGCCGTGACCCCGTGAGTGTGAGTGCGCACTCTTTTGTCTATCGGTGTCGCTGCTGTTATGGTGTCTATGGATGTTTTATTTATTTATTAAATTGTCGCGGTTGCATCCCATATTTTTTGGTTCCTTTCATTTTTGTCTCTTTGTTAACAGACCGTCTTTTGTATTATGACGACATGCTTGTTCCAGTGACTCCCTTTCTCTGTTTTGATTGTCGAGTTTACTGATGTATAATGATTTTCTAGTGATTTAATTGGCTATATAATAATAAAGTTTCTTGTTATGAAAATGTTCCCTTTTAATGCATACCGCGCATATTCTCCTATTTTATCGGCATGCAAGAAGGATTAGAATCTTTAGGATGTGTGAAAACAATCCGTCTACATTCAAGAACAATTTAGGCACACATATTCTAGAGAAGTATCCATGTAAGTCATTGCACATTTTTTTAGAAAATGTTCATATATATCTAAAAAACTATCACCCTGTCATTCACATGTTTTCTTAAAAACAACATGTAAGTTGTCTGTGCGGTGTAAAAGAAGAAATGGAAAACACCAGGAAACCACATTAATTAAACAATTTTTCCTAGGAAATAATCGCAGGCGAAAACATGGTGGCTGAGAAAAAACAGGGCATCTATAATCCCCACAGCCACTGAGGCAATCGCGCTTAGTCTTATTATTATTTTCAAGACCTATGTCTGGATAAACAGAATATTTCCGGTTCGGTTGGGGAAAAACAACTGTACCGCTAAAATTACACAAGAGGGTTATGCAAAGAAGTGGTAGCCCAGTGCAAAAATTTCTTGTTACCTTTTTTTCTCTTTTGAGAACCCGTTACCAAATAGGAAAACTTGGCACCTCACATTCCGTCTTGAAATATTTTCGTTTCTGCTAAAGGAAGAGAGAACCTGGCACCACACATCCCGCCAGGGAATATCTTCACCTTTGCAGTTTCATCAGGGAGTATTTTCAGTTTTGGCATTTGAACCTGAGGTG
This sequence comes from Triticum urartu, assembly GCF_003073215.2. Classification (NCBI taxonomy): domain Eukaryota; kingdom Viridiplantae; phylum Streptophyta; class Magnoliopsida; order Poales; family Poaceae; genus Triticum; species Triticum urartu. The sequence continues at coordinate 4,747,514 of NC_053026.1, read as the reverse complement.
ATTTAGGTGGAACAAATTGCCTCTGCCCACAACATTATTATTTTCTAGTTCATTACACATTCGGTTATGCTCTATCTATACCGGCCCATTGTCTTGGATTTTCAGAATGTGTTAATCGGTTGCTCCATTCTGCAATACATCTGAACAAGAGACACATGTTTTTCTTTTCTTTTGAACCGGGGCTCATCCAGCTTCCATTTGATACTGTTAATGGAAACAACACCATACAAGCTTGACAAAGCTCTATATGGACTGAAACAGCCTCCCAGGGCATGGTACTCACGACTAATTAAGTCAGAAAACTGCAAACACTTGGTTTCGTTCCTTCAAAATTTGACACGTCCTTGTTCATTTACAATAAGTCAAATACCACTATATTTGTTCTTATTTACGTTGATGATATCATTGTCACAAGTTCATCTGATGAAGCTGTGACAGGTTTGTTAAAGGATCTGAGTGTTGAGTTTGCCCTTAAGGATCCGGGAGACCTACATTTCTTTCTAGGAATTGAAGTTAAAAAACATGGAGACAACCTTCATCTCTCTCAGGAAAAGTATGCCACTGATCTGGTAAGGTGAGTTGGGTGCCAAGGATATAAGCATGCACCAACACCACTATCTAGTATAGAAAAACGGTCACTTGCTGAGGGAGAACCCTTGAGTGAGGAAGATAGTACCAGATATAGAAGTTTAGTGGGAGCACTTCAGTACATAACTTTAACAAGGCTTGATATTTCTTTTGCTGTCAACAAAGTATGTCAGTTTCTTCATGCTCCCACCAATACTCATTGAACTGCTGCAAAACGCATAGTGAGATATGTGAAAGATACTATGAATCTTAGTCTTACCTTCAACAAGTCCTCTTCCACTCTTGTTAGTGCTTTTTCTGATTCTGACTGGGCAGGATGTCCAGATGACAGATGCTCCACTGGTGGTTTTGCAATATTCTTTGGGCCAAACTTAATATCCTGGTGTGCAAAGAAATAAGCCATGGTGTCAAGGTCAAGTACAGAAGTTGAGTATAAAGCACTAGCTAATGCCACAATAGAGATTGTATGGGTTTAGTCCATGTTGAAAGAGCTTGGTGTGAAGCACACTCGAATTCCATGTCTATGGTGTGATAATCTCGGTGCTACTTATCTATTTGCTAATCCAGTCTTTCATGCCAGGACGAAACACATTGAGATAGGCTTCCACTTTGTTCGAGAAAGGGTAGCTAATAAGCAATTGGAGATTCGTTTTGTGCATTCACGAGATCAGGTTGCAGATGGATTCACAAAGGCATTACCTACAAGGAGTCTTGAGGAATTCAAGTGTAATTTCAACTTAACCAAGTTGTGATTAAGGGAGGGTGCCAAACGACACATATTGCATCGTGTGATAGCCGGCTTCACTCCTTGTAACCGAAGACTACAGATAGGGATAGAGATAGGTAGTTTATATTCTCCTAGATATCTCTTCCTTCCTTCCCAAGTCTGTAATCCCAACAACTTGTATGCTATCCAAGGAGTGGCGCCCCTGGTTATATAACATGCAAGCGTCGCCCAAAGCTAGGGTACGACGTTTCCCGCAGGGCTCATCCAGGTTCCATTTGATGCTGTTAATGGAAACAACATCATAAGCGCACAAAATGCAACAAAATGGTAAATCAGAAGCCTCCACACGCGGGCCTACTAAAAGGTGATTTTTACACCTTTCTGGGAGGGCTAGCAAGGTGGGTACAAGCGAGTACATAGTTAGCATTTTCAGCCATGTGGATGTGGAGTTCTTGCATGTAACCATCTTGTAAGAAAATTGTGGATGGGGTCGTTTCCCTCCTCCTTTAACACATGATACACACATTCATGCGATGTCTAGAAAAAAAATCCTCCACTAATAACAGGAGAAACCCACTGAAACGGGCGCTATCATGTCGAAAAACATCCTTATGAGGTAAAAAAAACTAGCGAGACTCTGACGGAGTAGCAAAGGTGCCCAAACATCAACGTCTATACCTGACCCAATAGGCAAACAAATGAATGAAATGATGCAGTCATTTGAACCTCAAACCGCAGCATTTCAGAATCTCAAGACTGATGCCTTCGACCAGCTCAAGACCAGCGGAAGGAGTTGGATCAACAAAGTGCCCTTTAGTTTGTGGTCGGCCTAGATGACCCTGTGTAGGATCACAGAGGAAATCTGTTGGGGCAAAACCTTGCCCTAGCTCTTCCTCGAGTCTACCTCTCCCTCTCTGTCACCTCACTCTAGCATAAACTGACCAGAGGAAGAAGAAAGCGAAGAGTTCTTTTGAGAACTCGTGCAAGAATATTTTCCTGGCACCTCACTTTCATCCGAGAATATTTTTGGTTCTGCTAAAGGAAGAGAGAACCTGGCACCACACATCCCGTCAGGGAATATCTTCACCTTTGCAGTTTCATCAGGGAGTATTTTCAGTTTTGACATTTGAACCTCAGGTGATTTAGGGGGAACAAATTGCCTATGCCCACAACATGATGATTTTCTAGTTCATTACACATTCGGTTATGCACTATCTACATACGTTGTCTTGGATTTTCAGAATGTGTTAATCTGTTGCTCCATTTTGCAATACATCTGAACAAGAGAAACATGTTTTTCTTTTCTTTTGAACTGGGGCTCATCCTGCTTCCATTTGATACTGTTAATGGAAACAACACTATACACGCACAGAACACAACAAATGGGAAATCAGAAGCCTCCACTAATGCCAGGGAAAACCACTGAAACGCGTGCTATCTTGTCGACGACCATCCTTATGAGGCATAGTGTTGACGCACAAAAATGGCATGATCGCAAAGAGTGACTTGAGTCTATAATGGGACGAGGTTAAAATTTTGAGTTCATGTCACCATTTGATGACCCTCTTCAAGATGATCGAAATAAATATGAAGATGGACCAAAACGGAGCTCAAGTGTAAAAGATATGGCAATTTTGGAGTTACCTGTGTTGACATCAGATTAGAAAATGGTATGTGACCTTATTAAGACGGCCTCAGATGGAAAAAGTTTCACCATGAAAGTTCTTCATCTCGTCGAAATGGACGATTTTGATATAAAGATCATCTTAATCCAAGGTCGTATGCCAAAGTTACAGTCAAAACTATGTGCTGCAGCACTATATGGCCGGATCATCCGCACCGGGGTCCAGATCATCCGGCCGGGGGACAAAAAATTGACCCAAACAACAGAAGCTAAAAGTTGAAGCCGGATGATCTGTGTAAAGTCCCGGATGATCCAGGTAAAGGCCGACAATCCGGGCAATCGTCCGGACGTCCGGACAAGTTTTCCTGCTGCAGACTTTAGAAAACGGCCCAAAAAACCCTCAAAGTGGCCTCAGATCGAAAAGTGTTCAACATGAAAGTTGTGAGTCTCGTCGAGGCAGTTGATTTTGATATATAAAAGTCCAAATCCGAGATCGTATGTGGATTCTAGAGACAAAACAGTAAGCTGCTGTCAGAAAACTGGGCTAGGCCGAATCATCCGGGCCTAGAGCCGGACATCCGGGCCGAAAGTCGTGAAAAGTCCAAATTTGGCTAGATTTTGATGATTTGGACGACAAGGCCAGTCCTTTTCTTGTACGGGAAGTCCATCCGCCTCTTATATAGACGAGAGGTGACGGCCGATTGAACAACACACAATCGCAAAACGCATCTACTTTTTACCCTAGTTTTACATCCCTCGTTATTTCTCTCTCGTTCTTCGTTTGTTCTTCGTGTTGCAGGGAAGAAATCCCCGAGGCTCTAGGGGCAGGCAAACCGACCTAGGGAAGCCCATAGCCGCCGCGCGTCCTGACGGGGTCCCTCCCGGGCGCGTGGGGTTTCGGGTCCTCAAAAGCACCAGCCGGATTGTCTTGCGTACCGCGCTTCCGACGGGTCTCCTTCGGCGTGAGCTGCGGTGCATCACCCCCGGCGTCGAGGGTACACGGTGACGTGTTCGTGTGCGAACACACTTTTTGGCGACTCCGCTAGGGACGAAGCTTTGAACGGTCTCTGGTCTGTTCTTGCTATGAAGAGATCGTCATCTAGGGTTTGCAATCTACGAAGGTACTATGAATACTCAATTCACATATGTAGATGCAAATAATGCATATGTTGTTGCTAGATCATCTAATGAGCATAATGTATCGGCTAGCCCTAGCTTTATCAATCATGCATCTAATTATGTGCAAGAGCCGATGCAACAAAACCTTCATGCTTCTACTTCATATAATTTTAGCAACATGCAACATATGTATCCCAACTCCCATGCATCGGCTACCCCACAAATCTATATGCTGATGAACAACATGATGAGTTCGGTTAATCAAGTTGAGACACCCCATGTAGGAACTTCCAATAGTATGCAACAAAGTGTTTCAACTTTTTATTCATCGGCAACTAACTTGCAACATCTTAATCCAAACATGCCGGTGGATAGGGGAATTGGCCATGCTACTACTAGTTATTTGGCCAATTACCCTCAAACATCATATGCTAAACCTCATGATACTAATTTTTTGGCACCATACGCAGTTGTTGATGTCCATAATTCGGCCCCGCACCTTCACGATCATGGAAGAATAAGTGAAACTTCTGCAGGAGCACAAATGCCTTCACCTATTACCGTGGCATATCATGTTCCCCCTACACAATTACAGAATTTTGGCAACATCTCATTGTCGAAAGAGTCTAAGAGCATCGGGGGGCAACCATATCCAGATTGGGTAATTGAGTAAAAGCTTACATTCTCTTGGGATTTGTGCAACGCTATTCGCCAGGAACTAATAGATGGCGGGAAGCCTCATGACTTTGCTGCTGTAAAAGCAAGAGTTGTGCAAATGATGCATTCGCCTAGTTCTGTAGCAACCAATGTACCCCCTACACAATTGCAAAGTTTTGGCACCTCATTACCGAAAGAGTCTCTCAAAGCATTGGTGGGCAATCTCATGAGGAGTGGATGCAAATTGAGATGAAAAAGTTTAAAGCTCGCCAAACTGAGATGTGGGCTAAAATAAGACAAGAGCGAGAAGCCTTGGAGATTCAAAAATAGAAAAGTATTGATTCAGGTAACAAAGAAAATTCGGTTATTGAAAAAGCCGAATCAAATAGTATGTGTACCAAATCTATCAAAGAAAAAGAGGATGCCAAGGCATTGGAGAGTTATTCAAAAGTGCAACATGGTCTCCCAACGTGTATGAAGAGGTATGTCTACCAAGTGATTTACGTATTTTTAGATTTGGTCACAACTTTATTGTTGATGCATCTATTAGGAAAAATCTTATAAGTAATTTTGAAAGACCAATGATGAAGGGTAATTTACTTGTTAGCAACAAAATTGTTACAAAGTATATCGATCAACCTATTGTGCCATTCATAAAGACCGATAGTGACTTATTATTGCAGCCAAAGGCATCCCCATTGCTTTACTTAAAACTTTTATCTAAGTGGGCAGCTTTGTTTATTTCTTACTTGGCTTACAATTGGTCTCAGTTAAGACATGTATGTTTTAACTATTTTCGTTTCAGAAATTTAAAGCCAAGAGTAAATTCTTTTGAGAAAACCAATGCTAGTATAATATCTTATCCAATAACATCGAAAAAAGAATGCAAAAGAAAATGCATGGCCAAATGGGGAGATTCGAAATCTGAACCATTCGTTAGCTTACCTATAAAGTCGTTCTCACAAGAAGATCGGCTAGAAAATAAAAGGTTTACCTTCAATTCAAGCATGTGTGATCAAATATTTGAGTTGTTGGTGAGAAATAATTATATTAGAATTCTTGATCACCATGTTGAGCCATCTGTCCAGGGACGAATGTATTGTAAGTTGCATGATTCGTCCGAGCATAATTTTGAGGATTGCAACATGTTTCGTCAAATAGTTAAATCGGCCATTGATAAAGGACGATTAAAATTTGTTGAGACACCAACAATAACGAGTCTATTCCAACTGGTCCTGATGGCAAAAGGTTTTTGCATCGGCTGCTTCAAGCCGATCCATTTAAAGAGAAGGTAAAAACTACAAGTGACGGGATCGAGCTTTCAAGTAATCAAGTTGTTGAAGAGCACAATGAACATAATCTTGAGGGCGAGAATTCCATTGAAGCTACAATGAAGATGCCAAGGACTGGGCGGCAGCAAGGAAATCCAATGATCGATGAATGCAACCAAAAGAAAACAAAGGCCGAAATAAGCGCAAGTGTAAGAGATCAAAAATCACCTTCGCTGAACTCTTGGATAAATATCAAAAGAAGAGTGAAGAGAAGAATGCTTATCGGCCAAATCGTGCAAAGAAACCAAGATCACCCCCAAGGCGCAAATATGAGGATCGGTATTGGCAAAGTGATAATTTTAATGAAACATATTTATATCCTTATTTTGGGCCGCTGATGCCAATGTCGTGGATGCCTCCCTATGCTCATGTAGATTCATATCCATCATTGGACAGTATGATACAAGGGCACATTCTTCATCTTATTTTAAACCATCTCACCAATATTATGCAGCTCCGAGAAGATCAACATTTGAACAATCACATGTTAAAGACCATTTCAATCATAAGGAATCGGTCCAGAGCTCAAGGAAGAAGAAAGAGCTTGTAAAGCAAGTTTACCGCGTGAAAAGAGATGGTCGTAAGTGTGCTACTTTAGATTTGATCTCAAATAGCAAAGAGCCAATTAAAGTGTTGACATTGGCTACAAAAGGCAAAGAAGTGAAGCAATCAATTGATAAAAATCAGAGGGCCAAATCTGAATAAAGAGGTTGAGGGTGCACAAGGCCCAAAACGAGTTGCCATTGGTTGAAACAAAATCACAGCCGACATGCCCACTCAGCTTATCGTATTGGCAAAAGAAGGAATTATAAAATCTTAGTGCACAAGAGCTGAGTAAGAAGAACATGGCATGGGTTCCCAAGAGGGTAATTCCGAACAAAAATGATGTGCATGCTTCTATTGCAACAAGTATAAAAGTGAAGAAAGAGAAGGATGGAAGCAACAAACAATTAAGCTGAAGGCGTGCATCACAACATCAAAATCTTCGGTTAGCACAACATCCATTTTCTTCAACCATGCCATTGAGGCCTTTGACATGGAATTCATCCCTAGGTATGATCAATTACCCTCCATGGATTTATTTTGATCCATGGATGCAACATAATTTTCTATATCATGAGAGGGTATTACCAAATCACTATACATTTGGTTAGTTACATTTTTGTTGCTAAGACAAAGGGGCCAAAATATTTAATTGTTATTTCATTTGTTTATTTTGGCTATACATACTTTGGTGGGTGAATTCTACATGGACCTTATGGTAATGGCCGATATTTATCTATCGTCCTAAGAGTATGTCAATACATGGCCGGTGTAGTATTCTAACATCGTCCTTAGCTCAATTAGAGAGCGAGACAAGGTGCTATACATATTGAGGCTTTCGGTGATTCATTATGAGTAGTGCAACAAATATTCAAGGGTTATCAATGTTTTGACGAATCACTTATAGTTTATCTTGAGGTATGTCTAGATGCAAAATTTACCTTGGGTTGCTCTAAAATTGTTCATATTTCTAGACATGACAATTCGAAAGAGTTGGCACAGCAAGCATCCGGCTACTATGTCAATCATGGTGTGTTGCATTTCTATCAATAGCCGATTCTTAGTCTCGTCAACATAGGTAAGGCCGAAACGAAGTCCACTGCTTTGGCCACTAATATTTTTTTATGCAGGTAAAAGTGAGGATTGGAGAAAGTTTATTGTTAATTATCTGCAAAGTCCTAACAAAAGGGTGAACAATATGGTTCGGAGGATGACCTTGAGATACATATCTATGGAACTTTATCATCGAAGTTGAAAAGGTTTCACCCAAGTTTGCATCAAGGATTCAAACAAAATAATGGCCGATATAAATTTACCGCCCTAAGCACATGCAAAGTGGCCGATGGAGTGTTGACATCATCCTTAGAACCAACACGGTACAAGTTATTTTTCAGCACGCTACCTTCATCAAATATGAAAAAAAAGGTTCACCGAGTTTGATAAAAGTTCATTAATTTTGAAAAGAGTTCATCGAAAATGAAAAAAATTCTTTAAACTATAGAAAAGTTCATCAAACTTGAAAAAAGGTTCACTTTTTAAAAAAAAACTTCATAGAATTTGATGAAATGTTCATCAAATTTTAAACAAAGTTCACCAAATTTTTAAAATATTTCATATAATTGGAAGAAAAGTTCATAAATTTTGAAGAAAAATTTCACGAATTTTAAAATAGTTCATCGAACTAGGTAGAGGTAAAAAGAAAAAGGAAAATGTGAAAAGTGAAAAGAAGAAAGGGAAAAGATAAAAGAAGAAGAAAAGGAGCAAAAGATGGAACCAGAAGGTCGGCTGTTCGAGTCACCAAGGTGTGCCCCACGTTTTTCTTGTTTTGAATCTATACCAGCAAAAGAGCCCGTGCGTTGCAACGGGAGAGAATACATTACACACACTCTTAACTCAACAACCATCACTCAAGACCACAATAGGTCCATCTCCTTTATTTTTGCGAGGCATCATATTTGTGTTGCCGCTTATCCTCCTTCTCACCCTCGTCGACGATGGCCTCGGTGTTCAAAAAAACAACAACACAAAACGTGTGTTGAATATGGTTAATCCTAAGGCGTCTCTCTCTCCCTCTCCCTCTCTCTCTCTCTCGCTCGCTTTCTCTCACTCTCGCGATGAGAAATCTGTTGTTTTCCTCTGCGATATTTTTTAGAGGTATGCATGTGTAGTTATAGATGTTTTATTTTCCCTATATGTTTATAGTGGGGTGTTTACTTGCAATCTGGATCGCCGCCGGTATGAAAAAAAACAGATCTTGCACTATAAATTATAAGTTTGCTTCCATAAAAACATTTTAAAAATATTTAACAGGTAAAATTAACATCATATTTAGATTCTACACATTTTTCTAATAAAATTTTGTATATAATATGTTAAAATCAAAGTTACGGTTTAAAAGATACAGATAATTTAGAAAATCATTTGGTTTGACTCAAATATATTCCAAAATAACATTTAAAAATACTTAACAGGTAAAAGTAATCGCATATTCAGATTCTACATATTTTTCTAATCAAATTTCATATATAACATGTTCAAATCAGAGTCATCGTTTAAAAGATATGGATGATTTTAAAAAGCATTTGTTTGACTTAAATATGACCCGCGGATCAATTACCTAAAACAGCAAGGGGGTTTCTAAAAATGTAAAATAATGGTTCGGGTGTGACTTAAATCGGACGGCGGGTTGATTTCAAGAAAAGACAGGGACTTTTGTGTAAAATACGAAAATAACGAACTTAAAACAGGATTGTGGGTTGAATTCTCTGAAATAGAGGGACTTTTCTAAAAAATGCCATGACGAACGAAAGAAACCCAATTTGCTTTATTATTAGGTAAAGATATGTACTATTATTAAAAGAGCGAACTTAATTTGTTCTAAACCCACACCATAAAGTGTACACAGAATAAGCAGAACCCTTAGATCATATTAACTTAAACACATCCCACCGTCTACATCCGTTAATGGTATGCCAACCAGGTCAACGACTGAGATGAAATGTTCTACCAAACAGACGTCGTGGTCTGCCAATCCTATTAAGGCTCCGCGGCCCCGCTCACCCGCAGCAGGCGGATCGATTCCACCTGCCTCCCCCTCACTATTCTCTCCTCGCTGCCACTACAGGACGCCGCAGGGCTCGCTCTCATCCCTCCAGCAGCGTCGACACCGCGGGACGCAGCAGGCATGACTTGCATCGGCGGCGCCGGTGCCCCTCTCCTCCATCAAGCGGTGGCGGCGGCGCAGGACGTAGCGGGCTAAATCTGCGTTGGCGGCAACGGCGGCGGCGACGGGTTCCGCTCCTCCTCACGCCGCCCCTCTCCTTTTCCTTGCTTTCCTGGCCCCACGGAGAGGGAGACGCCCTCGGCTTCATGGCCTCTTCTCTAGGGCCATGTGGTGGCTAGAGGAAAGGGGAGGCGGAAGAAATCCGCCCGCACGCTCTCGCCATCTCTCTCTACCTGATGGTGTTGTATGGTCTGTCGGACAAGGGAACCCGGTTGCTGGCTGATGTCAAACGCCTTCTCGCTGAGATCATGCTCCCCAGGTGTGTGGTGACCTTACCTGAGTAGTTGTTTTTCTGGTTCAGAACATGTGTGCTCAATCTAAGTGCTCAAATGTGATGTTGCAAGTAGATGCTTGTTCTTTTTTTTTCATAGAAACCCTCGGAATGGATGAATGCATAGTATTTCTGAGCTTTCTAAACTCTAGGAACCACTGAAAATTTTGGCATTGCAAGACAAATATAGTGTTGTGTTTATGCATCCTCATTTGGCAAGAGTTCATATATTACTTACTATTTGTCTCTGTATGACAGTACTCGCATTAGTTGATGCAGAATATGTCTATGTTTTATCAATGAGTTATAATAAGATTTCACTCTCCTGTAGACTAAATCAACACCACTTGGTGGGATCTGACTCTGGTGGGATGGAACATGGAAAGCTATTGGCCGCTTGCAGTCTCACAATCTGTCAGACGCACAAGTGGAGTTTTGTTTGGCAATGCTTTTCTATTGAGCATATTAAGATTGCCATTTGTCTATCTTTTTTATTAACAAATGATGAATCGTTTAGTACGAATTTGTAACTGGTTCAAGTACATGACTGTCAATATACGGTGTGTTTGTGGCTGTTGGCCAGGTGGCATCTGTGGGTGCCGAGGTTAATGAGGTAGGTGCTTTGGCACCTAATTCTGAGGCGTTGAAGACCATCAGATCGCCCATCTTTGACCGTGAAAGTATGATGGCAAGTATTGATGAGGTGGTCTTCATAAAAAAGCGTTGTTGCTTTCTCGCTGGTTTGGAGGCAGCTAGCCCGGGGTCTGGCAAGGCGATTGCCGGCCTCCTAGCGGAGGAGGCTTCTACGGGAAAAATCAAGAAGGTGAAGAAGCCTCCCAGGAGCATAGGCAAGAGTGGTGCCATTGGTAAGGCGTCCGCGGCTGCTTAATGGATGATACTCAATCTTTTCGATCACCATCTCCGATTGGCTCGTCTCCATGGATTGGGTGGTGTCCGTTGTATTCAACCTTAGTTTCGTTGGGAGTTCCATTGCGACATAGAAGTGCGAGGGATCATGGTTGTTGCGTGTTATGTTTGTTTGTCAGGTTGATCGGGGGTCATCGAGTTTCTTTATTAGCGAGTAGTCCGCATGTGGTTTATATGTATCGGTTTTCGCCCGGTTTTCCATTAATTAACCGGGCAATTCTCTTCATCGTAATTAATCAATGAGGCAAAACTTTTGGTTCCGTTTCGAAAAAAATATATGGTGTGTTCGAAAACACATCTTCTGTCAAGTTGCTGGGAATGTTGCGTGTGCCCCGTGGCACTGTCACAATATTGGATTCATGCATTTGATGCCCTCTTGGATCCAGGTTAGAATAAAACCAAATGTGTTCCTTCAAATTGCGTAGTTGCCTGGTTGCTTTTTGCAAATGAAAAATGTGTTCCTTTCATTTGGTGTATGTACTTGTTTTTCTGTAACCTATCATCATTTTCTTCTTCTTTTTTGTGCTGAAATAAAATGCATTCTTTCATACCAAAAATTTCAAGAGCACATGAACTGCACACATGTCCTTCCTTTTTAAATCTGCAGCCTCTTGCTTTGATTATTATTTTTGGAAGGGTGTATGCGAGTATACGTCACAAAGGTAACACCGATCTGGTTCACACTTGTTATTTTTTTCTTCTTGGTAATTTTTAGTTCTTTTAATCTTCTATTTTTTTGCACCACTATTCTGGATTGCAACCTTTTCTTTAACAGGGAGAGGTGCCAAATTTTCAGTCAATTATAGCGTGAATTGCATAGCCTGCAACATTTGCCTATAGCCATAGAATCTATGATCCCACAAGGGCTATCTCTATGAGCTAAACAATTACAGTACAAGGCACACTCGAATTCAGACTTTAGAGCCTCTTGAGCAATGTTTTGAGAGCTTGTTGATGATCTGCTTGGTTCTTGCAAAATTGGGACGTGTTGGATGGTCTATGTGAGGCTATCTAAAGAAAATTCCTCTTAATTATGTTTTGGTTGTATGATGGAATTTGATTAGATAAGAACCCACATCTGGCGGCATCGTTCGTCTCATGGCGCCCCCCATCTCGCTGTTGTCCCGTCTGATGGCGTCCAATAACCAAAGGTATTTTTTTCAATTGCTATTATTTCTTTGCTGGTAATATCTATTATTGTAAATGGCGTGATCTGATGATGTATCCTAGATACAGTTCAATTAATTAAATGATGCATGTACAATATGATCTGTAGTATAGCCAGCCCTATTTTTTTTGGAAAAGGAGGCTTGCCCCCCGCCTCTGCATCGGAACGATACATGCAGTTATCTTATTAAAAAGTCTCGAAGTAGCACAAAGTCATAAAAGTATTACAGCTCGCAAGCGGAGCAAAAAGGAAAATAACTGTGAATGCTCAATATCACAACTGGTATGACAATGTAAAGGACAAGCTCCTAAGACTCTTATCATGTTATGCGACCGCCATCCAAACCGGTTGAATATAGCCCATGCTACCATCTCCCACTGGTTGCACCCAGTAACCAATGGCTCCCTGGAGTCCGTATGAGTGAGTAAGGACCACGTATGGATCCATGGATGCAGTAGCTCTGAAAATGACCTGCAAGAAAGTTAAAATATGTTGTTTGTTAAAAATCATATCATTCCTACAATTCCATATAGCCCATATAAGCGCACATATTCCAATCCGAATACGAGCCATAGTAATATGATCAACCCCAACTAACCACGTCCCAAATAACGATTCAATGTTAACTGGAGGAGTAATATTAAAGGCTATATGGATCGTTTTCCAAAGCAATTTCGCGAGTGGGCACTCTATGAACAAGTGTTGTATTGTTTCATCATGATCACAAAAACAACAACGTGAACTACCTACCCACCGCCTCTTTAATAAGTTATCTTTGTTGAGGATCACTTGCTTGTGTACGGACCACATAAAAAATTTAATACGCAATGGAACCTTAACCTTCCAAATATGTAACGATCTCGAGATTGAGCCATAATTAATTAGATCCATGTAAAAAGATTTCATCGTAAACACCCCCATTTCTAGCTAACTTCCAATGCATCGAATCGGGTTGGTCGAATAATTGAACATCTATCAATCTTCGTACCAAGTGCATCCAGGCATTCCATCGCTCACCAACTAACACTCGTCTGAACTGAAAATTCAAGGGAATCGATTGAAATATTATGCCTACGTAATCTCCTTACGTTGCACAATGTTATATAGGGTGGGGTATTGTATGGCTAGTGGCGTCTCCCCACCACGTATCCTCCCAAAATCTTGTTGACATCCCATTGCCAACCAAGAATTTGACCCTACGAAAGAACAAATCTTTCATTCGCATGAGTCCCTTCTAGAATGGAGAGTCAGTTGGTCTCGCGGTGACCTGAGCTAGCGTTTTCAATTGTAGATACTTGTTGCATAGTATTTGTGCTCATATACCCTCTGGCTCTGTCTCTAACCTGTAAAGTCATTTACTCATAAGACATTTATTCTTGATTTCAAGGTTTTCAACACCGAGACCCCCCTGGTCCTTGGGTCGGCATAAAACATCCCATCGTGCAAGACGGTATTTCTTCTTGGCCTCATCTGACTGCCAGAAGAATCGAGATCAAAAGAAATCAAGTCTCTTCCGCACCCCTTTCGGTACCTCAAAGAAAGATAGTAGGAACATCGACATACTAGTAAGTACTGAGTTGATCAGCACTAGCCGACCTCCATACGACATTAGCTTGCCCTTCCAGCAACTAAGCTTTTTTTCAATTCGATCTTCGATGCACTTCCATTCTTTATTAGATAGCTTACGGTGATGAATCGGTATGCCCAAATAACTGAAGGACAAAGAACCTAATTCACAACCAAACAATTGTCTATATGTGTCTTGCTCTTCTTTGGCCTTACCAAAGCAGAAAAACTCGCTCTTGTGTAAGTTTATTTTTAATCCAGACAATTGTTCGAAGAGACATAATATGAGTTTCATATTCCGCGCTTTTGCAATGTCATGTTCCATGAAAAGGATAGTGTCGTCAGCGTACTGTAAAATGGAGACTCCCCCATCGACCAGATGAGGGACAAGTCCATCCACTTGACCGTTTTCCTTGGCCCTGCCTATAAGAATGGTCAACATATCAGCCACTATATTAAAAAGGAGAGGAGACATTGAATCCCCTTGTCTCAATCCCTTGTGTGTCTGAAAATAGTGACCAATATCATCGTTAACCTTGATTCCGACACTACCTGTTTGGACTAGAGAACCCACTTGGTTCCGCCATGCCTCATTAAAACCTTTCATGCGCATTGCATGTTGAAGGAAAGGCCATTTAACTTTATCATATGCCTTCTCAAAACCCACTTTGAAGATAACCCCATCTAGCTTCTTCGAATGAATTTCATGCAGCGTTTCATGCAGGACGACGACCCCTTCAAGAATGTGTCTTCCAGGCATGAAAGCTGTCTGGCTCGGTTGTGAAGGAAATATGCCCTAGAGGCAATAATAAAGTTGTTATTTTATATTTCCTTATATCATGATAAATGTTTATTATTCATGCTAGAATTGTATTAACCGGAAACTTGATACATGTGTGGATACATAGACAAAACACAGTGTCCCTAGTAAGCCTCTATTAGACTAGCTCATTAATCAAAGATGGTTAAGTTTCCTAACCATAGACATGTGTTGTCATTTGATGAACGGGATCACATTATTAGGAGAATGATGTGATGGAAAAGACCCATCCGTTAGCTTAGCATAATGATCGTTAAGTTTTATTGCTATTGCTTTCTTCATGGCATACACATATTCCTTTGACTATGAGATTAAGCAACTCCCGAATACCGGAGGAATACCTTGTGTTCTATCAAACGTCACAACGTAACTGGGTGATTATAAAGATGCTCTATAGGTATCTATGAAGGTGTTTGTTGGGTTGGCATAGATCGAGATTAGTATTTGTCACTCCGAGTATCGGAGAGGTATCTCTGGGCCCTCTCGGTAATGCACATCATAAGAAGCCTTGCAAGCAATGTGACTAATGAGTTAGTTGCGGGATGATGCATTAAAGAACGAGTAAAGAGACTTGCCGGTAACGAGATTGAACTAGGAATGAAGATACCGACGATCGAATCCCGGGCAAGTAACATACCGATGACAAAGGGAATAACGTATGTTGTCATAACGGTTCGATTGATAAAGATCTTCATAGAATATATGGGAGCCAATATGAGCATCCAGGTTCCGCTATTTGTTATTGACCGGAGAGGTGTCTCGGTCATGTCTACATAGTTCTCGAACCCGTAGGGTCCGCACGCTTAACGTTCGATGACAATTTTGTATTATATGAGTTATGTGATTTGGTGCCCGAATGTTGTTCGGAGTTCCAGATGAGATCACGGACATGACAAGGAGTCTAAAGATGGTCGATAGGTAAAGATTGATATATAGGATGACGGTATTCGGACACCAGAAGTGTTTGGGGATGCACCGGGTACTTATCGGGTCACCGGAAGGGGTTCCGGGCACCCCCGGCAAAAGATATGGGCCTTATGGGCCAAGAGAGGAAATGCACCAGCCACAATGGGGCTGGTACCCCACCATATGGGCTGGACAAATTGGAGAAGGAAAGGGGAAGGAGGAAAGGAAAAAGGGAATAGGATTCCCCATTTCCCCTCTTCCCTTCCTATTCCGAATAGGAATAGGAAAGGGGGGAGGCCGAATTGGGAGGACCCCAAGTAGGATTCCTCCTACTTGGGGCGCCCCCTTGGCTGCCTCCCCTCCCCTCCAACCTATATATATATGTGGGGGGGGGGGGGACACCGCTAGAACACACAACATTGATTCCTAGCCGTGTGCGGCGCCCCCCTCCACAGTTTACGCCTCCGGTCATATCTTCGTAGTGGTTAGGCGAAACCTTGCGCGGATCACTTCACCATCACCATCACCACGCCGTCGTGCTGACAGAACTCCCCCTCGACACTTTGCTGGATCAAGAGTTCGAGGGACGTCATCGAGCTGAATGTGTGTAGAACTCGGAGGTACCGTATGTTCAGTGCTTGATCGGTCGGAATGAGAAGAAGTTCGACTACATCAACCGCGTTGTCAAATGCTTCCGCTTTCGGTCTACGAGGGTACGTGGACACACTCTCCCCCTCTCATTGCTATGCATCTCCTAGATAGATCTTGCGTGAGCGTAGGAATTTTTTTGAAATTGCATGCTACATTTCCCAATAGTGGCATCCGAGCCAGGTCTATACGTAGATGATATGCACGAGTAGAACACAAAGAGTTGTGGGAGGTGATAGTCATACTGCTTACCACCAACATCTTATTTTGATTCGGCGGTATTGTTGGATGAAGCGGACCGTACCAACCTTACATGACCACGTTCATGAGACCGGTTCCACCGACAGACATGCAACTAGTTTTGCATAAAGGTGGCTGGCGGGTGTCTATTTCTCCAACTTCAGTTGAATCGAATTTAACTAGTCCTTGTTGAAGGTTAAAACAACAAACTTGACGAAACATCTTATTTTGCTTAGTATGGCGGTAGCATTATAAGATGATCCCTTAGTAAAATTTCAAGGTATACGTGTTCTCCCTGTGTATGCACCGTTGCGACAGTTTGTCATGCCGAGACACCACGTGATGATCGGGTGTGATAAGCTCTACGTTCACATACAACGGGTGCAAGACAGTTTTGCACATGCGGAATACTTTGGTTAAACTTGACGAGCCTAGCATGTACATACATAGCCTGGGAACACTGGAGACCGAAAGGTCGAACGTGAATCATATAGTAGATATGGTCAACATACAGATGTTCACCATTGAAAACTACTCCATCTCACATGATGATCGGACATGGTTTAGTTGATTTGGATAACGTGATCATTTAGATGACTCGAGGGATGTCTATCTAAGTGGGAGTTCTTAAGTAATTTGATTAATTGAACTTTAATTTATCATGAACTTAGTCCTGATAGTATTTGCAAATTATGTTGTAGATCAATAGCTCGCGTTGTAGCTCCCCTATGTTTTTTGATACGTTCCTAGAGAAAACTAAGTTGAAATATGACAGTAGCAATGATGAAGACTTGGTCCGTGATCTGAGGATTATCCTCATTGCTGCATAGAAAAATTATGTCCTTGATGCACCACTAGGTGACAGACCTATTGCAGGAGCATATGTAGACGTTATAAACTTTTTGACAAGCTCGATATGATGACTACTTGATAGTTTAGTGCACCATGCTTTACGGCTTAGAACCAAGACTTCGAAAACGTTTTGAATGCAATGGAGCTCATGAGATGTTCCAAGAGCTGGAATTGGTATTTCATACTCATGCCCGAGTCGAGAGGTATGAGATATCTGACAATTACTTTGCCTCCAAGATGGAGGAGTATAACTCAACTAGTAAGCATGTGCTTACAATGTCTGAGTACTACAAATCAGTTGAATCAAGTGGGAGTAATCTTCGAGATAAGATAGTGATTTACAGAGTTCTCTAGTAACTGTCACCAAGTTATTGGAACTTCATGATGAACTATAATATGCAAGGGATAATGAAAACGATTCCCGAGCTCTTCGTGATGCTGAAATCTGATATCTCCTACGCAACTTTATTCTTGTCGACACATGTTGGGCCTCCAAGCGCAGAGTTTTGTAGGACAGTAGCAATTTTCCCTCAAGTGGATGACCTAAGGTTTATCAATCCGTGGGAGGCGTAGGATGAAGATAGTCTTTCTCAAACGACCCTGCAACCAAATACAAGAAATCTCTTGTGTCCCCAACATACACAATACAATGGCAAATTGTATAGGTGCACTAGTTCGGCGAAGAGATGGTGATAAAAGTGTAATATGGATGGTAGAAATATATTTTTATAATCTGAATAAATAAAAATAGCAAGGTAGCAAATAGTAAACAGGCACAAAAACGGTATTGCAATGCTTGATAACAAGTCCTAGGGTCCGTACTTTCACTAGTGCAATCTCCCAATAGTGCTGAAGGAGTCCTGGATTAGGGGGTGTTCGGGTAGCCGGACTATACCTTCAGCCGGACTCTAGGACTATGAAGATACAAGATTGAAGACTTCGTCCCGTGTCCGGATGGGACTTTCCTTGGCATGGAAGGCAATCTTGGCGGTGCGGATATTCAAGATCTCGTACCATTGTAACCGACTTTGTGTAACCCTAACCCTCTCCGGTGTCTATATAAACCGGACGGTTTTAGTCTGTAGGACAACTTCATCATACAACAATCATACCATAAGCTAGCTTCTTGGGTTTAGCCTCCTTGATCTCTTGGTAGATCTACTCTTGTACTACCTATATAATCAATATTAATCGAGCAGGACGTAGGGTTTTACCTCCATCAAGAGGGCCCGAACCTGGGTAAAACATTGTGTCCCTTCTCTCTTGTTACCATCCGCCTAGATGCACAGTTCGGGACCCCCTACCCGAGATCCGCCGGTTTTGACACCGACATTGGTGCTTTCATTGAGAGTTCCTCTGTGCCGTCGCAATCAGGAAGGATGCCTCTTCCTGTCTTCAAAGACGGCGCCGTTAATAAGGGAGCCTTGGCTGTCGGCCAGACTCTCCGGCTAGGCGGTTTTCTCATGATCGCCTGTTCGGCCGTTGCGCCGACGGTGACCTCTCGGGTCATCAAAAGCAATCTTCACGTCAGCTCGGAGTCTGTCGAGCAGTTAGATCCAATGGAGCTCTCTTCCATAAACGAGCTCTTGGATCGCATCGCCGCCTTGGGGGTCACTACGGATTATGACCAGGTTGGGCTTAAACCCGATCTAAGAGAAATTAATTCTCCCCAAGTCACCCATCACGTTGCCGTGGTAGAGGCCCAGTGCGGCGACTCTTCATCTATCTTAAGGACTAGCTAGGTCCGTATTCCCGATCCCTCCAAGATGGATACCCGCGGAGGGGACGATGTAACTCAAGACCTGAACTTAGAATCAGGCAACGGGCTAGATTGACTGGACAACATCCAAGAATCCAAACTTCAGAGTTCGGAAACTCCTTGGCCTCTGAGTCTTAGACCGGATTTAATTCCACCCACCCACCCGAACATAAGCGATCTATCCCAAATCAGGCAAAAGCCTGAAGAAACAGTACATCATTACTGGGCAAGGTTCCTCCTGGTTATGAACAGGATAAAGGACTGCCGCGAGGAAGACGCAATCTCAATCTTTTGCAATAATTGCACGGACAAGGGAATCCTCAACGCCACAGGTCGTCGTGATCTTACACGCTTCGCTGACTTGGCGTCCATAATACAAAAGTACTGTGCGATGGAAAGCGCCCAGAAAACCGAAACTAAATTTTGGGACAATCCGGCCCTGAATAGAAACCTCGTCTGACATAAAAGGGTGCATCATCATCAGACACCCGGGTTAAACACCAAAAAACCAAAACCCTCTACAGGGCATGGAACCGTACTGGAGGGATGGCTTAATGGACCCTATAAAATTCATAGTACAGAGGACGCCACACCAAATCATAGCCTTAGAGCATGTTGGATACTCCGGCAGGTGGCCAAAAGGGGCGAAAATCTCCTAATTCCGGAGGCCACAGAAAGCCACCTCAGGGACTCCAGTACAGTCTTAATAGTCTTCGAGACTTTCGCATCAAATAATATGCGAAAAAGAACACTCCGTAGCCTCGCCGAAGTCTATCAAGTAGCAACAATAAACCCATGGAGTGACACGGCTATCACTTTTAATGCCAGTGATGAACCTAAATTCCGAACAGCTCAAGCACCAGCCGCATTGGTACTAAGTCCTATAGTGGACGACTTTCGCCTCACCAAGGTACTCATGGACGGAGGCAGCGGATTGAACCTCATTTATGAGGAAACCCTTCAAAAAACTGGAAATAGACTGGAACCGCATTGAGCGAAGCAGCACAACCTTTAGAGGAATAATCCCCAGTCGGGAAGCGCGCTGTGCAGGAAAAATCACACTAGACGTGGTGTTTGGCACGCCGGATAATTATAGGTCCGAAGAGGTCACATTCCAAGTGGCCCCGTTCAGTAGCGGATACCATGCTCTGCTGGGGCGGGAAGCATTTACAATCTTCCAAGCAATACCCCATTACGGGTACATGAAGCTCAAGATGCCCGGACCGAACGGAATCATCACTCTCGCTAGTGATCCGTACATAGCACTCCGCGCCGAAAACAAGACAGCCGCATTGGCCCTTGAGGCACTGTCCGAAGCCCTAGCGGTTGGGGAACTGGCTACGCTGCGTTCCACGGTAAACAGGGACGATGTGATACTCGACAAAATATCCAAGTCCACCTCCTTTAAACCAGCGGATGAAATAGTCAAATTCCAGGTCCATCCAATGGACCCCAATAAAACAGCTTCCATCGGGGCACGATTAAACCCCGATGTAGACGCCGCACTGCGAGAATTCCTACGGGAGAACTGGGACATTTTTGCCTGGCACCCTTCAGACATGCCAGGAATCCCACGCAGGCTGGCCGAACACAGCTTAAATATCCTAAAAGGATTCAAACCTATCAAACAAGCCCTTCGGCGTTTTTCTAAGCCCAAGAGACAGGCAATGGGAGAGGAGCTAGCCAAACTATTGGAGGCCGGATTCATTAGAGATATAAAACATCCGGACTGGCTAGCAAACTTGGTGATGGTACCAAAGAAGGACAAATCCTGGCGCCTGTGCGTTGACTTCAAAGACCTTAACAAGGCTTGCCCAAAGGATCCCTTCCCCCTCCCCCGCATCGATCAAATTATCGACGCCACTGCAGGACACGATTCGTTGTGCTTCCTCGACGCATACTCCGGTTACCATCAAATCAAGATGGCCGAGTCAGACCAAGCCGCAACGGCATTCATCACCCCATACGGCCCATTCTGCTTCAACACAATGCCTTTCGGGCTCAAAAACGCCGGCGCAACATATCAGCGCATGATTCAGACATGTCTGGCAAACCAGATCGGCAAAACAGTAGAGGCATACGTGGATGATGTGGTCGTAAAAACAAGACATGTCGAATCTCTAGTAGACAACTTGAGGCTTACATTTGACAACCTCCGAGCATATGACATCAAGCTAAATCCGGAAAAATGCGTTTTTGGTGTTCCAGCCGGAAAGCTCTTGGGCTTCATTGTATCCGGTAGAGGAATCGAAGCAAATCCAGCCAAGATCCGAGCTTTGTCACAATTGGATATCCCAAAGGACCTCAAACAAATACAAAAATTAACCGGATGCGTGGCAGCTCTAAGCCGCTTTATCTCCCGTTTGGGAGAAAAGGCGCTACCCCTCTATCGCCTCTTTCGGCGCACCGAGCACTTCGAGTGGATGGATGCCGCCATGGCCGGACTCGAGGAAATAAAAGCCGTATTGGCAACAAACCCTGTCCTGGCCGCGCCAAACATCGGCGAACCAATGCTATTGTACATTGCAGCAACCCATCAAGTTGTCAGCGCAGTACTTGTCGTCGAGCGGGAAACGGACGGACACAAATTCCCACTTCAAAAGCCGGTTTACTATGTGTCCACTGTCCTCACCCCATGCAAATCACGGTACCCGCATTATCAAAAGATTGCATATGCGGTATTCATGGCATCCCGGAAGCTACGACACTACTTTCAAGAGTGTTCAATCACAGTAGCATGGTCTCCGGATGGCAGTATCCATGGGCATTCAACGCCTAGAGGTGCGCAGGGATTCGAACCTCGCGATATCCCAAATAAATGGAGACTTCAATGCCAAGGATCCAAAAATGGCAGCTTACCGCAACGCCGTCCTCAAAATGTCAGCTCGGTTTGAGGGCCTCGAATTTCACCATATAGCCCGAGAAAACAATCAGGCGGCAGACGTCCTGGCACGCATCGGCGCAAAACGCGATGCGGTCCCCCCCAACATCTTCCTGGAAAGGCTGTTCAAGCCATCCGTAGTATGGGAAGGGGAACATGGCAATATTAGCCCGGACCCAACCGCACTGTCCGACACCGAACAATCTGACACAATAGGAGGCTCTGCCAATGAAACCACAACCTCAGCCCACGTACTAATGGCCGTTATTGCCCCGTGGACAGAACCATTCCTAGCCTACCTTACTAGGCAGGAACTCCCAGAGGACCAAAACGAGGCACGCCGTATAGTGCGGCGATCTAAAGCCTATAAAGTCCATGAGGGAGAACTTTATAAGAAAAGCACTACCGGAGTCCTTCAAAGGTGCATCTCTGAAGAGGAAGGGCGGAACCTACTGGCTGAAATTCATGCCGGACTCGGTGGCCATCACGCTGTAGCCCGGTCCCTTGTAAGCAAGGCTTTCCGTACAGGCTTTTATTGGCCAACGGCCCGGGCGGACACTCAGGACTTGGTCCAAAAATGCGTTGGTTGCCAGCTTTTTGCAAACCAAAGCCATATGCCACCCACCGCCCTCCAAACTATCCCCATCACTTGGCCTTTCGCGGTCTGGGGACTTGACATGGTGGGACCCCTTAAAGGCGGAACCCACAAGAAAAGATACTTACTGGTCATGGTGGATAAGTTCACCAAATGGATAGAAGCCAAGCCTGTTAAGACGGCCGAATCCAGACCTGTGATAGACTTTATATCCGGGGTCGTACACCGTTATGGCGTCCCCCACAGCATCCTCACCGATAATGGCACGGACTTTACGGCCGATGAGGTAAAACTCTGGTGCAAAAACATGGGCATCAAGCTCGATTACGCTTCCGTCTATCACCCACAAACTAACGGTCAGGTCGAACATGCAAATGGTCTCATCATGAGCGGCATCAAACCCAGATTAGTGCGGTCCCTCAAGGAATCTAACACGCACTGGGTAGAGGATCTCCACTCCGTACTCTGGGGGCTGCGGACCATGCCGAATCGCACCACCGGATAAACACCATTTTTTATGGTGTACGGTGCAGAGGCAGTCTTGCCCTGTGACATAATTCATGACTCACCTCGAGTGCGCATGTATGAAGAAAGGGAAGCTGAGCTCGATTGGCAGGACAGTTTGGACGCCTTAGAGGAGGAGCGCGACGTGGCAAAAGCCCGTTCCGCATTCTATCAACAACAGGCTCAAAGATATCAAAGCAGAGAAGTGCGGGCCAAAAACTACAACGTTGGCGAATTAGTTCTACGCCTGCCGGACAAGAAAAAGGACAAGTTGAAGCCCAAGTGTGAAGGTCCCTTCATAATCGACCAAGTCCTGACTGGTGGAGCATACCGCCTGCGAGATGCGTCTGATAACCGACTCGAGCCGAACCCATGGAACACAGCCCATCTCCGAAGATTCTATGCCTAACGCCAGACTCTGTGTTTGTCTCCTTCCTCTGTCCATTTTTTACATTTTCTGTCTTACATTTCTCTCCTTCCCCTCTTTTCTTTTATAGCCCTTAAAGGCTCCTCAAGTGATGTGCTACTTGCGCTCATTAAACCTGGGGGCTTCTTTAACAGAAGCTTATTTACTCGGGCTTCACGCCCACCACATGTGTCAAACTTCCGCATGTACCTTTTCTTCACCATTATATGCATCGATATGACTTAAGTTTTGGCCAAGCTGGGTTGCCTGGCTCCTGTGCTTACCCCTACGTTCCCGATTGTTCGGCTAGGTGGTAAAGGGAGCACCTCTGCGATTGTTACTGCCGGATCAGGCGGATGTGTACCTCAGACTGGGTGAAGCCGAAAGCTAGCGTTCTTAAGGGAATATTCGGTCGGTGAACTAAAAGATGACCTTTTTTACTCATTTATATATATGCCCCCAGATGATTTTCCTGCGTTTGCAGTCCGGACATGCACTTTAGGGCATGCCTCCCAGAGAAAGGAACCCCTAACAGAACTATTCTCTCTGGAAGATGTTTCTTACTAACCATGTAATATAACATAACTAGTTGGGCACTTGTCTGATAAAGCACTAATGACCCCTATGCCTGGTCTCCATGCATACCCCGGTTCTTACATAACTGGTAGGGTATTCAGACACAATCCGGACCGTCAGGTCCTGAGGTTGAAGCGAAAAGGTCGGCAACGACAAACGATCTACAATCCGGCTAGAAGGCATTACACATGTCAATTAAAAATTACATAGTCACTCTGACTGATTGTATTCCTCTTCAATACCATCTAACAGGCTGTCTAACTTACAGTCCTACTGGGAATATTTTTTGGCCAATTCTACTTGGCTGTACACTAAGCTTACAGGGATCTCCTTCCCGTCAGGCCCCACAGTTCCGACCTCGGCCATGTGGTTTGGGTCAGACTTCGTGTACCGCGTCTTCACCATGGCCTAGGCCTCCCTAGCGCCTTGTCGGCAGGCCGATATCTTCCACAACCGGAAGCGCCGTCGAGCTCCCTGAAGCTTCTCCGAAAGCTCTCCAAGGCCCTTGGGCATGGAGTAGGAAGGCCATAAGGCTTGGGCAACGCCTCGCATCGCCTGCCGAACCCGCTCGTGCAGTTGCGAGAGCTCGGGAAGAAGGTCACCCGTAGAACCGGGCATCTCCTCTGTAGGATGACCCGTTAGCATACCTACAGACATTACTCTGTTAGTCGACTTCCTCGCCGAACTCTTTTCTTTCAAAGATTCGCTTAAGCACTTACTAAATATGCCGCGTCGAAGCCGCTGATTCTCCTTAGTGGAGTCCGACAGCTGGCCACGAACATCTTTAAGTTCAACGTCCAGCTTGGTGTTGGCGTCCTGAAGATCATTCTTCTCCCGCCTCACCCTTGTCAGCATACTCTCACCGGCCTTTAGCCGGTGTAAGAGTTGTTGCCTCTCCGGATCCAGTCCGGCGCCATCTGCAATATGATTTGTCAGATTTACACCCACGCCGCACTTCGCAAGATACTAATCTTTTGAAGTGTACCTTACCAGAGGGGGTCTCTTTGGGCTCCCCTGCCGCGGCTAGTGCGGCCTCCAGTTGGGCTTTGCACTCTTCCAGCTCCTGGGACAGTACGGTATTCTTCTCTGTAAGAACCTGCATAACAAATGATCCTTAAATCAGTTACTCTAACTGTTTCAAGTCTCGAGGGCTACTGGTATATATATAATTACCAGAATTTTCTTACCCGTATGTCTTTTATATATCGCTCCATGGCTCTGGCTAGACCATTTTGAGCGGCACGGAGGTACGCATCTCCCGAATTAAAGGCATCTAATGCCTCTTGGGAGAAACAAGCATAGCGAAGAATTGTCTGGCGACGCCTATGGTTCATGGCACTCTCCACCTCAGAGTTGGTGGCAGACAACCTGTCCACATCCTCCATCGGAGGAGCGTCCGGTGCGCGCCTTGTGTTCGCCTCCGCCTCCGGACCAGGCTTTGGAGCTTGGCTGGTGGAGGCGCGGTTGGCAGCCTCTCCGGGTATAGTCCGGCGAGGTCTCTTTGTCCTGAAGAGAGCACGAGTGTTAATATGCCTCGCAGGTGTAACACCTGGGATTAAGGGGCGCGCTATACCTTTGCGCTGACGCCTCGGTCCAGACTGCACCTCTTTTGTGCCCACGGGGCCCTGCGGCTCCTCGTTGGCTTGCTGCCGCAGGTTCGGCCTCCCGTCTCAAAAACCTCCCCTGCAAAGCTCGGTTGTAATCAGAAAACTGCAAACACGAGAGGGCGGACACCTATTCGGGGTACTGGGTCTTCGATCTCAGTTACCTGGGAGGCCAGGATTAGCCCTGGTAATCGGCCGTAATGGCCACCAAGGCGTTGTCCTTGCTCAATTGATGGAACACTCCATCAATTAGCTCCACAAATATGTCCGGATCCTCTTGAGAGGCCGGGTCGAGGGACCTTCCTGGGTCCTCGGGTTATGGAGGAGGGCTGTTTATTTCCTTAACAGCCCAGCGCAGTTCCTGCGTTGAAGTCGTTAGACTAAATATTTAATAATGGGAATACAAAACGGATGGGCAAGTAAATGCGGCCGCTTACCCAGCTTGGTGGATTGTGCATAGAGAATCCACCCTGTGGGTTGACGCGGAGAAATTCCTCCTCTTCTCCCTTATACAAAGTGGACAAGATCTTTAGTAGAGCGGCAGCCGAATCCGGCCCCTTACGGCCGTAGCGGGTGGCGTCGTCCTCCCCGTTGAAGTCCCACATGGGGTGGCTTCTATATTGAAGTGGCTGCACCCCCCAGCATAATGCATTCGGCCATAACCCCGATCATGGTCAGTCTGGAATGGGCTAACAATCTTATTCGGCCCATCAGGTAAATGATGTCCCTGTCACTTTGCCTCTGAGGGCTCCATGGACGCCAGCTCAGGCGCTTCTTTAAGGGAGCACTGTCGAACTCAGGGAGGCCGGTCCGAACAGGATCCGGCAGCGGGACGTCCTCTATATAAAACTATTCCGAAGGCCAGTCTTCGGACGCCTTCTTTGGGGTTCCGGATGGATATCCGGTCCCGGCGATGCGCCATACTTCGGCTCCGCCCACTTGATATATTGACCCCTCCTTAGAGCGGGGCACCAGGCAGAATAACCTCTTCCACAGCGCGAAACGAGCCTCAACACCCAGGAATAGCTCGCAAAGGGCGACGAAGCCCGCGATATGCAATATAGAGCCGGGCGTGAGATTGTGCAGCTAGAGGCCGTAGAACTCCAGAAGCCCGTGGAGAAATGGATGAATTGGAAATCCAAGTCCTCTTATGAGATAGGGGAGGAGGCACACCCGCTCTCCTTGGAGGGATTGGGGGTGCTCTCCGCTTGCTCTCCACCGTTATAGGTGGCGAGTCCGGCTCGGACTGGGACCATATAGGCCTGAGGGAGAAATCCCTTGGCCTGAAGCGACACTAGCTTGCTGTGCAGGATGGAGCACCCCTCCCAGTCTCCAGGTTTAGGACTGGAAGGGCGAGAGGAGGAGCTGTGACGGCTGGCCATGTTGGAATGGACCTTTGCTGGAGGCGCTCTGATGATTACTCGTGGAGAGGAGAAGGTGTGGTTTGGATCTGAATCCCCATCCCATTAAATAGGCGGCTCGTTTATGCAGCTAGGGGTGTGAATGTAAAAATACCCCGACTTTTCGCATTCGTTTGATACGTGGAAGATGGCCATTATTGGGCGTGGAAGCCAAGGTGCGCTACATTACGAAAATCGGACATTATTCAGTAGGTACACGGAATTTGGAGAAGAACCCGCCTTGCAATGCCGAAGACAATCTGCGCGCCGGACTCGTCGTCATTGAAGCCTGGTTCGGGGGCTACTAAGGGAGTCCTAGATTAGGGGTTGTTCGGGTAGCCGGACTATACCTTCAGCCGGACTCCAGGACTATGAAGATACAAGATTGAAGACTTCGTCTCGTGTCCGGATGGGACTTTCCTTGGCGTGGAAGGCAAGCTTGGCGGTGCGGATATTCAAGATCTCCTACCATTGTAACCGACTTTGTGTAACCCTAACCCTCTCCGGTGTCTATATAAACCGGAGGGTTTTAGTCCGTAGGACAACTTCATCATACAACAATCATACCATAGGCTAGCTTCTAGGGTTTAGCCTCCTTGATCTCGTGGTAGATCTACTCTTGTACTACCTATATCATCAATATTAATCGAGCAGGACGTAGGGTTTTACCTCCATCAAGAGGGTCCGAACCTGGGTAAAACATTGTGTCCCTTGTCTCCTGTTACCATCTGCCTAGACGCACAGTTCGGGACCCCCTACCCGAGATCCGCCGGTTTTGACACCGACAAGTGCTAATATAATTGGATCATATAACCATCCCTCAAAGTGCGATGAAGAATCACTCCAAAGTTCCTATCTGGCGGAGAACATAAGACGGAATTGTTTGTAGGGTACAAAACCACCTCAAATCTATTCTTTCCGTTCGATCTATTCAAGAGTTCGTACTAAAATAACACAAAACTATTCTTTCCATTCGATCTATCCTAGAGTTCGTACTAAAATAACACCAAAGCAAATTCATATTCATAATACTCAATCCAACACAAAGAACTTCAAAGAGTGCCCCAAGATTTCTACCGGAGAAACAAAGACAAGAACGTGCATCAACCCCTATGCATAGATTACCGTAGTATCACCTTAGGAATCCGCGAGTTGAGTGCCAAAACATATATCAAGTGAATCTGTATGATACCCCATTGTCGCCACGAGTATTCAATTGCAAGACATATGTCAAGTGTTCTCAAATCCATAAAAGTATTCAATCCGATAACAATGAAATCTCAAAGGAAAAATCAATTCATCACAACAAGATAGAGACGGGAAAACATCATATGATCCGACTATATTAACAAAGCCCGCGATACATCAAGATCATGACATCTCAAGAACACGAGAGAGAGAGAGATTAAACAATTAGCTATTGGTACAAACCCTCAGCCCCGAGGGTGGACTACTCCCGCCTCATCATGGTGGCCGCCGGGATGATGAAGATGGCCACCGGTGATGATCTCCCCCGCCGGCAAGGTGCCGGAACAGGGTCTAGATTGGTTTCTCATGGCTACAGAGCCTTGCAGCGGCGGAACTTCTAATCTAGGTTAACCCCGAAGGGTTTTGGAATATTTGGGATTTTATAGGGCGAAGAGGGGGTGCGGGAGGCCACGGAGGTGGGCACAACCCACCTGGGTGCGCCTGGGGTCCCAAGCGCGCCCTGGTGGGTTGTGCCCCCTGAGGCACCCCCCAGGTGCTGCTCTGGCCCATTGGTGGTCTTCTGGTCCATAAAAAATCCACAAAAAGTTTTGCGGTGTTTGGACTCCGTTTGATATCGATTTCGTGTGATGTAAAAAACAGCAATTGGCACTTGGCACTATGTCAATAGGTTAGTACCAAAAAATGATATAAAATGATTGTAAAACATCCAAGAATGATAATATAACAGCATGGAACAATCAAAAGTTATAGATACACTGGAGACGTATCAGCACCCCCAAGCTTAATCCCTTCTCGTCCTCGAGTAGGTAAATGAGAAAAAACAGAACTTTTGATGTGGAGTGCTACCTAACATGTTCATCACATATTCTTTTCTTTGTAGCATGGACATTTGGACTTTTATATGGTTCAAAGCAATAGTCTAATTTTGACATGATAACTTAAATACTCAAGCATATCAACAAGCAACCATGTCTTTCAAAATATCAACGCTAAAATAAGTTATCCCTAGCCCATCATGCTCAATCATTGATCCATTAATGAAACACACCCGCATATTAGCTACACCCAATGCTCAAGTATGATCATAGTGCCCCCTAGTTGATGCTTTATAAGAGAAGATGGATACTCAAAATAAAAATAAAAATTGCATAAAGTAAATAAAAAGTCCCTTCACAGAGGGAAGTAGGGATTTGTAGAGGTGCCAGAGCTCAAAGCAAAAATTGAGAGATAAAAACATTTTGAGAGGCATACTTTTACCACCAACGAGAATGACTTAGAGCTCCCAACACTTTCCATGCTAGATATATCATAGGCGGTTCCCAAACAGAAAATAAAGTTTATTCCTTTTTCCACCATACTTTCACTTTCCATGGCTAACCGTATCCACGTGTGCCCTCCATACCATCACTTTCCAAGGAATTTATTATTTGACAACATAAAGTAAATTCATTTTTCATTTCGGAACTGGGCATCCCTAATACCTTTGCCTTACTCTCGTGCAATGACAAGTGAATAAACACTCATCGTGAGAATAGCACATCTAGCATGGAAAATATTGGCCACCCCTCACCGCCTCGCGAGCGGTACGAGCACACAAAAGAGAAATTTATTTTGAAATTAGAGATGGAACATACAAATTTGCTTAGAACAGCAAAAGAATACCGCATATAGGTAGGTATAGTGGACTCATGTGGCAAAACCGGTTTAAAGGATTTTGGATGCACAAGTAGTGATCATACTTAGTGCAAGATGAAGGCTAGCAAAAGATTGAGAAGAGACTAACCAAGAAACGAATAATCTCATAAGCGAGCATTGAGCATAATTAACATCGAATAATGCACCACAATTAGGATGTAATTTCATTGCATAACTATTGACTTTCGTGCTTGCATAGGGAATCACAAACCTTAACACCGATATTCTTACTAAATCATAATTACTCATCAATATGACTCACATATCACATCATCATATCTCAAAACTATTACAAGGAATCAAGTTTACTTTGTCTAATGATCGTCATCAAAGTTTTTATTATATCCTTCTTGGATATCTATCACTTTGGAACTAATTTTCATGTGTTTCTATTGATAAGCTCAAACAAATAAAAGTGAAGATCATGAGCATAATATTTCTTTCTCTCAAATTAATTTAAGTGAAGCAAGATAGAATTTCTTCAAAAATAATAAAGCACACTCTACTAAAAAAGATATAAGTGAAGCACTAGAGCAATTCCTTAGAAAAGAGCTTCGTTGGCGGGATGTGAGTGCCGCTTACCTAGCCTCTCTAGCAACTATTTGAAGACTCTATTTTATTTAAAAATGTTCATTTCTAAGTATTTTATTAAAACAGCAAGCAAAACAAAATAAAATGACATTCCAAGAATAGCACAACTCATGTGAAGAAGCAAAAACTTAGGCTCAACCGATACTACCCGATAATTGTTGAAGAAAAAAGGTGGGATGCCTACCGGGGCATCCCCAAGCTTAGATGCTTGAGACTTCTTGAAATACTATCTTGGGATGCCCATCCTTAATTCCTCTCATATCACAGTTTTCCTAAATCTCAAAAGCTTCATCCACACAAAACTCAACAAGAACTCGTGAGATAAGTTAGTATAAACCAATGCAAAAACCTTATCATTATCTACTATAGCAAATCACTAAAATTATTATTCAACATTTCATACTAAATGCCTCTGCATATTCAATACTCCTATACTCAAATAGAATCATTAAACAAGCAAACATATGCAAACAATGCAAACATAACAGCAATCTGCCAAAACAGTACAATCTGTAAGAATGCAAGAGTATCAATACTTATTTAACTACAAAAATTATGAAAATTTGACACACTGTATAAAATTTATCAGAGCTTATTTTGCAAAAAGTTTCAACATTTTATCACATTCTGACTTTTCTAGGGAATTTTTGCAACAGAGGTAAACTTTCTGTTTTGAAACAGCAACATGTAGACTTCCAAAATAAGCATGGTAAAGGCTATCCTTGACATTTTCATTGAAAATAAAGAAGTAGAACATTATTCTAACTAAAAGCAAGCAAATCCTAACAAAATAAAATGACGCACCAAGCAAAACACATATCATGTGACGAATGAAAATATAGCCTCAAGTAAGGTTACCGATAATGTTGGAGACGAAAGTGGGGATGCCTTCCAGGGCATCCCCAAGCTTAGTAGCTTGGATCTTCCTTGGATATTAACTTGGGGTGCCTTGGGCATCCCCAATCTTAGGGTCTTGTCACTCCTTATTATCCTCATATCGACATCTCACCCAAAACTTGAAAACTTCAATCACACAAAACTTAACGGAACTTTGTGAGATAGGTTAGTATGATAAAGAGCAAACCATTTCACTTTTGGTACTGTCAAAGAAAAGATTCATAATTGTGATCACACAATTCCTACTGTATAATATTATTTCCACAATTTATATTGAGCAATATAAGCCATAGAAACTAGTAAACAAGCAAATTATGCATTGAAAACAAAATCTATCAAAACAGAACAGTCTGTAGTAATCTGTACTCCAACCATACTTCTACTACTCCAAAAATTATGAAAAATTATTTAAATGTAGAAAATTTGTATATCTATCTCCTGTAAAAAATTCAGATCAAAATCACATTCTAGTGAATTTTAAAAATTCCTGGACTAAGCACAAAAGTTTCTGTTTTTGCATAGATTCAAGTCAACTATCATCCACACTATCCCAAAGGCTTTACTTGGCAATTTATTGAAACAAAAGCAATAAAACATGATTAATACAGTAGAATAATCATGTGAACACACAAAAAAAGTAGGTAAAAGTGTTGGGTTGTCTCCCAACAAGCGCTTTTCTTTAATGCCTTTTTGCTAGGCATGATGGTTTCAATGATGCTCGCATAAAAGATAAGAATTGAAACATGAAAAAGAGCATCATGAATCACATGGCAAGCACATTTAAGACTAACCCACTTCCTATGCATAGGGATTTTGTGAGCAAATAACTTTTGGGAGCAAGAATCAACTAGCATAGGAATACAAAACAAACATAACTTCAATATTTTCAACACATAGAGAGGAAACTTGATATTATTGCAATTCCTACAAGCATATGTTCCCCCCTCATAATAATTTTCAGTGGCATCATGAATGAATTCAACAATATATCCATCACATAAAGCATTCTTTTCATGATACATAACCATACAAAATTTTGTTACTCCCTACATAAGCAAATTTATTCTCATCAATAGTGGTGGGAGCAAACTCAACAAAATAACTGTCATGTGATACTTGATTGGCATAATCATATTGAGAATTAAAATTGTGATGCAAGTTTCATTGTTATCATTATTCTTTATAGCATACATGTCATCACCATAATCATCATGGATAGCAACTTTGTTATCATAGTTAATTGAAGCCTCATCCAAAATGGTGGATTCATCACTAAATAAAGTCATGACCTCTCCAAATCGACTTTCATCACTATAATCATCATAAATAGGAGGCATGCAATCATTATAACAAATTTGCACATCAAATCTTGGGGGACAAAAAATATCATCTTCATCAAACATAGCATCCCCAAGCTTATGGCTTTGCATATCGTTAGCATCATGGATATTCAAAGAATTCATACTAACAACATTGCAATCATGTTCATCATTAAAATATTTTGTGCATAACATTTTAATGACGTCTTCTTCTAACAATTGAGCACAATTTTACGATCCATCATTTTGAAGAAATATATTATAAAGATGATCAATAATATGATGCAACCTCAATTCCATTTTTATGTAGTTTTCTTTTATAAAACCAAACTAGTGATAAAACAGGAAACTAAAAGAATCGATTGCAAGATCTAAAGATATACCTTCAAGCACTCACCTCCCCGGCAACGGCGCCAGAAAAGACCTTGATGTCTACTAAGCAAATTTACTCTTGTAGACTCGTGTTGGGCCTCCAAACGCAGAGTTTTGTACGACAATAGCAATTTTCCCTCAAGTAGATGACCTAAGGTTTATCAATCTGTGGGAGGCGTAGGATGAAGATAGTCTCTCTCAAATGACCTTGCAACCAAATACAAGAAATCTCTTGTGTCCCCAACACACCCAATACAATGGCAAATTGTATAGGTGCACTAGTTCAGCGAAGAGATGGTGATAAAAGTGTAATATGGGTGGTAGAAATATATTTTTATAATCTGAATAAATAGAAACAACAAGGTAGAAAATAGTAAATGGGCACAAAAACGGTATTGCAATGCTTGAAAACAAGTCCTAGGGTCCGTACTTTCACTAGTGCAATCTCTCAACAGTGCTAATATAATTGGACGATATAACCATCCCTCAAAGTGCGATGAAGAATCACTCCAATTTTCCTATCTAGCGGAGAACATAAGACGGAATTGTTTGTAGGGTATGAAACCACCTCAAAGCTATTTTTTCCGTCTGATCTATTCAAGAGTTCAACTAAAATAACACAAAGATATTCTTTCCGTTCGATCTATCCTAGAGTTCGTACTAAAATAACACCAAAGCAAATTCATATTCATAATACTCAATCCAACACAAAGAACTACCGGAGAAACAAAGACAAGAACGTGCATCAACCCCTATGCATAGATTACCCCAATGTCACCTCAGGAATCCGCGAGTTGAGTGCCAAAACATATATCAAGTGAATCAATATGATACCCCATTGTCACCACGAGTATTCAATTGCAAGATATATATCAAGTGTTCTCAAATCCATAAAAGTATTCAATCCGATAACAATGAAATCTCAAAGGGAAAACTCAATTCATCACAACAAGATAGAGAGGGGAAAACACCATATGATCCAACTATATTAACAAAGCCCGCAATACATCAAGAACATGAGAGAGAGAGATTAAACACATAGCTACCGGCACAAACCCTCAGCCCCGAGGGTGGACTACTCCCTCCTCATCGTGGTGGCCGCCGGATGATGAAGATGGCCACCGGTGATGATCTCCCCCCCGGCAGGGTGCCAGAACGGGGTCTGGATTGGTTTCTTGTGGCTAAAGAGCCTTGCGGCGGTCGAAATTCTGATCTAGGTTAACCCTGAAGGGTTTTGGAATATTTGGGATTTAATAGGGTGAAGAGGGGGTGCGGGAGGGCACCAAGGTGGGCACAACCCACCTAGGCGTGCCTGGGGGCCCAAGCGCGGCCTGGTGGGTTGTGCCCCCTCGAGGCACCCCCGGGTGCTGCTCTAGCCCATTGGTGGTCCTCTGGTCTATAAAAAATCCACAAAAAGTTTTGCGGTGTTTGGACTCCATTTGATATTGATTTCCTGCGATGTAAAAGACATGCAAAAAACAACAACTGGCATTTGGCACTATGTCAATAGGTTAGTACCAAAAATGATATAAAATGACTATAAATGATTGTAAAACATCCAAGAATGATAATATAACAGCATGGAACGTTCAAAAATTATAGATACGTTGGAGATGTATCAAAATCGACGAAGGTGGAAATCAAGAAAGAGCATCAATTGTTGATGGTTAACAAGACCACTGATATGTCTCCAACGTGTCTATAATTTTTGATTGCTCCATGCTATATTATCTACTGTTTTGGACAATATTGGGCTTTATTATCCTCTTTTATATTATTTTTGGGACTAACCTATTAACCGGAGGCTCAGCCCAGAATTGCTGTTTTTTGCCTATTACAGTGTTTTGAAGAAAAGGAATATCAAACGGAGTCGGAACGGAATGAAATCAGCTGGAGAAGTTATTTTTGGAAGGAGAGCTACCGGAAAAGCTTGGAGTGCACGTCGGGAAAGAAGGAAGGTGTCCACGAGGGTGGGGAGCGCCCCCCCAGGGCGCGCCCCCTGCCTCGTGGGCCCCCCGAAGCTCCACTGACGTACTTCTTTCACCCATATATACCCACGTACCCTAAAACTTCCGAAGAACAGAATAGATCGGGAGTTCCGATGCCGCAAGACTCTGTAGCCACCAAAAACCAATCGGGACCCTGTTCCGGCACCCTGCCGGAGGGGGGGAACCCTCACCGGTGGCCATCTTCATCATCCCGGCGCTCTCCATGACAAGGAGGGAGTAGTTCACCCTCGGGGCTGAGGGTATGTACCAGTAGCTATGTGTTTGATCTCTCTCTCTCTCTCTCGTGTTCTTGATTTGGCACGATCTTGATGTATCGCGAGCTTTGCTATTATAGTTAGATCTTCTGTTGCTTCTCCCCCTCTACTCTCTTGTAATGAACTGAGTTTTCCCCTTGAAGTAATCTTATCGGATTGAATCTTTAAAGATTTGAGAACACTTGATGTATGTCTTGCCATGCGTATCTGTGGTGACAATGGGATATCACGTGATTCACTTGATGTATGTTTTGGTGATCAACTTGCGGGTTCCTCCCATGAACCTATGCATAGGGGTTGGCACATGTTTTCGTCTTGATTCTCCGGTAGAAACTTCGGGGCACTCTTTGAGGTTCTATGTGTTGGTTGAATAGATGAATCTGAGATTGTGTGATGCATATCGTATAATCATACCCACGGATACTTGAGGTGACATTGGAGTATCTAGGTGACATTAGGGTTTTGGTTGATTTGTGTCTTAAGGTGTTATTCTAGTGCGAACTCTAGGGTGTTTGTGACACTTATAGGAATAGCCCAACAGATTGATTGGAAAGAATAACTTTGAGGTGGTTTCGTACCCTACCATAATCTCTTTGTTTGCTCTCCACTATTAATGACTTTGGAGTGACTCTTTGTTGCATGTTGAGGGATAGTTATATGATCCAATTATGTTATTATTG
Source organism: Triticum urartu (assembly GCF_003073215.2). Taxonomy (NCBI): domain Eukaryota; kingdom Viridiplantae; phylum Streptophyta; class Magnoliopsida; order Poales; family Poaceae; genus Triticum; species Triticum urartu. The sequence continues at coordinate 4,711,493 of NC_053026.1, read as the reverse complement.
TTGAGAGAATATGCACTAGTGAAAGTATGAACCCTAGGCCTTGTTTCCAACCATTGCAATACCGTTTACGCTCACTTTTACCACTTGTTACCTTGCTGTTTTTATATTTTCAGATTAGAAAAACCTATATCTACCATCCATATTGCACTTGTATCACCATCTCTTCGCCGAACTAGTGCACCTATACAATTTACCATTGTATCGGGTGTGTTGGGGACACAAGAGACTCTTTGTTATTTGGTTGCAGGGTTGCTTGAGAGAGACCATCTTCATCCTATGCCTCCTACGGATTGATAAACCTTAGGTCATCCACTTGAGGGAAATTTGCTACTGTCCTACAAACCTCTGCACTTGGAGGCCCAACAACGTCTACAAGAAGAAGGTTGCGTAGTAGACATCAAGCAGTTTCTGGCACCGTTGCCGGGGAGGTGAGTGCTTGAAGGTATATCTTTATATCTTGCAATCGAATCTTTTTGTTTCTTATTTTATCACTAGTCTAGTATATAAAAGAAAACTAAAAAATGGAATTGAGTTTGTCTCATACGCTTCATCTTTTTAATATCTTTCGTGAGTATGATGGAAAGGAAAATTGTGCCGAAGTATTAGAAGAAGAATGCATTAAAATGTTTGGCACTAAATATTTATATGATGAGCATGATTGCAATGTTGTTAGTATGAACTCTTTGAATACCCATGATGCTAATGATATGCAAAGCCACAAGCTTGGGGATGCTATGTTTGATGAAGATGATATTTATTGTCCCCCAAGCTTTGATCAGCAAATTACTATGATGAAAGCATGCCTCCTATCTATGATGATTATTGTGATGACACGTATGCTTTAAAAAATAATGATAACCATGAAACTTGTCATCTTGATCTTAATTTTCAATCACATGATAGTTATTTTGTTGAGTTTGCTCCCACTACTATTGATAAGAATAGATTTGCTTCTGTGGAGAGTAATAAAAATTCTATGCTTATGCATCATGAAAAGAATGCTTTAGGTGCTGGTTATATTGTTGAATTCATTCATGATGCTACTGAAAATTATTATGAGAGAGGATCATATGCTTCTACATATTGCAATAATTTCAAGTTTCCTCTCTATGTGCTTAAAGTTTTGAAGTTATGCTTGTTTTACCTTCCTATGCAAGTTGATTCTTGTTCCCATAAGTTGTCTGCTTACAAAATCCCTATGCATAGGAAGTGGGTTAGACTTAAATGTGCTAGTCATATTCTTCATGATGCTCTCTTTATGTTTCAATTCTTATCTTTTTGTGAGCATCATTGAAATCATCATGCCTAGCTAGGGGTGTTAAACGATAGCGCTTGTTGGTTTTAGTTTCTTGCTTTTTGGTTCTGTTTAGGAATAAATAATCCATCTAGCTTATGGTTAGATGTGGTTTTATGTTTTAATTAGTGTTTGTGCCAAGTAGAACCTTTGGGAAGACTTGGGTGAAGTCTTTATGATCATGCTGTAAAAAACAGAAACTCTAACGCTCACTAGATTAGCTAAAACTTTTTACTGGCGAATGCTATTTAGTTGATTCTTTTTGCAGATGATTACTAGAGAAATTACTCAGGTCCACCAGTTTATTTTAGAATTTTTGGAGTTCCAGAATTTTGCGTTAGTTACAGATTACTACAGACTATTCTGTTTTTGACAGATTCTGTTTTTCATGTGTTGTTTGCTTATTTTGATGAATCTATGGCTAGTAAAATAGTTTATAAACCATAGAGAAGTTGGAATACAGTAGGTGTAACACCAATATAAATAAATAATTAGTTCATTACAGTACCTTAAAGTGGTGTTTTGTTTTGTTTTCTTTCACTAACGGAGCTCACGAGATTTCCGTTAAGTTTTGTGTTGTGAAGTTTTCAAGTTTTGGGTAAAGATTCGATGGACTATGGAATAAGGAGTGGCAAGAGCCTAAGCTTGGGGATGCCCAAGGAGCCCCAAGGTAATATTCAAGGATAACCAAGAGCCTAAGCTTGGGGATGCCCCGGAAGGCATCCCCTCTTTCGTCTACGTTCATCGGTAACTTTACTTGGAGCTATATTTTTATTCACCACATGATATGTGTTTTGCTTGGAGCGTCATTTTATTTTCTTTAGCTTTGCTTGCTGTTTGAATGAAATACCAAGATATGAAATTCTTAATGAGAGAGAGTCTTCACATAGCTACATAATTATTTAACTACTCATTGATCTTCACTTATATCTTTCAGAGTAGTTTGTGTGTGCTCTAGTGATTCACTTAGATTATTTTGGGAGTCTTAAATAGCATGGTAATTTGCTTAAATAATTATAATATCCTTGGTATTCAAGATTTGTAAAAAACTTCCTTATGAGTTTTTTTGAATACGATGAGAAGTTTGATGCTTGATAATTGTTTTGAGATATAAATATGGTGATATTAGAGTCATGCTAGTTGAGTAGTTGTGAATTTGAGAGATACTTGTGTTAAAGTTTGTGATTCCCGTAGCATGCACGTATGGTGAACCGTTATGTGATGAAGTCGGAGCATGATTTATTTATTGATTGTCTTCCTTATGAGTGGCAGTCGGGGACGAGCGATGGTCTTTTCCTACCAATCTATCCCCCTAGGAGCATGCACGTAATACTTTGCTTTGATAACTTGTAGATTTTTGCAATAAGTATATGAGTTATTTATGATTAATGTTGAGTCCATGGATTATACGCACCCTTCTTCCTTCCACCATTGCTAGCCTCTCTAATACCGCGCACCTTTCACAGGTATCATACACCCACCATATACCTTCCTCAAAACAGCCACCATACCTACCTATCATGGCATTTCCATAGCCATTCCGAGATATATTGCCATGCAACTTTCCACTGTTCCATTTATTATGACACGCTCCATCATTGTCATATTGCTTTGCATGATCATGTAGTTGACATCGTATTTGTGGCAAAGCCACCGTTCATAATTCTTTCATACATGTCACTCATGAGTCATTGCACATCCCGGTACACCGCTGGAGGCATTCATATAGAGTCATATCTTGTTCTAAGTATTGAGTTGTAATTTTTGAGTTGTAAGTAAATAAAAGTGTGATGATCATCATTATTAGAGCATTGTCCCAGTGAGGAAAGGATGATGGAGACTATGATTCCCCCACAAGTCGGGATGAGACTCCGGACTTAAAAAAGGAGGCCATATAAAAAAGAGAAAAGGCCCAAATAAAAAAAAATGAGAGAAAAAGAGAGAAGGGATAATGCTACTATCCTTTTACCACACTTGTGCTTCAAAGTAGCACCATGATCTTCATGATAGAGAGTCTCTCATTTTGTTGCTTTCATACACTAGTGGGAATTTTACATTATAGAACTTGGCTTGTATATTCCAATGATGGGCTTCCTCAAAATGCCCTAGGTCTTCGTGAGCAAGCGAGTTGGATGCACACCCACCTAGTTTCTTTTGTTGAGCTTTCATACACTTATAGCTCTAGTGCATCCGTTGTATGGCAATCCCTACTCACTCACATTGATATCTATTGATGGGCATCTCCATAGCCCGTTGATACGCCTAGTTAATGTGAGACTATCTTCTCCCTTTTTGTCTTCTCCACAACCACCATTCTATTCCACCTATAGTGCTATGTCGATGGCTCACGCTATGTACTGCGTGAAGATTGAAAAAGTTTTGAGAATGTCAAAAATATGAAACAATTGCTTGGCTTGTCATCGGGGTTGTGCATGATTTAAATACTTTGTGTGGTGAAGATAGAGCATAGCCAGACTATATGATTTTGTAGGGATAACTTTCTTTGGCCATGTTATTTTGAGAAGACATAATTGCTTTGTTAGTATGCTTGAAGTATTATTATTTTTAAGTCAATATGAACTTTTGTCTTGAATCGTTCGGATCTGAATATTCATGCCACAATTAAGAAGAATTACATTGAAATTATGCCAAGTAGCACTCCACATCAAAAATTCTTTTTTATCATTTACGTACTTGAGGACGAGCAGGAATTAAGCTTGGGGATGCTTGATACGTCTCCAACGTATATATAATTTTTGATTGCTCCATGCTATATTATCTACTGTTTTGGAAAATATTGGGCTTTATTATCCACTTTTATATTATTTTTGGGACTAACCTATTAACCAGAGGCCCAGCCCAGAATTGCTGTTTTTTTGCCTATTTCAGTGTTTTGAAGAAAAGGAATATCAAACGGAGTCGAAACGGAATGAAATCAACTAGAGAAGTTATTTTTGGAAGGAGAGCTACCGGAAAAGCTTGGAGTGCACGTCAGGAAAGAAGGAAGGTGTCCACGAGGGTGGGGGCGCCCCCCCTAGGGCGCGCCCCCTGCCTCGTGGCCCCCCCAAAGCTCCACCGACGTACTTCTTTCATCCATATATACCCACGTACCCTAAAACTTCCGAAGAACAGAATAGATCGGGAGTTCCGCTGCCGCAAGCCTCTGTAGCCACCAAAAACCAATCAGGACCCTGTTCCGGCACCCTGCCAGAGGGGGGGAACCGTCACCGGTGGCCATCTTCATCATCCCGGCGCTCTCCATGACGAGGAGGGAGTAGTTCACCCTCGGGGCTGAGGGTATGTACTAGTAGCTATGTGTTTGATCTCTCTCTCTCGTGTTCTTGATTTGGCACGATCTTGATGTATCGCGAGCTTTGCTATTATAGTTGGATCTTATGTTGCTTCTCCCCCTCTACTCTCTTGTAATGAATTGAGTTTTCCCCTTGAAGTAATCTTATCGGATTGAGTCTTTAAAGATTTGAGATCACTTGATGTATGTCTTGCCATGCGTATCTGTGGTGACAATGGGATATCACGTGATTCACATGATGTATGTTTTGGTGATCAACTTGCAGGTTCCACCCATGAACCTATGCATAGGGCTTAGCACATATTTTCGTCTTGATTCTCCCGTAGAAACTTTGGGGCACTCTTCGTGGTTCTATGTGTTGGTTGAATAGATGAATCTGAGATTGTGTGATGCATATCGTATAATCATATCCACAGATACTTGAGGTGACATTGGAGTATCTAGGTGACATTAGGGTTTTGGTTGATTTGTGTCTTAAGGTGTTATTCTAGTACAAACTCTAGGGCTGTTTGTGACACTTATAGGAATAGCCCAACAGATTGATTGGAAAGAATAACTTTGAGGTGGTTTCGTACCCTACCATAATCTCTTCGTTTGCTCTCCACTATTAGTGACTTTGGAGTGACTCTTTGTTGCATGTTGAGGGATAGTTATATGATCCAATTATGTTATTATTGTTGAGAGAATTTGCACTAGTGAAAGTATGAACCCTAGGCCTTGTTTCCTATCATTGCAATACCATTTACGCTCACTTTTACCACTTGTTACCTTGTTGTTTTTATTTTTTCAGATTACAAAAACCTATATCTACCATCCATATTGCACTTGTATCACCATCTCTTCGCCGTACTAGTGCACCTATACAATTTACCATTGTATCGGGTGTGTTGGGGACACACGAGACTCTTTGTTATTTGGTTGCAGGGTTGCTTGAGAGAGACCATCTTCATCCTACGCCTTCTACGGATTGATAAACCTTAGGTCATCCACTTGAGGGAAATTTGCTACTGTCCTACAAACCTCTGCACTTGGAGGCCCAACAACATCTACAAGAAGAAGGTTGCGTAGTAGACATCAATCACTAGTTTCAAGTAAAAGGGCAATGGAAAGAAAGGGAACTTCAAGAAGAATGGCAAGCAAGTTTCCACTCCCGTGAAGAATCCCAAAGCTAGACCTAAGCCTGAAACTGAGTGCTTCTACTGCGAAGGGAATGGTCACTGGAAGCGGAACTACCCCAAATAATTAGCGAATAAGAAGGATGGCAAAGTGAACAAAGGTATATTTGATATACATGTTATTGATGTGTACTTTACTAGTGTTCATAGTAACCCCAGGGTATTTGATACCGGTTCAGTTGCTGAGATTAGTAATTCGAAACAGGAGTTGCAAAATGAATAAAGACTAGTTAAGGTCGAGGTGACGATGTGTGTTGGAAGTGATTCCAAGGTTGGTAAGATCACCATCACACACTCCCTCTACCTTTGGGATCAGTGTTGGACCTAAAATAAATGATATTTGGTGTTTGCGTTGAGCATGAATATGATTGGATCATGTTTATTGCGATACAGTTATTCATTTAAGTCAGAGAATAATTGTTGTTCTGTTTACATGAATAAAACCTTCTATGGTCATACACCCAATGTAAATGGTTTATTGAATCTCGATCGTAGTGATACACATATTCATAATATTGATGCTAAAAGATGCAAATTTGATAATGATAGTGCAACATATTTGTGGCACTGTCATTTAGGTCATATTGGTGTAAAGCGCATGAAGAAACTCCATGCGGATGGACTTTTGGAATCACTTGATTATGAATCATTTGATGCTTGCGAACCATGCCTCATGGGCAAGATGACTAAAACTTCGTTCTCCAGAACAATGGAGCGACCTACTGACTTATTGGAAATAATACATACCGATGTATGCCGTCCAATGAGTGTTGAGGCTCGCGGCGGGTATCGTTATTTTCTAACCTTCACAGATGATTTGAGACGATATGGGTATATCTACTTAATGAAACACAAGTCTGAAACATTTGAAAAGTTCAAAGAATTTCAGAGTGAAGTGGAGAATCATCGTAACAAGAAAATAAAGTTTCTACGATCTGATCGCGAATATTTTGAAACTCATGTTGAGAAGACATATTGGCCTGAACTGCTCAATCCGAACTGCCTCTTCTTTCTTTGGCAACAACGTAATCATGCCAAAGTTAAGATGAAACAATTCTAAATAACCGCTAAAGAAATCTTGAACCACAGGCATAAGATCATCCTTAATAATATGCCAACATTTCCTATTGAATTCCGCGGGAAACCCATCTGGACCCGGTGCTTTATTCGGTTTCATTTGTGAAATTGCATCTAGAACCTCTTTCTCAGTAAACGGTGCAGATATAATATCATTCTCCTCCGACCGAAGCTGAGGGATATCTCCAATAACAGACTCATTAAGGGACACCGTGCTCGCTTCCGGAGGCTTGAAAAGTTGTTTATAATAATTAGAGATATATGCTTTCAAATTCTCATGACCCACAATTGTCCCTTTGTCCTGTTCAAGCTGTAGTATTTTCTTCTTCCTATGTTTCCCATTCGCAATCATGTGAAAAAATTGTGTATTGTCATCCCCTTGGACAACCTTAAGCACCTTACCATGCAATGCCCATTTGATCTCCTCTTCTCTAAGAAGAGCTCGTATGCGTTGCTCGGCTTCAGATTTCAAGCTATGCTCGGCTACATTAAATTTGTTTAATTCTGCTTTTAATCCAGAGCATCTATTAACTGGGTGAGTCACTCTTTTTCTTATTTGTATATCACACTCTCGTTTCTGGCCCAACCCCATAAGAATTGTCTCAGATGTCTAATTTTGTTTTGCCATCTCTCAATACTTGATCATCCACTAACAGGCTTCGCCCATTCTCGTGCAATTATCTCCATGAAGTTTTGTTTCTCGAACTAACCTAGTTCGAAGGAGAAAGCGTTCTTGTTCCCAATATGGGTTGCGTCTCCCGAGTCCACTAGTAATGGTATGTGGTCTGAGATCGCCCTCTGCATCGCATGCACCGACACTAATGGGTGCTTTTGTTCCCATTCCACACTAGCGAGCACCGTATCCAACTTCTCATATGTTGGAGTGGGCAACGTATTGGCCCATGTAAACTTCCTACATGTGAGTTCAATCTCTCTCAAACTAAGACTCTTTCAACAGTTGTATCCACTTTTAAATAGCTGTATTTCAATGGCTACAAAATTACAAAACATGAATTGGGATGCTGTTAAGCCTGTTGCAATTAACAGTTGTGTCCATTTTTTAATCCATCCCTTTGCTACCGTGCTACTCTTTTGCAATGAAGATATCACTACAGATGCTGCTGTTTTATTACCATTTGCTATTTTTGGTGGATGTTAACCCTGTTGTAGTTAACATTGGCTTTCCATGTACTTACACAGGACTACAATGGGCGATGTTGATGTTTGCCGTCGAGGTTAGCTGCATCACATGTCTTATACACCATCTATTCCTAAATATAAGTATTTTCAGAGATTCAATATAGACTACATAAGAAGCAAAATGAGTGAATCTAGATTCTAATCTAAACTACATCCATAATTCTATATACATCTGTATGTAGTTCATATTGAAATCTCTAAAAATACGTGTACTTAGGAATGTAGGTAGTTGTATATTATATCATTTGTGCAATCTCAGTTTAGGTTCTAGCATTTACTGGTTGCTTGTAGGTACATATATGAGTGGTACTGATCCATGCTTCGATCCCTTTTGCGTATGGGGCAATGAGATATTCATGAACAAGCATCAAGTGAGGAAACTAAGAAAGATTGTTAGGCGAAAAACGGGTGATGGGAATTAAGCTCTTTATTTACACTTTGTCCAAGACAACAGTGAACTTTAGGATGGTAAGTAATGTGTTGCCTTTCCCCCCTGCCCACAACAAGTTACTCTATTAGACCTCAGTATCTGATATTTTTCTCTTTTCAGTGGTTTTCGAAGCTATTTACTGATGATTACCTTGCAAACTACATGACCGAAGTGGAGGCAACTAAGGTTAAAGTATATAATTCATGCTACCATGATAATGCTCTAGAAGTCTTCCTGAAGGCAGTGAAGGATGGGCGGGAGCACTACAAGAAATATGTCAACTTATGACCACCACTATTGGTCACTGAAAGGTCATAAATTTCCATTTATGACCTTTTTGTGACCAAAAACATAAGGTCAAAAGCTGGGCGTCGTAAACTGACTATAGCGACCTTTCTTCTGGAATGGTCGCAAATGTTTATGACCAAAATAAGTCCGCTGTGGCGTTTTGGTCACTAGCAACCTCCCCAGGCCACGTAGGCATCCAGCGTGGCAAGATGATGTGGCACAAGATTCAGCCCGGTCCAATTCAGTTTTCTACATGGGCCTAGCCCATTAATTCAGCCTTTCTATATTTTTTTCTATCAATTTTTGGTCGACTTCATGGGCCTGGCCCAACATTGCAGCCTTTTTTATTATTGGGCCTTGGCCTTTTCGTCTAAATAATTATAATTTCCTTTTTTTATTAAATGGGTCCACCAGTCAGATGGGTCCCAGTTGTCAGGTTTGGGTCTGGTAAGTGAGTCCCATCTATCAGGCTCATATTCTTCATATTTCAACTAGTATTTAACTTGGCAGACAAAAGCACACATAATACTTCAAATAAGAGCAACCAGATCACGTTGCCAATACATATGACCATGTGTAATACAGTACTTTACAAGATCTACATGTGTAACGAGCTCTACAAGTGTGATACAATACTGCTTTACAAGAAAATGACGACATGCCGGACTCGCTGGACAACCATAGTCAAGGCTGGGAACAAACAAAACGGCAACATGGCTTCCTCTGTCAGGGCTGCCGATGCTGCTCCTTCCCCGCCGCCGCCGCACAGGTGAATTTCCTGCACAAGTGAAATTGGACTGAATCTGTAAACTTGTTTATACTCCTGGACTGTGTTTGGAATGAATTTGGAGTACAAGGAAACCAAAACAATATCTGGACTGTGTTTGGACTAAATTTGGAGTACTCCTGGACTGAATTTGGACTGAATTTAACTGAAACAATGATCAGGACAATGAACAATACACAAAACATTATAGTCCATAACCATATGTGACGGACGGTACCCCAACATTACACAAAGGATGGTCAATGATCAAGACTAGTGTGCAATGATATATACCTTTGGTGACCGGGCTAGAATAATGGACCATAGCCTGAGGATCACGACGTTCGTCGTCTTGACGTACTCGTGCACCTTCTTCATGATGTGTTGTGCCTCCACTATACTCTCCATCGTCATCTTGTCCGAGGACTTGTCGATGATCACCTCTGAGCATATCTCACCTATCTTTCTCTGCTTGGCCCGGACCATCGCGCCCACCGCTAGTAGCAAGGATGCTGCCAGTGCATAACCGACCCACTCGCTGCAATAGAAAAGATGAAACTTGCATATTATTCCAAGTCCCATTTTCAACTTGAGTACACACAAATATGTAACCAGGATTCAATGAAAATGATGCTTATAATCTTAATGATGCACTAAGCAGACTAACGGAAATATATATGGGAGGTATTCAGAAACATGTTTAATGGAAATATCCAGCTTGGAGATATTCAGAAGCATGATACTCATAAGCATGCTGAATTAATCACATTTTTGTTCTAAAAAATGGAGAGAATAGATGTGCCTCATGAGTAATCCTATGAGATAACTAGAAGAAAAACAGTGAAGGGAATCTGTAGTATAATTCGTTCGGAACAATACTCAAGCCAGTCAGGTTAAGCAACATATGCATGAGTTTCATCTTTAGGATTAATAGAACAGGACAGATAAATTAATGTTTTTCTGAAACTATAAGAGACATAGCAGCACACATAATGTAACTATTCAAGTTTTCAACTATAAGAGACTATAGACTGTCAAATAAAGAACATCAGTTATAGAACTCTGTATCAGGTAGGCAGTAAGCATGCTTAAAAATCACATGGACATACCTATGCATATTTCCCATACTACATAAGTACTAAACAAACTAACAAGTGCTCACTTGAAAACCTTCCATGCACATGATAGTAGCTCTTCCCTCATGTCATAGAAAAAACATTTGCCAAGTAACATCATACTGCTGTTCACATACAGCGAGAGAACCTTCCATGCAAACTCCCATTGTTTTAACCCACGGGAGAAAAGAAAGGTCCTTATCATCAGGTCCAAAAGAAGCAGAAACATTCGAACAACTAGAGAAACACAGTACAGCAGCAAAAGCATTGAAAGAGCAGCAGGCTTGGACTGACACATGTCATATCTTATAAACTTAGGCAAGTGCTCTCAGGTTATCCCTAACATCATGCACTAGCTTGGGTAATTAACATCAAACAATACATATCAGTACAAGGCTAGGCAAGATAATAAAGACTTGGGAAAAGATAGCAGAGTTATAAAAAATGATATGTGCCCTTAAAGAGAGGGCAGTGTCAAGTGCGGCCACAGACATAGGCATTAGCTGCACCCACGACCCCTGGACACTCTCACAGCCGAAGAGGAGGTGCCTTGCATATGGTCTCCTTCGAGTCTGCAAGAGAAAGAACAAGGTGAAGGTCAGTACGCATCAAGGATGCTGCTATTCTGGGTTAAGCTAAGTCAAGGGCATAAGAGATTTTAGTAAAAAAAACATGTGAACATCTTATACAAACTATCATCATTTATAAAATATAAAAAACAAATATGCAAATAGTTGTACAATGGTTGAGTGCTCATCTTATATTATAGCAGGCAATAGCATTTAGCCATAACCATTACTAAATTCTGCCATAAAATCAACATCAAATTGTATTGAACAGCCGCATCAAATTCAGTTTGGAGCCCAATCCTGAGTAGGGCTGTAAGAATCATAAGACAATTTCGACAGCGAAGTGGATCGCTAAATACTAGTATTAGAGTATCCAGTACAAGCATCTGTTAGATGCATAGTTTGTTTATCTCATGCAGCAGTGCAATGTGCAACATAGATTACGAGTGGTAAGACAAATTGGTACTGAATTGAAAGCAATCAGTCAGTTCAGTACATGTGCGCAAACTCGTTTTTCAGTTAGAAGCTCGCTGCCCTAAACAGTCAGGTAGTGCAGTTTTTTAACTGAACCAAATTCAGTTTAGAGAACAGCCGCAGAAATCCAAAAACAGGATCACTGGACCGAGTAAACTGAAACTGCATAGCCGTCTAGTTTAGAGAACTAAAACTTAGCTAAATGAATTATTTACACTGCTAAATGAATTATTTAATCAAATGATTATTCACACTGCTAAATGAATTCCCTGTGTACACCCTTCAATATTAAATGATGATTGTACATGACAAAAACAAACACCGGTAAGGTGGAAGATATGAAGATCAAATCACAATTAATAACAGTACCAATAGGCAAAGATATGAAGAAGCAAAGTATAGAGAATTGTCAGACATCAGAATGCACGGCCACCGTTCCACAACAAACATCCCACTGCAACTGCAGTTACCGGTGGCTTCAGGATCAGGGACACAAAAAACATACAGCAGCAGCAGCAACATCTCAAGTTCAATAACTTGCTGCCTTGCTGCCCAACCTGCTAGCTAAGCTAGTATAGACATGAACAAGGGGTATTACACACAACAGACTGACTGACACATGAAACTAGACGGCATCAAGAGTTCACTTACTTCATTACTAGGTGAGAAGGGAGGGGGTAAAAAGTACAGCCTCATTCGCACTTTCAGGGGCAAGGAACGGGAAGTAGGGAACAAATATTTTTGCAGAGGGGGAGAGGGAGAGGGGGCACTCACCGACGATGGCCTGGCAGTAGGCCTGGACCACGGCCCTGCCGACGACGGCGCCGCCCATGACGAGGAGTTGCCCGAGGAGCCGTCCGGCCTACGGAATCACCCATCAGGAGAGAGAATCAGCCACGCCGACGCGGTTAGGGATCAAATCGAGAGACGGATCGAAAGTCCGGCGCACGTACCATCTCGCCCTGGTTCCGCTCCTCCCCTCCCCTCCTCTCCGGCGGCGGCGGAAACCCTAGACGGGCGGGCGCGATTCTTGTGGGAGACGCGGGGCCCGTGAGGGGGCGGGGGCCACGAGGGTGAGGCTGTTAGGTGGTGAGAGGGGCTTGACGCCGGCAGCAGCGGTGACGGCGGCGGCGAATCGCTCTCTGGCTGGCCGGTGGCTGAGACGGATTTGGCGTGGGCGAGTTGTGGGGGGAGGAGGAGGAGGAGGAGAGTCCGGGCCACGGCGGCGCCCCTCTCTCCGTTGCGGCGGTGCCTCTCTCTCAGTCTGGGGAGAAGGGGGCGGGGGCGGAGGCAGCGGCGGGAGTGGATCGGGGGAGAGGCGAGAGGGGGCGGCGATGATGGATCTGGGGAGGGGATAGGGTTTGGGTGGTTGGGCTGCCCCGGGGGTGGGGGTTCTTTTTCTTTCTTTCTATTTTTTCTTTAGATAAATGGGATGGATAGATGGATGGATGGATGCCATGTCATCGATCCATGGCACAAACATTTCAACCAATAAGAACAAAGCTTATGTAATTGTGTTTTTCTATTTGTTTCTCTTGTATTTTTTGCACGAGGGTGCATTTTGAAATGGCATAAATTGTTCAAAATATATCATACTTTGCATCAGAGTGCATCTTGGAATGGCAAACAATGTTGTCTAAGGAATTTTCCATTTTATTTACACGGAAAATTCATTTTCCATTTTTCGAGTGCCCGAAATGAGGTTTTTTTGTGAAGGACCTACCATATATTTGTTGCAAAATTATATCAAATTAGTTTTCTAAAATACTAGGACATATTTAATGCACAATTGACCAAATGGTTGAGTGTAAAAAGTTTTGATCCACCTCTCGTGAAAAAGACAAATTCCCGCCGATTCAGTAGGAAGCGGGTTAAATTTGAACTATAGCTACCTCGTAGTTTACTCTTTATTTTTTCCAAAAATCATTTCAAGGTACATAAGTATCTATTTAATCAGAGAAACACCAAAAAAATTCAAGATTCAACCACTAGCTAGGAACGGTCATTCCCGCCGTTTTGACCGCATTTTCAAACGGGCATAAAAAATTCAAAAAAAAACCAAAAAATTGGAAAACCTTCGCATTGTGTCATTATATGTGACCAAGTTACCAGCAAAAATTATAAACTTGTAATACGGTGATTATTTTTAAAAAATGTTCTCACAAACGAGCTATCAAGTGTGAAGATGCATGGCTTTCAACCCAAATGCTCAAACTTATGGCCACATTCATGGCATAGTTTGTTCAAATGATCTCATATTGTGCACAAGAGTGCATATTGGAATGGCAAACAATTTTGTCTAAGGAAGTTTTCATTTTCGTTGGACGGAAAATTCATTTTCCATTTTTCGAGTGCCCGAAAGGAGGTTTTTTTGTGAAGGAACTACCAAATAATTGTTGCAAAATTGGACCAAATCATTTTTATAAAATACTAGGCCATATTTAATGCACAATTGTCAAAATGGTTGGGTGTAAAATATTTTGATCCACCTCTCGTGAAAAAGACAAATTTCCGCCAATTCAGTTGGAAGCGGGTCAAATTTGAACTGCAGCTGCCTCATAGTTTGCTATTTATTTTTTCCAAAAATCATTTCTAGTTACATAAGGACCTATTTAATCAGAGAAACACCAACAAAATTCCAAGATTCAACCACTAGCTAGGAACGGTCATTCCCGCCGTTTTGACCGCATTTTGAAATGGGCATAACAAATTCAAAAAAAATCAAAAAATTGGGAAACCTTCGCATTGTGTCATCATATGTGGCCAAGTTCCTAGTAAAAATAACAAACTTGTAATACGGCAATTATTATAAAAAAGTGTTCTCAGAAACGAGCTATCATGTGTGGAGATCAATGGCTTTCAAGTCAAATGATCAATCTTATGGCCACATTCATGGCATAGTTTGTTCAAATGATCTCATATTGTGCACAAGAGTGCATATTAGAATGGCAAACAATGTTGTCTAAGGAAGTTTTCATTTTCGTTGGACGAAAAAACCATTTTCCATTTTTCGAGTGTCCGAAAGGAGGTTTTTTTGTGAAGGAACTATCAAATAATTGTTGCAAAATTGGACCAAATCATTTTTATAAAATACTAGGCCATATTTAATGCACAATTGACAAAATGGTTGGGTGTAAAATATTTTGATCCACCTCTCGTGAAAAAGACAAATTTCCGCCGATTCAGTTGGAAGCGGGTCAAATTTGAACTGCAGCTGCCTCATAGTTTGCTATTTATTTTTTCCAAAAATCATTTCTAGTTACATAAGGACCTATTTAATCATAAATACATGGTTTGGTGGCGATACGTCAAGGTTTGGGCGGTGGCCGAGGGCCCCAACTCTAGAGCGCGTAAACTCGCATGCCCGTCGCGTGGTCACCGCGTGACCGTAATGTTGCCATGTGTTCTGGGCGGCCTAGGCATGTCTAGTGGGTTGGTCACTCCCCAGGTTGGTGATAGAAAGAAAATTACAACATAAGATTCTCACGAGGAGACCAATCGATGCTCAAACATGAATTAGCAACCAAGTGTTTGATTAGCGGTACGGGAAATGCACATGGCCAATGGGCGTGAGTTTTGGATGACGATGATCATCTACTAAGAAGAATGTCTTCACAAATTTTTAGCTCAAAAGGAGGATCCTAGGTGGTACTTGCTTTGCAAAGTACCACGCTGGACAAAAATATGAATGTTGAAGCTGGGCTCAAAATAATGAATGGAGTGAGCTGAAATTTTGTGGAGGATGGTTATTTGAACATAGGAAAGCATTGTAGAAAATTGATACCATTTGGACATGCCAAAGTAGTACTTCCTTCACAATGCTCTTCTATGGACAGAAACTTGGGAAAACTAGTGAGAGAGATTGGATGAATGAAATGAGCTCAAAATTGGTGTAGGTAAGTTACTTAGGTATGGTAATGCGCTGGTAAATTTTCAGATCATTTGGGTAAGCATAGCTAGTACTTACTTCACAAAGCTTCTCTCAAGGTAGAAACTTTGGAAATTTCCCGAGAAAGATTTACTAGGAAAATTGAGCTGAATATTAGCATGTGGCAATGATTTGGGTATGGAAGAGTGCCCGAAAAGTTTGAGGGTAATAGGAGGGGTATATATAACACTTGCTTTGCAACGTGCCAATTTGGCCATAAAATATAAATTGAACCTGGGCTCACATAGATGATTTGACTGAGCTGCAATTTGGAGGAGGGTGATAATTTGGGCATATGAAGGAACTGTATAAATTTCATGTCATTTAGAGATATAAAAAAGGTACTTCCTTCACAATACTTCTAGGTGGACAAAAACTATGGAAATTTGCCGAGGAAGATTTGCTAGGAAAATGGAGCTGAATTTTGTCATGCGGTAATGATTTGGATAGGAAAGAGTGCCCAAAAATTCAGAGGGCAATCAAGAATATATAAATAGCACTTCCTTCATAAAGTGTTGTTGTGAACAGAATAGGAAAATGAATATTGTTGAATTAGTTTTGAACTAGGCAAGGAAGGATTTTTACATATTTGATGAAGATATGCCCCAAAGAATTTATGAGATTTTTTTGGGAATTTTGGGAATGATAGAAATATAGGTTGCTTCACAACCTAGGGCAAAAACTGCCACATGGACATGACACATAGGCAAAACTGATGAGATGGCGCCTAGTCATCACAACCCACCACAATCTACAAGGCTATGACCATCTATATTGGTCATTAACAACTAGAAATAAGGCAGCGGACTAGCACTGTTTGCTTTGTGACCATTTCGTGTAAGGAAATTACGACCTTTCTGACCAAAATGGTCGCAATGGTTTAGGGTTTGGAGCCCCCTGAACAGCTTTTGACCAATTGGTCTAAAATGATCATAAATTTATGACCAATTCTTCGAGGGTCACTGATAGAAGGTCATAAGTTGACATATTTCTTGTAGTGGAGATCGTCACAAGGGGTTGGACAAAAGTTGTTCGTGCCTATGGCATGCAGGAAGGCACATTATGGGCATTCCGCTTCTTCAACACCATCGGTAGTCAAAATGATTTACACTTGTCTCTTCCCCTTTACCGCCTGTAAATATTGTGGTTCATCATAGTTAATTGATGTCTAATCCTGTAATTACTGAACATATTGTACTGACAATTTTATTTATGGATTCGTTGTTGAACCATTGTACTGAAAATTTGAATTGCATTCATATTTCAAAATTTCCAATTCGAATAATAAATTATAGGCAAAAATAAAAATATACAGGAGCGAATAAAATAATGTGCACATGGTTAGAAAGAAAATAGCGTGTGCGATGAAAAAAAAGAGAACAGACGATTCTTTGACGTGAAACGTTTGTGATGCCCGACGGACGCACACACAGTTTCGTCTCATATGCATGTGTGACTCATGGTAATACGGCAAACGTTTCAAACCAGTGTGCGTGTGTGATAGGAATACCAATCGCACACGGTTATGAAAATGGACACATTGGCGTTAGTAAGGCACCGCACACATTTTATATTCTTGAACCATGTGCGATAACGTACCTATCACAAAAATATCGGCAGATTAAATGTTGATGTCCACCTTTTTCACACGACTATAGCGGCGTAATCGTTTGGGATGTCTCTGTGATCAGAAACGTAACATCGATATGTAACGTGTGGGACTAGGGCGGCTTCTCATACGTTTATTCTATGGCGATCGTTAGTAGCTGCTCGCCCATCCCCGACGTTTTCTGGGTCATGTGGGAAGGACCCCCCTATCGCCCACACTCACTTGGCAACGGTTATAAATGTCATCGCGGAAAGGGGTTAAAAACCGTTTGTATAGCACCTTACAGTACCAGTGCCTTCTCACATATATGGTGGACATTCTTCCTCCATGATTCTTTGACTGTCATGTAAGGAGCCCCAAGATACTTAAAGTCAACCCAAAATGTGGTTTAATTCTCTTTCTGGCTAATCAAAGGCACTTGATATTTCCTACATATTCTAGCACAAGTCATGCTAAAATTCAGGGGGGAAATCCGGCATGACCTTTGCTAAAATAGGACATATCGAGCGCCTAAAATTTGCTGGAATGAAAATTAATCAACATTCCAGCAAAACATAGGCCACTCGGAGGTGTTCCCTGCAAAATGCATCCATGCATCCATTTTGTCGGATTTTTTGAAAATCAATAATGAAACAAAACTGCAACAATCAATAATGCATCCATGCATCCATCCATCTAACCAACCATTCTAGCAAACATACATACATCTACATATATATTAAAAGAAAATAAACCAAAAACTAAACATAAAGGAGATGGAAGGTGCTCATGGTGGGGGGACGGGACCGAGCGGGTGATGCAACACGAGAAATCCTAGATAGTCCAATGATTAAAAATTATATCATCAATATAAAAAACAATTTTATATTCTATTACTACATTTTTACTTAAAGGCATTTGGTTTAGAAGACCTAAATTTAACGAACATTTTCGATTTTGCTACTCTATTAGAAACTTACTCTTCTATTCAAAAGACCTAACATCTATCCATCCATCCACCTATATATCCAAGCATTACTAAAAAACCTAGTTCCATCCATCTGTCTATCCATCTATCTATCTGTCTATCTATGTACCCATTAATTTATGCAATGCAGGAGGGAGGGAGGGAGGGAGGTGGGAGGGAGGGAAAGGGTCAGAGAAGACATACCGGGGGGAGACAGCGGCAGCGGGCGAAAGCAGTAGTGGGCGACAGCATCAGTGGGTGATGGCAGCAGCGGGCGGCGGCGGTGGAGCAAGACAATGCGTGGGTGACGCGGGGGGGGGGGGGGGGGGGGGGGGGATGGTGAGGACCGAGAGAGTGGAGAGGGAGAGGGAGGCCGTGTGTGCAGAGAAGATAAGGTGGTATTAACAATAGCGCGGGGAAGCAACCAACGCTGTTGCTAGGCCATTTAGCTATAGCGCGGGTCTATAGCCCACACTGCTACTAAATGGGGCTGGTGAGTTGGGCTCGGGCTGGCCACAGTAGCAGCGTGTGTGGTAGCCCGCCCTACTGGTAATTGCCTTAGCAGTAGCGTGGGCTCATGACCAACGCTGCTATTACGGGTAGCCCCCGTGAGTGAGGAGGGGACCATTTAGCAGCAGCAGGGGACCGCGAGCGGGCGCTACTACTACACACTTACTTGTAGCACTCGTATAGGCCCCGCACTACTTCTATATAGTAGTAGTGTTGCACCTTAACCCGTGCTACTGGTAAGGTTCTACCTATAAAGTTTTTCCTAGTAGTGACAGGCAAGGCAGTGATTTAAAACTCCGTCACAAAAAGGGGTTAAAAACCGTTTGTATAGCAGGTCGCTGCACTAGTGTTGGTATTCATTCAATATTTTGATAATATGTATCTTGTTCTTCCTCTAGTGGTGTCGTTTGCACATCAACTACATGACACTTCACTGTACTTGGCCTAGGGGAAGGCATTGGGGATTAATAATATTCCTAAATAGCAATGTGCCAATGTGAAATTACTAAAATTGCCATCCTTTTTGAATAATAATGTTCCTAAATTTGCCTTGTTCCCATTTCAAAATTTCAACATGTGCCATGATTTTAGAGAACAACTTCCTATTTTTTCCTTGTGCAATTTCATTATTTAAACTATGATAATTTTATACAATAAATCATGGTAGTTGTATTGTAGGTAGCATGTAATACATATTATTTAGACCATGCAATTTTGTTAACTAATCCATGGTAGTTTTATTGTAGGTATCGTGACACTTCTCTTATTTATATCATGAAAATTTCATTTGTAGGACCATGGTAGTTTTATTGTAGTTAGCAGGACACTTTTATTTTTTAAAGAGTGGCAAGTTTATCAATTACACCATGATAGTAGTATTCTACGTAGCATGGCACTTTTATTGTTTAGATCATGACAATTTGTTATTTAGACTTTGGAAATTTATTATTTAGACCTTGGCATTTTTATTGATTAGACCATGGAAAATTATTTTGCCATAGGTGCCATGCGAATTATTATTTGCGTTTAATGCGACATATTCTTCTTGCCATAATAAATTAATTGTATATACCTTTGTCAATAATTCATACAAAACCATGGCCAGATAATGGTATTTTTATTAGTTAAGGCATGCCATTTTTCGTTATTTTAGAGCATGACATTTTTAGTTATTTCATAAAAATATATAATATATTTTTTGGATCTTTGTAGTTTTATTACATATATCATGGCAATTTTTGTGTTTGTGTAGCTATTCAAAACATGGTTGAAATACCAGTTTTAAAGACCTGCCAGTGCGTCATAGGAAACACGCTTTTCTTGACCTAACTGGAAGGGGGAGGGGGGGGGGGGGGCGCGCTGGGGGGTTTTTTCGGGGGGGGGGGGGGGGGGGGGGGGGGGGGGGGGGTCGCGCTGAGGGACTTCTTCCAACGAACGATTTCGTTTGGTGGATCGTTACTCCACTAGCGAAGGAATCGTTCGCTAGGGAGAACCAACCGCTATTGAAATATTCATGGGATTTTTCGAATGTGGGAACAGAAGATAAAAAACCCCACAAGATTAGAGTTTTTGATCTCCTCTTGTCTTGTAGGATTAAGAACTAATTAGTGGAATTTGGATGAAAGAGTTAATAATAACACATGAGAACTAAATAAACTCAGACAAGGTTGGAGTGGACGGATATTTCTAAAGGACTCCAACCATAAAAATCAAACAAACATCCCATGAAATTTCTTTGAGTCAAAGGAGGCCCCTGAAATTCGGATATCTATTACTACCTATGCAAAACATTTCACCGATTCCTTTACTTATGACTTTTAGAAGTTGAGATATATTTAGCATCTATTTTTTTCTCACCAAATAGTTTGCATGTGAGTTTTGAAAAGTTTGAATATATACGTTATATTAAATAATTATAAATATGAAACTAGATTCATTGAGTGGAGTCCGTAACTAACATTCAATGGAAAATTAGCTAGGGCTAGTTAGACTAAACTACAGTAGATGTTGAGAATAGTAATTAACACGCGTATTATTATTTTTCCTCGTGAGTTTGTGAACATAAAAAGGGTGACATCGATTTTCTAACAAAAATAATAATCAATAGTAATCATCTCGGCCGCTAGCCGGCCATTGGATTAGATTGAATTCAAACATACCACCACCGCGTCATCCACAAATCAAATTAAATGACGATGGAATGGGATGCATAGATAGCATCTTCTCCAATTAAATAAAATTGAAGTGAGAAAAGAAAACATGATTTATGTAGAAAGATTGGCAAGAAAGAAAAAGAAAGGGAAACAAGGAAAAAAAAGGATCATCGATGGCGATCGGACGGGCGCCCCGGCAGCAGTAGTAGTGATGATCCCATGCATCGTCGGCACGCCTTTACTTTTGTTTTGTTTGGTGATGATGATGATGATGATGATAAGGTAAGATAATGACGATGGAATGGGGTGGATATATGAGTATCTAGAAGCATTTCCGGTGGACGATGGATGGTCCGGATTCGTCGTACTCGGCCTTGGCGATCCACATCTGCTGGAAGGTGCTGAGGGAGGCGAGGATGGAGCCTCCGATCCACACACTGTACTTCCTCTCGGGCGGGGCGACGACCTTGATCTTCATGGAGCTGGGCGCGAGGGCGGTGATCTCCTTGCTCATCCTGTCGGCGATGCCGGTGAACATGGTGGTGCCACCACTGAGGACGATGTTGCCGTAGAGGTCCTTCCTGATGTCCACATCACACTTCATGATGGAGTTGTAGGTGGTCTCGTGGATCCCCGCGGCTTCCATCCCGATGAAGGATGGCTGGAAGAGCACCTCCGGGCAGCGGAAGCGCTCGGCGCCGATGGTGATGACCTGGCCGTCGGGCAGCTCGTAGCTCTTCTCCACGGAGGAGCTGGTCTTGGAGGTCTCCATCTCCTGGTCGTAGTCGAGGGCGATGTAGGAGAGCTTCTCCTTCATGTCGCGGACGATTTCGCGCTCCGCCGTGGTGGTGAAGGAGTAGCCGCGCTCCGTGAGGATCTTCATGAGGTGGTCGGTGAGGTCGCGTCCGGCGAGGTCGAGACGGAGGATGGCGTGGGGCAGCGCGTACCCCTCGTAGATGGGCACCGTGTGGCTCACACCGTCACCGGAGTCGAGCACGATACCTTGCAAATGTTTTTTTTTCGATCATCATGATCACGGTGGACACGATGAATGAAAGAAAGAAACGAGAAGAAGATGTAATGCGTACGTACCGGTGGTTCGCCCGGAGGCGTAGAGGGAGAGCACGGCCTGGATGGCGACGTACATGGCGGGGGTGTTGAAGGTCTCGAACATGATCTGGGTCATCTTCTCACGGTTGGCCTTGGGGTTGAGGGGCGCCTCGGTGAGCAGGACGGGATGCTCCTCGGGGGCCACGCGGAGCTCGTTGTAGAAGGTGTGATGCCAGATCTTCTCCATGTCGTCCCAGTTGGAGACGATGCCGTGCTCGATGGGGTACTTGAGGGTGAGGATACCACGCTTGGACTGCGCCTCGTCGCCCACGTACGCGTCCTTCTGCCCCATGCCCACCATGACCCCCGTGTGCCGCGGCCGCCCCACGATGCTGGGGAACACCGCCCGGGGCGCGTCGT
Source organism: Triticum urartu (assembly GCF_003073215.2). Classification (NCBI taxonomy): domain Eukaryota; kingdom Viridiplantae; phylum Streptophyta; class Magnoliopsida; order Poales; family Poaceae; genus Triticum; species Triticum urartu. The sequence continues at coordinate 4,689,179 of NC_053026.1, read as the reverse complement.
CGCCGGCGAACCCGGCCTTCACCATACCTGTCCCGTTGTCGCACACCAGCGGCTGGATGTCCTCGCCGTCGGCCATCTTCGATCTCTTCTTCTTCCTCCTCCTCTCTTGTTGTTGATTCTTGTTTGTGGTTGCTTCTTGGATCTAACACAAGGGAGTACCTCCTTCTGTGAAGGATGGATCCGAGGCAGGTAATATTTATGGGGTGTGGAAGCGGAGGCCCGCACTCGTCGCGCGCGCATCGCCTCCATGGAAGAGGGTCCTCAGCCTCACAAATCCATGCATCACCACGGGACTCTCTTTTAACTTTTTCCTTCTTCTCTTTTCTTTTGAGCAGTTCCATGCATACGCTTTTCACCTCCACACCAACAAATTCATGCATGCATATGGTTTTCTCATCCACGAGTAGTATGCATATGCATGGTTTTCTTCTCTACAAGTCGTCTCTGCGTTGCTAGCTACGGGCTATAATGCATATATAAATAAATTAAACAAATGATTAAAGTCGTCTTTAAAGTCGGACGTGCTCAGATATCAAATGGGCACCTAGTAGGCTCCCCAAAATTCAACAGTTTGTACAATCCGGTCTTCCCAAATACAAATCATATGCGAGGGAGAAATGTAGTTGTCCGGACTATCTGCCATGTTATCTCCAACACGCAGGCCTAACACAAAAAAAACCACCCCATGATGCACTCTTTTCCTGTCGGACCCTCCCCTTCGCGTTCGGTTTCCGCCATAGCGGGACACCCTTCTTAAAAGTTTGCTTCGACACGCCCCTCTTACAAGTTTGCACGGGTCTTAAAGTCGCTTAAAAGGGGCATTCTCGTACATTTATGATCTACTAATTCTAATTCATATTCTCCCAATTAATAAAACAAGAGATCAGAACAATATAATCTTTTTGATTGAAGGGGTAAGTCTAATCTCCACCTTTAATTTGCATCGAAATATTCAAACTTTTCTACTCCCTCCATTCTAATATACAAAGCCTAATTCGTTTTTTGAGGACGGCTTTGACCATTGATAAGATTACTAATATATGAGATGTATGAAATGTTTCCTGTTGTAGCAGGACATTTTTCGCCGGTGCTATATCCTTTAAAACCAGATGACGTCCACCTCATCTTCGCCGTGCGTTGCAACAGGGACATTTTTTCATATTTACAATATAATAGTGTGGGTTAAACTACACATACTATTGTAACAAAACAAAGAATAACTATAGAGATCATTCTCAAATGTCCATTCAACTTTGCAAATGCAAGCAGTAAAATGTCATCTTTTTTAGGCTTTCTAATTGTATAACAACAACTGCCAATATTTTTCTCTCATTTGTCATATCTCGCATCTATTAAGTGTTTGCAACGCCTTGAGTTCAACATGGCAATGCCATGATGAAACGCCATCATATGTCTCCTGAATTCTACAACTGGTGAAACGAAAAAAAAAACGCACACACACACGCTCACACACACACACACACACACACACACACACACTGACGTGGGAGGCGTGTGGCAATCGTTTCGTCGGCGCCAACCAACACCACATCAACATCCCTGCCTTCGTTAGCGACGACTCATTTTCTTCTTCCTCCTTCCTCACCAGCTTTAGTTCTCGTTCCTATTTATTTTCTAGAATACTCTCTCTTTCTTGTTTCACTTATAATTTTCTGGAAGACTCTTTCCTTCTCCAACACCATGAAACACTTGGCAGCTTTAGTTCTTTTTCCTTCATATTCTTATAACACTCTTCCTTTCTACTATAGCATGAACCACCTGGCCGATGTAGTGTCGTGTTGTCCTCGCCCGTGAACATTTCGGCAACCATCAACGTGTGGACATCCTGTAGAGCATGGTCGTCATCTATCTTAGTGAATGCTTGGTCGTCCATGTCACGAGCGCATGGTGGTCGTTGTCCATGTTGGCAAGCAGTGCTATACCATGTCGCTGAGAGCATGTTGACCATCCTTGCCCGCAAGCTCTTTCAAGATGATTTGGCACAATTAAATGTCTGCTAAATTAATTAATTACACAAGTAATTAAATGCCTACCTAACTCTCTGTGTGCCTAATTAACTACCAACCAAATCAATTAATTATGCCTAATTAGGAAAATCCCTGCTTCTAAATATTTGTAGGCATAATTAAATGTCTGCCTAATTAATTAATTTCATTAATGAATCAGATTCCAAATTGATTCGGTGCAAAAAAAATCATATTTTAAATGGACCTAATCAATTGCATATGTAACTAAATGTCTAGCTAATTAGTTGCATTAACGGTTTGATCTCCAAATTGATTTGTGCTTGATTTCCAAATTATTTTCTTATGAATGGCTGCTACGAACGATGACTACCTAAAAATTCTCTTTGATAATATAGATATTACGCATTTGATGTGCCTCTTGCAATGGATTCATTTATGCAAGGCCTACAGAGTATTGTAGATACATTTACCTAACGAATTTCTTGATGATTGAATGGACACACTTAATTTGAGGATGTAGATTGTCTGGCTCTCTGTATGACTGACAAGAAATATAATATGACGGTGTCCACAAACGCTTGTACATGGCGGTCCGACGACCTGCCTGCCACCACGGAGGTGGGAGTGTGTAGGAAGAAAAACCCAGCATGGAGGGGTGGTGGTGGAAGGTGAAAGCGAAAATAAACCATGTGTAACAGCCTACCAACTCATATTTAATAGTAGAGATGTATGAGATTTTAAGATAAAAAGTATATATGTGATTTGGTAAGATAAAATAGGATATGTTATTTTTGTTGTATTAGAAAAATTGTGATTGTCCTTTAATAGTAAAATAATGATAACAATAAATGGTAGGACTTTGAGGAATATCTTATTTTGTTTTGGATGGCTATCGAGAAAAATCTTATATACGTCTTTTAGTAAGGTGATCTCACATATATGATGTGATTTCTGAATTCTTAATTACCTATTATTTACGTGATCAAATTGAATCAACACCCGCCGGAGTAAGCATGAAACAAGACCCCCCCCCCTTTAATGAGATTTAGTTTTTAATGGGAGGGAAAAAATAAACGGGTGATGGGAGGCGCGACGAAAAAACATCCTCGCATCCCTCGCTACATGGCAATTCATGACATTCATGAGCACCCACTGAAGGCGCTCATGCTCTATCCAAAAGTGAGCTAGCTTAACTTCTTTTTCATTCTGATTGGACCATTTCCGCAACATTGAAACACTTCTCAAAAGTGGTCCTGCGATGATGAGTTGGTTAGGTTAATGTTGATGACATGGTCTAACCAATAAAATGTCTTGCTACCTACTACCTGCCTCCTGGTTTATTACCCCCCCCCCCCCTTGTATTTTGGGTCAGACTTTGCCCTTTGCAAGTGTCTTGTTACCTATAAAAAAATTATCATGGTCTAACAAATGAAATTGTCATTGTCTAAATAAGAAAAGTGTCAATCTACCTACAATAAAACTACCATGGATTAATTAACAAAATTACATAGTCTAAATAATAAAAGTGTCATGCTACTAAAACACTTTTTCAACAATTTGACGTGGCAAATTAGCTCTACTAGTAGAATGCCCGTGCGTTGCCACGGGCATTTAGATATTTTGCTGGAGTTATATGTAAAAATAATGCATTCTAAAATTTCACATGTATAAAAAAGATAACTAGTAACAATCTGATAATGATTAAAATCCACTTCAGTTGAGATAATGTTTGAAACAAAAAAACAATTTAACGATATATGCATAGAGAGCAATGATCCAGCTAATAATCTGTGAGGAATTAAGATCTACTTGATGTGCTTAAAATATTCTCATATAGTATCAGGAATGTTGTTTTTAGCTTCATTCGCATGATACTTGAGCAAGTATAATAAAAACTTCTTCCTCGACTCATAACGGTGAAAGAACGATAATCACACTGAAAGTAAAAATCTTGTGGGATAATTTTTATAAATTTTTTTGGGTTTTGTTGTGGGCTATCATCGCTTGCACATCTTTTTGTTCTGTAAAACTTGATGAATTTTTGTCCTCTCCAACAACATCGCCTCGGAACCGTTGCCGATGGAGAAAAAAAATCAAACGTCGACAAAATCCATCTCCATCTCTCACATATTATGCAAAACTGAACATGTATAGAAATACAACTTTTGAGTATTTTATATCATGTGCAACACACATACAGATAAAAAACAATTATTTGTATATGCACCTCTACTGGTTTTTTAAAACTCGTTGAGTTTTCAATCCGGTCCATCATCATTACGCCAGTGCCCATGTCAACTGATGTTTTAAAGCATCATTCAAATCTATCTGTTTTCATATTTGACCTGCAAAATTGAAAAATGTTAACAAATATTTGAATTAAAATTAAATATGACGCTATGTAAAATATATATCCATTGGTCAGCTGCTAGATGTGAGCGCTGACCTTTTAAACTGACAGACCGGGGGTTGAACTCTGGGAGGTCGAATCCTCCTGTTCCTCAGTAGCTCAGTGGTAGAGCGGTCGACTGTTAACTGACTGGTCGGTGACATAGTTCTTTTTAGTAGAGCAAGTAAATGGCATCCTAATTTTAATTAATTATAGCCCACCTAATCAATTGTTGATGATTATTGTCAGAATTTACTATTTAGGGGGTGTGATATTTTTCACTCTACACAAAATATGTTACAGTACTATGTTACTCTAATAACCAACAGCCACTTTTCCTTGGACGCTCTCACCCACCACTACTAGGAAAAACCTTATACACAAGAGCTTACCAGTAGCGCTGTTGAGAAGGCAGCGCTGCTACTAAATAGCAGTAGCGCTTGGGAAAAAAGAGCGCTGCTACTATGCACATAGCAGTAGCGCTATAGTTATAAAACCCGCTACTACTATAATTGCCAGACCGTTGGCGGCAGGCTAGGTATATTAGTAGCGTCCATACGCAAAAAGCGCTACTGCTCTTCTACTTAGTAGTAGTGCTTTCCCCAAACCAGCACTACAACTAAGGGTGCCAGACTGTTGCCGGCAGGCTAGGTATACTAGTAGTGCCCATACGTAAAAAGCGCTACTGCTATTGTACTTAGTAGTAGCGCTTTCCCCCAACCAGCGCTACTACTAAGGCCACCTTATCCAACCGGCGCCCGCGCGCATCCTCACTCTCACCCTCACACTCTCACTCTCCCTCCGCCGCGCGCCGTCGCCGCCGTCACCCACCAGCGCCCCCAAGGTCCCTCCATCCTCCTCCCTCTACTCGTCCCTCCGGCGGCCCCCTCCTCCTCCTCCCTCCGGTGCCCCCCTCCTCCTTCTCTCTCCTCCTCCTCCCTCCTCCTCAACCTCCTCCTCCCTCCTCCTCCTCCTCCCTCCAGCGGGCCCCTCCTCCTGCCTCTCCGATGGCCCTCCTCTCTCCCTCCTCCTCCTCCCTCCTCCCCCTCCCTCCTACTACTCTCTCCTCCTCCTCCCTCTTCCTCCCCCTCTCTTCCTCCCTCCTCCTCCTCCTCCATTTTGTAAATAAAATAAGAAATTTGAATAGAATAAAATATGAAATTGAAAAAAAGTAAATGTAGGTCTTTTGAATAGAATAAGAAATTTTTAGAAAATTTGAATAAGTAAATTTGAATAGAATAAAATATCAAATTGAAAAGAATAAGTAAATGTAGGTCTTTTGAATAGAATAGGAAATTTTTAGAAAATTTGAATAAGTAAATTTGAATAGAATAAAATATGAAATTGAAAAAAATGTAGGTGTTTTGAATAGAATAGGAAAATTTTAGAAAATTTGAATAAGTAAATTTGAATAGAATAAAGTATGAAATTTAAAAGAATTAAGTAAATGTAGGTCTTTTGAATAGAATAGGAAATTTTTAGATTTTTTTAGTAAATGTAGGTTTTTGTTTATATTTTTTTTAGACATAGGGTTTCACTAAGTCCTACAATGAAGATAATAATGTTTTTGTTTATATTTTGTTTTTGCAGAAATCAAGGAGCCCCTACCAGTTAGATGTAGCGCCTTACTGGTAGCGCTCGTACAAGTGCTACTACTAGCTATAAAATAAGAGCTACTACTAGGGTTTTCCCTAGTAGTGCACGAAAACCCCTCACTCGCATCTCGTTCTCCCCTCCACAACGTTGGCGGTGGCATGTCCCGGCCACCACCCCTCCCCGCCCACCGCTGCCTCCCATCCCCTCCACTGTGATGTGGCACTCCTTGCCACAGTTATCGAGAGGAACACCGGATTTGGTGAGCAGCCGGAGCCGCGTCATTGATTTGTTCATCCCAGGCCGATTTCCGCTGCCGAGGGCAACCGCGTCTGTGTCTCCTAGGAGGTGAGCAGCCGGAGCCGCATCATTCATCTGTTCTCTTAGACTATTGCAACTGATTTAAAATAGATACATAGAGGGGGTTATCCATAGCTGGAGGTTATCAGGGAATTATGTAGGTTCTTAGGGGTATTCATAACTTGGCTCAGGTTAAACTGGTGTTCCACTCACTACTAGGAAAAGGCTAATTAGTGGCGCACCTGTTTTGGCCATTAATGGCGCACTACAGGTGCGCCACTATTATCACGCCACTAGTAACAAAATAGTAATGGCGCACCTATAGTGCGCCATTACTATCTGACTTAGTAATGGCGCACCACATAGAAGTGCGCCATTACTAACAATTTTTTTTTCAGAATTTTTTTTCATTTTTTTGTTTTTTCCTTAATCTCGGGTCACTATAGCTTAATGGCGCACCTATAGTGCACCATTACTATGCCTATCTGGTGTGCCATTACTACCTGACTTAGTAATGGCGCACCACATAGAAGTGTGCCATTACTAACAATTTTTTTCAGATTTTTTTCGTTTTTTCCTTAATCTCGGGTCACTATGGCTTAATCTCGGGTCAATATGCTTAATCTCAAGTCAAATCGCACTTTGTGGTCAAACTTCCCAGAAGCTCACCCATCCTCACACTACTCCAGCCCGAGCACGCTTAACTTCGCAGTTCTATCCAACCCCATCACTAGCTCACTTCACAGGCACTTGTTAATATATCTATCATATCAATCCTATTAAACCTTGTTGATGTCTAGGATTTTGTTCATGTTCATGAGTGTGATGAAATTTTGAAAAAATATTTCAAACTTCCCGGTCATATTACGTATCATATTTTGAAAAAAATTCCAAATTTTTTTTGAAGCCAATTTTTTTTTCTGTTACTAGTGGCGCACCTAGCAAATGGTGCGCCACTAGTAAGTTTGAATTATTTTCGTTTTCCCTCCTCTAGATCTTAAAAGCCCCATATCTTTCGTTCTGTTAGGTTTTTGGGGATTTTGAAGATGGTCAACGGGATTCCCCCTGTTGAATTCGGATGTAACTTTTCGAGTAGATGATTTTTCATATAAAAAACTTTTTAATCCGAATTCGTATGCAAAAGTTATGCCCATTTTACTAAATTCTAGAGAGATTTTGCAAATAAAGTCGAAATTCATATTTGTAAACTTTCCCAACAACTAGACCACATATCACATGGGAAACTTATTTTGTTTTATTTTTTTGACATTTCCTTCATTTTCTTTTATTTTTATTAAACTGAAAAGGCGGTCCACGGGGGGTGCATTTAGCACCAGGGTTACTAATGGCGCACCTAGTGTGTGGTGCGTCATTAGTAGTTTTGAAGAAAAAAAATTGTTAGTAGTGGCGCACCATGGGATAGTGCGCCATTACTAGTTAAAACTAGTAATGGCGCACTGTCCACTGGTGCGCCACTACTAACATTTTTTTTATTTTTTTTTCAAAACTACTAATGGCGCACGGTGGGTGTGGTGCGCCATTACTATGTCAACTAGTAATGGCGTACTATCCCTTGGTGCGCGACTATTAATAATTTTTTTAATTTTTTTAAAACTACTAATGGCGCACCACACACCAGGTGCGCCATTAGTAATATGTCAATAATGGCGCACCTGTATCTGGTGCGCCACTGCTATATAGCAGTGGCGCACCACATAGATGGTGCGCCATTAATGTCCATATTAGCTATAGCCCTTTTCCTAGTAGTGACTTGTGCATTATATTCACTACTTACTATGATAAAAGTTGATCAACGCCCTGTTTCTCACAGATGTGGTATGTTTAAATCAATTTCAATGTTCTCGTAGTACCGGTTTATTTGTTTAGTACATGCTTGATGAATATAAGCACACTATCTATTGCCTTACATTTGCTCTTCTCCATTCACAGCTTCTCTTCTTAGTGGGAGGAAACTGCTCAGAGACAGTTGGTCATGTATACAGGAGCAAGTGCAGTAGTGATACTATTATAAGTTCCCCTTTGAACGTATTAATTAGCTTACATAATTATTTTCCACAAGAAGATAATAACTTAATTATGGTAGTGTTTGCACACACACGCACTACTGGAAATTGTGTGTATACGTTGGGTGTCATGGTCTTCGCTGAGAGCCAAACCACAAGCACTCAGCTAAGTAAGAGACGTCGAGCGTGACTCTCGGCAAAAGGAGCATCTCGGCAAACACATGATAATGCCGAGAGTAGGCCTCGCAAAAAGGCAATAATCGGCAAAGGCACTATTTGCCGAGAGCCAAGTGCCCACCACACGGCAAAGTTTTGCCACGTGGCACATCCGGCGGCGGATAATGGCACGGTCACGGTTGCAAGTCTTTTCCGAGAGTGGCTCTCGACACAGATTTAGTCCCACCTCGCCTACCGACAAGAAGAAAGTGTTGGGAAACGTCGCATGCAATTTCAAAAAAAATCCTACGCTCACGCAAGATCTATCTAGGAGATGCATAGCAACGACAAGGGGAGAGTGTGTCTATGTACCCTCGTAGCCAAAAGCGAAAGCGTTTGACAATGCGGTTGATGTAGTCAAACTTTTTCTCATTCCGACCAACCAAGCACCGAACGTACGACACCTCTGAGTTCTGCACACGTGCAGCTCGATGACGTCCCTCGAACTATTGATCCAGTAAAGTGTCGAGGGAGAGTTTCCTCAGCATGACGGCGTGGTGACAGTGATGGTGAAGTGATCCGCGCAGGGCTTCGCCCACTACGACAATATGACCGGAGGCGTAAACTGTGGAGGGGGGCGCCACACATGGCTAGGAATCAATGTTGTGTGTTCTAGCGGTGCCCCCTCCTCATATATATAGGTTGGAGGGGAGGAGAGGCAGCCAAGGGGGCGCCCCAAGTAGGAGGAATCCTACTTGGGCGCCTCCCAATTCGGCCTCCCCCCTTCCATATTCATCCGGAGGGGGGAGGAAGGAGGAGGGAGGAGAGAAAGAAGGGGGAGGCCGAATTGCTCCCCTTCCTTTCTCCCTTCCCCTCTTTCCTTCCCCCCTTATTTTGGCCTACATGGGGCGCACCAGCCCCCTAGAGGCTGGTCTGTCCCCTTCTCGGCCCATTAGGCCCATGTAGTTGCCGAGGGGATCTCCGGAACCCCTTCCAGTGACCCGATATGTACCCGGTACCCCCGGAACACTTCTGGTGTCCAAATATCATCGTCCAATATATGAAACTTTTCCTCTTGACCATTTCGAGACTCCTCGTCATGTCCGTGATCTCATCCAGGACTCCGAACAATATTGGGCCACCAAATCACATAACTCATATAATACAAAATTGTCATCGAACGTTAAGCGTATGGACCCTACGGGTTCGAGAACTATGTAAACATGACCGAGACACCTCTCCGGTCAATAACCAACAGCGGAACCTAGATGCTCATATTGGTTCCTCCATATTCTATGAAGATCTTTATCAGTCGTACCGTAATGACAACATACATTATTCCCTTTGTCATCGGTATGTTACTTGTCCGAGATTCGATTGTCGGTATCTTCATACCTAGTTCAATATCATTACCGGAAAGTCTCTTTGCTCGTTCCGTAATGCATCATCCCGCAACTAACTCATTAGTCACATTGCTTGCAAGGCTTATTATGATGTGCATTACCGAGAGGGCCCAGAGATACCTCTCCGATACTCAGAGTGACAAATCCTAATCTCAATCTATGCCAACCCAACAAACACCTTTGGAGATACCTGTAGAGCATCTTTATAATCACCCAGTTACTTTGTGACTTTTGATAGAACACAATGTATTCCTCTGGTATCCGGGAGTTGCATAATCTCATAGTCGAAGGAATATGTATTTGACATGAAGAAAGCAATAGCAATAAAACTGAACGATCAACATGCTAAGCTAACGGATGGGTCTTGTCCATCACATCATTCTCCTAATGATGTGATCCCATTCATCAAATGAAAACACATGTCCATGGTTAGGAAACTTAACCATCTTTGATTAATGAGCTAGTCTAGTAGAGGCATACTAGGGACACGGTGTTTTGTCTATATATCCACACATGTATCAAGTTTCAGATTAATACAATTCTAGCATTGATAATAAACATTTATCATGATATAAGGAAATATAAAATAATAACTTTATTATTGCCTCTAGGGCATATTTCCTTCGGTCTTCCACTTGCACTAGAGTCAATAATCTAGTTCACATCGCCATGTGATTTAACACCAATAGTTCACATCACCATGTGATTAACACCCATAGTTCACATCACCATGTGGCCAACACCCAAAGGGTTTACTAGAGTCAGTAATATAGTTCACATCGCCATGTGATTAACACCCAAAGAGTAGTAAGGTGTGATCATGTTTTTCTTGTGAGAGAGGTTTAGTCAACGGGCCTGCCACATTCAGATCCGTATGTATTTTGCAAATTTCTATGTCTACAATGCTTTGCATGGAGCTACTCTAGCTAAATGCTCCCACTTTCAATATGTATCTAGATCGAGACTCAGGGTCATCCAGATCGGTGTCAAAGCTTGCATCGACGTAACTCTTTACGACGAACTCTTTATCACCTCCATAACCGAGAAATATTTCCTTAGTCCTCTAAGGATAATTTTGACTGTTGTTCAGTGATCTACTCCTAGATCACTATTGTACTCCCTTGCCAAACTCATGGCAAGGTATACAATAGGTCTGGTACACAGCATGGCATACTTTATAGAACCTATGGCTGAGGCATAGACAATGACTTTTGTTCTCTCTCTATCTTCTGCCGTGGTCGGGCTTTGAGTCTTACTCAACTTCACACCTTGCAATATAGGCAAGAACCCTTTCTTTGACTGATCCATATTTTCAACTTCATCAAAATCTTGTCAAGGTATTAGCTATGTGAAAGTCTTATTAAGTGTCTCGATCTATCCCTATAGATCTTGATGACCAATATATAAGTAGCTTCACCGAGGTCTTCCATTGAAAAATTCTTATTCATGTATCCTTTTATGCTATCCAGAAATTCTATATCATTTCCAATCAACAATATGTCATCCACATATAATATCAGAAATTCTATAGAGCTCCCACTCACTTTCTTGTAAATACAGGCTTCACCATAAGTCTGTATAAAACCATATGCTTTGATCACCTTATCAAAGCGTATATTCCAACTCCGAGATGCTTGCACCAGTCCATAGATGGATCGCTGGAGTTTGCACACTTTGTTAGTACCTTTAGGATCGGCAAAACCTTCTGGTTGCATCATATACAACTCTTCTTTAAGAAATCCATTAAGGAATGCAGTTTTGACATCCATTTGCCAGATTTCATAAAATGTGGCAATTGCTAACATGATTTGGACACACTTAAGCATCGCTACGAGTGAAAAAAATCTCATCATAGTCTACGCCTTGAACTTGTCGAAAACCTTTTGCGACAAGTCGAGCTCTGTAGATAGTAACACTACCATCAGCGTCCGTTTTCCTCTTGAAGATCCATTTATTCTCAATGGCTTTCCGATCATCGGGCAAGTCCACCAAAGTCCACACTTTGTTCTTATACATGGATCCTATCTCAGATTTCATGGCCTCAAGCCATTTATCGGAATCTGGGCTCATCATCGCTTCCTCTAGTTTGTAGGTTCGTCATTGGTCTAGTAACATGACTTCCAGAATAGGATTACCGTACCACTCTGGTGCGGATCGTTCTCTGGTTGACCTACGAGGTTCGGTGTCGGTTCAATATCCGGCGTATCTCATAGTAGGGGTCCTAAGCTAGGCGTCTTGGAGCGATGGTAACATAGACACGGGGCTTTACCTAGCTTCGGGCTCTCTTGAAGAGATAATACCGTACATGCTACTTTTGATTGTATTCATATGGGTGTAGTACAGAGTACATGTATCTACCATGAGATTGTAGTAATGAGTATGAGATTGTCTATTGACTAGTCTAGCCTCGGTTTATATAAGACACCGGAGGCCTAGGGTCTTAGGAGAGTCCTTCTCTTGGGCGCCAAGTCTTGTGGAGTCTTCCTTGTATGCGGCAGGGGCTATCCGAACTGGCCCATGAATGAGCCGCCATGGGTGTCCTCGGCCCGATCCAGCTGGTCGGGAGACGACATGGTGAGTACCCCCTAGTCCAGGACACCGTCAGTAGCCCCCTGAACCGGTCTTCAAGTCGGGGATGCTCCTCGATTCTTCCGAACTAATGTTCATCTTTAGTCGTCGGTCTTGAAAACTGGTTCAACAAATCTTTCCATCTTCGATCTTGAGGATCGCCAAAGTGAATCCGAAGAGTTTACACATCGGGTATCCAAGGTGCCCCTTTAAGTTCTCGGCCTTTACCAATGCCTTGCTATTTTTTACACCACACCTCGGGTTTGAAGTTGTTCCCGTGCAGCGGTGTCCTCTTGCATCCGAGCTCCAACACCGGACTGCATTTGAGGTATCTTTTGCAGCCGAGTACCAACGCCGGACCGCTTCCAAGCTCTAACGCCGGAATGTATTCGAAGAGTCTTGTTACATCCGAGCTCCAATGCCGGACTACATCCGAGCTCCAACACCGGACTATGTCCAAGTTCCAACGTCGGACTGTATTCGAGCTCAGAACGCCAAACTATGTCCAAGATCCAACGCTGGACTATATCTGAGGTGTCGTAGCTCACCTTGGTTCAAAAAAGTTGAAGGAGTTTGAAGGGAGTTAGCCGAGCTTAGTGCCGGAAAGGCCCTCTATAGAGCCAGCCGCTTGCATCCGAGCTTTATGCCGAACTGCTTCCAAGATGACGCACCACCTCGGGCTTGGGCTGATTGTTTGCGGATGCAATTTACTTACTGACAAGATATGTAGCCAGTAGCCCTCAAGGTGTGTGTCGGCCTAAAATTCCGAGATGCACTTAGCCGAGTACCAACTCCGGACCGCTTCCAAGCTCTAACGCCGGAATGTATTCGAAGAGTCTTGTTACATCCGAGCTCCAATGCCGGACTACATCCGAGCTCCAACACCGGACTATGTCCAAGTTCCAACGCCGGACTGTATTCGAGCTCAGAACGCCAAACTATGTCCAAGATCCAACGCTGGACTATATCTGAGGTGTCGTAGCTCACCTTGGTTCAAAAAAGTTGAAGGAGTTTGAAGGGAGTTAGCCGAGCTTAGTGCCGGAAAGGCCCTCTGTAGGGCCAGCCGCTTGCATCCGAGCTTTATGCCGAACTGCTTCCAAGATGACGCACCACCTTGGGCTTGGGCTGATTGTTTGCGGATGCAATTTACTTACTGACAAGATATGTAGCCAGTAGCCCTGAAGGTGTGTGTCGGCCTAAAATTCCGAGATGCACTTTAGAGGAGGTAGTGATCGGCGGACGGACCCTTGAGAGAGGGTTTTGAGAAGTCGCCGTAATATACTAGCTTGATGCCGGATAGGTCCATATGGTACCTATTGTTGTCCGAAGACACGTTTGCGCATAGTTCGGTCAAGCCGAACACTGAGCACTTTGAATTTTCTGCATTGAATAGGCAACGTAGTAGCCCCCGAGACACTGGTCGGGTGGCAACACCAGATCAGGGGATCGATGTACCCCTTTAATATTTGTAAATGATAAGCACGAAGCCCAATAGCCCTCGAGCCTTAATGTGGGCACGGGTGGCTGAATTAAGGATCGATATCCAGAGTAAAATCACAAATTATGTGTAATGATTCTATGTATCCAATTACTTTACATCATTAATGCTCGGATCCGCATTGTACAAAACTTCGTTGACCGACCATCAGCTTCAACCTCCTCAGCCAGCAACCGAGGAGTGTTTGTCCTACTTTATAAAGCCTTTACAAGGGCAAAGGTTTATGACAAACAAGGCAATCTGGCCATACAGTTTTATAAACAAAGGTACGCGGAGAGATATGTTATATTACTATTTAATGTAAGAAACATCTTCCAAAGAAAATAGTCCCGCTATCAGTTCCTTTCCTTGGGTCAGCATGCTGACCATGATCATGAAACCTCAACTCCGATCAATGTGGGAGGAAAATATTGAGGATTTAGTTTGGGTAAAGTTCCTGAACTATGTGGTCTATAGCGAACCTAAATTTCACTTCCGTCGTTGCCGACCAATTATATCCTTTAAGATCGCTAGCTTTCGGCTTCACCCAATCTGAGGTGCTAACTCAAATGACCCGGTAGTAACAATCATAGAGGTGCTTCCTTTACCGCCTAGCCGAACAATCGGGAACGTAGGTGTAAGAACAGGAGCCAGGCAACCCAGCTTGGCCAAAATCTTAAGTCAATTGATGCATATTTATGGCTTTATATAACGATGATTATAGAAGGCAACCCTCGTATATTAAATACAAATGCCGATGATATGTTTATTTTGACTCCGTTGCAACCGTTTATCAGTTGAAAGTGGCCCATCGTCGGCTTCCACTCCCTTGTAGATGCTACGCAGGGTGTTTTCGCAACAACAAAATAACCCTTAGCCGACGTCTCGGTGCCCGAAGGCGGTTGTGTTAGCAGAAACGAGGCAATCAGATATGCGGGCTATATAACTTTCACTTAGTCATAGGAGCTTTAAACTAGGGAAGCTAGCTACGAGCCCCCGGTTAGTGTTCGCCGACAGCCGGGGTCAAGATGTAAACACTTCGGCCAATGTTATGAACAGACCGTCATTTAACACGGGGTGACCTCTATCGATCTTTATAGTTTAATACAGTCATCGGATTGCTGACCAGTTTACGCTTATTGTGACAGTCAGTTTTCAGCTTTCTCCACTGAGGCGCTTAACCATGCTAGCTGAAAGCACAATCGCAGTGGTTCTCCCTTTGTGCACCTAGCCAAACAAAGCGGAACATAGGCGGCGAGCACAGGGGCCAGGCAACCCAACTATTGACCGAAGACACAATTCGAAACCGATGCATATATAGCAATATCCGAGAATGTTTTTGCCGAATCTCTAAATGTGTCCGGCGTTGCACTGCGAGACTAATGCTGGAAACACACAAATAGTTTAAAAGTGCCATGGGCTTGGAAAACCAAAAAACTTCAGTAAAAACTGGTCGTCCGAACTAGATAACACTAGTAGAAAACGGGCCATTAGTACCAGTTTGTAAGGGCCTTTAGTGCCGGTTATGGAACCGGCACTAACGTTTCGGCACTAAAGGCCCCCCCCCCTTTAGTACCGGTTCAGCACGAACCGGTGCTAAAGGGGAACCACGTGGCATGAGCCAGCTCTGGGGGCTGGGAGCCCTTTAGTACCGGTTGGTAACACCAACCGGTACTAAATGGTTGTGGGGTTTTGTTTTATTTTGTATTTTTCAATTAAATTTGTGTTATCAATTTAATTTATGATTGTTTTATGTTATAATGAGTTGTAGTCGTCATCATCATCATCATCATCATCGCATATTAATAAATAAATAAACTCTAGCTAGCTAAAAATCATCGTAGTCGTCTAATTACCACTATTTAATCATCATAGTCATTACCGCGCTAGCTATCTAATCATCATCAATGCTAGCTAGCTTAAAGAGGAAACATTCACTTTGTAACAGAAGCAAAGATATCATCAAGTTCAACATAATCGTCACCAAGATCGAAGTTCAGGACACGGACATGAGACAAGTACTAATTAAGAGCATGAACTAGTAGCTACTGATCCTGCTGCTCCCTCTCAGGTAGAATAGCATAGAACATGTATAGCTCTCCTGATTCATCATACTGGAGCATGCAGATGAATCTGTCTCCTAATCTTGGGTTGCGCTTCACCTTACTGCCCCCTAGTACTTCTCTGCGATCGTTAACAATTTTGCTCCAATCTTTCACTATTAAGCATTCTTCGCTTTCAGAAATCCTGAATGCACTCATGTGCAATGTAGGAAATCTTGGTCGTAAGCTAACCATTGACATGCGACCTTTTGTCTCGATCCACTGAGGCACAACTGTCATCGGAAGTCCCTGTTGAACAACATCGTATAGTAATTAATATACTAAGCAATGAAAGTTTAGCTTCAAAAATAATGTATGCAAAAGATGCACTAATTAAGGACAAATATTTAAAATCTTACCATCTTTTGATTATAGATGTGACCGTAGTTCAATACGATCACCATTGGTCGCACGTTTTGAGTACTAACATTTCTAAGTTTAGGAAAAAAATTTGTCTTGACAGTATTAAGATCCTCAAGCCATGAAACATAATGACTTATCTCCTCGCAGTTTAGTTGAGCCCCATGGCAGTAGTAGGTCCTGTCTACCAAGCGCCGGACATGTTTGCTTGAACCGAAATAAGCTGACAATACAAATTAGTTGTCAACTATTTTTGAATAAACTGTATGAAAGACATAAACATATGCATGCATGGTTGAGAAAAACTCACCAAATGGTAGAACTGGAGGCGTTTGCACATCGACCCAGATGTCTATATTACCTTCAATATCATCTTCCGAATGAATATCAAAGGTGATAACCATATCAGGCTCAAATGCATAAGCCTTGCATAGTGCTTGCCAAGTTTTGCATTCAAAATGGGTGTATGTGTCTCCATTATATAATTTGACGTTGAAAGTATACCCATACTCCGTCTTCAAGTAAACTCTCTTTACCTCCATATCATCTATAGCACTAAAACCTATTTTATCCAAGACAAAAATTCTTGCATGGCAGGGGATGCGCTAGTAGAATAGTGAAAATTTAAAATTATAAGTTGAAGCAAATGAAGCATAAGTTTTGCATTCAAATAATAATTGACAAAGTGACTTAGTGTATCAACTTCGAATGTCTCATCCAGCTTGATGCTGAAGCGCGTACCATCAAAAAGGAAATTTTGGTCGCACAGGCCGCGCTGGTCTTCACAGTGTTCGCACAAAATAAAATCTTTTTCGTCGTCAGATGACATTTCCTATGTTCATATAGGTGAAACATTAAACACCTATATCTAGCCAAATATATATTCATCTAACATTTGACATTAATATATCTAACTATATATTCAATTGACATTACTATATATTTACCTTTTCTATCTAATTCATCTAACATTCGACATTAATCTAACATTTATATAAACTCAAAATATATAAAAAATTAAATAAACAGAAAAACTCATTAACAAATAATATTTTAATTAGATCATCAAATCTCATATACCTAAATTTTCTTACTAAAATAAACTAGTTATATTAATTATTCAACTAGTTCTAATCTCATATACCTAAATTTTCTTACTAAAAATAAACTAGTTATATTAATTATTCCACTAGTTCTAATCTCATATACCTAAATTTTCTTACTAAAAATAAACTAGGTATATTAATTATTCAACTAGTTCTAATCTCTAGTTCGACAATTTTTCTATCTAGCTAGCTAATTCATCTAACATTCGACATTAATCTAACATTCGATCATCTAATTAACTTTTTTAAAAAACAGAAAATAAGTAAAAAAAATGTGTGTGTGTATGCATGTGTGTGTGTATATACGTATATGTGTGTACGTATGTGTGTATGTGTGTGTGTATGCGTGTGTGTGTGGTATATGTGTGTGTGTGTGCGGCCCCGTACGCCGCCGCCCCGTACGTACGAGCGGGGGCGCCGGCGTACGGGGCGGGGGCGCCGGTGTGTGTGTGTATGTGTGTGTATGTATGTGTGTGTATGTGTGTACGGGAGCGAGAGAGAGACGTACGGCCACGGCGATGGCGACGGACGGCGGCGGCGTTCGGGGCGGCTGCGCGAGACGACGACGACGACGGGCGGCGGCGGGGACAACGACGATGACGACGGACGACGGGCGGCGACGACGGGATCGAGCGGCGCGCGCGGCGGAGGTTGGAGACGAAGTGGGGATGAAACTGAAATTTTCGTAAGAGCTATATATATAGGATGGGCCTTTAGTACCGGTTGGTGGCTCCAACCGGTACCAAAGGCCTATTTTTGCCAGGCCAAGCGGCGGGAAACGAAGGCTTTTAGTACCGGTTGGAGCCACCAACCGGTACTAAAGGGGGGCCTTTAGTACCGGTTGGAGCCACCAACCGGTACTAAAGGCCTTGCGCTGCCACCCCAAAGTTTAGTCCCACCTCGCCCGGCGAAGGGCAGCCGCACTGGTTTATAAACCCAACCGCGGCTACCTCTTCGAACTCCTCTATATAGCAGGCTTCTGGGCCTAATTAATTAGGGCACGCTGCCCTGTGAGTCTGCTGGCCCTCCTGGGCCTGCATTTGCACACCCTAGGTCTGGTAGACCCACAGGGCAGTGTGCCAACAAATTTGTTATATAGTTTTTTCTTTTCTGCATTACTTATTTTCTTTTATTTATTTTTGAGTAGTTTTTATATAGTTTTTTCTTTTCTGCATTATTTATTTTCTTCTATTTATTTTTGATTAATTTTTTTGTATAGTTTTTTTATTTTCTGCATTATTTATTTTTGTATAGTCCGAAACCCTGATACTCGGAAAGAGTTTGTCCAATTTGTACACGAAGTGCGTCCAGTTTTTGCCGTGACCCTCTCTACTCTTTCGCGCATGCTATGCGGGTGATATGATGATACCATGCCAAGTTTCAACATTTTCAGGATTCATTTTGTAGTGATTTTCAATTTCACGGTCATTTAGCTCTCTAAACAATTAGGTAAATGACTGAAAAACAACAAATGATGTCAGAACATGTTGGAAATTGATGACGCCGCTTTAAATGCTGCATACTGAACACAAAAGAAGTCCGGAGTTTAAATAAGTTATTAAAAATAAAAAAGAGGTGCAATGCTGGTTAATTTGCTTCAAGCCATTCGGAATAGTGTTGACTGCACTGCACATAGCTCAGTGCAATCTATGCTATTCCGCAAGGCTTGATGCTAATCAACATGTAGGTGAGCATTGCAACTCTTCGTCATTGTCTGTGCACTCACGGCTTATAAACCGCTCATACTGCCTCTCTCTTGGCGAAGATCACAAGATAGTTTGGTTAAATTGCATTACTTGTAAGTCCAGTTAACATGGATGCTTATGATGCAAGAGCAATAGCAAAAGTGAAAATTTGGCACAAAAAGGTAGTTGTGTAACTAAAATAGGTAGGAGGAGAGATAGCTCTTATGTCACAAAAAATAAGTTGTATCAAACCTTTTATGTCGGATCTAGAACAAACCAATCGGTATCGCCATCATACAGCCCAACCGTGGCTCGTGATGCATATATATGCATATCAAATGCACGATTGGACGTATGATGGCGAATCCAAATGATTTGTATTCAGTCGATGAACTGGTAGATGTATGCAGTCGATGAACTGGTAGATGTATGTAGTCGATGAACTGAAAGACTTATGCAGGGAAGGCGAGAGGTGGGCTAGCTATATATAGGGTCGTCTGGCTCACAAAGTGATTGTGGTAGTTTCGATCCAACGACTCACATGAGCTAGAAAGAAACACACGATCCGTGTGATTCTTCCTGATTGGTGGGATGCACATTAGTACCCACTCCGGACTCCGAAACCCTGATACTCGGAAAGAGTTTGTCCAGTTTGTACACGAAGTGCGTCCAGTTTTTGCCGTGACCCTCTCTACTCTTTCGCGCATGCTATGCGGGTGATATGATGATACCATGCCAAGTTTCAACATTTTCAGGATTCATTTTGTAGTGATTTTCAATTTCACGGTCATTTAGCTCTCTAAACAATTAGGTAAATGACTGAAAAACAACAAATGATGTCAGAACATGTTGGAAATTGATGACGCCGCTTTAAATGCTGCATACTGAACACAAAAGAAGTCCGGAGTTTAAATAAGTTATTAAAAATAAAAAAGAGGTGCAATGCTGGTTAATTTGCTTCAAGCCATTCGGAATAGTGTAGACTGCACTGCACATAGCTCAGTGCAATCTATGCTATTCCGCAAGGCTTGAAGCTAATCAACAGGTAGGTGAGCATTGCAACTCTTCGTCATTGTCTGTGCACTCACGGCTTATAAACCGCTCATACTGCCTCTCTCTTGGCAAGGTGGGACTAAAAGCAGCTTGCCATAACCACATTAGTACCGGTTCGTGGTAAGAACCGGCACTAAATGGTGATGGTGGGGCCATAGCCTGACCGCAGGCTGATGCAGCCTCTTTAGTACCGGTTCGTGGCATGAACCGGTACTAAAGGTTCGCCACGAACCGGTACTATTGATCGCCGCCACGAACCGGCAGTAATGTACACATTAGTGCCGGCTCTAATTCAAACCGGCACTAATGTGCTTCACGTTTGACCCTTTTTCTACTAGTGTAAGTGTTTGGTGCCAAATCGAAAATTGGTCTTAAAAAATTATGCTTACATGGTGCTTTAACATGACACATTCTATCTCAAGACTTCAAGCGGGTCAGCCTACGGCTTGAACCTCCTATCCCGAAGGCAGAGTACTTCTCATTAGGCCAGTTTAGCAAACTAAACTCTAGCGGCTTTGAGAGAGAAATTAGGCTCCTCAGCTATTGACCACACACTCGCGTCGAAAAAGGGAGTGATAGAAAAAGACTTTACAACGACTAAGAAGAAAAAACTTATTATAAAATTGCTCATGTAAATTTAAGAGCCCCAAGTGACTTGGGTAAAAGAATTTTATGTATAATGATTGTATGTACCGAAGTACTTATATCATATCTATGTTCACCCGAACTTTAAACACGTCTTAACCGACCGTCGGCTTCTCCCTCTTTGGTCAAGGGCCGAAAGGTGTTATGTAATCCAGCTATCGAGAATATCAACGATGTTTCCGATAACCAGGCAATCAGGCCATAAGGCTGTAACATACAAAGCGCGCTCACGGAACTTATGCTATATTACTGACGAAGTGTAAGAAGCATCTTCAAAGAAAATAGTACCCCCACCGATACCTTTCTTCGGTTGCTCATTATTACTATGAGACTTGTGTAATAGATTTTTTTGTACTCATGAGTTCTGTTGTGTGCCGACCATGATGGAAAACAATAAGAGCGCTAGCTTTCAGCTTCACCCAGTCTGAGGTCCGAGCTCGGATGACCCAATCATGACAATCGCAGAGGTGCTCCTTTTACTCCCTAGCCGAATAATCGGGAACGTAGGGGTAAACACAGGAGCAAGGCAACCCAGCTTGCGGAACACTTAAGTCAACATGGTGCATATTGTGGCGTAATACACGAACAAGGAACGAAGCCATAGAAGTATAATCATATGCAAGAGGAAAGGCTTCATAAAAGAAGCCCCCAAGTAAACATGGTATTTGAATTTGTGTGTCACAAACAAAGTTATGACAAGGAATTTTTTCACAAACAACTTTTTGCCAAAAAAGTATAATGCTTAGTCGAACCGAACAAAATTTAAAAATTTAAAACTTTGAGCATGAAAGCGACTTAGCTGGTTAATGTGTTCGGCATTGATGGCGCAGTCGGAGCTTCATGCGGGACAAGGTCCCAGCCCCCGAGCCAGTCCCGAGGTGGCGGAGCGAAGAGCTAGGCACTCTGAAGTAATAACGTAGCACGGCCAATGTGGCTAGGTGGAACCCCTAGTCTGACTGAGACGATGGAGCAGGCCGACAGTATGACGCCGAAGTCCCCGGCATGGGTTAATGAAGTGATGATGAAGCCCCAGTCCGGCCAAGGTGACATGGTACGTCGGTACGCCGAGGTGACAGCGCTGCCGGATCCGGATCATTTATCTATGCACGGAAAATAGTGCAAGCCGGAGATAATAGTAATAATAATAAATTAAAAAAATTAGTTGCATAATTAATAATTTATGCAAAGGGAGTAATAAAAGAAATATGGCCCATGTGCCGAACACTCGATGAGGTAGAGCTCTCTCAACGATGCCGAAGTCCCCGAGGCAACCGAACATGTCGGTATGGCAATTCGACCAACAAGACGATCACGCGGGCCGATTTATGCCGATTGGGACGACGACGTCGGCTTGCCGCAGTGACCGCGTGATGCAGTCGAAGTCGATTACCTACATATGTAAAATAGTGTAGTCCAAAAAAATAAAAAAAATCTTCTACTTAATTGACATAAGTGAAGTAAGTAATTAAAGAAATATGGCCTGAGTGCTGAGGTCGGCCTGGTGGAGCGGCAGCGCGAAGATGTTAGCAGCAGGACACGTGCCGAGGTGATGCCACAACTTGATCAACGTAGGCAGGATGACAACGTCGGCACGCCAAGGTGACTGTGTGACACAATTCGAATTTGTCTGGCAGACCTGTTTGTGGATGCGGTGTCCACCGGACTATTGGAACAAGATAGACCAACACATCGGTCACAGATTAGCGGAACGATTTGTAAACCGGCCGCAGAAACAGTCTACACGGAAAAAATCATGCAAACTAGTAGTACAATATTCTGTGAAATTAATATATACTGTACAGGCATCTAGAAAAATAAAACCTGATGTTTCTGTTGGGTGCAGCGTGGCATAGATATCGATCTAATCTTGCTGAGAACTCTCATACCTATTTGTATTGCCGCCATCGCTCTATACGTGCGCTGCTACGCGTGCGCACATCCGCGTCCAGGCCGTCGGACGCCACACCTCTCT
The DNA here is from genome assembly GCF_003073215.2 of Triticum urartu. Taxonomy (NCBI): domain Eukaryota; kingdom Viridiplantae; phylum Streptophyta; class Magnoliopsida; order Poales; family Poaceae; genus Triticum; species Triticum urartu. Next base: position 4,666,358 of record NC_053026.1, on the reverse strand, counting down.
GCTGCTGCTGCAAAGGCCTCGCCAAGAAGCCAGTCAATTCTGGACTAGCTAAACCATCCCGTGATCGTAGCAATGTCCAAGAAAGAGAATGAAAAATTGATATCCCAAGACGGATTAGTACAGCCAAGAGGAAGGAGCTAAATCAATTAAATATTAAGAACATGTTGAATCTAGCACAAGTAGTACTTTCCTTTTTTAGGGAGTACTTTCCTTTGTTAGTCTATCCCACTTATGCTGTAGCACTTTGCAAGTTCGGCTAGGAGGCCTGTCCTGAGGCACAAAAGCTGCCGCCGTCCGTCCTTGAACTTGAGATTGGATCAAGCCGGTCACTGGACGTACATATTGTCCGCCACCGCGTATGATAAAATCAACAGCTTTTCCTCAGCCCTATCTGCGAGAAAAAAGAAATTGTGCTGGATAGCAGTAAAAATTCGTAAGAACGTGGAACAAATATAACAGAAAAATATCACCTGATCATTCCATCGGTCCGTGATAAACACCTAGCAGGCTCTCAATAAAAGCACCAATGTCAGTTCAATATCCGGCATATCTCGTAGTAGGGGTCCTAAGTTAGGCATATTGGAGCGATGGTAACATAGACACGGGGCTTTACCCAGCTTCGGGCTCTCTCAAAAGATAATACCCTGCATGCTGCTTTTGATTGTATTCGTATGGGTGTAGTACAGAGTACATGTATCTACCACGAGATTGTAGTAATGAATATGAGATTGTCTATTGAGTAACCTGGCCTCGGTTTATATAAGACACCGGAGGCCTAGGGTTTTAGGAGAGTCCTTATCTTGGGCGCCAAGTCTTGTGGAGTCTTCCTTGTATGCGGCAGGGCTGTCCGAACTGGCCCATGAATGAGCCGCCATGGGGGTCCTCGGCCCGATCCAGCTGGTCAGGAGACGACATGGTGAGTACCCCCTAGTCCAGGACATCGTCATTCGGTAGTAACTTGATCTGAAGTTTCATGATCATTATCATTAGCTTCCTCTCTAGTTGGTGTAGGCATCACGGGAACAGTTTTCTGTAATGAGCTACTATCCAATTCGATAGAAGGTACAATTACCTTATCAAGTTCTATTTTCCTCCCACTCACTTGTTTCGAGAAAAACTCCTTCTCTAGAAAGGATCCATTCTTAGCAACAAATATCTTGCCTTCGGATCTGTGATAGAAGGTGTACCCAACAGTTTCTTTTGGGTATCCCATGAAGACACACTTCTCCGATTTGGGTTCGAGCTTATCAGGCTGAAACTTTTCACATAAGCATCGCAAGCCCAAACTTCAAGAAACGACAGCTTAGGTTTCTTGCCAAACCACAGTTCATACGGTGTCGTCTCAACAGATTTAGATGGTGCCCTATTTAACGTGAATGCAGTTGTCTCTAATGCATAACCCCAAAACGATAGTGGTTAGATCGCACCATATCTAATAAAGTACGGTTAGGACGTTCAGACACACCATTACGCTGTGGTGTTCCAGGTGGCGTGAGTTGTGAAACTATTCCACATTGTTTTAAATGAAGGCCAAACTCGTAACTCAAATATTCGCCTCCGCGATCAGATCGTAGAAACTTTATTTTCTTGTTACGATGATTCTCCACTTCACTCACAAATTCTTTGAACTTTTCAAATGTTTCAGACTTGTGTTTCGTTAAGTAGATATACCCATATCTGCTCAAATCGTCTGTGAAGGTCAGAAAATAACGATACCCGCCGTGAGCCTCAACACTCATTGGACCGCAGACATCGGTATGTATCATTTCCAATAAGTCAGTGGTTCGCTCCATTGTTCCGGAGAACGGAGTTTTAGTCATCTTGCCCATGAGGCATGGTTCGCAAGTATCAAATGATTCATAATCAAGTGATTCCGAAAGCTCATCTACATGGAGTTTCTTTATGCGCTTTACACCAATATGACCTAAACGGCAGTGCCACAAGTATGTTGCACTATCATTATCAACTTTGCATCTTTTGGCATCAATATTATGAATATGTGTTTTACTACGACTGAGATTCAATAAACCATTTACATTGGGTGTATGACCATAGAAGGTTTTATTCATGTAAACAGAATAACAATTATTCTCTGAATTAAATGAATAACGGTATTGCCATAAATATGATCCAATCATATTCATGCTTAACGCGGACACCAAATAACATTTATTTAGGTTCAACACTAATCCCGAAGGTAGAGGGAGTATGCGATGTTGATCTTATCAACCTTGGAATCATTTCCAACACACATTATTACCTCACCCTGAACTAGTCTCTATTCATTTTGTAATTTCCTGTTTTGAGTTACTAATCTTCGCAATTGAACCGGTATCAAATACCCAGGGGCTACTATGAACACTAGTAAAATACACATCAATAACATGTATATCAAATATATCTTTGTTCACTTTGCCATCCTTCTTATCCGCCAAGTATTTGGGGTAGTTCCGCTTCAAGTGACCAGTCCCTTTACAGTAGAAGCACTCAGTCTTAGGCTTGGGTCTAGCTTTGGGCTTCTTCCCGGGAGTCGCAACTTGCTTGCCATTCTTCTTGAAGTTCCCTTTCTTTCATTTTGCCCTTTTTTTTGAAACTAGTGGCCTTGTCAACCATCAACACTTGATGCTCTTTCTTGATTTCTACCTTCGCCGATTTCAGAATCGCGAAGAGCTCGGGAATCGTTTTCGTTATCCCTTGCATATTATAGTTCATCACGAAGTTCTAGTAGCTTGGTGATAGTGACTAGAGAACTCTGTCAATCACTATCTTATATGGAAGATTAATTCCCACTTGATTCAAGCGATTGTAGTACCCAGACATTCTGAGTACATGCTCACTGGCTGAGCTATTCTCCTCCATCTTGTAGGCAAAGTAATTGTCAGAGGTCTCATACCTCTCGACATGGGCATGAGTCTGAAATACCAATTTCAACTCTTGGAACATCTCATATGCTCTGTCGCGTTCAAAACGTTTTTGAAGTCCCGGTTCTAAGACGTAAAGCATGGCGCACTAAACAATCAAGTAGTCATCATACCGAGCTTGTCAAACATTCATAACGTCAGCGTCTGCTCCTGCAATAGGTCTGTCACCTAGCGGTGCATCAAGGACATAATTCTTCTGTGTAGCAATGAGGATAATCCTCAGAGCACGGACCCAGTTCGCATCATTGCTACTATCATCTTTCAACTTTTCTCTAGGAACATATAAAAAATATATAGGAGCTATATCGCGAGCTATTGATCTACAACAAAGATATGCAAAAACTATCAGGACTAAGTTCATGATAAATTAAGTTCTATTAATCATATTACTTAAGAACTCCCACTTAGATAGACATCCCTCGAGTCATCTAAATGATTACGTGATCCAAATCAACTAAACCATGTCCGATCATCACATGATATGGAGTAGTCTTCAATGGTGAACGTCTCTATGTTGATCATATCTACTATATGATTCATGTTCGACCTTTCGGTCTCCAGTGTTCCGAGGCCATGTATGTACATGCTAGGCTCGTCAAGTTTAACCCGAGTATTCCGCATGTGCAAAACTGTCTTGCATCCATTGTATGTGAACGTACAGGTTATCACACTTGATCATCACATGGTGCCTTAGCACGACGAACTGTCGCAACGGTGCATACTCAGGGAGAACACTTATACCTTGAAATTTTAGTAAGGTATCATCTTATAATGCTACCGCCGTACTAAGCAAAATAAGATGCATAAAAGAGAAACATCACATGCAATCAAAATATGTGACATGATATTGCATCACCATCGTGTGCCTTTGATCTCTATCTCCAAAGCACCGTCATGATCTCCATCGTTACCGGCTTGACATCTTGATCTCCATCATAGCGTCATGGTCATCTGGCCAACTATTGCTTCTACAACTATCGCTAACGCATAGTGATAAAGTAAAGCAATTACATGGCGTTTGCATTTCATACAATAAAGTGACAACCATAAGGTTCCTGCCAATTGCCGATAACTTTTACAAAACATGATCATCTCATACAATAACGTATATCACATCATGTCTTGACCATATCACATCACAACATGCCCTGCAAACACAAGTTAGACGTCCTCTACTTTGTTGTTGCAAGTTTTACGTGGTTGCTACGGGCTTCTAGTAAGAACCATTCTTACCTACGCATCAAAACCACAACTGTGATTTATCATGTTGGTTTTTTAACCTTCAACAAGGACCGGACGTAGTCAAATTGGATACAACTAAAGTGGGAGAAACAGACACCCGCCAGCCACCTTTATGCAAAACTAGTTGCATGTCTATCGGTGGAACCGGTCTCATGAACGTGGTCATGTAAGGTTGGTCCGGGCCGCTTCATCCAACAATACCGCCGAATCAAAATAAGACGTTAGTGGTAAGAAGTATGACGATCACCGCCCACAAATCTCTGTGTTCTACTCGTGCATATCATCTACGCATAGACCTGGCTCGAATGCCACTGTTGGGAAATGTAACATGCAATTTCAAAAAATATCCTACGCTCACGCAAGATCTATCGAGGAGATGCGTAGCAACGAGAGGGGGAGAGTGTGTCTACGTACTCTCGTAGACCGAAAGTGGAAGCGTTTGACAACGCGGTTGATGTAGTCGAACTTTTTCTCGTTCCGACCGATCAAGCACTGAACGTACGGCACCTCCGAGTTCTGCACACGTTCAGCTCGATGAAGTCCCTCGAACTATTGATCCAGTAAAGTGTCGAGGGAGAGTTTCCTCAGCATGATGGCGTGGTGACGGTGATGGTGAAGTGATCCGCGCAGGGCTTCGCCTAAGCACTACGACAATATGACCCGAGGCGTAAACTGTGGAGGGGGGCGCCACACACGGCTAGGAATCAATGTTGTATGTTCTAGCGGTGGCCCCTCCTCATATATATATATATATATATAGGGTGGGTCTATTATGATAACACCCTTAAGAGTCTTATTCTGATAACACTTTTGCTTATTCTGCTAACACCCCACGCTACGTCCACCTACGAACCGAACCGCCCCAACAAAAACAAAATCCACCCCACCCCCACATCCAGACCTTATCCGTTTCCACCTCCCCCACCCCATCCCGACTACCTTCTTCCTCACCCACGACCCACTCCCCCGACGCCACCAACTACTACGAAGCTCCGACCACCACGACGCCCCGACCACCCCGTCCTCCCAGGCGACGCGGCTCCAATCCACGCCACCTTCTCCTCCGACGGCGCTCCGGTGAAGGATCCAGGCGGCCCTGGTCAAACCGTGCCGCCATGCCCCCCGCAGGCGCCATCCGGGGCACCCGTACCCCCCCTCCCGCGCGCCTGCACCTCACGACGAGGTAGGCCACCCCGACCTCGCCATGGGCGACAAAGCGCCCCTGATGCCCACCTTTCTCTTCCCTCTGGTACCTCGCCCCGCTCCACCTTCATCGCGTAGCAAGAGCACCCCAGCTCCAACTTCCTCCTCCCTCCGCCGCCCAGGACCCACCCTGCCCCAGCAGTCACTTCCTGCCCGACGCCTCAGCACCCCATCCTCTCATCCCCACCCCCATCGAGCCGCTACGATCCACGCTGAAGAGACTGGATGCACATCGCCTGCCTCCGGATCCAAATCAGGTGCTCCCACCCACTCCGCCATCGCCACAACCACCAGCGGCAGTCACCCCCGCAGCTCACTCCTCCCCTACCTGCAGTTCATGGCAGTCACCCCCGCATCTAACTCCTCCCCTACCTGCAGTTCGCCGAATACCGCGCCGGTTGGCAGCCTCATCCCCACGCCACTAGATCACATCAAGGGGTGCTCCACTGGGCTTCTACCGGTGAGGTGGTGGTAGGAGGTCCATCCACATCTGACAACCCTCCGACGACGGATCCAGGCGTCCTGAGGGATCTCGAACGGCCACACCCTCCCCCACGCGGCTCCATCTCGCCACGAGATCGCTGGCTAGGCATCAACGACCTCTAGAAAGAGACGACGAGGCCCCCGTTACGTGTCTACCTACAGTTCCTCTCACCCTCTCCGTGCAGTGCACCCTGGGCGACCGCGCAGTTCATCAACACGGTACGTGCAGCTCCCTGACACCGGTGAGAGCAAACCCCACCCCTATACATAACGGTCATGCAGTACGCTCGTCGTGGCCGTGCAGTTCGCCGGTGACTCCCGATGGAAGAGCAGCGACACCACCCCTCCACAGCGGCGGCATCATGGCCACATGCCTGAGCTCGGATTCAGAGCTCGGATCTGTGGCCGTGCACTTTGGAGTTTTTACCCATTCCAGATATGTAGTGCAGTTTGGAGTTTCTGTGTGTTAAGAAACTTCAGAAATTAAACTCTGACTAAGTTTCTCGAGTGCAAGTAATGTTATTACATTCAGCTTTGGTTATGCATTGGCAGTGCAGTTTATAGCTCATGGTGCTTCAGTGATGAATTGGGCGTAGTGGACAGCAATGTATTTGTGTGTGTGAGTGTGTACCTATATGCCTGTATGGTGTCATTTTTTATAGATTTTTCTCCGTCGCAGACATGTATGCCTGTATGTAATGCGCAGAGTACCAGGTCAACGGAAGATGTAGCCCATGCAGTTCGTATGGTTGTGTGCTGCGGTGAAAATATTTTTCTACTGCCTGATTTTTTTGTATGATTTTTTATCGAAGAGGTTCACTTTTGTCCCACGAAGAGGTTTTCTTTTATCGGTGCAGTGCACTACTCCCATGGTTCAGAGCAGACGGCAATGATGTAAAAAACATGCAACTCACTTCATTCAACATCGACGTTCACTTTGGATAAATGTCGTGGTTCCCTTCCATCATTTCTGCGGTCCTTCTCAATCACAAAAATGTTAGAAAAAAAGACAACAAAAACTCGAAGAAAATTTACGTCCAACAAAAGGAATTATGCAGCTCGCTTGCTCATCTGATGCAGTGCGGTTTTCATTCTGAAGCAGTGCGGTAGGCCGTGTGAAGTTGTTCATCCAATAAGTGCAAAAAACTTGTTATGGAAAGTGAAAAAAATAATGTGGTTCACTTCTTGATAGTGTTGTGGTTCATTTACACCCGACGTGAAGTGCACTCTACTTTCTCGTCCTTGAAAAAATTATGTTCGAATAAAAGAAACCATGCAGTTCTGTTGCCCGTCTGATGCAGTGCGGTTTTCCGTCCGATGCAGTGCGGTTTTCAGTCGGATGAAGTACCCACGTCGATTTGGGTGTCGCAAAAAACTGAGTGTCCGCATTTTGGTAAATTTAAAACTGCTCTTAAACCGTAAGGAATTAGAGAGAGTGTTCTACATGAAAAAAGTTGCGCCTCGTCGATATCTTTCCAACGGCATATCATTTGAATCATTTCAACGACCGGTTTGTAAAAATTTCGCGAAAAAAGGCTGCTGCCACTTGTCGTCTGCCACACGATTTTCAAAATTAACATAAAACTGTAAGGAATCTCAAAACTATTTCTACATGTGAAAGTTGCGCCTTGTCCATAGCTTTCCAACGACATATTACATGCCTCGTTTCGACAAACAGTTAAAAAACTAGAGCAAAAACAGTACCAAAAATTGAAAAAAATTCAAAAAAACAGAATTCCGCGATTTAGTAAATTTGAAACTGCTCTTAAACCGTAAGGAATTAGAGAAAGAAATAGATATGAAAAAGATGCGCCTCAACGATATCTATCCAACGGTGTATCATTTGCTTCATTCCGACAAGCGGTTTAGAAAAAATGCGAAAAAACGCTCGCTGCCACTCGTTGTGGGCTGCCCCATTTTCAAAACTGCTCTTAAACCGTGAGGAATCTCGGAAAGTGTTCAACATGGAGAAGTTGCGCCTAATCCATAGCTTTTCAATGATATATTACATGCCTCGTTCTGACAAACGGTTAAAAAACTAGAGAGAAAACAGTACCAGAAAAAACACTGCGTGCAGTTTTTTGCCACGGGAAGTTCACTCGCCTCATTACTGCAGCACACTTAGTTCAAACAATGACGTGCACTTGCGTTGAGCGTGCAGTGCGGAAGTGTTATCAGAATAGTTATTCTGATAATATTATCAGAATAGACTGGCCGTATATATATTTATATAGGTTGGAGGGGAGGAGAGGCAGCCAAGGGGGCGCCCCAAGTAGGAGGAATCCTACTTGGGCGCCTGCCAATTCGGCCTCCCCCCACCCTTCCATATTCATCCGGAGGGGGAACGAAGGAGGAGGGAGGAGAGAAGGAAGGGGGAGGCCGAATTGCTCCCCGTCCTTTCTCCCTTCCCCTCTTTACTTCCCCCCTTATTTTGGCCTACATGGGGCGCACCAGCCCCCTAGGGGTTGGTATGTCCCCTTCTTGGCCCATTAGGCTCATGTAGTTGCCGAGGGGATCCCCGGAACCCTTTCCGGTGACCCGATATGTACCCGGTACCCCCGAAACACTTCTGGTGTCCAAATATCATCGTCCAATATATTAATCTTTACCTCTCGACCATTTCGAGACTCCTTGTCATGTCCGTGATCTCATCTGGGATTCCGAACAATATTCGGTCACCAAATCACATAACTTATATAATACAAAATTGTCATCGAACGTTAAGCTTGCGAACCCTATGGGTTCGAGAACTATGTAGACATGACCAAGACACCTCGCCGGTCAATAACCAACAGCGGAACCTGGATGCTCATATTGGTTCCTACATATTCTACGAAGATCTTCATCGGTCGTACCGTAATGACAACATACGTTATTCCCTTTGTCATTGGTATGTTACTTGCCCGAGATTCGAACTTCAGTATCTTCATACCTAGTTCAATCTCGTTACCGGCAAGTCTCTTTACTCGTTCGAAAATGCATCATCCCGTAACTAACTCATTAGTCACATTGCTTGCAAGGCTTATTATGATGTGCATTACCGAGGGGGCCCAGAGATACCTCTCCGATACTCGGAGTGACAAATCCTAATCTCGATCTATGCCAACCCAACAAACACCTTCGGACATACCTATAGAGCATCTTTATAATCACCCAGTTACATTCTGACGTTTGATGGCACACAAGGTATTACTCCGGTATCCGGGAGTTGCATAATCTCATAGTCGAAGGAATATGTATTTGACATGAAGAAACCAATAGCAATAAAACTGAACGATCAACATGCTAAGCTAACGGATGGGTCTTGTCCATCACATCATTCTCCTAATGATGTGATCCCGTTCATCAAATGACAACACATGTCCATGTTTAGGAAACATAACCATCTTTGATTAACGAGCTAGTCTAGTAGAGGCTTACTAGGGACACGGTGTTTTGTCTATGTATCCACACATGTGTCAAGTTTCCGGTTAATACAATTCTAGCATGGATAACATCTATCATGATATAAGGAAATATAAAATAATAACTTTATTATTGCCTCCAGGGCATATTTCCTTCAGAAAGACATGTTTAAATAGTTCAATAGTCCAATCGCATTAAGCTTCGGTCTTCATTATTAAGAATATGTATTGTCACTCTGAATCTTCATGTTTCGGACAGAGAAAATTCATATTGATAGTCTGTATTCTAAAAAATGGATGCTGGCATTTTTTATAAATTTATGATCCAACCACACCTTTACCAAGCGCAGCTCTCGGCAGAGCAATAGTTACCGAGAGAAACTCTCGGTAAAGATCAGGCTCTCGGCAAACTTTAGTCCCACCTCGCTCAAAGACAAGCAACATGACATGTTTAAATATTTCGATAGTCCAGATGCTGCAAACATGACATGTTTAATTAGGCGAAAGTACCTCGGTAGCAAGCCTTTTACATCCTCGAAAAATCGTACGATGCCGGAATTCCTCGAGAGCTGGCATGGTGTCATCACATGTCCCCTGTACTATGTGGTAAAAGTTTGGATGCCTTTCGAATAAGCCTACCATGAGGCCGCTTGTAAACTGCACTGTCTCCGAGCTAGTCTCTGTGTATCGAGAGGGAACGTGTCCGGTTTGTGCAGGAAGTGCGGGCCCTGTTGCTTCGCGGGCCTCAAAACTTCTCGTTCTCTAGAATAAGGCAAACGCATGACACGTGCCATGCCCCTGCATTTTTGGGGCACACATGCAATATTCGAGAAATTTATTGCCCTGCTAGTGTTTCATCACCGGAAATTGCAGATCAGCAAGGCAGTACATGAAATCATGCTCGGTAGCAGCATGGGAAATCCATTGTGATGTCCTTGTGGCATGCCTAAGCCTTGCACAGATGAGGGAGGGGCAACCCTTGCCACCGGGTTACCGAAAGTATCTCGGTGTCATTCCTGATGCAAACATGGAAATCCTCGGAAAATCATACGATACCAGAATTCCTCGAGAGCTGGCACGGTGTCATCACGTGGCCCCTGTAGGGTGTGGTCAAAGTTTGGGCGTGTTTCGAATAAGCATCCCCTGAGGCAGCTTGTAAACCGCACCGTCTCCGAGCTAGTCTCTGTGTATCAAGAGGGAACATGTCTAGTTTGTGCAGGAAGTGCGGGTCCTGTTGATCCATTGGCCTTGAAACTTCTCGTGCTCTAAAAGGAGGCAACCGCATGACACATGCCATGCCCCTGATTTTTTCGGGCACGCCTGCAATATTCGAGAAATTTATTGCTCTGCTAGGGTTTCATCACCGAAAATTGCAGATCAGCAAGGCGGCCCATGAAATCATGCCCGGTAGCGGCATGGGAAATCCTTTGTGATGTCCTTGTGGCATGCCTAGGCCTTGCACAGACGAGGAGGACTATCATTTCTGAGATCCACTCTCAATATTTGTGATTTTTCAGAGAGCTGCTCCTAGGAAAAGGTAACCTAGATCTAAGGTATTATCCTTTACCGAGCGTAACTCTCGGAAAAGGTATAAACCCTCACTACAAAAAAATACACTTCCGTGATGATACATGTTTGTCATAGTAGGTCATGTTTTCTGTCATGCATGTACATCCATGACAAATTTATGATAGAATCAAGATAGTCATACCTATGCTGTCGTAGAAGTGTTCCATGACATTACCAAAATTATCATCACGGAAGTGTCCACTTCCAAGACGATAAATCGCGCGTCACGGAAGTGCTTTCGTCAAGGGTGACCGACACGTGGTATCCACCGTAACGGGACGCTGTTAAGCTATCGGGTCCGGTTTTGGATCTGATAACCCGTTAACAGCCCCGACCAATGGGGATTTTCCACGTGTAAAATCATCATTGTCCAGAGGAAACACGTGTTGCCTCACCGTTGGGACAGATGTCATGCACTCATTGGACAGGAGGCGCCTATGATAGGTCGACATGTGGCATGACCCAATAGTGGCCCATTCCGGTGAAAAAGGCCGGCCCAGAAAAAATAGCAGGTCGGCCCATATAAGGCCTACTTGTGTCAGGTCCATTTAACCCCACGGCCCATACGAGATGTGCCAATTCGGCCCGTCAACGGCCCGTTAAAGATTTGACACCATTGCAGCCCATCGTCAGTTCGAGCCCGTTAACAGCCCGCTATATATTTGGTCTCAATATCGGCCCGATGAGATTTCGTCCTCTTAACGGCCCATTCAGTGGATGGGCCAATTTTCATGATGTACATCTTTCGGCCCTTTAGCGACCGATTTAAATATTGGGCTAATTTCCGGACCGGTGTGTCTTTCAGCCTGTTGACGGCCCATAAATCAGTTGGGCCATTTGTAGTCGGACCTGAGTTTTGGCCTTTTGGCGACCCATTTAAGTGTTGGGCCAATTTCCGTCCCGGTCTGTCCTTCAGCCTAGTGACGGCCCATATATCTATTGGGCCATTTGTAGTCGGACCTGAGTTTTGGCCTTTTAGTGACCCATTTAAGTGTTGGGCGAATTCCTGGCCCTGTGTGCCTTTCAGCCTGTTAACGGACCATAAATGAGTTGGGCCATTTGTAGTCGGACCTGAGTTTTGGCCTTTTAATGGCCCATGCCCTTCATGGTCCAATACCAGCCTGGTTCCTCTTTCAGCCTGCTAAAGGCCCACAACACATTTGGGCCATTTACAATACGACCTGACTTTCGGCCTCTTAGCGGCCCATGCTCTTCATGGTCCAGTACAAGCCCGCTGTCTCTTTCGGCCTGCTAAAGGCCCACAGTATAATTGGGCCATATGTAGCCCGAACTTAGTAACGGCATGTTAACGGCCCGTGAAATTAATTGGGCCCACCTATTGCCCGCTTTCATGTCAGCCTATTAATGACCCGGTAGTTAAGAGGGCCGACCATTGACTTTCGGCCTGGTAACGGCCCATTAAGTTAATGGGCCCACTAAAGTTTGTACATGTCTTTAGGCCAAATTAGATAATTTGAGCCCATTACGACGAGCAATTATGCACAGGAACAAAACCGATCAAGCAAAGGTACGGCATACAGGGAAAAACATTGCACATCCAGCATATATTACAGGAAATTACGTCCACTGGGCAATCAAAGATTGATGCCAGTGCAAATAAATGAACAGAACCTAACGATCTACAATGTCACAATCTGCAAGCTCAGCATGTGGGCAAGTTCTTGCTGTTTTGCTACACTGTCTCTGAAAACATTGATCAGTTGTTGTGTCGCACGACTCTTCACCTCTGATTCCTCCACCATTTCCATCATTCCTTCAGCCATTAATTGGTTCACAAACATACATTTTTTCCGTTGCATTCGAGACAGAGGATACTGAACAAATTCAGATGGCGATTTTGGCAGGCTTGTATTATTAATAGTGGAGAGTGTCTCGACCACTGCATCATAAGATAAATTAGGAGGGGAACCAAACAGATTAATCATGAGTTATTGGCATATTACCTGGCCTAGATTTATTGGAAAGAAACAATGGGGTTGCCTTGCTATTTTTAGAGTTTGTCTTCTTATCTTCAGCAGCCTGCACCAAATTAAGACACTAGCATTGCTATCATTGGCCAAGTCAGATAATAGGACAGCAACATTGGCACAACGAACGTTTGGGCAACTAGCCAACACCAAATTAACACAATATGGCACAGCTATCATCAGCCAGGTAAGGTAATACGAAAGCAACATTGACACAATGGATGAATGGGCAACCAGAGCAGCACTACAATTCAGTAATGTGCATGATATGAGATAGTACACTCATGCAGCTCAGTATGCAAAACTACCAGGCAGTTTTCTTTACAAAAATCAACATTGGCGCCTTTAAGATTTTGCTACAACTAATCTTAGATCAGACAAAGGTTGGATTCACACCGATTAACAAAATACATGTTGATGTAAAAATATAGCGATATACAACAGGTACTTACATCATCATTGGAGCACAGAGAATTCCCGCAAGATATTTTCCTCGAATACAATGCCAATGAAGGAAATCTTCTATCATTTAACCTTATTTTCTAAAAGAGAGATGGGTAAGAAACATGTAGAAAATATGATCAGAATGCTATAAAATTTCATGATGCGAGCATACGCACACGCTTCTTAGAATGGAATTGACATTCTTTTGCTGGACTGGAGCGGACTAGTTCTTTGGCCACTAGAATCTGCTTATTATCAGTGAGAGTTGAGTTTCTCGATGCTGGAGCAGTATCTGTGAAAAATGGAGTTGTTTTATTATCTCCTGGCGTTTGGATCTTTTGCAAAGACCTAGTTTGCAACCCTTTAGATTCTAACATAGCTGTCTTCCCCTTGCATGCCCTATATAGAAGAATGGTGCTTCAATTATAAAACATGCTATAGCAGAGATGGAATAGGTACTGAAGAATAGAAAGGCATGACATATTGACATGTATTCCCTCCATCGGAAATAAATGGATGGGTCTAGGCGTATTTCGGTTCTAGATACATCCAGTTTTATCCATTTCTGCGACATGTAATCCGGATGGAGGGAGTATGATGTAAGATCTAGGGATACGACAAGACAACACAGTAAAAAAACACTGAAACCCACTGCAGAACCAAAGTAATCAAACCCACTGATATGAGATAGTACACTCATGCAGCTCAGGATGCAAAACTACCAGGCAGTTTTCCTTACAAAAATCAACATTGTGGCCTTTAATCATACATTTTGCTACAACTAAATTTAGATCAGATAAAGGTTGGATTCACTCCGATTAACAAATTACATGCTGATGTAAAAATATAGTGATATACAACAGGTACTTACATCTGCATTGGAGTACAGAGAATTCCTGCAAGGATCTTTCCTCACAGACGATACCAGTGCAGAAATTCTTCTATGTGTTAAGCTTATTTTCTAAAAGAGAGATGGGTAAGAAACATGTAGAAAATATGATCAGCATGCTATAAAATTTCATGATGCAAGGATACGCACACGCTTCTTAGAATGGAGTTGACATATTTTTGCTGGACTGGAGCGGACTAGTTCTTTGGCCACTGGAATCTGCTTATTATTAGTAGGAGTTGGGTTTCTCTGTGCTGGAGCAGTATCTATAAAAACTAGAGTTGGTTTATTATCTCGTGGCATTTGGATCTTTTGCAAAGACCTGGTTTGTAACCCTTCAGATTCTAACATAGTCATCTTCCCCTTGCATGCCTTGTATAGAAGAATGGTGCTTCAATTATAAAACATGTTGCAGCAGAGAGGTAGAATAGGTACTGAAGAATAGAAAGGCATGACATATTGACATGTATTCCCTCCATCCGGAAAAAAATGGATGGGTCTAGGCGTATTTCAGTTCTAGATACACCCTTTTTATCCATTTCGGCAACATGTAATCCGGACGGAGGGAGTATGGTGTAAGAGCTAGGGATACGACGGGACAACACAGTAAAAAAACACTAGTTGAATGTAAAACCGTATGCTAGTGGAATACGTATAGATAAAACTAAGGCAACATACACGTGTATGATTGGGAAACTAAGATGGCATTGCAACATAGCACTAGAACAACACTTCAATGTAAAAAAACATGGTATGGTAGACAGATGAAGTACATACTGATGAATAACAATGCATAAGATATTCAGAAGCATGATGTCCAAATTAAGCAGATGGCATTGCGATAGAGTAGAATGACAGTACTTGAATTTTAAAACATGTTATCATGAATGGAATAGGTACTGAAAAACAGGAAGGCATGACATATTTACATGAATGATCAGCAACCTAAGCACATGGCATTGCAACAGAGTAGATACACTCCAGGACATTATATGCATGTTGTACCCATATCACGGGCCAAGTTAGAGCAAGGACGTTGTGGGGTGAAGAGGATTCAACATATTTCTGCAAGTCTTCTGAAGAACTGCCTTTACATGTTCCATCATATTGGGTATCATTGACATCAAGTTTATTGGCCTTTACATTGCTGCGTGAGGTTCTTGTGGATATATCAGTGTGTGCAATTATATCTGACATGCATGGAAGACAACTAGTAGTTAGATTTATGTAATGAGTGCACGTAGGAGACGACATAAATAGTAGGACTGGGGTTAACTAGCAGCAACAGGTCTCAAAAACTAAAGGGAGAACACAGATGAAAGCGTTT
Organism: Triticum urartu; assembly: GCF_003073215.2. NCBI lineage: Eukaryota > Viridiplantae > Streptophyta > Magnoliopsida > Poales > Poaceae > Triticum > Triticum urartu. Next base: position 4,650,888 of record NC_053026.1, on the reverse strand, counting down.
GTACTCGAGATTAACTAGATGGCACACAAAAGTATTAAAGAACAACATAGGTAATACTAGAAGTGGGATAATACTATAATCACCAGCCTGTGGGATAGCATTGGCTCATGGATGATAACTATGGAACAACGTTACCTAAAGAACAAGTATCTTAGCTGAACTATGGAACAACGTTAACTCCTGAACAAGACCCGTAAGAGATTAGCATGAATATATAGTGAAATGTGATAATCTATTTTCCATGCTTAGATGAATAACAAAGCCATAATGTTGCACATAAGTAAGATGAGGGTACAACCTATCTGGCCGCCATCCATAGGAGTGAGAATCATGTGCTGACTTATCGATGGCCCTGCAGTTGTTGTGGCTATCCATGTTGGGCACGCGCATTCGATGCAGGGAACTATTGAGTGGGGACTATAGCTCCCTTTTGGTGTATGCTTCCCTTGTCGGAGCAGCTGCGGTGAGTCGGAAGACGGTATGGCTGAAGATGCACATAACGCATAATGTTAAGAATGACACATCTCTTTGATCCGAAGAAATACACTAAGAGATCAACAACAAGGTACGAGAGTGGTCACACGTCTGTTGACGGAGACTAAATCGGGGTTACACCATTTTATTTTATTTTGGTACTGTCCGATCTACGCCGGATGGCTTGATGGCCGTCTTGTGCCTCCCGGCTGGCACTGTTAGGAATCTTCCTCGAAGAGCCAGCGACCAACGGCAGAGCAGCTTGCCTCTGCTGTCCGTGGCCTCGGCCAAAACCCCGCTCCCCGCCCCACCGCACTGACGTGGTTGCGCCGCCCCCGGGCCAATCCACAAAGACTCCCCGTCATCCAGATCCGGCGGCGGCAGTACCTTGAACCCACGCAACTCTAAGATAGCCATCTAAGCGCTGCTTCCACGGTGAACTTGCGGCCCGCACCCTTACGTTAGACACCAGGCAACCGGCAGCCTAGGAGCTCCGCCGCCTCGAGGGTTCTGCTTCCCATTGGGAATCGATTGGCCCAGAATAAAAATTCAGACTACTAACGCCTAAATAAAGTGATTTGAGATGAGGGTGCGACCTATCTGGCGGCATGGTGAAGTAGGTAGGTCCTACTGTCGAGTCGGTGAGGCCGGCGCTGTTGCGGTGGCCACCGGCGGCAGGGAAACAGCGATGTCGCGATGATCCACGGCTACGGGGAAGCAGCATCGGGACTCTGGATGGATCCGAAGTTGGAGCCTCTCCGGCACTGTGAAAAACGGCGGGGGTGAATCGGCTCCGGTACGGTTCACGCGGCCGTCATCGAGGCAGCTCCAGCAGCACGGAATAAGAGGCACACGGCCCAGTGCACGACGGCAAATGGACAGTGTCTCCGGCCTTAGGGAGGAGGGCGGCTGTGAAATTGGTGCGGTGGGGGCGCCATGGAGGAGGGGCTGAGGTTTTTCGGCTTGGGAGAAGGGAGCTTCCGAGGAGAAGGTGATTTGGCGCCCACGAGGTATGAATGGGGGGAATTGGGAGGGGAGTGGAACCATATTTTACGGACGCATTTGTCTGAAATGTGAGGGGAAGGTACAGTTCTACCCCTGCCTTTAGGTTTCTCGGCTTGGGTCTGTGTACTGAGGGTCGGGGATAGTAGAGTAACTTTGCTTCTCCCCAAATAGTGGGCGGGAGCGATTTCGGGCGAGGAGGGCGTGTTTTGAAATATAGTGGGCGCGAGCGATTTCGGGTGAGGAGAGCGTGTTTTGAAATAGTGGGAGCGAGCTATTTCGGGCGAGGAGAGCGTGTTTTGCCGACCATGGTTTATGAATTATTCGGCACATGCCATTTTGGCCAAGGAGAAGGCGCGCTTGGATGAAGTTACGAACCTACCCTCGATGCACAACGGGCCAATTAATGTGTCTCCCACATAGGACAGTAATTTCGCGTCTCCCATTTATTTGCTCGGGTGAATTCCACCGAGCAGAGGATGTTTAACGGTTCGTTCAAAATTTTGGAGAACGAGCATCCACGTCTACCTTACCAAGTTGATTCGAATCAAATTTAGAAATATTAGCTTGCCACTTCTTTTTTAGATGGATAGATGATGTTCGGGAGTAATGTGTTTTTACATGCTCGTTGCTAGAGATTTACTATATGACAAATAGTTGACCCACTCAAAAACGGGAATCAAACCCAAAATGAAATATCTCGATACAATGAAATAGCTCGTTCACCAGGTCAAAATAGTGAACTAAATCCAAAATTGAACACCTCAGTCGAATAGCATGTTGTACAGTATTATAGTACTCCATGAACATGTTGAAAGTCAAATTAATGAACTTGTTTGATATACGCATATATCCGTTCATGTGTGGATTGCAGACAACATGTTCTCCAATTTAAATATTTGAATGCAAGTTTATATCGAAACATGGTTTATATCAGTCTTTGATGCATAAAACGCAACCTCCCCCTCTCCCGGACTCCTGCTCTCTCTCTCCCTCTCCCTCTCTCTCTCTCTCTCTCTCTCTCTCTCCGACAATCTTCAATTATGTCGCACGCATCCAACACACAAACCTTGTTTGTCCTCTCTCTTTCTCTCCATCTCTCTCTCTCTCTTTGTGTGTGTGCGTGGGGGGGGGGTCTTTCTAGTTCGCATGCATATATACTCCATCTATAGGTCTCTCTCGCACACTATGTATGATTCTCTAGTCCAAGCTAGATATCTTGGGTGCACTCATCGTACGCACACAAATTCCTTGGCTCGTTGCCCGTAACTCTCTCACGCACCACTCTGTCGTCTCGGAGCTCTTCCCTCTCTCTCTCTCAAACTCTCCATCTACCTGGGTCACACATACACATGCATATCTCACTCGCACTCGATAGGCCCATATAAAACTCAATCTCTCTCCCTCGTTCTCTCTCCATCTCACATGCACACACACACAATCTCATGCCTAGCTAGCCAAGTATGATGGTCTCTCACTCAATTGTAGGCACACGCAGTGCCCCCTATATGTATATGACTAGCTAATCTTAGTCTCCATCACAAACGTGTGCATGGTCTATCTCGATTTCTCTCGGGGCATCTTTCTATCGCGCACGCACCTCCCTCGATCTCCCACCCATATAGTCCGCTCACGATCTCGAGGGGGTCTCTCTATCACAAACACACCCTCTCGCCCTTCCCATGCGTCCATGTTCTCCATGTGTCCCTCTCGACCTTTGTTCCTTGTTGGCCAGACCTCTATTGGACATGTGCTATAGGGGGTCTCTCTCCGTTGCAAACAATCACACACTAGCTATCTTTGTGTATCTCCTCGCCTCGCTTTTCTATCTCGAAGATGCATGCGTGATATGTTCACCTAAGAAACGAAAAAACACACTCTCTCTCTAATTTATCGTTTGTTGTCACTTTCTCTTTCACACACACACTCTTTTTGCACACTTACTCATTCTCCTTCACACGCACTTGATCCCTCTCGACTTAGGCACTCTCCTCGATCCATAGCATATTGATTTATTGAAAAGTCAGACATCACAAAGTTTGACCATGTACGTGGAGAAAAACAATTACATCTGGAACGGCAAACATATACCATTAGATTCACCATGAGACGTAGTTTCGTATGATGTATCTTTGGTATTGAAGATATAAATAACATTCGTGTAAACTTGATCAAAGTTTCCGAAGTTTGACTTCTAAAAAAATTACATGCACTGCATTATCGAGCGGATGGAATATCTCTTTCCCCCTCTCAGCTATCTGACGCACCACTCAGCCTTATCGAGGCTCCTCAATCTCTCTCAAACTTTATATCTCCATGGTTCACACATACACATGTCTCGCTCACGCTATACATATGGACCCATCCAACACTCTCTGTCCTTGTTCTCTCTCTATGTGACACAAACCCCCTAATAAGTACCATAATCCCTCACTCCATCATAGGCGCAAGCACTCCCCCCCTAAGTATGATTATCTCTCACTAGCCATCAGGAACACACGTATTGTCTCCTTCCATCCATACGTCTATCTCGATATCTCTCGGGGTGTCTTCTATCACGCACACACCTTGTCACTCAATCTCCCACCCATGTAGTCCCATCACGATCTCCAGGGGATCTCTCTATGACAAACATACACTCTCTCCTCCCCATGTCTGCATTTTCTCCGTACGTCTCTCTCAACCTCTCTCCCTTGTTTGCCACACCCCTCTTGGCCACGTGCTAGGGGTCTTGCTCTCTCGGTTGCAAACAACCACACACTATCTCCTCACCTTGCTTCCGTTGTAGAAGATGCATGTGTGATATGTTTGCATAAGACACACACGTTTTTTCTTGACTTTTATCGAGTGTTGTCCATGTCTCATTCACACACGCACACACACTTTTTTCACTCACTCTTTCTATTTCTCTCTCTCTCTAGTTAAGGACTCTCTCACGTCCATAAGCATATGGATGTTTTGAAAAGTCAAACCCTAGAAAAGTTTGACCAGGTATATGTGGAGAAAAACATTTACATCTGGAAAGATCATTAGATTCATCACAACATGTACTTACTTCATACTATCATTTATCTTTGGTATTGTAGATATAAGTAATTTCTTTATAAACTTGGTCAAAGTTTCAAAAGTTTGACTTTTAAAAAAATGTTGGAACTACATTATCGAACGGAGGGAGTAGCTCTTTCACTCTCTCTATTTGCTATCTCTTATGGGCCTCCCCTCTCACACGAACACTATACCGACGGATTATACGCTCACTATGTCAGCGTATAGCTCCGTATATTGTTTAGTTGACCGGTCAACCAGTCCACATGCAGCCTTGTCAGCTCGTGTTCTGTATCTTCGTGTGCTGGCCCATGTGGCAGTGGGTGAAAATAAGTAAACTAGAGGCCCATCTGACATGCGGTGATGTAAACAAAGTTGAAACCACTCGGGATAGCACCCCGCACGCTAGTAAATTGAGGGTGCATTGAGGACACACTTCTTCCGCGTGGAGGACGCACTCGCGCACAATTCACCACTGCGCGGCGGCATGCACAGAAGGACGCACTCGCGCACACCCAGCACACAACACACACTAGCACACGTGTACACCGGCGTCGCTGCCGGTGGAGATGGACGGCGAGGCAGCCAACAAGCGGAGGCGGCTCGAGCCAAAACCGCATCCGGCGAGCCTGGACTTCATCAGCAGCCTTCCCGGCGACATGCTACTCGTCATCATCGGCCTCCTCCCCACCAAATCTGCCATGTGAACCGCCCTTCTCTCCCGGCGGTGGCGCCCCCTCTGGCGCCGCGTCCCCCTCAACCTCACCGTCGACAGCTGCCTCTGTGACGGGGATTGCAAATGCATGGCCGCAGTCTCCAAGATTCTTTCATCGCACCCTGGGCCAGCCAGACGCCTTGACATCCTCATGTTCAGTACCAACTGCAAGGTCCAACCCAAGTTCGACGAGTGGTTCTTATCCCCCGCCCTGGATCAGCTCAAGGAGCTCAACTTTGAAGTTGGACGATGTCGCTCTCTGCCGCCGTCCGCGCTCTGCCTCGCGCCAACGCTCCTGCTATCTTACCCAGATTAATGCCGTGCCCGCCCTTCTTCTCCGTCAACTCAAGCAGCTCAACCTCTTCGACATTGTCATCTCAAAGAAGGCTATGGAGCACCTGCTCCGCAACTGTACTGCGCTCGAGTACCTTCGTCTTGAGCAGATCCACGGGTTCATTAGCCTCCACATCGCCTTGACGAATCTCCGATGGATTTATGTGTCTTGCTGGCCCCACAACAAGACATCAATTGGGAAGAGATCACTCCAGCTGTTCCACGTTATGGTCATTGAGAATGCGCCTTTCCTTGAGAGATTGCTAGTATCGGATCTAGAAGGTCCAACAAAAATCAGGGTCATTGACACGCCCAAATTGACAGCGTTGGTGCACTCGTCTGCCAAATTCTCCGACTCTTTATTGGATCCGTAATCGTTCAGGTACAACACTCATCTTCTTCTCCATCTTCTTGAAATTCACATTTTTAAATTTCTTCTTGATGTATTTACGACCATCTTCCAGAAAATGATTCCCACAAGCTTGACCCGGTCTATGCGCATAGTGAAGATCTTGGCAATAAAATATATCGGCCCCAATCGGGATCAAGTTGTTGGATTCCTTACATGCTTTCCGTGCACGGAGAAGCTACTCATCGAGGTGAAACTTCTTTCCTGTTAGTAAACGGTAATCACAACGTAGCTCAATTTTTTTGTAATTTTCCCAAATTACGATGACAAGTGTAGTGTTCAAAACTGCATCTACGCACTGCACTGAAAGAAATGTTTTTAGTATTTTTTCTCACGTGATCACCTGCATCGTTTTTTGTTGTACTACTATAGTAGCCTAGGCTAGTCATAGTGGAAAGTAACTTACACTACTCTAGTAACTCTATGGTTACCCTAAGAGCAAGTACTACCTCTGTCCTGGTTTACTCTTCCTATTTTGTAGTATCAAAATTTGACCATAGATTTAACTGACAAAATGTTAATGCATGTCAGTAAGAACTATATCGTTGGATTCGTATTTGAACATAATTTCAAATGGTGTAATTTTTAGTGACATGCATTGGCATTTTCTTACATAAATATATGGTCAAAATTTTATACTAAATAAGTGGTAGTACAAAAGTGGGCTATAACGGCCCTCCACTATGTAGGCCAAAACACGTGCCAAATTCACTTGTGATGCATTTGGCATCGATGCCCCTCCATTGCTCACCTGGTGCCCCAATCTGGATCACCTACTTTGCTCCGGTGCCAAATTAACTCACGCAATGAAAAAACACTTGCGTGGGAGAGAGAGAGGACCGAGGCAATAAAAAACACTTGTTTGGGAGAGTGAGAGGCTGGTGTAGTTGGTTTGATGGATTTGTTTATACATGTGGGTCTGTGTGGACAGCGGTGCCAACTCTCTCACATCGCGAGAGCGGTGCCAAAATCTTTTGATTTGACATCGATGCGTATTATGTGGCATACTTTTGCTAAATATGGCATCGGCCACATAGTGGAAGGCGACAAATGCCCAAGCTCTTCATGTACTCCTAGGTAAATGAGAGGAAAGAGAGAGAGAGAGAGAGAGGGACTGAGTGAAAAAACATCACTAGCCAGCCAACCCTATCGTATGAGCGAATGATATTGGTGCCTCTTGATGACACGGCAATCTTATACATCCAGCTGCTCTAATATGTTCTCTTCTTTTGCAGATAAAAAAAGACCCAAAAGTGAAAAATGTGTTGCACTATAACAATCTCATCGAATGCCATGATCTCCATCTTACAGAAATTGATTTGATTGACTATTGAGGCAGCACATCTGAGATTAAATTGGCCAGGTTCTTTGTTCTGCAGGCAAGTGTGCTCAAGGTAATGAGGTTTGGCGTTTTCTGGCGCAACAATGAATGGCGTGCTGATCACCGCAAGCGTCTAAGCCTAAATGACAAAGTCTCCGCAGAAGCTGAATTTGTTTTTGAAACATCAAGTGGCCAGAGACTCGAAAACTTATTTGCCCATTAGTGACTTGTCAGGGCGGTGGATTTTAGTTTGTACGATAATGCTGCATCCACCTAAAGTAACGAAAGTTTTTACGTAAACTTCCTAGTAATTCCCTCTTTGTAGGTGCAGCATTACTCCTAACATTTGTAATATCAGTTTGAAACTTGTAATATTGCCGTGTCCTATTCCTGCGTTTTCAAAATCCTGCGAATCAAACAGGTCCTGAGTTGGGGATGATGTTGTGCCTGCCATCTTTCACCAATAGCCATCGGATCTAGATCTGACGCATACAAACCAAACTTCTCTAGTTTTGCAAAAAGATGCCCGCACTTGTTCCCTATTTACAAACAACTCCTTGTCTCTCACAATCAGCCTTATCTCCTCCCCACCACATCTAGAAGGCCATGGAAACATCTGGCGCAATGGCCGCTGCCGGCGTCGTCCACCCCCCAATCTTGGTGTTCCGTGCAATGCACGGGCATCTACGCACAGGAAATTATGTCGAACACGGCTAGTTGTAAGCAGGCTAGGTCTACAGCCATGATGATAGTGACTACAGACGGTGAGGCTGACTATGGAATGCCGAACACGGCGCCTATACTCAGGTGTCATCTCCGGTGTAGGGTCTTGTCACTTCACTGTGAGGAGCAGCACGTAATAATTTGACCAACGGGTAGTACAGTGCTACTACATTGGTAGTACTACTACTACTACTAGTACTAGCACCACCGTTTGGATTTAGTAGTACTACCACGTCCATCTGGATTTAGTATTTGACTAGCAATATCTAGTAATGCATGTCACAAAAAATGTACTATCCCTCTGTAAATAAATACATGGTGTATTGTTTTATTCCTATCGGCGATATAACTTAATGTCTTTTTGCTAGTTAATAGGATTACATGCAATGAACTAACCACTACATGTGATGTTTGGTAGTCTCAAGTCATTGAAAGCATGCACGGGCACGGAGGGGGACGCAGCTTCATTGACTTACTGTACCTGCCTTTGGGTGTATGACACGTGGGACCAACGGGTGGCTGGCCAACCTGTCATATAGCCAAAGGAAGGTGCAGTAGAGGGGCGAGGAGTAGATGGCCAAAATGCACGTGAATTCAACGAAGTCTGCACTTCTCATATAAAGGCTCCCGCCAGTCCAATCTATGAAATCCTATGGACCTACGCACCCAAGGGCAAGAGTGATCACTCCAATCACAAGATTAGTTGACTAGAAGCGAGACCCATGGAGGCAATGAGCGCGAGCATCAACCGGCTGTGCAAGATGGTCCACGACACCAGCCTGTGGCCCAGCACCGAGGAACATCTCCAGGAAGTGCTTGAGGCCGCCAGGGCGAGGGGCCGCTTGGACGACAGCTTCGTTTCCTTGTTCGATGAGGTCCTCATCGGCTTCCTCGACAAGTTCACCGTCGTCAAGAAGCTCGCGAACGACCTTGACGTATGCCTCCAGCCCACGCGCCCACGCTCTGCGATGCCTGCCACCCTCAACGGCATATATGGTGACAACCTATTTGACGCACTGGTGGCCCTGCGACTGCCCGCTGTCGTGCCGGAGAATTTCCACCTTGAGGTCGCGCTCGCCGCGCAGCGCCTGGCGCAGCAAGACACCATCGACATAATCACCCACGTCTGCGCGCAAATCGTCCACAAGGACTACTACATGCAAGAGGAGGACGATAGGACGCTAGCCTTCTTGGACCGCAGGGCAACCTTGGACGGCATTATTCAGAAGCACGTTGAGCTTGCAACCAACGCCGCTGCTCCTCACGCGTCGGTTGGTGACCCGGTGCACTGGGGAGTGAGGATGTCGTTGATGGATCCGCATGTATCTTTATCTTTCCATCAAATCCATGTAGTAGTATATGATACTACTAGTAATTATCTTAACCTTCGCATCAACTTCATAATTTTCCTACGTAATCCATGCATGAACCGCGCCAGAACCAAACTTCTCATTACTCTAGGGAAAATCGTTATTTCTGTCTATCGGTCGCGCCATGGAGCAGAACCAAATTTTACAAGTTACAAGTTCAAAAGGAAAAGCCTGTCATGTTCGCATCACACCCCCACACGGTTGGTCCGGCACGCCGCTCAAGGGGGAATGCGTGCTGTGTTGCATTTTCACTTACAAGTGAGACCGGAGTTGAGCAAACCGACTATCGGCAAACCCCCACCCCGCCCACCGCGCGATGGCTAAGAAAACAGGAGGGAGAAGATATGGTTGTAGCACAGACTCCAAGAAAATTGGTGTCATATGGGACTCATGTGGGTGGCGTGTGCCGTACTGCTAGACATGAATGCTAGTTATGGCCCATGCCACCCCACTATATCGAGGTGCTGGTTACGTAGAACAAAATTCCTGGAGTCCGTGATCAGCCCTCCTCTATCTCTCTTCTCAACCAGCCAGCAGACGCGCGGAGCCCATCGTCTGTTTGCTCATATGTGGTCCCACATGTCAGTGAACACGCAAGAGGACCCACTGAACCTGCACATCTTTCACCTCGATGTGCTGGTGATTCAAAACAAATCCAATAAAGATCTTTGGTGGCCACTTTTGGAGTTACTCAAGAGTAGTAAGATTCTATTTACAGTTTAACCCAAGATGCACATCACGTGGCTTCAACTACCACTCTATTTTCTTGCATGACACGTCCTGGATGCTGGATGTCCCACATGTCGGCAAAAGGAGGAAGAACTCAACCAAATCTTCGGTTGTGCTCTCGGATTAGACTAGTTGTGCTAACTTAAAATTTTATTGTGTAGAATGGATGCAAGTTTTGGTATTGGGAAGAAGACTACAATGATATATTGATAGAGCGCAATTTAGTAGATGTTCTAGCACTTTTAGCTAGCATAGAGGCTAGAGATGAGACTAGTGCACTTGTTGATAGAATGGAGGCCAGACACGTCTACTTCTTTACACTCGAAGAATAAAGAAGCACGCAGGATCGAGCCTCCGTAGATCAACAATGAATGTATCGAGAAGGCACTAATCCAACTTACAGGAGCAGTTATGGAAGTTGGATATCTTCTAAAATGTATTCTTGTGGTTCTTGTTTTTCTAGTCAACATTTTGGTGATGTATTTCCATGTACCAAAAAATCAATGGTGAAAAAAAGATATGTGTTTGCAAAGAAAAATGTACGCGGCCGGGATGCATTCGCGCGTTCGGCGCACGGCCACTGCATCCGAGAAATGGCCTGAACACGACCCCATTGCCCTACCCAAACGGATAGAATCCGGGCAAAACGGAGGTCCGTTTGGGGTCGTGCGTTCGAGTTGGCCTTACAAGTGGGACCGCGGTAGAGGAAACTGACTATCGGCAAACCCCCACCTCGCCCGTCGCGCGATGGCTGAGTTAGAGAAACGACGAGGTTGAAGAGATTGATGTAGCACGGACTCCAACAAATATGGTGTCAGATGGAAGTCGTGCTGGTGGCGTGTGCCGTACTCCTGGACATGAATGCTTGTTCTGGCCCATGCCACCCTACTACTCCTACTACTTATAGTAGTAGTATCGAGGATTCGAGGTGCTAGTTACGTACAGCGAACACATTAACTTATGGCCCACCTCACACTGTGGCCAAATTTCCTGGAGTCTGTGCTAGGTTAAAAAGTGTTCTTTGTGAGGATGGGTGGCTGGTCTCAAGTTTAAAACTTGTTGTATTACGTACGTAGACGTAGACATAGTGCAGCATGTGAAGCTAGTACAAATAGTGTACTATTGTTAATTGGCCTCATCCGATAACCTGTTGCAATGCACGTACAATTATGTATTCGGAAAATATATTTTTGCCTCGTCGCAGCACCCACTCAGAGAAGCGACTCGAAAGCCATTCATAAATTTAGTAAGTTTATCACAGGCATATCATTTTATTACCTACAACAGGTCATCAACCCACAACGACAACGAGGATACATTATAAATACTAAAGTTTTCAACACACAACAAATAACAAGCAATGAAATGAACTTCAACTCAACCAATCCTCGGCGTTGGAAACGCTTGCTTTGAACCACAAGTGATTCTATGGGAAGGGCCAGCTACTGTTGATCTCGAGACCAACGCAGGACTGATCATCCAGGCTAATGCGGCCTACTATATCACAACCAGGGTAGGGAACCACCGCAATGTCCGATGTATAGATACAGTTGCTTCTCATAAATGGTAGTAACGTTGTGTCAACAACAGTTGGATCGCCTTTCACCATCATTGGATAGTTTTGTCCAAGTAAGAGCGAGTTTGCTCCAAGACTATCAATACTGTACCAGGGAGAAGGTGTTGGCGCTAGCACACTAGTATCCATCCCGAATACCATGCAACGGGTGTTGGAATAGGTCCGGAGAGTGCAACCATGGGAGACAACACATGCTCCCTCAGTAGTAACATCAGAAGTGGGTTGTATACAGACAAGAAGTGGTGATCCATTGGAATTAGTTGCCAGCCGCCAGTGAGCATATGGGCCCTGCTCGTCCTCATGCTCGTGATCATCACCATCATCATCTCCCCCTTGGTTATAAATTTTTTCAAGTATAGATGGTGGAATGTTCACAGGACCTTGGAAACACAAGAAGAAGGTTAATTAGTACAGAAGGGAAACTTGCTAACTCGCATGCATGTGGATGAAACAATTATAATTACGGTGGAAGACAAACGTAACGAATCTACGAGGATCCCATGCAAAAATAGTGCCACGAGTGGTGGCAGCAAACACAAGATCCTCATATTCAATTGCATCACAGTACACATCCGTGTATAGAAACTGATTTTTGAGCAATATCCATCCAGTCGAACCACGAAGGACAACAACAAACTTGTCGAAGATAGCAACAACTTGATAGTTCTTGTAATTCCAAGAGCGGTTGGGAACTCGAGAAATAGCTATCTTCTGTAGACGACAGTCGCCATGATCATATTTCAACGTACGTAGATCATCTGTGTGCTCAACCTCAGGGCACTCGGAGATTTTTGGAAGTGGAATCCACTGACGAGTGTACACATTCACAAGTTCCCACTCGCAATTGTACCCAATATAAACAACCCAATCTCCATTTGCGCCTGCCCAAGCCTTGCCCTCAAGCGATGGCATCTTAACATCATACGTATCATTATCAAGCGGCATCAACTTGCACAAGGCGAGGCTTCCCTCGTCCCCACGCCAGTCAGCAGGGTCACGGCGAAGAAGATAGGGGAGATCAAACCGCTCCTGGACCCTTGGGTTCCTTGTAATGATGTTATTAGTTGAGTTGAGAATGTTCTTGAACGAACCTGCCATGCTATCCGAGGTGATGACGTCGCACCGATCAATGAGTTCCCCCACCACGTCATCTTTCAGATCAGGGCAAGAATAACGGGGTCGTTCCCGGCTTGTTCCCTCCATGGAGAAGACGACCGAACAATGGCAGAAGGAAGGGTGAAGGCAAATGGAGGAGGGAGGAAGAGCGTGCTACAGCAGTTCCAAATCGAGAGGGAAAAGCGAAGAGTCGGTGGACGGTTACCAATTCGCCACGGTACACGAAGAGGCACCCCAGCCTACACGTCCTTTCGAAAATCGTACAAAAGGACTCGCCGTCGTCTCACTGACATGTTGGAATAGGACCACATGTCAACGAAACATGGTGTGTAATTTCTCGTGCAAAATGCGATCTGGCCGCGTTGGCCCGAGGTGCCGCATTAGTTATTGACCTTTATTTTTTTAACATACAATCTGAATGGATAGCTCCTGTGGTCATCACATGTGAGCGGATATATAGGTGGGCTAGTGAAGGAAATATGCCCTAGAGGCAATAATAAAGTTATTATTTATTTCCTTATATCATGATAAATGTTTATTATTCATGCTAGAATTGTATTAACCAGAAACATAATACATGTGTGAATACATAGACAAACAGAGTGTCACTAGTATGCCTCTACTTGACTAGCTCGTTGATCAAAGATGGTTATGTTTCCTAGCCATAGACATGAGTTGTCATTTGATTAACGTGATCACATCATTAGGAGAATGATGTGATTGACTTGACCCATTCCGTTAGCTTAGCCCTCGATCGTTTAGTATGTTGCTATTGCTTTCTTCATGACTTATACATGTTCCTATGACTATGAGATTATGCAACTCCCGTTTACCGGAGGAACACTTTGTGTGCTACCAAACGTCACAACGTAACTGGGTGATTATAAAGGTGCTCTATAGGTGTCTCCGAAGGTACTTGTTGGGTTGGCTTATTTCGAGATTAGGATTTGTCACTCCGATTGTCGGAGAGGTATCTCTGGGCCCTCTCGGTAATGCACATCACTTAAGCCTTGCAAGCATTGCAACTAATGAGTTAGTTGCGGGATGATGTATTACGGAATGAGTAAAGAGACTTGCCAGTAACGAGATTGAACTAGGTATTGAGATACCGACGATCGAATCTCGGGCAAGTAACATACCGATGACAAAGAGAACTACGTATGTTGTTATGCGGTTTGACCGATAAAGATCTTCGTAGAATATGTGGGAGCCAATATGAGCATCCAGGTTCCGCTATTGGTTATTGACCGGAGACGTGTCTCAGTCATGTCTACATAGTTCTCGAACCCGTAGGGTCCGCACGCTTAATGTTTCGATGATAGTTATATTATGAGTTTATGTGTTTTGATGTACCGAAGGAGTTCGGAGTCCCGGATGAGATCGGGGACTTGACGAGGAGTCTCGAAATGGTCGAGACGTAAAGATCAATATATTGGACGACTGTATTCGGACATCGGAAAGGTTCCGAGTGATTCGGGCATTTATCGGAGTACCGGACAGTTACGGGAATTCGCCGGGGAGTATATGGGCCTTATTGGGCCATACGGGAATAGAGGAGAGAGGCCAAAAGGAAGGAGGCGCGCGCCCCCCCTCTCGTCTGAATTGGACAAGGGGTGCAGCCCCCTTTTCCTTCTTCCTCTCCTCCTCTTTCCTTCTCTCCTACTCCAACAAGGAAAGGAGGAGTCCTACTCCCGGTGGGAGTAGGACCCCCCCCCTTTGTGCGCCCTCCTCCTAGGCTGGCCGCCTCCCCCCTTGCTCCTTTATATACGGGGCAGGGGGCACCCCATGGACACAACAATTGATCATTGATCTCTTAGCCGTATGCAGTGCCTCCCTCTACCATAGTCCACCTCGATAATACTGTAGTGGTGCTTAGGCGAAGCCCTGCGTCGGTAGAACATCAACATCGTCACCACGCCGTCGTGCTGACGAAACTCTCCCTCAACACACGGCTGGATCGCAGTTCGAGGGACGTCATCGGGCTGAACGTGTGCTGAACTCGGAGGTGTCGTACGTTCGGTACTTGATCGATCGGATCATGAAGACGTACGACTACATCAACCGCGTTGTGCTAACGCTTCCGCTTTCGGTCTACAAGGGTACGTAGACAACACTCTCCCCTCTCGTTGCTATGCATCACCATGATCTTGCGTGTGCGTAGGAAAATTTTGAAATTACTACGTTCCCCAACAGTGGCATCCGAGCCTGGTTTTAATTATGCGTTGATGTTATATGCACGAGTAGAACACAAGTGAGTTGTGGGCGATATAAGTCATACTGCTTACCAGCATGTCATACTTTGGTTCGGCGGTATTGTTGGATGAAGCGGCCTGAACCGACATTACGCGTACGCTTATGCGAGACTGGTTCTACCGACGTGCTTTGCACACAGGTGGCTGGCGGGTGTCAGTTTCTCCAACTTTAGTTGAACCGAGTGTGGCTACACCCGGTCCTTGCGAAGGTTAAAACAGCACCAACTTGACAAACTATCGTTGTGGTTTTGATGTGTAGGTAAGAACGGTTCTTGCTAAGCCCAGTAGCAGCCACATAAAACTTGCAACAACCACTAGTAGAAAACGGGCCTATTGTCCCGGTTCGTCAGGGCCTTTTGCCCCGGTTCCTGAACCAGGACTAAAGGGTCGTTACTAATGCCCTCATCCTTTAGTCCCGGTTCTAACCAGAACCGGGACAGATGGGCCTCCACATGGCCTGCGCGCTGAGCCCAGGCAGGAGGGCCTTTGGTCCCGGTTGGTGGCACCAACCGGGAACAATAGGCCTCCACGCGTCAGCATTTCTGTGGCTGGGGTTTTTGTTTTTTTTTGAAAGGGGGGGGGTTGGGGGTTTTGGGGGGTTAATTTAGTTTGTTATTAGCTAGCTAATAGAGAGAAGTGTCCTCTCTTATATCTTCGTGCTTGGTTTATACCAATGCTATGCTATGCCTAAACATGGCTTAGATCGAAGTGAAGGCAACATGTGGTGCATGTCGAAAGTAATACTAATTAATCCTAACTTGATCAAGTTTGGATTAGTACTACTTTCGACATGCACCACATGCATGTTGCCTTCACTTCAATCCAATCCATGTTCATTTCACCCACTGATATATAAAACTCTTCATGCTCACATCATGCTTCATCATAATAATAAGTCATACTAATCGTCATGATACAACTTCTACTCGTTATCAATAACAAGTCATACGATCATCATCCTCGTAGTCATCGAACCAACCCTACTTAACTGTTCTTAGCACATGATCATCAGTATTAGGTAGGACCTAAATACCCTCTTTAAGGTAAAATAGCATAAAACAGTATAGACCCTGACTCTCCATTATGGAGAATGGAGATCATCATGTCTCCAATTCTTGCGCTGCGCTTCCTTTTGCGTCCAAGAACCTCTTTACGAGTGTCCATACATTTTTTCCATTCTCTAATTTGCATGTCTCCACTTCTTTTAGAAATCCGGTATGGACAGTTGAGATTCGTAGGATGACCTGGATATATGTTCAAAACATCAAGGCGACCATGCGCATACATCAGATGAGGCACACAATCCTCTGGGATTATCTGTTAAAAAACACAGTAATAACTTCATAGTTAGCAATGATGTACTATTTTTATAGAAGTATGCAAAAGATGCACGTATGTCGTAATAGTAAAAAATCTTACCAGGGTATCTCCATAGTAGTTACCGTAGTTCAACACGTGCACTAGTGGCACATATTGACCATAATGTTCAGGAGTTTGATTGTAGATATTGTAATTCTCAAGATCATTACAAAATCCAACCAGATGATTTTTCTCCTTGTAAGTTAACTCAAAGCCATCGGTGTAGTAAGTTCTATCTACCATCTTCTGCACA
The DNA here is from genome assembly GCF_003073215.2 of Triticum urartu. Classification (NCBI taxonomy): domain Eukaryota; kingdom Viridiplantae; phylum Streptophyta; class Magnoliopsida; order Poales; family Poaceae; genus Triticum; species Triticum urartu. The sequence goes on along the minus strand of NC_053026.1, from coordinate 4,634,211 downwards.
TTCTTTGATACTTCAAAATAAGTTGTCAATGGAAATAAGCTGTCAACTATTTTCAAATGAACAATATAAATTAGTTAATAATTAACTTTGTTTGAGAAACTCACATAGCGGTAGAACTGGAGGCGTATCAACAATGACCCAAATGTCCATATTGTCTTGCTCGATTTCAGGATCACCAAGATCCATGGTGACAAGCATACCCTCATCAAAACCATACATCTTGAAAAATGCTTCCTAATTTTTGCAACCAAAATGGGTTACGCTCTCAGCATTATACATATTTACTTCAAAATCCACATCATGATGGGTCCTTAGGTGAATTTTCTTCGTTTCAAAATTTTCATGGTCTTCAAAATCCATCCTCTCCAAGACATAGCGTCTTGCATGGCATGGGATAAACTATACTCGAATTGTAAAATATGAAAATTACACGTTGAAATAGTTGAAGTCATGCTTAATTATGAAAAAAAACACTTGTCGTCGTTGCGTACCGTTTCAACTTCGAAGGTCTCCTCGAGCTTAATGCTGAAGCGCCGATCATCGTCCAGGTGAGGCCTGTCGCACAGACCTCGATCGTCGTTGCACCAGTCGCACTCCCCCGGGAGACTTCCGTCATCCGATGATGACATTTCCTACGTTCATAATTCAAAGATTAAACATGTACAATTAATATATGTACTACAAAAACTAAATTAGATCATTATTATTCAACTAATCATATGCATATGCCTTGCATAGTGCTCTCCAATTTGAGCATTCATTAAGAAAAATCAAATCGCAAAATAAAGTAGTATTCAAATTAGGATGCATTAAATTATAAGAAAAACTACATCATCTCCATGTGTCCGTACATCGTCGAATATTATCACTAATACACGTCGAATACTATCATACATATCGCCAGTACAGCTAGAACCGTAGCGCTCGACGGGTATCGGCGCGGGCGGTGGACACCCAAAGGGAAGGAACCATCACAGGATCATAGCTCCAATGAGATCCCTGAAGAACCTGCCAGGTATTCTTGAACCTGCCCTCCAACGCAACCATGTAGCGACGGACGTGCTGGTCCTCCTCGCTGACACGGTGACGTACCACCTCTGAAGTGTCCGGAAGCCTCGACACCGTCACTGGCCCACGCGACCGCCACCAAACAAGGATCGGGTCAACGACGGGCTGGCTCCTCACCAAGCTACGCCCTGGAAGGTAGCGCCTCCCAGTACCACCCCGGCGGAGCCCAGTCCCGAACATGGCCCATCTGGTCAAGCAGGTATCGTCCTCCGCCGACTCGACGACGAGGATGCGGGATAGGCATCATCCACGTCGATACGGGAAAAATTGCTTTAACTAAAAAAATAAACTAGTTCTATTAATTTTCTTGCTAAAAATAAACTACTTCTATATATAGTAAATAAACTAGTTTTCTTAAATCAACCACTTCAACTACTACTAATATAAGCACTTAATTATAAATAAAATAAAGTAGTACTAACTAAAAATAAACTACTTGTATATATAGTAAAATAAAGTAGTACTTATTAAATCAACTAATTCAACTACTAATTAAACTAGTTCAAAGCACTAACCTAGAATGTACAATCCTAAAATGCACTAACAGTAGAACTAATAACCTCAAATGCATTAAATCAACTAACCTTAAATGTAACTTTTGCAACACATTTTTTTTCTGAATATGCACATATATATGAACATATATATACATAAATTGACAAAAAAATTCTATGAACAAAAAAAAATCATACATCAATTCATACATATCAATGGATCATACATACATCTGCATATATACATATACATACAACATCCATATATACATACATCAATGAATTACAAAAAGATATGAAAAAAACAGAGAGCAGGCCGGGGCGGCGGTGGTGGCGCGCGGCAAAGCAGAGTAGGTCGGGGCGGCGGCGGCGGCGCGCGGCAAGCAGAGAAGGCAGGGGCGGCGGCGTGGGGGAAGGGAGGGGTCGGGGCTCACTGGGCGACGACGACGAGGCGTGGCAGAGGACGGCGAGGTCGGGGCAGAGGGCGGCCACGTCGGGGTGGCACGGGGCAGCGACGGCGTCGGGGCGGCGCGGGACTCCGCGCGGCGACGATGGCGACGGTGAGGCACAGAGGAGCAGCCTGGCGGCGTCGGCGGGGCGGGATCGAAGAACTGACCCCAAATTTTCACAAGTGATGTATATATAGACCGAGCATTGGTCCCGGTTCGTGTCTCAAACCGGGACCAATGCCACCTTTAGTCCCGGTTGGTGGCACCAACCGGGACCAAAGGCCACTTTTCGGCAGCCCAAAGGGCGGGAAGCGGCGGCCTTTGGTCCCGGTTGGTGGCGCCAACCGGGAGTAAAGGGTGGGCATTGGTCCCGGTTGGTGCCACGAACCGGTACCGATGCCCCTTTAGTCCCGGTTGGTGCCACCAATCGGGACCAAAGGACTTGTGCTGCTGCGCCCGCGTCGAAAGTTTAGTCCCACCTCGCTAGTTTAGAGGGGTGCGCAGTGGTTTATAAGCCCCACTGCCGCACCCCTCTCGAGCTCCTCTCCATTGCAGGCTTACGAGCCTAATTGTCACTGCTATGCCTGTGGGCCTATTGGGCCTCTTGCGGGCCTGAATCCTGGCCCATGGATGGGTTTCTAGTCGTATTCAGGCCGTGGGGGCCCAGTAGGTGGCACTTTCTTTGTTTTTTGTTGCTTTATTTATTTTATTTTGTTTCTACTTACAACAAAATACTTATTGTTGCTATTTTTATTTTTTTCCAGTTTTTCTGTTTTGTTTTCTGCATTATTTATTTTCTTTTGTTTTTTGCTTCATTTATTAATTCTTTATGCTTTTAGTTTTAGAAAAATTATAAACTTTTTGTAAATGCCATTAGTTTTCAATTTTGAAAACACTTTTTTTGTTTTTTTTGTTTTTTTGTTGCTTTATTTATTTTATTTTGTTTCTACTTACAACAAAATACTTATTGTTGCTATTTTTATTTTATTTTTCAGTTTTTTTGTTTTTTTCTGCATTATTTATTTTCTTTTGTTTTTTGCTTTATTTTTTAATTTTTATTCTTTTAGTTTTAGAAAAAATTATAAACTTTTTGTTAATGCCATTAGTTTTCAAATTTGAAAACACTTTTTTTGTTTTTTTGTTTTCTTTGTTGCTTTATTTATTTTATTTTGTTTCTACTTACAACAAAATACTTATTGTTTCTATTTTTATTTTATTTTTCAGTTTTTTTGTTTAGTTTTCTGCATTATTTATTTTCTTTTGTTTTTTGCTTTATTTTTTAATTCTTTTTTGCTTTTAGTTTTAGAAAAATTATAAACATTTTGTTAATGCCATTAGTTTTCAAATTTTAAAACACTTTTTTGTTTTTTTGTTTTCTTTGTTGCTTTATTTATTTTATTTTGTTTCTACTTACAACAAAATACTTATTGTTGCTATTTTTATTTTATTTTTCGGTTTTTTTGTTTTCTGCATTATTTATTTTCTTTTGTTTTTTGCTTTCATTTTTAATTCTTTTTCGCTGTTTGTTTTAGAAAAATTATAAACAGGGGATCGCCCCCCGATTCCATTTCATATAGAAAGAAACCACAGCAGGAAAAGTCTTACAAAACCAGGACTCAACAGGACAAAATAAAGAAACGGACTCAGAGAGAAGAAGCATCATGCCTCCTCCCACAAACGCCAACACTTGAAATAACAGAACCACCAAAGTAACTTGCCACCTGGAACTACAAACCTCGGGTCACCAACCTTAAGCTAACACACACCAAACTCAGCAACATCTATGCCTCAATCTCTTTGCAAAAAAACACATTCTAGTGGTTTTGCTATGCCTCTTTTCCTCAAATTATCACAAGTCATGATTTTGTTCTGAGAAAAAAGCCACAAAAACCCTTGAACTCTAGGTGGTACTTTCACATTCCAGACAGCAGGGAGGTAAATAGGCTGCACCCCCTGAAATTAACAATAGCATATAGAGACTTAGAAGAATAAACTCCTTTAGACTCATACTCTTCCAAATCAAAGAGTATGTCCCCTGAGTAAAGTCAGTCAGGGAAAGTATTTCAATCAATTCAAATCATTGTAACATCAGTTCATCCGAGAAGGTCCTTCTAAAGGTGCATTTGAGCTCCTGTCCATCCCAGAGATCTGCAATGGTTTTATTCTTTTCATTAACCAAAACATATAGGTCCCAGTACTGTGTGGCCAGGGGAGTGTTACCATACCAGGTATCTTCCCATAATCTAACCAATCTACCATCAACTATTTGCCATTCATACCACATCTTCACTGTCTGCAGGGCCCACATAAAACTCTTCCAGAACTGGGAAGGGTGTGGGTCTCTACAGCACAGAATATTAGGATTTTTAGTATTATATTTATTATCTACAATCTTTCTCCACAGAGATCCCTCTCCAGCTATGTATGTCTTAACCCAGGAACCAAAAATTATAAACTTTCTGTTAGTGCCATTAGTTTTCAAATTAGAATAGTTAAAATTTGAATTCTTTGAAATTTGTGTGAATCACAAGTTTGTAATTAACTTTACTAAAAAATGAACATAGATGCGCCTATAGAGAAAATTCGACATAAATTCATAACCAATCTCTATGAATTTCAGAGAAATTCACTATGAATTTAGGTCAAATTCCATGTATAGGGGCATCTATTTTCACTTTGAGAGGAGCTCAACAAGGCAGAGAGGGACGGGCTTATAAACAGGTGTGAGCGCCCTTCGGTTGGCGAGGTGGGACTAAACTCTAAGCGCAACAAGGACAAACCCTTTAGTCCCGGTTGGTGGCATGAACCGAGGCTAAAGGGGAGCCTTTGGTCCCGGTTCATGCCACCAACCGGGACCAATGGTGGTGGGCCAGGAGCGAGGCCCATTGGTCCTGGTTCGTCCCACCAACCGGGACCAAAGGGTCCAGACGAACCGGGACCAATGGCCCACGTGGCCCGGGCGGCCCCCTGGGCTCATGAACCGGGTCCAATGCACCCGTTGGTCCCGGTTCTGGACTGAACCGGGACTAATGGGCTTACCCGGCCTGAACCTTTGCCCCCTTTTCTACTAGTGAACAAAGTAGAGGACGTCTAACTTGTTTTTGCAGGGCATGTTGTGATGTGATATGGTCAATATATGATGCTAAATTTTATTGTATGGGATGATCATGTTTTGTAACCGAGTTATCGGCAACTGGCAGGAGCCATATGGTTGTCGCTTTATTGTATGCAGTGCAATCGCCCTGTAATGCTTTACTTTATCACTAAGCGGTAGCGATAGTCGTAGAAGCATAAGATTGGCGAGACGACAACGATGCTACGATGGAGATCAAGGTGTCGCGCCCGTGACGATGGTGATCATGACGGTGCTTCTGAGATGGAGATCACAAGCACAAGATGATGATGGCCATATCATATCACTTATATTGATTGCATGTGATGTTTATCTTTTATGCATCTTATCTTGCTTTGATTGACGGTAGCATTATAAGATGATCTCTCACTAAATTTCAAGATAAAAGTGTTCTCCCTGAGTATGCACCGTTGCCAAAGTTCGTCGTGCCCAGACACCACGTGATGATCGGGTGTGATAAGCTCTGCGTCCATCTACAACGGGTGCAAGCCAGTTTTGCACACGCAGAATACTCAGGTTAAACTTGACGAGCCTAGCATATGCAGATATGGCCTCGGAACACTGAGACCGAAAGGTCGAGCGTGAATCATATAGTAGATATGATCAACATATTGATGTTCACCATTGAAAGCTACTCCATTTCACGTGATGATCGGTTCTGGTTTAGTTGATTTGGATCACGTGATCACTTAGATGATTAGAGGGATGTCTATCTAAGTGGGAGTTCTTAAGTAATATGATTAATTGAACTTTAATTTATCATGAACTTAGTCCTGATAGTATTTTCATAACAATGTTGTAGATCAATAGCTCGCGTTGTTGCTCCCTGTTTATTTTTTGATATGTTCCTAGAGAAAAGCTATGTTGAAAAATGTTAGTAGCAATGATATGGATTGGATCCATGATCTGAGGTTTATCCTCATTGCTGCACAGAAGAATTATGTCCTTGATGCACTGCTAGGTGACAGACCTATTGTAGGAGCAGATGTAGACATTATGAACGTTTGGCTAGCTCAATATGATGACTACTTGATAGTTTAGTGCACCATGCTTAATGGCTTAGAATCGGGACTTCAAAGACGTTTTGAATGTCATGGACCATATGAGATGTTCCAGGAATAAAAGTTAACATTTCATGCAAATACCCGAGTTGAGAGATATGAAGTCTCCAACAAGTTCTATAGCTAAAAGATGGAGGAGAATAGCTCAAGCAGTGAGCATGTGCTCATATTGTCTAGGTACTACAATCGCTTGAATCAAGTGGGAGTTAATCTTCCAGATAAGATAGTGATTGACAGAATTCTCTAGTCATCATCACCAAGTTAGTAGAACTTCGTGATGAACTATAATATGCAAGGGATAACGGAAACGATTTCCAAGCTCTTCGTGATGCTGAAATCGACGAAGGTAGAAATCAAGAAAAACATCAAGTGTTGATGGTTGACAAGACCACTAGTTTCAAGAAAAGGGCAAAGGGAAGAAGGGGAAGAAGAACGGCAAGCGAGTTGCTGCTCAAGTGAAGAAGCCCAAGTCTGGACCTAAGCCTGAGACTGAGTGCTTCTACTGCAAAGGAACTGGTCATTGGAAGCGGAACTGCCCCAAGTATTTGGCGGATAAGAAGGATGGCAAAGTGAACAAAGGTATATTTGATATACATGTTATTGATGTGTACTTCACTAGTGTTTATAGTAACCCCTCAGTATTTGATACTAGTTTAGTTGCTAAGATTAGTAACTCGAAACGGGAGTTGCAGAATAAACAGAGACTAGTTAAGGGTGAAGTGACGATGTGTGTTGGAAGTGGTTCCAAGATTGATATGATCATCATCACAGACTCCCTATACTTTCGGAATTAGTATTGAACCTAAATAAGTGTTATTTGGTGTTTGCATTGAGCATGAATATCATTTGATCATTTTTATTGCAATACGGTTATTCATTTAAGTTAGAGAACAATTGTTGTTCTGTTTACATGAATAAAAACCTTCTATGGTCATACACACCAATGAAAATGGTTTGTTGGATCCCGATCGTAGTGATACACATATTCATAATATTGAAGCCAAAAGATGCAAAGTTAATAATGATAGTGCAACTTATTTGTGGCACTGCCGTTTAGGTCATATTGGTGTAAAGCGCATGAAGAAACTCCATACTGATGGGTTTTTGGAATCACGTGATTATGATTCATTTGATGCTTGCGAACCATGCCTCATGGGCAAGATGACTAAAACTCCGTTCTTCGGAACAATGGAGCGAGCAACTGACTTATTGGAAATAATACATACTGATGTATGCGGTCCGATGAGTGTTAAGGCTCGCGGCGGGTGTCGTTATTTTCTAACCTTCACAGATGATTTGAGTAGATATGGGTATATATACTTGATGAAACATAAGTCTGAAACATTTGAAAAGTTCAAAGAATTTCAGAGTGAAGTTGAAAATCATCGTAACAAGAAAATAAAGTTTCTATGATCTGATCGTGGAGGAGAATATTTGAGTTACGAGTTTGGTCTTCAATTAAAACAATGTGGAATAGTTTCACAAATTCGTGCCACCTGGAACACCACAGCATAATTGTGTGTCCGAACGTCATAACTGTACATTATTGGATATAGTGCAATCTATGATGTTTCTTGCCGATTTACCACTATAGTTTTGGGGTTATGCATTAGAGACAGCTGCATTCACGTCAAAAAGGGCACCATCTAAATCCGTTGAGATGACACCGTATGAACTGTGGTTTGGCAAGAAACCAAAGTTGTCATTTCTTAAAGTTTGGGGTTGCGATGCTTATGTGAAAAAGTTTCATCCTGATAAGCTGAAACCCAAATCGGAAAAGTGTGTCTTCATAGGATACCCAAAAGTTACTGTTGGGTACACCTTCTATCACAGATCCGAAGGCAAGATATTCTTTGCTAAGAATGGATCCTTTCTAGAGAAGGAGTTTCTCTCGAAAGAAGTGAGTGGGAGGAAAGTAGAACTTGATGAGGTAACTGTACCTGCTCCCTTATTGGAAAGTAGTTCATCACAGAAATCTGTTACTGTGACTCCTACACCAATTAGTGAGGAAGCTAATGATGATGATCATGTAACTTTAGATCAAGTTACTACCGAACCACATAGGTCAACCAGAGTGAGATCTGCACCAGAGTGGTACGGTAATCCTGTTCTGGAGGTCATGACCATGACGAACCTACGAACTATGAGGAAGCGATGATGAGCCCAGATTCCGCAAAATGGCTTGAGGCCATGAAATCTGAAATGAGATCCATGTATGAGAACAAAGTATGGACTTCGATTGACTTGCCCAATGATCGGCGAGCCATTGAGATTAAATGGATCTTCAAGAGGAAGACGGACGCTGATAGTAGTGTTACTATCTACAAAGCTAGAATTATCGCAAAAAGGTTTTCGACAAGTTCAAGGTGTTGACTACGATGAGAGTTTCTCACTCGTATCTATGCTTAAGTCTGTCCGAATCATGTTAGCAATTGCCGCATTTTATGAAATCTGGCAAATGGATAAACAAAACTGCATTCCTTAATGGATTTATTAAAAGAGTTGTATATGATGCAACCAGAAGGTTTTGTCAATCCTAAAGGTGCTAACAAAATATGCAAGCTCCAGCGATCCATCTATGGACTGGTGCAAGCATCTCGGAGTTGGAATATACGCTTTGATAAGTTGATCAAAGCATATAGTTTTATACAGACTTGCGGTGAAGCCTGTATTTACTAGAAAGTGAATGGGAGCACTACAACATTTCTGATAAGTATATGTGAATGACATATTGTTGATCGGAAATAATGTAGAATTATTCTGCAAAGCATAAAGGAGTGTTTGAAAGGAGTTTTTCAAAGAAAGACCTCGGTGAAGCTGCTTACATATTGAGCATAAAGATCTATAGAGATAGATCAAGACGCTTGATAAATATTTCAATGAGTACATACCTTGACAAGATTTTGAAGTAGTTCAAAATGGAATAGTCAAAGAAAAAGTTCTTGCCTGTGTTACAAGGTATAAAATTGAGTAAGACTCAAAGCCCGACCACGGCAGAAGATAGAAAGAGAATGAAAGTCATTCCCTATGCCTTGGCCATAGGTTCTATAAAGTATGCCATGCTGTGTACCAGATCTATTGTACACCCTACACTAATTTTGGCAAGGGAGTACAATAGTGATCTAGGAGTAGATCACTAGACAGCGGTCAAAATTATCCTTAGTGGAATAAGGATATATTTCCCGATTATGGAGGTGACAAAAAGGGTTCGTCGTAAAGGGTTACGTCGATGCAAGTTTTGACATTGATCCAGATGACTCTAAGTATCAATCTGGATACATATTGAAAGTGAGAGCAATTAGCTAGAGTAGCTCCATGCAAAGCATTGTTGACATAGATATTTGCAAAATACTTACGGATCTGAATATGACAGACCCGTTGACTAAAATTATTTCCCAAGCAAAACATGATCACACCTTAGTACTCTTTGGGTGTTAATCACATAGCGATGTGAACTAGATTACTGACTCTAGTAAACCCTTTGGGTGTTGGTCACATATCGATGTGAACTATGGGTGTTAACCACATAAGGATGTGAACTAGTGATGTTAAATCACATGGTGATGTGAACTAGATTATTGACTCTAGTGCAAGTGGGAGACTGAAGGAAATATGCCCTAGAGGCAATAATAAAGTTATTATTTATTTCCTTATATCATGCTAAATGTTTATTATTCATGCTAGAATTTTATTAACCAGAAACATAATACATGTGTGAATACATAGACAAACAGAGTGTCACTAGTATGCCTCTACTTGACTAGCTCGTTGACCAAAGATGGTTATGTTTCCTAGCCATAGACATGAGTTGTCATTTGATTAATGGGATCAGATCATTAGGAGAATGATGTGATTGACTTGACCCATTCCGTTAGCTTAGCGCTCAATCGTTTAGTATGTTGCTATTGCTTTCTTCATGACTTATACATGTTCCTATGACCATGAGATTATGCAACTCCCGTTTACCGGAGGAACACTTTGTGTGCTACCAAACGTCACCACGTAACTGGGTGATTATAAAGGTGCTCTACAGGTGTCTCCGAAGGTACTTGTTGGGTTGGAGTATTTTGAGATTAGGATTTGTCACTCCGATTGTCGGAGAGGTATCTCTAGGCCCTCTCGTAAATGCACATCACTTAAGCCTTGCAAGAATTGCAACTAATGAGTTAGTTGCGGGATGATGTATTATGGAACGAGTAAAGAGACTTGCCGGTAACGAGATTGAACTAGGTATTGAGATACCTACGATTGAATCTCGGGCAAGTAACATACCGATGACAAAGGGAACAACGTATGTTGTTATGCGGTTTGACCGATAAAGATCTTCGTAGAATATGTGGGAGCCAATATGAGCATCCAGGTTCCACTATTGGTTATTGACCAGAGACGTGTCTCGGTCATGTATACATAGTTCTCGAACCCGTAGGGTCCGCACGCTTAATGTTTTGATGACAGTTATATTATGAGTTTATGTGTTTTGATGTACCGAAGGAGTTCGGAGTCCCTGATGAGATCGGGGACATGACGAGGAGTCTCGAAATGGTCGAGACGTAAAGATCGATATATTGGACGACTATATTCGGACATCGGAAAGGTTCTGAGTGATTCAGGTATTTATCGGATTACCGGAGAGTTACGGGAATTCGCCGGGGAGTATATGGGCCTTATTGGGCCATACGGGAATAGAGGAGAGAGGCCAAAAGGAAGGAGCCCCCCCCCCCCCGCTCTGGTCGGAATTGGACAGGGGGTGCAGCCCCCTTTTCCTTCTTCCTCTCCTCCTCTTTCCTTCTCTCCTACTCCAACAAGGAAAGGAGGAGTCCTAATCCCACCTTGGTGTGCCCTCCTCCTAGGCCGGCCGCCTCCCCCTTACTCCTTTATATACGGGGGCAGGGGGGCACCCCATGGACACAACAATTGATCATTGATCTCTTAGTCGTGTGCGGTGCCCCCCTCCACCATGGTCCACCTCGATAATATTGTAGCGGTGCTTAGGCGAAGCCCTGCGTCGGTAGAACATCAACATCGTCGCCACGCCGTCGTGCTGACGAAACTCTCCCTCAACACTCGGTCAGATCGGAGTTCGAGGGACGTCATCGAGCTGAACGTGTGCTGAACTCGGAGGTGCCGTACGTTCGGTACTTGATCGGTCGGATCGTGAAGACGTATGACTACATCAACCGCGTTGTGCTAACGCTTCCGCTTTCGGTCTACGAGGGTACGTAGACAATACTCTCCCCTCTCGTTGCTATGCATCACCATGATCTTGCATGTGCGTAGGAAAATTTTGAAATTACTACGTTCCCCAACAGCTAGGTGGGCAGGTGGCAACAATCTAAGTGCTTGGTTTTGTTTGGTTTTTCCAACTATGACCATTGGATAGAGTGAATCAATGGCTTACGTTCAAAGTTATTCTCATATCATAGAATGGTATAGGAACGTGGAGAGATTTGGTTGATTTTGTATCGCTGAATAATATAAAAAATTATGAGTGCAGACGCTCCACCCCAAGGTTTGTAGCTACTTCTCGGTTGTCGGGAATCTATGTTCTTCCACTCTTTCGTTTAAGACATGAGCTTTGTTCATCCTGTTGCCGGCACGGGGACATCTATATGCCTCCATTTTACAAAATCATACTATATGCCTCCATGACACGCGGGACATCTAGCATCAAGGTGGCGTGTCATGCAAGAAAATGGAGATATGCAGTGCATAAGTGAGTCATGCACTTCGATGGCACCTAGTACTACGCAATATTTTTTCTCCTCGATGACACATGAATAGTGCACGTACTCAATGACAGAGAATGGGATGGTAGCCATGGACATGGTCGGCCCTTTTTGAAGAGAGTACTAATAAATACGTAACTTTGATGTGTCCCGTCAACTCGCAGAATGACGAGAAGCTTGCTTACTACGCCTTCTCCCTCGCCAACACGTGCGCGGTGGCTCGCAGCACGAGGAGAAACTTTTGCTTACAAGCGGTGGACGTGCAGCAGTTCATTTGGTGTCAGATTGCCAGAAGTAGTACCATCATTATTGTTCGACTTCCGAAAGAGGAGAAGAGCCAAGCGCAAGGTCACCTACTAACCTACAGTACTACTATGGCCAAAGTTGGTCCACCTTTTTAGAGCATGGTTAATTAATATAGGCGGCTCTTGCAGCGGCACATCATTTAGAGCAAGTACTCTCTTCGTAGGATCAAAGGAAGTGAAACAAAAATTGGAGTGGATGCTAGATTGCCAATTAAAACATGATTACATAGGAAAAAAATCATATAGCATTCTATCCTATGAATCAAATGACCAATGTAGGAAAATTATGAGGGGTGTCTCTCCAACAGTGTTCCTCGGCTCGCACCTAGCATCACGATGGTCGAACTTGGAGTCATTCATCTGGTACACGTGGCATCTCAGATCTGGTACTCCAATATTAGGTTGGCTCTATGTGATGTGGCAACTTCATATACTAACCGAATGCTGGCTATACTACTACGGTACTCACACTCCAAGAAGTGACTCGAAAACCATTCATAAATTGAGTCTATGACACGCATTTGCAAATGTACCATTCATTACATACAACAAGTCATCAACACACTACGACAACGATGATACATGTTGGATTATAGATTATTTCCAACAAAGCATTCTAGTAAATACTGAAATTTTCATCACACAACAAATAACAAGCAATGAAATGAATTTCAACTCAACCAATCCTTGGCGTTGGAAACGCTTGCTTTGAACCATAGGTGCTCTGGGAAGGGCTAGCTATTGTCAATATAGAGAGCAACGCAGGACTGATCATCCAGGCTGAAGCGGCATATATCAGGAGCAGGGTAGGGAACCACCGCAATGTCCAAGGTATAGATACAGTTGCTTCTCATAAATGGTAGTAACATTGTGTCAACAGCAGCTGGATCGCCTTTAACCATCATTGGATAGTTTGGTCCAAGGAAGAGCGAGTTTTCTCCAAGACTATCAATATTGTACCAGGGAGAAGGTGTTGGCGCTAGCACACCAGTATCCATCCCGAATACCCTGCAACGGGTGTTGGAATAGGTCCGGAGAGGGCGACCATGGGAGACAACACGTGCTCCCTCAGTAGTAACAATCTCAGTGCACTGTATACAGACAAGAAGAGGTGATCCATCGGAATTAGTTGCCAGCCGCCACTGAGTATATAAGTCATGTTCGTCGTCATGATCGTGATCATCACCATTGTCATCTCCCCCTTGGTTATAAATTTTTTCAAGTATAGGTGGTGGAATGTTCACAGGACCTTGGAAACACAAGAAGAAGGTTAATTAGTAAAGGGAAACTTGCTAACCCACATGCATGTGGATGAAACAATTATAATTACGGTGGAAGACAAATGTACCAAAACAACGAGGATCCCATGCAAAAACAATGCCATGAGTGGTGGAAGCAAACACAAGATCCTCGTATTTAATTGCATCATAGTACTCATCATCCGTGTACAGAAACTGATTTTTGAGCAATATCCATGGACGAACTGTGGAATCAGTAACAACGGCAACAAGCTTGTCGAATATAGAAACAACTTCATAGTTCTCGTCATTCCAAGAGCGGTTGGGAACTCGACAAATTGCTATCTTCCGTAGACAACAGCCACCATGATCGTATTTGAACATACGTAGATCATCTGTGTGCTCAACCTCAGGGCACTCTGAGATTTTTGGAAGTGGAATCCGCTAACGAGTGTACACATTCACAAGTTCCCACTCGCAATTGTACCCAATATAAAAAACCCAATATCCATTTGCGCCAGCCCAGGCCTTACCCTTAAGCGATGGCATCTTGGCATCACACGTATCATTAGCAAGCGGCATCAACTTGCACAAGGCGAGGCCTCCGTCATCCGCACCCATGCGAACAGGCTTATAGTGAAGAAGATAAGGGAGATCAAACCGCTCCTGGACCCTTGGGTTCCTTGTAATGATGTTATTAGTTGAGTCGAGAATGTTCTTGAACGAACCTGCCATGCTAGCCGAGGTGATGATGTCGCACCGATCAATGAGTTCCCCCGCCATGTCATCTTTCAGATCGGGGCAAGAATAACGGGGTCGTTTCTAGCTTGTTCCCTCCATGGAGAAGACGATCGAACAATGGCAGAAGGAAGGGTGAAGGCAAATGGAGGAGGGAGGAAGAGCGTGCAACAATAGTTCCAAATCGAGAGGAGAGGCGAAGAGTCGGTTGCCACGCTACATGAAGAGGCGCCCCGGCCTACACGTCCTTTCGGAAATTGTACAAAAGACTCGCCGTCGTCTCACTGACATGTTGGAACGGGACCACATGTCAACGAAACATGGTGTGTAATTTCTCGTGCAAAATGTGATCTGGCCGCGTTGGCCTGAAGTGCCGTATTATTTCTTGACTTTATTTTTTTAATGGCGTGCCGTTCAGTTTTGAAGCACGACTAACTAGTACTGTTTGTAGAGAAAATATAAACTACTCTACCAGTACTCCACCTCTAGTACTAGTAGTATAAAAAAGATATATAGGCTGGAGCTTCAAAGCTTTCTTGCTAAGGGCTGCCCACTTGCTTCTCACAGAATCACCCTCTCTCCAGATCTAAAAAAGACGGCCTCTCTCTCCCTCCTCGCTGGTGGTCACAGATCCGCCGGGGAAGAAAAGGACGTGCAGCGTTGACGCACTCGTTGGCGGCGAGCGAGGTCACGCAATGACGACAAGGCCATCCTCTCAGACCTAGCGCCCGCACGGGATGGCCTCTATCCCCAAGCTCGCTGTCATAGTGCGTGTGAAGGACGACGACCACGAGCGAAGCCACTTCCCGCCAACCCTCAGGTATGCTACCTCTTTTCGAACCATACCCTTGTTCTATTGCCCCATCTGCCACGTCGCTGCATGTGGATCTTTTTCACTCCACCATCTTCCCAATTTGCTATCCTCTGCTCTGCTGGTCACGCAGACAAAAACCTTAATTTTCACTATTAAAGGAAACCCTACTTCATGCAGACTAATCCATGCCTAGGTTGAATAAGGAAAGGAAGGGAGACTGTACTGTCCAAGAGAGTAGGCATCGAACCTGCATCTAGGTTGAAAATGGGAAAATCCATAGCTAAGGAACGAGTCTCGTGTCTCTTGGTTGAAGAAGGGTAGAAAGGCATTACAACGCAATAGAGAATGACCAGGTCGATTGGTTTGTTGTCCTCACATAGGAAAAAGGTGGCTAAGCATAACAAAATTGGGACGTAATCCACATATGCTGCCTGGATATTTGTTGCTCTGGGCAACCATACCTCCCTCACCACTCTATGCGTCCGTGGAGGTACATCGTACTGGTGCGCCCACTGTTCGAATGGGCATCCCATTCTCTTATTCACTTTTTTGCTGTTAGTATAACGCTAGCTGTCGGTGTCAAAACCGGCGGATCTCGGGTAGGGGGTCCCAAACTGTGCGTCTAGGATCGATGGTAAAAGGAGAGGGGGACACGATGTTTACCCGGGTTCGGGCCCTCTTTATGGAGGTAATACCCTACTTACTGCTTGATTGATCTTGATGAATATGAGTGTTACAAGTGTTGATCTACCACGAGATCATAATGGCTAAAACCCTAGAAGTCTAGCCTATGTGTATATGGTAATGAATGTCGCCTATCCGGACTATGCTCTCCGGTTTATATAGACACCGGAGAGATCTAGGGTTATATGGAGTCGGTTACATAAGAAGGAATCTTCACAGCTGGTCACCTAGCTTGCCTTCCACGCCAAGAAAAGTCCAATCCGGACATGGGTATAGTCTTCGGCCTTCATATCTTCATAGCCCATCAGTCCGGCCCAATGAATAACAGGCCGGACACTCGAGGACCCCTTAATCCAGGCTTCAATGATGAGGAGTCCGGCACGCAGATTGTCTTCGGCATTGCAAGGCAGGTTCCCCTTTCTCTGAACTCCAAGATAGTCTTCGGACGCGATGATTGTATTCGGACCTGTTATACACCATACACAACCGCAGAGAGAATATAATATTTGCACGAATCTAATCTGTTGACAGCTAGACGACATCGTGTCTGTCCGGTTATAATTTCGAACCGTTTTTCATCTGCCATCCCACTTTTCGAGACGCGGTTGCTATTGCCACGTCTTGTCGAAGCAGAGATCGTGTCCCCTTATTGCGGGACTCTCATCAATGATGGCATGGGTAACTCAATCGTGCCGTTCATACAGCCCTTGGGAACAGGCGAATCCTAAGGCGGGTGAGGAGGTGTTTAATATTTTCTGCCTTTATAAGGGGATAAGATTCCCTCTTCCTCTTCTCATGCTCTCTCTCTCTATCTATCTCCGCCTTCCCGATCTCTAGATCCAGCACCCAAGTTCTCATCTCCTTTCCACTCAAGCAACCATGTCCGGATTCGGTGGTCAGGGCAAGTGGATGGTCTCCTCCGTCAAGGAGGAGGACATTACTGAGCTCCGAGCGGCCGGATATTTGGCGAAGGGGATCGCCCACCGCTTACCGGTCGAGGGACAAATTGTCCCCACGCCGGAGCCGAACGAGAGGGTAGTATTCCTTCCTCATTTCTTCCGCAGGCTGGGGTTTCCACTCCACCCTTTCGTCCGCTGGATGATGTATTATTACGGGATAGATCTCCATGATCTGTCCCCGAATTCCTTCCACAACATCTCGGCGTTTATCATCGTGTGTGAGGCTTTCCTCCGCATCCAGCCCCACTTCGGGCTGTGGCTCAAAGTCTTCAATGTAAATCCGAAGGTGGTGGATGGCCAGCACGCGGAGTGCAGAGGAGCCATGGTGAGCAAGCTGTCCAATGTCTCCTGGCCCAAGGGCACCTTTGTGGATACGGTAAAGGAGTGGCAGAAATAGTGGTTCTACATCACAGAACCACGCGGCACTACCTGGGCCGCAACTACCGAATTCCGCTCCAGCGCTCCTATGCGACTCACCTCCTGGGTCGAGAAGAGTCCGGACTGGTGTTCACCTAACAAGCTGATAGAATTGCAGACGCGCATTCAAAGCATGGTGACCAAGAATGTCAAGCTCGTCGACATGATCTAGGTGATGTTAATTTGTCGGATTCTTCCGTGCCAGCGCCGAAGCCGCCCTCTGTGGGAGTTCAATTCGAAGAAGCACCAGACCTTGGTAAGGCTCTTCGAGACTACTCTTGAAGGCGCCTAGAAGTTGCTTTTTAAGGGCAACGAGAAGCCACCGGCCACGGATTCAGACAGTGGTCACGATTGTACACACCCCGCCAGCAAGGTATGTTATTTCTGACGTATCCCCAACCTCATTGTTTCGAGGATGATGTCTGAGCTTTTATTATGGTTCCTTCAGGACTGGATGGAGAGGGCGAAGCAGATCCAGTGTCCATCTCCGCTGCCTGAAGAACCATTCATCCCGCGTCTAGCGAAGATGCTGGTGCCGGCGCCATATAAGGCGCCGGAGAATAAGGCCAAGAGTGGCCTCCGTCGTAAGGGGACTTCGGACGTGGCATCCGAAGACGACGAAACTCATTCCTATGTCCCTGAGGACAATGACGAGGAAGAGGAGGAGGAGGAAGAAAACAATCCTCCCCGTGAGGAGAGGAAGAAGAAGAGGGCGGCTCCGGCGCATCTGGAGGTGGAGGCGACCAAGAAGGGGAAGGGCGTTCCAGCGGTCAACACCATGTGGGACGTTGACAGTAGTCCGGAACGACGCCCCCGCACTAAGCTCCAGGCCGCATCGTAAGTGACAGGGCTCGCTCGTGCGCACATCCAGCCCTTTCTATCCATTATCTTGATGTAGTTAACAGTACTATTGCAGTCCGGCCCGCGACCTAATCCAGCGATCCTTGTCTGGAGGTTCGTTGGCTCCATCAGAAATGGTGAGCCAGTCGCCACCACCTACTTACTCCCCCGGTGCCAGGGACGACACCGAAGTGCTGTCCCGGAGGACTGCTCCGAAGGGAGGAGCCCAGGACGTTGTCCAGGAGGTGCCAAAAGGCGAGACATCCACTGCCGGACACATGGCGGAGACGTTCCCATGGAGACTGGCGAAGAGGGCCGCATCCAGTTTGGCCCTCAGCAACACAATTCTGGAGACCCATATGGCTCTGGGCGAACAGCCCCCTTTGAAAGAGGGGGGTGCGTGATGACCAACAAGTATAGGGGATCTATCATATTCCTTTCGATATATAAGAGTGTCAAACCCAACGAGGAGCAGGAGGAAATGACAAGCGGTTTTCCGCAAGGTATTCACTGCAAGTACTGAAATAAGTGGTAACAGATAGTTTTGTGATAAGATAATTTGTAACGAGCAACAAGTAACACATAAACTAGGGTTTAAGATTCTGTCACTCTAGCAACCCATCATCTACTTATTACTTCCCAATGCCTTCCTCTAGGCCCAAATAATGGTGAAGTGTTATGTAGTCGACGTTCACATAACACCACTAGAGGCTAGACAACATACATCTCATCAAAATATTGAACGAATACCAAATTCACATGACTACTAATAGCAAGACTTCTACCATGTCCTCAGGAACAAACTTAACTACTCACAAAGCATATTCATGTTCATAATCAGAGGGGTAATAATATGCATAAAGGATCTGAACATATGATCTTCCACCAAATAAACCAACTAGCATCAACTACAAGGAGTAATCAACACTACTAGCAACCTAATAGTACCAATCCCGGACTTTGGAGACAAGAATTGGATACAGGAGATGAACTAGGGTTTTGAGATGAGATGGTGCTGGTGAAGATGTTGATGGAGATTACCCTCTCCCGATGAGAGGAGCGTTGGTGATGACGATGGCGATGATTTCCCCCTCCCGGAGGGAAGTGTCCCCGGAAGAACAGCTCTGCCGGAGCCCTAGATTGGTTCTGCCAAGGTTCCGCCTCGTGGCGGCGGAGTCTCGTCCCGAAAGGTTGCTTATGATTTTTTCCTCGACGAAAGACCTCATATAGCAGAAGATGGGCATCGGAGGACCAACAGGGGGGCCCATGAGGTAGGGGGGCGCGCCCTGGGGGGTAGAGCGCGCCCCCACCCTCGTGGACAGGTGGGCCCCCCTCTGGTGAACTTCTTCCGCTAGATATTTTTTACTAATTCCCAAAATGACTTCCCTGAAGTTTCAGGACTTTTGGAGTTGTGCAGAATAGGTGCCTAATGTTTGCTCCTTTTCCAGCCCAGAATTCCAGCTGCCGGCATCCTCCCTCCTTATGTAAACCTTGTAAAATAAGAGAGAATGGGCATAAGTATTGTGACATAATGTGAAATAACAGCCCATAATGCCATAAATATCAATATAAAAGCATCATGCAAAATGGACGTATCAACTCCCCCAAGCTTAGACCTCGCTTGTCCTCAAGCAAAAGCCGATAATGATAAATATGTCCCCATGTTTAGAGGTAGAGGTGTCGATAAAAAGAAAATACAGACATGAAGGCATCATGATTATTCTCATAACTGCAACATATATAGATATTTTCATATGATTTCTTATGCTCAAGTAATAATCAAATTGAGGGAGTCCTGGATTAGGGGGTGTCCGGACAGCCAGACTATAACCTTTGGTCAGACTATGAAGATACAAGATTGAAGACTTCGTCCTGTGTCCGTATGGGACTTTCCTTGGCGTGGAAGGCAAGCTTGGCAATACGGATGTGTAGATCTCCTCCCATTGTAACCGACTCTGTGTAACCCTAGCCCCCTCCGATGTCTATATAAACCGGAGGGTTTAGTCCGTAGGACAACAACAGCAATCATACCATAGGCTAGCTTCTAGGGTTTAGCCTCTCTGATCTCGTGGTAGATCTACTCTTGTACTACCCATATCATCAATATAAATCAAGCAGGAGTAGGGTTTTACCTCCATCGAGAGGGCCCGAACCTGGGTAAAAACATCGTGTCCCTTGTCTCCTGTTACCATCCGCCTAGACGCACAATTCGGGACCCCCTACCCGAGATCCGCTGGTTTTGACACCGACATTGGTGCTTTCATTGAGAGTTCCACTGTGCCGTCGCCAGAAGGAAGGATGCCTCGTCTCGTCTTTAAAGACGTCACAGTTGCTAAGGGAGCTTTGGCTGTCGGCCAAACTCTCCGGCTAGGTGGTTTCCTCATGACCGCCTGTTCGGCCGATGCGCCGACGATGACCTCTCGGGTCATCGAAAGAAATCTCCACGTCCACTCGGAACTCGCCGAGCAGTTAGATACAATAGAGCTCTCTTCCCTAAACGATCTCTTGGATCACATCGCCGCCCTAGGAGTCGCTACGGACTACGATCAGATTGGGCCTAAAACCGATCTGAGAGAGATTAACTCTCCCCAGGTCACCCATCACGTTGCGGTGGTGGAGGAACAATGCGGCGACCCTTACTCTATCTTGAGGACTAGCTATGTCCGGATTCCCGAGCCCTCCAAGCCGGATACCCGCTCACGGGAGGACATCACCCAAGCCCTAAACTTAGAGTCAGGCAGCGGGCCAGGATTATTGGGCAACACCCCAGAACCGAAATTTCCAAAATTAGAAACTCCTCGGCCCCCGGATCCCAGATCGGGTAAGGATTCGGATTCAATTCCACCCACCCACCCAAACATAAGCGATCTTTCCCAGATCAGGCAAGAGCCCCAGGAAACAGTACACCATTATTGGGCTAGATTCCTCCTGGTCATGAACAGGATCAAGGACTGCCGCGAGAAAGACGCAATCTCATTCTTCTGCAATAATTGCACGGACAAGGGAATCCTCAACACCATAAGTCGCCATGAAATTACACGCTTTGCCGACTTGGCTTCCATAGTACGAAAGTACTGTGCGACAGAAAGTGCCTGGAAAACCGAAATTAATTTTTGGGACAATCCGGCCCTAAATACTATCCCAGTCCGAAAAAAAAGGGTGCATTATCACCAGACACCCGGGTTAAACACCAAAAAGCGAAAACCCTCTACAGGGCATGGAACCGTACTGGAGGGATGGCTCAATGGACCCTGTAAAATTCACAGTACAGAGGGCGCCATACCAACTCATAGCCTTAGAGCATGTTGGATACTCCGGCAGGTAGCAGAAAGTGGCGAAGATCTTCTAATTCCAGAAGCCACAGTGCACCATCCCAGGGATACTAGTACGGTATTAACAGTCTTCGAGACCTTCGCATCAAATAATAGGAGAAAGCGAACACTCCGCAGCTTTGTCGAAATCTACCGTGGAAACAATAAACCCATGGAATGACACGGCTATTACTTTCAATGCCAGTGACGAACCTAAATTCTGAACAGCCCAAGCACCAGTTGCATTGGTCCTCAGTCCAATTATGGACGGCTTTCGACTCACCAAGGTACTCATGGACGGCGGTAGAGGATTAAACCTCATCTATGAGGAAACCCTTCAAAAAATGGAAATAGACTGGAACCGCATCGAGCGAAGCAGCACAACATTTAGAGGAATAATCCCCAGTCGGGAAGCATGCTGTACAGGCAAAATCACACTAGATGTGGTGTTCGGCACGCCGGAGAATTACAGGTCTGAAGAGATTACGTTCCAAGTGGCCCAGTTCAGTAGCGGTTACCACGCCCTGTTAGGGCGGGAGGCATTCACAATCTTCCAAGCCATACCCCATTACGGGTACATGAAGCTCAAAATGCCCAGGCCCAACGGAATTATCACTCTTGCTAGTGATCCAGACACAGCACTCCGCGCCAAAAACAAGACAGCCGCACTGGCCCTCGAGGCATTATCCGAAGCCCTAGCGGCTGAGGAACTAACTGCACTGCGCTCCATGGTGAATAGGGACGATGTGATACTCGATAAGAGATCCAAGTCCACCTCCTTTAAACCGGCGGATGAAATAGTCAAATTCCAAGTCCATCCAACGGACCCTACAAAAATAGCTTCCATCGGGGCACAACTAAACCCCGCCGTAGACGCCGCACTAAGAGAGTTCTTACGTGAGAACTGGGACATTTTCGCCTGGCACCCTTCAGACATGCCAGGAATCCCACGCAGGCTGGCCGAACACAGCCTTAATATCCTAAAGGGATTAAAACCGGTCTAGCAGGCTCTTCGGTGTTTCTCTGAACCTAAGATACAAGCTATGGGAGAGGAACTAGCCAAGTTATTGGAAGCCGGATTCATTAGTGAGATAAAACATCCGGACTGGCTAGCAAACCTGGTGATGGTACCAAAGAAGGACAAATCCTGGCGCCTGTGCGTCGATTTTAAGGACCTTAACAAGGCTTGCCCAAAGGATCCCTTCCCCCTCCCCCGCATCGATCAAATTATCGATGCTACAGCAGGACACGATTCATTGTGTTTCCTCGACGCATACTCCGGCTGCCACAAAATTAAGATGGCGGAGCCCGACCAAGCCGCAACGGCATTCATCACACCATACGGCCCCTTCTGCTTCAACACAATGCCCTTTGGGCTCAAAAACGCCGGCGCAACATATCAGCGCATGATTCAAACATGTCTGGCAAAACAGTGGAGGCATACGTAGATGATGTGGTCGTCAAAACCGAGCATGTCGACTCTGTAGTAGACGACTTAAGACTCACATTCGATAACCTTAGAACATATGACATCAAGCTCAACCCGAAAAAATGCGTCTTTGGTGTACCTGCCGGAAAGCTCCTGGGCTTCATTGTATCCGGCAGAGAAATTAAAGCATATCCAGCCAAGATCCGAGCCCTGTCACAGTTGGATATCCCAACGGACCTCAAACAAATACAGAAATTAACCGGATATGTGGCGGCTCTAAGCCGCTTTATCTCCCGCCTGGGAGAAAAGGCATTACCCCTTTACCGCCTCCTACGGCGCACCGAACACTTCGAGTGGACGGATGATGCCACTGCCGGATTGGAAGAAATAAAGGCCATACTAGCAACCAACCCAATCCTGCCAGCGCCAAACATTGGCGAACCTATGCTATTATACATTGCGGCAACCCATCAAGTTGCGAGCGCAGTGCTCGTCGTCGAATGAGAAACGGACGGACATAAATTTCCCGTTCAAAAGCCGGTCTACTATGTCTTACCCCATGCAAATCATGGTACCCGCATTATCAAAAGATAGCATACGCGGTATTCATGGCATCCCAGAAGCTGCGGCACTACTTTCAAGAGTGTTCGATAACAGTAGCCTCGGAAGTGCCACTCAATGATATTATAAATAACTGCGACGCCACGGGCCGGATTGCCAAATGGGCCATTGAGCTCCTCCCGTTCGACATAACCTACAAGCCACGGCGAGCCATTAAGTCGCGGGTGTTGGCCGACTTTGTCGCCGAATGGACGGAAGCCGAACTCCCTAAAGAGTACGACGCATATTCCAACTGGATCATGCACCTCGACGGCTCCAAAATGCAGGCTGGTCTGGGGGCTGGCGTCGTCCTGACGTCCCCAATCGGAGACACAGTTCAATACATGCTCCATATAACGTACACAGACTCCAACAACGCAGCCGAATACGAGGCCCTTCTACATGGTCTCCGAATGGCAGTATCCATGGGCATTCAACACCTAGAGGTGCGGGGGGATTCGAACCTCGCTATATCCCAAATAAATGGAGACTTTGATGCCAAAGATCCAAAAATGGCGGCATATCGCAACGCCGTCCTAAATATGTCAGCTCGGTTCGAGGGGCTCGAATTTCACCATGTACCCCGGGAAAACAATCAGGCGGCAGACGTCCTAGCACGCATCGGCACAAAACGCGATGCGGTCCCCCCTAACATCTTTTTGCAGAGGCTTTTCAAGCCATCCGTGATATGGGAAGGGGACACTGGTAACAACAGACCGGACCCAACCGCAATGCCCGATTCCGAACACTCTGACATAATCGGAGGCTCTGCCATCGAAATAACATCTTCAGCCCACGTTATAATGGTCGTCATCGCCCCGTGGACAGAACCATTCCTGGCCTACCTAACTAGGCAGGAACTCCCCGAGGACCAAAATGAGGCACGCTGCATAGTGCGGCGATCTAAAGCCTACATGGTCCACGAGGGAGAGCTTTATAAGAAAAGCACCACCGGAGTCCTTCAAAGGTGCATCTCCGAAGAAGAGGGGCGGAAGCTTCTGGCAGAAATTCATGCCGGACTCGGCGGCCACCACGCAGCAGCCCGGGCCCTTGTAAGCAAGGCCTTCCATACAGGTTTTTACTGGCCTACGGCCCGGGCAGATGCACTGGACCTGGTCCAACGCTGCGTGGGTTGCCAACTTTTTGCAAATCAAAGCCATATGCCACCCACCGCCCTCCACACAATCCCCATTACCTGGACCTTCGCAGTCTGGGGGCTCGACATGGTGGGACCCCTTAAAGGAGGAACCCACAAGAAAAAATACTTGCTGGTCATGGTGGACAAATTCACCAAATGGATAGAAGCCAAGCCTGTTAAGACGGCTGAATCCGTACTGGTGATAGACTTCATATCCGGGGTCGTACACCGTTATGGCGTCCCCCACAACATCATCACTGATAACGGCACAAACTTCACGGCCGACGAGGTAAAACTTGGTGCAAAAACATGGGCATCAAGCTCGATTATGCCTCCGTCTATCACCCACAAACCAATGGTCAAGTCAAACAAGCAAATGGTCTTATCATGAGTGGCATCAAACCCAGATTAGTGCGGTCCCTAAAGGAATCTACCACGCACAGGGTAGAGGAGCTCGACTCCGTACTCTAGGGGTTGCGGACCACGCCGAATCGCACTACCAGATACACACCATTCTTTATGGTATACGGCGCAGAGGCGGTTCTGCCCTGTGACATAATTCATGACTCACCTCCAGTGCGCATGTACGAAGAAAGAGAAGCCGAGCTCAATCGGCAGGATAGTTTGGACGCCCTGGAGGAGGTGCGTGACGTGGCAAAAGCCTGTTCCGCATTCTATCAACAGCAGGCTCGAAGATACCAAAGCAGAGAAGTACGGGCCAAAACTTATAATGTTGACAAATTAGTTCTACACCTGCCAGAGAAGAAAAAGGACAAACTCAAGCCCAAATGGGAGGCTCCCTTCATTATTGACCAAGTTCTTACTGGTGGAGCATACCATCTGCGGGGTGCATCAGATAATCGACTCGAGCCGAACCCATGGAACGCAGCCAGATTCCGAAGATTCTACGCCTATCATCGGACTCTGTGTTTGTCTCCTTCCTCTATCCATTTTTATACACTTTCTGTCTTCTATTTCCCTCCCTCTCCCCTTCTTTTCTCCCACAGCCTTTAAGGGCCAATTTGTGCTTTGTTTGCACACAACTGACGTGCTATCTGGGCTCATTATACCTGGGGGCTTCTTTCACAGAAGCTTATTTATTTATACGGGCTTCATGCCCAACACATGTGTTATCCTTCCGCATGTACCTTTTATTCACCATTATATGCATTGATATGACTTAAGTTTTGGCCAAGCTAGGTTGCCTGGCTCTTGTATTTATGCCCTACGTTCCCGTTAATTCGGCTAGGGCATAAGGGGAGCACCTCTGCGATTGTTATTGCCGGGTCAGCCGGATGTGTACCTCAGACTGGGTGAAGCCGAAAGCTAGCATTCTTAAGGGAATATTCGGTCGGTGAACAAAAGACGATTGTTTACCTGTTTTTTATATATGCCCCCAGATGTTTTTTTCCTGCGATTCTTTTCGCAGTCCGGACATGCACTTTAGGGCATGCATACCTAGGGAAAGGAACCCCTAACGGAACTATTCTCCCTGGAAGATGTTTCTTACTAACCATGTAATATAACATAACTAGTTGGGCACTTGTCTGTTCAAGCACTAATGACCCCTACGCCTGGTTTCCACGCATGCCCCGGTTTTTCATAACCGAGAGGGTATTCGGATTCACTCCGGACTATCGGGTCCAGAGGTCGAAGCGAAAAGGTCCGCCATGACAAATGATCTACAATCCGGCTAGAAGGCATTATTAATGTCACTTCAATTACATAGTCACTTTGACTGACTAAATTATTCTTCTATACCATCCAACAGGCTGTCTAACCTACAATCCTGTTGGGAATACTTGGCGGCCAATTCTACTTGTCCGTATACTAGACTAACAGGGATTTCTTTCCCATCGGGCCCCACAGGTCCGACCTCGGCCATGTGGTTTGGGTCAGAATTGATATACCGCGTCTTCACCATGGCCCAGGCTTCCCTGGCACCTTGACGGCAGGTCGATATCTTCCATAATCGGAACCGCCGCCGCGCTCCCTTCAGCTTTTCCGCAAGCTCTCCAAGGCCTTCGGGCACGGAGACGAACGCCATGCATCACCTGCCGAACTCGTTCATGCAGTTGTGAGAGCTCGGGCAGAAGGTCACCCGTAGAATCGGGCATTTCCTTTGCGGGGCGACCTTTTAGCATACCTACAGACATAACTCTATTAGTCAACTTCTTCGTCAAACTCTTCTTCAAAGTTCGTTCAAGCACTTACTAAAAATGCCGGGTCGAAGCCGCTGATTCTCCTTCACGAAGTCTGATAGTTGGGCACGAACATCCTTTAGTTCCACGCCCAGCTGGGTGTTGGCATCCAGGAGATCATTCTTCTCCTGCCAAACCCTCATAAGCATGCTCTCGCCGGCCTTTAGCCGGCGTAGGAGGTGTTGCTCATCCGGATTTACTCCAGCGTCATCTACAATTTTATTGTCAGATTCGAATATTCGCCGCACTCTACATGATACCTATCATTTGAAACATATATTACCAGAGGGGGTCTTCTTGGGCTCCTCTCCTGCGGCCAGTGCGGCCTGAAGTTGGGCTTTGCACTCTTCAAGCTCATGGGACAGTTGGGTATTCTTTTATGTAAGAACCTGCATAACAAATGATCCTTAAATCAGTTATTCTAACTGTTTCAAGTCTCAAGGGCTACCGATATATATAATCATGAAAATTTCTCACCCGTATATCCTTTACATACTGCTCCGTGGCTCTGGCTAGACCATTTTGAGCAGCACGGAGGTACGTGTCTCCCGAGTTGAAGGCGTCAAATGCCTCTTGGGAGAAGCAAGCGTCACGGAGAACGGCTCGGCAACGCATATGGTTCATGGCGCTCTCCACCTCGGAATTTGTGGCGGACATTCTGTCCGCATCCTCTGTCAGAGGAGCATCCGACGGGCGCCTCGTACTCGCTTCCGCTTCCGTGTCCGATCTTGGAGCCCGACTGGATGAGGCGTGATTGCCGACCTTCCCGGATATAGTCCAGCGAGCGTTCTTCTTCCTAGAAAACACGAGCGGTAATATGTCTTTAAAGACGATACCATGGAATGAGGTGGCACGCCATACCTCTGCGCCGGTGTCTCAGTCCGGACTGCGTTCCTTTTTAGCATGCCTGACCTCGGAGCCCCTTGTTGGCTAGTCGCCGCGGGCTCGGCATGGCGTCCCAAGGGCCTTCCCTGTAAAACATCGTTGGTATACGGTGAGCAAAGTACACAAGGACTAATCCTTTTGTTGGGACTTCGGTCTCAGTTACCTATGAAGCTGGGAGAAGCCCAGGGTAATCGGCCGTAATGACCACCAAGGCATCGTCGCCGCTTAATTGGTAAAATACCCTATCCATCAGCTCCACGGATATATCCGGATCCTCTTTGAAGGCCGGGTCGAGGGACCGCTCGGGATCCTCTGGTTGTGGAGGAGGGTTGTTGATCTCCCTTACTACCTTACGCAGCTCCTGCGTTGAATTCGCAAGGTGAAATATTTAACTATGGGAATATGGAATGGATGGACGCAAAAAACGTTGACTTACCCAGCTTGGAGGATTGTACATAGAAAATCCGCCCTGTGGATTGAAGCGGAGGAATTCCTCCTCTTCTCCCTTGTACAAATTGGACAAGATTTTCGCCAAAGCGGCGGATGAGTCCGGTCCTTTGCGGCCACAGCGGGTGGCGTCATCCTCCCCGTTGAAATCCCACATGGGGTGGCTGCGATATTGAAGCGGCTGCACCCCCCGCATGATGCATGTTGCCATGACTTCAATCATGGTCAGTCCTGATTGAGCCAGCAACTTCATCCGGCTCATCAGGTAAAGAACGTCTCTGTCATCTTCCTCCTGGGGGCTCCGTGGACGCCAGCTCAGCCGCTTCTTCAAAGGAGCATTATCGAACTCGGGAAGGCTGATCCGAATAGGATCCGGCAGAGGGACATCTTCTATATAAAACCATTCTGAAGGCCAGTCTTCGGATGCCTTCTTCGGGGTTCCGGATGGATATCCGGTCCCAGCGATGCGCCATACTTCAGCTCCACCCACTTGATATATTGACCCCCTCTGAGAACGGGGCACGAGGCAGAACAGCTTCTTCCACAGTGCGAAGTGAGCCTCGCAGCCCAAAAATAGCTCGCAAAAGTCTACGTAGCCGGCGATATGTAGTATGGAGGCCGAAGTAAGGTTGTGCAACTAGAGGCCGTAAAACTCCAGAAGCCCCTGGAGAAACGGATGAATTGGAAATTTGAGCCCTCTTATCAAATAAGAAACGAGGCATACCCGCTCTCCCTTGGAGGGACTGGGAAAGATCTCCGCTTGCTCTCCACCATTGTATGTGGCGAGCCCGGTTCGAACCGGGACCATATACGCTGGGGGGAGAAATCCCTGGGTCTGAAGCTTCACCAGTTGGCTGTGCGGGACGGAACACCTCTCCCAATCTCCGGGCTTGGGGCTGGAGGAATGAGAAGAGGAGCTACGTCAATCAGCCATGATGGAATGGATTTCTTTTGGGCGTGCTCCGATGAATGCTCGCTGAGGGAAGGTGGTGTGGTTTGGATCTGAATCCCCATCTCTTTAATAGACGCCTCATTTGCATAGCTAGGGGGTAAATGTAAAAATACCCTGGCTCTTCACATTCGTTCGACACGTGGAAGGTGGCCATTATTCGGCGTGGAAGCCAAGGAGTGCAGCATTTACAAGGAGCCAGACACTATTTAACAGGTATTCGGAATTTGGAGAAGATCCCGCCTTGCAATGCCGAAGACAATCTGTGCGCCAGACTCATCGTCATTGAAGCCTGGTTCGGGGGCTACTGAGGGAGTCCTGGATTAGGGGGTGTCCGGACAGCCGGACTATAACCTTTGGCCGTACTATGAAGATACAAGATTGAAGACTTCGTCATGTGTCCGGATGGGACTTTCCTTGGCGTGGAAGGCAAGCTTGGCAATACGGATGTGTAGATCTCCTCCCATTGTAACCGACTCTATGTAACCCTAGCCCCCTCTGTGTCTATATAAACCGGAGGGTTTAGTCCATAGGACAACAACAACAATCATACCATAGGCTAGCTTCTAGGGTTTAGCCTCTCTGATCTCGTGGTAGATCTACTCTTGTACTACCCATATCATCAATATTAATCAAGCAGGAGTAGGGTTTTACCTCCATCGAGAGGGCCCGAACCTGGGTAAAAACATCATGTCCCTTGTCTCCTGTTACCATCCGCCTAGACACACAGTTCGGGACCCCCTACCCGAGATCCGCCGGTTTTGACACCGACACAAATCACAATGCAAAAGTATGAATCCAAAACTTTATTGAGAACTAACAAACTATAAGCTCAGTCATTGAAGCAATTGCAATTTATCATAATATCAGAAAGAGTCTATGTCAGAGCTCAATAACAAGTCCACATACTCAACTATCATTTAGTCTTTCATAATTGCTAACACTCACGCGATACTTGTGGTTACGGAGTTTTAATCGGACACAGAGAAAGATAGGGGCTTATAGTTTCGCCTCCCAGCCTTTTACCTCAAGGGTAATGTCAACAATAATAACTCATGCTCCCCTACATCCAATTAGATATATCTATCAGGATCTTTCCAACATACCGTGCTTGCCAAAGGACAAAATGAAAAAGGAAAGGTGAAGATCACCATGACTCTTGCATAAGGTAGGAGATAGTAAATAACAGATAGGCCCTTCGCAGTGGGGAGCAGAGGTTGCCATGCGCTTTTATGGTTGGATGCACAAAATCTTAATGTGAAAGAACGTCACTTTATATTGCCCCTTGTTATACGAAACTTTATTATGCAGTCTGTCGCTTTTATTACTTCCACATCACAAGATCGTATAAAGCTTATTTCTCCCGCACCAATCAATCATACATATTTAGAGCAATTTTTATTGCTTTGCAGCGATGACAACTTACTTGAAGGATCTTACTCAATCCATAGGTAGATATGGTGGACTCTCATGGCAAAACTGGTTTAAGGGTTTTTGGAAGCACAAGTAGTATCTCTACTTGGTGCTGAGAATTTGGCTAGCATGAGGGGGAAAGGCATGCTCAACATGTTGGATGATCCATGACAATATACTTTATCTCAGATATAAGAAAACATAACCCATTACGTTGTCTTCCTTGTCCAACATCAACTCTTTAGCATGTCATATTTTAATGAGTCTCCCAATCATAAAAGAGGTCAATGATAATATATCTATATGTGAAACCTCTCTTTCTTTATTACTTCCTATTAATTGCAACGATGACCAAAGCTATGTTTGCCAACTCCCAACAACTTATAATCATCACACTCTTTCTATGTGAAGTCATTACTCTCAATAAGATCAATATGAACTCTTTGTTTCTTTTTGTTATTTTTCTCTTTCCTTTTATCCACTCAGGATCATGGCAAAATAATCAAGCCCTTGACTCAACACTAATCTTTATTATATAGCTCACAGACTCGATTACATAGAGAGATCATAAAGAAAAACTCAAAACTAGATCATGCCATAAACTTTATTCCACTAGATCAAGATACTACTAAATAGGACCGAACTAAGAAAATGGTAAAGATAGGAGATGTGATTGTGATACAATACCGGGGCCCCTCCCCCAAGCTTGGCAGTTGCAAAGGGGAGTGCCCATACCCATGTGATTATGTCTCCTTCTTTGTTGTTGGCGAAATATTCTTGGCGATGATACCCCTCAGAATACGATTCGCCTCCTCGAGCTTATTGACTTGCTGCTTGAGGTCCATTATTTCCTTACGAAGCTTTCCTGTAACTGCTAAGGCTCCTTGCACCCAAGGGTGTTGCATAGCTGCGGGAGAACAAGTGACACTCCTCTTCATGTTTTCATAAGAAAGAAATCTAACATTGGAAGGAATAACCAAGTTTGGAATAGCTGAGCTCTGTAGTTCCCACATCCTGAACACAGCTCGGAAGCGAGAAGTGACTTCTTGATCCTCCATGGCATCTACCCTCATCAAGTCAGCCTCCATCTCTTCCTTCGTTGCTGGCCCAAAGTGGTCAGCATCGCTGTTTGCCCTTGGTTCCGATGCCGGGTTAGACACCCGGCTCTCCCTGACTGACTCTTGAGAAGACATCTTGCCCTAATCTGCAGCAGCAACAGCTCGAAACAAAAACAGAGGATATTTGCGTGATACGGGAGTCAAAACCTTCGAGAGAATATATAATGAATTTTTACCGATCAAAATACGTATCGTGCAAGAAAACGAAGTCCGGAAGGCACATGAGGTGCTCACGAGGTAGGGGGGGCGCCCTCCACCCTCGTAGGGCCCTCGTGTCCTTCCCGGACTGCTACTTATTTTTCTATTTTTCTAAATATTCCAAAATGGAGAAATATTGCCTTAAAAATTGTTTTGGAGTCGGTTTACTTACCGTACCACATACCTATTCCTTTTTGGAGTTTGAAACGTTCTGGAAAGTGTCCCTTATGTATTCCTCCGGGGTTACGGTTTCAATAACATTGGTTTCAACATTTATAGGATTACCTGAGATATAATGTTTGATTCTTTGACCGTTCACCACCTTCGGATTTGTGCCTTCAAAATTATTGATTTATGGCACTGGAACGATAGACCTCCTCGATAACGTACGGGCCTTCCCATTTAGAGAGAAGTTTTCCTGCAAAAAAATCTTAAACGAGAGTTGTATAGCAATACATAATCACCTACATTGAACTCACACTTTTGTATCCTTTTGTCATGCCATCTTTTAACTTTTTCCTTAAACAACTTGGCATTTTCATAATCTTGGGTTCTCCATTCATCAAGTGAGCTAATATCAAATAACCTCTTTTCACCGGCAAGTTTAAAATCATAGTTGAGCTCTTTAATAGCCCAATATGCCTTATGTTCTAGTTCGAGAGGTAGGTGACATGCTTTTCCATAAACCATTTTATATGGAGACATACCCATAGGATTTTTATATGCAGTTCTATAGGGCCATAATGTATCATCAAGTTTCTTGGACCAATTCTTTCTAGATCTATTGACAGTCTTTTGCAAAATTAATTTGAGCTCTCTATTGCTCAATTCTACTTGACCACTAGACTGTGGATGATAAGGGGATGCAATTCTATGATTAACATCATACTTAGCAAGCATTTTACGAAAAGCACCATGAATAAAATGTGAAGCACCATCAGTCATTAAATATCTAGGGACTCCAAACCTCGGAAAAATAACTTCCTGAAGCATTTTAATAGAAGTGTTATGATCAGCACTACTAGTTGGAATAGCTTCTACCCACTTAGTAACATAATCAACAGCAACTAAAATATGTGTATATCCATTAGATGCAGGAAAAGGTCCCATATAATCAAAGCCCCAAACATCAAATGGTTCAATAAAAAGTGATTAATTCATAGGCATTTCTTGATGTCTACTAATATTACCAATTCTTTGACATTCATCACAAGATAAGACAAACTTACGGGCATCCTTGAAGAGAGTAGGCCAATAAAACCAGATTGCAATACCTTATGTGCAGTTCTATCTCCAACGTGGTGTCCTCCATAAGCTTCGGAGTGGCACTTGCGTAGGATCTGTTCCTGTTCATGCTTAGGTACACAATGTCTAATAACACCATGCACTCCTTCTTTATAAAGATGTGGGTCATCCCAAAAGTAATGCCTCAAATCATAGAAGAACTTTTTCTTTTATTGGTATGTGAAACTAGGTGGTATAAATTTAGCAACAATGTAATTGGCATAATCAGCATACCAAGGAGTACTACGAGAAGTACTTATGACATTTAATTGTTCATCAGGAAAGCTATCATCAATAGGTAGTGGGTCATCAAGAACATTTTCTAACCTAGACAAGTTGTCTACAACGGGGTTCTCAGCTCCCTTTCTATCAACAATATGCAAATCAAATTCTTGTAGCAAGAGAACCCATCTAATAAGTCTAGGTTTAGCATCTTTCTTTTCCATAAGGTATTTAATAGCAGCATGATCAGTGTGAATAGTTACTTTAGAATCAACAATATAAGGTCTGAACTTATCACAAGCAAATACAACTGCTAAGAATTCTTTTTCAGTGGTAGCATAATTTCTTTGAGCATTGTCTAGAGTTTTACTAGCATAATGGATAACATTTAGTTTCTTATCAACTCTTTGCCCTAGAACAGCACCTACAGCATAATCACTAGCATCACACATAATTTCAAAGGGTAAATTCCAATCAGGTGGCTGAACAATAGGTGCAGAGATCAATGCCTACTTAAGTATTTCAAATGCTTCTACGCAATCATCATCAAAGACAAATGGTATATCTTTTTGTAATAAATTAGTCAGAGGCCGAGAGATTTTTGAGAAGTCCTTAATGAACCTCCTATAAAAACCAGCGTGACCAAGGAAACTTCTTATACCTTTGATGTCCTTGGGACATGGCATCTTTTCAATAGCATCAACCTTGGCTTTGTCAACTTCAATACCTCTTTTAGAAACTTTATGCCCCAAGACAATACCTTCATTAACCATAAAGTGGCACTTTTCCCAATTCAAGACAGATTAGTTTCTTCACATCTCTGCAAAACTCGATCAAGATTGCTCAAGCAATCATCAAAAGAAGATCCATAGACGGAAAAATCGTCCATGAAAACCTCACAAATCTTTTCACAAAAGTCAGAGAATATAGCCACCATGCATCTTTGAAAGGTAGCAGGTGCATTACATAAACCAAAAGGCATACGTCTATAAGCAAAAGTACCAAAAGGGCATGTAAAAGTAGTCTTTGATTGATCTTTAGCTGACACAGGTATTTGAGAGAAACCAGAATAACCATCTAGAAAGCAATAATGTGTATGTTTGCATAATCTTTCTAGCATTTGATCGATAAAAGGTAAGGGGTAATGATCCTTTTTAGTAGCCTTATTCAATTTACGAAAATCAATTACCATCCTATAACCTGTAATAATGCTTTGCGGAATCAATTCATCTTTATCATTAGGAACAACAGTAATACCTCCCTTCTTAGGGACACAATGGACAGGACTTACCCACTGACTATCAGCAACGGGATAAATTATACCTGCCTCTAGAAGCTTTAATATTTCTTTTCTTACCACTTCCTTCATTTTAGGATTAAGCCGTCGTTGAGGATCACGAACTGGTTTGTCATCTTCTTCCAAATTTATTTTATGTTGACATAGAGTGGGACTAATGCCCTTAAGATCATCAAGAATATATCCAATAGCAGCACGGTGCTTCTTCAGAGTTTTCAATAATCTTTCTTCTTCATGTTCTGAAAGGTTAGCACTAATAATAACAGGATATATCTTCTTTTCATCAAGATAAGCATATTTAAGATTATGAGGCAACGGTTTAAGCTCAAACACGGGATCACCCTTGGGTGGAGGAGGATCCCCTAGGATTTCAACAGGCAAATTGTGTTTCAGAATAGGTTCCTGTTTAAAGAATACTTCATCTATTTCCCTTCTTTCATTCATAAACATATCATTTTCATGGTCTAGCAAATAATGTTCTAAAGGATCACTAGGAGGTACGGCAATAGAAGCAAGACCAACAATTTCATCCTTACTAGGTAATTCTTCTTCACGATGTTGTTTACTAAATTTAGAGAAATTAAACTCATGAATCATATCATCCAGGCCAATAGTAACAACATTCTTTTCGCAGTCTATCTTAGCATTAACAGTGTTGAAGAAGGGTCTACCAAATATAATGGGACAAAAGCTATCTTGTGGGGAACTGAGAACAAGAAAATCAGCAGGATATTTAGTTTTCCCACACAAGACTTCAACATCTCTAACTATTCCCACTGCTGAAATAGTACCTCTATTGGCAAGTTTAATTGTAACATCAATATCTTCTAACTCAGCAGGTGCAATTTCATGCTTAATTTCTTTATACAAGTCATAAGGTATAAAACTAGCACTAGCACCCATATCACATAAGCCATGATAACAATGATCTCCTATTTTAACAGAAATAGCAGGCACGCCTACCACAGGTCTATGTTTATCTTTAGCACAAGGTTTAGCAATTCTAGCAGTTTCACCGCAGAATTGAATAACATGCCCATCAATATTATCAGCCAAGAGATCTTTAACAATAGCAACATTAGGTTCTACTTTAACTTGCTCAGGAGGTGTATAAGTTCTAATATTGCTTTTACGAACCATAGTTGAAGCTTTAGCATGATCCTTTATTCTAACAGGGGAGGGTGGTTTCTCAACATAAGAAGTAGGAACAATAGGATCATTATAAGTGACAATCTTTTCTTCAACTTTAATAGGTGCAGCTACTTTTACTTCTATGGGAGGATGATATTTAAACCACTTCTCCTTAGGGAGATTAACATAAGTAGCAAAAGATTCACAGAAAGAAGCTACTATCTCAGAGTCAAGTCCATATTTAGTGCTAAATTTACGGAAAATATCGGTATCCATAAAAGATTTAACACAATCAAACTTAGGTGTCATAGCTGACTCCTTACCTTCGTCGAGATCCCAATCTTCAGAGTTGCGTTTAATTCTATCCAATAAATTCCATTTGAATTCAATAGTCTTCATCATAAAAGAGCCAGCACAAGAAGTATCGAGCATGGTGCGATTGTTTTCAGAAAGCCAAGCATAAAGATTTTGAATAATTGTTTCTCTTGGGAGCTCATGATTGCGGCATGAATATAACATTGATTTAAGCCTCCCCCAAGCTTGAGCGATGCTTTCTCCTTCGCGAGGCCAAAAATTATATATATAATTGCGATCACGATGAACAAGATGCATAGGATAATACTTTTGATGAAATTCCAATTTCAATCTTTTATAGTTCCATGATCTCGTATCATCACATAGCCTATACCATGTTAATGCATCTCCCTTCAAAGATAAAGGGAAGACCTTATTCTTAGCATCATCTTCGGGTATACCTGCAAGCTTAAATAATCCACAAACTTCATCCACGTATATTAGGTGCTCATTAGGATGCTTTGTTCCATCTCCTGTAAAAGGATTAGCTAGCAGTTTTTCTATCATACCCGAAGGAAATTCAAAGGGAACATTTTCATTTTCAGTAGGTTCAGTAGGTTGAGGAGCAATTCTTTGCTCTATTGGTCAGGGTGAAGATACCCCGAACAAGCCCCTCAGAGGATTACTTTCCATAGTAACAAGTGACAGTAAATTTCAGCACACTATATAAATTTTTCCTTACCAAATTCCACCTACCAAAGGCGCTTCACTCCCCGACAACGGTGCCAGAAAAGCGTCTTGATGACCCACAAGTATAGGGGATCTATCGTAGTCCTTTCGATAAGTAAGAGTGTCGAACCCAACGAGGAGCAGAAGGAAATGATAAGCGGTTTTCAGCAAGGTATTCTCTGCAAGTACTAAAATAAGTAGTAACAGATAGTTTTGTGATAAGATAATTTGTAACGTGCAACAAGTAACAAAAGTAAATAAAGTGCAGCAAGGTGGCCCAATCCTTTTTGTAGGAAAGGACAAGCCTGGACAAACTCTTATAATAGGAAAAGCGCTCCCGAGGACACATGGGAATATCGTCAAGCTAGTTTTCATCGCGTTCATATGATTCGCGTTCGGTACTTTGATAATTTGATATGTGGGTGGACCGGTGCTTGGGTGTTGTTATTACTTGAACAAGCATCCCACTTATCATTAACCTCTATTGCAAGCATCCGCAACTACAACAAAAGTATTAAGGTAAACCTAACCATAGCATGAAACATGTGGATCCAAATCAGCCCCTTACGAAGCAACGCATAAACTAGGGTTTAAGCTTCTGTCACTCTAGCAACCCATCATCTACTTATTACTTCCCAATGCCTTCCTCTAGGCCCAAATAATGGTGAAGTGTTATGTAG
Organism: Triticum urartu; assembly: GCF_003073215.2. Taxonomy (NCBI): domain Eukaryota; kingdom Viridiplantae; phylum Streptophyta; class Magnoliopsida; order Poales; family Poaceae; genus Triticum; species Triticum urartu. Next base: position 4,596,959 of record NC_053026.1, on the reverse strand, counting down.
TCGACGTTCACATAACACCACTAGAGGCTAGACAACATACATCTCATCAAAATATCGAACGAATACCAAATTCACATGACTACTAATAGCAAGACTTCTACCATGTCCTCAGGAACAAACGTAACTACTCACAAAGCATATTCATGTTCATAATCAGAGGGGTAATAATATGCATAAAGGATCTGAACATATGATATTCCACCAAATAAACCAACTAGCATCAACTACAAGGAGTAATCAACACTACTAGCAACCTACTAGTACCAATCCCAGACTTTGGAGACATGAATTGGATACAAGAGATGAACTAGGGTTTTGAGATGAGATGGTGCTGGTGAAGATGTTGATGGAGATTGCCCTCTCCCGATGAGAGGAGCGTTGGTGATGACGATGGCGATGATTTCCCCCTCTCGGAGGGAAGTGTCCCCGGAAGAACAGCTTTGCCGGAGCCCTAGATTGGTTCCACCAAGGTTCCGCCTCGTGGCGGTGGAGTCTCGTCCCGAAAGGTTGCTTATGATTTTTTCCTCGACGAAAGATCTCATATAGTAGAAGATGGGCATCGGAGGACCAACAGGGTGCCCACGAGGTAGGGGGGCGCACCCCCACCCTCGTGGATAGGTGGGCCCCCCTCTGGTGAACTTCTTCCGCTGGATATTTTTTATTAATTCCCAAAATGACTTCCGTGGAGTTTCAGGACTTTTGGAGTTGTGCAGAATAGGTCTCTAATATTTGCTCCTTTTCTAGCCCAGAATTCCAGCTGCCGGCATTCTCCCTCCTTATGTAAACCTTGTAAAATAAGAGAGAATGGGTATAAGTATTGTGACATAATGTGAAATAACAGCCCATAATGCCATAAATATCGATATAAAAGCATGATGCAAAATGGACGTATCAGTGCGCTGCTTCCATCGGTGGTCCCTGTCCATCCAGGGGCATCGGATAACCTGATGGAGGCACAACGAGGCGCCTCCGTTATGAACGAGCACCGTGTCATTATGGGTGCGGTGATCGAGAAGGTTCAGTCCGCCAAGGGTGGACTGAACGAAGCCTGCAGCAACCTGTTGACAGGTTTCGAGGTAAGTGACATAGAAAGAGAAAAAAACCCATGTAGTCAGTAGCCCCTGAGACATTGTCCGGTGAGAAGAACCGGATAGAGGATCTATTGTAGGACACTAACATAGCATGTATGCATAAGCAGGCGTCGCTGTTGGCCGCAACCTCTCATGTTGCCGAAGTCTCTGAATTGAAGCAGAGGCTGGAGCGGACCGAGAACGAGCTTGGCGAGGTTAAAATTCGGCTTCAGGAGAAGCAAGGTGAGTAACATCTTGCTATGTGTTCGGAAAGCATAGGTACTTAGTATTGACTGTAATGTCGTAATATATGCAGGAGCCACAACTGAGGTCGAGGCCCTGAGGAAGGCTGTCGGTGTCAAAACCGGCGGATCTCGAGTAGGGGGTCCCGAACTATGCATCTAGGCTGGATGGTAATAGGAGGCAGGGGACACGATGTTTTACCCAGGTTCGGGCCCTCTTGATGGAGGTAAAACCCTACGTCCTGCTTGATTAATATTAATGATATGGGTAGTACAAGAGTAGATCTACCACGAGATCAGAGAGGCTAAACCCTAGAAGCTAGCCTATGGTATGATTGTATGTTGTCCTACGGACTAAAACCCTTCGGTTTATATAGACACCGGAGAGGGTTAGGGTTACACAGAGTCAGTTACAATGGTAGCAGATCTACATATTCGTATCGCCAAGCTTGCCGTCCACGCCAAGGAAAGTCCCTTCCGGACACGGGACGAAGTCTTCAATCTTGTATCTTCATAGTCCAGGAGTCCGGCCAAAGGTATAGTCTGGCTATCCGGACACCCCCTAATCCAGGACTCCCTCAGTAGCCCCTGAACCAGGCTTCAATGATGACGAGTCCGGCGCGCAGATTGTCTTCGGCATTGCAAGGCGGGTTCCTCCTCCAAGTACTTCATAGAAGATTTTGAACACAAAGGTAGTGTCCGGCTCTGCAAAATAAGTTTCCACATATTGCCATAGAGAGAATAATATTTACACAAATCTAATCTGCTGACGTATTCCATAGAGTGACATCACACCACGGCCAAGTCTTTATTCGAATCGTTTTACTGTCCCACCTCAGCGCATTTAGCGAGGCGGTTTCCTTGGCACGTCTTTGTCAAGGCAGAGATCGTGTCCCCTTATTCTGGGATTCTCATCAATACGGGCGTGGGTAACCCAACCGCGCCATTGATTATGGCGCTTGGAGATAAGCAAGTTTTACCAGGATGGTGGGGACGCATAGTCGCGTCCGCCCATATAAGGGGATAAGGATCCACCCTTTCATCCACGCCTTCTTCCTCTTTTGCCTATCCATTTCCGCGCACTCGAGCTCCAGCGCCCAAGTCCGCACACCCCGCCTCAACCTTCTCCAGCCATGTCTGGAGCGGGAGGCAAGTGGATGATCTTCTCCGTCATGGAGGGACTCATCAAAAAACTGAGGAAGGCTGGATACTTGTCTAACGACATTGCGCACTGGCTTCCCGAAGAGGGGCAGCTCATCCCCACCCCTAGGCCCCATGAGAGGGTGGTGTTCCTCCCTCATTTCCTCCGTGGACTGGGCTTCCCTCTCCACCCATTTGTTCGGGGCTCATGTTCTACTATGGCCTGGATTTACATCACCGAGCCGCGCGACCCTGAATGGGTCGCAGCCCCCGAGTTGCGATCCGGACCCCCTACGCGGCTCACCTCCTAGAAAGGGATGAGCCTGTCATGGGGTAAAAAAAGGAGAGCTGACCGGACTCCAAACATGCATCCAAACCCTGGTGGACAAGAAGCTCAAACTTGTCAACGTAGTCCAGGTTATGCTCATCCGCCGGATCCTCCCATGTCAACAACGGGCTTTCAACCTGTGGGAGTTCGACCCGGCGCAGCACCGAACTCTGAGCAGGCTCTTCGACACGATGTACGAAGATGCCTGGAAGGTGCTTTTCAAGGGCGCTGAGGCCCCCGCATCCGCTACCGAGGATCGCGGATTCAGCACACAGCGTCAGGCTCATGCGGTAAGCTGTTTTTACCTTTTACAGGGTATTAGTTTTTCATAGTTTGACTCCATGCGGGATCTAAGCTCCCTTACCTTTGACAGGATTGGCAGGAGACGTTCGGACAGATTAACTGTCTGGCTCCTTTGCCCGAAGGCCCAGCGGACGCTCGCTTGGTGAAGCTGCTGGTTCCGGCACCCTATGTGGTGTCGGAGAAGAAGGCCACGGGGACTCGAAAGAGTGCCCGGAGCCAGGGGGTGTCGGGTTCATCATCCGACGAATCCAAGGCGCACTCCTCCCATGAAGACGAGGAGGAGGAAGAAGAGACCTCTCCCCCTCCAGCGGGGGGGGGGGGGGGGAAAAAGGAAGGCCCCCCCCCCGGGGGGGGGGGGGGGGGGAGAAAAGGAAGGCCGCCCCAACTGGGGAGGCTGAAGGGTCCAAGAAGGGGAAGACCCTTCCTCCGGACTACTCCACCAACGCCGACGACGACGAAGAGGAGTGGCCGCACAGGTAATCACACGGCCTCCTCTGGAATCTTTGTACTGCTGAAACCGTTCTGCAGCTTGGTCTTTGAGTTGGAAGGAAGCGAACTTGACAAAGTCCTCAGGCCTGACGTTACTGCACTTGAAATGCTTGCATATGTCCACGAGCTAATCATCAGCGTCTGTTGCCTCAACACAATTGCTGAAGGTCTTTGGCTGGTTAGCAACGAACTGGTTGAGTGTAGCAAAGTGATTCTGATTGTTGCCTTGATTCCCTTGAGTGCTCTCTTGAAGAATTTGCATGATCAACTGCGTGTTTGCATTGGTAGCGGCCATCACAGCTTGCCATGCCTCCGGAGGAGGAGGTGGTGGTGGCAGATCAGGATTCGGAGTCGTGCGCGTTGGAGGAGCCATCCTGAACAGGTTGACATCCATTAGCACATTGATAGATTAATATTGAAGCTAAATCAAACGGGTTGAAACTGCAACATATAGTCTTCACATCCAAACAAAATGAATGAATGCATTCCAATTGAAATGGTCACATATCCATAAATTGAGAAGCCACTTAGAATAGATGTTGAAGAAAAGCAACAACAAGGTATGGAACAAGAACGAATACTCGGTAAAGATCACCCAATCTCAACCAAATATCCGTGGAAGAAGAACTAGAGCTACAAGAATTCCCATATAAGAAACTCCCGAACCTTTCCGGTTATGCAATCAGGTGTTGGGGATACAGGGGAAGCATAATATCTCACCCAAATCTAGCAAATCCTACATCCAGCTGTATCCATCCTTCAACACATAACCGAGAAAAACTTCGGAAACCATCTACCTCAACCTTCGAAAAGCATCCGTTATACAAGTTATGGCAATACTCCCGAACTCCCGACCCAGTACTGGGTGGCGTCGAGGTTATCTCACCAACAACTGCATAAAAGAGATTTTCGATGTCGGCGAACTAAACTCAGGTATTCCAGAACTGCAACGATAAAATTGTGACGACAACACCTCGGAGCTCAACTCCCCGGGACACTGCCACAACCCCTAAATGATAGGAGGCACCAAGAACAATGTTCTCGTCACAAATCGATCGAAACGATTCCAAGATACCCGCGTGATCCTAAAAAAAATTAGTGAAATTTAAGAAGAGAAGGGTCAAAACTCTACGTCAGGATGCCTTACCAGAGCGATGAAGGGGCTGGGGAGTAAAAAGAATTCCTAAACTCTCTGATATACAGTTCCTAAATGACTCAAAATATTTTTTTAGACTCAACAACGGCAGCTAATAACGATCAAACAGTGGGGCTCCTAAGGTCGGGGAAGGCTCTGATTACCAACTTGTAACACCCTCGATGCGGCTATATCTCCCACGTGTCGAGGCACGACTTAGAGGCATAACCGCATTGAAAGCAATGTCGCAAGTAAGGTAATCTTCACAACAACCCAAGTAAAAAGATAAGAGGGGAAAAGGTACATAGTTGGCTTACACTCGCCACGTCACACAAAGTACATAAATAACATTACATCATCCAATACACTCATGGTCCGACTACGGTACCAAAATAGAAGATCAACCCCAACAAGCGACAAGGCCCCGATCGCCCCAACTGGGCACCACTACTGATCATCAGGGAAAGACACATAGTAATGGCGTGAGTCTTCGTCGAACTCCCATCTGAGCTCAAGCGCATCATCTGGAACGGTATCATCGGTCCCTGCATCTGGTTTGGAAGTAATCTGTGAGTCATGGGGACTCAGCAATCTCGCACCCTCGCGATCAAAACTATTTAAGCTTATAGGTAAGGCAAGGTAAAATATGTGGAGCTGCAGCAAGAGACTAGCATATATGGTGGCTAACCTGTTCGCAAAAGAGAGCGAGAAGATAAGGCAAAGCACGAACGAAGAACTATGATCAAGAAGTGATCCTAAACAACCTACGTCAAACATTACTCCAACACCGTGTTCACCTCCCGGACTCCGCCGAGAAGAGACCATCACGGTAACTCACGCGCTTGATTCATTTTAATTAAGTTAAGTTTCATGTTATCTACAACCAGACATTAACAAATTCCCATCTGCCCATAACCGCGGGCACGGCTTTCGAAAGTTCAAATCCCTGCAGGGGAGTCCCAACTTAGCCCATGACAAGCTCTCACGGTCAACGAAGGATATACCTTCTCCCGAGACATTCCGATCAGACTCGGTATCCCGGTTCTACAAGACAACTTCGACAAGTCAAAACAAAACCAGCAACACCGCCCGAATGTGCCGACAAATCCCGATAGGAGCTGCACATATCTCGTTCTCAGGGCACACTCAGATGAGCAGTCCGTACAACTAAAACTAGTCCTCGAGTTTCCCCGAGGTGGCGCTGCACAGGGCTCTATTTCGGACCAACGCTCGGAGGAGCACTGGCCCGGGGGGGTTTAAATAAAGATGACCCTCGGGCTCCGAAAACCCAAGGGAAAAAAGGCTAGGTGGAAAATGGTAAAACCAAGGTTGGGCATTGCTGGCAAAGCTTTATTCAAGGCGATTTGTCAAGGGGTTCCCATTATTACCCAACCGCGCAAGGAACGCAAAATCCGGGAACATAACACCGATATGACGGAAACTAGGGCGGCAAGAGTGGAACAAAACACTAGGAAAAAGGCTGAGCCTTCCACCCTTTACCAAGTATATAGATGCATTAAGATAACAAGATAATATAGTGATATCCCAACAATAAACAATGTTCCAACAAGGAACAAACTCCAATCTTCACCTGCAACTAGCAACGCTATAAGAGGGGCTGAGCAAAGCGGTAACATAGTCAATCAACGGTTTGCTAGGACATGGTGGGTTAGAGGCTTGGTTAAACAATATAGGAGGCATGATAAGAAAGTGGTAGGTATCGTAGCATAGGCATAGCAAAAGAGCGAGCATCTAGCAAGCAAAGATAGAAGTATTTTCGAGGGTATGATCAGCTTGCCTGCAAAGTTGTCAGAGTTGACTAGATCCACGAAAGCAAACTCAACAGGCTCCTCGTTAGCGAACTCGTCTCCCGGCTCTACCCAAACAAGACGAACAAGCAAAAGGAACACAATCAACCACGTGCAGAGCTCAAACAACATGATGCAAACATGGTATGCTATGCGGGATGCGATATGTGATGCATATGCAAGATTTGACAAGGAATTATTGAACCTAGCCTCAACTTGGAAATCCAAGAGTTCCACTTCAAAGTTGAGGTAATTTCGGTTGAAATCGATATAAAGATCACCGGAATCGGATGCACGGTTTGGAAATGGCAAGCAAAACAAATATGGCACCGGTCTGCGATAAACAGCAAGTTACCATCTACATGCATCACGTTAAATATGCTATGACACTCAAACATGACAACAAAATACATGGCAGGGATTCATTCATGATGCTTGACAAAAGATGAACACTGATCTACGGCCAATTCATCCATTAACAGGTTCAAACAAGCATGACAAAAGTGCAAATGATGAACAGGTTTCAGACTTGGTGAAATTAACACAAGCCTGGAATTTCAGATCAGGTACCACACTTTGGAGCATGAAAACTATATGCTACAGGAACTTAACATGGCAAAGTAAGGCATGGCATGGAGATACTCAAAGAGCTTAACAAAAGTCCCTTAGTGACCTTGAGCCAAAAGGGATCAGAAAATACAATTGCAAGCATGTGAACATGGCAAAAACATAATCAGATTACAGACTTAGTGAAAACTGGAGAATGCAAAACAGATATCAAGTAGGCATGTTTACGAGCTCGATGCACTCACTACAGAGCAAGGCATGACAATATAAGCATACACCCATCAAGAATACACCTTATATAAGCTATACATGGCAAGAACAACAACTTAGCATGCACGGATCAACAACAACATCCTTGGCAAAATCGCTAACAAGTAGACAATCCGCCCAGATTCACGACATGACAAAAGTAGAGCTCGATTGACTCGAGCTAGGGTGCTCCATAATTGCAAACAAAGACATGGATGGATAGAGCACTACAAGATTAACAAAACATCCTTACTGATCATGCTCAAAAGAGGCACGGATCACTAGGAAACAACATGAACATATGGCATGATGACAAAAACAGGACCAGGACTTAGAGAAATTCTAAGTCCCTGAAATCAGCATTACCGAGTACGCTACTTTGCAAGCTTGTGCTAGTCACCACACACATCACAAAAATACATGGATAACACCTCTGGAAAGATGGCAAAATATATAACAAAACACACGTAGAGCTCATGAGCATATCATGCACACAATAATCATGGCGAAAATGACAAAAGCCTAAATGGTGAAACAGATCTGACAATAATCTCATATAGCACTCTTCCAATGGCATTTCGGGCATCAATATGAGCTCAAATGAAAATGATGCAATGAGATGAAATGATATACTCTCTGAGAAGAACATTTTGATATGCTACATACCCAAAACGGATCTACAGATGCAAAGTTACGGCACGACGAACATAGCAAAAAATTAGGCTTAGGGACGAAAAAGTCAACCCCGAGACTTCGGATCTCAGATCCGGATCGGGATCTCGCCGGAGTTACTATTCATGCGCGGATTCCGAGGATCGTCGGCCGGAGGAGATGCGACATGGAGGAGGAGGTGCGGCTCGGGGTGGCCGCGGGCGTCGTCGCCGCTGGCCGCGGCGGCGAGGGGCGGCGTCGGCGGCGAGTTGTGGCGCGGTCGGCAGGCGGTGAGGCGGTGGCGTGGCGGAGGGGCGGCGCCGGGTGGGAGGAGGTAGCAGGCGCGGGCGGCGGTGCGGCTAGGCCTCGCGGGGGCCCAACTCGGGCTCGGCGGGCCGGCGATGTGGGGCGCGGGCACGGGCGAACCCCGGCTCGACACGTGGCGGCGGTGGGACAGAGCGGACGTGTCCGGCGCTGACGGACGTTGTCCGGCGCGTGGAGGGAGAGGATTTAGGGTTAGGGATCCGGAATTTCGGGGGAGTGCACCTATTTATAGATAGAGGGAGCTAGGAGAGTCCAAATGAGGTGCGGTTTTCGGCCACGCGATCGTGATCGAACGCTCTAGATGATGGAGAGGGTTTTGGTGGGTTTTGGGCCAAATTGGAAGGGTGTTGGGCTGCAACACACATGAGGCCTTTTCGGTCCCTCGGTTAACCGTTGGAGCATCAAACAAAGTCCAAATGGTACGAAACTTGACAGGCGGTCTACCGGTAGTAAACCAAGGCTGCTTGGAAAGTCTCGGTCCAATCCAGAAATATTTAATCCCCACACACGAAAAAAGGTAGAACTGACCACCGGAGGAGAACGGAGCGCCGGAATGCAAAACGGACAATGGGGAAAATGCTCGGATGCATGAGACGAACACGTATGCAAATGCAATGCACATGATGACATGATGTGAGATGCATGACAACGACAACAACACACGGAGACAAAAACCCAAACCCGGGAAAATAAAATAACTTAACGCCGGAAACGGCAAGAGTTGAAGTACATATAAGGAAAATTACATCCGGGGTGTTACAATGCAGCCCCTTGTCTCTGCTTCCGGCATTTAACTTGCCTGCCTGCTTGAACACCCAACAATCCCTGTTGGTGTGATTGGCTGGTTTTTCGGGAGTGCCATGTATCTGGCATGAGTGGTCGAGTATTCGGTCCAAACTGGACGGGCCCGGAGTATTTCTTTTGAATGGCTTTTTCCGCTGACCGGGTTTAGAGCCTCTAAATCCGGCATTAACTGCCGTATCCTCAGCATTGTTGCCGTTAATGCGGCACTTTTGCTTGTTGCGACGCGACCTGCCACTGCTGTCCTTGGTATCCGAACTACCAGGACTCTTGGTCATGTTATTGCTGCGAGCTAGCCAGCTGTCTTCTCCCGCGCAAAAGCGGGTCATAAGTGTCGTGAGGGCTGCCATATATTTTGGCTTTTCCTGTCCTAGGTGCCGTGCAAGCCACTCGTCGTGGATGTTATGCTTGAAGGCTGCTAGGGCCTCGGCGTCCGGACAGTCGACGATTTGATTTTTCTTGGTTAGGAACCGTGTACAGAATTGTCTGGCCGATTCCTCTGGCAGCTGAATTATGTGGCTAATGTCATCGGCGTCTGGTGGTCGCACGTATGTGCCCCGGAAATTGTCAAGGAATGTGGCTTCGAGGTCCTCCCAACAACCAATTGATTCCGCTGGCAAGCTGTTAAGCCAATGCCGAGCTGGCCCTTTGAGCTTGAGTGGGAGGTATTTGATGGCGTGTAGGTCATCACCGCGGGCCATGTGGATATGAAGGAGATAGTCCTCGATCCATACCGCAGGATCTGTTGTGCCATCGTATGATTCGATGTTCGCGGGTTTGAAACCCTCGGGGATTTGATGATCCATTACTTCATCTATGAAGCATAGTGGGTGGGCGGCGCCTCTGTATTGGGCTATATCACGACGCAGCTCAAACGAGCTTTGTCTACTGTGTTCGGCCCGGCCGGATTTACTGTATCCGGAGTGACGATTACCGTTTCGTGCCGTGGGGCGCCCATGCGATCCGTAGATCAATCTTGTTTGTCTTGCCTTGTCCTCCAATATATCTCGCAGGTCTGGCACATTTTCCCGTGCCTTGGTATTTGTTGAGCGGCGCCGGGGTGCGGCTTGAGCGGAGGGCCAAGAGGCCTCTCTCTCGCGGCCACGGGGTGGCCGGTCAGCCGCATCATGCGCTGGTGATGTAGGTTTAGGTGCTTCCTCCTCTAATTGGGGTAGCAACCTGCGCTTTGGGTAGCTCTTGGAGGGGCGTTCGAGTTCATACTCTTCGGCCGCAAGGACTTCAGTCCATCTGTCGGCTAGCAAATCTTGATCAGCTCTAAGTTGTTGCTGTTTTTTCTTGAGGTTGTTCGCCGTGGCCATAAGCCTACATTTGAAACGCTCTTGTTCGATGGGATCCTCTGGCATGACAAATTCGTCGTCGTCGAGGCTTGCCTCGTCTTCGGAGGGAGGCATATAATTATCGTCCTTGACCTCTCTCATGAGGGCTGGCTTCTCCATCCTCCTGTGCTGAATCTTTCTAGAGGTGGTTGTCTTCGGCACTGTCCGGGGTGTTATTATCTCCCGTGCCGGAATCACTGTTTTTGTCTTGGCAGGATTTAGAGCGGCGCCGCTGACGCCGGCGCTTAGGCTGCTTCTTGGAGGGGTCATCCTCCGCTGTTCCGTCGCCATTGCCTTCTTTTGGGGTGTCCACCATGTATATATCATACGACGAGGTGGCTTTCCAGTGCCCTATAGGTGCTGGTTCTTGATTGTCTCCTGCATCGGCGTCCATACAATCGATGTATTCGGAGTCAAAGTCGAGCATGTCGGTTAAATCGTCGATAGTGGCTACGAAGTGGGTGGTGGGTGGGCTTTGAATTTCTTCATCATCCGCATCCCAACCTTGCTGACCATAGTCCGGCCAGGGCTCTCCTGATAAAGAGAGAGACTTTAGTGAATTCAGAATATCGCCGAAGGGCGAGTGCTGAAAGATGTCCGCAGCGGTGAACTCCATGATCGGCGCCCAATCGGGTTCGATCGGTAGGGGCGCGGAGGTCTCGGAGTCTGGAGGGGAGTCCGGCTCCTTGGAGTCACGGGCTTCATAGAGAATAGGGCTGGTGTTTGGCTCGATCGCCGTAGAGATTGCAGCCCCCGAGGCGGTGTCCAACCACCCATCCTCGATTGGCGCAGTTGGCTCTGAATTAAAGGTCGGAGCTGATGCGGGTGCGGCCTCTAGGGCACTGTTCGGCGGCAGAGCTAGATCATGCCCGTCGTGACAGTGCGGCGCGCTCGGCTGCGGCTCGAATCCGTCGAAGATCAAGTCTCCGCGGAGGTCGGCCGTGTAGTTCAAACTTCCAAATCTGACCTGATGGCCAGGGGCGTAGCTTTCGATCTGCTCCAGATGGCCAAGCGAATTGGCCCGCAGTGCAAAGCCGCCAAATACGAAGATCTGTCCGGGGAGAAAAGTCTCACCCTGGATCGCATCGTCGTTGATGATCGGAGGAGCCATCGGGCCTAAAAGTGATGACACAGAGGAACTCTCAATGAAAGCACCAATGTCGGTGTCAAAACCGGCAGATCTCGGATAGGGGGTCCCGAACTGTGCGTCTAGGCTGGATGGTAACAGGAGGCAGGGGACATGATGTTTTACCCAGGTTCGGGCCCTCTTGATGGAGGTAAAACCCTACGTCATGCTTGATTAATATTGATGATATGGGTAGTACAAGAGTAGATCTACCACGAGATCAGAGAGGCTAAACCCTAGAAGCTAGCCTATGGTATGATTGTATGTTGTCCTACGGACTAAAACCCTTCGGTCTATATAGACACCGAAGAGGGTTAGGGTTACACAGAGTCGGTTACAATGGTAGGAGATCTACATATTCGTATCGCCAAGCTTGCCTTCCACGCCAAGGAAAGTCCCTTCCGGACACAGGACGAAGTCTTCAATCTTGTATCTTCATAGTCCAGGAGTCCGGCCGAAGGTATAGTCCGGCTATCCGGACACCCCTAATCCAGGACTCCCTCAAAGGCCTTGGGCGAGGCCGAGGAGAAAGTTGTCCAACGGCAGGCCGCTCGTAAGAAGCTCAAGGCCCGGGTCAAAGAAGTCCAGCAGGAGCTCCAAGATGCGGTGAAAAAATGTGAGACCTTGGAGAATGATGCGTCGGCTAAAGAGGCCGAACTAACCAAGGCTCGTCAGAGTGCGGAGACCGCACGGAATGAGGCCCAGGCCGCCCTCCAGGAGATCAAGGAGGCCAAGAAGATCACGGCGGGTAAGACATTTAAGATGCAAAGCAAGTATGCGGAGAAGCAATACCTTTTACTAAACCGGGTTCGGAGTTCCCCAGGGGCTTTTGCGGATCTACCACGCAACGTATCAGATGCTGCAGAGTTCTACCGAGCCGAAGGAGGAGGTTCTACGGAGAAGCTATTCTGGTCGCAGTACGCAACGCCAGAGCATACCGTGTCCTTCACCGATCAGCTGAAGCAGTTGGTGGAGCTGCACAGGGTGGCCGAACTAGCCATGAAGGATTTGACAATCCGGCTATGGCCAGCCGAAGCTATGCCCGGCAGCTACTTCGGACTCGTGAGCCGGCTGGTAAACGCCTGTCCTCAGCTGGACGTTGATACGTCTCCAACGTATCTATAATTTTTGATTGCTCCATGCTATATTATCTACTGTTTTGGACCATGTTGGGCTTTATTTTCCACTTTTATATTACTTTTGGGACTAACCTATTAACCAGAGGCCCAGCCCAAAATTGCTATTTTTTGCCTATTTCAGTGTTTCGAAGAAATGGAATATCAAACGGAGTCCAAACGGAATGAAACCTTCGGGAACGTGATTTTCTCACCGAACGTGATCCAGGAGACTTGGACCCTCCGTCAAGAAAGAAGAGAGGCGGTCACGAGGGTGGAGGGCGCCCCCCCCTAGGGCGCGCCCCCTGCCTCGTGGGCCCCCCTTTGCTCCACCGACGTACTCCTTCCACCTATAGATACCTACGTACCCCCAAACGATCAGAAACGGAGCCAAAAACCTAATTCCACCGCTGCAACCTTCTGTACCCACGAGATCCCATCTTGGGGCCTATTCCGGAGCTCCGCCGGAGGGGGCATCCATCATGGAGGGCTTCTACATCATCATAGCCTCTCTGATGAAGTGTGAGTAGTTTACTTCAGACCTTCGGGTCCATAGTTAGTAGCTAGATGGCTTCTTTTCTCTTTTTGGATCTCAATACAATGTTCTCCCCCTCTCTCATGGAGATCTATTCGATGTAATCTTCTTTTTGCGGTGTGTTTGTTGAGACCGATGAATTGTGGGTTTATGATCAAAATTATCTATGAACAATATTTGAATCTTCTTTGAATTCTTTTGTGTATGATTGGTTATCTTTGCAAGTCTCTTCGAATTATCAGTGTGATGACCATCATTTAATAGAGCATTGTCCCAAAATAAAAAAATAAAAAAAAAAGAAGAAAGGCCAAAAAAAGGCCCAAAAAAGAGAAAAAAAGGGGCAATGCTACTATCCTTTTTTCCACACTTGTGCTTCAAAGTAGCACCGTGATCTTTATGATAGAGAGTCTCTTGTTTTGTCACTTTCATATACTAGTGGGAATTTTTCATTATAAGAACTTGGCTTGTATATACCAACAATGGGCCTCCTCAAGTGCCCTAGGTCTTCATGAGCAAGCAAGTTGGATGCACACCCACTTAGTTTCTTTTGTTGAGCTTTCATACATTTATAGCTCTAGTGCATCCATTGCATGGCAATCCCTACTCCTTGCATTAACGTCAATCGATGGGCATCTCCATAGCCCATTGATTAGCCTCGTTCATGTGAGATCTTCTCCTTTTTTGTCTTCTCCACATAACCCCCATCATTATTATATTCCACCCATAGTGCTATATCCATGGCTCGCGCTCATGTATTGCGTGAAGGTTTATAAGTTTGAGATTACTAAAGTATGAAACAATTTCTTGGCTTCTCATCGAGGTTGTGCATCATGAGAGCATTCTTGTGTGACAAAAATGGAGCATGACTAAACTATATGATTTTGTAGGGATGAACTTTCTTTTGCCATGTTATTTTGAGAAGACATAATTGCTTAGTTAGTATGCTTGAAGTATTACTATTTTTATGTCAATATGAACTTTTGTCTTGAATCTTTCGGATCTGAATATTCATACCACAATTAAGAAGAATTACATTGAAATTATGCCAAGTAGTACTCCGCATCAAAAATTCTCTTTTTATCAATTACCTACTCGAGGACGAGCAGGAATTAAGCTTGGGGATGCCTGATACGTCTCCAACATATCTATAATTTTTTATTGCTCCATGCTATATTATACTGTTTTGGACCATATTGGGCTTTATTTTCCACTATTATATTCCTTTTGGAACTAACCTATTAACCGGAGGCCCAGCCCAGAATTGTTGCTTTTTGCCTATTTCAGCGTTTCGAAGAAACGGAATATCAAACGGAGTCCAAACGGAATGAAACCTTCGGGAAGGTGATTTTCTCACCGAACGTGATCCAGGAGACTTGGACCCTCCGTCAAGAAAGAAGAGAGGCGGTCACGAGGGTGGAGGGTGCCCCCCCCTAGGGCGCGCCCCCTGCCTCGTGGGCCCCCCTTTGCTCCACCGACGTACTCCTTCCTCCTATATATACCTACGTATCCCCAAACGATCAGAAACGGAGCCAAAAACCTAATTCCACCACCGCAACCTTCTGTACCCACGAGATCCCATCTTGGGGCCTGTTTCGGAGCTCCGCCGGAGGGGGCATCCATCACGGAGGGCTTCTACATCATCATAGCATCTCCGATGAAGTGTGAGTAGTTTACTTCAGACCTTCGGGTCCATAGTTAGTAGCCAGATGGCTTCTTCTCTCTTTTTGGATCTCAATACAATGTTCTCCCCCTCACTCATGGAGATCTATTCGATGTAATCTTCTTTTTCCGGTGTGTTTGTTGAGACCGATGAATTGTGGGTTTATGATCAAGATTATCTATGAACAATATTTGAATCTTCTCTGAATTCTTTTATGTATGATTGGTTATCTTTGCAAGTCTCTTCGAATTATCAGTTTGGTTTGGCCTACTAGATTGGTTTTTCTTGCAATGGGAGAAGTGCTTAGCTTTGGGTTCAATCTTGCGGTGTCCTTTCCCAGTCACAGTAGGGGCAGCAAGGCACATATTGTATTGTTTCCATCGAGGATAACAAGATGGGGTTTTTTTATCATATTGCATGAATTTATCCCTCTACATCATGTCATCTTGCTTAAGGCGTTACTCTGTTTTCTTGAACTTAATACTCTAGATGCATGCTGTATAGCGGTCGATGAGTGGAGTAATAGTAGTAGATGCAGGCAGGAGTCGGTCTACTTGTCTCAGACGTGATGCCTATATACATGATCATACCTAGATATTCTCATAACTATGCTCAATTCTGTCAATTGCTCAACAGTAATTTGTTCACCCACCATAGAATACTTATGCTCTTGAGAGAAGCCACTAGTGAAATCTATGGCCCCGGGGTCTATTCTCATCATATCAATCTTCCATCACTTTATTATTGCTTTGCTTTTTACTTTACCTTTTATTTTACTTTGCATCTTTATACCAAAAATATTATCTATCATCTCTATCAGATCTCACTCTCGTAAGTGACCGTGAAGGGATTGAGAACCCCTAATCGCGTTGGATGCGTTGAGCTATTTGTTTTGTGTAGGTACGAGGGACTCGTGCGTAGACTCCTACCGGATTGATACCTTGGTTCTCAAAAACTAAGGGAAATACTTACTCTACTCTGCTGCATCACCCTTTCCTCTTCAAGGAAATCCAACGCAGTGCCCAAGAGGTAGTAGACGTCATCAAGCACTCCGCCTGTATTGAAGGTGCCCGTATGGCCTTTGCTCGCTGCAAGATGTGGTGGGCGAAGATGAACGCTGTTGAAGTTGCCAGCGGGCCGCCGGAGGGCAAGGAGCACCGCACACCCGAGCGATATTTCACGGATGTCATAGAGGGTTCTCGACTTGTGGCAGCGGAATGTTCGCAGGATATTGTATTTGAATAAATGTATTCATGTTGCCCTTGCCTTGTATTATGGGAACAAAGCCGGTTTTTGTAAAATAATTATGCTTTGAATTGTTTCCTCCTGTGCGGCCGTGTTATTTGTAATCTGAGGGTTGGCCAGTCGTCGGCTTTTGCCCTCGCGTAGGTATTACAGAGGTGTTTGGGATGGATTCTAAACAATCTTGATCCAATTATATGGTCCTTTGGAGGAGTTGTTTAGCGCAACGAACAAGGCAATCGGACTGTACGGCTTAAACGCCCTCACTTATCCATAAGAGTTTTATAATTAAGTAAGTGCGCAGCCCTTGTTCCAAGCCAGGGTGCTGTCAGCATTTGATCGGGAAGTGTCGATCCTTCGCATGGCGTGGAAAAAATCTCCAACGATTTTGTAACCCTCGAACAGCTGACCGGCTCTCGCCGTATCATGACAGTCAGTTTTCGGCTTTCTCTACTAAGGTGCTCATCCGGTCAAGGCCAGGGCACAATCGCAGTAGTTCTCCCTTTACTACCCTAGTCGATAGAGCGGAACGTAGGGTAGCAAGCACAGGAGCCGGGCAACCCAACTATTGACCAAAGACATGATTCGGAGCCAATGCATACAATGCTAAATTCGGGGTGCCGAACTTATGTATAAGAATTGTTCGGACTTTGCTGCCGTATTGTGGGGCGATAAGTAGCCCCTGGCGAATATGAAACGTACAGAAGAGTATCGATGCAGCAAATAAGCAAATCAAAATAAAACAAAGTAAGAAGCGAAAACCACATAAACTGCGCCACCAACCATTTATATTATAACTGGATGGATACGTCAAGGCGTATCTTGTACAGATGGTGCGAGAAGTATCCGGGCTATTTAACATGCCGGAATCAGTAGGGCGCAGCGTGCGGGTCCTAAGAAATAAGTATGAATACCGTCAAGAAGAACGTATAAAGGTTACCCTACACACTTGTGCTGCTTGCCTCCGTTGTATGCCAATCCTTCTAAAGGACTTGTGATCAGGCCCGCGAAAAAAACGAAACCTGAAACAAAAAAAGGTTAAAGTATGTGTGTCCGTGATCGGTCTGGCCGAACTGTAGCCCCGGGGTTATCTTGTGCCTCCGTCGATGTCCATGGAATTTTGAGTGCGTAATTGTGTAAGCATGGTACAAATGCCCACTACAAAAAAAATACACTTCCGTGATGATACGTGTTTGTCACAGTAGGTCACTTTTTTTGTCATGCATGTACATCCATGAAAAATTTATGACAGAATCAAGATAGTCATACCTGTCATGTCGTAGAAGTGTTCCATGACATTACCAAAATTATCATCACAGAAGTGTCCACTTCCATGACGATAAATCGCGCGTCACAGAAGTGCTTTCGTCAAGGGTGACCGACACGTGGCATCCACCATAATGGAACGCCGTTAAGCTACCGGGTCGGGTTTTGGATCCGATAACCCGTTAATAGCCCCGACCAATGGGAAATTTCCACGTGTAAAATTCTTACTGGCCGGACGAAACACGTGTCAGCTCGTTAGTGGGTCAGATAGGTGCCTATGATATGTCGACACGTGGCACGGCCCAACAGTGGCCCATTTAGCTTACAAAGCCGGCCCATTTGACTTGGTCAAAAGTTAACGAGCTGGCCCATGAAAAGCCTGTTAACGGTCTCTTCGCAAATAGCCCATTTTACGGCCCGTTAGGCCCTAAAGGAAATCAGCCCAACAACGTCATGTGGGCCGTTGAATATAATACCAGCCCATTTCACTTTTGGCCCATGTATGGCCCACGACGCCTTTCGGCCCATATGAGGCCTTCGTATCTTTCGGCCCATTACAGGACCACGGTGAGTCTAGCCCATAATGAACAGTAATTTTCTTTATACCCGTTAACGGCCCGTGATTTACATGGGCCGTTTCCATCCCGTGTTAGCTTTCGGCCTATTGACGGCCCATACGTTCTTGGGCACCTTTTCGTCCCTCGATTACTTCCGGCCCGTTACTGGCCTATTCCCCTAATGGGCCAAATTCGGCCCATGGCAAGAGTCGGCCCGTTACTGGCCTGTTCCACTAATGGGCCAAATTCGGCCCATGGCAAGAGTCGGCCCATTACTGGCCTGTTACCATAATGGGCCAAAAACGGCCCATGGCAAGAGTCGGCCCGTTTCTGTCCTGTTAACCCGTTGCGCCGTTTCCAGCCCGTCCTATATTCTGGCCCATTAACGACCCATTATGCCTATGACAGAATTAAGCCTTTGCTGTCCTACGGCCTGTTACCGTGCTGGGCCGATACCAATTACGCCTGATTATGGCCCATGTAGACACATTTATCCGACGGCCCGAGGCCCACCGATTACAGGCCCATTTATCGACGGCCCGTAGGAGACCCATGGATCCTACGGCCCGTATATGGCCCATGGTAGTTGCGACCACTAGCAAACCAGGGAAAAAGAAGACTAGGAAATAAATAAGGCCGAAACTAACGCTAGGCTATTAAGGCGATTGCACAGATTACATCCACTCGGCATCAAAGATCGCCACCAGTGCAAATATAGGGAACACCCTACACTATACAAAAATGGCTTGATGTTTTCTTCAGGCGGTGGCTGCACGTTAAGAATACATTTTGTATCGCACCAAAACAAATTACAACTATATAACAAAAGGAAGGTTGGCATAAAACTTAACAGTCTAGCAGATAAATGCACCACCAGAAGTTCAGAAGCTCAGTTCATTTGACCTGACTGTTATGTTTTCATGCTGTATTGTCCGATGGAGCACCATAACCCTCGCCTTCATTTCCCCTAGGCTCCTGAACAACATAGCAAATGTCTAATAGTCTGGTTTCAAAACCATGCATATCTTGACGACATTGAGCAATGTTTCTCCTTGTTTCACAAAGGGTCTCTGTTAGGGAATGGACTTGTGTCTGGAGCGCAGATACAACATTGCTTTGAGCTTGCATATCTTGATCATGAGGCAGTTTGGACGATATTGCCTTAACAACCAACCCAGTATTACGCAGGAACGTGCTTTCGGCACTGTTAGTGGACAGGTACTGACCCACTGCAGCAAGAGCTGACATTGCGGTTATAGTTGCCTCGCCACCTTTAGAAGGTGGCGGTTCCACCATTTTTTCCATAGCTCGCTGAAAAGTTGAGGTTTTACATTAGTAGTACCAGAACAGAAGATATTAAGGAGGTAGCAAAACCAAACGAAATAGCTTTGGTCTATATACAGAACTTATTCTGGTGAACCCATGTAAAATATTAGTTGTATTTTATTGCAAAGTACATAATAAAACCAGGTTCCAAACATATGACCATGTACCATCGCTAATGTATTCTCTGTTTCTTCACATTGTATTGAGGGCTAAGGATGAAGAGACGAAGTTTATAATACGGTAAGCATAGTATGACGTCATTCATATCACAAAACAACTGAGAACAGACAAACAGGCAATTGTAACATTGTGTGGGCAAGTCCATCACGGAACTAGATTACGGGTCAAGATCAAAGGAACATCACTCCTCTCTTTTAAACCTTGTAAGGTGCAATGATACGCTAAGACAATTGTGTATAAAATTGAAAAGAGTAATAGACATTGGCTGCAAACCATGCAGTTCGAGGCACAAGTTAGAGTAAGTAGTAGTTAAAAGGCATGAGGATTAAGGACTTACAATAGCGGCTTTGACTGGTGTAGTCATGCCCTTCTTCTTGCTGGTGTGACAGTCCTTGAAGATTTACACAGCATTTGGTTCATGTACTTTTTGGTCCTTGCGGGCTTTCCTCTGCATTTGGAACAAGTCAATATAGATCTGATAATATGGTAGAGTGAAAAGAGTGAAATAACAGCTAATTACAAGAGCCTCGGAGTGTGTAATATAGCTACTAGATCCTGTCGTCTGTTGGAATTTCACTTTCGTACGGTTGGCCTTGTTCTTTGAACAGTTCACCTATAGGAAGATATATTTGTATGGCACATGCGTAAATAGGACTTCAACATGTGATCTGATGACATATATATAATGTACCTGATACTTCGGATTGGACCAGTGTTTAACGAGGCCTCTCCAGTCTTCATCAGATATATTTTCCACTGGAGATGTTTGGGCAAGTTCACTGTTAGCCTTGCCTTCAAAGTGAGTTTTCCTCAAGTTATACCGATACTGTCGCAGAGCAGACTTGAAAACATGGGTGCAAGCTTGTCTGGTTGCATCATCTTGGCTATCCAACTTGAACCTCATCTGTTGAAAATTATGGGAGTCTCATTATCAGCAACCTAGAAAGTATTGGACAGAGCAAGACGATATTACTAGTTTCCATACATAACCATATTTACAGATAAATGGTCGAGGAAGGTGTTGAACTGGGTTTCGTCTTTGTCATTCCTGTATTGAATCCATGTTGGGAGGATACGTACATGACACCTAACAGCAACCGCTGCCTCTGATACTAACTTGGCTGACTCTGTAGCATCACGTGGCCTTTTTAAACCTGCCTCAAAACGGATCTCCATTCTTCCTCCTCTAGATTTAGTTAACCTATCGAGCATTATCCCTAATGTTTGTTTCCTCTTGCGCCTAGGTGCTAGTCCAACTACAAACATAGGAAGTGTTAGTGTACATCAAACTGTGAGACTACATATAGAGAAGCATGCAACTGTAACTTGACTCTAGCACCTACCTTCTTGCTGTTGAAGCTCACAAGGTTCATCTGATATTGCCAACTCGTCTTGTGTCAAGAGTGCTTGGGAAGTAGTGTCAAGTGGCAAGGGAGCTTGGGAACGTGCTGCTAGCTCAGTTGACGCACGAGTACGTCGTGCAGCTAGTAGTACTATGGTAGGTGTTGCAAGAACTAGGGCTGTCTCTGCTTGTTTGGTGGCAGCTATTTGTTTCTGTTTGTCTTTTTTTGCAACTCGTGTAGCATGGGATGCCGTGTTTCTAGAATTTTCTGCTACACTTTGACCTTCTATTGCACCATCAGTACCAGCAGAATCTACAGGATTCATCCGCTTCTCATTCCCTGCCATTCTGTGTTTCTTCCTCTTTCTCTGTGCCATGTTAAGTCAAGCTGACAAGAAAAACGAATAACAATTTAATTCTTCAGAACAAATTGATGCGTGATGCAGACGAACTGAACTTTGATGTTAGACAACCACATGATAGGAGGATGTAATATGTATGAAAAACAGGACGGAAGAGATAACCAGAACTATGATGTGTAAACTAAGAAGAAGACATTTCACCAAATTAGAAGCAATGCAATGGAAGCTAGACACCATATGAAAGATGCTACAAATATCGCTCTTTCAAGTTAACAGTGTCTCATCATAAATGGCGTTTAAACAAATGTGAAGCAGTACAAGAAATAAAGCATATGCAAGATGCAAACAACATCACACTACCATGTTAGAGGTCTCTCGTCATTAGTGCCATTGCATATTCACAGCATTGCATATTCACAGCTTATGATGTGTAAACTAAGAAGAAGACATTTCAACAAATTAGAAGCAATGAAAGCTAGACACCATATGAAAGATGCAACGAATACCACTCTACCAAGTTAAAATTGTCTCATCATAAGTGTCATTTCAACAAATTAGTAGTACAAGCTAGAAAAGAATGTGAGATGTAACCTATATCACACTCTGAAGTCAAACGTGTCTTATGATAAGTGATTGTTGCAGGTTACACAACAGTAGTAATATGATGTAAGAACATGGTGTGATAGACAGATATTGTATGTTCTAGAAATAGGAACACGTGTCTTACTCAAGTATAATGTGTAAAGTAAGCAGATGGAATTCAACAAAATTAGAAGCAATACAAGCTAGACATCACACATAACATGCAACCACATATAACAGTGCCAAGTTAGAGGGAGCACCGGTGATGCTGCACTAGGGGAGACATGCTCATCATAAACACAGCTTTGTTGAGTGTCTATGCAAGTGTTGTCTTGGAAATCATCTTGGGGGTGTGGAGGAGTAGAAACTGTAGAGGCCCTCCGTTCGGAAGGAGCACCTTTATCCGCTGCCTTGCTAACTTCCTTCCGCTTTATTGATTTTGAATTGTCATGTAAAACCGACAAGAAAAAGCAATACAATTGTCTCTTCAGAACTCATTCATGCATGATACTGACAATCACTACTTTGATGTAAGGCAAACACATGATACCAGGATGGAATATGTACGAAAAACAGGACGACATGGCATGTTCACAACTGTTTGTGTAAACTAAGCAAAAACCATTCCAGCAAATAAGAAGCAATGCAAGCTAGACACCACATGAAAGATGCAACCAATATGACTCTGCCAAGTTAAAAGCGTCCCATCATAAATGGAATTTCAACAAATTAGAAGCAGCGCATGCTATAAATCATATGAAAGATGCAACTAATATCGCACTGCATATACTAAAGGTGTCTTGTCATGTTGATTGATGCGGGATACAAAAAACAATAGTTTTATGTAAGGACATGCTTAATAGACAGATGTACTATGTACTAAATACAGGAAGGCATGTCACATTAACAGGTATAATGTATAAGCTAAGCAGACTAGCACATGCAGTTTAACCAGATTGGAAGAATTACAATCTAGACACCATATGCAACATGCAACCACATATCACGCTGCCAAGTTAGAGCAAGCACTTGCGATGCTAGTGTAGGGGAAATGCTGTAATCAACTACAGAGCTACGTTCACTATCTTCATGTAGCATTTCTGTTTCTTGAGAATCATGTCGGGAGGCTAATGATGCATTCTTTAAATGAGGAGTAGTCCCCTTGCCTGCCTGCCTCGTCATAAGTGATTGATGAGGGATACACAAGAACATTAGATTGATGTAAGAACGTGGTTAATACACAGATGTACTAGTATGTACCAAAAACAGAAAGGCATGTCATATTCAAAGGTATAATGTGTAAGCTAAGAAGATGCAATTTAACCAAATTGGAAGCAATACAAGCTAGACATCCGGCTGGAGTGGTGAGCATGATCATCTTGGACCTGAGAGCCTGGTGGGAGGCGGGCTACTTCGCCACCATCGCAGCTTTTTAGTTGGCTTCCAGGTGATGCCTATCTTTGCTGGGCTTGTCACTGGCTCGGCCAGTGCCCTGACTAGCTATTTGTCTTCTGGTGCTCACGGGGATGGTGGTTCATGTAAAAAAATATCTTTCCTTATCTTATCGACTTCGGCCTTTCGAATACAAGCTAGACACCATATGGAACATGCAACCACATATGACACCGCGAAGTTAAAGCAAGCACCTAGGATGGTGGTTCATTGTGAGCGAGGTCATCAACTCCAGAGCTACGTTCCCCGTCTCCATCTGCTGACACTGCACCCATTAAAGCGTTGAGACGTGTCTTGCCTAGCCGCACAACAAGCTGGAGCGACTTATCTCTTTTCTTTTTGGCTTCTCTCATGGCAGCAGAGTCTGAAATACCCTTGCATAAAAACACAACAGTGAGATAAGGGTGAAGTATGTGCAGAACTAGTGCACTGTAAAAGTAGCAGATAGCAGGTGGCTGAAAAATAAATGACAGGAGACATATGATAGCTCTACAACATTGCATGGCAAACAAAATTAGATTCTACTCCGTATGATTTTGTAATATATGAGCACAGGAAATGCAGGTACTCCTCCAGCACACCACCACATGTGGTCATATCTAAGATAACAGTCGACTGAAAATAAATAGGTCAGTCGATTTTTTAATGAACCGTCCGATCTATAAGGAACGGGCACATGGCCTTCGTCTACCTCCCGCCACTCATTGTTGATGATCTTTCTCGAAACGCCAGCGACCACCGGCCCAGACCCCTACCTCCGCCGCCTCGCCCTCCCATCGACCTCACACCACCGCCATGCTTGGCAGCGCCCCCAGGCCATCCCTTTAATCCCGGTCGACCTCCAGATCGGGCGCCAGTAGCTCTAGGCCGCACACGCCCCTAAGATAAACACCAAGGCGATGCTTCCCTGGCGTAATAGGCGTACTAGCGCCTGTTACACCGGGGAATTCTTCCGTTAATTGGGAATCAACTGGCCAGAAATTGAAATTCAGGGGGGCGACGGACCTCTAGCTAAGGTGAAATAGTATATGAGGAGAAACCTTGTGCATCGCGAGTTACTAGGAACATCTAGTATCAAGAAGAAGCGGTCAACTAGTGTCTTCTGTGGGATGAATACCGTGCAAGCAGAGACGTAAGATTTGCACGAATAAGGGAAGAGGAGTACCTTTTTCGGTTGCCGGTGTGGTCACCCCCACATGTCGCGCCGATCTTCTTGTTTTTACCGGGCAAACCGATGTTCTGGAGGGTGCATGCTTGGACAAACCCATGGACAAATTGTTGACTGTGTTGCCGTGGCTGTATGTCGGTGGAGGGGAAGCAGATCCGAGACGGCGAAGGACGGCGTAGCAGGAACAGCTCTGGTGCGGTGGAGGGTGGCGAAGTTGGAGCGGCAGCGGTGAGGCGCAGGACGGCGTGGTTGAACTGGCTCCGGTACGGACGGCTCGGCCTCGGCTTCAACTACTAGCCGTGGAGGGTGTTGCGGTTGAGGTTGCGGTGGACGATGACGTCGGGGTATCGGCTCAAGCGTGATGGAGGGCGGCGGTTGATGGGTGGGATGGGGTAGCGGACGGAGGACGCCGAGGTTTCACGGCTGGTGGAGAGGTAGTTTTGGCGCCCACGGAGTAGGAATGGGGAATCGGACGGGTGGGGGAACCATGTTTCGGTCTGGGACGCGCTTGTTTTGGCTTTTTTGAATAGAAGATGGGACGCGCTTGTTTGAAATTTGGGGAAAGTACAAGCTTTCCCCCTTCTTAAATTTTGGACCTACTGCGGGTCGGGGGAAGGATGGTAATCCCAGGTGTCCCAAATAGTGGGCGGGAGCGATTTCGGCCGCGCGCATGTGTGCTTAGGCACCATTGTGTATGATTGTTTTTCAGATGCGGTTGTGTGGCGTCTAGATGAAGCTACAAACCTACCCCGGTTTAGACCTTTGGACATCGGGCCGGTAGGTTTCACGGGTCGAAGTTATTAGAAAAGTAATTTCCTTGTAGTACCAAACATTGGTCTCACGCGGTTTCGGGCGAGTAGAGGCTCTTTTGGCGCTTCGTTTGAAATTTTGAAACACAAGCATTCATGTTTAGAGTACTCTTGAACTATGAGGATTGACCTAAATATACAACGTTATATTTGACCTTGTATGTTTGAAAACCTCATTAAATTATCTGCTTCTTTTTGAAATTTTGACACTTGAAAATCCTATAACTACGATTATTTTGGAATGGAGGAGCTAAATTTGAATCTATTTTGTACACGACTACATATGCTATTATGTACAAAATCAGAGCAAAGATTGGTGGCCCCATAATTCAGGTATGGTTTACAAATGCCATGATATCAAATTCAAATAATTGAATGGACTTCATGTTGAATTCATTTTTTTAAACCACCTTAAGTTGAATTCAAATGTATGCTAGTTCATAGGTAGTAGCTATTTATAATGTCCATTGTGTAACTTTCGTATGTATAATGTGCTTTGCACACACAACATGAACTATACTCACGTTTATATTTGATTGCTAAAGCGATGCATTGTCTGGAGTTCAAAATACTAACTATGTGGATCAATTGTGTCGAATAATAACATAGACATGCTCAAATTCGATAGAATCTAGATGTCTGATGGATCAATGACCGCTCCTTACGCGAATTGCAAATATCATGATCCCATCCTAATATTTGGATACAATTTATATCTTTTATCAATGTGTAGAGCAGTCTTTTACGTGTAGTTTCACTCTCCATCGGTGGTCTCTCACACATGCTCACACACTCTCTCCCGAGGTGTCTTTCTCGCACACATGCTCTAGATATAACCCTCCCTCACTCTCGTAACCATTTACAACTATTTTCACTAACCTTTATCACAAGCACTCTTCCTCTCGCAAACATACACACGCACAATCCTCATCGACCCTTTCTATATACATGGACCTGCCTACGTGTCTCATGTACGCACATTATCTTTACGCCTGTCTCTCATGCATTGTCTCACACCTCTCTTCCTAATCGACGAGTATGATTCTAGCAGAGCATTCTGTAGGATGCCCCTTAAAGTTAGGTTGGATGAATAGTAATATCAGAGATAAAGGGGTTACCTTAGTCCGAGAACCTAGGGTTACAAATCCTAGCCGGCTTTGTCAGTGGACACAGAGTCCTTCACAATTATGCTATCTTTGTCTTGTACGACTAGTCATCTATGGGTCTTCCTAAATGCGTCACGGGCCGACCAATGTGGCGCAGGACAGAACAGAATGAAGGGCCTCACCTCGACCCATCGGACCTCACGCGGTGACACACCCTCTGCCCCCATGTCTCATTATCTTCTCACACCCACACATACCAACACAAACACCACACACACAGAAAATTTCTCCTGGTGCCTCTATTCCCTCCCCCCTTGCATATACACACTCAAGGGAATGGAATCTCTTGTCGTGACGTCATATTAGTCTCTCTCTCTCTCTAGACCACTCTCATTTCTCGTGATATCTCTTGTCGAAACGCTACTTTGCAAGCTTGTGCTAGTCACCACACACATCACAAAAATACA
Organism: Triticum urartu; assembly: GCF_003073215.2. NCBI lineage: Eukaryota > Viridiplantae > Streptophyta > Magnoliopsida > Poales > Poaceae > Triticum > Triticum urartu. The sequence continues at coordinate 4,570,220 of NC_053026.1, read as the reverse complement.
TGGATAGCACCTCTGGAAAGATGGCAAAACATATAACAAAACACACGTAGAGCTCATGGGCATATCATGCACACAATAATCATGGCGAAAATGACAAAAGCCTAAACGGTGAAACATATCTGACAATAATCTCATATAGCACTCTTCCAACGGCATTTCGGGCATCAAGATGAGCTCAAATGAAAATGATGCAATGAGATGAAATGATGTACTCTCTGAGGCAAACATTTTGATATGCTATATGCCCAAAACGGATCTACGGATGCAAAGTTACGGCACGACGAACGTAGCAAAAAAATTAGGGTTAGGGATGAAAAAGTCAACCCCGAGACTTCGGATCTCAGATCCGGATTGGGATCTCGCCGGAGTTACTGTTCATGCGCGGATTCCGAGGATCGTCAGCCGGAGGAGATGCGGCGTGGAGGAGGAGGTGCAGCTCGGGGTGGCCGCGGGCGTCATCAGCGCTGGCCGCGGCGGCGAGGGGCGGCGTCGGCGGCGAGTTGCGGCGCGGCCGGCAGGCGGTGAGGCGGTGGCGCGGCGGAGGGGCGGCGCCGGGTGGGAGGAGGAAGCAGGCGCGGGCAGCGGTGCGGCTGGGCCTCGCGGGGGCCCAACTTGGGCTCGGCGGGCCGGCGATGTGGGGCGCGGGCGCGGGCGAACCCCGGCTCGAGACGTGGCGGCGGTGGGACGGAGCGGACGTGTCCGGCGCGCGGAGGGAGAGGATTTAGGGTTAGGGATCCGGAATTTCGGGGGAGTGCACCTATTTATAGATAGAGGGAGCTAGGAGAGTCCAAATGAGGTGCGGTTTTCGGCCACGCGATCGTGATCGAACGCTCTAGATGATGGAGAGGGTTTTGGTGGGTTTTGGGCCAAATTGGAAGGGTGTTGGGCTGCAACACACACGAGGCCTTTTCGGTCCCTCTGTTAAACGTTGGAGCATCAAACGAAGTCCAAATTGTACGAAACTTGACAGGCGGTCTACCGGTAGTAAACCAAGGCCGCTTGGCAAGTCTCGGTCCAGTCCGGAAATGTTTAATCCCCACACATGAAAAAAGGTAGAAATGACCACCGGAGGAGAATGGAGCGCCGGAATGCAAAACGGACAACGGGGAAACTGCTCGGATGCATGAGACGAACACATATGCAAATGCAATGCACATGATGACATGATGTGAGATGCATGACAACGACAACAACACACAGAGACAAAAACCCAAACCCGAGAAAATAAAATAACTTAACGCCAGAAACGGCAAGAGTTGGAGTACATATAAGGAAAATTACATCCGTTACAACACTCCACCACTACAAAAGGATCTCGTCCCGAGATCTAGGACTAGAAGAACGCCGGGTACTCAGAACGGAGGTGATCCTTGCGTTCCCAGGTGGCTTCACGGTCGGAATGGTGTGACCACTTGACTTTGATGAATTTGATTGACTTATGGCGAGTCTTGCGTTCAGTCTCTTCAAGAATAGCAACGGGGTGCTCACGATAAGAGAGATCTTCTTGGAGATCAATGTCTTCGAAGTTGACGGTGCGGTCAGGAGTCTTGAAGCACTTGCGGAGCTGAGAGACATGGAACACGTCGTGCACATTTGCAAAGTTGGAGGGAAGCTCAAGTTGATAGGCGAGGTTGCCTCTCTTGCTGACGATCTTGAAAGGACCCACGTATCTAGGGGTAAGCTTCCCTTTGATACCGAAGTGACGAGTACCTTTCATTGGAGAGACGTGGAGGTTAACATGATCTCCGATCTCGAAAGCCAAATCATGATGCTTACTATCATAGTAGCTCTTCTGTCGCGATTGCGCTGCTTTGAGGTTATCTAGAATGACTTTGCACATCTCCTCTGCCTCTGTGATCAAGTCATTTCCAAGAAGTTGACGTTCACCGGTCTCTGACCAGTTAAGAGGAGTACGGCACTTCCTGCCATACAGAATTTTGAATGGGGCTTTGGCCGAACTCGCTTGAAAACTGTTGTTGTAGGAGAATTCAGCATAAGGAAGACAATCTTCCCACTTCATGCCGAAGGAGATCACACAAGACCTGAGCATATCTTCAAGAATCTGGTTGACACGCTCGACTTGACCGCTAGTTTGAGGATGAAAAGTTGTGCTGAAGCGGATGTTGGTGCCCATGGCCTTCTGAAAAGAATCCCAAAACTTGGAGGTAAAGATGCTGCCACGGTCTGAAGAAATCACCTGTGGAATACCGTGCAGCGAGACAATCCGAGAGGTATACAACTCCACCAATTGAGCTGCAGTGATAGACTCTTTGATAGGCAGAAAGTGAGCCACTTTAGTGAGTTTGTCGATGACAACGAATATAGCATCATTGCCACACTTAGACTTTGGAAACCCAGTCACGAAGTCCATCTCAATGTGGTCAAACTTCCATTCTGGAATGGCAAGAGGTTGGAGGAGACCAGCTAGTCTTTGGTGTTCTGCCTTCACTCTTCTGCAGACATCACATTCATTTATGAACTGAGCAATCTCTCGCTTCATTCGAGTCCACCAATAAGCCTGCTTGAGGTCCTGATACATCTTCGTACTCCCAGGGTGGATGGAGAGGAGTGAATTGTGAGCCTCGTTCATAATGACTTTACGAAGTTCACCTTTGGGCACAACAATACGATCCTTGAAGAAGATAGTATCCTTGTCATCAAGGCGATAGCACTTGTACTTGGATTGACTCTTGGCAATTCCAATCTTCACCTTCTTCACCATAGCATCAAGAAGTTGAGCCTCGCGAATCTGATTTTCCAAAGTAGGAGAGACTTGAAGGTTGGCGAGGAAGCCTTGAGGAACAACTTGCAGATTGAGTTTGCGGAAAGCTTCACAAAGCTTGGGTTGGTAAGGCTTGAGAATCAGACTGTTGTAGTAAGCCTTCCTGCTCAAAGCGTCAGCAATCACATTGGCCTTGCCTGGAGTATACTCGATACTCGGATTATACTCTTGAATCATTTCGACCCATCGAGTCTACCTGAGGTTGAGATTTGGCTGAGTGAAGATGTACTTGAGACTCTTGTGGTCAGTGAAAATGTCCACTTTTCTTCCCAATAAGAGATGTCTCCAAGTCAAAAGAGCATGCACAACTGCCGCCAACTCGAGGTCATGAGTGGGGTAGTTCTTCTTGTTAGTCTTCAACTGGCGAGAGGTATAAGCCACAACTTTCTTCTCTTGCATCAACACTGCACCAAGACCTTGGAGAGAGGCATCGCAGAAGACCTCCAACGGTTTGGATTCATCAGGAGGAGTCAGAACTGGAGCAGTGACCAATTTCTCTTTCAAAGTGTTGAAAGCGATGTCACAATTAGGAGACCAAACGTACTTGACGTGCTTCTGGAGAAGGTTGGGAAGAGGCTTCGCGATCTGTGAAAAGTTCTCAACGAACCTTCTGCAATAGCTTGCGAGACCAAGGAACCTACGGAGTTGCTTCACGTTCTGAGGTGGTTCCCAATTCACAATTGCAGACACCTTCTCAGGATTCACCGCTATGCCCTTGGCAGAGATGATATGTCCAAGATAAAGAACCTCATCGAGCCAAAATTCACACTTTGAAAACTTGGCATAGAACTGATGTTCTCTGAGCTTATCGAGCACCAAACGCAAGTGCTTGGCATGATCTTCCTTGTTCTTGGAGAAAACCAAAATATCATCGAGGTAGACCAAGACGAACTCATTTGTGTAAGGGTTGAAGATGAAGTTCATCATGCGAGAGAATGTTGGAGGAGCATTGACGAGGCCAAAAGACACGACAGTGTATTCATATGAGCCAAAGCTTGTTCTGAATGCTGTCTTGGGGATATCCTCTTCACGAATGTGAATCTGGTGATAGCCCATACCGATATCAAGTTTGGAGAATACTTTAGCACCTTTGAGTTGTTCGAACAGCTCATTGATGTTGGGAAGTGGGACTTGTTCTTTATAGTCTTCTTGTTCAATGGACGGTAGTCGACACAAAGTCGGTCCGTTCCATCCTTCTTCTTCACAAAAAGAACTCCACAACCCCACGGAGAAGAACTAGGTTGGATGAGACCCAAACTCTCTTGTTTATCGAGTTGCTTCTTCAGCTCTTTCAACTCTTCCGGTCCAAGCTTGTAAGGACGTTTGCAAACAGGTTCCGTGCCAGGCTCAAGTTCGATGACGAATTCCACTTGCCAGTGCGGAGGCATTCTTGGAAGCTCTTCTGGAAAGATGTCTTGATATTCGCAAACGACTGGAATTTGAGAGATGGCATCCAGTTCACCCTTCTCATTGAGAGAAAACAGACGGATTGTATTATCCCGAGCGGCAAAGACAATTACATCCTCAGACGAATGAGTCAATTGAATCTGCCTGGCAGCACAATCAAGATGCGCCTTGTGCTTAGAAAGCCAATCCATTCCAAGAATAAGATCAATATCCGAGTCACCGAGAACATTTGGAGAGGACAAGAACTTATAGTCACCCAAAGTGATTGTAACATCCGGAACGCATACTCGAGAAGTCATTAGACTGCCCGGAGAGTCAATAGACAACGGTTTCGGCAACACTTGAGTAACAAAATCATGCTTAGATGCAAAAGGTCTCGATATGAAACAATGCGAAGCCCCAGTGTCAAAAAGTACTTTTGCAGGAACATCGTTAACAGGAAGGTTACCCATGATGACATCTGACGAGTCCTCTGCCTGAGCTGCATTCACCATGTTGACCTTGGCATGCTTCGGGTTATGCTTGACCACAGCTGTACTTGCCGATCTCACAGGAGGAGGAGGAGGGAGACGCCTCTGATTGAAGCACTTGTTGGCATAGTGACCCTTCTTTTGGCACTTGTTGCACGTGACCTCTGAAAGCGGACAGTGGTACGGAGCACTTGATCTTGGAGCTTGAGACGAAGTCTTGTTCTGAAAGCCAGGGTTGGGGGGGTGGGAAGATCCACTGCCACCTTTGCTCTTCTGCTGATAAGGCTGATGGAACGGAGGAGGAGGAAGCCAATACTTCTGCTGCTTAGCCACTTGAATAGAGGAAGAAGGAGTAGCATCTCTGACTCGCTTCTTTGAAGCATCGCACTTCAGTTGAGCAGCCTCTTGCTTCAATGCCATGTTGTAGAACTCATCGTACCTCAAGGGCTCAAAGAGAACGAGAGCTAGCTGGAATTCTTCTCCGAGACCACTCCTGAACTGGTATATCATGCTCTTCTCGTCAGGGACGTCCTGCTTAGCAAAGCGGGCGAGCTTCTGAAACATCTTGTTGTACTCGTAGACAGACAAAGAGCCTTGCTTTAGGTTGCAGAATTCCTCACGCTTGCTTTCAACCACGCTCTGAGGAATATGATGAGCTTTGAAGTCTTGATGGAATTCATCCCAGGTAATCACATGGCCTCCTCTGGAATCTTTGTACTGCTGAAACCATTCTGCAGCTTGGTCTTTGAGTTGGAAGGAAGCGAACTTGACAAAGTCCTCAGGCCTGATGTTACTGCACTCGAAATGCTTGCATATGTCCACGAGCCAATCATCAGCATCTGTTGCCTCAACACAATTGCTGAAGGTCTTTGGCTGGTTAGCAAGGAACTGGTTGAGTGTAGCAAAGTGATTCTGATTGTTGCCTTAATTCCCTTGAGTGCGCTCTTGAAGAATTTGCATGATCAACTGCGTGTTTGCATTGGTAGCGGCCATCACAGCTTGCCATGCCTCCGGAGGAGGAGGTGGTGGTGGCGGATCAGGATTCGGAGTCGTGCGCGTTGGAGGAGCCATCCTGAACAGGTTGACATCCATTAGCACATTGACAGATTAATATTGAAGCTGAATCAAACGGGTTGAAAATGCAACATATAGTCTTCACATCCGAACAAAATGAATGAATGCATTCCAATTGAAATGGTCACATATCCATAAATTGAGAAGCCACTTAGAATAGATGTAGAAGAAAAGCAACAACAAGGTATGGAACAAGAATGAATACTCGGTAAAGATCACCCAATCTCAACCAAATATCTGTCGAAGAAGAACTAGAGCTACAAGAATTCCCACCTATGAAACTCCCGAACCTTTTCGGTTATGCAATCAGGTGTTGGGGATACAGGGGAAGCATAATATCTCACCCAAATCTAGCAAATCCTACATCCAGCTGTATCCATCCTTCAACACATAACCGAGAAAAACTTCGGAAACCATCTACCTCAACCTTCGAAAAGCATCCGTTATACAAGTTATGGCAGTACTCCCGAACTCCCACCCCAGTACTGGGTGGCGTCGAGGTTATCTCACCAACAACTGCATAAAAGAGATTTTCGATGTCGGCGAACTAAACTCAGGTATTCCAGAACTGCAACGATAAAATTGTGATGACAACACCTCGGAGCTCAACTCCCCGGGACACTGCCACAACCCCTAAATGATAGGAGGCACCAAGAACAATGTTCTCGTCACAAATCGATCGAAACGATTCCAAGATACCCGCGTGATCCTAAAAAATATTAGTGAAATTTAAGAAGAGAAGAGTCAAAACTCTACGTCAGGATGCCTTACCAGAGCGATGAAGGGACTGGGGAGTAAAAAGAATTCCTAAACTCTCTGATATATAATTCCTAAATGACTCAAAATATTTTTCTAGACTCAACAACGGCAGCTAATAACGATCAAACAGTGGGGCTCCTAAGGTCGGGGAAGGCTCTGATTACCAACTTGTAACGCCCTCGATGCGGCTATATCTCCCACGTGTCGAGGCACGACTTAGAGGCATAACCGCATTGAAAGCAATGTCGCAAGTAAGGTAATCTTCACAACAACCCAAGTAAAAAGATAAGAGGGGAAAAGGTACATAGTTGGCTTACACTCGCCACGTCACACAAAGTACATAAATAACATTACATCATCCAATACACTCATGGTCCGACTACGGTACCAAAATAGAAGATCAACCCCAACAAGCGACAAGGCCCCGATCGCCCCAACTGGGCACCACTACTGATCATCAGGGAAAGACACATAGTAATGGCGTGAGTCTTCGTCGAACTCCCATCTGAGCTCAAGCGCATCATCTGGAACGGTATCATCGGTCCCTGCATCTGGTTTGGAAGTAATCTGTGAGTCATGGGGACTCAGCAATCTCGCACCCTCGCGATCAAAACTATTTAAGCTTATAGGTAAGGCAAGGTAAAATATGTGGAGCTGCAGCAAGCGACTAGCATATATGGTGGCTAACCTGTTCGCAAAAGAGAGCGAGAAAAGAAGGCAAAGCATGAACAAAGAACTATGATCAAGAAGTGATCCTAAACAACCTACGTCAAACATTACTCCAACACCGTGTTCACCTCCTGGACTCCGCCGAGAAGAGACCATCACGGTAACTCACGCGCTTGATTCATTTTAATTAAGTTAAGTTTCATGTTATCTACAACCGGACATTAACAAATTCCCATCTGCCCATAACCACGGGCACGGCTTTCGAAAGTTCAAATCCCTGCAGGGGAGTCCCAACTTAGCCCATGACAAGCTCTCACGATCAACGAAGGATATACCTTCTCCCGAGACATTCCGATCAGACTCGGTATCCCGGTTCTACAAGACAACTTCGACAAGTCAAAACAAAACCAGCAACACCGCCCGAATGTGCCGACAAATCCCGATAGGAGCTGCACATATCTCATTCTCAGGGCACACTCAGATGAGCAGTCCGTACAACTAAAACCAGTCCTCGAGTTTCCCCGAGGTGGCGCTGCACAGGGCTCTATTTCGGACCAACGCTCGGAGGAGCACTGGCCCGGGGGGTTTAAATAAAGATGACCCTCGGGCTCCGGAAACCCAAGGGAAAAAGGCTAGGTGGCAAATGGTAAAACCAAGGTTGGGCATTGCTGGCAAAGCTTTATTCAAGGCGATTTGTCAAGGGGTTCCCATTATTACCCAACCGCGTAAGGAACGCAAAATTCGGGAACATAACACCGATATGACGGAAACTAGGGCGGCAAGAGTGGAACAAAACACTAGGAAAAAGGCCGAGCCTTCCACCCTTTACCAAGTATATAGATGCATTAAGATAACAAGATAATATAGTGATATCCCAAAAATAAACAATGTTCCAACAAGGAACAAACTCCAATCTTCACCTGCAACTAGGAACGCTATAAGAGGGGCTGAGCAAAGCGGTAACATAGCCAATCAACGGTTTTCTAGGACATGGTGGTTAGAGGCTTGGTTAAACAATATAGGAGGCATGATAAGCAAGTGGTAGGTATCGTAGCATAGGCATAGCAAAAGAGCGAGCATCTAGCAAGCAAAGATAGAAGTGATTTCGAGGGTATGATCATCTTGCCTGCAAAGTTGTCAGAGTTGACAGGATCCTCGAAAGCAAACTCAACGGGCTCCTCGTTAGCGAACTTGTCTCCCGGCTCTACCCAAACAAGACAAACAAGCAAAAGGAACACAATCAACCACGTGCAGAGCTCAAACAACATGATGCAAACATGGTATGCTATGCGGGATGCGATATGTGATGCATATGCAAGATTTGACAAGGAATGATTGAACCTGGCCTCAACTTGGAAATCCAAGAGTGCCACTGGAAAGTTGAGGTGATTTCGGTTGAAATCGATATAAAGATCACCGGAATCGGATGCACAGTTTGGAAATGGCAAGCAAAACAAATATGGCACCGGTCTGCGATAAACAGCAAGTTACCATCTACATGCATCAAGTTAAATATGCTATAGCACTCAAACATGACAACAAAATACATGGCAGGGATCCATTCATGATGCTTGACAAAAGATGAACACTGAGCTACGGCCAATTCATCCATTAACAGGTTCAAACAAGCATGACAAAAGTGCAAATGATGAACAGGTTTCAGACTTAGTGAAATTAACACAAGCCTGGAATTTCAGATCAGGTAGCACACTTTGGAGCATGAAAACTATATGCTACAGGAACTTAACATGGCAAAGTAAGGCATGGCATGGAGCTACTCAAAGAGCTTAAAAAAAGTCCCTTAGTGACCTTGAGCCAAAAGGGATCATAAAATACAATTGCAAGCATGTGAACATGGCAAAAACATAATCAGATTACAGACTTAGTGAAAACTGGAGCATGCAAAACAGATATCAAGTAGGCATGTTTACGAGCTCGATGCACTCACTACAGAGCAAGGCATGACAATCTAAGCAAACACCCATCAAGAATACACATTATATAAGCTAGACATGGCAAGAACAACAACTTAGCATGCACGGATCAACAACAACATCCTCGGCAAAATCGCTAACAAGTAGACAATCTGCCCAGATTCACGACATGACAAAAGTAGAGCTCGATTGACTCGAGATAGGGTGCTCCATAATTACAAACAAATACATGTATGGATAGAGCACTACAAGATTAACAAAACATCCTTACTGATCATCCTCAATAGAGGCACGGATCACTACTAAACAACATGAACATATGGCATGATGACAAAAACAGGACGAGGACTTAGAGAAATTCTAAGTCCCTGAAATCAGCATTACCGAGTACGCTACTTTGCAAGCTTGTGCTAGTCACCACACACATCACAAAAATACATGGATAGCACCTTTGGAAAGATGGCAAAACATATAACAAAACACACGTAGAGCTCATGGGCATATCATGCACACAATAATCATGGCGAAAATGACAAAAGCCTAAATGGTGAAATAGATCTGACAATAATCTCATATAGCACTCTTCCAACGGCATTTCGGGCATCAATATGAGCTCAAATGAAAATGATGCAATGAGATGAAATGATGTACTCTCTGAAGCGAACATTTTGATATGCTATATGCCCAAAACGGATCTACGGATGCAAAGTTACGGCACGACGAACATAGCAAAAAAAATTAGGGTTAGGGACGAAAAAGTCAACCCCGAGACTTCGGATCTCAGATCCGGATCGGGATCTCGCCGGAGTTACTGTTCATGCGCGGATTCCGAGGATCGTCGGCCGGAGGAGATGCGGCGTGGAGGAGGAGGTGCGGCTCGGGGTGGCTGCGGGCGTCGTCGGCGCTGGCCACGGCGGCGAGGGGTGGCGTCGGCGGCGAGTTGCGGCGCGGCCGGCACGCGGTGAGGCGGTGGCGCGGTGGAGGGGCGGCGTCGGGTGGGAGGAGGAAGCAGGCGCGGGCAGCGGTGCGGCTGGGCCTCGCGGGGGCCCAACTCAGGCTCGGCGGGCCGGCGATGTGGGGCGCGGGCGCGGGCGAACCCCGGCTCGACACGTGGCGGCAGTGGGACGCAGCGGACGTGTCCGGCGCCGACGGACGTTGTCCAGCGCGCGGAGGGAGAGGATTTAGGGTTAGGGATCCGGAATTTCGGGGGAGTGCACCTATTTATAGATAGAGGGAGCTAGGAGAGTCCAAATGAGGTGCGGTTTTCGGCCACGCGATCGTGATCGAACGCTCTAGATGATGGAGAGGGTTTTGGTGGGTTTTGGGCAAAATTGGAAGGGTGTTGGGATGCAACACACATGAGGCCTTTTCGGTCCCTCGGTTAACCGTTGGAGCATCAAACAAAGTCCAAATGGTACGAAACTTGACAGGCAGTCTACCGGTAGTAAACCAAGGCTGCTTGGAAAGTCTCGGTCCAATCCGGAAATGTTTAATCCCCACACACGAAAAAAGGTAGAAATGACCACCGGAGGAGAACGGAGCGCCGGAATGCAAAACGGACAACGGGGAAAATGCTCGGATGCATGAGACGAACATGTATGCAAATGCAATGCACATGATGACATGATGTGAGATGCATGACAACGACAACAACACACGGAGACAAAAACACAAACCCGGGAAAATAAAATAACTTAACGCCGGAAACGGCAAGAGTTGAAGTACATATAAGGAAAATTACATCCGGGGTGTTACAATGCAACCCCTTGTCTCTGCTTCCGGCATTTAACTTGCCTGCCTGCTTGAACACCCAACAATCCCTGTTGGTGTGATTGGCTGGTTTTTCGGGAGTGCCATGTATCTGGCATGAGTGGTCGAGTATTCGGTCCAAACTGGCCCGGAGTATTTCTTTTGAATGGCTTTTTCCGCTGACCGGGTTTAGAGCCTCTAAATCCGGCATTAACTGCCGTATCCTCAGCATTGTCGCCGTTAATGTGGCGCTTTTGCTTGTTGCGACGCGACCTGCCACTGCTGTCCTTGGTATCCGAATTACCAGGACTCTTGGTCATGTTATTGCTGCGAGCTAGCCAGCTGTCTTCTCCCGTGCAAAAGCGGGTCATAAGTGTCATGAGGGCTGCCATAGATTTTGGCTTTTCCTGTCCTAGGTGCCGTGCAAGCCACTCGTCGCGGATGTTATGCTTGAAGGCTGCTAGGGCCTCTGCGTCCGGACAGTCGACGATTTGATTTTTCTTGGTTAGGAACCGTGTCCAGAATTGTCTGGACGATTCCTCTGGCTGCTGAATTATGTGGCTAATGTCATCGGCGTCTGGTGGCCGCACGTAAGTGCCCTGGAAATTGTCGAGGAATGTGGCTTCCAGGTCCTCCCAACAACCAATTGATTCTGCTGGCAAGCTGTTAAGCCAATGCCGAGCTGGCCCTTTGAGCTTGAGTGGGAGGTATTTGATGGCGTGTAGGTCATCACCGTGGGCCATGTGGATATGAAGGAGATAGTCCTCGATCCATACCGCAGGATCTGTTGTGCCATCGTATGATTTGATGTTCACGGGTTTGAAACCCTCGGGGATTTGATGATCCATTACTTCATCTGTGAAGCATAGTGGGTGGGCGGCGCCTCTGTATTGGGCTATATCACGACGCAGCTCAAACGAGCTTTGTCTACTGTGTTCGGCCTGGCCGGATTTACTGTATCCGGAGTGACGATTACCGTCTCGTGCCGTGGGGCGCCCACGCGATCCGTAGATCAATCTTGTTTGTCTTGCCTTATCCTCCAATATATCTCGCAGGTCTGGCACATTTTCCCGTGCCTTGGTATTTCTTGAGAGGCGCCGGGGTGCGGCTTGAGCGGAGGGCCAAGAGGCCTCTCTGTCGCGGCCACGGGGTGGTCGGTCGGCCGCATCATGCGCTGGTGATGTAGGTTTAGGTGCTTCCTCCTCTAATTGGGGTAGCAACATGCGCTTTGGGTAGCTCTTGGAGGGGCGTTCGAGTTCATACTCTTCGGCCGCAAGGACTTCAGTCCATCTGTCGGCTAGCAAATCTTGATCAGCTCTAAGTTGTTGCTGTTTTTTCTTGAGGTTGTTCACCGTGGCCATAAGCCTACGTTTGAAACGCTCTTGTTCGATCTGCTCCAGATGGCCAAGCGAATTGGCCTGCAGTGCAAAGCCGCCAAATACGAAGATCTGTTCGGGGAGAAAAGTCTCACCCTGGATCGCATCGTCGTTGATGATCGGAGGAGCCATCGGGCCTAAAAGTGACGACACAGAGGAACTCTCAATGAACGCACCAATGTCGGTGTCAAAACTGGCAGATCTCGGGTAGGGGGTCCCGAACTGTGCGTCTAGGCTGGATGGTAACAGGAGGCAGGGGACATGATGTTTTACCCAGGTTCGGGCCCTCTTGATGGAGGTAAAACCCTACGTCCTGCTTGATTAATATTGATGATATGGGTAGTACAAGAGTAGATATACCACGAGATCAGAGAGGCTAAACCCTAGAAGCTAGCCTATGGTATGATTGTATGTTGTCCTACGGACTAAAACCCTTCGGTTTATATAGACACCGGAGAGGGTTAGGGTTACACAGAGTCGGTTACAATGGTAGGAGATCTACATATTCGTATCGCCAAGCTTGCCTTCCACGCCAAGGAAAGTCCCTTCCGGACACAGGACGAAGTCTTCAATCTTGTATCTTCATAGTCCAGGAGTCCGGCCGAAGGTATAGTCCGGCTATCCGGACACCCCCTAATCCAGGACTCCCTCAAAGGCCTTGGGCGAGGCCGAGGAGAAAGCTGTCCAACAGTAGGCCGCTCGTAAGAAGCTCAAGGCCCGGGTCAAAGAAGTCCAGCAGGAGCTCCAAGATGCGGTGAAAAAATGTGAGACCTTGGAGAATGATGCGTCGGCTAAAGAGGCCGAACTAACCAAGGCTCGTCAGAGTGCGGAGACCGCACGGAATGAGGCCCAGGCCGCCCTCGAGGAGATCAAGGAGGCCAAGAAGATCACGGCGGGTAAGACATTTAAGATGCAAAGCAAGTATGCGGAGAAGCAATACCTTTTACTAAACCGGGTTCGGAGTTCCCTAGGGGCTTTTGCTGATCTACCACGCAACGTATCAGACGCTGCAGAGGTCTACCGAGTCGAAGGAGGAGGTTCTACGCAGAAGCTATTCTGGTCGCAGTACGCAACGCCAGAGCATCCCGTGTCCTTCACCGATCAGCTGAAGCAGTTGGCGGAGCTGCACAGGGTGGCCGAACTAGCCATGAAGGATTTGACAATCCGGCTATGGCCAGCCGAAGCTATGCCCGGCAGCTACTTCGGACTCGTGAGCCGGCTGGTGAACGCCTGTCCTCGGCTGGACGTTGATATGTCTCCAACGTATCTATAATTTTTGATTGCTCCATGCTATATTATCTACTGTTTTGGACTATATTGGGATTTATTTTCCACTTTTATTACTTTTGGGACTAACCTATTAACCGGAGGCCCAGCCCAAAATTGCTGTTTTTTTCCTATTTCAGTGTTTCGAAGAAACGGAATATCAAAGGGAGTCCAAATGGAATGAAACCTTCAGGAACGTGACTTTCTCACCGAACGTGATCCAGGAGACTTGGACCCTCCGTCAAGAAAGAAGAGAGGCGGTCACGAGGGTGGAGGGCGCCCCCTAGGGCGCGCCCCCCTGCCTCGTGGGCCCCCCTTTACTCCACTGACGTACTCCTTCCTCCTATATATACCTATGTACCCCCAAACAATCAGAAATGGAGCCAAAAACCTAATTCCACTGCTGCAACCTTCTGTACCCACGAGATCCCATCTTGGGGCCTGTTCCAGAGCTCCGCCGGAGGGGGCATCCATCATGGAGGGCTTCTACATCATCATAGCCTCTCTAATGAAGTGTGAGTAGTTTACTTCAGACCTTCGGGTCCATAGTTAGTAGCTAGATGACTTCTTCTCTCTTTTTGGATCTCAATACAATGTTCTCCCCCTCTCTCATGGAGATCTATTCGATGTAATCTTCTTTTTGCGGTGTGTTTGTTGAGACCGATGAATTGTGGGTTTATGATCAAGATTATCTATGAACAATATTTGAATCTCCTCTGAATTCTTTTGTGTATGATTGGTTATCTTTGCAAGTCTCTTCGAATTATCAGTTTGGTTTGGTCTACTAGATTGATTTTTCTTGCAATGGGAGAAGTGCTTAGCTTTGGGTTCAATCTTGCGGTGTCCTTTCCAAGTGACAGTAGGGGCAGCAAGGCACGTATTGTATTGTTGCCATCGAGGATTACAAGATGGGGTTTTTATCATATTGCTTGAATTTATCCCTCTACATCATGTCATCTTGCTTAAGGTGTTACTCTGTTTTCTTGAACTTAATACTCTAGATGCATGATGGATAGCGGTTGATGAGTGGAGTAATAGTAGTAGATGCAGGCAGGAGTCGGTCTACTTGTCTCGGACGTGATGCCTATATACATGATCGTACCTAGATATTCTCATAACTATGCTCAATTCTGTCAATTGCTCAACAGTAATTTGTTCACCCACCGTAGAATACTTATGCTCTTGAGAGAAGCCACTAGTGAAATCTATGGCCCCGGGGTCTATTCCCATCATATCAATCTTCCATCACTTTATTATTGCTTTGCTTTTTACTTTACCTTTTATTTTACTTTGCATCTTTATACCAAATATATTATCTAGCATCTCTATCAGATCTCACTCTCGTAAGTGACCGTGTAGGGATTGAGAACCCCTAATCGCGTTGGTTGTATTGAGCTATTTGTTTTGTGTAGGTACGAGGGACTCGCGCATAGCCTCCTACTGGATTGATACCTTGGTTCTCAAAAACTGAGGGAAATACTTACTCTACTCTGCTGCATCACCCTTTCCTCTTCAAGGAAATCCAACGCAGTGCTCAAGCGGTAGCAGGAAGATTTCTGGCGCCGTTGCCGGGGAGTCTACGCAAAAGTCAACATACCAAGTACCCATCACAAACCCTTATCTCCCGCACTACATTATTTGACATTTGCCTCTCGTTTTCCTCTCCCCCACTTCACCCTTGCCGTTTTATTCGCCCTCTCTTTTTCTGTTTACCTCTTTTCGCTCGCTTTTCCCTCGCCATGTCGGAACCAAAAAGATTTGGGGGTTCTCTCCCGAGTTCTAGTGCTTTAGACAATCCTGCTATCTTATCTAAACTCATAAATAAAAATGCTATGGAAAAACCTGCCGGAATTATCAATGAAAACCTTAGCAATTTTGATGAAGAAGATTCTGGAATATTTCGTTATTTACTTGATGAATCTTTGAAATATGCTTGGGATAGGCTATTAAAGATCCGTGCTAGCTATGTACTCCAATACCAAATTGAGGTTTACTTAAAAAGCTTTTATGTTGGGTTACCCGCTTCATTCAAACAAGTCTTGGATTCTATTTTTGAAGAGGGTTTCCTTGAAGGAGACCCCATAGATACCTACGACAAGATGAAAACTATATTTGGGCACCCCATTAACGAGAAAGTTGAAATTACATCTGTTTTGCTTTCTTGCCAGAATAAATCTATCAAAGAGATAAAAGCTAGCCTGGATGCCAATTTCCGCAGCATACTTAATCTTTCTTCTACAATTAATGGCCATGTACTTTGTCAGAATAGAAGGATTAATTCCATAGATAGCAAGTTTGCTCTCTTCTTCCCTAAAACCAAAGATGGCAATACCTAGATCTATCTTTGCTTTTATGCCTAGCTAGGGGCGTTAAACGATAGCGCTTGTTGGGAGGCAACCCAATTTTATTTTTAGTTTTTTGGTTTTTGCTTCTGCTTAGGAATAAATATTTGTTCGAGCCTCTGGTTAGATGTGTTTTTATGTTTTAATTAGTGGTTGTGCCAAGTTAAACCTATAGGATCTTCTTGGATGATAGTTATTTGATCTTGCTGTAATTTCCAGAAACTTTCCGTTCACGAAAACAATTATTAAAAATCACAAGAACGTGATAAAATAGTGATTCCAATTGCTGCTGATCAATAAAAAATTTCCTAGGTCGTCCTATTTTGGCTGATTTTTTTGGAGTTCCAGAAGTTTGCGTTAGTTACATATTACTATAGACTGTTCTGTTTTTGACAGATTCTGTTTTTCGTGTGTTGTTTGCTTATTTTGATGAATCTATGGCTTGTAAAATAGTTTATAAACCATAGAGAAGTTGGAATACAGTAGGTTTAACACCAATATAAATAAAGAATGAGTTCATTACAGTACCTTGAAGTGATCTTTTGTTTTCTTTCGCTAACGGAGCTCATGAGTTTTCTGTTGAGTTTTGTGTTGTGAAGTTTTCAAGTTTTGGGTGAAATCTTTTGATGGATTATGGAACAAGGAGTGGCAAGAGCCTAAGCTTGGGGATGCCCATGGAACCCCCAATATAATCTAAGTACACCAAAAAGCCAAAGCTTGGGGATACCCCCGGAAGGCATCCCCTCTTTTGTCTACTTCCATCAGTAACTTTACTTGGAGCTATATTTTTATTCACCACATGATATGTGTTTTGCTTGGAGCGTCTTGTATGATTTGAGTCTTTGCTTTCTAGTTTACCACAATCATCCTTGCTGTACACACCTTTTGAGAGAGCCATACATGAATTGGAATTTGATAGAATACTCTATGTGCTTCACTTATATCTTTTGAGTTATATAGTTTTGCTCTAGTACTTCACTTATATCTTTTAGAGCACGGTGGTGGATTTGTTTTAAAGAAACTATTGATCTCTCATGCTTCACTTAGATTATTTTGAGAGTCTTAAATAGCATGGTAATTCTCTTAAAAATATAATATGCTTGGTATTCAAGATTTGTAAAACTTTCTTTTGAGTGCGTTGGATACTAAGAAAAGTTTGATGCTTGATAATTGTTTTGAGATATGGAGGTGATAATATCAAAGTCGTGCTAGTTGAGTAGTTATGAATTTGATAAATACTTGTTTTGAAGTTTGCAAGTCCCGTAGCATGCACGTATGGTAAACATTCTGTAAAAAATTTGAAACATGACGTGTTCTTTGACTGTCTTCCTTATGAGTGGCGGTCGGGGACGAGCGATGGTCTTTTCCTACCAATATATCCCCCTAGGAGCATGCGCGTAGTGCTTTGGTCTTTGATGGCTTGTAGATTTTTGCAATAAGTATGTGAGTTCTTTATGACTAATGTTGAGTCCATGGATTATACGCACTCTCACCCTTCCATCATTGCTAGCCTCTTCGGTACCGTGCATTGCCCTTTCTCACATTGAGAGTTGGTGCAAACTTCGCCGGTGCATCCAAACCCCGTGATATGATACACTCTTTCACACATAAACCTCCTTATATCTTCCTCAAAACAGCCACCATACCTACCTATTATGGCATTTCCATAGCCATTCCGAGATATATTGCCATGCAAGTTTCCACCATACCGTTTATCATGACACATTCATCATTGTCATATTGCTTAGCATGATCATGTAGTTGACATAGTATTTGTGGCAAAGCCACCATTCATAATTCTTTCATACATGTCACTCTTGGTTCATTGCATATCCCGGTACACCGCCGGAGGCATTCATATAGAGTCATACTTTGTTCTAGTATCGAGTTGTAATCATTGAGTTGTAAATAAATAGAGGTGTGGTGTGATGACCATCATTTAATAGAGCATTGTCCCAAAAGAAAAAAAGAAAAAAAAGAAGAAAGGCCAAAAAAAGGCCCAAAAAAGAGAAAAAAAGGGGGCAATGCTACTATCCTTTTTTCCACACTTGTGCTTCAAAGTAGCACCGTGATCTTTATGATAGAGAGTCTCTTGTTTTGTCACTTTCATATACTAGTGGGAATTTTTCATTATAAGAACTTGGCTTGTATATACCAACAATGGGCCTCCTCAAGTGCCCTAGGTCTTCATGAGCAAGCAAGTTGGATGCACACCCACTTAGTTTCTTTTGTTGAGCTTTCATACATTTATAGCTCTAGTGCATCCGTTGCATGGCAATCCCTACTCCTTACATTAACGTCAATAGATGGGCATCTCCATAGCCCATTGATTAGCCTCGTTGATGTGAGATCTTCTCCTTTTTGTCTTCTCCACATAACCCCCATCATCATATTCTATTCCACCCATAGTGCTATATCCATGGCTCACGCTCATGTATTGCGTGAAGGTTTATAGTTTGAGATTATTAAAGTATGAAACAATTGCTTGGCTTGTCATCGGGGTTGTGCATGATGAGAGCATTCTTGTGTGACGAAAATGGAGCATGACTAAACTATATGATTTTGTAGGGATGAACTTTCTTTGGCCATGTTATTTTGAGAAGACATAATTGCTTAGTTAGTATGCTTGAAGTATTATTATTTTTATGTCAATATGAACTTTTGTCTTGAATCTTTCGGATCTGAATATTCATACCACAATTAAGAAGAATTACATTAAAATTATGCCAAGTAGCACTCCGCATCAAAAATTCTTTTTATCATTTACCTACTCGAGGACGAGCAGGAATTAAGCTTGGGGATGCTGATACGTCTCCAACGTATCTATAATTTTTGATTGCTCCATGCTATATTATCTACTGTTTTGGACTATATTGGGCTTTATTTTCCACTTTTATATTATTTTTGGGACTAACCTATTAACCGGAGGCCCAGCCCAGAATTGTTGTTTTTTGCCTATTAGTGTTTCGAAGAAACGGAATATCAAACGGAGTCCAAACGGAATAAACCTTCGGGAACGTGATTTTCTCACCGAACGTGATCCAGGAGACTTGGACCTCCGTACAATAAAGAAGAGGAGACGGTCACGGGGTGGAGGGGAGGGTGCCCCCCCCTAGGGCGCGCCCCCTGCCTCGTGGGCCCCCCTTTGCTCCACCGACGTACTCCTTCCTCCTATATATACCTACGTATCCCCAAACGATCAGAAACGGAGCCAAAAACCTAATTCCACCGCCGCAACCTTCTGTACCCATGAGATCCCATCTTGGGGCCTGTTTCGGAGCTCCGCCGGAGGGGGCATCCATCACGGAGGGCTTCTACATCATCATAGCCTCTCCGATGAAGTGTGAGTAGTTTACTTCAGACCTTCGGGTCCATAGTTAGTAGCTAGATGGCTTCTTCTCTCTTTTTGGATCTCAATACAATGTTCTCCCCCTCTCTCGTGGAGATCTATTCGATGTAATCTTATTTTTGCGGTGTGTTTGTTGAGACCGATGAATTGTGGGTTTATGATCAAGATTATCTATGAACAATATTTGAATCTTCTCTGCATTTTTTATGTATGATTGGTTATCTTTGCAAGTCTCTTCGAATTATCAGTTTGGTTTGGCCTACTAGATTGGTTTTTCTTGCAATGGGAGAAGTGCTTAGCTTTGGGTTCAATCTTGCGGTGTCCTTTCCCAGTGATAGTAGGGGCAGCAAGGCACGTATTGTATTGTTGCCATTGAGGATAACAAGATGGGGTTTTTATCATATTGCATGAATTTATCCCTCTACATCATGTCATCTTGCTTAAGGCGTTACTCTGTTTTCTTGAACTTAATACTCTAGATGCATGCTGGATAGCGGTCGATGAGTGGAGTAATAGTAGAAGATGCAGGCAGGAGTCGGTCTACTTGTCTCGGACGTGATGCCTATATACATGATCATACCTAGATATTCTCATAACTATGCTCAATTATGTCAATTGCTCAACAATAATTTGTTCACCCACCATAGAATACTTATGCTCTTGAGAGAAGCCACTAGTGAAATCTATGGCCCCGGGGTCTATTCTCATCATATCAATCTTCCAGCACTTTATTATTGCTTTGCTTTTTACTTTACCTTTTATTTTACTTTGCATCTTTATACCAAAAATATTATCTATCATCTCTATCAGATCTCACTCTCGTAAGTGACCGTGAAGGGATTGAGAACCCCTAATCGCGTTGGATGCGTTGAGCTATTTGTTTTGTGTAGGTACGAGGGACTCGTGCGTAGACTCCTACCGGATTGATACCTTGGTTCTCAAAAACTAAGGGAAATACTTACTCTACTCTGCTGCATCACCCTTTCCTCTTCAAGGAAATCCAACGCAGTGCCCAAGAGGTAGTAGACGTCATCAAGCACTCCGCCTGTATTGAAGGTGCCCGTATGGCCTTTGCTCGCTGCAAGATGTGGTGGGCGAAGATGAACGCTGTTGAAGTTGCCAGCGGGCCGCCGGAGGGCAAGGAGCACCGCACACCCGAGCGATATTTCACGGATGTCATAGAGGGTTCTCGACTTGTGGCAGCGGAATGTTCGCAGGATATTGTATTTGAATAAATGTATTCATGTTGCCCTTGCCTTGTATTATGGGAACAAAGCCGGTTTTTGTAAAATAATTATGCTTTGAATTGTTTCCTCCTGTGCGGCCGTGTTATTTGTAATCTGAGGGTTGGCCAGTCGTCGGCTTTTGCCCTCGCGTAGGTATTACAGAGGTGTTTGGGATGGATTCTAAACAATCTTGATCCAATTATATGGTCCTTTGGAGGAGTTGTTTAGCGCAACGAACAAGGCAATCGGACTGTACGGCTTAAACGCCCTCACTTATCCATAAGAGTTTTATAATTAAGTAAGTGCGCAGCCCTTGTTCCAAGCCAGGGTGCTGTCAGCATTTGATCGGGAAGTGTCGATCCTTCGCATGGCGTGGAAAAAATCTCCAACGATTTTGTAACCCTCGAACAGCTGACCGGCTCTCGCCGTATCATGACAGTCAGTTTTCGGCTTTCTCTACTAAGGTGCTCATCCGGTCAAGGCCAGGGCACAATCGCAGTAGTTCTCCCTTTACTACCCTAGTCGATAGAGCGGAACGTAGGGTAGCAAGCACAGGAGCCGGGCAACCCAACTATTGACCAAAGACATGATTCAGAGCCAATGCATACAATGCTAAATTCAGGGTGTCGAACTTATGTATAAGAAGTGTTCGGACTTTGCTGCCGTATTGTGGGGCGATAAGTAGCCCCTGGCGAATATGAAACGTACAGAAGAGTATCGATGCAGCAAATAAGCAAATCAAAATAAAAGGAAGTAAGAAGCGAAAACCACATAAACTGCGCCACCAACCATTTATATTATAACTGGATGGATACGTCAAGGCGTATCTTGTACAGATGGTGCGAGAAGTATCCAGGCTATTTAACATGCCGGAATCAGTAGGGCGCAGCGTGCGGGTCCTAAGAAATAAGTATGAATACCGTCAAGAAGAACGTATAAAGGTTACCCTACACACCTGTGCTGCTTTCTTCCGTTGTATGCCAATCCTTCTAAAGGACTTGCGATCAGGCCCACGAAAAAAACGAAACCTGAAACAAAAAAAGGTTAAAGTATGTGTGTCCGTGATCGGTCTGGCCGAACTGTAGCCCCGGGGTTATCTTGTGCCTCCGTCGATGTCCATGGAATTTTGAGTGCGTAATTGTGTACGCGTGGTACAAATGCCCACTACAAAAAAAATACACTTCCGTGATGATACGTGTTTGTCACAGTAGGTCACTTTTTTTGTCATGCATGTACATCCATGAAAAATTTATGACAGAATCAAGATAGTCATACCTGTCATGTCGTAGAAGTGTTCCATGACATTACCAAAATTATCATCACAGAAGTGTCCACTTCCATGACGATAAATCGCGCGTCACAGAAGTGCTTTCGTCAAGGGTGACCGACACGTGGCATCCACCATAATGGAACGCCGTTAAGCTATCGGGTCGGGTTTTGGATCCGATAACCCGTTAATAGCCCCGACCAATGGGAAATTTCCACGTGTAAAATTCTTACTGGCCGAACGAAACACGTGTCAGCTCGTTAGTGGGTCAGATAGGTGCCTATGATATGTCGACACGTGGCACGGCCCAACAGTGGCCCATTTAGCTTACAAAGCCGGCCCGTTTCACTTGGTCAAAAGTTAACGGGCTGGCCCATGAAAAGCCTGTTAACGGTCTCTTCGCAAATAGCCCATTTTACGGCCCGTTAGGCCCTAAAGGAAATCGGCCCAACAACGTCATGTGGGCCGTTGAATATAATACCAGCCCATTTCACTTTTGGCCCATGTATGGCCCACGACGCCTTTCGGCCCATATGAGGCCTTCGTATCTTTCGGCCCATTACAGGACCACGGTGAGTCTAGCCCATAATGAACAGTAATTTTCTTTATACCCGTTAACGACCCGTGATTTACATGGGCCATTTCCATCCCGTGTTAGCCTTCGGCCTATTGACGGCCCATACGTTCTTGGGCTCCTTTTCAGCCCTCGATTACTTCCGGCCCATTACTGGCCTTTTCCCCTAATGGGCCAAATTCGGCCCATGGCAAGAGTCGGCCCGTTACTGGCCTGTTCCACTAATGGGCCAAATTCGGCCCATGGCAAGAGTCGGCCCGTTACTGGCCTGTTACCATAATGGGCCAAAAACGGCCCATGGCAAGAGTCGGCCCGTTTCTGTCCTGTTAACCCGTTGCGCCGTTTCCAGCCCGTCCTATATTCTGGCCCATTAACGACCCATTATGCCTATGACAGAATTAAGCCTTTGCTGTCCTACGGCCTGTTACCGTGCTGGGCCGATACCAATTACGCCTGATTATGGCCCATGTAGACACATTTATCCGACGGCCCGAGGCCCACCGATTACAGGCCCATTTATCGACGGCCCATAGGAGACCCATGGATCCTACGGCCCGTATATGGCCCATGGTAGTTGCGACCACTAGCAAACCAGGGAAAAAGAAGACTAGGAAATAAATAAGGCCGAAACTAATGCTAGGCTATTAAGGCGATTGCACAGATTACATCCACTCGGCATCAAAGATCGCCACCAGTGCAAATATAGGGAACACCCTACACTATACAAAAATGGCTTGATGTTTTCTTCAGGCGGTGGCTGCACGTTAAGAATACATTTTGTATCGCACCAAAACAAATTACAACTATATAACAAAAGGAAGGTTGGCATAAAACTTAACAGTCTAGCAGATAAATGCACCACCAGAAGTTCAGAAGCTCAGTTCATTTGACCTGACTGTTATGTTTTCATGCTGTATTGTCCGATGGAGCACCATAACCCTCGCCTTCATTTCCCCTAGGCTCCTGAACAACATAGCAAATGTCTAATAGTCTGGTTTCAAAACCATGCAAATCTTGATGACATTGAGCAATGTTTCTCCTTGTTTCACAAAGGGTCTCTGTTAGGGAATGGACTTGTGTCTGGAGCGCAGATACAACATTGCTTTGAGCTTGCATATCTTGATCATGAGGCAGTTTGGACGATATTGCCTTAACAACCAACCCAGTATTACGCAGGAACGTGCTTTCGGCACTGTTAGTGGACAGGTACTGACCCACTGCAGCAAGAGCTGACATTGCGGTTATAGTTGCCTCGCCACCTTTAGAAGGTGGCGGTTCCACCATTTTTTCCATAGCTCGCTGAAAAGTTGAGGTTTTACATTAGTAGTACCAGAACAGAAGATATTAAGGAGGCAGCAAAACCAAACGAAATAGCTTTGGTCTATATACAGAACTTATTCTGGTGAACCCATGTAAAATATTAGTTGTATTTTATTGCAAAGTACATAATAAAACCAGGTTCCAAACATATGACCATGTACCATCACTAATGTATTCTCTATTTCTTCACATTGTATTGAGGGCTAAGGATGAAGAGACGAAGTTTATAATACGGTAAGCATAGTATGACGTCATTCATATCACAAAACAACTGAGAACAGACAAACAGGCAATTGTAACATTGTGTGGGCAAGTCCATCACGGAACTAGATTACGGGTCAAGATCAAAGGAACATCACTCCTCTCTTTTAAACCTTGTAAGGTGCAATGATACGCTAAGACAATTGTGTATAAAATTGAAAAGAGTAATAGACATTGGCTGCAAACCATGTAGTTCGAGGCACAAGTTAGAGTAAGTAGTAGTTAAAAGGCATCAGGATTAAGGACTTACAATAGCGGATTTGACTGGTGTAGTCATGCCCTTCTTCTTGCTGGTGTGACAGTCCTTGAAGATTTACATAGCATTTGGTTCTTGTACTTTTTGGTCCTTGCGGGCTTTCCTCTGCATTAGGAACAAGTCAATATAGATCTGATAATATGGTACAGCGAAAAGAGTGAAACAACAGCTAATTACAAGAGCCTCGCAGTGTGCAATATAGCTACGAGATCCTGTCGTCTGTTGGAATTTCACTTTCATACGGTTGGCCTTGTTCTTTGAACAGTTCACCTACAGGAAGATAGATTTGTATGGCACATGCGTAAATAGGACTTCAACATGTGATCTGATGACATATATATAATGTACCTGATACTTCGGATCGGACCAGTGTTTAACGAGGCCTCTCCAGTCTTCATCAGATATATTTTCCACCGGAGATGTTTGGGCAAGTTCACTGTTAGCCTTGCCTTCAAAGTGAGTTTTTCTCAAGTTATACAGATATTGTCGCAGAGCAGACTTGAAAACATGGGTGCAAGCTTGTCTGGTTGCATCATCTTGGCTATCCAACTTGAACCTCATCTGTTGAAAATTATGGGAGTCTCATTATCAGCAACCTAGAAAGTATTGGACAGAGCAAGACGATATTACTAGTTTCCATACATAACCATACTTACAGATAAATGGTCGAGGAAGGTGTTGAACTGGGTTTTGTCTTTGTCATTCCTGTATTGAATCCATGTTGGGAGGATACGTACATGACACCTAACAGCAACCGCTGCCTCTGATACTAACTTGGCTGACTCTATAGCATCACGTCGCCTTTTTAAACCTGCCTCAAAACGGATCTCCATTCTTCCTCCTCTAGATTTAGTTAACCTATCGAGCATTATCCCTGATGTTTGTTTCCTCTTGCGCCTAGGTGCTAGTCCAACAACAAACATAGGAAGTGTTAGTGTACATCAAACTGTGAGACTACATATAAAGAAGCATGCAACTGTAACTTGACTCCAGCACCTACCTTCTTGCTGTTGAAGCTCACAAGGTTCATCTGATATTGCCAACTCGTCTTGTGTCAAGAGTGCTTGGGAAGTAGTGTCAGGTGGCAAGGGAGCATGGGAACGTGCTGCTAGCTCAGTTGACGCACGAGTACGTCGTGCAGCTAGTAGTACTATGGTAGGTGTTGCAAGAACTAGGGCTGTCTCTGCTTGTTTGGTGGCAGCTATTTGTTTCTGTTTGTCTTTTTTTGCAACTCGTGTAGCACGGGATGCCGTGTTTGTAGAATTTTCTGCTAGACTTTGACCTTCTATTGCACCATCAGTACCAGCAGAATCTGCAGGATTCATCCGCTTCTCATTCCCTGCCATTCTGTGTTTCTTCCTCTTTCTCTGTGCCATGTTAAGTCAAGCCGACAAGAAAAACGAATAATAATTTAGTTCTTCAGAACAAATTGATGCGTGATGCAGACGAACTGAACTTTGATGTTAGACAACCACATGATAGGAGGATGTAATATGTATGAAAAATAGGACGGAAGAGATAACAAAACTATGATGTGTAAACTAAGAAGAAGATATTTCACCAAATTAGAAGCAATGCAATGGAAGGTAGACACCATATGAAAGATGCTACAAATATCGCTCTTTCAAGTTAACAGTGTCTCATCATAATTGGCGTTTAAACAAATGTGAAGCAGTACAAGAAATAAAGCATATGCAAGATGCAAACAACATCACACTACCATGTTAGAGGTCTCTCGTCATTAGTGCCATTGCATATTCACAGCATTGCATATTCACAGCTTATGATGTGTAAACTAAGGAGATGACATTTCAACAAATTAGAAGCAATGAAAGCTAGACACCATATGAAAGATGCAACGAATACCACTCTACCAAGTTAAAATTGTCTCGTCATAAGTGCCATTTCAACAAATTAGTAGTACAAGCTAGAAAAGAATGTGAGATGTAACCTATATCACACTCTGAAGTCAAACATGTCTTATGATAAGTGATTGTTGCAGGTTACACAACAGTAGTAATATGATGTAAGAACATGGTGTGATAGACAGATATTGTATGTTCTAGAAACAGGAACACGTGTCTTACTCAAGTATAATGTGTAAAGTAAGCAGATGGAATTCAACAAAATTAGAAGCAATACAAGCTAGACATCACACATAACATGCAACCACATATAACAGTGCCAAGTTAGAGGGAGCACCGGTGATGCTGCACTAGGGGAGACATGCTCATCATAAACACAGCTTTGTTGAGTGTCTATGCAAGTGTTGTCTTGGAAATCATCTTGGGGGTGTGGAGGAGTAGAAACTGTAGAGGCCCTCCGTTCGGAAGGAGCACCTTTATCCACTGCCTTGCTAACTTCCTTCCGCTTTATTGATTTTGAATTGTCAAGTAAAACCGACAAGAAAAAGCAATACAATTGTCTCTTCAGAACTCATTCATGCATGATACTGACAATCACTACTTTGATGTAAGGCAAACACATGATACAAGGATGGAATATGTATGAAAAATAGGACGACATGGCATGTTCACAACTGTTTGTGTAAACTAAGCAAAAACCATTCCAGCAAATAAGAAGCAATGCAAGCTAGACACCACATGAAAGATGCAATCAATATGACTCTGCCAAGTTAAAAGTGTCCCATCATAAATGGAATTTCAACAAATTAGAAGCAGCGCATGCTATAAATCATATGAAAGATGCAACTAATATCGCACTGCATATACTAAAGGTGTCTTGTCATGTTGATTGATGCGGGATACAAAAAAACAATAGTTTTATGTAAGGACATGCTTAATAGACAGATGTACTATGTACTAAATACAGGAAGGCATGTCACATTAACAGGTATAATGTATAAGCTAAGCAGACTAGCACATGCAATTTAACCAGATTGGAAGAATTACAATCTAGACACCATATGCAACATGCAACCACATATCACGCTGCCAAGTTAGAGCAAGCACCTGCGATGCTAGTGTAGGGGAAATGCTGTAATCAACTACAGAGCTACGTTCACTATCTTCATGTAGCATTTCTGTTTCTTGAGAATCATGTCGGGAGGCTAATGATGCATTCTTTAAATGAGGAGTAGTCCCCTTGCCTTCCTGCCTCGTCATAAGTGATTGATGAGGGATACACAAGAACATTAGTTTGATGTAAGAACATGGTTAATACACAGATGTACTAGTATGTACCAAAAACAGAAAGGCATGTCATATTCAAAGGTATAATGTGTAAGCTAAGCAGATGCAATTTAACCAAATTGGAAGCAATACAAGCTAGACATCCGGCTGGAGTGGTGAGCATGATCATCTAGGACCTGAGAGCCTGGTGGGAGGCGGGCTACTTCGCCACCATCGCAGCTTTTTAGTTGGCTTCCAGGTGATGCCTATCTTTGTTGGGCTTGTCATTGGCTCGGCCAGTGCCCTGACTAGCTATTTGTCTTCTGGTGCTCACGGGGATGGTGGTTCATGTAAAAAAATATCTTTCCTTATCTTATCGACTTCGGCCTTTCGAATACAAGCTAGACACCATATGGAACATGCAACCACATATGACACCGCGAAGTTAAAGCAAGCACCTAGGATGGTGGTTCATTGTGAGCGAGGTCATCAACTCCAGAGCTACATTCCCCGTCACCATCTGCTGACACTGCACCCATTAAAGCGTTGAGACGTGTCTTGCCTAGCCGCACAACAAGCTGGAGCGACTTATCTCTTTGCTTTTTGGCTTCTCTCATGGCAGCAGAGTCTGAAATACCCTTGCATAAAAACACAACAGTGAGATAAGGGTGAAGTATGTGCAGAACTAGTGCACTGTAAAAGTAGCAGATAGCAGGTGGCTGAAAAATAAATGACAGGAGACATATGATAGCTCTACAACATTGCATGGCAAACAAAATTAGATTCTACTCCGTATGATTTTGTAATATATGAGCACAGGAAATGCAGGTACTCCTCCAGCACACCACCACATGTGGTCATATCTAAGATAACAGTCGACTGAAAATAAATAGGTCAGTCGATTTTTTAATGAACCGTCCGATCTATAAGGAACGGGCACATGGCCTTCGTCTACCTCCAGCCACTCACTGTTGATGATCTTTCTCGAACCGCCAGCGACCACCGGCCCAGACCCCTGCCTCCGCCGCCCCGCCCTCCCATTGACCTCACACCACCGCCATGCTTGGTAGCGCCCCCAGGCCATCCCTTTAATCCCGGTCGACCTCCAGATCGGGCGCCAGTAGCTCTAGGCCGCACACGCCCCTAAGATAAACACCAAGGCGCTGCTTCCCTGGCGTAATAGGCGTACTAGCGCCTGTTACACCGGGGAATGCTTCCGTTAATTGGGAATCAACTGGCCAGAAATTGAAATTCAGGGGGGCGACGGACCTCTAGCTAAGGTGAAATAGTATATGAGGAGAAACCTTGTGCATCGCGAGTTACTAGGAACATCTAGTATCAAGAAGAAGCGGTCAACTAGTGTCTTCTGTGGGATGAATAGCGTGCAACAGTGAGTGGCGGGAGACATAAGATTTGCACGAATAAGGGAAGAGGAGTACCTTTTTCGGTTGCCGGTGTGGTCACCCCCACATGTCGCGCCGATCTTCTTGTTTTTACCGGGGAAACCGATGTTCTGGAGGGTGCATGCTTGGACAAACCCGTGGCCAAATTGTTGACTGTGTTGCCGTGGCTGTATGTCGGCGGAGGGGAAGCAGATCCGAGGCGGCGAAGGACGGCGTAGCAGGAACAGCTCTGGTGCGGTGGAGGCGCAGGACGGCGTTGTTGAACTGGCTCGGGTACGGACGGCTCGGCCTCGGCTTCAACTACTAGCCGTGGAGGGTGTTGCGGTTGAGGTTGCGGTGGACGACGACGTCGGGGTATCGGCTCCGGCGTGATGGAGGAGGGCGGCGGTTGATGGGTGGGATGGGGTGGCGGACGGAGGACGCCGAGGTTTCACGGCTGGTGGAGAGGTAGTTTTGGCGCCCACGGAGTACGAATGGGGAATCGGACGGGGGGGAACCATGTTTCGGTCTGGGACGCGCTTGTTTTTGGCTTTTTTGAACAGAAGATGGGACGCACTTGTTTGAAATTTGGGGAAAGTACAAACTTTCCCCCTTCTTAAATTTCGGACCTACTGCGGGTCGGGGGTAGGATGGTAATCCCAGGTGTCCCAAATAGTGGGCGGGAGCGATTTCGGCCGCGCGCATGTGTGCTTAGGCACCATTGTGTATGAATGTTTTTCGGATGCGGTTGTGTGGCGTCTAGATGAAGCTACAAACCTACCCCGGTTTAGACCTTTGGACATCGGGTCGGTAGGTTTCACGGGTCGGAGTTATTAGAAAAGTAATTTCCTTGTACTACCAAACATTGGTCTCACGCGGTTTCGGGCGAGTAGAGGCTCTTTTGGCGCTTCATTTGAAATTTTGAAACACAAGCATTCACGTTTAGAGTACTCTTGAACTATGAGGATTGACCTAAATATACAACGTTATATTTGACCTTGTATGTTTGAAAACCTCATTAAATTATCCGCTTCTTTTTGAAATTTTGACACTTGAAAATCCTATAACTACGATTATTTTGGAATGGAGGAGCTAAATTTGAATCTATTTTGTACACGACTACATATGCTATTATGTACAAAATCAGAGCAAAGATCGGTGCCCCCATAATTTAGGTATGGTTTACAAATGCCATGATATCAAATTCAAATAATTGAATGGACTTCATGTTGAATTCGTTTTTTTAAACCACCTTAAGTTGAATTCAAATGTATGCTAGTTCATAGGTAGTAGCTATTTATAATGTCCATTGTGTAACTTTCGTATGTATAATGTGCTTTACACACACAACATGAACTATACTCACGTTTATATTCGATTGGTAAAGCGATGCATTGTCTGGAGTTCAAAATACTAACTATGTGGATCAATTGTGTCGAATAATAACATAGACATGCTCAAATTCGATAGAATCTAGATGTCTGATGGATCAATGACCGCTCCTTACGCGAATTGCAAATATCATGATCCCATTCTAATATTTGGATACAATTTATATCTTTAATCAATGTGTAGAGCAGTCTTTTACGTGTAGTTTCACTCTCCATCGGTGGTCTCTCACACATGCTCACACACTCTCTCCCGAGGTGTCTTTCTCGCACACATGCTCTAGATATAACCCTCCCTCACTCTCGTAACCATTTACAACTATTTTCACTAACCTTTATCACAAGCACTCTTCCTCTCGCAAACATACACACGCACAATCCTCATCGACCCTTTCTATATACATGGACCTGCCTACGTGTCTCATGTACGCACATTATCTTTACGCCTGTCTCTCATGCATTGTCTCACACCTCTCTTCCTAATCGACGAGTATGATTCTAGCAGAGCATTCTGTAGGATGCCCCTTAAAGTTAGGTTGGATGAATAGTAATATCAGAGATAAAGGGGTTACCTTAGTCCGAGAACCTAGGGTTACAAATCCTAGCCGGCTTTGTCAGTGGACACAGAGTCCTTCACAATTCTGCTATCTTTGTCTTGTACAACTAGTCATCCATGGGTCTTCCTAAATGCGTCACGGGCCGACCAATGTGGCGCAGGACGGAACAGAATGAAGGGCCTCACCTCAACCCATCGGACCTCACGCGGTGACACACCCTCTGCCCCCACGTCTCATTATCTTCTCACACCCACACATACCAACACAAACACCGCACACACAGAAAATTTCTCCTGGTGCCTCTATTCCCTCCCCCCTTGCATATACACACTCAAGGGAATGGAATCTCTTGTCGTGACGTCATATTCGTCTCTCTCTCTCTAGACCACTCTCATTTCTCGTGATATCTCTCCCACGCCCCCCCCCCCCCCCCCCCCCCCCCCCCCCCCCGTTGGCCCCTCTATCCATGCCTCTCTCGAATACGTAATACACACACATACCTCTCTAGGCCCCGCCAAATGCATCAACTACACATTCACACATGTTACATCACGTACCCCATTGATCTAAAAAGCCCTCTCTTCACGTTTATTTCGCATACAACATTCCTTTTGAATAAAGTGTGGGAAAAAAATATTTTAGAGTTTCTACATATATACAACATTACAAAGTTATATGGAGGAGTACAAACGCTAATTTGCATTGCATGGTGCCCACAATGATATTTGTTCTGCACTGTGAATTTGTATATTTTTATACTATATACAAAGTTAGTCATAATAAAGAGAAATGAAGAGCATCTCTCTCTCCATCGCATACACCCCCCCCCCCGGTACGCCCTTTCACGTATGCACACAAAACTATCTCCAGGTCCTCTAAAAGTAAGCCCCCTAGAAAATTCAGGCATGTTTCATCTTTCTCTCACGATATATGCAATGACGATCATTGTATTTGAAGCGAAAGCACGATACGTACATTGGACTTCAGAATCCACTCATTACGGTCACCATTTATGTTTAGTGGTTATTATGCAATCACGGGCTCACCATACAACTCTGTATTTGCTCATGACATGACTAGTTGACCAGTTAAACGCTCCACGTGGCACCTCTAGTGTTCCATCACATTATCTCACTACCATCGTACCCACCTATCGAATTGTATCTACTCTACATCTACACTCTTATAAAATACATAAAATAAACTCTTATAAAAAACAGAGTTGGTGATGATGGTGTGCCTGCCATCCTGCAATATAGGTTGTCCGATTTATATCTGACGGATAGGAAAGAAACTATGGCAATTTTGCAAAAAGGTACCCACACACCTCTCCACATTTGCAAATAAGGCCTTCCCTCGTTCATCCTTTTCTCTCACAAGATAAACAAGTCATACAAATGCATATTGATGTTACGTGCAACGCACGGGCATCTTGCTAGTAAGAATGAAAACAAACGACAAAAAAATATTTGGACGGTGGTTCGAAGTCATGACCGCGGGCACAGCGGACAAGGTGGCCTTGTATTGGTATGATGAGTCATCTGTTTTAACACACAGGAGCTGGTGTGGTGATTATACACACACGCACGAATGCACACGAATTGCATCCACGCAACACTCACACAAACACATGCACCCACGCACGCACGCAACACTCACACGTACACACGCAGCCACGCACGCACGCAACACTCACACGCACGCACGCACGCACGCATGCATGCACACACCAGTACACCACACGACCAACACACACTCTCACGCTCAAGTGCTCAACCTACACGTGCATGCGCACACATCAGGCCCTGACAGACACATACACAACACGGTGATTCCCACGCATGGGTTGGAGCCTTGTCACGCCTGCATAAATGTGTTTATCTGACCTTTTGCCTATGCGAACTGACAGGTGGGACCCACAATGAACGTGGTCAATTTAACTAGTCAACATGGCGCCACGCAGACTATTTGGCCAGTCAACAGAGTGCAATCCGATGCTGAGCTGTGAGCAAGTGACCGTATAATCACCGCAAAACGTATATAGTGACCGTAATCAGCTTATTCTGAAGTTCGGTGACCATATTACGCTTTTCTCTCTGTAGGCCCTCCAAAACTACATCTCTACATGTTCTCGCATGTTACATCTAACAACTATGCAATACAGCACTACTACTACACTCTAACACAATAAATCATATGTGTTTTTAGTTTTACTAGATATCATATTGTTACTTATAATTATTCCGTTTGCATACATTAAAATGGCATTTGAAATGTATGGCCAGTATCATCTACCGCGTGGGAAAAATCCCGCCCTTTCCTGTTTAATCGGGTTTGTATCGATGGATCGTGCGAAACAGCAAAAATATACTAGTACTATACAGTACAAGTGACATTTCACTGGGCCGTCGTGTCGTCTACTCCTCCGTCGTAAGAGTGGAGCGCTCGCTTTCATAAATCTTCTAGTCTCTTTCGCCGACATGTGGGACATCAAGCTACCGGGTCCACGTGCTATACCGGAATATAGTGCAGAGCAGTCGGGGTGAAGCACCCCAGTCATGGCGCCGGCGTAGTAATGAGCAATGAGGCGTCAAATCACAAAGCTGCACCTTTCCCGCAGTTAAGTTGGAGGGACGAAGCAACCATCATTTCACTCGTTGCTGAATCCGCTTCTCCCTCATCTTCTTCAACTTAACCACGTGTTGCTTCTGCCGTTGTTCTGCCTCATGTGGGACGCGGATCGGCTTGGTAAAGCACTGACACGTGGGACCTCATGTTAGCAAACCGCCAGGACAATGTCCTTCGAAAATAAGAAGCCTAATCCTAGACTTACGAAGGGCTACGTAGTTGCTCAAATAAGAAACCTCCCCCGCCATCCGCACGGCAAAATCACCTCCTTTTTACTAATCTCGATTTTATAATTTTTTAGATCAATATAATTGAGATTTGTATAGATAGCACACAGGAGCAAAACCAAGTGGTACGGTTAAGGGCATCCACAATGTGTAGCCAAATGTGAAAATAGCTTTTGGCATCGTGGGAACCATTGTGGACGGTGTTGCCAAATCCAAAAAGATGGAACCGAAGCTCCGTGATTGATTGGTTGAAGGAATAGAAAAATGCAACGTCTCTCCTCTTTCTCCCATGCTTGGACGCATGTAGTACTACAGTATAGAGCGTAGAGTCTACTCCCCTGTCCCTTCTATCACAAATCACAAAGCAGTGAGGCGTCAAATCACAAAAGCACGGACGAAGCAACCATCATTTCACTCTTCGCTGACTCCGCTTCTCCATCGTCTTCTTCGAGAAGCCATCTCACCGCATTAGTTACTCCTAGTAGTACTAGTAAAGGACTTCCTGGATGCAAATAACGCGGTTGTCTCGGCTTG
Source organism: Triticum urartu (assembly GCF_003073215.2). Lineage (NCBI taxonomy): Eukaryota > Viridiplantae > Streptophyta > Magnoliopsida > Poales > Poaceae > Triticum > Triticum urartu. The sequence continues at coordinate 4,536,292 of NC_053026.1, read as the reverse complement.
CAGGCGGCACTTGCGAACGACTTACCATGGTCTCCCTCAATGGTGTTCTCCGTCGAATGCACTTCGCCAAACCACCACAAAAAAAAATACCTTCGACGTCACCGCAATGGGGAAGGAAGTCAAATATAGTTACTACCTCCATTTTTTTGTACACAAGGCCAGTATATCAAAATTACAATTTGGAAAGGGCCACTAACACTAATCGAGGCAAAATTAATGGGGTTAGCAACCAAGGACATTAATATCCCCTGCATGCATGCGGAAGTGAGAAGGTTGGTTTGCATGGCGCTGCATTAATCAAGCGATGAGGAGTGAGATGGTTAGCTCTTTGGTCTTTGGAGAAGAAAATACGCATTAATTGACACGTGAAACGAGGATTTGTATCGATTAAATCCCGCGAAGAAAAACCCAGCCTTTCTTTTTTAACACTAGTACTCCTAGTACGTACGTACTTATCCTGTTTGGGTCTAGGCCTTGCATTGCCAAACTTCGCCACACATTTTTGCCAAGCTTGCCTAAAGTTTTCAAAATGAGAAGGAGGTACACTTGCGCACGGCTATCGCGGTCGCACCGCACCCTCACACGGTCGCTCCTACACGCCGCGGTCGCACCGCACCCTCACACAGTCGCTCCTGCACGCCGCAAACCCAACCAAGGGAACGCACCCTCACTGACACGTGCTGTCACATGTGAACACACCAAACTCAGCCATCCTATTGCTGACACATAATTTTCGTTCATAGAGTATGTTTATCCAACCGCATGTTGGGGAGTATCCGTACGGCCCGTGCGGTGGTCTGTTGGGGAAGAAGAAGAGGTGAGGAAGAAGGAAAGAAGGGTTAGGAGACGTAGGATATTCATCCAACCGCCTGAAATGGTAGACTGACCCAAGTCAGGCGACTTGCATAACAAATATATGTTTTTACATAGCAAAAGATCCATGAAAACAACAACATAAAGAAAAACTATCACTGCTCGCGGAAAGAGACGGCCTCGTCGTCTTTGGCTGCCGGCGCGAACCAGCCGTCGCTGCCGACGTGTGTCTCCACACCGTGGTTGTCCTCTGCCTCCAGCTACTCGTTCAAGCGGAGCGTGCGGGCGCTCTGCACGGAAGAGAGCACAGGCCGGTTCAAGTCGAGGACGTTCGGTTCTGCCTGCAGGAGGGCCTCGATGGCAGCGGCATCCGCGCGTTCTGCGTCGAGTCGAGCCTCCACCGCCTGGTTCAAGTCCAGGACGTCCGGTTCCGCCTGCAGGAGGGCGTCGATGAGAGTGGCATCGGCGTGCTCTGCGTCGAGTCGAGCCTCTGCCGCCCGGTTCAAGTCCAGGACGTCCGGTTCCGCCTGCAGGAGGGCCTTAATGGCAGCAGCATCCGCGCGCTCCGCCTCAAGTTGAGCCTCCGCCGCCCGGTTCACATCCACGACATCCGGTTCCGCCTGCAGGAGAGCCTCGATGGCAGCGGCATGCGCGCGCTCCGCGTCAAGTTGAGCCTCTGCCTCCCGGTCCTCCTTTAGTATCGCCATGTTGAACTGCTGGTCCGCCTGCACCATGCGGGACTCAGACGCCAGCACGAAGTCGACGTCCATCGTCTCATACCCATCGGGGGCCTTCTGCGCCGAGACCTCCGCCATGAACATTGGATCGGCTTCCTCCTCCTCGTAGCTTGGCTCCAGAGAACTCGGGGATTGGCACGCCGCAAAGCGAGCTTGGGAACGGAGGTCTGTGACGCCGACCGCCACCGCGATTTCTGCGCGGCGCTCCGGCGTCAGCATCTTGCAGTAAGTGATCTTGCGGCGCACCATGGCTTTCTGGCGAACTAGGGGACGCTTGATGAAGGCTAGGGGGTCGAAAGGTGGGGGAATGGGCTGGAGATTTGGTGTGGTTTTAGGGCAGTGGCTGGCGTAGGCCGAGCAGCGAAGGTTCTGGTGTGAATAGTGGTTCCGGTGACGACCGGTCAATCGGTTTTGACTGTACATCGCTCTTGTCGCATTCGCGTTGCAGCCCGGCACGCTGGACCCTCCACGTCGCTCACCGAATGGAACGCGCTTCGTCTTGCGTTTTTGCTCGCTTGTGGGACCGCAGTTGAGAGCAAACCGACGTCCCTCCCCCTCCCCCGCCCACGTCATTTATTATACCACCACTCCCTCCATTTTATGCGGAGTAAATAAAAACAGAGGGAGTATTACTGCAAATGAGGATCCCCTGACGTGGCCGAACCCATTGAGTAACTGACATGCGGGGCCTAGCAAGCATGGGGTCCGCCATTAAGTAACTGAAAGGGAGGGTAAGGCAGGGATACCTACGTCAGAGGATCCACTTCCACTATACTACTTTGACCAAATGTTAGAGTAATAATATATGACATGCAACTTACACAAATGTTAGAGTAATAATATATGACATGCAACTTACACAAAGCATACAGGGTCTAATGCGTTTTTCGAGGCTAACTTTGACCAAATGTTAGAGTAATAATATATGACATGCAACTTACACAAAGCATATGGTCAAATTTGTATGTGAAAGGAGTTTCCAATGATATAATTTTCACAATATACATCTCATGTACTATTAATCTTGTCAATAGTCAAATTGGAAACCATCTCGAGTACAAATCTAGGAGTACGTATGAATCTAACAATATTGATTGGGCTTTGTTGAATGTTGATACCTTTTTATCAAAGTAGATATACTTTGACTACACATAAAACTTATATGTAAACTACTCTTTATATATGATTTGCAGAGTAGAAAGGATAGGAGGGAGTATATTGTACGTTCAAAAACGAAACGAACATTGAATACCCTTTATATATGATTTGCGGATGCTATGATCACCGGTTCAAAATTTTGAATCCGCCTTAGGTGTCACGTGCCCCCACTCGTTCCCTCTCAATTTCATCTCGGGGTCCAGAGATCTATTGAAAGAGGACTAGGGTTGGTACATGCGAATGATACTCGGCGGAATGTTCAAATGAGGCATGCGGGAGGATGGACTCGACTGGAGGGTGACATGATCGATGGAGAAGAGGGTTGGAGAGGAATGAGAAATAAGCAAACGCCACATGATTATACTTGAACGGCTCAAATAAACAATAAGTTGTCTCGCTTGGCCTACATAGTGAAAGGCCTAATGCGCAACACGGAGCACTGACGCTCGAATATGGCCGGGAAAACAGGGAAACAGACATGTGGGGCACACCCGTCGGGACGATGTAGCGCAGACTAGTCCAATGGAGGAGCTGGCCCACGACCTCCTCGCCATCGACAACCGTTCATGTGGGTCGTTGGGGCCAACAACGGGGCGCAGCTCCAGCACCGCCTCTGGACACGGCGACCGTGGTGAGCGACACGCTCATATCGTCGCTAGACACGGTCGGTTTCAGTTTGCCGAGGGTGGCGTTAGTGTTGTGGCACGACCAACGGTATGTTTGGTTTGTGCCCAAGGTTTCCCCATCAAAGCATTGGGTAGCCAAAATTTTGGTTGAGGTATTGGTTGCCCATGATTTGGCCGACATTGGCAAGAAAAATGAACTTGAGTTGGCTAGAGTTCATTGGCATGCCAAAGAAATGGCAACCATCCAAACAAAGACCAATCTTTGGGTCATGACCAAAATTTTGGTTGAGGTATTGGTTGCCCATGATTTGGCCGACATTGGCAAGAAAAATGAACTAGAGTTGGCTAGAGTTCATTGGCATGCCAAAAAAATGGCAACCATCCAACAAAGACCAATCTTTTGGTCATGACCAAAATTTTGGCAAGGTGCACTTTGGCCACAATCCAAACACACCCCAACACCCGGCTCGTCGAGGATGCACGGGGCGCCGCGACGCGTCCGCGGAGTGGTGTAGCGCGGCCAACTGCATCCTCTGGACCTGAGATCATGCCGGGTCGTCTTGCTTTTTCAATGACATGCGGGGATCGCATGTGAGCAAAGGGCATCTCCAACGTTGCCACGACCGCAGCTGACTACCCTGGCACACCAAAACCCTCGTCCCTCACGCCGTCGCGCGGTGCGTTCCCAGCCGGCACCAGCTGCCCGCATTCATGCCGTCCGTTTGTATGTCGTCATTAAGAGGCTCGGTGCCCGAGGAACAACTCCGGCGACTTAATGACGCACCCGGACGCTTGGCCTCACCGGAATGCGCGACTTAAAGCGGCAACGCCCAGCTAACCTCCACACCATAGCGCATCGTCCTCCTACCTGGAACCACATCCGCCATGACCGCAAGCGCGAATGCTCTGTGGGAGAGCTTGTCTTCGGGGATGGAGCTTGAGGTCGCCACCCTCGCTGAAGTCGCCGCACAAGCGGTGGCCATGCTGGCGGCCGACGACGGGAGCACCGTCAGCCACGCGTCCTACTTGCCACCGTCCAACGTCCGGCACCGCCGAGGTCGGGGACTCCTCCGAGGATGAGTAGGGCATGGGAGGCGGCAGGGCATGGTGTGCCAATTGGCCGGTCCGTCTTCCGTGTTCTACTTTTCCTCGCCGGAGACCGCACCTTCACTTCACGGGTCTTGAACCCCGCCCGTACATGGAGATCACAGATGGAGGACGTCGGTCACCGCCGTAGAATAGGTTTAGGGTCGGGTTTCTTTTATTTTTTTGTCCTATAAAAGTTCGAAATGTAATGAAAATCTGTCGTGTTTGCATTATTCTCGGCCCGTGTATATGAACTTTCACAATAATATACATATTGTAGGAGTACTAGCAAGATGCCCGTGCGTTGCATGGAAGATCAAGATCTTGTGGGAGAAAAGGATGAACGAGGGAAAGCCTTATCTGCAAATGTGGAGAGGAGTGCGGGTAAATTGTCATAGTTTCCTTCCTATCCGTTAGATATAGATCGGACGGCCTATATTGCAGGATCGGACACATCTTTCTACATCTACGGGAACCTACGAAAGGGTTAACGTAAATTGCCTCTCTCTCTATCCTCCCCTGATTTTCATGGTGGTGGGCCCCTCCCTCCCCCCAATCTACAATCAACAGCTCACACGTTTCACATTACGTTAATTACATAACTGGGATTACGTAGGTGTAGCATTACTCATCCTAAAAAACCCAACTAAGCCAACCTCCCAGCATATCGCGCGGGAAAAGACCAAGCCGCGCCGTTTTAGTCGGGATTACTGGATTACTAGTAGTAGTATCGATGGATCGCGCGAAGCAACAGATTTTTTTATGGGGGCGAAGCACCTAGTTTAAAAGGAAACAATGCAGTACACTCACAGCACTCCTGTCGCGGTCGCATTGCACCCCACACACGTTCAGTCCTGCACACGGCTCACGCAAACGGAACGCACTTCGTCTTGCCTCTTCACTGACACGTGGGACTGCACTTGGAGAAACCGACCATGCACCAAACTCCCCCCGCCCACCACGCGAAAATCCTCCCCCCCCCCACACCCAAAAATTCCCCCCAAATCTGATTCAACCGCCCTTCGGCCAACTAGCCAATAATATTCCCCCAACCCCCCCCCCCCCCCTCCCCCCCCCCCCCCTTCGCTCTGCCAAAGCCGCCCTCCCCGCCACACCGATACGTCGGCGCCGCGGTTCGGCGATCCTCTCACTCCCATAGTACGCTCTCGTAGACTGTCATCCTCTAGCCGCGCCGCCACCTCTGGCTACGTTCTTGTGGAGGTGCACGGCGGTCAGCGCCGCCACCGCTGGCGATGTTCGTGTGGATACGCACGGTGGTTAGCTTCTCCCACGGTACACGCATTCTAGACTGAGGCCCCGTTCATGTCGGTGTAGCGCTGAATGTTAGCTGATAGACGCTGTTAATCTCACTGTTTGCCGAAGTAGTTTACTGTCAATATGCTCTGCTTAAGAAGCTTCCTTGCCCTGTTCTACACTCAATCTGCTTAGCTGAGATGGCATGCCAAGGCCGATTAGTTGCTAAAATATCCTGCCATATATTTATTGTGACGTAGATTGCCATGGTTTAGTAGCCAATCTATTAGGTGAAATAGCTCTACACCGTTTTATACTCGATCTTTGTTGCTGCGATGGCCTTCGATAGTTCGATGGTTGTGTGCTCGGCCTCATTGACTGCTGAAACAGCCTGTCATAATTTGGCACTCAAATCTGTTTGCTGAATTAGCTTTACATATATTTCGTTACTTAGATCTGCTCATCCAAATATCTTGCCATAGCTTTAGACATCGACCTAGGTATTTTTTTTCTGGACTTCATAAAAAAGCATATATGTTTTTCCTGTAATATCTAGTAGAAGAACTAATTTGTATGTCTAACAGATGGACAGGACTTGGATAACTTCTGCTCGAAGATTCTCCGCTGCATATGTCGAGGGGGTTGAAAACTTCATGAACTTTATCAGAGCTAAGTACGGTGGTCCAAAATTAGATGTGCTCTGCCCGTGTAGCAGTTGTATGAATTCAGTTACAAGACCCCAGTCAACTGTGCAAAATCATCTACACTTGTATGGGATGTCGGTCACATATACTAGGTGGGTTCATCATGGTGAAGCTGTGAACGTCAATGTTATTGACTACATGGAAGTAGCAGATCACCATCTTGATCTACCTGATGCTCAGGTGGAAGAGGAGGAGGAGGTGGTGGTGACAGAGCCAGTGAGTTTGACCAACATTGAAACAATGCTACGAAATGCTCGTGCATTCCGTGAACTTTCACCTGCAGAAGAAAAACGGTGGGCCCGCATGTTGGAACAATGCAACGTTGCTGTCACCCCAGGAAATAAGCTGTCAGTATTCTTAGCTATGGTCACCTTTCTTCAGGTGAAGACATCTGAGCAGATGACCAACAAATCATTCGATGCGATGTTGGCTGCTTTCCGCGAATCTTTCCCAGATGCGTCTGAGCTGCCACACACCTACAGTAAAATGAAGAATTTCCTTCGTGCAGTTGGAATTGGATATGATATGATCCATTTTTGTAAGAATAATTGTGTTCTGTTCCGGAAGGATTATGCCAACTTAAGTGAATGCCCGAAATGCAAATCATCAAGATGGAAAGATGGTGATGCTGTGAAGGGGATTCCTCATAGTGTTCTGAGACATTTTCCAATTACACCAAGATTGCAGAGGTTGTTTCATGATGCTGAAACAAGAGAGGATGTACTGTGGCATTCTAGGAACCAGGAGTACAGAGATCATAATGTAATGAGCCATCCATCTCATGGTAGTGAGTGGAAAAGCTTCAATGATAAATACAAAGAGTTTGATGCTGACCCGAGAAACATTAGACTTGGCTTAGCTTCAGATGGATTTAACCCATTTGGCCACCAGAGCGCCACATATAGCATGTGGCCAGTGCTTGTTATCCCTTACAACATGCCTCCAAATGTATTCACCAAAGAATCAAACTACATGATGGCCTTGCTCATCCCAGGTCCAAAAAGTCCTGGAAAGGATTTTGATTTGTTCATGGAGCCTCTTGTGGAGGAACTTCAACAGCTATGGAAGGGTGTTCTCACTCGAGACCTATATAGCAGCCCACCAGCTGATTTCTTTCTGCGTGCTATTATAATTTGGTGCATCCATGATTATCCGGCTTTGGGCACTATGTCAGGGCGAATGACACATGGTTACAATGCATGTGTTCGCTGTGACAGGAATCCGCTATCATACGCAATACTTAGCAAGATCTGTTACATTGGACACCACAGTTTCCTTGCCAAGGACAAGCCACTTCCTAGAAAATACCGAAGACATGTGTTCAATGCAAAGCATGAAAACCGTGATGCACCAAAGAGGCTCACCGCTGATGACTTGCAAGTGGAATTAGAGAAGGTCAGGCATATTACACTAGGAAACCATCCTGATAATGGTAGCGGGAAAAGGAAGCGCGGCAGGGCAGAAGAGAGATTATTGTTTACCCACAGGTCCACTTTGTGGGACTTGGAGTATTGGAAAGATTTGGATCTGCGGCATAATCTTGATGTGATGCACATCGAGAAAAATATATGTGACAGCATTATCGGCACACTTCTTAATATTGAAGGCAAGACGAAAGATACCTTAAAATCTAGGATTGATTTGACACACCTGGGTATCAGACAGGATTTGCAGGTGCAAGATGAAGGTAAACCACAGGATATGGCACCAGCTGTGTATGTCTTGGATAAGGTAAAAAGAAAAGAATTCTGTGAGGTCCTGTCACGTGTGAGATTCCCACATGGATTTGCTTCCAACCCTGAAAGGAGAGTCAGTGCAGATGGAAACAAGGTACAAGGGTTGAAAACTCATGACTGCCACGTCCTACTTCAAAGGGTTTTACCTGTTATCCTTAGAGGATTGGGCCGCCCTGACTTATATAGAGCAGTTGCAGAGTTGGGACAATTCTTCAGGGAACTCTGCAGTAGGAATATCAGGATAGATGCTTTGGAGCGTCTTAGAGCCAAGATACCAACTATCCTATGCGACCTTGAGAAGATATATCCTCCAGCCTTCTTTGATGTGATGGTGCATTTGGCTGTTCATCTACCTGATGAGGCACTACTTAGAGGTCCAGTACAGTATGGCTGGATGTACCCTATTGAAAGGTGGCTAGGCACTTTCAAGGGCTATGTTAGGAACAGAGCTAGACCCGAGGGTTCCATTGCAGAGGCCTACATTGCTACAGAAGCGTTGACATTCTGCTCAAAATATATTGAAACAGCTGATCAGCTTAGCAAAGAGGTGGGTGAAGACAATCCCGGGCTCAATGTTTTCGATTATTCTGTTCGAGTTACAAGGAAGAGTCGACAAGAGGACAAACCTAAAGATTTGGACAAAATGGTTTGGTATGTGTTGAGTAACTGCCCTGAGATACTACCTTATATCAAGTAAGTGCAGTACTGCAGCTTATACATCGTAATCTACTAAACTTGCAGCACATTCTTATATATTTAGATGTTTGACGCGATCACTATGTTGTGCAGCATCTACAAAGAGGAGTTACTGCCGCAAAATCCAAGAAACATTGACAAACTGGTTATGGCAGGATTTGTGAAATGGTTCAAGAACCATGTAAGCTTTTGAAGTGCACTGTCAGTTTTTTTAATATATTGAGTACATAAGATGATCAGCTTGTCTATTTTCTAACCATAGGTTAAGAAGATGCGGGAGGATGGGCAGGCAGTTGATGATGCCCTTTACTCACTAGCAATGGGTCCTGATACTCGGGTAAGACATTATGAATCTTGCGTTGTTGGTGATGTGCGCTACAACACCCTTGCACGAGACAAAGGCAGGAAGACACAAAACAGTACCATCATGAGCACAGATACGTATGACAAAGAGACAACTGAAATGTATGCTAACATAACAGACATTGTTCAGTTGAAGTATATCTCCAGTTTCGAGGATCATCGGTGTGTGGTTCTGTTGTGCTGTCGTTGGTATAATCTATTTCCCAGGATCTCAAAACCCAGAGCTGATGATTATTTCAAATCCATCAATGTCAAGGCGGCGTACCAGACCAACTAGCCTTTTATTTTGGCAAATCAAGCAACACAGATATTTTTCTTGGAAGACACATTTTCACGTAGCGATGACTGGAGAGTATTGCAAAGGTTTGAGCAGAGGAATTCGTTTAATGAAGTTGCACAACAAGATGATGCTTACACTACTCCTGATGTACAAGATAACACAGATGTTCCTAATATCTTTGAGAACCATCACGTCAATGATGCCGGCGAAAAGATTGCATGTCGTGCTGTGGACATACAAGAGTTGATCAAGAAGAAGCCAACGTTCGAGGACGTTGAGGACGAAGAAGAAGATGACACCGTGGGGAATTACGATTCAGACTAATACACATGGCGAAGATGTTGACGCTGCTGCTGGGGACGATGGTTACATTGCTTCTGTCGTATTTGCCTGTCAGAAGACGTTTTTTATCTACTATGTGAAATTGTGTTTGCTATGACAACTGAAACCTGATGAACATGTTGTTTAGTATTTTGCTATGAGAACATCACTTGTTATGTATGCTGATTTGTGTTTGGTGATTGTATGACAACTAAAACATGATGACATTGTTGTTTAGTTGTACTCATATTTGGCTGTGAAACTTGAATTTGATGACATAGTTTGCTGTTGGACTGCAATTTGCTCGACGTCTTCGAATGAGAACAAAGCTGACCCGATAGGGCCTCTGCTATTTATTTATTTATATGAGCAAAAGGGGATACCCCCTGATTTCCGTTAATAGAAATCATTAGATGTTCAAAACACTACGCCCAGCCTGCTACATAGGTTTCATTCATTACTAGTTTCAGCAAAGTGCTCATGTCGTAGTCACTGAATACATCACGAGTGCTACATACACTGCAAATAAAGAGACAATCATCCTACAGAGCACATCGATTTTGCCCATTACCTTCACAAGCTATTTCATATCCTCATTGCTGCCAAGGCCGTTCAGCAGCTGTTGCTTGGCCATGATCAGAGGAACTGCATCTTTAACCTTCTGCTCTGCATCTTCCTCTTCTACCGTTCCTTCAGTTACTTGTCCAACACCCCAACCTGCTGGTATTGGGATTCCTCGGCTAACCAAATAATCAGCGTAGTTGCATTCCCCCACGTCAGCAACTTCCCAGAAATACAAATCACACGAATCTTCCCTTTTCTGCATGAATCAAATTGGTAGATCATCAACCAAACTATTAAAAAAATCCGCAACTGAAAGCAGCAGAACAACACTTAAACATATTATTACCCCATGATTCGGGCATTTGTAGAAGACTCGGCCAGGGTTGCGGATTGTGGTTGAGACGCAAAGGATGACTCTGCGTGATTTGCAGCAGTGGCACCACACCAACGGCAGCGGGTTGCGATGAGCAATCGGCTCCGATGCGCGTGCTGGCGAGGGTGTGATGAGACCCACAGGCGATGGTACGGGTTGCGACTTGGCGCATATCTGGTTGTTGCCTGCTCAAGAGCAGGTGGATGAGCAGCCAGCGGACATGGTTGCTGCGGCCAGAGCTTCTGATGCTAGGCAGAGTAAGTAGAGAAGAGGAGAATCGAACGTTGGATATGTCAGTTTCATTACTTGCAGAGTAGCATAGCACCATATATAGTCATAGTCTAGGTTTGGATTTGAACCAACTACAGGAGCACGTCTTTCTTTTTTCTAAAACTCGGCAACGTCTATTTACTGGTACACTAGCTTGTTATGTACGCCTTCCCAAGTCTTTGATTTTCTTTCCCTTTTTTGCGAGGACCTGACAGCTGGGACCCACCAGAAGGGCCTCTATATTTCGCGAAAAAAACGTTCCCCCCGCTGACATGTCGGACCCACCAGCTATATCTTCGCACACAAGGAAGTGCCTCCTTATTACGCACAAAAAAATGAATACCCCCTGCTAGCTGGGACCCGCCATAGTGGGAGGATGACTTGTGGGCCAACAAAGTTGACGGGGACGGAGGGCTTTGTCAACTTAGTCAATATGAACGATTCTAGCTCCAGTGACCGTACGATGTCCATCCAACGGGCGTAGTGCTTCTTCAACCTCTGGTCTTCTTGCTCCAGCCGCCCAAAGCAGCATCGGTCGTGCCGCATGCTCCTGCCTCCCGTGGCCGGCTGTGCTGTCGCGGAGGCCTCACCGCCCCCTACTATTCCCACCGCTGGCCAGGCCCTGCGGCGATGGCAGCCTCACACCGCAGCCGAACCAGTGAACCCTCGTACTCCTCTCCGCGCGGGCTTCCACTGTCGCGTCTTCCCCGGCTCTGCGTCGTCCCCTTCCTAGGCCTTGTCGTCGTCCACCGCCGTGGTGCTCTCCGCGCGGCATGGTCAACATGGTCAAGGAACGACTTCCATCGGAAGAGTACTGTACGTGGAGAGGCTGACAGCTGGGTCCACAGCCACAGCCTAGTTTTTTTGTGATTTGCCAAGTAAGTCGCTTTGTCAGGCCTGTTGGGCTGCAAATCTTTCAAGACGAGGAGAGCTTTCATTCGGCTGGCCGAGAAAATGGCCCATCAGTAATGAGAAATGGGTTGTACATTTTTAAAACACATCAAACCGGCAATTAGTTTCAAATATCTTTTTTTCATTTCAACATTTTAAATTACATTAATTTTTATGCGTGGAGAATTTGTTGGATTTTATATTGATATAAATTTATTTCTAAAATCAGTTTGAATGTGAGTCGAAATTTCGGGATTAAAAACAGTTCAGACCGCACCGAAATACGCAAAATTTCGTATAATTTTTTAACCGTGGCCACAATATGGGCTGTAATACTAACAAAAAGAATATGGGCTCCAAGAAAACCTTAAGAATTAGCAAATGGGCTGAAAATTATTAGAAATAATGGAAGATGGGATGTATGCTGTTTTCCACAGATTTGAGGCTTTCCTAAAAAAAGGTTGACGCACAAGCAGTGACTGCTGGATGTCCATCCAACGGCCGTCGTGCTTCTTCAATCTCTGCTCTTCCTGCTCCAGCCGCTCAAACAGGCGCCGGCGGGACTGCCTGCTCCCTCCTCCCCGCGGCCGGCTCTGCTACCGTGCAGGCCTCACCGCCCCACCGTACTCCCATCGCTGGCCAAGTCATCCCTCTACTCACCCACACCTGCTGTTATTCTCCGGCGACAGCAGACAAACCAGTAAACCCTCGTACAGTCGTACTCCCCTCCACGTGGGAAACAACTGCCAAGTCTTCCCTGCCTCCGTGTCGTTCCCTTCCTAGGCCTCGCCGTCGTCCACCGCCCTGGTGCTCTCGGCGCGGCCTGGTCAACGTGGTCAACGACCGATATGCATCTGAAGTGGACTGTACGTGGAGAGGCCGACAGCTGGGTCCACGGCCGCACGCAAGGAAATGCCTCCCTATTACGCGCAAAATAATGATTCCTCCACCTGACATCAGGGACCCACCGAAAAGGCCTCTATATTTCGCAAAAAAACATTACCGCCGCTGACAGCTCGGACCCACCAGCTATATCTTCGCACGCAAGGAAGTGCCTCCTTATTATGCACAAAAAAATGAATACTCCCCCTGTTAGCTGGGACCCAGTATAGTGGTAGGCTGACTTGTGGGCATACTAAGTTGACAGGGACGGAGGGCTTTGTCACCTTAGTCAATAATGCACGATTCTAGCTCCAGTGACTGTACGATGTCCATCCAACGGCCGTAGTGCTTCTTCAACCTCTGGTCTTCTTGCTCCAGCCGCCAAAACCAGCGCCGGTCGTGCCTCGTGCTCCTGCCTCCCGTGGTCGGCTGTGATGCGGCGGAGGCCTCACCGCCCCCTACTACTCCCACCGCTGGCCAGGCCATCCCTCTACTCACCCACACCCCCTGTTAATCTCCAGCGACGGTAGCCTCACACCGCAGCGAACCAGTGCCCTCGTACTCATCTACGCGTGGGCATCCACTGCCGCGTCTTCCCCGGCTCTACGTCGTCCCCTTCCTAGGCCTCGCCGTCGTCCACCGCCCTGGTGCGCTCGGCGCGGCGTGGTCAACATGGTCAAGGAACGGCTTCCATCGGACGTGGACTGTACGTGGAGAGGCTGACAGCTAGGTCCATGGCCGCAGCAAGGAAGTGCCTCCTTATTACGTGCAAAATAATTATTCCTCCACCTGACAGCAGGGACCCACCGAACGGGCCACCAGTATTTTGCGAAAAAATCGTTTCCCCCTGACTGTTGGGACCCACCTTGGTGGGAGGCTGACTTGTGGGCCTACTAAGTTGACGGGGACGAAGGGCTTTGTCAACTTAGTCAATATGAACGATTCTAGCTCCAGTGACCGTACGATGTCCATCCAACGGCCGTAGTGCTTCTTCAACCTCTGGTCTTCTTGCTCCAGCCGCCCAAAGCAGCACCGGTCGTGCCGCATGCTCCTGCCTCCCGTGGTCGGCTGTGCTGCCGCGGAGGCCTCATCGCCCCCTACTATTCCCACCGCTGGCCAGGCCCTGCGGCGATGGCAGCCTCACACCGCAGCCGAACCAGTGAACCCTTGTACTCCTCTCCACGCGCGCGGGCTTCCACTGCCGCGTCTTCCCCGGCTCCCCGTCGTCCCCTTCCTAGGCCTCGCCGTCGTCCACCGCCCTGGTGCTCTCGGCGTGGCGTGGTCAACATGGTCAAGGAACGACTCCCATCGGACGTGGACTGTATGTGGAGAGGCTGACAGCTGGGTCCACGGCCGCAGCAAGGAAGTGCCTCCTTATTACATGCAAAATAATTATTCCTCCACCTGACAGCGGGGACCCATCGGACAGGCCACCGTATTTCGCCCCCCTGACTGCTGGGACCCACCAGCTACATCTTCGCAGGCAGGGAAGTGCCTGACAGTCAGGACCCACCTGGTCGAAGCGTACGTAGCGTTGTCATTCTGGTCGCGAACATGTACGTACATATATACTGGTGGATGTAGAGGCGCGCACGTGTCATAGTAGAGGCGGCCAGGGTGCAAGAAAGAAAATACGGCCACGTATGTGTACATACGGGCGGGGTCTCGAACGCCTGCTCGCGCATACGTACGGCGAGGGCTCGTGTACATGGCTGGGTCGGAACGGAGAAACAGCGTCGTCGTCGTGTTCATGGGTCGGAACGGAATGTGTGGTCGTGTTCATCGGGAAGGCTTGGACGGAAGAGGCAATGGAAACGAGGCCTAGCGTACCGCAGAACGGAGGAAACGGACCTCCTACGGTCGAAACGGGGGTCCTGTTGATCAGGAGGGGTGTGGCGTACCGCAAAACGGAGGAAACGGACCTCCTACGGTCGAAACGGGGGTCCTGTTGATTGGGAGGGGTGTGGCGTACCGCAAAACGGAGGAAACGGACTTGTGTTGGAGCGCTACGGTCGAAACGGGGGTCCTGTCGATCAGGAGGGGTGTGGCATACCGCAAAACGGAGGAAACGGACCTCCTACGGTCGAAACGGGGGTCCTGTTGATCGGGAGGGGTGTGGCGTACCGCAAAACGAAGGAAACGGACTTGTGTTGGAGCGCTATGGTCGAAACGGGGGTCCTGTTCATCGGGAGGGGTGTGGCGTACCGCAAAATGGGACTCCACGGGATATTGTTCATCTCCACCGTCGACCCCCTCCAGCCTCCACGAGCTACTGTTCATCCACCATCGACCTCCTCCAGCCTCCACGGGCTCCTGTTCATCCAGCCTCCACCGCGCGCTACTCCACCGGCTACTGTTCAACCACCCCTCCACCGTCTACTGTTCATCCAGCCCTCCACACCACGGGGTCCTGTTCAACCACCCCTCCACGGGCACCCATCCACCGTCTACTGTTCATCATCCTGCCCTCCACGGGGTCCTATTCATCCAGCCCCAACCGGCTCGATCAATCGGGGTCCTGTTCATCCAGAGGCAACACCACAGGGTCCTGTTCATCCACCCCCACCGGGAACTGTTCATCCAACCCCCCCCCCCCCCCCCCCCCCCCCCCCCCCCCCCCGCAATGCTCACTGTTCATCTAGAGACAGCATTGATCGGCTTTAGTTAGCAGCAGTAGCCAAGGAATCACTTGATCGGGTTCAATTAACAGCCATCGATCGATCACTCGGGTTCAGTAACGCATAGCCTGCAGTGCAATTGCTCGGGTCCAGTTAGAGCCCAACACCTCGCTCGGGTTCAGTTAGAGCCAACTCCTCGCACACACGCGCGTACGTGTACGAGAGAAACGCGCATCGCTCGGCCCCCGACCTCCCACCGTAACCGGGAACTCCGAGAAATTTTCCTCCCCCTCGCTTCTACCACGGTTTTTTCAGTCATGGACGGCCCAAAGAATGTCATGCAGCTGCGTCTACGGCCCGCCCAGGATGAAAAGCCCATTTTCTATCATGATTTTTTGTCATAGAAGTAGGAGCCCACCACATCTATGATGATACCGGGTTTTGTCACAATTATCGTCATAGAAGTGTCATATGTATGACAGAAAAAAATTTCATTCGGCCCAAAATGTCACAGATATGTCTTTTTTTGTAGTGGTCACTACCTCATTGGGACTGGGACGGAGGCCGAATTGTTAGTCGAGCTCTTGACGAGCCGCGCCGTCCTGTTGCAGTGTAGTCCGGAACCTCTTAATGATGTCTAAGGGCTCGACAGCCGTACTATGGTGCTTCTTGAGAAGGCCGCTCTGTACTTCCGCTGCTAGGGCGGCAGTGTGCTCCTCTGTTCGGAGGGAGCGTTCCATATTGCCATTGACTGTTATGATGCCGCGTGGACTGGGCATCTTGAGCTTGAGATAAGCATAGTGTGGCACTGCATTGAATCTAGCAAACGTGGTTCGTCCGGGCAGTGCGTGATAGCCGCTGCGGAAGGGGACGATATCGAAGATTAACTCTTCGCTTCAGAAGTTGTCCGGAAAACTGAAGACCACCTCCAGCGTGATTGAACCCGTAGAGTGGGCCTCTATGCCTGGTATGACTCCTTTAAAGGTAGTCTTTGTTGGTTTGATTCGCGAGGGGTTGATGCCCATCTTCCTCACTGTGTCTTGATAAAGCAGGTTGAGGCTGCTACCACCGTCCATCAGGACTCGTGTTAGGTGAAACCCGTCAATAATTGGGTCGAGGACTAGTGCGGCTGAACCGCCATGGCGGATACTAGTTGAGTGATCCCGACGATCGAAGGTGATCGGGAATGATGACCACGGATTGAATTTTGGGGCGATTGGCTCTACTGCGTAGACATCCCTAAGTATTCACTTACGCTTCCTTTTGGGGATGTGTGTAGCGTATATCATGTTCACCGTTTTGACTTGAGGGGGAAATTTCTTCTGCCCCCCAGTGTTCGGCTGCCGGGGCTCTTCGTCCTCGTCCTCACTTTGTGATCCCTTTTCTTTGTTTTCGGCATTTAACTTGCCAGCCTGCTTGAAGACCCAACAATCCCTGTTGGTATGATTGGCTTGCTTATCCGGGGTGCCGTGAATTTGGCACGGACGGTCGAGTATGCGGTCCAGGCTGGAAGGTCCTTCGTTGTTTCTTTTGTATGGCTTCTTCCGTTGGCCGGACTTGGAGCCGCTGAATCCGGCATTGACTGTGGTGTCATCGGTGTTGTCGCCATTCCTTCGGCATTTGTGTCTATTGCGCCGGAGCTTGCCGGTGCTGTTCTTGGCCTCAATAGGGTCTGCCTCGCTGGCTGTGTTTTTACTACAAGCCAGCCAGCTGTCCTCACCCGCACAGAAGCGGGTCATGAGTGCAGTGAGGGCTGCCATAGACTTCGGCTTTTCTTGGCCGAGGTGGCGTGCTAGCCATTCGTCAAGGATGCTGTGTTCGAAGGCTGCTAGGGCCTCGGCATCCGGACAGTCAACGATCTGGTTCTTTTTGGTTAGGAACCTAGTCCAGAATTTTCTGGCTGATTCTCCGGGTTGTTGAACTATGTGGCTTAAGTCATCGGCGTCCGGTGGCCAGACATAAGTTCCTTGGAAGTTATCAAGGAAAGCCTCTTCCAAGTCTTCTCAGCTGTCGGTGGAATTCTTAGGCAGGCTATTTAACCAGTGTCGAGCTGGCCCTTTGAGCTTTAATGGGAGGTATTTGATGGCGTGGAGGTCATCTCCTCGAGCCATATGGATATGGCGAATGAAATCCTCGATCCATACTGCGGGATCAGTTGTGCCGTCGTATGATTCAATGTTGACAGGCTTGAACCCCTCTGGGAATTCGTGATCCAGTACTTCATCTGTGAAGCAGAGAGGGTGTGCGGCACCCCTATATCGAGCCGCATCGTGGCGTAGCTCTGATGGAGTCCGTCTGTGATATTCGGCCCGGGCGTGGTTAGGTTTATCACGTCCGAATAGGTAGCCCTCATCGTGCCTCGAGGCACGCCCTCGCGATCTGTTGATCGATCTTGTATGTCCTGCTCTATCGTCCAAGATCTGTCGGAGGTTGTACGTGTGACCCCGAACTCTTCTGTATCTATTTTTACGAGGCGGTGGGGCAGGCTACTGTTCGACCTGAGTTGCCGCTTTATCCCGGCCACGGGGTGGCCGGTCGGCCGCCCTGTCTCGACCACATGGTGGTCATTCCGCATTACGCGAGGGAGATGTGTGCTCCAGTGCTTCCTCATCGAATTGAGCTAGCAGTCTGCATTTCGGGTAGCTCTTGGCTGGGCGCCTGAGGCCATATTCTTCAGCTGTCAGGACATCAGTCCATCTGTCGACGAGCAGATCTTGTTCAGCTTGAAGCTGCTGCTGTTTCTTTTTCAGGCTCCTTGCAGTGGCTATGAGCTGAAGCTTAAAGCGCTCCTGCTCCAGAGGATCCTCAGGCACGATGAAGTCTTCATTGCCGAGGCTTGTCTCCTCCTTGGAGGGTAGACGGTAACTGTCATCCTCCGAGTCATCTTATATGGCCTGTTCATTAGGGTTGTCTTGCCTGTTGTCATGTTCCTCCTGTTCGGATGTAGCTCCGATAGGGTCTTCATTGTTTTCGGCATCGCCTGGAGTACTATTCTCTTCGGTGCCGGTGTTGCCGTCCTTTGAGCGATGAGGCTTAGGACGGCGTTTGGGGCGTCGGCGCTTGGACTGCGTCTTAGAGGTTTTATTCGCCTCTGGCTCTTCTTTGTCCTCGCCAGATCCTTTGGGTGTGTCAACCATGTACATGTCATACGAAGAGGTAGCCGTCCAACGTCCGGTGAATGGCGGGTCTTGGCCTTGCTCCTTATCAGCATCATCGTCCATGCCGTCGATGTCTTCGGAGCCATAGTCAAGCACGTCGGTTAAGTCATCGACGGTGGCTATGAAGTGGGTGGCGGGTGGGAAGCAAAATTCTTCGTCATCCGTCTCTAGCTCGAACCGGACGTAGTTCGGCTGTGAGTCCTTCTCCAAGGACAAATTCTTTAAAGATTTTAGCACGTCACCCAAAGGCGAGTGCTGGAAAACGTCAGCGGCGCTGAACTCGAAGATCGATAACCGATCTAGCTCGGTGTCCGCAGGCGTACACAGTCCGGAACTTATAGCCGGAGACAAGTCCGAAGTTCCGTTAAAGCGAATATTGCATGGCGTTGAGTTCGTGTGCGGCGCCAACACCACAGACTCTGCGGCCTCGGATGGCACGATCTGCTTTGGCTCTAAGGCCGTTGCAGCAGTAGGAACCATCTCCTGGATGTGATCCGATGACAGATTTAAGTCACGTTCATCGGGGCGAGGGGGAGTGATCACCACGGGATCAGATCCCTTGAAGATCAAGTCTCCACGGATATCCGTGATGTAGTTCGAGCTTCCGAATCTGACCTGATGGCCAGGGGCGTAGCTGTCGATCTGCTCCAAATGGCCAAGCGAGTTGGCCCGCAGTACGAAGCCGCTGAATACGAAGGTCTGTCCGGGGAGGAAGGTTTCTCCCTGGACAACGTCATTACTGACGATCGAAGGGGCCATCGAGCCATTTGCCGATGGCACAGTGGAACTCTCAATGAAAGCACCAATGTCGGTGTCAAAACCGGCGGATCTCGGGTAGGGGGTCCCGAACTGTGCGTCTAGGATCGATGGTAATAGGAGACGGGGGACACGATGTTTACCCAGGTTCGGGCCCTCTCTATGGAGGTAATACCCTACTTCCTGCTTGATTGATCTTGATGAATATGAGTGTTACAAGAGTTGATCTACCACGAGATCGTAATGGCTAAAACCCTAGAAGTCTAGCCTATGTGTATATGGTAATGAATGTCGCCTATCCGGACTATGCTCTCTGGTTTATATAGACACCGGAGAGATCTAGGGTTACATGGAGTCGGTTACATAAGAAGGAATCTTCACAGCTGGTCGCCTAGCTTGCCTTCCATGCCAAGATAAGTCCAATCCGGACACGGGTATAGTCTTCGGCCTTCATATCTTCACAGCCCATCAGTCCGGACCAATGAATAACAGGCCGGACACTCGAGGACCCCTTAGTCCAGGACTCCCTCACCAGCAGTCAAGTCAAGCAATACTACTGCTAAAGTGATGCCACATTTAACTAATGCCGCACTCAGTCTAATGCCACCGCTAAATTTAAGCAATGCCATTTAATGTCACTGGATTATTTCAAGGTTAGCTATTGATCGTGGATGTATTAAAGATTTTTCAGCTAAGGCATTCTAATGCTATTGCACAGCTAGTATACCAACGATTAAACTTGTTACTACCTTCAGATTTTTGCACTGTTAATGCTTATAGATTACATACCTCACTTTCATGAGATAAGTTAATTTTTTTGTATAGTGTCATCAAAATTACAAGGCGCTGATGTCATTTTATTTTGGTTAAACTGCACAAAAAATTATGAAGACAAGAGGAACGGTCAAGAGTGGGCACCTCCTCCTCCGGCTGTTCTCTTGATTCATTTGATCAAGTTTTTATGTTTGATCGATTATCAAGATTGGGATAGCAATTTTTAAGGTCCCTCCGAGTTTGAAATGATATTTACCTTGGAGGTACATTGTTTGTAATTTTTTATATTGTCATTAGTTAACAATGCTGGTTACCTTCAGACTTTTGTATTTAGTTTAATGCTCATGCACGGCTAGTATACCAATGCTGAAACGTGTTACCTTTACATTTTGTATTATTAATTCTTATAGAAATCTTTCAGTGCCAGAGTTTATTGAAATCTGTTCAGTAAAACCATTGTATTGTACCATGTAATAAAATAACTACTCTACTGTTGCACTAGCCGATGGATTAGTGTATATTTGTAGTATTCGAGATTTCGAATGGTGTTGCATTAGCGTATGGACATAAATAAAGTGTGGCAAGCTTTCCTAGATATGTGCTCAAGAAAACTACTACCTGTTTTTCTAAATACTAGACGTTTGGGTACTTTAAACTGAACCGCGAAAATGTCTTATATTAAGGAACAGAGGGTGTAGAGTTCACTCAAATTATCCCGGTAAAGCTAGTCACACCTTTGTTAAAATTAATGTTCATTATGTTATCGGAGGAGGTCTGTAAGTTTGTCTCTAATGCCTGTCGACTACATACCTGACATCATGATGTAATGTTAAGTCATTTCCTTTTGTACAGTGTCACTGAATTGTCAAGGCGGTGATGGCATTTTATTTTAGTTGAACTGCACAAAATATGCTTAAAAGAAGAGGAAAGGTTAGGAATCGATCGTTATTTTAGAAAGAACTATATATGCCTTTCTGACATCAGTCGTTGTTGTCTTATTTATTCCTTCAAACAGGTGGTTAGAAACAGTCTTGCTACCTTTTCCCATTAAGAAATTGGAATGCTTATATTTGTGAGTCTATGCTTCAACTAGTGCCACTTTTATAGTAATCACACTTTCAATATCTATGCAAACAGGGATGCTCTATTTTATTGGAACTGCACAAAAATTCCAATTGGTTCAACATTAGGACCATGTTTTCTTCCAAACCTTTATATCCAATTGGTGGCACTATGAGTTGTTCATTAAGAAGGTACATGGTTTGCTACTATCTTGCTACTCTTTTTGTACTGTCATTAGATAGTAATACTAGTGGTTTGCATGTGAATTTATTGGCAGGGTGGACCTACATTGGAGGTGCAGGACAGGATTCAATGATTGGATGCTCAATTTCGGTTGTATCGATTTCGCCTCTTCCATCACTGCGAACATGGATATCCTTGGTCTGATGAAGAATAGGCGCTATATTTCTGCTCTGAACAAGCAAATCAATTCAGTATGAAATTGTCCAGGGCAAAACATGACTATATCAAATTGTCCAGTGCAAAACATGACAGATGCTAAGCGGAAGAGACATGTTTAAACCGAAAATACAAGGTGGGGTATATGTTTACTAGTTGCTTGATATTTGTGCAGACAGAGATGTCTGCCCATTGCTATTTGGCAAACACACAAAGTGACCACAATTTTGGTTGAACTGCACAAGAGAATAGTATAGTCACTGCATGCAGTGCCATTTGAAAATAGACACACAAAGATTGAATAGTCACTTCATGGACTGTAGAAAAGTAGTACTGTACTATTTATTGGCCAACACTAGGTGCTTCATTGCTTTGGTCTGATTATACAATGGGCATCATTTTGCCTAAGTTAAAGTTTGTATTCCGAAAATAGTCTCGCCGTGTGATCGAGAGAAGACCAAATCATATTGCAGTGGATGTTCCTCCATCATGTGTGGTTCATTCTCATGGTTCCAGCTGTTGGTGAAACCACTTATGTTTGCAAGAGGAATTGTAGACTTCACAAACAAATTTGTCTTTCAGTCTGTACTGAATGTTGGCCAAGAGAAGCATCCATGTTAGTAGGAAGAACATATGTTTTTTCTAGATCTTTGCTTTTGGAGCTACATATTTGTATATGATCTGTGAATCATTGAGATGCATTAACATGTTGATCTTATGTATGGGAATCGTACTAGTTGGTTTTAGGTGTGGCTGATCTTTGCTTTTAGAGCTACATATTTGTATATGATCTGTGAATCATTGAGATGCATGGACGCGTTCGCGACGCCGATTTTTACTACCAGCTCGTCAAGTGGGTTTCCCGCTTAGAAGCCGAAGCTTAGGTGGACCACGCCGGCATGGAAAGGGCCAACGTGCGCGAGCAATGCGCCCTATCGCACCTCTAGCAAGTCCGAGGCGAGGCGGAGGACGCCGGTGCCGGTGTTTAGCGTGTACCGCAGATGGCGGTCGGCATCGTCTAGTTAGCTAAGAGTAAGTTAGTACTTGTACGCTACTAGAGTATTAGTGGGAGTAGATAGTTAACTTGGCTATGATGGTTGTCAACATGGAAGTTCAATACTCTATATGTGGATCAGACTTGTTACTTTGCTCTGAATGTTGAACTTTCCGTTTGAACGTATGGAATGGGCTATTATTTTTTTTAATGGGTTGTATTTGTCCTCCACGAGTTTAGAGGCTAACTTGTGGGCCTACCAAGTTGACACGTACACAATCAGGAGATGATTGTACGTGGAGAGGATGACAGCGGGGACCCGCCAAGGTCATGGCAGTACGCAAGCAAGTGCCTCCTTATTTCAAGCCAATAAAAAATGGCTCCTCCTAATGGATTTCTGACATCTGGGTCCCATGCCATTGTCAACATAGTCAATAAACGAGAGAATTGCACAACGAGCGGCTGACACCAGGGACCCAGCAGCTCGCCCGGTTATTTTTGTTTTGGGTTAATTTGATAAATGCCACTCCAAATCTGGTGTTTCTGAGAAATGCCACTACAATTTCCAAACTTTGAAAAATGCCATTTCATGCCATTTCTAGTGGCATTTTTTGAAGTCTGGAGTGGCGTTTTTCAAAATTTGCAAATTGCAGTGGCGTTTTCCAAAGTTTGCAAAAATTGCAGTGGCATTTTTCAAAGTTTGCAAATTGTAGTGACATTTTTATGAATCGCCATAATTGGAGTGGCATCTATCTATCTATCTATACCTATACTAATCATGGACTCCCTAAAAAATCCCACGTTAATTAGAATTTACAAGCCGTTTATCTAGCGGGACCAAATAATTACCGGTCTAGATCAACTCGTGAAATCCTAAGTGAAATAAACTCGAGGAGAAAAAATCTCGAGGAGTCCTTGCGTGTTGTCCCACCTATTTAGCAAACTCTTCCTCAAAACAAAACTCTTCCTTGCAGACACCACCTCCTCCCTTTGCTCAGCAATCAATCTCCTTATATCCCAAAAAGAAAAAAGAAGCAGCAATCTATCTACAGAAACGATTCATCCAACTTCTCTCTTTTCCCCTTCCTTGAAGCTTGAACCATGATGAACTGGAGGAAAAGATCCTTCCATGCATGACCCGATCAGACTACAATCTAGGATGGGCGATGCAGTGGAGAAGAAGTGTTGAGTCGGATCGAACTGCAGTCATTGTTCGCGAGGGTGCAGGGTGGAGGAAGTACAACAGATTGATGGCATCGCGGTGTCTCTGCCTCGGACTTCTCCCCAAGTCTTCGCTGCCTCCAGCATATCCCCTTCCTCATCCACGCTCTTGGCGAAGGTCTCCAGTCTCCACTGCCTCCTTCACATCCACATCAAATCCAAACTCAGCCAGCACATCTCCGCACGTCAAGTCATCTCCTTTCCTGGCCAAGATCTCCACTGCGTTCTTTGTGCGATGAGCACCCACTGTGTTGCCGCCGGTTTCTTCTCCAATGGTTTATGATCCTATCTCAAAAACTCGATCCCAGGTTCCTTCTACCAAAAAAAGCTTGATTCAATTCCTAACTAATTGCAGATGCATATATTTGTATGTCTGAAACTTATTAAATATGTTGGTGAGCACACGTTTGTGGCTGCAGGACAGCGTTGGGTCAGTTTATTTCAATTCAACCTACCCAAATGTGACTGTATGTAGCTTGGGGGGATTGGTGCAGAGGGGGCAATGGAAGGAGGATGGCCATGCTATGTTACGGGAGACTGACTAGGGGTGTCTTTATGCGCTATGAGACAATAGTGTCTCCCTCTCTGATCTGACCAGGTACTTCTTTCTACCTCTTCATAGTCAAATCTGACAGCTTATGAACTCCATGACTGTACGTAGTTGTCTTGCAACATTTGTTTTTTTATGGAAGATTGGAGTGGGCAGTTTGTCATGAATTATATGGTTTGTTTCTATTCAATCTTACCGAGGAAGTATGATATATTTTCCTTTTCGCTTTCATTAGAAAGGACTTAGTCTGACATGACGAGAGTATTAGTTTGTTACTTTAACCATGTGATTTATGAGTCAAGGAGTGTGTATTCAGTTGAGTCGGATGTGCTAATTATCTGGCATCTATTTTTTAGTTCTAAGGTAATTAGTATAATTGATTTACATATGAGATGCCCTAGGCCGCCTGGCACTCTTGATTTTTTGCTTTGCAAAGTAAGTTGCAGTATAGTATACACCAAGAGTTGTATTAATCTAGAAAGGGCAACATAGCTGCAGTATAAGAAATTATAAAAAGTAAATAGCGTCGAACCGATTGTTGCCTTTTTTGGCGGGAAATAGGAGATCTATTATGCAATAATAGCATTCAGAATGATGGTTGCTGATAACTACACATTTTTATCGATAGTCATCTACCTGGCTGGCCTTCAAGCATGAATAGTAGATACCTTCAAGCGCGAATAGTTGAATTCTTACAGTACATAAATGATATTGTTTGTCACTGATCATTTCTTATGTATTTTCCTTTACGGAGTCTATATCTTTTGTGTCGTAGTATATCTGTTCGCGAGAATGATGCTCAGAAAAACTATCTACAACATGGTAGAATCCTATCATTGTATTGTAACACAAAACAGTTAAGCTGTAGCAACAGAGATAGGAACGAGAAAATCAGCTAAAGTACAGTGTACGGACAAAAGAGCATTAGATTACAGTTGCTGAGAGATATTGTATGATTGTATGTGATTGCTACAACAAAATTGACAGACTTTGTTCATTAATATCGTAATTTCAAGATGAATTGGAGAAGGGAGTCCGTACTACGTTTGCTAATCTGTAACAGTCAATCTTTATTTCTGCTATTGATGTACAATTATAAGAAAGATTTATTTTCCAGATATTTTGCTAAGCATGGTTGAAAATTGATCTGGCAGGAATTGTATGCTTTGTGACTGAAGACAAGAGACTGGTGTCACGGCGACTTGCAGCCACTCTGTCCTACCTACCACCAAGCTTTTAGTCTCTCGATTTGTGTTATTTTCGTATTAACACTGCCATTGGGGTAAATCTATGTTGTTTACTGATCTAATCAAGCTATTAACAGGATTCCATGTTTCCTACATTGCATTATCTGATCATTAGTAATTCAACCAACATTGTATTATATTGATCATTAGTTGAATGTTGATCCTCTGATAATCTTAATACACCCATGGGTAGGATTTGACGAAATAGGGGAAATAAATAAAAAGGAGACATATCAAACGGTATTCTCCTCTTCGATCATATGGGTTCAACCGTGCGTGTCCGTACATAGTACATGGAGTTAATGGATTAATGTGCCTAAAGTGTGTAAGGACCCATGACATATTAAAAAATTGTACATGTTGAGTTAAACAATGTGTACATATCTATGGTTTTCCTATTATGGGACATTTGACGATGTTTTATTTTGAGCCTAATCAAAATGCTACAGAAATGCAAGTCAAGGTTTAGTTACTGTAATTTCACTTACTGTTGTTGCCACTCTGTTCTCTACAAAGAAAAATAAATTACGGATAAATTGCACTGATGAGCTATGAAAAAGAGATGTATATTTTCTTATAATTTACACAATTACAGAATCAGTTGGGGCATGCTCGGAAAAACAATGCTATTCACATGTTTGAGGTGGAAGAGCAGCTAGGCTAGAGAGCGACCCTGCCTTGGAGGTGCAGGCGGGCATCAGAGAGCCTTGCTTTTGATGGCATTGTGAAGGAAATCAACATTTACTTTTTTCAGTTTGTCATTTTATAGTCAGTAGCACCTGTATTTACACAAAAAAGATAAACATCATGCATTGTTATGATCCCTTTTGTGGGATCACAATCTTGATAAAGAAACAAATGTATATTTGCGGCCATAAAATGTTTATTTGCCCTTTGATGGTCTGGCCTTGCAAGACACAAAATTATTAAAGGACCATATTTTCTCCTCACTGCACAACATATGTTGCTTTACTTTACTGTTAAACAGACTCTTCTCAACTGACCCGAGAGTGTGCCTAATTTATTAAAAAATGCAATACTGATTTGATTCAGAAGCATTTAGGAAATGCAAACAGTTAGATGAGAACTCAATGAATGTTAATGTCATGGAAATGCTCAAAGTGTATTATTTAAATTTCTCCAATTGCATTCATATGTGATTTCGGAGTTAGCGTATGATAGTGACATTATTACTACTAGCCCATGCAGGTGCATGGGTTGACGACTAGTCATCTAATTTGTTTTTGAGACGGAAGCAGGGTGTCAACTGGGTTGTGTGGGGCACTCTGGCCTGTCTAGACAGCCTTCTCTTTTATGTTTACCACAGACCAGCCCAGTAGTAGTTTTTTTCTTTCTGAAAATGGCTAGCCCAGTTTTTTTTGTGATTTGCCAAGTAAGTCGCTTTGTCAGGCTTGTTGGGCTGCAAATCTTTCAAGACGAGGAGAGCTTCATTCGGCTGGACGAGAAAATGGCCTATCAGCAATGAGAAATGGGTTGTGCATTTTTAAAACACATCAAACCGGCAATTAGTTTCAAATTTCTTTTTTTCATTTCGAGATTTTATATTGCATTAATTTTTATGCGTGGACAATTTGTTGGATTTTATATTGATATACATTTATTTTTAAAATTAACCGTGACCACAATATGGGTTGTAATGCTAACAAAAAGAATATGGGCTCCAAAAAAACCTTAAGAATAAGCAAATGGGTTGTAAATTATTAGAAATAATGGCAGATGGGTTATATGCTGTTTTCCACAGATTTGAGGTTTTCCTGAAAAAAGGTTGACGCACAAGCAGTGACTGTTGGATGTCCATCCAACGGCTGTCGTGCTTCTTCAATCACTGCTCTTCCTGCTCCAGCCGCTCAAACAAGTGCCGGTGGGACTGCCTGCTCCCTCCTCCCCATGGCCGGTTGTGCTGCCGCGCAGACCTCACCGCCCCACCGTACTCCGATCGCTGGCTTAGCCATCCCTCTACTCACCCACACCTGCTACTATTCTCTGGCGACGGCAGACGAACCAGTAAACCCTCGTATAGTCGTACTCCCCTCCGCGTGGGAAACAACTGCCGAGTCTTCCCTGCCTCCGTGCCGTTCCCTTCCTAGGCCTCACCATCGTCCACTGCCCTGGTGCTCTCGGCGCGGCCTGGTCAACGTGGTCAACGACCGACATGCATCTGAAGTGGACTGTACGTGGAGAGGCTGACAGCTGGGTCCACGGCAGCACGCAAGGAAATGCCTCCTTATTGCGCGCAAAATAATGATTCCTCCACCTGACATCTGGGACCCACCGAAAGGGCCTCTGTATTTCGTGAAAAAAACGTTACTGTCGCTGACAGCTCGGACCCACCAGCTATATCTTCGCACGCAAGGAAGTGCGTCCTTATTACGCACAAAAAAATGAATACTCCCCCTGCTAGCTGGGACCCAGTATAGTGGCAGGCTGACTTGTGGGCCTACTAAGTTGACGGGGACAGAGGGCTTTGTCAACTTAGTCGATATGCACTATTCTAGCTCCAGTGACCATATGATGTCCATCCAACGGCCGTACGTAGTGCTTCTTCAACCTCTGGTCTTCTTGCTCCAGCCGCCCAAACCAGCACCGGTCGTGCCTCGTGCTCCTGCCTCCCATGGCCGGCTGCGATGCGGCGGAGGCCTCACCGCCCCCTACTAATCCCACCGCTGGCCAGGCCATCCCTCTACTCGCCCACACCCCCTGTTATTCTGCGGCGACGGCAGCCTCACACCGCAGTGAACCAGTGAACCCTCATATTCCTCTATGCGTGGGCATCCACTGCCACGTCTTCCCCGGCTCCGCATCGTCCCCTTCCTAGGCCTCGCTGTCGTCCACCACCCTGGTGCTCTCGGCGCGGCGTGGTCAACGTGGTCAAGGAATGACTTCCATCGGAAGAGTACTGTACGTGGAGAGGCTGACAGCTGGGTCCATGACAGCCGCAAGGAAGTGCCTCCTTATTATGCGAAAAATAATTATTCCTCCACCTGACAGCAGGGACCCACAGGACGGGCCATCGTATTTGGCGAAAAACGTTTCCCCCTGACTGCTGGGACCCACTGGGTGGGCCATCGTATTTCATGAAAAAAATGTTCCCCCCGCTGTCACTCGGACCCACCGAAAGTGCCGCCTTATTACGCACAAAAAAGTGAATACTCCCCCTGCTAGTTGGGACCCACCTTGGTGGGTGGCTGACTTGTGGGCCTACTAAGTTGACGGGGACGGAGTGCTTTGACAACTTAGTCAATATGAATGATTCTAGCTCCAGTGAGCGTATGATGTCCATCCAACGGCCGTGGTGCTTCTTCAACCTCTGGTCTTCTTGCTCCAGCCGCCCAGAGTAGCGCCGGTCGTGCCGCATGCTCCTGCCTCCTGTGTCCGGCTGTGCTACCGCGGAGGCCTCACCGCCCCCTACTATTCCCACCGCTCGCCAGGCCCTGCGGCGACGGCAGCCTCACACCACAGCCGAACCAGTGAACCCTCGTACTCCTCTCCGCGCGGGCTTCCACTGTCGCATCTTCCCCGGCTCCGCGTCGTCCCCTTCCTAGGCCTCGCCGTCGTCCACCGCCCTGGTGCTCTCGGCGCGGCGTGATCAACATGGTCAAGGAACAACTTCCATCAGAAGAGTACTGTACGTGAAGAGGCTGACAACTGGGTCCACGGCCGCAGCAAGGAAGTGCCTCCTTATTACGCGCAAAATAATTATTCCTCCACCTGACAGCGGGGACCCACCGGACGGGCCACCGTATTTCGTGAAAAAAAACGTTTCCCCCTGACTGCTGGGACCCACCAGCTACATCTTCGCACGCAAGGAAGTGCATCCGGGCAAAAAAATGATTCGCCCCCCTGACTGCTGGGACCCACCAGCTACATCTTCGCACGCAAGGAAGTGTCTGACAGTCGGGACCCACCTGGTCGAAGCTTACGTAGCGTTGTCATTCTGGTCGCGAACGTGTACGTACATACTGGTCGATGTAGAGGCGTGCACGTGTCGTAGTAGAGGCGCGCACGTAGCATGTACACGTACGTACAGCGGCCAGGGTGCAAGAAAGTAAATACGGCCACGTACGTACATACGGGCGGGGTCTTGAACGCCTACTAGTGCGTACGTATGACCAGGGCTCGTGTACATGGCTGGGTTGAAATAGAAACTGCGTCGTCGTCGTGTTCATGGGGAGGCAACGGAATGCGTCGTGTTCATCGAGAGGCAATGGAACGCGCGGGAGCCAACCGGCTTGGACGGAACAGCCGATAGCAATGAGGCCTGGCGTACCGCAGAACGGAGGAAACGGCCTTGTGTTCGACCGGCCACGTTTGAAACGGGATCTTGTTCATCGAGAGGGGTCTGGCGTACCGCAAAACGGAGGAAACGGACCTCCTACAATCGAAACGGGGGTCCTGTTGATCGGGAGGGGTGTGGCGTACCGCAAAACGGAGGAAACGGACTTGTGTTGGAGCGCTATGGTCGAAACAGGGGTCCTGTTCATCGGGAGGGGTGTGGCGTATGGCAAAACGGGACTCCACGGGATATTGTTCATCTCCACCGTCGACCCCCTCTAGCCTCCACGGGCTACTGTTCATCAACCGTCGACCTCCAGCCTCCACCTACGACTGTTCATCCACGGGCTCCTGTTCATCCAGCCTCCACCACGCGCTACTCCACTGGTTACTGTTCAACCAGCCCTCTCCACGGGCTCCTGTTCAACCACCCCTCCACGGGCTACTGTTCATCCAGCCCTCCATCGTCTACTGTTCATCCAGCCCTCCACGGGGTGGTCCTGTTCATCCTGCCCTCCACGGGGTCCTGTTCATCCAGCCCCAACCGGCTCGATCGATCGGGGTCTTGTTCATCCAGAGGCAACACCACGGGGTCCTGTTCATCCAACCCCAACCGGCTCGATCGATCGGGGTCTTGTTCATCCAGAGGCAACACCACAGGGTCCTGTTCATCCACCCCCACCGGGAACTCTTCATCCAAACCCCCCCAGCAATGATCACTGTTCATCCAGAGGCAGCATCGATCGGCTTCAGCTAGCAGCAGTAGTGAAGGAATCGCTCGATCGGGTTCAGTTAACAGCCATCGATCGATCGTAACGCGTAGCCTGTAGTGCAATCGCTCGGGTTCAGTTAGATCCCAACGCCTCGCTCGGGTTCAGTTAGAGCCCAACGCCTCGCACCCACGCGCGTGCGTGTACGAGAGAAATGCACATCGCTCGGCCTCGACCATCCACCTTAATCGGGAACACCCCGATATTTTCCTCGCCCTCGCTTCTACCATGGTTTTTTCCGTCATGGACAGCCCAAAGAATGTCATGCAGCTGCGTCTCCGGCCCACCCAGGACGAAAAGCCCATTTTCTGTCATGATTTTTTGTCATAGAAGTAGGACCCCACCACATCTATGATGATACCGGGTTTTGTCACAATCATCGTCATAGAAGTGTCATAAGTATGACAGAAAAAATTCGTTCGGCCCAAAATGTCACGGATGTGTCTTTTTTTTGTAGTGCCCAGATCTAGGGTTCGTGCCTTTTCCGAGAGCCGCACCGACAGATGCTCGGTAAAGGTTGTGGAACACTTAAACTCCCCCTACGTTCTCTTCTTCTCTCACTTCTCTCTCTCTCTCTTCCCACCCGGCCCACCCCACCGGCGGCCCACCCCTCCCCCCGCCTCGGATGGCGCCTCCCACCCCACCGGTGCCCCCACCCCCCACCCCCTCCTCGGACGGCGCCTCGCAGGCTACCGACGCCCCCACCCTCTACCC
The DNA here is from genome assembly GCF_003073215.2 of Triticum urartu. Classification (NCBI taxonomy): domain Eukaryota; kingdom Viridiplantae; phylum Streptophyta; class Magnoliopsida; order Poales; family Poaceae; genus Triticum; species Triticum urartu. The sequence continues at coordinate 4,504,982 of NC_053026.1, read as the reverse complement.
CCCACCCACCCAGCCAGCGCCCCTCCCCCCAGCTGCCTCCCCCCCCTCGATGAGCTTCGTCTTCCCCGGGCCTCCCCTGATCTTGTATGTATGCATGAATGTATGTGTTGGGACTAAGAGTATATTGACCAGAGGGGGGTGAATGGGAGATTCAAAATTTCTTTCGAATGTTTTGAACTGATCCCAAACACAACAGCGAAAATAAGGTTCGGTAGACAAAATCTTAACTGAGCACTCTATAGAGGAACATATCTATCGAGGAAAGCAGCAATGATAGATTTCGCAAAGGATATAGCAGGTTTGATAATAACAATAGTAATGCAGTATGCGAAGAGATATAGTAACATGAAAGATAACAGGGTAGGTAATATGAAGGGAAACACACAATAGATGCAGTGAGAGATATGTGAATGGAACAACAGAACAGATTATGAGATAACAGAATGATGAGCACCGAATAAAATGGATGAAAATAATGAACAAGATGAATGCAATTGATATGTAATAAAAGCGGATTGATCAGGTAATCTATCGACACAGAGCACGAATGAAAACTGCTGAAGGTAATGTAGTAAAGTAGATAGAAACAGTGGTGCTCGATGGTGACAGAGAGATTTGGTAGACCAGTTCACCCTTCTGCCAAAGGACTACGCCTGGTTGGAGGGGTTGTGATTTAACATAGAAGGTAAACTCTCTTTGCCCTATTCTCCTTCAACTCGAAGTTGATCAGACTTTAGTTGATTTCACTCGTGGTAGATACTTGTCGGCGATCTCCAAACCTTCGGACGACCTTCGCAAACCACAATGACTCTTGGTTGCTGAAGATCTAGCTCGGTGAAGACCACAACTCTTCAATCACTCTAGCCAAAACTTATCCGTCTAGAGAGTGCGTAGCTCTCAAGAGTAATAGGTACAAGAACTCTAACTCAGAACTATTGTGATGCTCAACCATTATCTAAGTTTGGGCTCTTGATTTTTCTCTCAGTGGATCTTAAACTCAAATCACTCGGAGAGGGGATGCTCAATCAATCTTCTCGGAAATCTTAAGCGGAGCAACCAACGAAAAATGTTGGAGCAGGGTGGCTATTTATAGCCGCAGCCTTCCCTGAAGGGAAAAGACCAAATTGGACATCGAGGGTAACTAATGGCTGAATGGCACGAGTCCAACGGTCGGATTTTTAGCACAATGGTAACATTACTTGCGGAGCAAGTAATGCTAACACCTCAGTATGAAAGATATCTCCTGCAGCACAAAGGATAATGTCTACTGCTGGAAGGTAATCATTCGAAACTCAAAGGGATTTCTCTCGCATCTTTCATAGGTTTGGGCTAAGCATCACAGCGGATCTAAGCTTCGAGAACCTATACCCCTCTTAATAATACAGAGGTCCTATGACTCAAATAAATGGAAGAAAAACAAAAAGAATACTACGTCTTCACTTTGTCTTCGACTTCCATTCACTGCAGTCAATTTTCATCGAACCGGAGCTCCGAAAAAATTGCTTTACGTCAGCAATAAGCCTTAGAGGGGGTAACTCCTGCTCATCAATCTTCTCGCCTACGTATCTTCAACAGATTGTAGCTCATTCTTCTCTGCGTCACAGATATTCTTCGGTGAAGTTCTTCGAACTTGACACCAGAGATAGCATTCTCTTCGGTTTTGCATGGACTATTTCTCTCTGTTGTGCACTAGCAAAAAAATCAGTCCATGCCTGTTTCTGTCAACAAACTCCAAAACATAGGAGGGTGAATATTGCACCAACAATCTGTTGGGGAACGTTGCAGAAAATAAAAAATTTCCTACGGTTTCACCAAGATCTATCTATGAGTTCATCTAGCAACGAGTGAGGAGTGCATCTACATATCCTTGTAGATCACGAGCGGAAGCGTTCAAGAGAACATGGATGATGGAGTCGTACTCGCCGTGATCCAAATCACCGGAGATCCTAGTGCCGAACGGACGGCACCTCCGCGTTCAACACACGTATGAAGTGGATGACGTCTCCTCCTTCTTGATCCAGCAAGGGGGGAGGAGAGGTTGACGGAGATCCAGCAGCATGTGTCAAATGATTCATAATCGAGAGACTCTAAAAGTCCATCCGCATGGAGCTTCTTCATGCGCTTTACACCAATGTGACCAAGGCGGCCGTGCCACAAGTATGTGGGACTATCGTTATCAACTTTACATCTTTTGGTATTCACACTATGAATATGTGTAACATCATGTTCGAGATTCATTAAGAATAAACCATTGACCATCGGAGCATGACCATAAAACATATCTCTCATATAAATAGAACAACCATTATTCTCGGATTTAAATGAGTAGCCATCTCGTATTAAACGAGATCCTGATACAATGTTCATGCTCAAACTTGGCACTAAATAACAATTATTGAGGTTCAAAACTAATCCCGTAGGTAAATGTAGAGGTAGCATGCCGACGGCAATCACATCGACCTTGGAACCATTCCCGACGCGCATCGTCACCTCATCCTTCGCCAGTCTCCGCTTATTCCGCAGCTCCTGCTTTGAGTTACAAATATGAGCAACGGCACCGGTATCAAATACCCAGGAGCTACTACGAGCACCGGTAAGGTACACATCAATTACATGTATATCACATATACCTTTAGTGTTGCCGGCCTTCTTGTCCGCTAAGTATTTGGGGCAGTTTCGCTTCCAGTGACCCTTCCCTTTGCAATAAAAGCATTCAGTCTCAGGCTTGGGTCCATTCTTTGACTTCTTCCCGGCAACTGGCTTACCGGGCGCGGCAACATCCTTGCCGTCCTTCTTGAAGTTCTTCTTACCCTTGCCTTTCTTGAACTTGGTGGTTTTACTGACCATCAACACTTGATGTTCCTTTTTGATTTCTACCTCTGCTGATTTCAGCATTGCAAATACCTCAGGAATGGTCTTTTCCATCCCCTGCATATTGTAGTTCATCACAAAGCTCTTGTAGCTAGGTGGGAGCGACTGAAGGATTCTGTCAATGACCGCCTCCTCTGGGAGGTTAACTTCCAGCTGAGTCAAGCGGTTATGCAACCCAGACATTTTGAGTATGTGCTCACTGACAGAACTATTTTCCTCCATCTTACAACTGAAGAACTTGTCGGAGACTTCATATCTCTCGACCCGGGCATGAGCTTGGAAAACCATTTTCAGCTCTTCGAACATCTCATATGCTCCGTGTTTCTCAAAACGCTTTTGGAGCCCCGGTTCTAAGCTGTAAAGCATGCCGCACTGAACGAGGGAGTAATCATCAGCACGTGACTGTCAAGCGTTCATAACGTCTTGGTTCTCTGGGACGGGTGCGTCACCTAGCGGTGCTTCTAGGACATAATCTTTCTTGGCAGCTATGAGGATAATCCTCAGGTTCCGGACCCAGTCCGAATAGTTGCTGCCATCATCTTTCAGCTTGGTTTTCTCTAGGAACGCGTTGAAGTTCATGTTGACATGAGCGTTGGCCATTTGATCTACAAGACATTTATGCAAAGATTTTTAGACTAAGTTCATGATAATTAAGTTCATCTAATCAAATTATTTAATGAACTCCCACTCAGATTAGACATCCCTCTAGTCATCTAAGTGAAACATGATCCGACTCGACTAGGCCGTGTCCGATCATCACATGAGACGGACTAGTCATCATCGGTGAACATCTCCATGTTGATCGTATCTTTCATACGACTCATGTTCGACCTTTCGGTCTCTTGTGTTCCGAGGCCATGTCTGTACATGCTAGGCTCGTCAAGTTAACCTAAGTGTTTGCATGTGTAAATCTGTCTTACACCCGTTGCGTTGGAATCTATCACACCCGATCATCACGTGGTGCTTCGAAACAACGAACTGTCGCAACGGCGCACAGTTAGGGGGGACACTTTCTTGAAATTATTATGAGGGATCATCTTATTTACTACCGTCGTTCTAAGTAAACAAGATGCAAAAACATGATAAACATCACATGCAATCAAATAATAGTGACATGATATGGCCAATATCATATAGCTCCTTTGATCTCCATCTTGGGGTTCCATGATCATCTTGTCACCGGCATGACACCATGATCTCCATCATCATGATCTCCATCATCGTGTCTCCATGAAGTTGCTCGCCAACTATTACTTCTACCACTATGGCTAACATGTTTAGCAATAAAGTAAAGTAATTTGGCGTTTCTCAATGACACGCAGGTCATACAAAATAAAGACAACTCCTATGGCTCCTACCGGTTGTCATACTCATCGACATGCAAGTCGTGATTCCTATTACAAGAACATGATCTCATACATCACATATATATCATTCATCATTCATCACAACTTTGGCCATATCACATCACAAAACACTTGCTGCAAAAACAAGTTAGACGTCCTCTAATTGTTGTTGCAAGTTTTACGTGGCTGCAATAGGGTTCTAGCAAGAACGTTTTCTTACCTACGTAAAAGCCACAACGTGATTTTTCAACTTCTATTTACCCTTCATAAGGACCCTTTTCGTCGAATCCGCTCCAATTAAAGTGGGAGAGACAGACACCCGCTAGCCACCTTATGCAACTAGTGCATGTCAGTCCGTGGAACCTGTCTCACATAAGCGTACGTGTAAGGTCGGTCCGGGCCGCTTCATCCCACAATACCCTGAAGCAAAATAAGACTAGTAGTGGCAAGAAAGTTGACAACATCTACGCCCACAACAAATTGTGTTCTACTCGTGCAAAGAGAACTACGCATAGACCTAGCTTTGATACCACTGTTGGGGAACGTTGCAGAAAATAAAGTTTTTCCTACGGTTTCACCAAGATCTATCTATGAGTTCATCTAGCAACGAGTGAGGAGTGCATCTACATACCCTTGTAGATCGCGAGCGGAAGCGTTCAAGAGAACGTGGATGATGGAGTCGTACTCGCCGTGATCCAAATCACCGGAGATCCTAGTGCCGAACGGACGGCACCTCCGCGTTCAACACACGTACGGAGCGGATAACGTCTCCTCCTTCTTGATCCAGCAAGGGGGGAGGAGAGGTTGACGGAGATCCAACAGCACGACGGCGTGGTGGATGTAGCAGTGATCGCAGCAGGGCTTCGCCGAGCTTCTGCGAGAGGGAGAGGTGTAGCAGGGGAGAGGGAGGCGCCAAGACTTTTGGGGTGTGTTTCTCTCCCTCCCCCCCCTTTATATAGGCCCCCTAGGGGGTGCGCCGGCCCTAGGAGATGGGATCTCCTAGGGGGGCAGCGGCCAAGGGGGTGGAGTACCCCCCAAGGCAAGTGGAGGCGCCCCCTCCCCTAGGGTTCCCAACCCTAGGCGCATGGGGGGCCCAAGGGGGGGCGCACCTGCCCACCAGGGGCTGGTTTCCCTCCCCACTTCAGCCCACGAGGCCCTCCGGGATAGGTGGCCCCACCCGGTGGACCCCCGGGACCCTTCCGGTGGTCCCGGTACAATACCGGTGACCCCCGAAACTCTCCCGATGGCCGAAACTGCACTTCCTATATATAATTCTTCACCTTCGGACCATTCCGGAACTCCTCGTGACGTCCGGGATCTCATCCGGGACTCCGAACAACTTTCGGGTTACTGCATACTCATATCTCTACAACCCTAGCGTCACCGAACCTTAAGTGTGTAGACCCTACGGGTTCGGGAGACACGTAGACATGACCGAGACGGTTCTCCGGCCAATAACCAACAGCGGGATCTGGATACCCATGTTGGCTCCCACATGCTCCTCGATGATCTCATCGGATGAACCACGATGTCGAGGATTCAAGCAACCCCGTATGCAATTCCCTTTGTCAATCGGTACGTTACTTGCCCGAGATTCGATCGTCGGTATCCCAATACCTCGTTCAATCTCGTTACCAGCAAGTCACTTTACTCGTACCGTAATGCATGATCCTGTGACCAGACACTTGGTCACTTTGAGCTCATTATGATGATGCATTATCGAGTGGGCCCAAAGATACCTCTCCGTCATACGGAGTGACAAATCCCAGTCTCGATCCGTGTCAACCCAACAGACACTTTCGGAGATACCCGTAGTATACCTTTATAGTCACCCAGTTACGTTGTGACGTTTGGTACACCCAAAGCACTCCTACGGTGTCCGGGAGTTACACGATCTCATGGTCTAAGGAAAAGATACTTGACATTGGAAAAGCTCCAGCAAACGAACTACACGATCTTGTGCTATGCTTAGGATTGGGTCCTGTCCATCACATCATTCTCCTAATGATGTGATCTCGTTATCAATGACATCCAATGTCCATAGTCAGGAAACCATGACTATCTGTTGATCAACGAGCTAGTCAACTAGAGGCTTACTAGGGACATGTTGGTGTCTATGTATTCACACATGTATTACGATTTCCGGATAACACAATTATAGCATGAATAAAAGACAATTATCATGAACAAGGAAATATAATAATAATCCTTTTATTATTGCCTCTAGGGCATATTTCCAACATAATCTCCCCCTTTTTGGACGACTGTTGACAAAACAGAGCACATCGAGGGGTAGATAGATGAAAATGAAATGCGAAGATAATCACGAAGATAAAGCACGCTCCCCCCTTAAGATATGCATCGTATGCATTTATGATAAATTGAAGGTAGCGAGCTAAGTCTTCGTACGAGTGATATTGATATATGATCTCATTCATGGTTTCTTTCAATACACTTGGCTCTACCTGAGGTATTTCCTTTCACACAATCTTTGACAAAGATATGTTAGATTAAGTGAGTACTTTGAAATGATTTGTGAAGAAGGATAAATCATGACGATTTTCTCAGAGCATTGTTTGAATCGACACGAGATATAAGTTTCCTGCAAGTTAGATACTCGAGGAAAATCAGAGCAAGGAAATACAGATATTTTTTTTTGGAATAGATATGCTTCAAACAAGTTTTCCTGCAAAAAGGATGAAATATAGTATATGTGCAAGGAAAAACAACTTGTAAGAAAGATAGGTAGAGTTTTCTTTCGAAACTCAAGAGTTTTAAATTGAAGCAATTTTCTTCTCCTATAGGGTTAGATATCAAAGATAAATAATCTCCTGCAAGATATCTCTTCTAGAGATAGGATTTTCAATCCTCCTTGAAACGCTTTCATTTTCCTTGCGTGATAGATAGTTATCGAGGATAATTATTGCAAGGAAAGTAAGGATTCGGTAGAACCTGCAGTCAAATAGCTAAAAGGAAATAGCATTGCATGGGGGTTATAACGTTACATGACGATCGAGGTTTAACAACACCACAGGCGGTGCTTTAAGTTCCACAAGCAAATAGTTCGATGAAATCAAATTGTTCCGAGGAAAACCAAATAAGAAGGCGAATGGAAACACCCCTGCAAATAACCCGCTATCCTATCACTCGATGTTCTTCCCCCCCTTTTGTCAACAAGTATCAAAAAGGATAGAGAATGTATGCGAGGAACTACTCATCCAAGTAACATTAGAGATGTCACCAAGAGGGGCTGGGGTAGAGGTATCGCCACCAGGGGCGGCACAGATTTGGTTCCTCCATATCTTCGAGAGGCATGGTTTGTCGGTGTTCAAAAATGAAATTAAACAAAACATTGGCTCTTCGGTTATCTTATGTAACTGCCTTCGTATGATGACGAGTAAGAAACTGAATATCCAATAATGTAGTGAATCCAAAAGATCGACATATATGAAAAGACAATGTACTCCCCCTTTAGGAGTGGAGAAGAGATAGACCATGGGAAATGAGAGAGAAAAAACTACTTCTATCTATCACGACAACTATACGTATCATGGCAAAATTACTATCCCTACATCACGCCAAATTAAAGTTGATTTCTCTTGTAAATAGCCCTGAAACTGCCATGGCAATGATAACATGATTTAATTTGACATGGTGCACAAGTTGAGTTGACATGGCAATTTATTTTAAATTTCCAAGGAAACATTTTATGTTTTTTGGCATGGGAAAGAATAATTCAATTTGGCATAACAAAATCAAATCTTGAGTTGCCATGGTAACAAATCTAAATTTGAGTTTCGATTGCAAAAACATACGAGTTGCCAATTGCCATGAAGTACACATTTGGGGGTGCCATGATCTATAGTCTCAAAAATTGCCATGGAAATTTGGTCAATTAGCATCACATCTAGTACTACAAAAAGATTCTTCACAATAAATCTACCCTGATCTACCATATCTATCTACGGACGCGAACTTTTGGGACATGGTGGCACGCGATGCCGAAATCTCGCGCGTCCGCATATGCATCACGATTGCTACTTAATATAGGCCACTGCAAAATAAAAGGGGGGGGGGGGGGGGGGGGTAATTCTCAGGCCAGAGTAAATACGTGACGTTATACCTGACATGCATGGGCCAGGTCTTGTTTAATTCTCGTATGGATACTAGCTGTCTGGTAGCAACGCCCCTTGCAGGTGTTGGGTCAGTCTTTAATTCTCTTATCTGTCAGAACTGCACTGTAGCTCTTCTGTGAGTCGCGTCCCCGTGGAGAGCGGAAGAACAAGAGGAGATGGCCCCAGCAGAAACGTTGATACACATGTTATAGCATATCACACTGGTTCTGCGTTTTACTTTCTTGGGTATACGCGCGCTGACATATAACCAACATGTTCGTCTACTTGCATTGCAGACTTCTTTTGTGGCACTTGTGATTAGGTGGCCAAACCTATGTATTAATGTGCTACTCATCAATAGGCAGATGAATCAACGGAATGCTGATACAAGAAGCTTTATTCATAGCGACTGATTCATGACGAACTGGATGGTTTAGTGTATAGAGTAAGACTCATATGCTAATTAGCCCTAGATATTATAGAGCTAATAACTGGCACAATGATTAAACACACTTGTATGATGATTAGTCCTAATTTACCAATTAATATATTACTACTACATATATTAATATAGTATTAATACATAGAACAACGACTAAGCACACAAATTTAGCTGTAACCATGACAAACTTGCTCCCATATATTTAGATAATTAAATGCAGCTCGCAGATATTTTCATATCGTAACTTCAATTAGAATTATATGTGGAGTTGATTTTGATGTCTCTAATTTTTTTTAAATGGGAATTGTAATTTTTGGTTAACATGTATGCTTGTGAAGCTGAGATCAAACCCGAAGCCGTAAAAAGAAGCCTCGTTCTCTATAAGCCATGTAAAAATATTTTAACCTTTATGTAGAATTTTGCCTGATCTTCTATTAATAGACGAAATGATTTTTTATTATTAATGTTGCATTTAAAAATTCAAATTCTACTTTTTTCATGATTCGAGTTAACTACGAAGAATGGAGTTAATTGATTTTTTAATAAGAAATTGATAAATGTAAGGATTTCAGTTCTAAACCAATACTTGAAACAAGTGACGAAACTAAAATACTCCAGTTTCTAAATTGAACAATGCGAGGTGGAGAGAGCTAGTGTGATTATGGACAGGGTGCATGCTTCCAATGTAGTTAACACTTCACGACCTGCTCCTAATAAATGGATACAGGTTGAGGTGTGCCAGGTGAAGGTGTCACATATATCGCCCAATATTGTTCATCTTCAACCTGGCGCTGAGAGGAAAAAGCTGGCCATGGCATCAAGCTCTAGCGACGACGGAAGGTTAGATGTTCGTTATCTTTTCTACGTTAGTTGGGATCCTAATACAGAACATGAGCTTGCAATATCCACCACCAACCACCAGAGAGAGAGAAAGAGATGAACTCCAGTATAGCTACAATTCCACAACTTCATTGTTGGGAAGAGGAACTCTTAGATCTCCCTGAGCATGGACTAGAGAAGCTTGGATACAATGAATGGGGAGAAAATGCATGGGGTGGTGCACGCTGCCGTTGAATGTACAAATAAATGAGAGATTAACTTCTCTAATCAATAGCATGGATCAGTGTAGTTATTGTGCAGTGGGGCTTTGTCACTTCTCTAATCAATAACTTCAAAACATATTCGTGAATCTGGAAAAAAATGTCCAAGAAAATTTTCAAAAAATCAAATGTCTTTTGCGAAATTTAAAATTCATCCCCCAATTTAAAAAAGTCATCAATTCAAAAAATGTTAGCTGAGTCAAAAAATATTCATGAATTCAAAAACTATCCATGCATTTCAATAAATGTTTCTCTAAAAACAAAACAAATGTTCGTGATTTTTTAAAGATGTCCTAATTTATAAAAGATGTTTGTCGATTCGAAAAACTGTTCGCCGATTCAGAAGTATTTTATGTCTAGGATTTGATTAGTTTTTGGAAAGTCTTTATATGTCTAGGCATTGAGAGTAGTTCTTGGTCGATTAGATTTGTTTTTAAAGATTTAAATATTTCCTTGCGCGAGACAATGGCAAGTGTGTCGTGCAGTGATAAGCTCATTGCCTAGGGATTTACCACGTGCATTACGATCACGTGGACATTGTGTGGCAACATGGTGAGCCACCATGTTAAAATAGACGACACTCATATGTCTAGATATTAAGTCATACTTATTTGGCTAGCATGTATTTTTTGTGTTTCACTACCGACATCATTAAAAATCTTTGATCTATTTCTTTTTTGTCATAAATTTGATGTCTCATGTTCTTTGCTCTCTTGCATCATTTATTCTTAATTCTCAATCTGTAAAACTGATGACATATTGGTGCAATTTGCCTGAACTTGAATTATTTTATTTTGGGTCTATAAATTTTATGATTTTTTTGTTGTTCATCCGTTGCAACGCACGTTGCAACGGGCACTTTTGCTAGTAGTAGTACAAAACATGACATGAAACATACTCCCTCCGTTCTAAATTACTCATCTTAAAAATGATAAAAATGGATGTATCTACAACTAAAATACATCTAGATACATCCATTTCTGTAACAAGTAATTCCATGCAGCCATACAGGCCTGTGTAATGCTACATGTTTTCCTTCCTTTATTCACATATACGTACTGGTTAGTTGGCTGACGAGTTGGGAGTTAAATAAATCACGCAACAGTTCACTACTACTCCCTCCGTTTCGAATTACTTGTCGCAGGTGTATTTTAGTTCTAGATACATCCATTTCTGCGACGAGTAATTTGGAACGGAGGAAGTACTACCAGGAGTAGTACACATACAGATGACAGCGCCATCGTTTTCACCTGAAACTACTGCTGTAGTAAAACTCTGTCGGTCGGGTCCCAGCGAGCAATACAACAGCAGGTTCTCATCTCACAGATCGATCAATGGGGTTTTATTTTTCCATCCACAAATCGCAATCGCCTCCAATCCAACAACAACAACAACGCATACAGAGGGGCACGATGAAAGGAACAAGATGCCACGGCCCCTCTCTCATTTCTGCAGGTCTATGTCCACCGTCGTCGTGTCGGAGCGGAGCCTCTTGGGCTCCCGCTCGCCCAGGTGCAGCGAGAAGCAGATGTCCTCCGCCGAGCTCTCCAGGTTGCAGTTGTTTTCCAGCTCGCCGTTGCCTCCTTGCTCGTCGCGCATCGGGGACATGCCCATCAGGTTCGGGATGAACTGCCGCTCCTCCACGTTGCTGTTTACCCCATCCACCGTGTCGACGTGGAACTCGTCGGGCCCAAAGGGCTGGTCCGTCGAGTTGGCAGAGCCGTCCCGTGGAAGCTGCTGGATGTTGATCCCCAGGGGCTCGTAGATCTTGTCCACTTTCTCGGCTTCTTGCGGGGTGGTGGCCACGGGCGGCGACGACTCGGTGGCCGTAGAATTGGCCGCCGCCACCGTGATCCTCTGCTCCTCCAGGGCCTCTGTTGTGCCAACCAACAAAGAGAGGAGGAAATCAAGGTGATGCTACAAACAAGGGATGCTGACAACAACATGTCTGTCTAGCTGTTGTGTGTCCAGCAGACAACACTCACTCAGTGTTAGGAAAAGGACAGACCTTGCAGCCCTTCGCTTGTCGTGATCAGATCGAGCTCGAGGAGGTCAAGAAGGCGCCCCAGATCAACACCACTCGTCCAGTTCTCTGGGCCCTGCCCACTTTTCAGCTTCAACCTTCCGCGGTTGGCCGTGCCACCCCATATAATCCCTATAGGCTGTGGCTTCTCACCATCTTGTCCTGTTAAGATTATAAGGCTTCCGCTGTCCCCTTCAAGATCAAACGTTTGCTGGTTCTCCCCGACGACAAGGAAGTCGGTGAAAAAGCATATGCCCTTCTCGTCGTTGTATTCAAGAGCATATGCCATGACGGTCCCTGTCGTATGGCCTGAGCTTCTTCCAACTTTCACAACTTGCTTCCCGATGAGACTGCCAATCGGGGACTGCAGATCGATTGCCTTGATGTCACCGATGAGTCCAACTCCTTTAACTGAGGTGCTGACATTGGTAATGTCAAAGTCGTCCGCAAATGGTATAAATGCACCATCAGCACGGACAAATGTTTCTGCAGATGCACCGCACAGGTAAATGGCATTTCAATTTATGAGAACAAGAGCATTATAAGGAAAAAAATGGCAGCAAAAGCATGAAATGAGCGTGGTGAATGGAGTACAAGATACGCCATGTATGCCAAAAACACGAAATACTCAGAAACATTTCATTTTCTGTTTCACTAGAGTCGGCAGTTGAATAGTTGAACAAATATATGAAGCAATCTGTGATGACGAAAAATGTTACCTGGGTTCGTTCCCGCATAGATACCATACCAAACATCATCCGTGATAAAAGATGTGGCTCTCTCAACAGCACCGAGGTAAACTCCAGGTCCAAGATTAGGGGGCAACGGATGGAACATCTTCTGATTAGGATAATCCAGGTCAACTGCAACATGTCTGTTCGTTAGGAAGCCTACTTGCTTGTTGCCAGTTCGACTCTTCACGATGGCACCCAAAGTCCCGTATGTTTCAAGACTAGCTACCTGAGAATTAAAACCGAAACAACTAAGTCACAATATCATTTCATGAGAGTATGAGACTGGTATGTATGTCCAGAGTTATTCAGTGTCAATGCATGAAACTGATGTGTGTGTCGAGAGCTGACAGATAAATAATGATTTTGATGTACTAAATGAAAATGAATGGAATAAAAAAACAGAATCTCTGGTCTTTGTGGTGTATGATTTATAGCAAAGCAGGGTTTGGTAAACATATAAGAGTAGGAAAACCATAGTATTGACAGGTTGTTCGGTTGCATCATAGGAAAACATAGGGATGTTTTAAGAAGTTTTGAGTCAATGGAAGTAAAACTAAATAAAATACAGCGTGAATGAATCCCACAGCAAATTCATCCAGACTGCAATCCTACGGATGTGAGGTGTAATAACTAGTTAACTGTGAAGAGGACAGGGCAAACAGGCAACAGTAGCTGTGGAAAAAAAATATGACCTGTGAACCAGAGCCTATAGATGGATCACTACCCCGCAGCCCATCAACAAGCTCGTCATACAATTGTTCCTTTGGAGTCGGTGCTGGTGCACCATAATAAGAGAACTCAACAACATCAACATCACACCACACACCCCCAGGTCCCTGTTCATGGAAGGAACATTCACAGATACAGGTTATGAAAGTTCATACTAGTGTGGACTAAATAAGAAATTGCTAAAAACAAACAACAAAACCAAGTGTACCTCAAGGGCGGCTGGAAGGCACTGCGTAGGCCTGAGCCACTTCTTGTTAACCTTGCGAGCAACAAACACGAGGATGGCAGGCGTGTCGGTCAACGTGCCCTTCCTGATCCGAAAGCCTATGGCCGTGCCAAGGCTGAAGCGGCGCAGGATCTTGCTGTGGAACGCCCTTATAATCATGAGATCGAGCAAGGTGGTGGCCTGCTGGCCTTTGGGCAGGCGGCCAAGGTGTCCCGGCAGCACGCCCTTCTGCAGGTTCCCAAAGTAGTTGGCGCGGCCCTCGGCGGAGCCGTGCATCAGCGTAGACGTGGGCCAAGAGAAGTAGGCGGCGCTGCTTTCGGAGTGCTGACCAGCTGAGGCGACGGGCTGGAGAGGGGACGGGCAGCAGTTATGGCCGTTGCATCCGTTGTTCCTCTCCATGTCCAGCCCTGACCCCTCCGACTGCTGCTGCTGCGACGCATGCGCCTTCCAAATGTCTGAAGGCTGCATTATGCCAGTAGTACCATCTGGGTCTTTTGAGCTCTATAGGTCTTCAACATCAACCTGTAAGCATCGAAGAGCAGAACCTTGTCTTGAAAACAAATTCATTATACGACTCGGCATCAAACTAGACTAGAGAGTGTCCGGTAATATCAGAGACAAAATCATCGTTGTTGTCACTGGTAAACTGATTACAGCCGACCTCACTCACTCACTCACTGCTAAGTGATACGTAGTAGTGAGTATCTGCTAATACCACAAAGAAAACCATCGTTGTTGCCACTAGTTACAGCCGAACTAACTCACTCACTCACTCACTGCTAGTGCTAGTAGTACATTCAGACGGTGATATTGCAGCATCTCTGAGTAACAACAGCTAACTAGAAGCAGCAGCATGGATCAATTCCGCTAAAACTGAGAGAGGCCGTGCACCCGCTGCATACCTCGGGTGGGTAGGGGGCGTGGTCGAGGCAGCGGTGGGGTGGCCGGCGACGGCGACGGCGACGGAGACGGAGACTCCGCGATGCGTGGAGAGCGGCTCAGAGCGGCGGCGCTGCTTGCGGATGCGGAGGCAACGGCGCCATTACCGGCCGCAGGATCTGGATGCGGAGGAGCTAGGGGGGGCTGGGAGGCGGGCGGGCGGGCGGCCGGGGAGGTGGATCTGGCCGGGGAGGGTGCGGGGGAGTGGAGACGCAGACTCACGCTGGGATGTGATGTGTGGCACTTCCGCTGTAATTTCCCACCAAATTCGGATCCATTTGGGCTTTAGCTGCGTAAATTAACCACCTACTCCTTTTTGCCCACTCGAGTGATCTCTCCCACCGCTGTGAAAAAACGAATTTGCTCCATCTAGAACTGAAATTTCATTACGAGGCCGGTCTCGGCTGATCAGAATCGTCCAGATGCATTTGAATTCGAGTCTCTAGATGTATTCTTTCACTATTTTGTATCATACATAGATACTAAAGATAGTCACTCATTAAAAAATGGACGAGGCAACGGACACGTGATGATGCACTAGGGTTTGCGTCAGAGGAGGAAAGAGGACGGGCGGCGGTGCAAAAACCTGTTCGAGGTTGGGATAGGAGTAGTAAAACGACGTGTGAGGGAAAGAGATGTGGGCTGGTCGGGTTTTCCTGCGCTTGGCCCATGGGTTTGACGTCGTCAAAGTGCGGACGATGCACAACGAAGAAGAGCTACACATCGAATGAACGATAAAGGAGCGGAATAAAAAACTCCTTGCGTATTTTTTAGATAGGTGAGCAAGTTTCAGATGATTCGGCAGAGCAGTAGCCCGTCAATGTCATGCTTGAACAACTAATCATATATAACAACCCGGTTAACATTAGAGCGCCTAGCTTGATTTCTGAAGCAGCGGCCCAATTGACACAACCTGGTTGGCCTAAAAGAAGCGCCGTACGTGTGATCGGACGGCCATCACATATTAAAACACTCATTAGAGGTTGGACGAGGCGACGGACAAGTGATGTCGCACTAGGGGTTGCGATAGAGGAGGATAGGAGTAGGCGGCGGCGCAAACCCATTTGAGGTTGGGATGGGGGTAGTAAAACAACGTGCGATAGAGAGATGTGGACTCGTCAGATTTTACTGTGCTTGGCCCATGTGTTTAACGTTGTTGAAGTACAAACAATGGACGACGAAGAGGAGTTAAACATTGAACGAATGGGAGAGCACGACAAAAGGAGCGGAATGGATAAAGAAAAAAAAAATCTTACGTACTTTTTGTATATGAAAAAAAGATCCAAATAATTTGACGGGGCAATAGCTCATCAACGTCATGCTTAAACAACCAATTATAGATACTAATCCGAATTAACGTGAGGGTGTCTAGCTTTATCTCCGGAGTAGCGGCTAGCTGACACAACTGACATGGCCCAAGCGAAGCAGCAGGATAGCGGAATGATCTTGTACATCCATATGTGTGATCGGGCACCCTCTTACAGTTTAAAACGCTGTCAGAGAAGAATATCGTTTGGGATCTCGGCCTCCATGGAGGCCGGATTTCAAAATTCAAATGTTTTAATTTCAAAATAATCTAAAAAAAATTGTACAAGTAAACTAAGGATGTGATGTGCATGTGTGTAAAATTTGAAAATGAAATACGTTAAAATGTGATCTGTAAAAAAGACAAATTCATAGTCTGAAAGGATGAATAGTAACATGTGTTAAAAAGCCACATATTATTATTTTTTCACAAACCTCATTTCTACGTATATCATCTGAAAAATTATACACTTGTGCACTATGCCTCAACCTACATATGTATTTTCTTTCAAAATTTTTGAAATGTAAAAATATGGATTTTCATGAATTTTGAATCTTGCATGTGAAGATCTTTATGGAGCTCGGCCTCCAAAAGCAATTTCTGCTGTTAGAGGCCCTATGTAGTTTAGTTATACTGTTTTGTCATATATATGTAGACTCAAAGCGCTGTCAGAGGCCGTAGGTGGCTCACTTTTTTTTTGTAATGAAATAAAGAATAAATTTGACCCACTTTGGACTTTGGAGTGGAAATCGAATCTGGAATGGAGTCGATTGGAACGTGCGGGGCCACCCTGTCAGTCAGCCGTCCGACCCCAACCAACCAATAAAGCAAAGCCGACGGAGCGCACCGCATCTTCCTCCGACTCGCCGTCCGCCCCGATTCGCGAACCAAACCCTAACCCTACCTCATCGCTCCAATGGCCGGAGACCCGTCGCCGTCGCCGTCGCCGTCGCCGCCCGGATCCCCCGCCAAGCACCGCCGCCGCCGGGAGCGCGACGACGCGGACCCCGCCCCCGACGCCTCCCCGAAGCGCCGCAGGCACCACCACCGCCACCACCACCGCTCCCACCGCCACCGCCGTCCGGACGACGCCCAGCCCCCGCCGCCCTCCGCGGCCGACGGAGAAGACGTCGAGGAGGGGGAGATACTAGACGATGCCGGCGCCGGCGCCGGCGGGGCTATGGAAGTCGATGGCGGCCCCCGCGGGGACGACCCCGCATCTCCGCGAGCCGACCCGGTCTGTCTGCCCCCTTCTCCCTCACCCCCTCTCCCGTCATGCTGTGCTCGCCAATTCAAAGTCTCTGCTAATTATACATGCTGTGTGCCCTCTCTCAGTCTAGGCAACACTATATTAAGCCTCGATTGTTCAGCTGCAACTCTTTGTTAACCCTAGATTCGAAATCCTAGCCAGAGCAGCTAGGCAAATTCCTGAATGAATCACTTGGAACCACCAACCAACAGCTCGAACGAAAAGAATAGTATGTAGTTTTTTTCTTCTTCTGTGCTTTCTCCATCCACGCTGCTTGCTACCCGAGCCGGGAAATCTACTTACCTTTTGACGTGTTTCAAGTGCAGGAGCTAGTCGGTGATCATGCTGGCACCAACTCGGCCGTTGACGTGACGCAGCCTAGTCATTCTCCGCCCTCAAAAGATGAAGGCAGGTTGAATCACACTGCTCGTGGCTCTGAAAGCGTAGGTATCTTTTCAGGTGATGAGGATAATAATGGTAAAGGACATGAACAGAGTCACAGGGTGTCAAAGTCTCCACGGCCGACAAAGGACAGGGGAAGGAACCATGAGGACGAGCGTCAAACTCTGTCCTCTAATAACGATTCTCATCAGAGAGATCACACCACCAAGAGATCTCCTTCCTCCAGGAACCACATTGAAGAGGTTCATTCTAGGAATCACCCAAGGTCCGGAGAAGCTGATGCCAAAGCTAATGGTTCGCGGGCAAGTCCAAGGGCTGACCCTGATCGTGACAACAACGACAGGAATGGTTTTGGTAGGCATGCAACTAGGACACGGGAAGACGACAGAGAAAGGAGCAGCAGTCGTGTTGTTCGTGATGGACATAGTGATAGGCGTGATAGCCGGGAAAGATATATGGATGAAAGAAGGCACAGCAGCATAGATAGAGACAATGTTGATCGTAGGCACAGAGAAAGGAGCAGCAGTCATAGTAGACCTGACAGAAGGGAGAGCGCACACCACACTCGTGAAGAAAGCAGGGAGAGGGAAAGGCGAAGTGGTAGCTCAAGGCATAAAGACCATCATAAAAGGGATACAAGCAAGGATCGTTATAAAGATTATGTCACGGTTGCTACTGGACATGAAAGGGATAAAGTGAGAGATGATAGAGACAGGGGCCGGCACAGGGATAGAGAAAGTGAAACTCGTAGAAGTGGAGCTTTAGAGCGCAAGGACAGAATTAGCAGTAGTGATAGACACAAGGACTCTACACGCTCGAAATATAGCACGTCTGATGCTCATAAAGACAGGTCAAGATCTGGGGAGAAAGGTAGAGATGTAGACAGCAGAAGCCATCGATCTAGAGAAGTGAAGGAACATTCTTTCAAGTAAGGCGTTGTTCACACGATCTGCTATCTTATTTGTTTTGTTGCTTTTATTTTCTGGCACCCCATACTTCTGTCCTTGTGGTATTAGGGAGGAAGATGAAGAAGAGTATCAAGAGAAAATTGAGCAACAGTTAGCAATGCAGGAAGAAGATGACCCTGAAAAAATTAAGGAGGAAGCGAGGAGAAGGAAAGAAGCTATTATGGCGAAATATAGGCAGCAACAAGCACAGAAGCAGCAACCGGAATCTTTACCTAGAAGCAATGATGAAGGTAACTTGATTAGCTAAATTTGACCTATTCATGGGCTAACGAATGTACGTGTACTAGTTTATGTCCCATTGAACGAACTTTGTTGTGATAAATGTCTGTTTATTGTACAGAAGCAAGAGCAGTGGATAAAGATGAGACTGTAGATATGAAAGGTGATAATGATAGCAATTCTACGGACAACGAGGAAGCTGAAAATAAGCAGGACTCTTCAGATGCATTTGTTGGTGAGGTAGACTTCAATGTGGGTAAGTCCCCTGCTCATGATGCTGTTTTAGCCTGTGCTGAAGCATTGGGCAATGAGGGGACAACAGGTGTTTCAGGCCTTGGAGAGGGTACTCCAAAGGTAATTTTGTTCTCTTACCCTGCTACACAGTTTATTAAGCAGAAAATTTATGTTGGTCCTGTTAATTTTCAGAGTGAGAGATCGGCAGATATGTTTTGTGATGACATCTTTGGAGAGTCACCTGCAGGATTTCGGAAATTGGTATGGCTCTTATCAGTTTTCTTTAGACATGTCAATACAGAAGTTAAAAAGATATATCTCCTGCTGCTCTGATTGTCCATGACACCTTGTTCTGTTTGAACTTTGAAGATGAAATTTATTTTCCCAGCGTCATATTAAAATACCCTTTTACTGTTTACTCAGTTCGAGATCATTTGGTTGTGCAGGGCAAGGGAGACGGCTTGTGTATTGAGAAAAATGCTCTGCATGATAATTGGGATGATCCTGAGGGTTACTATAGTAAGTTCTGCTCTATATTATGCTCAAGTCTACCTATTTCTTGTTGTTTTGTTAAATATGGCCGCACACTTTTCTTGTACCTTACCTTTGCTACTCTCTACAGCTCATCGATTTGGGGAATTGTTGGATGGCCGTTATGAAATTACAGCCGCGCATGGGAAGGGGGTGTTCTCAACAGTCGTGCGGGCAAAGGATCTTAAAGCTGGGAAAGATGATCCTGAAGTAGTTGCTATTAAAATTATTCGCAAGAACGAGACAATGTGAGTATCCTATAGAAGCATTTTAATAGCCAATGCCTGTAATACGCAGAATAAAACATGAACTTTTAATTTGATTCTTGTGCGATGATTTAATTCAGTATTTGTTTCTACAGGTATAAGGCTGGTAAGCAAGAGGTTTCAATATTAGAAAAATTGGCAAGCGCGGATCGCGAGGACAGGCGCCACTGCGTGCGGTTCATTTCTAGTTTCATGTACCGGAACCATCTTTGCTTAGTTTTTGAATCTTTAAATATGAATCTCCGTGAGGTACTAAAGAAATTTGGTCGCAATATTGGGCTTAAACTGACTGCTGTGAGGGCATATTCAAAGCAGCTTTTCATCGCTCTGAAGCACCTGAAAAACTGCAAAGTTCTGCACTGTGATATAAAGCCAGACAATATGCTGGTATGGCATCTTGCCCTGCATATCTTTCACTCTACTGTATTATGTTTTGTAATCTCTTGTCAAATTTGATCGTATGAAACATCCTGTAGAGCTTTAGCTACTAGTTGCTTAGAAAGTCACACACAACTGGGTTGGCACTGTGATGATTTTAATTGTACCCCTTTGATATTGTAGGTGAATGATGCTAAGAATGTCCTGAAGCTATGCGATTTTGGCAATGCTATGCTTGCTGGAATGAATGAGGTCACCCCTTATCTTGTCAGCCGTTTCTATCGGGCACCTGAGATCAGTGAGTTCTTTTTTCTTGTACCTTTTTTTGCTATTTTATTTTATAATGTTTCTGCTCGCAGGTTGTCTGCATACACGTACTTCTATTCAAAATGTATTTACCTCTAATGAATTATTTCTATTACAGTTCTTGGGTTGCCCTATGATCACCCATTGGACATCTGGTCAGTCGGCTGCTGCCTATATGAACTTTCTACTGGAAAGGTCCTGTTTCCAGGTGCAACTAATAATGATATGCTTCGTCTTCATATGGAACTGAAGGGCCCCTTCCCTAAGAAGATGCTCCGAAAGGTTAGAAAATCATCATGAACTTTACATACTTGCTCGTTTTCATGCTTGATTCTTGTATTAACTTCACAGTTGGAAGACTACATACTCATGTAATCCTGATGAACTCTGGTTGAATATACAAGTATTTTTCTAAGTAATGCTCCCAATTTTGTAGGGTGCTTTCACGATGCAACACTTTGACCAAGATCTCAATTTTAACGCTATTGAGGAAGATCCTGTGACCAAAAAGGTTCGTATGCAATACTCTTTAATTTGTAATTTGTAATGTATGTTATATAAATGTTTCAAACCACTAATTTATTCTATTTTTGTCAGCAGCCTATGAGGAAGTTGATTCTTAACATCAAACTGAAGGATTTTGGTTCTTTGGTTTCAAATTTTCCTGGCGAGGACCCAAAAATGCTCTCCAATTTTAAAGACCTTCTTGAAAAAATATTTGTCTTAGATCCAGATAAGAGGATAACCGTATCACAGGCACTTAGCCATCCATTTATCACTGGCAAGTGAAAATAAGATGTTGATTCCTCTTGACATTGTAAACTACAATTTGGGTTCCTCTTGTCTAATCATCGGCATTTCTATCTTGTGTCTGGGAGCTATGAGATCTGAGTGCGTGCCCAAATGGACGAAGCATGGGGTTGCTGAAGAGATGCTGTCTTACGGACCTTGCTGCATGCACTTACCATTTGGATAGTTCTGTTGCTTGTAAGACAACTGGCCGGCTGGCATTACATTCCGTGTATACATTTTCCCAATGATTTACAAGATATACATGAAACTGTGCCTAACTTCATTTAACAATTGTACTGGCTTGTATGTTCGAACATCGAGGTTCTATGTATTTCTAGTAACTGGAGTGACAAATCTTTGCATGTGCTTGTAATGTGGGTGTAGCAGGCACACTTCTCATTTGTGCTGCCAAGCACTCTGCTGATGTTTAAGCTCGCCTGTTTTGCAATGCTTGGCCTCAGGCATTTACTTACTGTGCAGTGATCAATGCACTGGTCGTTTCTCACTGCTTGACAAGCTCTTTTGATATTTTATTTGATACAAAAACAGGCCTTCCTTGTTACTAATTTATTTATGCAATTTATATTTGGGTTAAAGATTCTAATTCTTTTTTTCGTTCAGGGTTTCTGCCAGGGCCTCTGCTGCATGCACTTATATATCCTAAAGGACCAACAGAAGAAGGTACCCTGGTTGTTATCTGGGTAACTTGTGTGTTTGAACACCATATAACATTATTTTCCCCCTATTGAAATCTGATGATTCTGCGATTAATTTTGCTAGACGAGTCATGTGTAGATGTAGTGATACTGAAGGTGCCCTGGTTGATATCTGGGTAACTTGTGTTTGAACACCATAGAACATCATTTCTTTTTCTCTTTTGAAATCTGATGATTCTGTCATTAATTTTGCTAGATGAGTCATGTGTAGGCGTAATGATACTGAAGGTGCCCTGGTTGACATCTGGGTAACTAGTGTGGTTGAACACCATATAACATCATTTCTTTTTTCTCTTTTGAAATATGATGATTCTGCAATAAATTTTGCTAAATGAGTCATGTCTAGACGTAGCGATACTGAATTTTGTCAATATTGGATATTCACATGTTCTTATGTTGGTCATCTGGTTTCTTCCTTAATACCCGTCCTTTCTGAATTTAGCATTTCTTTGCTATTTGGGATGGCTATGGTACGGCAAATGAAATGCCAAGAACTCTAAACTCTTTCATCCCTACATTTTGCCATGCCACCTTTCTCCACCTGTAGGATGATTAGTGAATGGGGCAATAGGTGCGTGTGAAGTGATCAAAATACAAACAAATGTAGCTTGTCATTTCCTTTTCTGTGGGATCGTTGAAGTTATGGATCTTCTTGAGAATTTGATGTAGACTGAAAGTCCACACTGCTATCTACTTCTGATATTCTGTGCGAATGGGCTTGTGATGTTCATCTTTCCTCTATTAGTTGTGCTTGCTTTACGAAAAGGGTTCTAAGAAAGTCTTTTCTTGTTATGCACCACTATCACTCCATGTGGAATATCAGTCAAAAGTTTTTATTGTTTTTATGTTTGTTGAGGTCCAGGGATGGAGATTCCTGGATGCACTGGGTATTACTACACCTTGTCTTGGTAACCTCTTTCAACTAGCTGGATGTGTCAATGTTTCAGTTCGTCATTAAGAGTCTTTTTCATGCAAATGTTTTCTGTATATAGGTCTAGATGTTATTTTGATCCCTTACAGTTTAACGAACTTGGAATTCATTGTAAGCCATGCTTCTATGTAGATCCACAACAGTTTTTTGTTAAAAAGATCGCAAGTTTTTGTGGAGAAACTAAAATGTTATTTTGTATTACAACTCCTGTAGCATTTGGCACTATCCTGCAGTGAGAAATCTAAGCCGTATGTAGCAAATAATCTGCATGTGTCCAAAAACTTAGCACAAGTATATATATGCATGTAGCATGGTAGAAGTAGGACCGAATGCTAGTTTATTAACTGAGGCAAAGCATCATCACTTGTCAGTTGCTTCCTCCATCAAAGTTTTAAGGCCACTTAGTCTGGTTAAGTCAAAACTGTTCTAAATTGGAGCAAGTTTGTAGAAGAAAATATCAACATGTATACAATACCCAATAAATACATTATTACGAAGACCTATTTCATGACTGATCTGGTGTTCTTTTTTGGGTGTGTCTAGGGCACATATAGATGTGCTCTAGTTATTGCACATCTAAGTTAGTGAATCAAGCATAAAGAGAAAAAGAAAAACATAAAGAAAATATTCACACGAATCTCAATGTAAGATGTGCTTTAGCAAAACTGTTCTTTTTTCTACAAATTTGGTCAAACGAAGTGGCCTTAATAAGAGGGAGTAAGAGAAGGCAAAGGCAAATGGCTAGCTGTACTTGTCCCATGTCGATAGATTCACGTGGCCTTTTCCTAATTTTATTATCTGAAACTTCATCCTGAAGCTCATGCTTATGCAAGCCATTTTTATTTTTGACCTGATCATATATGCTATATGCGTATGTATGCATCATGAAACATTGGCGAGATCTAGAAAATTAAGCACCTTGATGGATACAACCTTTTGTCTTGGATGAGTGCAATTTGCCTGATTTACTTCCACTCGTGTCAGAAAACTTGACCTTGGACTGGACGGTAAGTGCTTAGAAATTACGAGTGTCGTTCTGACTTTGTGTTTCACTTTCCTTCTCTTATTTTTTTGTTCATGTTTTGAGTATCCACCAACATTTTGAACCATCTATATTTTAGTAAAACTATAACATGAATAAATTATATTTATCTGATTATTATACTTTCTCCGTTTCGTAATTCTTGTCGTGGTTTTTAGTTAAAAAATGAACTAAAATCATGACCAAAATTATGGAACGGAGGGAATACTATTTTGCTAACAATAGTGGCTGTGTGTTTCTGGTTAAAAGGTTGTTTGTAAATCTGAAGGAATTGCTTGTAGGCTAGGTTATTGACAAGTTACTCCCTCTTTAAACAAATGTAAGACGTTTTAGGTCACTACTTTATACTCCCTCCATTCCAAAATATAGTGCGCCCGCGTTTCCTGAGGTCGAACTTTGACCATAAATTTAACGAACGAGACCGACTGCGGCGGGAGAAAAAGTTACATAATTAAAAACTTCTTTCGAATACGAATTCACTGATATAACTTTTGCCCCCGCCGCAATCGGTCTTGGTAGTTAAATTTACGGTCAAAGTTAAAGCACGGGGATAGAGGAAGCACTACATTGTGGAATGGAGGGAGTAGTGTTCTAAAATGTGTTACATTTGTTTACAGCGGGAGTACCATATGTAGGATGAATTTTTTTTAGGAATTTACAATTCATGTGTTATTCCTGTTGTTACTCGAAAGATAGATTGCATTACATAATGTGCTAACAGCTGTAGTGATGCTGATTTGATGGACAAGGACTGTCCGTCCGTCTGTTCGTAGTTTTTGTCCTTTGAACCTTTTTTCAGGGCAAGGTTAGTTGGCTGCATGGGTGACAGAAAGTGAGAGTTCTCAGCAGCGTCCTTGGTATCCATCTTGATTCATCCTGTTTGTCGGTGATATATCTACTATTCCAAGTGCAGTGCAGGGGGAGATGAGATTTTGTGATTTTGCTTGGTACGGTGGATGGATGTATGATGGCTAATTTCAGTTGTCTTGGATTAGAATGCGATAAATAATCTGCAATTTCATTGGTCATCATGATTTAATGATGCTAAATTTCCCCAATTTCCCCAACCTTGGGATTTTTATGGGCAGCAAGGACGCAAAATTTTAAAAACCAAGCGGACTGACCATTCATGTGTTTTGATGTTGTCAACTTGTGCACAGGAAGCCATGCTTTTGCTAAATAGTAAGGCAAAAAATTGTATCTTCGTCAAACATGTAATTCAATGAATAATGAGCAAAAACATGATGCTTAAAATAAAACAGAACATGTTAGTAATCGTACTAAACAAATTTCAGTTGTCGGAATACCAATAGTGATTTTTTATAATGAAAATTATAAATGGGAAGAAGCAGTGAAAACAATCAACTAAAATGGAGAAGCCCAAAACGCTGAACGCCTTGCGCACTCATGTGAGATAGATGGACCATTTATGTTATTCAAATAAATTGGTTAAATTAATACATAAAATGTATCAATTCGGACATGCTATATGTAATGTAGCAGGTGGAGTTCATTTGAACGATATGCTCAACGTGGTTTCTGAAAGGAATCGAGCTTCTGGAGAATTTGGGTTGGGATGCACATTGGTTGCAAAATATTCTTATATGTAATCAATGTAACTCAGTTACGTCAAAACATAAGTGCTGAGAGGCTTTCCCTTAAAAAAATAAACCTTAACATCCATCTCCGTCCATAATTATCATTCTGACTCACAAACATCTCTTGATCCCAACAGCGAGCAAAGCAACATGTCGACAGCGGTTCAACGCGAGTTTCTTCTCCTAGTAAAAAACCTAGGGTTCTTGCCGCTGAGAGTTTCTCTTTCACAACATCTACCTGGAGCTTTCTCCTTGTTACCTGGGTTGATCAAGGGGTCTCTTGGCACACCTTCCGGACCTTGGTGGTGAGCACAATCTAGGGCTTGGGTTTTCTTGCTCGCTGTTTGATAGACATAGACATGAAGATAGGTGATGCTGGGGGGTCTAGTAGCAAAGCAAGGAGGAAACATGTGGAGGATCTCTTGGAGAGATGAAGGTTGCATGAAAAGGACGATGGAGATTTTGTTTGGGAGGATGAGATCCACGAGGCGGTGATGGCAGCCAAGTTGCTCATGATTGCTAGGGTTCACACAACTCAGGGGTTCAACCCTATGGCCCTGTACTCGGAGGAGGTCCGTTTAGAATCCGGCGGAGGGGGCAACCTAGAGGAGAATTGAGGACAATATTGACAATTCAATTTAACTGATTGGTGACTGGAGTAAGACCATGAATATGGGACCATGGCTGTATAGATACCAAGCTTTGATCATGGAAGAATATGGTGACTGCAAGAATCCTCGTTCGGTACTCTTGAAGAAGTTGCTCGTGTGGCACATGTTCTGAAATTGCGTGACAACACCAATATGACTATCGAAATCATGAGCATCAACACGAAGGTTCCAAATCCAAGTGGTAGTATCAGGACCCTTAGCTAGTGTTCTTGTGAAATGGACGGGTGTAGGATCGAAAGTATGTCTAGAGGGGGGGGGGGGAGTGATTAGACTACCTGACCAAATAAAAATCTAGCCTTTTCCCAATTTTAAGTCTTGGCAGATTTTAGCAACTTATCACAAGTCAAGCAATCAACCTACACATGCAATTCTAAGAGTATAGCAGCGAAATGTAAATCATTTGCATATGAAGGTAAAGGGGAGGAGTTTGAAGGGAGCAAACGCAATGTAGACACGGAGATTTTTGGCGTGGTTCCGATAGGTGGTGCTATCGTACATCCACGTTGATGGAGACTTCAACCCATGAAGGGTAACGGCTGCGTGAGTCCACGGAGGGCTCCACCCACGATGGGTCCACGAAGAAGCAACCTTGTCTATCCCACCATGGCCATCGCCCACGAAGGACTTGGCTCACTTGGGTAGATCTTCACGAAGTAGGCGATCTCCTTGCCCTTACAAACTCCTTGGTTCAACTCCATAATCTTGACGGAGGCTCCTAAGTGACACCTAACCAATCTAGGAGACACCACTCTCCAAAAGGTAACAGATGGTGTGTTGATGATGAACTCCTTGCTCTTGTGCTTCAAATGATAGTCTCCCCTGTTGGGAATATGCCCTAGAGGCAATAATAAATTAGTTATTATTATATTTCCTCGTTCATGATAATCGTTTATTAACCATGCTAGAATTGTATTGATAGGAAACTCAGATACATGTGTGGATACATAGACAACACCATGTCCCTAGTAAGCCTCTAGTTGACTAGCTCGTTGATCAATAGATGGTTACGGTTTCCTGACCATGGACATTGGATGTCGTTGATGACGGGATCACATCATTAGGAGAATGATGTGATGGACAAGACCCAATCCTAAGCCTAGCACAAGATCATAGTTCGTATGCTAAAGCTTTTCTAATGTCAAGTATCATTTCCTTAGACCATGAGATTGTGCAACTCCCGGATACCGTAGGAATGCTTTGGGTGTGCCAAACGTCACAACGTAACTGGGTGGCTATAAAGGTGCACTGCAGGTATCTCCAAAAGTGTCTGTTGGGTTGGCACGAATCGAGACTGGGATTTGTCACTCCGTGTAAATGGAGAGGTATCTCTGGGCCCACTCGGTAGGACATCATCATAATGTGCACAATGTGACCAAGGAGTTGATCACGGGATGATGTGTTACGGAACAAGTAAAGAGACTTGCCGGTAACAAGATTGAACAAGGTATCGGGATACCGACGATCGAATCTCGGACAAGTACTATACCGGTAGACAAAGGGAATTGAATACGAGATTGATTGAATCCTCGACATCGTGGTTCATCCGATGAGATCATCGTGGAGCATGTGGGAGCCAACATGGGTATCCAAATCCCACTGTTGGTTATTGATCGGAGAGTTGTCTCGGTCATGTCTACATGTCTCCCGAACCCGTAGGGTCTACACACTTAAGGTTCGGTGACGCTAGAGTTGTAGAGATATTAGTATGCGGTAAACCGAAAGTTGTTCGGAGTCCCGGATGAGATCCCGGACATCACGAGGAGTTTCGGAATGGTCCAGAGGTAAAGATTTATATATAGGAAGTCCAGTTTCGGCCACTAGGAGAGTTTCGGGAGTCATCGGTATTGTACCGGGATCACCAGAAGGGTCCCGGGGGTCCACCGGGTGGGGCCACCTGTCTCGGAGGGCCCCATGGGCTGAAGGGGCGTGGGAACCAGCCCCTGGTGGGCTGGTGCGCTCCCCTTAGGCCTCCCATGCGCCTAGGGTTGGAAACCCTAAGGGGTGGGGGCGCCTCCACTTGGCTTGGAGGCCAAGCCACCCCTAGGGCTGCCGCCCCCCTCCCTAGATGGGATCTACAAGGGGCCGGCGCCCCCCCTAGCCCCCTATATATAGTGGAGGGGAGGGAGGGCAGCCACACCTGAAGCCCTGGCGCCTCCCTCCCTCCTATGACACCTCTTCCTCCCCGCTTGTGCTTGGCGAAGCCCTGCCGGGATCCCGCTACTTCCACCACCACGCCGTCGTGCTGCTGGATCTCCATCAACTTCTCCTCCCCCTTGCTGGATCAAGAAATAGGAGACGTCTCCGCTCCGTACGTGTGTTGAACGCGGAGGTGCCGTCTGTTCGGCACTAGGATCATCGGTGATTTGGATCACGACGAGTACGACTCCATCAACCCCGTTCTCTTGAACGCTTCCGCTTAGCAATCTACCAGGGTATGTAGATGCACTCCTCTCTCTCGTTGCTAGTCTCTCCATAGATTGTTCTTGGTGACACGTAGGAAAATTTTGAATTTCTTCTACGATCCCCAACAGTGGCATCGTAAGCTAGGTCTATGCGTAGATTCTATGCACGAGTAGAACACAAAGTAGTTGTGGGCGATGATTTGTTCAATTTGCTTGCCGTTACTAGTCTTATCTTGATTCGGCAGAATTGTGGGATGAAGCGGCCCGGACCGACCTTACACGTACTCTTACGTGAGATAGGTTCCACCGACTGACATGCACTAGTTGCATAAGGTGGCTAGCGAGTGTCTGTCTCTCCCACTTTAGTTGGATCGAATTCGATGAAAAGGGTCCTTATGAAGGGTAAATAGCAATTGGCATATCACCGTTGTGGTTTTGCGTAGGTAAGAAACGTTCTTGCTAGAAACCCATATCAGCCACGTAAAACATGCAACAGCATTTAGAGGACGTCTAACTTGTTTTTGCAGGGTATGCTATGTGATGTGATATGGCCAAAAGGATGTGATGAATGATATATGTGATGTATGAGATTGATCATGTTCTTGTAATAGGAATCACAACTTGCATGTCGATGGGTATGACAACTGGCAGGAGCCATAGGAGTTGTCTTAATTTATTTATGACCTGCGTGTCAATGAAAACGCCATGTAATTACTTTACTTTATTGCTAACCGTTAGCCATAGTAGTAGAAGTAATAGTTGGCGAGGCAACTTCATGAAGACACGATGATGGAGATCATGATGATGGAGATCATGGTGTCATGCCGGTGACGATGTTGTTCATGCCGCGCCTCGAAGATGGAGATCAAAGGCGCAAGATGATATTGGCCCATATCATGTCACTTTATGATTTGCATGTGAAGTTTGTCATGTTTACATCTTATTTGCTTAGAACGACGGTAGCATAAATAAGATGATCCCTCGCAATAATTTCAAGAAAGTGTTCCCCCTAACTGTGCACCGTTGCGAAGGTTCGTTGTTTCGAAGCACCACGTGATGATCGGGTGTGATAGATTCTAACGTTCGAATACAACGGGTGTAAGCCAGATTTACACACGCAATACACTTAGGTTGACTTGACGAGCCTAGCATGTACAGACATGGCCTCGGAACACGGAAGACCGAAAGGTCGAACATGAGTCGTATAGTGGATACGATCAACATGAAGATGTTCACTGATGATGACTAGTCCGTCTCATGTGATGATCGTACACGGCCTAGTTGACTCGGATCATGTATCACTTAGATGACTAGAGGGATGTCTATCTAAGTGGGAGTTCGTTGAATAATTTGATTAGATGAACTTAATTATCATGAACATAGTCAAAAGGTCTTTGCAAATTATGTCGTAGCTCACGCTTTGGTTCTACTGTTGTAGATATGTTCCTAGAGAAAATTTAGTTGAGAGTTGACAGTAGCAATTATGCGGACTGGGTCCGTGAACCGAGGATTGTCCTCATTGCTGCACAAAAGGGCTATGTCCTTAATGCACCGCTCAGTGTGTTGAACCTCGAGCGTTGTCTGTAGATGTTGGGAAACATCTGACATACACGTTTTGATGACTACGTGATAGTTTAGTGCGTAATGCTAACGGTTTAGAATGGTGGCACCAAAGACGGTTTTTGAAACGTCGCAGAACATATGAGATGTTCCAAAGACTGAAATTGGGATTTCAGACTAGTGCCCATGTCAAGAGGTAAGAGACCTCTGACAAGTTTCTTAAGCCTGCAAACTAAGGGAGAAAAGCTCAATCGTTGAGCATGTGCTCAGATTGTCTGAGTACTACAATCGCTTGAATCGAGTGGGAGTTAATCTTCCAGATGAGATAGTGATGATTCTCCATAGTCACTGAGGGAGTCCTAGATTAGGGGGTGTTCGGGTAGCCGGACTATACCTTCAGCCGGACTCCTGGACTATGAAGATACAAGATTGAAGACTTCGTCCCGTGTCTGGATGGGACTTTCCTTGGCGTGGAAGGCAAGCTTGGCGATGCGGATATTCAAGATCTCCTACCATTGTAACCGACTCTGTGTAACCCTAACCCTATCCGGTGTCTATATAAACCGGAGGGTTGTAGTCCGTAGGCGATCAACTCCATACACAACAATCATACCATAGGCTAGCTTCTAGGGTTTAGCCTCCTTGATCTCGTAGTAGATCTACTCTTGTACTACCCATATCATCAATATTAATCAAGCAGGAGTAGGGTATTACCTCCATCGAGAGGGCCCGAACCTGGGTAAAACAAAGTGTTCCCTGCCTCCTGTTACCATCCGGCCTAGACGCACAGTTCGGGACCCCCTACCCGAGATCCGCCGGTTTTGACACCGACATTGGTGCTTTCATTGAGAGTTCCTCTGTGTCGTCGCCTTTAGGCCCGATGGCTCCTTTGATCATCAACGACGATGCGGTCCAGGGTGAGATTTTTCTCCCCGGAAAGATCTTTGTCTTCGGCGGCTTCGCACTGCGGGACAATTCACTTGGCCACCTGGAGCAGATCGAAAACTACGCCCCTGGCCATCAAGTCAGGTTTGGAAGCCTAAACTACACGGCAGACATCAGCGGAGATTTGATCTTCAACATATTCGAGCCACAGCCAAGCGCGCCGCACTGTCTCGTGGGGCATGATCTAGCTCTGTCGCCGAACAGTACCCTGGAGGCCGCAAACGCACCGGCTCTGACCCTTAATTCGGAGCCAGCTGCGCCAATCGAGGGTGAGCGGTTGGACGTCACCTCGGGGGCTGTAATCTCAAAGGCGATCAAGCCAAACGCCAGCCCCGCACTCTGCATGGCCCGTGACTCCAAGGAGCCGGATTCCTCTCCGAACTCCGAACCCCTCACGTCCCTGCCGATCGAACCCGATTGGGCGCCAATAATGGAGTTCACCGCCGCGGACATCTTTCAGCACTCGCCCTTCGGCGACATCCTGAATTCTCTAAAGTTTCTCTCTTTATCAGGAGAGCCCTGGCCGGATTACGGTCAGCGAGGATGGGATACGGACGATGAAGAAATTCAAAGCCCACCCACCACCCACTTGGTAGCCACTATCGACAATTTAAACGACGTGCTCAACTGCGACTCCGGAGACATCGACAGCATGGATGACAATGCAGGAGATACCGACGAACCAACGCCCATAGGGCATTGGACAGCCACCTCATCCCACGATGTGTACATGGTGGATACCCCTAAAGGAAGCGACAACGAGGAAAAAGGGATGGGACGGGAGATCGACCCCCCGAAAAGCAATCAAAGCGTCGGTGTAAACGCAGACCCAAGCCCTGCCTCGACAAAAACCCAGCCATAGAGCAGGACGAGCCGGTAGACGACGAGCAGGCCTTAGAGCAACCGTCCGAACAGGGAAACACGGATAGAGAAACCGAACATCCCTCCTCCGACGAAAACGGCATTCCAGACAACCTCACGCCGAATAAACCTATGGAGCAGAAGAATCTCCATGAGAGACTCGTTGCAACTGCACGCAGCCTAAAAAAGCAGAAGCGGAAGCTAAAAACAGCGGAAGATGCACTCCGGATTAGATGGAGCAAAGTAATCAATACCACAGATAAGTACAGCGGCAGTCGCCGCACTAAAAGCTATCCGAAAAGAAAGCTACTGCCTGAATTCGACGAAGAGGCCCTAGAGCCCTCGCATTCAAAAAATGAAAAAGCCACATGGTCGGATAGACGACCCCATAAAGCGGCAGGCGACGCCGCACCTAAATCGGCATGCGACCCACTTAAGGATTCGCATAATGGCCCAGTCAGGTCCATTTATGGGCCAAGAAAGCAAGCTCTCGTAAGCAATGCTACGAAGCCATCATTAGAATCCGGCACACCCAAATACAGGGGCGCCGCACACCCCCTATGTTTCACCGATGAGGTCCTGGACTATGAATTTCCAGAGGGATTCAAACCCGTAAACATAGAGGCATATGATGGAACAACAGACCCTGGAGTCTGGATCGAGGATTATATCCTCCACATTCACATGGCTAGAGGAGATGATCTCCACGCCATAAAATATCTACCCCTTAAGCTTAAAGGGCCAGCCCGACATTGGTTTAAAAGCCTTCCAGAAAACACAATTGGAAGCTGGGAAGAGCTCGAGGATGCTTTCCGAGCAAACTTTCAAGGGACCTATGTCCGTCCCCCAGATGCAGACGATCTTAGTCACATAACTCAACAACCCGGAGAATCAGCTCGGTAGTTCTGGAATAGATTCCTCACTAAAAAGAATCAGATAGTCGACTGTCCGGACGCCGAAGCCTTAGCAGCTTTCAGGCATAATGTCCGAGACGAATGGCTCGCCAGACACCTCGGCCAAGAAAATCCAAGAACAATGGCCGCACTAACAAGCCTCATGACCCGCTTTTGTGCAGGGGAGGACAGCTGGTTGGCAAGGCGCAGCCCCAGCAACCCAAGTACATCCGAAACTAGGGATGGAAACGGAAAACCGCGATGCAACAAGGACCGTCGCTGGACTAAGGACAAAAATCCGAAGAGCACGGCAGTCAATGCCGGATTCAAAGGCTCACGACAAAATCAGGAAAAATCGCCCCCCAGGATAACAGGGACGATCCATCCAACCTAAATAAAATCCTGGACAGGATATGTCAGATACACAGTGCTCCCCGGAAGCCTGCTAACCATACCCACAGAGACTGTCGGGTTTTCAAACAATCCGGCAGACTCAATGCCGAACACAAGGGGCTCGACACACCAAGCGAAGACGAGGACGAACCCCAAAAGCAGAGCACCAGGAAACAAAAGAACTTCCCACAAGAAGTAAAAACAGTGAACTCACTTCACATAACAAAACGTGCGGCGCCCGTAAAGGTACGCACCACACGGCCCATCCCCAAAGGGTCCCGCCACTGGTTGTCAAAACCGATCATCTTCGATCAGCTAGATTATTCTAGGAATATCAAGAATGTAGGCTGGACTGCCTTGATACTCGATCCAATAATTGGCGGACTCCAGTTTTCAATTGTCCTTATGGACGGCGGCAGTGGACTAAACCTGATATATCAGGATACAATCCAGCACATGGGGATAAACCCAGCAAGAATCCACCGCAGCAGAACCTCCTTTCAAGGGGTAATACCTGGTCCGGACACCCATTGTACGGGTTTTCTCTGGCTCACAGTCACATTCGGCTCTAATGATAACCTCCGCCGCGAAAAGTTGACCTTCCATATCGTCCCGTCTCAAGTCGCTATCAAGCACTACTGGGACGCGAAGCTTTCGCTCGCTTTAACGCAATACCGCATTATGCACCTCTTACGCTCAAGATGCCCGGTCCACGAGGCATCATCTCTTTGAAGGGGAAGCACTAAAGTGCGCCTCCCCAAGCGGAGGACTGTGCGGCCACTTTAACAGCCCCACAGCAAAATGGCCTCACCGGCCAATAAACTTCAAAATAGGTCATTCAAGACAACGAACGCGGATAGACGAGTTCGGTGCAAAATCATCATTGATGCAGGCCTAGAAGCCATATACCCCCACACTAGGGGCTCCACGCATATACAATAAGAGACAATAAAGCTCAATCTCATATATCTTACTTTATACTTGCTTATTCTAAACTTTGTCGGCACGACCCGTTTTCAACTCAGTTCCTCTCTTTTACAGATGAACGTCGTGCGGCGCCCGTCCAGGATACGGCACAACGGAGACACAGGCGCAGACGTGCAGTAGGGACCCGTCCTAAAGGATTCTTTTTAGATTAAGACCCTGCGTAAACCTTTTTTTACTGTCTCTTGTTGCTACACATCCCCTGGTTTTTTCTTTCTAATATAACCAAGGAGGAGGCTGGCGTCTTGGCATGTGGCCACGTCAGAATTTTTGCGCGTACCTGGACACTAGGGGCTTTTTTAATAAAGAGTGTTGTTTCGCCCGCACTCATAAAGACCGAACACCTTAGGGAGTGTTCGGCGTCGCGAGTTTTGGCATTATATGCATCAGCTCCGAATCATGTCTTTGGTCAAATGTTGGGTTGCCCGGCTCCTGAGTTCGGCTACCTTACGTTCCGCTCTATCGGCTAAGGTAGCACCAGGAGAACTACTGCGATTGTGCCCCCGGTTCGGCCAGGGCGAGCACCTCAGTAGAGAAAGCCGAAAACTGACTGTCATGATGTAGCGTGAGACTGGTCAGCCACTCGATGACATATTGGAATCTATCAGATTCCTCCGCTTTAACGAAGGGCCGCTTCCCGGTCAGGCACATACGCGCCTCGA
The DNA here is from genome assembly GCF_003073215.2 of Triticum urartu. Lineage (NCBI taxonomy): Eukaryota > Viridiplantae > Streptophyta > Magnoliopsida > Poales > Poaceae > Triticum > Triticum urartu. The sequence continues at coordinate 4,470,148 of NC_053026.1, read as the reverse complement.
ATTCGGACGAGCGCAGTTGCCACCAAGGAGCTACCTAAAGAGTCTCATTGTCAAACTCCTATGGCTAAGTGAAAGTGTTAAAGCATTATAGTCCGGTTGCCTGGCCTGCTGCGCTATCACCTCCTTTGTAGGACCAAGACGTTGGGTTAAGTGTGAAAATGCGTCTTCTGCGAGCACCCCCGCACTATGTGCGTGGGGGCTGAAGCCAACGACTGCCATCTTTCAGATTCTGTACATATATATATATATATATATATATATATATATCTTAAAACGGCCGCATAGAAGGTGTTCACAATACTTGAAGGCACAAGTATAAAAAAGGCCACTACAGTTTATCAAAATACTACTTTTCAATTACATATGCTATCATAACATAGCATCTTTCGAGCACTGCGTCTCTATTACACGAGCACCTTCAAGGACTTCCTGAAAATAGTGCTCGGAAGGTACTCGGCTTTTGTCCGAATCTCGGGACGCAACAACGGTGGTCTCCATCTCTGCCCAGTTTGTCTTAACACGGGCAAGAGCCATCCTTGCGCCCTCTATGCATGCTGACCTCTTCATTGCATTAATACGCGGCACCGCGTCAAGGAATTGCTGCACCAAGCTGAAATAACTCTTCGGCTCCGATCTCCCAGGCCACAGATAACCCATGACGTACTTCATGGCGAGTCCGGACAATCTATTCAGCTCGGCCCATTGAGCCAGGCGATCGTCCACTGCCAGTGGACGCTCTGGATTGTGGAACTGTGACCAGAAAAGCTTTTCCACTTCGCGATCTTTTAGATCTCGAAAGTGTTCGGTCGCATCAGCAGCACTTGCTGCCAAATCCAGATAGGTGTCCTCCACACTCCACATCCGGTCCAACGGAGCAAACTTCGGATCACAAAACTTCCTCCGCAGCATAAAGGGCTTTCCAGCCGCAATCTGTTTGGCCTGACGCAGCTCCTCCTTCGCAGCTCTCATCGCAGAGCGAGCATCCTTGGCATTGGCAACGGCCTTCTCTAAATCCGTCCGTCTCGCCCGGTCTTCTTTCTCAAGAAGTTTGCAACGGTCTGCAGCGCTCTTTAACTTCTCGGCCATCTCGGCCATCTCTTCTTTGCTTCGGCAGTGAGCAGCCTGTTCGGCTCTAAACTCTTCAAGGGCCTTCTCGGCAACCGCATCGCTTTTTCTGGCTTGCTCCTTAGCTCGGGCAAGTTCTGCCCTAAGATTCTCCACGGCGGCCGTACCATCTGTGTCAAGCACACACATTGTAAGACACTGGCATGAAGCTCCTCTTACCTGATGCCGCCCGAAGAATTAAATACCTTGAGCCTCATCAAGCCGCTTGTTGACAAGCGCGATGTCGGCATCTGCCACGTCTAGTTGCCGCTTTAGTTCGGCCACATCATCAGTTCGACTTGATTCCGGACACCTCGCCACCTACATTCAAAGGCGACATCTTAGACCTGGGATTATGATCCTCTGCGTGCCGTCATTTCTTGACACCGCGCAGAGTCTCAGGGGCTACTATCTACATAGGGCGCATCTTACTTATGCGCAACTGACAAAAGTGTACATTATCTAACGTACCTCAAAACCCGTCAGTAAACTTTTGACGGCCTCATGCAATCTGCTTTCTGCGGATGAAATCCTTTCAATCACTGTGCCCATCAATGCACGGTGCTCTTCTGAGATAGAAGCTCGCCCCAGCAGAATCTTTAGTTCCTCCGGCCGAGCACCAGACGGTGCCAGACTTGTCCTATGGCCTCTTTCGAAGGCCGGACGCGGAGAGCCTCGAGGGGCCACATAGCTATCTTCCGCCCCTGCCGGATCCGGAGAAATCCTCCGGCACCTCAGGGTCGCCCGCCTCGCTGGGCGGCACGGCAGGGGGAGGCGTTCCGCTCTCCATCATCTCCGGAAGAAGATCCCCCGAAGACGAGCTCTGCTGCGAAGGGCTGAGGTCCGACCTACAAGGTAAAATTTTGGTTAATCTTCTCAGATATAAAATCAAGGATTTCTCTCATCCCTCAAAAGGAAAATCTTTTCTCCACTTACGGCTCGCTGCAGGGCTGATCCCCTTGAGGGCGTAGTCCGGCCAAGGAACTCCCTGGCGTCGGACCCTCTGACGAGGATTTTCTCCCCCGTTTTGAGGCCATGGTTTCCGGGTCGTCAGAGGCGGCTCTCTTCTTCCCCTTAGGAGAGGAATTGTCGGTTCCTCCCTTCGGAGCAGCCTCCTTCGAGGAGGCCATAGCTTCCTTGTCCTCCCCCTCCAAAGGCATTATCTCCAGCATCCTGACCAACACGGGATCCGGCCTGGTTTCAGGAAGGGGAGCCGGACACCTGATCAGCTTCGCCTTCGCTATCCACTCCCGTTTAAAAGGACGGCTCTTTTAGGGGCAAGTTTGTGACAATTATACGGATAGAAGGTCCGGGCACAGGGTTGCTTACTTGAGTATCCGGGCGATGGCAGCTTAGGCCTGCGTCCTCGGTTAAATCCGGACACATCTCTTGTGATCCGAAGAACATTCTATACATCTCCGCGGGCATTGCGCCCATAAAATTCTGGAGAGCTCGCGGTCCCTCTGGATTAAACTCCCACAGGCGAAGGGGGCGATGTTTGCCGGGCAATATTCGGCGAATCAGCATGACCTGCGTCACCTTGACCAAACTGAGGTCTCCTTCCAAGAGATCCTTAATTCGGCCCTGTAACAGGGGCACGTCTTTGGGCAAACCCCAATCTAATCCTTTGTTGACCCATGATGCTAGCCGTGATGGGGGACCCAAGCGAAAGGCAGGAGGCGCCGCCCACTTGGCGCTCCTGGGAGCGGTGATATAGAACCATTCTCGTTGCCACAAGCCGTGCTCTTCTTGAAAGGAGCCCTCGGGCCATGGAGCATCAGCATTCTTACTTATGACAGCGCCTCCGCACTCTGCGTGCCGCCCCTCGATCATCTTCGGCTCCAATCCAAAAGTCTTGAGCCATAATCTGAAGTGAGGAGTAACACGGAGGAAAGCTTCGCACACAACGATGAATGAGGAAATGTGGAGGATGGACTCCGGAGCTAAGTCATGAAATTCCAGCCCATAGTAAAACAGCAGCCCCCTCACGAAGGGATCCATCGGGAAGCCTAACCCCCAAAGGAAGTGAGACACGAACACTACGCTCTCACCGGGCTGGGGACTAGGAATAGCCTGCCCTTGAGCAGGCAACCTATGCGGAATTTCGGCGGTCAAGAACTTAGCCTCTCTCAAATTTAGCACGTCCTCCTCCGTGACGGAGGAGGGCATCCATCGGCCTTGAAGGTCGGAACCGGACATTGTCGAAGGTCCGAAGCGCCTGGAATCTGGAGCCTGGGGTGTTGGAACTCGAGGTGATGGGCGAACTCGTTTGAGATTGGAAAAAGGAGTAAGGCCTTGGTCTCTTTATAAGAGGTTGAATACCAGGAGCCCTCCCCGTAACCGTTTGGGACTCGCCTTTAATCGAGAAAACATGCTAACGGGAACGATTGGGTTACCCACGTTCGTATTGATGAGAATCCCGTAAAAGGGCACACGATCTCTGCTTTGACAAGACGTGCCAAGGAAACCGCCTCGCAAAACATGCTGAGGTGGAAAAGTAAAAACGATTCGAATAAAGGACTTGGCTGTAGTGTGATGGCGCACTGCAGAATACGTCAGCAGATTTGATTTGTGTTAATATTATTCTCTCTATGGCAATATGTGGAAACTTATTTTGCAGAACCGGACACTACTCTTGGTGTTTACAAATCTTCTATGAAGGACTTGGAGGAGGAACCCGCCTTGCAATGCCGAAGACAACTTGCGCGCCGGACTCGTCGTCATTGAAGCCTGGTTCAGGGGCTACTGAGGGAGTCCTGGATTAGGGGGTGTTCGGGTAGCCGGACTATACCTTCAGCCGGACTCCTGGACTATGAAGATACAAGATTGAAGACTTCATCCCGTGTCTGGATGGGACTTTCCTTGGCGTGGAAGGCAAGCTTGGCGATGCGGATATTCAAGATCTCCTACCATTGTAACCGACTCTGTGTAACCCTAACCCTATCCGGTGTCTATATAAACCGGAGGGTTGTAGTCCGTAGGCGATCAACTCCATACACAACAATCATACCATAGGCTAGCTTCTAGGGTTTAGCCTCCTTGATCTCGTGGTAGATCTACTCTTGTACTACCCATATCATCAATATTAATCAAGCAGGAGTAGGGTATTACCTCCATCGAGAGGGCCCGAACCTGGGTAAAACAAAGTGTTCCCTGCCTCCTGTTACCATCCGGCCTAGACGCACAGTTCGGGACCCCCTACCCGAGATCCGCCGGTTTTGACACCGACAGTCACTGCCACCAAGCTATTGGAGCTTCATGATGAACTATAACATATCAGGGATATACATGATGATCCTTGAGCAACTCGCGATGTTTGACACCGCGAAAGTAGAAATCAAGTAGGAGCATCAATTGTTGATGGTTAAACCACTAGTTTCAAGAAGGGCAAGGGAAAGAAGGGATACTTCATGAGACGGCAAATCAGTTGCTGCTCTAGTGAAGAAACCCAAGGTTGAACCAAACCCGAGACTAAGTGCTTCTGTAATAAGGGGAATGGTCACTGAAGCAGAACTACCCTAGATACTTGGTAGATGAGAAGGCTGGCAAGGTCGACAGAAGTATAATGGATATACATTATAATGTGTACTTTACTAGTACTCCTAGTAGCACCAGGGTATTAAAATACCGGTTCAGTTGCTAAGTGTTAGTAACTCGAAATAAAAGGCTACGGAGTAAACAGAGACTAGCTGAAGGTGAGAGGACGATATGTGTTGGAAGTGTTTCCAAGGTTGGTGTGATCAAGCATTGCATGCTCCCTCTACCATCGAGATTGGTGTTAAACCTAAATAATTGTTATTTGGTGTTTGCGTTGAGCATAGACATGATTGGGTTATATTTATTGCAATACGGTTATTCATTTAAGGAGAATAATGGTTACTCTGTTTATTTGAATAATACCTTCAATGGTCTTGCACCTAAAATGAATGGTTTATTGAATCTCGATCGTAGTAATACACATGTTCATGCCAAAAGATATAAGATAGTAATGATAGTACCACATGTTTTTGCACTGCCGCTTGAGTCACGTTGGTATAAAACTCATGAAGAAGCTCCATGTTGATGGATCTTTGGACTCACTCGTTTTTGAAAAGATTGAGACATGCGAACCATGTCTATTGGTAGATATGCATGAAGAAACTCCATGCAGATGGATCGTTTGGACTCACTTGATTTTGAATCACTTGAGACATGCAAATAATACCACATGGGCAAGATGACTGAAAGGCCTTGTTCTCAGTAAGATGGAACAAGAAAGCAACTTGTTGGAAGTAATACATTTTGACGTGTGCAGTCCAATGAGTGCTGAGGCACGCAGTGGATATCGTTATGTTCTTACTTCATAGATGATTTGAGTAGATGCTGAGTATATTTACTTGATGAAACACAAGTCTGAATTATTGAAAGGTTTAAGTAATTTCAAAGTGAAGTTTAAGATCGTCGTGACAAGATGATAAAATGTCTATGATATGATCATAGAGATGAATATCTGAGTTACGAGTTTTGGCACACAATTAAGACATTGTGGAAATTGTTTCACAACTAATACCGCCTGGAACACCATAGTGTGATGGTGTGTCTAAACATCATAACTGCACCCTATTGGATATGGTGCATACCATGATGTCTCTTATCGAATTACCACTATCGTTTATGGGTTAGGCATTAGAGACAACCGCATTCACTTTAAATAGGGCACCACACAATTCCGTTGAGACGACACCGTATGAACTATAGTTATAGGGAAACCTAAGCTGTCGTTTCTTAAAAGTTTGGGGCTGCTTATATGAAAAAGTTTCAGGCTGATAAGCTCGAACCCAAAGCGGATAAATGCATCTTCATAGAATACCCCAAAATAGTTGGGTATACCTCCTATTTCAGATCCGGAAGCAAAAGTGATTGTTTCTAGAAACGGGTCCTTTCTCGAGGAAAAGTTTCTCTCAAAAGAATTGAGTGGGAGGATGGTGGAGACTTGATGAGGTTATTGAACCATCACTTCAACTAGTGTGTAGCAGGGCATAGGAAGTTGTTCCCGTGGCACCTACACCAATTGGAGTGGAAGCTTATGATAGTGATCATGAAACTTCGGATCAAGTCACTACCAAACCTCATAGGTCGACAAAGATGTGTACTACTTTAGAGAGGTACGTAATCCTGTCTTGGAAGTCATGTTGCTAGACAACAATGAACCTACGAGCTATGGAGAAGCAATGGTGGGCCCGGATTCAGATTTTATGGCTCGAGGCCATAAAATCCGAGAGAGGATCCATGTATAAAACAAAGTATAGACTTTGAAAGAACTACTTGATGGTCGTAAGGCTGTTATGTGCAGATGGATTTTAAAAGGAAGACAGACAATGATGGTAAGTGTCACCATTAAGAAAGCTCGACTTGTCGTTAAGATGTTTCCCGACAAGTTGAAGGAGTTGACTACGATGAGACTTTCTCACTCGTAGCGATGCTAAGAGTCTGTTGGAATTATGTTAGCAGTTACTGCATTATTTATGAAATCTTGCAGATAGGATGTCAAAACATTGTTTCCTCGACGTTTTTCTTGAGGAAAGGTTGTATGTGATACAACCAGAAGGTTTTGTCAATCCTGAAAGATGCTAACAAGTATGCAAAGCTCCAGCAATCCTTCTAAGGACTGGAGTAAGCATCTCGGAATTGGAATGTACTCCTTGATGAGATGATCAAAGATTTTGGGTTTATACAAAGTTTATGAGAAACTTGTATTTCCAAAGAAGTGAGTGGGAGCACTATAGAATTTTTGATGAGTATATGTTGTTAACATATTGTTGATCAGAAATGATGTAGAATTTCTGGAAAGCATACAGGGTTATTTGAAAAGTGTTTTTCAATGGAAAACCTGGATTAAGCTACTTGAACATTGAGCATCATGATCTATAAGGATAGATCAAAATCACTTAATAGTACTTTCAGACGAGCACATACCATGAATTTTTTTGAAGGAGTTCAAAAATAGATCGGCAAAGGAGTTCTTGGCTGTGTTATAAGGTATGAGTATTGAGTAAAACTCAAGACCTGACCACGGCAGAATAGAGAGAAAGGACGAAGGTCGTCCCTTATGCTTTAGACGTAGGCTCTAAAGTATGCTATGTTGTGTACCGCACCTGAAGTATGCCAAGCCATGAGTCAGTCAAGGGGTAGAAGTGTGATCTAGGAATGGATCACAGGACAACGGTCAAGGTTATCCTTAGTAACTAGTGGACTAAGGAATTTTCTCGATTATGGAGGTGGTAAAAGAGTTCATCGTAAAGGGTTACGCCGATGCAATCTTTGACACTAATCTGGATGATTCTGAGTAGTCAACCGGATTCGTATAGTAGAACAGTTATTTGGAATAGCTCCAAATAGAGCATGGTAGCTGCATCTACAAGATGACATAGAGATTTGTAAAGCACACACGGATCTGAAAGGTCCAGACCCGTTGACTATAACATCTCTCACAAGCATAACATGATCAAACCCAGAACTCATTGAGTGTTAATCACATGGTAATGTGAACTAGATTATTGACTCTAGTAAACTCCTTGGGTGTTAGTCACATGGGGATGTGACCTTGAGTGTTAATCACATAGCGATGTGAACTAGATTATTGACTCTAGTGCAAGTGGGAGACTGTTGGGAATATGCCCTAGAGGCAATAATAAATTAGTTATTATTATATTTCCTCGTTCATGATAATCGTTTATTATCCATGCTAGAATTGTATTGATAGGAAACTCAGATACATGTGTGGATACATAGACAACACCATGTCCCTAGTAAGCCTCTAGTTGACTAGCTCGTTGATCAATAGATGGTTACGGTTTCCTGACCATGGACATTGGATGTCATTGATGATGGGATCACATCATTAGGATAATGATGTGATGGACAAGACCCAATCCTAAGCCTAGCACAAGATCGTATAGTTCGTATGCTAAAGCTTTTCCAATGTCAAGTATCATTTCCTTAGACCATGAGATTGTGCAACTCCCGGATACCGTAGGAATGCTTTGGGTGTGCCAAACATCACAACGTAACTGGGTGGCTATAAAGGTGGAATGCGGGTATCTCCGAAAGTGTCTGTTGGGTTGGCACGAATCGAGACTCGGATTTGTCACTCCGTGTAAACAGAGAGGTATCTCTGGGCCCACTCGGTAGGACATCATCATAATGTGCACAATGTGACCAAGGAGTTGATCACGGGATGATGTGTTACGGAATGAGTAAAGAGACTTGCCGGTAACGAGATTGAACAAGGTATCGGGATACCGACGATCGAATCTCGGGCAAGTACTATACCGGTAGACAAAGGGAATTGAATACGGGATTGATTGAATCCTCGACATCGTGGTTCATCCGATGAGATCATCGTGGATCATGTGGGAGCCAACATGGGTATCCAGATCCCGCTGTTGGTTATTGACCGGAGAGTTGTCTCGGTCATGTCTACATGTCTCCTGAACCCGTAGGGTCTACACACTTAAGGTTCGGTAACACTAGAGTTGTAGAGATATTAGTATGCGGTTAACCGAAAGTTGTTCGGAGTCCCGGATGAGATCCCGGACGTCACGAGGAGTTCCGGAATGGTCCGGAGGTAAAGATTTATACATAGGAAGTCCAGTTTCGGCCACCGGGCGAGTTTCGGGAGTCACCGGTATTGTACCGGGACCACCGGAAGGGTCCCGGGGGTCCACCTGTCCCGGAGGGCCCCATGGGCTGAAGGGGCATGGGAACCAGCCCCTGGTGGGCTGGTGCGCCCCCCTTGGGCCTCCCATGCACCTAGGGTTGGAAACCCTAAGGGGTGGTGGCGCCTCCACTTGGCTTGGAGGCCAAGCCACCCCTAGGGCTGCCGCCCCCTTCCCTAGATGGGATCTACAAGGGGCCGGTGCCCCCCTAGGCCCCTATATATAGTGGAGGGGAGGGAGGGCAGCCACACCTGAAGCCCTGGCGCCTCCCTCCCTCCTGTGACACCTCTTCCTCCCCGCTTGTGTTTGGCGAAGCCCTGCCGGGATCCCGCTACTTCCACCACCACGCCGTCATGTTGCTGGATCTCCATCAACTTCCCCCCCTTGCTGGATCAAGAAGGAGGAGACGTCTCCGCTCCGTACATGTGTTGAACGCGGAGGTGCCATCAGTTCGACGCTAGGATCATCGGTGATTTGGATCACGACGAGTACGACTCCATCAACCCCGTTCTCTTGAACGCTTCCGCTTAGCTATCTACAAGGGTATGTAGATGCACTCCTCTCTATCGTTGCTAGTCTCTCCATAGATTGATCTTGGTGACACGTAGGAAAATTTTGAATTTCTGCTACGATCCCCAACATCCCTGAGGGAGTCCTGGATTAGGGGGTGTCCGGATGGCCGGACTATACCTTCAGCCGGACTCCTGGACTATGAAGATCCAAGATTGAAGACTTCGTCCCGTGTCCGGAAGGGACTTTCCTTGGCGTAGAAGGCAAGCTTGGCGATACGGATATGTAGATCTCCTACAATTGTAACCGACTCTATGTAACCCTAACCCTCTCCGGTGTCTATATAAACCGGAGGGTTTTAGTCCGTAGGACAACATACAGAACAACAATCATACCATAGGCTAGCATCTAGGGTTTAGCCTTTCCGATCTTATGGTAGATCTACTCTTGTACTACCCATATCATCAATATTAATCAAGCAGGATGTAGGGTTTTACCTCCATCAAGAGGGCCCGAACCTGGGTAAAACTTCGTGTCCCTTGCCTCATGTTACCATCCGGCCTAGACGCACAGTCCGGGACCCCCTACCCGAGATCCGCCGGTTTTGACACCGACATTGGTGCTTTCATTGAGAGTTCCTATGTGTCGTCGCCATCAGGAAGGATGCCTTGCCCCGTCTTTAAAGATGGCACCGTTGCTAAGGGAGCTTTGGCTGTCGGCCAAACCCTCCGGCTAGGTGGTTTTCTTATGACCGCCTGTTCGGCTTCTGCACCGACGATGACCTCTCGAGCCATCGAAAACAATCTTCATGTCAGCTCGGAACTCGCCGAGCAGTTAGATCCAATGGAGCTCTCCTCCATAAACGAGCTCTTGGATCGCATCGCCGCCCTGGGAGTCGCTACGGATTACGACTAGATTGGGCCTAAACCTGATCTGAGAGAGATTAACTCTCCCCAAGTCACCCATCACGTTGCCGTGGTAGAGGGACAGTGCGGCGACCCTTCATCTATCTTAAGGAGTAGCTACGTCCGGATTCCCGATCCCTCCAAGCCGGATATCTGCGGAGGGGAGGATAGCACTCAAGACCTGAACTTAGAGTCAGGCGACGGGCTGGATTCATTGGACAACATCCAGGAATCCAAATTTTTGAGTTCGGAAATCCCTCGGCCTTTGAGCCTCAGATTGGGTGAGGCTTCGGATTTAATTCCACCCACCCACCCGAACATAAGCGATCTATCCCAAATCAGGCAAGAGCCCGAAGAAACAGTACATCATTACTGGGCCAGATTCCTCCTGGTTAGGAACAGGATAAGGGACTGCCGCGAGGAAGACGCAATCTCAATCTTCTACAATAATTGCACGGACAAGGGAATCCTCAACGCCATAAGTCACCGTGATATCACACGCTTCGCTGACTTGGCGTCCATTGTACGAAAGTACTGTGCGATGGAAAGCGCCTGGAAAACCGAAATAAAATTTTGGGACGATCCGGCCCTGAATACAAACCCAGTCCGAAATAAAAGGGTGCATCATCGCCAGATACCCGGGTCAAACACCAAAAAGCAAAAACCCTCTACAGGGCATGGAACCGTACTGGAAGGATGGCTTAATGGACCCTGTAAAATTCACAGTACAGAGGACGCCACACCAACTCACAGCCTTAGAGCATGTTGGATACTCCGGCAGGTGGCCAAAATTGGCGAAGATCTCCTAATTCCGGAGGCCACAGAAAGCCACCCCAGAGACACCAATACAGTATTAACAGTCTTCAAGACTTTTGCATCAAATAATATGCGAAAAAGGACACTCCGCAGCCTTGCCGAAGTCTACCAAGTAGCAACAATAAACCCATGGAGTGACACGGCTATTACCTTTAACGCCAGTGATGAACCTAAATTCCAAACAGCCCGAGAACCAGCCGCATTGGTCCTCAGTCCAATAGTGGATGGCTTTCGTCTTACCAAGGTACTCATGGACGGCGGCAGCGGATTAAACCTCATTTATGAGGAAACCCTTCAAAAAATGGAAATAGACTGGAACCGCATTGAGCGAAGTAGCACAACCTTTAGAGGAATAATCCCCAGTCGGGAAGCGCGCTGTACATGAAAAATCACACTAGATGTGGTGTTCGGCACGACGGATAATTTCAGGTCCGAAGAGGTCACGTTCCATGTGGCTCCGTTCAGAAGCGGTTATCATGCTCTGCTAGGGCGGGAAGCGTTTACAATCTTCCAAGCAATACCCCATTACGGGTACATGAAGCTCAAGATGCCCGGGCCTAACAGGATCATCACTCTCGCTAGTGATCCGGACATAGCACTCCACGCCAAAAACAAGACAGCCGCACTGGCCCTCGAGGCACTATCCGAAGCCCTAGCGGCTGAGGAACTGACTGCCTGCGCTCCATGGTGAATAGGGACGATGTGGTACTCGACAAAAGATCCAAGTCCACCTCCTTTAAACCGGCGGACGAAATAGTCAAATTCCAGGTCCATCCAACGGACCCCAATAAAACAGCTTCCATCGGGGCATAGTTAAACCCTGATGTAGACGCCGCACTGCGAGAGTTCCTACAAGAGAACTGGGACATTTTCGCCTGGCACCCTTCAGACATGCCAGGAATCCCACGCAGGCTGGCCGAGCACAGCTTAAATATCCTAAAAGGATTCAAACCTGTCAAACAAGCTCTTCGGCGTTTTTCCGAGCCCAAGAGACAGGCCATGGGAGAGGAGCTAGCAAAGCTATTGGAGGCCGGATTCATCAGAGATATAAAACATCCGGACTGGCTAGCAAACCTGGTGATGGTACCAAAGAAGGACAAATCCTGGCGCCTGTGCGTTGATTTTAATGACCTTAACAAGGCTTGCCCAAAGGATCCCTTCCCCCTCCCCCGCATCGATCAAATTATCGATGCTACCGCAGGACACGATTCGTTGTGTTTCCTCGATGCATATTCCGGCTACCATCAAATCAAGATGGCAGAATCAGACCAAGCCGCAACGGCATTTATCACACCATACGGCCCATTCTGCTTCAACACAATGCCCTTCGGGCTCAAAAACGCCGCCGCAACATATCAGCGCATGATTCAGACATGTCTAGCAAACCAGATCGGCAAAACAGTGGAGGCATATGTAGATGATGTGGTCGTCAAAACAAGACATGTCGAATCTCTAGTAGACGACTTAAGACTCGCATTTGATAACCTCCGAACATACGACATCAAGCTCAACCCGGAAAAATGTGTTTTCGGCGTTCCAGCCGGAAAGCTCTTGGGCTTCATTGTATCCGGTAGAGGAATTGAAGCAAATCCAGCCAAGATCCGAGCTCTGTCACAATTGGATATCCCAAAGGACCTCAAACAAATACAAAAGTTAACCGGATGCGTGGCGGCTCTAAGCCGCTTTATCTCCCGCTTGGGAGAAAAGGCCCTACCCCTTTACCGCCTCCTTCGGCGCACCGAACACTTCGAATGGATGGATGCAGCCACGGCCGGACTCGACGAAATAAAAGCCATATTGGCAACAAACCCAGTCCTAGCCGCGCCAAACATTGGCGAACCAATGCTATTGTACATTGCAGCAACACATCAGGTTGTAAGCGCAGTGCTCGTCATTGAACGAGAAACGGACGGACACAAATTCCCCCTTCAAAAGCTGGTCTATTATGTGTCCACTGTCCTCACTCCGTGCAAATCACGGTACCCGCATTATCAAAAGATTGCATACGCGGTATTCATGGCATCCCGGAAGCTACGACACTACTTTCAAGAGTGTTCAATAACAGTAGCCTCGGAAGTACCACTTAACGATATTATAAACAACCGTGACGCAATAGGCCGGATTGCAAAATGGGCCATTGAGCTCCTCCCATTCGACATAACTTATAAGCCACGGCGAGCCATCAAGTCGCAAGTTTTGGCCGACTTCGTCGCAGAATGGACGGAGGCTGAACTCCCTAAAGAGTACGACACATATTCAAATTGGATCATGCATTTCGATGGCTCCAAGATGTTGGCCGGACTAGGGGCTGGCGTCATTTTGACGTCCCCCACAGGAGACACAGTTCAATACGTACTCCAGATTATGTACACAGACTCCAACAATGCAGCCGAATATGAGGCCTTTTTACATGGTCTCCGGATGGCAGTATCCATGGGCATTCAACGCCTAGAGGTGCGCGGGGACTCGAACCTCGCAATATCCCAAATAAATGGAGACTTCAATGCCAAGGATCCAAAAATGGCAGCTTACCGCAACGCCGTCCTAAAAATGTCAGCTCGGTTAGAAGGGCTTGAATTTCACCATATAGCCCGGGAAAATAATCAGGCGGTAGATGTCCTGGCACGCATCGGCGCAAAACGTGATGTAGTCCCCCCAACATCTTCTTGGAAAGGCTGTTCAAGCCATCCGTAGTATGGGAAGGGGAGCCGAACAATAACAGCTCGGACCCAACCGCACTGCCCGACACCGAACATTCTGACACAATCGGAGGCTCTGCCAATGAAATAACACCTTCAGCCCACGTAATAATGGCCGTCATCACCCCGTGGACAGAACCATTCCTCGCCTACCTTACTAGGCAGGAACTCCTCGAGGACCAAAATGAGGCACGCTGCATAGTGCGGCGATCCAAAGCCTACAAAGTCCACGAGGGAGAGCTTTATAAGAAAAGCACTACTGGAGTCCTTCAAAGGTGCATCTACGAAGAGGAAGGGCGAAACCTCCTGGCTGAAATTCATGCCGGACTCGGCGGTCATCACGCTGCAGCTCGGTCCCTTGTAAGAAAGGCCTTTCATACAGGCTTTTATTGGCCGACGGCCCGGGCAGACGCCCAGGACTTAGTCCAACGATGCGTCGGTTGCCAGCTCTTTGCAAACCAAAGCCATATGCCACCCACCGCCCTCCAAACTATCCCCATCACTTGGCCCTTTGCGGTCTGGGGGCTTGACATGGTTGGACCCCTTAAAGGTGGAACCCACAAGCAAAAATACTTACTGGTCATGGTGGATAAGTTCACCAAATGGATAGAAGCCAAGCCTGTTAAGACGGCCGAATCCGGACCGGTGATAGACTTTATATCCGAGGTTGTACACCGTTACGGCGTCCCCCACAACATCATCACTGATAACGGCACAAACTTTACGGCAGATGAGGTAAAACTCTGGTGCAAAAACATGGGCATCAAGCTCGATTATGCTTCCGTCTATCACCCACAAACTAACGGCCAGGTCGAACGTGCAAATGGTCTTATCATGAGCGGCATCAAACCCAGATTAGTGCGGTCCCTCAAGGAATCTAACACGCACTGGGTAGAGGAGCTCGACTCCGTACTCTGGGGGCTGCGGACCACGCCGAATCGCACCACCGGATACACACCATTCTTTATGGTGTACGGCGCAGAAGCAGTTTTGCCTTGCGACATAATTCATGACTCACCTCGAGTGCGCATGTACGAAGAAAGAGAAGCCGAGCTTGATCAGCAGGACAGTTTGGATGCATTGGAGGAGGAGCGTGACGTGGCAAAAGCCCGTTCCGCATTCTATCAACAGCAGGCTCAAAGATACCAAAGCAGAGAAGTACGGGCCAAAAATTACAACGTTGGCGAATTAGTTCTACCCCTGCCGGACAAGAAAAAGGACAAACTCAAGCCCAAGTGGGAAGGTCCCTTCATAATTGACCAAGTCCTGACTGGTGGAGCGTACCGCCTGCGAGATGCATCGGATAACCGACTCGAGCCGAACCCATGGAACACAGCCCGTCTCCGAAGATTCTATTCCTAGCTCCGGACTCTGTGTTCGTCTTCTTCCTCTGTCCATTTTTTATATACTGTATGTCTTACATTTTTCTCCTTCTCCCCTTCCTTTCTCTTATAGCCTTTAAAGGCTCATCAAATGACGTGCTATTCGCACTCATTAAACCTGGGGGCTTCTTTTAACGGAAGCTTATTTATACGAGCTTCATGTCCAGCACATGTGTTACACTTCCGCATGTACCTTTTATTTCACTATTATATGCATCGATATGACTTAAGTTTTGGCCAAGCTGGGTTGCCTGGCTCCTATGCTTACCCCTATGTTCCCGATTATTCGGCTAGGCAGTAAAGGGAGCACCTCTGTGATTGTTACTGCCGGATCAGCCGGATGTGTACCTCAGACTGGGTGAAGCCGAAAGCTAGCGTTCTTAAGGGAATATTCAGTCGGTGACCTAAAAGATGATATTTTCACTTATTTATTTATGCGCCCCCAGATGCTTTTTCCCGCGTCTTTTTCGTAGAATGGGCATGCACTTTAGGGCATGCCTCCCAGGGAAAGGAACCCCTAACAGAACTATTCTCCCTGGAAGATGTTTCTTACTAACCATGTAATATAACATAACTAGTCGGGCACTTGTCTGTTCACGCACTAATGACCCCTACGCCTGGTCTCCATGCATTCCCCGGTTCTTATATAACCGCATGGGAATTCGGACACACTCCGGACCGTCAGGTCCCAAGGCTGAAGCGAAAAGGTCGGCCATGACAAACAATCTACAATCCGGCTAGAAGGCATTATAAATGTCAATTAAATTACATAGTCATTCTGACTGATTGTATTCCTCTTCAATACCATCTAACAGGCTGTCTAATTTACAGTCCTGCTGGGAATACTTTGCGGCCAATTCTACTTGGCCGTATACTAAGCTTACAGGGATCTCCTTCCCATCGGGCCCCACAGGACCGACCTCGGCCATGTGGTTGGGGTCAGCCTTTGTGTACCGCGTCTTCACCATTGCCCAGGCCTCCCTAGCGCCTTGACGGCAGGCCGATATCTTCCACAATCGGAAGCGCCACCGTGCTCCCTTTAGCTTCTCCGCAAGCTCTCCAAGACCTTCAGGCATGGAGATGGATGGCCACAAGGCCTGGGCGACGCCTTGCATCGCCTGTCGAACTCGCTCGAGCAGTTGTGAGAGCTCAGGAAGAAGGTCACCCGTAGAACCGGGCATCTCCTCTGCAGGACGACCTGTTAGCACACCTACAGACATTACTCTGTTAGTCGACTTACCCGCCGAACTTTTTTTCAAAGGTTCGTTTAGGCACTTACTAAATATGCCGCACCGAAGCCGCTGATTCTCCTTAACGGAGTCTGACAGCTGGGCACGAACATCTTTCAGGTCGACGCCCAGCCTGGTGTTGGCATCTTGGAGATCATTCTTCTCCCCCTCACCTTTGTCAGCACCTTCTCACCAGTCTTCAGCTGGCGTAGGAGGTGTTGCCTTTCTGGATTCAATCTGGTGCCATCTGCAATTTCATTTGTCAGATTCGCATCCATGCCGTGCTTCGCAAAATACTTATCTTTCGAAGTGTATATTACCAAAGGGGGTCTCCTTGGGCTCCCCTGCCGCGGCTAGTGCGGCCTCAAGTTGGGCTTTGCACTCTTCCAGCTCCTGGGACAGTAGGGAATTATTTTCTATAAGAACCTGCATAACAAATGATCCTTAAATCAGTTATTCTAACTGTTTCAAGTCTCGGGGGCTACTGGTATATATATATAATTACCAAAAATTTCTTACCCGTATGTCTTTTACATATTGCTCTGTGGCTCTGGCTAGACCATTTTGAGCGGCACGGAGGTATGCATCTCCCGAATTGAAGGCATCTAATGCCTCTTGGGAGAAACAAGCGTCGCGAAGAATTGTCCGGCGACGCCTGTGGTTCATGGCACTCTCCACCTCAGAATGGGTGGCAGACAACCTGTCCACATCCTCCGTCGGAGGAGCGTCCGGTGTGCGCCTTGTGTTCGCCTCCGCCTCCGGACCAGGCTTTGGAGCCAGGCTGGTGGAGGCGCGATTGGCAGCCTCTCCGGATATAGTCCAGCGAGGTCTCTTTGTCCTGAAGAGAGCACGAGTGTTAATATGCCTTGCAGGTATAACACCTGGGATAAGGGGGCGCGCCATACCTTCACGCTGATGCCTCGGTCCGGACTGCACCTCTTTTCTACCCACAGGGCCCTGCGGCCCCTCGTTGGCTTGTCGCCGCAGGTCCGGCCTCCCGTCTCAAAAACCTCCCCTGCAAAGCTCGGTTGTAATCAGGAAACTGAAAACACGAGAGGGCGGACCCCTATTCGGGGTACTGGGACTTTGATCTCAGTTACCTGGGAGGCCGGGATTAGCCCTGGGTAATTGGCCGTAATGGCCACCAAGGCGTTGTCCTTGCTCAATTGATGGAACACTCCATCAATCAGCTCCACAGATAAGTCTGGATCCTCTTGAGAGGCCGGGTCGAGGGACCGTCCTGGGTCCTCGGGTTGTGGAGAAGGGCTGTTTATTTCTTTAATAGCCTGGTGCAGTTCCTGCGTTGAAGTCGTTAGACTGAATATTTAACAATGGGAATATAAAATGGATGGGCAAGTAAATGTGACCACTTACCCAGCTTGGGGGATTGTATATAGAAAATCCAGCCTGTGGGTCAACGCGGAGAAATTCCTCCTCTTCTCCCTTGTACAAAGCGGACAAGGTCTTTGTTAGAGCCGCAGCTGAATCCGGCCCTTACGGCCGTAGCGGGTGGCGTCGTCCTCCCCATTGAAGTCCCACATGGGGTGGCCTCTATACTGTAGCGGCTGCACCCCTCGCATGATGCATGCGGCCATGACCCCGATCATGGTCAGTCCGGAATGAGCTAACAATCTTATCCAGCCCATCAGGTAACGAACATCCTTATCGCTTTCCCCCTGAGGGCTCCGTGGACGCCAACTTAGGTGCTTCTTTAGTGGAGCATTGTCGAACTCAGGGAGGCCGATCCGGACAGGATCCGGCAGCGGGACGTCCTCTATGTAAAACCATTCCGAAGGCCAGTCCTCGGACGCCTTCTTCGGGGTTCCGGATAGATATCCAGTCCCGGCGATGCGCCACACTTCGGCTCCTCCCACTTGATATATTGACCCCTTCTGAGAATGGGGCACAAGGCAGAATAGCTCTTTCCACAGCCCAAAATGAGCCTCAACACCCAAGAACATCTCACAGAGGGCTACGAAGCCCGCGATATGCAATACGGAGGCAGGCGTAAGATTGTGTAGCTGGAGGCCATAGAACTCCAGGAGCCCCCAGAGAAACGGATGGATTGGAAATCCGAGCCCTCTTATTAAATAAGGGACAAGGCATACCCGCTCTCCTTTGGAGGGATTAGGGGCACTCTCCGCTTGCTCTCCGCCATTATAGATGGCAAGACCGGCTCGAACCGGGACCATATAGGCCGGGGGGAGAAATCCCTTGGTATGGAGTGTCACTAGCTCGCTATGCGGGGTAGAGCATCTCTCCCAATATCTAGGCTGAGGGCTGGAAGGGCGAAAGGAGGAGTTGCGCCGGCTGGCCATGGTGGAATGGACCTTTGTCAGATGCGCTCTGATGAACACTCGCGAAGGGGAGAAGGTGTGGTTTGGATCTAAATCCTCGTCCCCTTAAATGGGCGGCTCATTTAAGCGGCTAGGGGTGTGGATGTAAAAATACTCAGACTTTTCATATTCGTTTGACACATGGGAGACGGCCATTATTGGGCGTAGAAGCCAAGGAGCGCAACATTCACAAGAAACCGGACTTTATTCAATAGGTACACGGAATTTGGAGGAGAACCCGCCTTGCAATGCCAAAGACAATCTGCGTGCCGGACTCATCGTCATTGAAGCCTGGTTCGGGGGCTACTGAGGGAGTCCTGGATTAGGGGGTGTCCGGATGGCCGGACTATACCTTCAGCCGGACTCCTAGACTATGAAGATACAAGATTGAAGACTTCGTCCCGTGTCCGGAAGGGACTTTCCTTGGCGTAGAAGGCAAGCTTGGCGATACGGATATGCAGATCTCCTACCATTGTAACCGACTCTATGTAACCCTAACCCTCTCCGATGTCTATATAAACCGGAGGGTTTTAGTCCGTAGGACAACATACAGAACAACAATCATACCATAGGCTAGCTTCTAGGGTTTAGCCTCTCCGATCTCGTGGTAGATCTACTCTTGTACTACCCGTATCATCAATATTAATCAAGCAGGACGTAGGGTTTTACCTCCATCAAGAGGGCCCGAACTTGGGTAAAACTTCGTGTCCCTTGCCTCATGTTACCATCCGGCCTAGACGCACAGTCCGGGACCCCCTACCCGAGATCCGCCGGTTTTGACACCGACAATCCCCAACACTCAACTCTCTCTCACAGATTTGGATATGGTGGAAAGATGATTTGAGTGGAAAGCAACTTGGGGAAGGCCAGAGATCAAGATTCTTGTGGTTGGATTGGAATATCTTGGTCTCAACACATGAGTAGGTTGTTCTTTCTCAGAAAATGAGTAGTGGAAGTGTAGACATGTTCTGATGGCTCTCTCCACGAATGGAGGAAGGGTGGAGGGGTATATATAGCCTCCACACAAAATCTAACCGTTACACACAATTTACCAAACTTGGTGGGAACGAATAGTGAAACTCGGTCAGACCGATTCAGTTCAAAATGTGAACATTAGGCTTTTCGGTGGGACCAACATGATCAACTCGATGGGACCGATATGTTACGGTTAGGGCATAACTTAATCTCGGTGAGACAGATTTCAGTAATAGGCAAACAGAGAGTTGGCCAGGCAAACTCGGTGGGACCGATCGCTCATTTCGGTGAGACCGAAACGTTATGAAAAGGAAACAAAGAGTTTGCATGGCGAACTCGGTGGGACTGACCGCTCATCGCGGTTAGACCGAAACATTACGAAGGGAAACAGAGAGTTTGCAATCCCATCTCGGTGAGACCGAGATCCCTATTGGTGAGACCGAAATGATTAGGGTTTCTGGCTATGGCTATGTCAAATGAACTCGGTGGCGCCGGATAGATCAAATCGGCGGGGCCGAGTTTGTCTTTTGGTTTAGGACATATGTGTAAATGAGAAAGTGGTTGAGGGCTTTTGGAGCATATCACTAAGCATTTTGAGCAAGCAAGCCATTAAGCAACACCTCATCCTTTTTTAATAGTATTGGCTTTTCCTATGGACTCAATGTGAACTTGGATCACTAAAATGAAAATGTAGAGTCTTGAGCTTGTGCAATATGTGTCCTTAGCATTTTGAGGGGTCCACATCTCTAGTCCATGCCATGCCAATCATTGAACTTTCTGAAATGATTATCTTGAAAGAATATTAGTTCAATGAGCTATATGTTGTTAATAATTACCCAAACCACCTAGGGATTAGTTGCAATTTCACCGGGTCTGGCCCATTCCTCAAAAGATGCTTTTACATGATTCCTATCCAGAAGAATTTGTACCTCCATGTTTTTGTGATCAGGGGAATGTGTCACCCCAAGGGCAGATTCTGGAGGTCCAAACCAGTCTACCATCGGGTTTTGCAGGAAAATTTGTTAAGAATTCATGCAAATATCAATTTAAAAATGAAGTTGACACGTTTTGTTTCAATCACCCAAGGACAAAAAAGGTATGTGATACGTCTCCAATGTATCTATACTTTTTTATTGTTCCATGTTGTGATATTATCAATCTTGGATGTTTAATAATCATTTTATATTATTTTTTGGTACTAACCTATTGACATAGTGCCAAGTGCTAGTTGCTGTTTTTACATGTTTTTTACATCGCAGAAAATCAATATCAAACGGAGTCCAAATTCCATGAAACTTTACGGAGATTTTTTATGGACCAGAAGGAACATAATGGGCCCTGGCTGCGCCTGGGTGGGGGTGGGAGTGCTCCGAGGAGAGCACAACCCACCAGGGTGTGCCAGGAGGCCCAGGCACGCCCTGGTGGGTTGTGCCCACCTCGGGTGCCCCCCGGACCGCCTCTTTGCTCTATAAATACCCCAATATTCCAAAAACCCTAGGGGAGTCGACGGAATATTCATCTAGCCGCCGCAGAGTCCAGAACCACCAGATCCAATGTAGACACCATCTCGGATGGGGTTCACCACCTCCATTGGTGCCTCTCCGATGATGCGTGAGTAGTTCTTTGTAGACCTTCGAGTCCATAGTTAGTAGCTAGATTACTTCCCCCCCTCTCTCTCTCTTGATTCTCATACAATGGTCTCTTGGAGATCCATATGATGTAACTATTTTTGCGCTGTGTTTTTTGGGATCGATGAACTTTGAGTTTATGATCAGATCTATCTTTTTATATCCATGAAAGTATTTGAGTTTCTTTGATCTCTTTTATGCATGATTGCTTATAGCCTCGTATTTCTTCTTTGTTATTTGGGTTTTGTTTGGCCAACTTGATCTATTTATCTTGCAATGGGAAGATGTGCTTTGTAGCGGGTTCGATCTTACGGTGCTTGATCCCAGTGACAGAAAGGGAACCGACACGTATGTATCGTTGCTACTAAGGATGAAACGATGGGGTTTATCTCTATATAGATAGATATTGTCTACATAATGTCATCGTTCTTATTGCATTACTCCGTTTTCCATGAACTTAATACACTAGATGCATGCTGGATAGCGGTCGATGTGTGGAGTAATAGTAGTAGATGCAGGCAGGAGTCGGTCTACTAATCTTGGACGTGATGCCTATGTAATGATCATTGCCTGGATATCGTCATGAGTATTTGAAGTTCTATCAATTGCCCAACAGTAATTTGTTCACCCACCGTTTGCTATTTTTTCTCGAGAGAAGCCACTAGTGAAACCTACGACCCCCGGGTCTCTTTCTCATATTATTTGCCTTTGTGATCTACTTTTTCCTTGCATTTATTTTAAGATATATTAAACCAAAAACCCCAAAATACCTTGCTGCACTTTATCCTTATTTATTTTATTTGGTGTTCGATCTATCAATCTACTACAAATTTATCTCACGTCCGTTTGCCTATCTTGATGCGCCGTACCCCGGAAGGGATTAACAACCCCTTTAACATATTAGGTTGCGAGAAGTTGTTATTTGTGTGCAGGTGCTGTTTATGGTGTGTTGCTTGGTTCTCCTACTAGTTCGATAACCTTGGTTTCACATTTGAGGGAAATACCTACCGCCGCTGTGTTGCATCATTCCCTCCTCTTTGGGGAAATACCGACGTAGCATCAAGCGACATCAAAAGGAATTTCTGGCGCCGTTGCCGGGGAGACATCATCAACATCTACCAGGTTCCTAATCACAAATCTCATCTCCTTGCCATTTACATTATTTGCCATTTGCCTCTCATTTTCATCTCCCCCACTTCATAAAAATTTGCCGTTTTATTTGCCTTCTTTTTCGTTCGCCTTTTTCTCATCAGATCTCATGTTTGCTTGTGTTGCCATGTGCCTTCTATTTGCTTGCATCTTTGCTTGCTAAAAATCTATTGATATGGATCCTCATCCACTTGCTGATCTTTTTAAGAGATCCAATTATGTAGCGATCCGACCTCAAACGGTCAAATCTCTGTGCATATATAAGTGTCATCCCTGGATCGGTAATGCTGGCACACACAATACTTGAAGGATTTATAACAGAGTGCAATCACACACTTATTACATCGAATATCTCAAAAGAGAACTGATTACAATAATATGGCTTAAGGCCATCTAAATTAGATAACCGCGGAAGCATCGAAGGTAAATGAGTCCATCAACTCCAATGGCATAGCTGAGTGCACGACAACAACCTAGCGCACCTTACTCTTTGTTTGAAAAGTCTGCAACATAATATGTTGCATCCCGAAACGGGTCAGCACATGGAATATGCTGGCAAAATAACACTATAGAGCAAGAACATGTAACACCTACAACTATATGCATAGTTGGCTGGTGGAGGCTCTACGGTTATCATGTTTTTGCAAAAAGCTAGTTTTTCCCTACTACAAAGGAATATAATTTATTTAACTACAAAGTTGGTTGATAAACATTGAGAATGGAAGCCCCATCTCAATCCCAATTAAACAGTAATTAACAACCCAACAAGATTAATTTAGAGTGTTGAGATCGCTGCAAGGCGATTAAGTTGGGTAACGCCAGGGTTTTCCCAGTCACGACGTTGTAAAACGACGGCCAGTGAATTGTAATACGACTCACTATAGGGCGAATTCGAGCTCGGTACCCGGGGATCTCCTCCGTTAAACTTCTCACACTGCAGGATGTTTGAGAAACGGATGACCGAGACACAGTCTTTCCGAAGAGGTCCCCTTAACCGATAGATATGCCGGTACACCTACAATCCCCTGCATCTACTAGCCCATCATGGAAAGGATTCTCACAACTTACTCAACTATGCCAGAGCCCATAATGACTTGTGGCTGCACACGGAAGTTTCTAGCATGGATGATCTTATGATCCCTTTGAGCCTAGGTGGCGAACCATAGGATGATCACGCGGATTCCCCGGGATCTCCTTGGACAACACCGGATTCCCCAGGTGCCCACAGACAATCCACCCAAATGTGTGTTAAAGTAGCCACCTTAGATAAACCCTTAGTTCATAATAATACTCACAACTGTCATGAATCTCTCAAACCAAACCACGTCTACGAGCATAGCGTAGCAGTATAAGCATAACGTAGTAACACCCAGGGTTTAAATAAAGGACAATAGGTTCTACCTCATCAACTACTTCCCAATACCCACATGTTATCAAATCTTAGCCATGCAGTGTTTGAGGGTTGAAACTAATGCATAAAATTGGGTAATGAAGAAGTATGATCAAAGTGTTACTTGCCTTGCTGACGATCTGCAAACCCTAGTGAAAGAGGGGTTCGAGACAAAGATTTTGGCGTTGGTTTCACTGGATTTGGACGAACGGTTAAAAAATTGCGAGGGTTTGAAGATCAGGGGCTAATCTGCGATAAAAATAATCGCGGATAGGTCCCTAGCTGAAAAATAAAATAAAAAGAAAAAGACTAACAAATGAGCGTTCGTTATCAGAGACAAACGAACGAACGCATTCGTGAACAGAGGCGTTCGGGCGAACGTTCGCTAATTAGCAAAACTGAAAAAAACCGATCTAACCGATCCAAACAAAACCAGAAAAAAATGGGCGACGATAGCGGTTTTTACCGGTTCGTCAAAAAAGACCGGCGGCAGCGAGGTGAGTTCCGGCGGGGCTGCGGCTCGGGCGGCAGGGTCGGCGAGGTGGGGCGACGGCGGCTGCGGCTGCTGCTGCTGCTGCGGAGGCGGCGGGCGGCGGTGGTGAGGAGAGAGGGGGCCGGGGCTCCGGCTTTTAAAGCGGGGGGGGGCATGAGGAGGGGGGTCGGCGCGTGCGGAGTCCGGCTCGAACTCCTGGTGGAGTCCGGCAACGGCACGGGGGGCGCGGCGGGGGGGGGCGGGGGCGCGGGCAGGCCGGCCTGCTCGGCTCGGCCTTCGGCCCAGTCGGGCGGGAATTTTTTCTAAAATAAATTCTGCCGAAAAACAAAGGTCCTAAAAAAATATAATTTTTTTCTAAAAAATTTCAAAAACAATTTTCACCGTCTAAATAAAATATTTAGAACAAAGTGAAAATTTCTCTGGCCTAATAATGCAATTTTTAAAAATGCATATTTTTTCTAATTCAAATAAAATAGCAATAAAATTCCAAATAAATTATTTATTTGATTTTAACATTTTCCTCGAAATTTTTCTCTCTTATTTTGGAGAAGTCATTTTATCTCCTCTTATTTATTTTAATATTGGAAATATTTTCGAAGAGAAAAATTATTAAAATCAAAAAGTATCCTCTTTCCAAATTTGAGAAAAGTCAAATGTGAAAATAAATGAAATCCCAAACTCTCTCCATGGGTCCTTGAGTTGCTTAGGATTTCTAGGATCACAAACAAAATGCAAATAAAATACGATATGCATATGATGACCTATGTATAACCTCCTAATTCAAAATTTGGGATGTTACAAATTATGATGAACCAATTGCTAGTGAGTTTAGTGCACTAGATTATATTTATGAAGTTTTGCTTGAGATTCGTGAATCTAAAAATTGTGATGAAGAAATTTATGAAGTGATTCATGATAGCTCCTTGAATGAAAAGCATGATTGCAATGATTTTACTACAAATTCTATTACTGTCAATTGTGCTAATAATATGCAAAACCCTAAGCTTGGGGCTGCTAATTTTGCCATGAACACTATTTGTTGCAATGATCATGATTGGGGTGATTCTTCTTATGAGCTTGAAAACTTATTTAAGCCTCATGATGACTATGTAATTTGCAATAATTATAAAAGTGGGTTTGGAGAGGTCATGACTTTAGTTGATGTTAACCCCACTATCTTGGAAGATCATAAAACTTTTATGCATGTGGATCGTGAAAAGAAAATTGTATATGATAGCTATATTATTGAATTTTATTATGATCCAACATATAATTATTATGAGAGAGGAAAATATGGTTGTAGAAATTTTCATGTTATTAAATTTCCTCTCGTTATGTTGAGATTGTCAATGTTTTATTCATCTCCTTTGTGTATGCTAGATATTTCTTGTCTTGAGAATTTGTTTTCCTATAAAATTCCTATGCATAGGAAGTATGTTAGACTTAAATGTGTTTGTCATATGTTTCATGATGCTCTATTTGTATTTCAATTATTATCTTTCGTGTGAGCATCGTTGAAATTTCATGCCTAGCTAGGGGCGTGAAACGATAGCGCTTGTTGCGAGGCAACCCAATGAATATAATTTCTTTTTGCTTTTTTGCTTCCTGTTTTTGAGTGTTAGCACAATTATGCTACTGCTATGATTGTGTTTTTTATGTTTTAATTAGTGTTTGTGCCAAGTAAAGCCTTTATGAGCTTCTTGGGTGATATTAGTTTGATCTTGCTGAAAAAGCAGAAACTTTGGCGCTGACGTAAATAATTTTCATTTTTAACAAGATAGCAATAAAATACTCATTCCGCTTGAAGTAGATCAATATACAAATTGCTCAGGTGTTCCTAATTTTTCAGAATTTTTCGAGTTACAAAACTATTCAAAATAGTCAGATTGCTACTGACTGTTCTGTTTTGACAGATTCTGTTTTCTTTGTGTTGTGTCCTTATTTTGATGGCTCTATGGTTTTATTTGATGAGTTTTTGCCATAGAAAAGTTGGAATACAGTAGATATAATGCAATAACAAAATATGAATTGGTTTGATACAACACTTATAGTAGTGATTTATTTTCTTATTGTCGGGGGTTGGGTGCGACATATGCCAAATGATGGCTTATCATGGTGGGAGCGAGTAGAACGTCGCCGGTGCCTGGAAGCGGGATGAGGCGTAGACATGAACGCCGGTGCACTTTACCCAGGTTCGGGGCTCTCCTAGGAGATAAGACCCCTAGTCTTGCTCCACGGGGTCTCCGCATGATCACTAAGGCACTAGTGAGTACAATGGTTCTCCTCGAGCTGTATGCGAGAGGTAGGAGAAGGCAGGCATGCTCTCTCCTTCCTCTAGGTATGAGTCTAGTTCTAACAAGTTGGGAACCCTTTGCATGGGTGCCCTGGGGGTTTATATAAGCCTACCCCCAGGGGTACAATTGTAATTTGACCGGGTGTAGGTCCCGGCTGTCAGTGTCTCTGGTCGCCAGCTTCTCCACCGGCTGCTGGGGCCCGCCGCCTGGTCTGGTACAGAGCCGACAGGCCGCTCCCGTGGCTCGCGGGTCTTGCCAGCTATTGATTACTGTAGCCGCGATGCTAATGACACATGCTTGGTCAAGGGAGCGTGGCTACGGTCCCGCTGCCTGGTGGGAGATCACTGTAGCCACTCCGAGTCTCATCTGGTTAATGGTGCACATGCCCCGAGGGAGGAACGGGCCGCCTGCTGGGAGTCGGCCTCCCTCAGGTCCGACTGCTCAGGCTTCCGCCAACTTCCGGGCTCTCGCTGCCCAGTAGGGCCCGCCGCCTGCAGGTCGTACCGACAGGTCGTCGTGGGAACAGGGCTCTGCCCTGCCAGCAAGGACGTCAGGTATGGAGTGGCAACAGTGCCACGTACAGGCAGAGATCTCTGCCTATATGGTGCACTGTAACCACACCCGACCCTGGATATGGGGGTGATGGGCTACACTATAGCCTTACCCTGTCTAGTCTTCTTAATTGGAGCACAGACTCTGAGGGCGCCGTGGGCCGCCTGCTAGGAGCCGGTCTCTCTGGAGGCTGCCTGCAAGAAGTCGGCCCGTCTTGGAGCCGCCCTCTAGAGCTTAGCCGCCTTCTGGCAGCCGCCCGCTTGGGACAGCCGGCCACCAGAAGGCGGCACTTCTTCTTGATGTCTTGAGGGGCGCAGCCAGCCCCGATGTCTTGAAAGGCTCAGGGACTCGGGTTAGGATACCCGTGGCCCATTACTCCGACACTTATACTAACGGATCTCATGAAGGTTTTGTTGAGTTTTGTGTGGTTGAAGTTTTTCATGTTTTGGGTTATCTTACGATGGATGAAGGAATAAGGGGTAGAAGAGCCTAAGCTTGGGGATGCCTCGGCATCCCAAGCTATTATCCAAAAATGATCAACCAACTAAGCTTGGCGATGCCCCCGAGTGGCATCCCCTCTTTCTTCTAATGACCGTCGGTATTTTACTCGAAGCTATATTTTTATTCATCACATACTATGTGTTTTGCTTGGAGCGTCTTGTATGATATGAGTCTTTGCTTGTTTTATTTTGTGTTTTAAGTCTTGATTCCTTGCTGGACACACCTATTTGGGAGAGCCAAAATTATGTCATAACTTGTTAGAATTGCTCTCTTTGCTTCACTTAAATCTTTTATGAGCTATGGACTTGCTCTAGTGCTTCACTTATATCTTTTTGAGCATGGTGTGCTTAGTATTTTTGAAGAAATGCTCTCTTGCTTCACTTAGAAATGCTCTCTTGCTTCACTTAGATTTATTTGAGAGTTAGTAAAATTTTCAAGAAATTCTCTCTTGCTTCACTTAAATTAATTTGAGAGAAAGAAAAAATATTATGATCATGATCTTCACTTATATTTGTTTGAGCTTGTCAAAAGCAACACATGAAAATTAGTCCCAAAGTGATAGATATCCAAGAAGGATATAATAAAAACTTTCATGAAGATCATTGGACAAAATAAACTTGATTCTTAGTATAGTTTTGAGATATGATGATGTGATATGTGAGTATGTTGATGAGTAATTATGCTTTAGTAAGAATATTGGTGTTAAGGTTTGTGATTCCCTATGCAAGCACGAAAGTCAATAGTCATGCAATGAAATTATATCCTACTTGTGGTGCATTATTCGGTTAATTATGCTTAATGCTTGCTTATGAGATTATTCGTTTCTTGGTTGGTCGCTTCCCAATATTTTGCTAGCCTTCATTTTGCACTAAGTATGACCTCTACTTGTGCATCCAAAATCCTTTAAACCAGTTTTGCCACATGAGTCCACTATATCTACCTATATGCGGTATTCTTTAACCGTTCTAAGCAAATTTGCATGTGCCATCTATAATTTTCAAAATAAACTTCTCTTTTGTGTGCTTTGTTTCGCTCGTGAGCGGTGAGGGGTGGATAATATTTTGCATGCTAGATGTGTTATTCTCACGATGAGTGTTTATTCACTTGTCATTACAAGAGTAAGGCAATGGTATTAGGGATGCCCAGTCCCAAATGAAAAATGAATTTACTTTATGTTGTTCAATAATAAATTCCTTGGAAAGTGTTGGTATGGAAGGCACCCGTGGATATGGTTAGCCATGGAAAGTGAAAGTATGGTGGAAAAAAGAATAAACTTTTATATTTTCTGTTTGGGAACCGCCTATGATATATCTAGCATGGAAAGTGTTGGGAACTCATATCGTTGGTGGGATGGATACACCTCCCAAAAATTTTATCTCTAATTTTCGCTTTGAGCTCTGCACCTCTACAAATCCCTACTTCCCTCTGCGAAGGGCCTTTCTTTTACTTTATGCAATTTTTATTTTTGAATTTGAGTCTCCATCTTCTCTTATAAAAGCACCAACTAGGAGGCAATAT
This sequence comes from Triticum urartu, assembly GCF_003073215.2. NCBI lineage: Eukaryota > Viridiplantae > Streptophyta > Magnoliopsida > Poales > Poaceae > Triticum > Triticum urartu. The sequence goes on along the minus strand of NC_053026.1, from coordinate 4,440,970 downwards.
GATCATACTTGAGTATTGGGTGTAGCTAATATGCGAGTGTGTTTCATGAATGGATCAATGGTTGAGCATGATGGGCTAGGGATATAGCTTATTTTAGTTGATATTTTGAAAGACATGGTTGCTTGTTGATATGCTTGAGTATTTAAATTATCATGTCAAAACTAGACTATTGCTTTGAACAATATAAAAGTCCAAATGTCCATGCTCTAAAGAAAAGAATATGATATGACATCTTAGGCAGCATTCCACATCAAATATTATGTTTTTATCACTTCCCTACTCGAGGACGAGTAGGAGTTAAGCTTGGGGATGCTGATACGTCTCCAACGTATCTATAATTTTTGATTGTTCCATGCTGTTATATTATCAATCTTGGATTTTTTATAATCATTTTATATCATTTTTTGGTACTAACCTATTGACATAGTGCCAAGTGCCAGTTGCTGTTTTTCCATGTTTTTTACATCGCAGAAGATCAATATCAAACCGAGTCCAAATGCCACGAAACTTTACGGAGATTTTTATGGACCTAAAGGAACATAATGGGCCCTGGCTGCGCCTGGGGGTGCTCCGAGGAGAGCACAACCCACCAGGGCACGCCAGGAGGCCCAGGCGCGCCCTGGTGGGTGATACGTCTCCAACGTTTCTATAATTTTTGATTGTTCCATGCTTAATTTTTGATTGTTCCATGCTATTATATTATCTGTTTTGGATGTTTAATGGGCTTTAATATGCACTTTTATATTATTTTTGGGAGTAACATATTAAGCAGAGGCCGAGTGCTAGTTGCTATTTTTTTGCCTATTTCATTGTTTCGTAGAAAAGGAATATCAAACGGAATCCAAACGGAATGAAACCTTCGCGAGGATCTTTTTTGGAACAAACGCAATCCAGGAGACTTGGAGTGGAGGTCAAGGAAGCAACGAGGCGGCCATGAGGTAGGGCGGCGCGCCCAGGGCGCACCCCCATCCTCATGGCCCCCTCGTAGCTCCACTGACCTACTTATTTCACCTATATGTACTCTTATACCCTGAAAACATCCAGGAGAGCCACGAAACACCTTTTCCACTGCCGCAACCTTCTGTACCATGAGATCCCATCTTGGGGCCTTTTCCGGCAATCTGCCGGAGGGGGATTTGATCACGGAGGGCTTCTACATCAACACCATAGCCTCTCCGATGATGTGTGAGTAGTTTACCACAGACCTTCGGGTCCATAGTTATTATCTAGATGGCTTCTTCTCTCTCTTTGGATCTCAATACAAAGTTCACCTCGATGTTCTTGGAGATCTATTCGATGTAATTCTTTTGCGGTGCGTTTGTCGAGATCCGATGAATTGTGGGTTTATGATCAAGATTATCTATGAAAAATATTTGATTCTTCTCTGAATTCTTATGTGCATGATTTGATATCTTTGCAAGTCTCTTCGAATTATAAGTTTGGTTTGGCCTACTAGATTGATCTTTCTTGCAATGGGATAAGTGCTTAGCTTTGGGTTCAATCTTGCGGTGTCCTTTCCCAGTGACAGCAGGGGCAGCAAGGCACGTATTGTATTGTTGCCATCGAGGATAAAAAGATGGGGCTTATATCATATTGCTTGAGTTTATCCCTCTACATCTTGTCATCTTGCTTAATGCGTTACTTTGTTCTTATGAACTTAATACGCTAGATGCATGCTAGATAGCGGTCGATGTGTGGAGTAATAGTAATAGATGCAGAATCATTTCGGTCTACTTGATACAGATGTGATGCCTATGTTCATGATCATGCCTAGATATTCTCATAATTATGCGCTTTTCTATCAATTGCTCGGTAGTAATTTGTTCACCCATTGAGGATCACTAGTGAAACCTATGGCCCCCGGGTCTACTTCATATCATATAAGTTCCCAATCTACAATTCTAGTTTACTATTTATTTTGCAATCTTTATTTTCCAATCTATACAACAAAAATACCAAATATATTTATCTTATTATCTCTATCAGATCTCACTTTTGCAAGTGGCCGTGAAGGGATTGACAACCCCTTTATCGCGTTGGTTGCATGGTTCTTATTTGTTTGTGCAGGTACTAGGCGATTTGCGTGTAGTCTCCTACTGGATTGATACCTTGGTTCTCAAAAACTGAGGGAAATACTTATGCTACTTTGCTGCATCACCCTTTCCTCTTCAAGGGAAAACCAACGCATGCTCAAGAGATAGCAAGAAGGATTTCTGGCGCCGTTGCCGGGGAGATCTATGCTCCAGTCAAGACTACCAAGTACCGATCACAAACTCTTATCCCTCGCATTACATTATTTGCCATTTGCCTCTCGTTTTTATCTCCCCCACTTCACCCTTGCCATTTTATTCGCCTCTTTTCCATTCACCCTCTTTTATTCGCCTTCTTTCGCTTGCCCGTTGTGTGCCTACTTGCCCTGATGGCCTTTCCTAAAAGCGTTGACCCTCACCTTAGAAGGTTGGAAGAAATTGAGAACAACGTTAGTAGCTTTATGTCTTTGCAAGTTGAGCATAATAATTTCTTCAGAAACGAGCTTGAAGAACAAAATAGTTTTATGGAGTACATGAACAAATAGCTTGATGATATGTGTAAAGAATTTTATAGTTTGAAATCTCAGTTTGCCCATCTTGAAAATTTAGTAGGTCAAATTTCGGATAAGCAGGCCACCTTAGTTAATAAGATGGCCGCCAAACCGGAAGAGCTAGAGGGTAATAATGATGAAGATCTAAAAGTGATTGATGTATCCCCTATTAAATCTTTTTTTTCCAATTTGAATCTTGGTAAAGATGGGACTAGAGATGAGTCAACTTTAGTTAAAAGGCGTCCCAATGGTTCGAAGTTTTTAGATCTTGATGCTAAAATTGCTAAAAGTGGGATTGAAGAGGTCAAAACTTTACATAGCAATGAACCCACTATTTTGGATTTCAAGGAATTTAATTATGATAATTGCTCTTGATAGATTGTATTTCCTTGTTGCAATCCGTGTTAAATTCTCCACATGCTTATGAACAAAATAAATATTTTACTATACATATCGTTGATGCCTTAATGCAATCCTATGAAGAAAAGCTTGAATTAGAAGTTTCTATCCCTAGAAAACTTTATGATGAGTGGGAACCTACTATTAAAATTAACATTAAAGATCATGAATGCTATGCCTTATGTGATTTGGGTGCTAGTGTTTCCACTATTTCAAAAACTTTGTGTGATGTGTTAGGTTTTCGTGAATTTGATGATTGTTCTTTAAATTTGCATCTTGCGGATTCCACCATTAAGAAACCTATGGGGAGAATTAATGATGTTCTTATTGTTGCAGATAGGAATTATGTGCCCATAGATTTCATTGTTCTTGATATAGATTGCAATCCTACATGTCCTATTATTCTTGGTAGACCGTTCCTTAGAACGATTGGTGCAATTATTGACATGAAAGAAGGAAATATTAGATTCCAATTTCCGTTAAGGAAAGGCACTGAACACTTTCTTAGAAAGAAAATTAAATTACCTTATGAATCTATTATGGGAGCCACTTATGAATTTCATACCAAAGATGACAATACCTAGATCTATTCTTGTTTTTATGCCTAGCTAGGGGCGTTAAACAATAGCGCTTTTTTGGAGGCAACCCAATTTTATTTTTGTTCCTTGCTTTTTGTTCCTGTTTAGTAATAAATAAATCATCTAGCCTCTGTTATGATTGTGTTTTTTTATGTTTACTACTGCTATTCCTTTCTCTTTCCCCCCCTTTTCATTTATTTTTCTTTACATTTTACTTTTTTCCTTTCTCCTTTTTCTATTTCTTTCATTTTCATTTACTTTTCTATTTGCTTTCCATTTAATTTTATTTCCTTTAATAGTATCGCCTTTCTGCGTAAACGCGCCACTACAAAGCAAGTAGCGGTAGCACTGTTCGAAGTAGATCGCTACTACTATGTGTAGCCTATCGGCATAGCAGTGGGAATTTTAGTAGTAGCGCTTTTATCTTGAGGCGCGCTACTGCTACAATTGTATCTGTGGCACGGTTTATGCCTACGCGCTACTGCTACTTAGCACTAGCGTGCTTTTTTAACATGCACTACTGCTAAAGTTCCGTGTATAAGGTTTTCCCTAGTAGTGATTAAAGACGGTAAAGAAAGAGGCGAAATATATTCTGGTTGCTGAACAAGGTGAAGCGGAATGCCCATATTGTGCCCTCCTCCATGCAGAAGGCACATACGACTCTAGTCCAACCCCTTGTGATGGCCAACCGGCCATCCTTCATGGTCTTCATGAAATCATCTAGATAATCATCGTGTTTTGGTAGAAATACTTTAACCTTTGCATGCCCACCAATCATGTAGTTTGAGAGGTAATCTTGAGTAAACTGCTTTGGTAACCACTGCGAAGGAAAAAGATTCAGACATTGTCATCTAACACAACTAATTATGGGCACTAAAAAGAAGGCTGCAGAGTTCTTACTTACCATCCTACAGTTCACTGTTGTCTTGGATAAAGTGTAAACAAATAGTTTAATTGCCATCTTTGGACCCATTTTACTAACAATCTTTATCAGCTTCCTCACTTGATGCTGGTTCATCGATATCTCATTGCCCCATATGCAGAAAGGGTCGAAACGCGGATCATTACAAATGACATATGTACCTAAAAGCACCAAGTTAATATTAGAAGCTAAACAACAATTGCACAATGATGTAGTACAACACTCTTTTATAATATGTCTATATACATCCTTATGTGGTAGTCCATTTGAAATCTCTAAAAATACAAATATTTAGGAATGGAGGGAGTATCTTATAACATCCAATATACTCACATATTAGATGAATTAACATCTTATATTATGGGCTGGAAGGAGTTTAGTTCATCCTTACAAATTATCTGCTGCTCTATCCACGGTTTATAGTTAGTTTAAGCTAGTTCGGGCTCAAATAGCCCTAAAGTATATCTAAACAAGAGGGCTAGTTTGAGCTAGTTGCATCTATAACCCACCTAAAAAAACTAGTATCCAACCCAAGAGGTGCTAATTGGAGCTAGTTCTCCTAGTGCATTTATTGTCAATCTAACCCTGCCATCCAAACAACTCTTTGGATGGAGTTAGTTCCGGGTTATTAATGAGCTAGAAACTAACTCTAACCTCTAGCTAAGTTGAGTATCCAAAAAGGGCTGTGTTGTTGCTGTTATTGCTGCTGCTCTTCTTCGTATATCTAGACATCATTAGAACATTAATGTAACACTCCTCCTTGTTGCTATGTAGCCTAGGATTGCATATTTAGACATTAAGTACAATGCATGTTGCTATGTAGCCTCAGATATATTACATATGGCCCTAGTTAACCTAAGGAAAAATGGGCTACAGATATATTGAGTTAAAAGTACGATTCACCGAGTAGTCCCTTATCAGCCGCTGGCCTATATGGTACCAGCTACCGATATCCTGAACAGTGAGAAGATTTAAGCCATGGGATGAAACTAACCTCGACGGAAAACAACAGTCGTTCCCAAAATTGTCCTATGTAGGTACATCAAGAAGCATGTTAAGCACAACAGGCTAAACATCAACCAAAATTACACATGGCAGGCAAAATAATCTCCAAAAGATAGCTTTAGTGTGCAGGTTTAAGCACGCTAGTAAAGCAAAACAAGTGGAAAGGTGTGCTAACTGCAACAGGCCGAACATTTAACAACAAGCAAACATGGTCATTCAAACTGGTATTGTGTCGGTCTAAGCACACTAGTTATGGTTAAATAAAAATGGAAAGGCGTGTTAACTACAAGATGCAGCAACCAAATGTAGTCATTCATAGTGGTATTGTTGAAACTGGTACTGATGAAATTGAACTGCACAGTTCATACTTGCACATATAGAACATCACGTTGTGAATAACTGGAATAAACAAGGCATACTACGAACAGCCAAAGATAGCATTTGAAACTGAACATATGCTAACTACAAAGAACCGAACAATCAAAAAACTTTAAAAACATGCATATGCTAGCTATAACAGGCTTAACAACAAGCAAATATATGCATTCCTATCGGTATGTTTAAAACTGGATTGATGAAATGTACTGCACAATAAATAATTGCACATATAGAGCATCACATTGTGAACAACTGAAATAAACAAGGCATACTGCAAACAACCAGATATAGCAATTAAAACTGTTCATATTCTCACTACCCTACAAAAGGGACTCGACAAGACAAATCATGGGTTTCCCCCTCTGAAGAGGCATGGCAAAACAAATCATGGGTTTCCTCACTTGTCACGGATGGGCTCGTTCCCGTGGGAAGAGCATGGACCCTGGATGCGCTCCATGTTGTCGCATATGGGCTCCTTCCCCTTGGAAGAGCACGACTTTAGGGTGCCCTCCCTGATGTCTCAGACAGGTGCTTTCCCCTTGGAAGAGCAGATGGGCTCTTTCCCCTTGGAAGAGTCAGAGAGGGTGCCCTCCTCGTGGTCGCCATTGATGAGGTCTGACTTGGAAGCTATGGATCCCAAGCCAGCGTCACAAAACGTGTCCTTCATAAATTACAAAAGGGGCTCGATGGCGATGTAGAATGGAAAATTGTTGACAGCGAGCCAGAGGAGATAAGCGGCGGGGCCATGGATGAGATCGACGGTGGTTGAACCCAAGGGGTTAGGGGTGGGACACTTAACCTGTGACACAGCCCGCCTTAGGGCATCGCTGTCAATGACCTCGATGTCATAGCCGGTGGATGAGACATGCCCGCATACTCTAGCCCGCTGTGTGAGTGCCTGCCGCCAGTAATGGTCGTCAGCTTCCTCGGCGACGTCGGGCGAAGAGACGACTATACACCTCTTTTTGGGTCAGTTGCTCCTCAAGCTCTACGGGAAGCGTAGTCGGGCTTAGGCTACGACGCTCTAGAGTGGGGGATGGGGATCTGTGTGGAATGGGGCGTTTGGCAGGTGTCATCTAAGAAACTCAGGGCGGCCTGGGTATGGAGATCGGTGGGTAAGCTGCACGGGCAAACCAGCAGATGTTGACAATGGAGGCCTTGCGGCGGCGGCTGCGGTGGCGGGGACTTTGCTAGGGTTTCAAGCGAGGGTGTGTGTGTGTGCGCACACACACACACACACCCGAGGAGGTTTTGGTGTGTGTGTATGTGATACGTCTCCAAGATATCTATAATTTTTGATTGTTCCATGCTATTATATATTCTGTTTTGGATGTTTAATGGGATAATTTATACACTTTTATGTTATTTTTGGGACTAACCTATTAACCAGAGGCCTAGCCCAAATTGCTGTTTTTTGCCTATTTCAGTGTTTCGCAGAAAATGAATATCAAATGGAGTCCAAACAGAATGAAACCTTCGGGAGCGTGATTTTTGGAACAACCGTGATCCAGAGGACTTGGAGTGGACGTCAAGCAACCAACGAGGAAGCCACGAGGCAGGGGGCGCGCCTACCCCCCTGGGCGCGCCCTCCACCCTCATGGGCCCCTCGTGGCTCCACCGACCTACTTCTTCCTCCTATATACACTACAAAAAAAGACACTCCATGTCATTTTGGGCCGAACGATTTTTTTCTGTCATACATATGACACTTCTATGACGATAATTGTGACAAAACCCGGTATCATGATAGATGTGGTGGGCTCCTACTTCTATGACGAAAAATCATGACAGAAAATGGGCTTTTCATCCTGGGCGGGCCGGAGACGCAGCTGCATGACATTCTTTGGGCCGTCCATGACGGAAAATACCATGGTAGAAGCGAGGGGAGGAAAATTTTGAGGAGTTCCCGGTTACGGTGGGAGGTCGGGGGCCGAGCGATGCGCGTTTCTCTCGTACACGTACGCGCGTGTGTGCGAGGCGTTGGCTCTAACTGAACCCGAGCGAGGCATTGGGCTCTAACTGAACCCGAGCGATTGCACTGCAGGCTACGCGTTACTGAACCCGAGCGATCGATGGCTGTTAACTGAACCCGATCGAGCGATTCCTTCGCTACTGCTGCTAACTGAAGCCGATCGATTGGATGAACAGTGAGCGTTGCGGGGGGCGGGGGTTGGATGAACAGTGAGCGGTGGCGTTGCCTCTGGATGAATAGGACCCCGTGGTGTGGTGGAGGGCTGGATGAACAGTAGACGGTGGAGAGGTGCCCGTGGAGGGGTGGTTGAACAGGACCCCATGGTGTGGAGGGCTGGATGAACAGTAGACGATGGAGGGGTGCCCGTGGAGGGGTGGTTGAACAGTAGCCGGTGGAGTAGCGCGCGGTGGAGGCTGGATGAACAGGAGCCCGTGGAGGCTGGAGGAGGTCGACGGTGGAGATGAACAGTATCCCGTGGAGTCCCGTTTTGCGGTACACCACACCCCTCCCGATGAACAGGACCCCCGTTTCGACCATAGAAGGTCCGTTTCGTCCGTTTTGCGGTACGCCACACCCCTCCCAATCAACATGACCCCCGTTTCGACCGTAGGAGGTCCGTTTTGTCCGTTTTGCGGTACGCCACACCCCTCCCGATCAACAGGACCCCCGTTTCGACCGTAGGAGGTCCGTTTCCTCCGTTTTGCGGTACGCCACACCCCTCCCGATCAACAGGACCCCGTTCCGAACGTAGGAGGTCCGTTTCCTCCGTTGTGCGGTACGCTAGGCCTCGTTTCCATCGCCTGTTCCGTCCAAGCCCTCCCAATGAACACGACCACACATTCCGTTCCGACCTAGCCGGTTGGCTCCCACGCGTTCCATTGCCTCCCGATGAACACGATGCATTCCGTTGCCTCCCCATGAACACGACGCATTTCGTTGCCTCCCCATGAACACGATGACGACGATGTTTCTCCGTTCTGACCCAACCATGTACACGAGCCCTGGCCGTATGTATGCGCGAGTAGGCATTCGAGACCTCGCCCGTATGTACACATACGTGGCCGTATTTTCTTTTTGCACCCTGTCCGCTGTACGTACATGTACATGCTATGTGCGCGCCTCTACTACGACACGTACGCCCCTCTACTACGACACATGCGTGGCTCTACATCCACCAGTATATATGTACGTACACGTTCGCGACCAGAATGATAACGCTACGTATGCTTTGACCAGGTGGGTCCCGAATGTCAGGCACTTCCTTGCCTGCGAAGATGTAGCTGGCGGGTCCCAGCAGTCAGGGGGACGAATCGTTTTTTTGCCCGGACGCACTTCCTTGCGTGTGAAGATGTAGCTGGTGGGTCCCAGCAGTCAGGGGGAAACATTTTTTTCGCTAAATACAGTGGCCCGTCCGATGGGTCCTAGCTGTCAGGTGGAGGAATCATTATTTTCCGCATAATAAGGAGGCACTTCCTTGCTGCGGCCGTGGACCCAGCTGTCCGCCTCTCCACGTACAGTCCATGTCCGATGGAAGTCGTTCCTTGACCACGTTGACCACGCCGCGTCGAGAGCACCATGGCGGTGGACGACGGCGAGGCCTAGGAAGGGGATGACGGGGAGCCGGGGAAGACGCGACAGTTGAAGCTCGCGCGGAGAGGAGTACGAGGGTTCACTGGTTCGACTGCGGTGTGAGGCTGCCGTCGCCGCAGGGCCTGGCCAGCAGTGGGAATAGTAGGGGGCGGTGAGGCCTCCACGGCAGCACAGCCGGCCACGAGAGGCAGGAGCATGCAGCACGACCGGCGCTGCTTTGGGCGGCTGGAGCAAGAAGACCAGAGGTTGAAGAAGCACTATGGCCGTTGGATGGACATCGTACGGTCACTGGAGCTAGAATCGTTCATATTGACTAAAGTTGACAAAGGCCCCCGTCCCAGTCAATTTAGTAGGCCCACAAGTCAGCCTCCCACCATGGTGGGTCCCAGCTAGCAGGGGGAGTATTCATTTTTTGTGCGTAATAAGGAGGCACTTCCGGTGGGTCTGAGTTGACAGCGGGGGGAACATTTTTTTCGCGAAATACGCTAGCCCGTCCGTTGGGTCCCAGCAGTCAGGGGGGAAACGTTTTTTTTTGCGAAATAAGGTGGCCAGTTCGGTGGGTCCCTGCTGTTAGGTGGAGGAATAATTATTTTGCGCGTAATAAGTAGGCACTTCCTTGCGGCCGCCTGGACCCAGCTATCAGCCTCTCCACGTACAGTACTCTTCCGATGGAAGTCGGTCGCTGACCACGTTGACCACGTCGCGCCGAGAGCACCAGGGCGGTGGTCTGTAAGACGGCGAGGCCTAGGAAGGGGACAACGCGGAGCCGGGAAAGATGCAGCAGCGGAAGCCCGCGCGGAGAGGAGTACGAGGGTTCACTGGTTCAGCTGCGGTGTGAGGCTGCCGTCGCCGCAGAATAATAGGGGGTGTGGGTGAGTAGAGGGATGACCTGGCCAGCGGTGGGAGTAGTACTGGGCGGTGAGGCCTCCGCGGCATCACAGCCGGCCACGGGAGGCAGGAGCACGCGACACAACTGGCGCTACTTTGGGCGGCTGGAGCAAGAAGACCAGAGGTTGAAGAAGCACTATGGCCGTTGGATGGACATCGTATGATCACTGCAGGTAGAATCGTTTATATTGACTAAGTTGACAAAGCCCTTGGTACGCGTCAACTTAGTAGGCCCACAACTCGGATTTGGCAGAGAACGTATATCCCATTTGCGATTTGTAAGAATGTACAGCCCATTTTTAATTCTAATGGAATTTACTACAACCCATTTACAGTTTGTTAAAAGTACAACCCAACTTCTAGCTAGGACAACGATTAATAATTTCAAACAACCGCTCAAAACAGAATTCAAAAAAAAATTCCCACATTTTGATGGGGTCCGAAATATTTTTATTAGAAATTTCTAGTCAGGTTAAATATAATTTCAAAATAAATTTGTATTACGTTAAAATCCAACGAAATATTGCGCGCGCAACAAGTAATGAAATTAAAATTTTCAAATTCCAAAAATAATATATTTTTCGAACTAATTACGTGTTTGGTGCATAGTAACTGTACAGTTATTATAATTAGATCCCATTTATTATTTCTTAAAGTCCATTTTCTTATTAAGCCTAATGCATACCTCCTAGGAAAGTTTGCAGCCCAGCGGGGCGGAGAATAACAAGTTGACCCGGATATTGTGTACAACTGTCGGCCTAGTTGCATTGCTGATGTTGAAAAAAGGCCTGTGTATTACAGTACAACCTAACATGGTTACTCAACCCACATTCAGCGACGCCGGAAAGGCCCAAACAAGGCTTTTGTACAACTTTTTGAAGTCACCGAGCTCAATTAATAACTTAAGAAAAAAGTTAGATTACAGTGGAACCTAGTTAAAAGCTGTCACGAGCAAATAAATAATTCAACGGGTCCCACTTGTGCGTGTGCGTGTGTGTGTGTGAGAGAGAGAGATAGAGAGAGAGACCCATCGGTCGATGCTCGTAAATACATCTTTCAACCATATGCATTGCTGATGCTCAGTAAAAACTTATATAGTTGACACAATCATATAGAACATCATAACACACTGAACTTGCATACACAAATTTCACGCAGGCGGCACAATCAGGATGGAAGCAGTGGATCGCTACGGGAAGGGCTTTTTTGAAACCAACGAAGTCGTACATAACGGTTCATCGTCTTTATCAATGACGGGGAAATATCTTGAATGTTGTGCAAAGAAAACAGACAGACAACACAATAAGTTCTGCTAGCACATTAAGTTGACGTACATCCCTTTCTAAAAAAAGTTCAGGTACAAAATTAGAACAGGTCACAATCAAATGTATTGGCATATCAGTGCTTCACACCCATAGCTCGGATTTAAATAGTATCTAACAAGATTCAGTTGTTACCTCAAATAAGAGCACATCTAGGCAGCCAACCCTGCCTCTTCTCCCAAAGAAGCAGTGGCCTCCACCGCGCGATGGAGTAGGCCCTGTGCCATCCATCGTTCCGAGCAACACGGGGAAAGTCTGACGTTGACTCCTATAATGGACGTCGTCGACGGACCCTGGCACCAGTGGCGGCGGCAGGACTTCGATTGATGGATTGACCACTTCTTCGACATGCATGAATACTCGATACAGGTACATCCCTAACGTGGTCTGTGACGGCCTTGGTGGCGATGAATAGTATAACCCCGGTTCCTGCACCGGTATCTCAACACCAATCACCTTCGGTATGGTGGACGACTTCTTCATCCATGCCATAACCGTCAGAGCCCAGTTGTCTGGAGGAACAAACATACTTACGAGCTCACCTCCAAGGTCGTTGATAAGCTCGTTCATGGACTCGCTATTCCAAGCATGTCGAGGCATGCCGTGGAAGGTAAGCTTTGTTAAAAACTCAAGCTCAGAGGGCACCGAGCCCCATCCTGGGTGCCACCGATCAAAGCTCACTAGCGCGCCATCGCAGAACAAACGCCGGGAAGATTCGAACACACGACTGCAGTCGAAAGTTGTCCTGAACCTGACGAAGAAATCAGCCAGTGTCGGACAGACTTCGACGAGCAAGTCACTTATTTGGATGCCGTGCGCAATGCCAAGATCTTTGAAAAGGTCATCCGGTGAGACGGGAGGCCGGTCGCCGTTGATGGTTAACATCAGCACTTTGTCGGCAAACTGGTCGTCAAGCACCGCCATGCCACTGTTGAGCGACAGCACACATCGACCGAAGGAAGGACGGACCTCAGGATCTCCGGCTCGGAGATCCGCGTTGACCGGCGACATGATAGTGCGCTTGAGTACAGGGAGTACAGGAGGGGGATTTGGGGGAACTGGAGTAGGAATCGAGATTCCAGAGGGGGGGGAGGGGCGGGAGACTGGGGATGAAAAGGTAGCATGAATTTCAAGCACGCGCCAATATGCTCTCGGCACGCAAGCGCACGAAAAAACATGTGGCGCCCACATGTCGGCCTAAGAGTCCTTATTCTTTCTTTTTTGGAGAGCCCGACCTTTTTTCAGGATCTTTTGGGAGCCCAGCCTGAGAGTCATAATTGACCTGTTTGGCATTGCGTTACTACTCGACCCATATTCAATGACACCTCACTGGCCCAAACAAGTGTACATAATCGAAAAGACACTGAGCTCAAATTATATAACTTGGAAAAAGGAGATATACTCTGAACACTGGAGAATGGTGATGCCCTCATTTAGCCCACCAATAGTTCGAGACAATAAACAGTTCGAAACAACGATATATACAACATTCAAACACTGACTAGTGACTACTACTGACATAAACAGCAAGACATGATAGTTCATAAGAAGTCTTGCTACACCACCAAAACTCACCCATCTGCAGCGCTCAGACTCTCGTGATCCAGACGAGAATGGCATTCTAAACAGAAGCAACTATTACATAGTAAGAGTGACGTAGACGAGGATGACCAAATGACAATGAATATGCATAACAAAAGAAAGAACTACCCATCCAGAACCAGCAGCAAAGACAACAAATTCATTCAAAGATATGATCCAACACCATCATAATTTGCAGCCCCGCTTCACCGACCAGTGATCCGGAGACACCAGTACTCCACCCTTTTGAAGCAAAAACCCAATTACCTATCAACCTGAAGGCTTGAACCACATCACTGCCTATCATAATTGAGACATCCAAGGATCAAAATTAATCCGGATGCCTTTGTCATTCTCACCTTCTTTTGGCTGCAGGCTGTATCGTTGACAATCAGGGGGGTTTGCTCCCGAACTCCTAGGGCTCACCGTGTAGACACAGTTTTCCATAGCAAACAGAGCCTCTCTGCCATCAAGGTCCTTGCCAACGGTGATCTCCTGGTTAATCAGATAATTGAGTCCGAGAAACAGAGAGTGTGAACCAAGGCTGTTTACCCGCCTCCAACTAAAAAATCCTAAAGGCCCCAACAAGCTGATTATTCAGGGTACAAATTGGCTGTAATGACATGGTCACAATCGCATGAATTAACTCATTCCAAATATAGCTGATCTACGGCGTATCTAATACATTGCCATAGTTCTACTCAAATTCTGCTCAAACAGGGATATGCCAATCATCACAAAAAGTTCAAACAGTGTCATGGCGTCATCATTAACATGAGAAGGAAACAACTTACACGCGCCGTCCCAGCAATACGTGGTGCCATCTGCTTTGTCGATCGCGTAGATGATGCCATTGTGTTCAATAGCATCACAGAAGTGTGTATCAGCTTTGACGATGATCCACTGTGAGCCGAGTTGTCTCCAGCTAAAGAAGGCACCGGCGTAAAGATAGGCGAGTCCGCGGTCGAACAAGGCAATTAGCTTGAAGTCTACGTAATTTGCATGTCGTGTGGGCACTTGGCAGATTACAATCTTCTGCAAAACAAGGTCCGTCCAACTGACGTAGTAATCTAGATGACTTGGACCGTGATGGTAATACTCTATATAATCCAACGAAGGAAGGATAATCTCATGGGAGGTCTGGAAGTTCACGAGCACCAACTTTTTACCGTCTTCTCTGAAGGCAGCCATCCAGTGGGAGTTCATGCCGACCCAGTACATACCTGCCAAGAAGTTTCGGGCAATGGTGATCGGATCGATGTCGAGGGAAATGATGTACGGCGACCCACTACATACCTGCAAAGACGTTTCGGCTAATGGAGATCGGATTGAAGTCGAGGAGCATCATGCACGCCTCCGTATCATGGTGAGCCAATCTCGCAAGACCAGATAGTAGCAAGCAGGGTGTCTTGAAAAGCTTAGGCCTCGCTTCGACGATGGCCGTGTGCATGTCCCTCGAGCATGCAGCCAGCCGTAGGGCGCTCAACATATCCATACACGAACAAGAGAGGTCGAGGATGTCACTGGGGAGATTGCTCCAATCGCGGCTCATATGGATGCTGCGCGGTTCGCGTTCGGCCATGGTGGAGTTTGGAAGGGGGCTTGATTTATGGGGGAGAAGGATGTCTATGCTGGAGTGGCTAGCGAGGGAATAGTGGTACTGGGGGAGGCGAGTGAGGCGATGGTACACGGGGGCACAGTGAGATGGAGACGGAGATGGAGACGGAGAAGGAGATGGAGATTGAGTGGTGCTATGGGAGCGGCGGTGACAGACTGCACAGTGCACAGGGTGAGGCTGACTTTGGTAACCCGAACACGCCGCCTGGACTAGTGTTAGGCGCAGAGTGTTGTCACTTCACTGTGAGGACCAGATGAATAGTATTTTGACCATCAAGTGTACCACAGTTGTACTACTACTACTAGTAGTAGGAACATGAGTACTCCAGTATTGTATAGCGGAAATAGGTCTCCCGTGCTAGCATGCTTGTTCACTTCATCATTCAGGTATCATCCATATTGCGAGCAGAACCAAATTCTCGTGCATGCCCAATCAACGCCCTGCCGCGATGCATGCAGTGGTCGTTCTGGTGCATCAAGGACGGCATGCAGATCATTCCACACTTGAGAAGAGGAAAAATGGAAAGGTAGAACGCGGCAGTAGAGGAAGAGAACGCTGGTCAACGAGGCTGGGAGGGGATCGAGTAGGAAGTTAATGCTCCACGCCTAAAGGTTTTGGGAAAACCTGATTTTCATAAGGTGACTTATACTCACCTAAACGAGGGAGTATTCCTTAACCAGAGAATGTTGTGTCTCCCACTCACGCGCTGAAAAAAAACTACGACACATTTTTTATCTGTTTGCATAGGTCCCACCTATCAGGAAGGATGGACACGTACACGAACAGGTACGAGTCATCAGTCTACCCGCATAGCCTTTTCGTTTAGTCTACCTAGCCGTCTAATCAACTGCCTGCATGCCACTTCTCCCATTTACTTCTCCATCGGGAACTGATTCTCCTCGGCTTCTTCACCTCCCCTTCGTCTTCATTTATATCCAAACCCCACTGCGTTCACATTGTTTCAACCTCTTTAAATAATCATCTACTACTTCAGTTAGACTAGCCATGTAATCCTAATTCTCCAAACCATAGCCCTCCGTTCCAGCGGTTCCAAATGGCGAAAGAGATCGAGATGCAGGTTTTTAGCGTCCAACATGTCCTCGTCGAAGGTTCGATGCGCATAGTTCCCACCGTCGCCGTCCACCGAAGGGTTGTTCGGCAGTGGATCAACAATGTATCCAACTCCCTCGAAAAGGTAGAGACGAGGGTCATCGGTCTCGACGCAGAGTACACGGAGTGTGCCCCTGGGAAGATCCAACGCGCCGCCGTCCTTCAGCTGTGCCTCGAAGATGATGTTTTGGTGTACCACATCACACACTCGCCCTCCATACCAGGTGAGCTTCACGATTGCTTGTCTCGGGAGGATGTATACTTCTGTGGGGCAGCCATCGAAGGGGACAAACAGAAGATGGAGCCGTACAACCTTGATTTGAAAAGCATCGCTGACCTACAAACCAGAATCAAAATTCCTGTAGAAGATTGTGATAAATAGACACCATCCCTATTCGACGTAGCAAATTTTGTGCTCGGTACAAATCTTCAGAAGGGTGACGAGACGGTGGCATTAAGGTCGTGTGGATGGGAGAATTATCCCTTGACGTACGAGCGGATAAAATATCCTGCCCTCGATGCCCGTGTGAGTTTCGACATAGCTGCAAGGTCCAAAGAGCTTGTTGCGAAGCCGTCTCCCACAGAGAATGAGAACAAGAAGAAGAAGAAGAAGAAGAAGAAGAAGAAAAGGCTGCACCAGCAGGAGGGCATTATGGATGGATGAACTATTTCCTCTCTTGTAAAAAAATTATTCCCTCTCGGTGTATATTGATATAGATGGACTATTTCGATGGTGTGCATGTCTTTGGAACAGAGTAGTAGCGTGGGTCCGCTTGACTATATGAAACTATTTATCCGCATATATAGCTTTCTTTGCCTCCTTCCAGTGATCGGTATGCAGTGCATGTGTCCGTAGACATGACACGTCCCCCGACCCGCGTCTCACCCCTCTTGGCCCCACTGCCCCTCTGCCTACGGGAGCATTACATGTGGACCAGTCACCTATCGAGTCCACATGTTATTGACTCAAAGATAGGTGTAGTAAGGCGCTGAAGCTCAGTCCCGACAGCCCTGAGAGGGAAATGTAACTCCTGCGCCAGGGCTTGTGGTGCTCCCACAGCACGAACTCATGCCAAACTCAAGATTTTTTTCTTTACTATACATGCACAGAACGATTTAATGGACATTGTAATCTCAACATGTGATGGGGAGCTCTAAATTTGAATTTGAAACTTATAAAACGAAAAGATTCAAAACAAATAAACTGGGAGAGAGGGAGTATATCGTAGGATGTGTCCCATACAAAATAAGTCCCCTGGTTTGTCACCGCGAAGATGCGGTTAGAAAGGAGCACAGCGTCTTCCTACTCGTACGGCAACAAATCGGCCGCAGACAGCATGGTCCGCCTTTGACCGCCATGTGCAAGGTTCATGCTATCTTATTCAATCTCACCGTGGTTCCATCGTACCAATTCATGCGGTGGCCCATTGCATGGCTGATCCCAATGTTGGACAAAGGTTCTACGGGAATGGTGTTACCATTGTAAATGTTGTGCAAATTGATGTTGGTACCCTCCCGTATATATGCAAGCCAATCTCCACTCGCACCAAGCCTAACCTATGAAACAGTGGGCAGGGGGAGAATTAGGAAATGGACACGGAAGTAGTCTTTAGAATGCATTTACTATGTGATCAAACTCATCTTACCTGCTCATCGGAGGAAATCCGAGTGCCCCTCAACGTCGACATCTCAAGGAGCGTCAACTTGCAACTACGGCCACATCGCGCTGGAGAGACCCCCAAGGAAACATCCTCCTGCATTCCATGGAACATCAAGATGCATTTGTATGAGTAGTTTATCTTGTGAGAGAAAAGGATGAACGAGGGAAGGCCTCTAGAGATAGAGATGGACACTACTACTACCAATGTGCTGGCCCGTGCGTTGCAATGGATCCAAAGTAGTAGAATAATACTTGTTCACGTGCTTGAAATATAAACACTCTAGTTTTGATATACATGTGTCAGCAGACATGACAGCTTGTCCATGGAAGTTGAACCATGGCGACCATCACGTTTCTTGTTTCTACCACTGCCACACCCACACGCGATTCCCACGATGCCGCTCCAACCCACGACACGACGTCCCCCGACATGGACATGGATCCTTTGACATGGCTATCATTGCCTTGCCTGCCTTTCCTTCACTGACAGGTGGGACCCACGCTTATGGGTCCCACATGTCAGTGACAGAATGGTAGGATTGTTCACGTCAGGGGATCCTCATCCCCCCGACGTGCCCCTCATCCCTCTCGGCCCCACCGCTCCTCTGCCTTTGTGTGCATGACATGCGGGCCAGCTGAACTGCGGTGACCATCAAGTTTCTACCACAGACACACCCAATTGGGCGCGGTTTGCCTGCTCCGCTGCTGTGCTCTGATCCGTACTCCCGCACCATCGAATTTTCATCCAGCGGCTGTGACACAATTCATCCCGGGCATCAATCCTCAGCTGGAGTACTTATGTACTACAGGTAGTACCCGCCGATGTGGCCATCTACGCCTCGTAACGCCCTGATGCCCATCTGTGGCACCCTCGCCACAACCACGCCACCACCGGCCGGTTCATCTCGAACGAGTGAGTCGCGAACCACGCCACCACCATGAGAATGACATGTGGGCCAGCCGCATTTAAGGTCCGCAAGTCATTGACTCATAGGCCGGGCACTAAGCCACTGAAGTTCGGTCCCGTGGGCCCCGAGAGGGAAAAGTAACTCCTGCGGCAGGCCTTGTGGTGCTCCTATAGTATGAGCTCGTGCCAAAACTGGAATTTGTTTCTTACTACTACCAACTAGTACTAGTAAGGTACACGTGCATTGCACGCATGAGATTCTGGTGGTTTGTGCATTATGCTTCTACATGTGGAGCTTTCTGGATTCTAACATGTGGCAAAATCTGGTGGAATGTAAGGTTAGGCAAGTTTGATTAGCTTAGGTGAGTGTTTGGTTCAAGCCACACCTTAGGCAAGCCACACTAAGGCCCCACATGACATACACACAAAAAATGTGGCAAGATTCCCTTAGGCTTGCCAACTTGTGGCTCTCATTTTGAAGAACTAATAACTTTGCCTAAGCTTAGTTGTGGCAAAGTTAGTCATGAATTAAGTTCAACCATGGAGTCTTCTAGATTATACATGTGGCATAATCTGGTGGATGATATCCAACGGCCAGTAGTGCTCGGATTTGCCATCTTTGTACCGTCGGATTGGCTTCATCCAACGACCAACTTTCAAAGTTTTTCACACACTATATAGGGGGTATAGATATAGATGTGCCGTTCCGTTGCAATGGATCCAAAGTATATCTATTTAGTGGAGTGCACTCTAAACACATTATCTATTTATTTTTCTCTAACCTTCCGTAGCCATGCAACCAATCCACATAAGCTTCATGGGTGCCCCCACATCATATTATTCATACTACGTTGATTGAAAAAAAGTTAAATCACCCAAAACAAGATCTTCCCATTTTTTGTTCCTACGATGTTGTGCCGTGCACATACCTACTAGTTGTATAGTGGTAGTACTAGTAATATAGTATTAGGAGTACAAACATGGTACTAGTAGGAGTAGTACTAGTACGGAATGCTCCTACTCTATCAACGAGCCCCGTCTGACACCAAATTTCTTGGCTTCCGTGCTACACCTAGATCTTCCCCTCGTTTCTATTTTCCAACCCGGCGGCGGGCGGGGTGTCGGTTTGCTCAACGGCGGTCCCACATGAAAGTGAAAATGCTAGGCAACACACCTTCCCTAAGCTATGTGTCGTGCCGGACGAGCCGTGTTGTACTCCCGATTCCCGGGCGTGTGGGGGTGCGACGCGAACGCCGCAGGCCTTTTCCTTTTACCAGCAATGTGCCCGTGCGTTGCGACGGATCCAAAGTAGTAGAATAGTAGTATTTGTTCACAAACTTGAAAGAAATCACTATTGTTTTGATATGGTCCTAATATATTACTCCCTCCATACCTAAATATTTATCTTTTTTTGAGATTTCAAATGGACTATCACATACGGATTATATAGACATATTCTAGTGTTTCTAGCAAGATGCCTGCGCGTTGCATGAAGTTGATGGAAAAGGTAAGCACAACTTATAAATTGACGGATGGAGTACTAGTTACAGTGATGCATATAATTAAGCGAAGGGATCACACATGTTGGTATTAACTGGAACGAGAATGCAACAACATAATAAGAATTAAGGCCATGATGATGCGATCGCAGTGGTGGTTACAGAAGGCAAGAAGAAAGATGGATCCACGAACGTACGACCTCCTCCTCCTCAACTTAGTGCGCCGGGCCACCGACCGGCGGCTTTTGTGGCGAGGTCGTGGTGCTTCTCAGCAAAGGCATCCAAGGCTTCCAGCCGGTTGAGGAAGGCCAACGTAGTAGCATCCTCGCTTAGTGTAGGTGCTTAGGCAAATGCTTAGGTGCGTACTATGTGGTAGATGCATTGGAATGGAGGGGTGCCTTTATATGAGGGCAATGAGGGCAAACTGCGTTGCATTCACATCGTGCAGCCTCTTTTCCCGGACCTCCTCCCATTACTTCCCTCATGCATTAATTGAAGGAGGATGCATTGGCCGTTCAACATATCGGGAACCGCTACTCCCTCCCTCGTCTGCATTAAAGCCATATCAGGAACTGCGCCGCCCGCTTTCAAATCAAATACTCCCTCCGTCTAGGTGAGTATTAAGTCATCTTACGAAAACCAAATAGTAAACACATAGGCATGGTGCATTAACTCTCACATTGTTTCTTATTTTTTAACATAAATAGAGGAATCAACCAAGAAGAGATGTGGGGCTTGTATGCTTTTAATGACTTGAGACTATCAAACATGACATGCAGCGGTCAGTTCGTTGCACAAGAACAAATACAACCCACGTCAGCACACACGCATCTTATATAGCATCACATCCAATGGCTATAAAAGATGAATGAGACCAAATTATATCTCATCTAGATGAGTTCTAGCAAAACTGTATGTTGGTGCGGAACGACACCTATGGGATCACGAGGATCCCTACTATGGTTGGCAGGGCGCGGGGTCGTGAGAAGAGCGGATCAAGTAGGTAGCACGCGGTTCGTTTATCCAGGTTCGGGCCGCAAGGATGCGTAAAACCCTACTCCTGCTTTGGTGGATTGTATATTTGTGTTCTTGAGCTAGCTATGGGGCGTGAGGAGCTCCAAAAAGCCAAATCCTTCTCCTGGTCGCCTCGGGCCTCCTTTTATAGGAAAAGGGATCGCCACAGTGGCACACAGGAGGTGGAAAGGGAACAGTGATGCGAGGTTATCCCTCGCATTACATGACAAGGCGCATTTAATGCGTCTTGCTTAGCTGTCCTTGCTTTATCGGGGACGGGGGAGAGATCTGCCTCGTCTGTCGTCGCCGCTACTTCTTGTGTCGACATGCGCCCTGGCCAGCGACGCCTGCGATGCCACGTAGGTAGGTAGGCAGCTGAGGTGGCGCAGTGGTGGGTCTTCACGAAGATCTGCATGCCGCCACGCAGGTGTCTGCCCAGCTGGTTGGGTCGGCCGCTGCATGCATGTGGTGGTGGAGGTTTAGTCGGTGTGGGCCTGATGGTGGCCCTGCGGGTGTCCTCGGCAAGGGCCTTGTCGGGCCCCCCGGCAAGGGTCTTGCCGAGGCGCCTGCTGTCATCCTCGACAAGGTGCTTGCCGGGGGCCTTGTGGTCTTCCTCGGCTGGGATCCCGCCAAGGGTTGTCGTCTCCTTAGTGCGTATCTGATCTTGAATGTCTTCACGAATATTTGCATGCTACCACGGGGATGTCTCCCGAATCCTTGCCCCTTGGGGGCAGTGGACTCAAGGGTGACTCGCTCCGTAGGCGCGGGACGAGTCGCCGCGGCAAGGGTCTTGCCGAGGCTGCTAGAACTGTCTCCCGACAAGGATCTTGCCAGGGCAGTCCGCTTCGTCCCCTTTGCTCTCCGTGGTCTTGGCCTTGGCGTTGTAGTTCTCTCGAGCTTCGATCTTACCCTGGCTCACCTCCCTTGCCCTGCTTGGTGTGGTGGTGCCCGCGGCTCGGACTGCCCGTGCACAGTTATAGGGGTACAAAAAGTGCCCGAGGCGTCCACTCCCCATGATCACGGGGTGGGGAGAGGTCGCCTCACCCGTCCCCTCGGTTTTGCACGTTCGCCACGTGTCTTCCATGCGCTTGGGGTGGCAAACGGTGGAGGCGGGGAACCGGGCCGTCGCTGGTTGGGGCAGCGGGTCGGCCCTGGCTCCCTGCGCCTCCCGTGTCTTGATTGGCCAAGCGGGGCGGCCAAGCCCCAACCCCGGTCCTTTCATATTCTTCTTGCTTCAGCTTCTGCTCCTCCCTTCCATCCGTCATGGAGAGAGGGAATCCCGGTCCTTCGACAGTGGCGGCGAGGGTCGCCGCTCGACAACGCGCCCCTCCTTCTCCTGCGCCTGCGGTGACAGAGCCAGTCGCGAGGGGAAGGGGGAGGGGGCGAGGCCGTGGGCGAGGCCGGGGCGCTCGGGGAAGAGGAGGACGGGGTGGCGCGCCGGCCTCGCCCCCGCCAGCAGCTCCTCCTCCAATGGAGGGCCACGTTGGGGATGACCCTTGTGAGTTCTTCGTCAGGCTGCGCCGGCCGCCGCACCGTCGCCTTCGTCTCCTGACTCCATTCGCGCGGGAGATGGAGCTGGATCCGCCGGAATCGTTGTGGCTGCACATGAGGGGCTGCGGGATCAGTGGCATGCGGGCCCGTGTCGACTTCCCCGCCCCCCACGTGATGTATCTTTATCGGGGGTGGAAGACGTTTGCTCTTATCCACTGCTTGACGAAGGGGCTCACTCTCCATTTTAAGCTGATGGAGGGTGGCCTTCTCTCCGTCAAGATCTTCGGGTGCTTTGGGACCCGTGCAAGGTGCTGCATGGAGAGCTCTTCCGATAGTGAAGACTCCTCCTCGGGCGGGAGTGACGAGGAGGACAGCGGCAGCGACGACGAGGGTAGTAGGCGGCGGGATGACGGGTCCGGTTAGGTGTCGGGTGCCGCTCCGGGCGGCACCGGTGACCCCATCATCCGCGTCGCCGGCTCCCTGAACTTCTCGGGGTCGTCTCCTTGGGCGGCTGGCGTTGGGAGGCTGCGGAAGAGGAAGAGGGCGGGCGGCAAGGCCGTCAAGTCGGAGTACGCGGGCACCGATGCCTTCGACGCGTGCTGACGTCCTGCCGCCTCGTCTTCGAGCTCTGCTTCCGGCGCCGCCATCACAATCCAGCCTTCGGACGGCCACCAAGACGCTCTCTTGGTGTCTTCTGCCACCCATAGCTCGCTTAGGCGCTCCTTTTGTCCTTTTTGCCTCCTTGACCTGCCTCCTGAGGAGAGGGACAAGAAAGGGATTACGGGCACCTTATCTCTTTTTAGTTTGTGAGCCTTCGGGCCTTTGTTGAATTTAAAACTTGTAATACCATCATTCATGTTTTTCATTCCCTATGGACTGTACCTGAGTGGAATGTTTTTAATGAAAAAGGGATGCTTGCCGGGTCATTTGTTTGCGGGTGGAACCCACGACAAGGAGCAAATCCTTGGTATCTTCAAGATAAACATTTCCTTGCCCGGCAACAGGCCTTGCCGTCTCCCCACTTCGCTCGACCTTCCTCATGCCTTTTGGCGGAGGCAGGGATGAGGCGGGTTCAGGCTCCTTGACTCATCCTCTCACTGCCGCGACTATGACCAAACTTGGCCCCAGGAACGAGCCCTAGGGCCTAGAGTTATGGGAGCACGGTAGCTTAGGAGAAAACGAGGTTTCACATACCTCAATCCATAATGGAATGCATGATAAGGGATGAAGAACTTATCTGAAGCTGCAGCCCCCGGCAACCCTGGCTCGCCATGGGTGAATCTTTGCTCTTGCAGCCCCCGGCAATACTAGCTTGCCGGGGGATAGATGCTGGTCTGTTCATCTTCTTTTCCTTCCCAAGTGGTTCAGCACGGATATCCGTGTGTCCTGTGAACCAAAGAAGACGAAAGAAAGACAAGGAGACGCACACTCGACCTCTAAGCTAGGGGTTAGTCGCCGCTAAGCACTATCAACCCTAACCAAGGATGAGACTCGACCTAGCATGCATGCTATAACTCAGGGCGCCAGCGCTTCATTTACTTATGCTCAGGGTCTGCGCCTGGCTTTGTACAGAGGGTTACATGCGTCATCGGCAATGCTCGTACAAAAGGTGGCTTGCCGGGGGGCCCGGCAAGCCGCGCCTTATGGGTAAAACTTGCGAAGATGCTCGATGTTCTAGGAGTTACTCACCGGAACGACATCTTCGGTCTCCAGGGGGACTGCGTCGGGCCTGGTGACTCGTATTACCCGATAAGGGCCTTCCCACTTCGGCGTCAACTTGTTGGAATTTTTTTTCGATTGAACGTGCCGAAGAACAAGGTCGCCTTCCTTAAAGCTTCGGGCATGAACCTTGCGGCTATGGTAGCGGCGCAAGGCTTGCTGGTAGCGCGCTGCTTTCACAGCCGCCCGAAGACGATCTTCCTCAAGGAGCGTTGCGTCATCTTGGCGCAGTTGCTCTTGCTCAAGCTCATCATAAGCGAGTATTCGAGGTGACCCGTATATGAGTTCAGTGGGGAGAACTGCTTCTGCCCCGTATACCAGGGCAAAGGGTGTCTGGCCGGTGGCTCGATTTGGTGTCGTTCTGATTGACCAAAGAACCACCGGCAATTCATCAATCCAGCGCCTTCCACTCTTGTGCAGCCCATCAAAGGTCTTTGTCCTTAAGCCTCGCAGTACTTCAGTGTTTGCCTCTCAGCTTGACCATTGCTTCGTGGGTGAGCAACGGAAGCGAAACAGACTTTGCTGCCGAGGTCTTGGGTATATTGCATGAAGGTGCGGCTTGTGAACTGTGTACCGTTGTCGGTGATGACCCTATTGGGTACACCAAAACGGCACACTAGTCCCTTGAAGAATTTGACGGCTGATTGAGCTGTGACCTTCCTCACTGCTTCCACTTCTGGCCACTTTGTGAACTTGTCGATTGTGACGTACAAGTACTCAAAGCCCCCGACAGCGCAGGGGAAAGGGCCTAGTATGTCGAGCCCCCAGACCGAGAAGGGCCAGGAGAGAGGAATGGTTTGAAGGGCTTGAGCTGGCTGAGGAAGCTTCTTTGAATGGAACTGACACGCTTCACACCTGGTGACTAGTGTCGTCGCATCCTGGAGGGCAGTGGGCCAGAAGAAGCCTTGCCGAAATGCCTTGCCGGTAAGGGCTCTCGACCCTATGTGGGATCCACATATGCCTCCATGTATCTCTGCCAACAGCCCCAGTCCTTCCTCTCGAGGGATACACTTCAATTTCACGCCGTTTGGCCTCTTTCTGTACAGGACGTCATGGACGAACTGGTACATAGTAGAGTGACAGGCTACTTTCTCCGCTTCTTCCTGCTCCTTAGGAAGTTCCCCTGTTTGGATGAATCGGACGGTATGCTGTGCCCACGCTGGAGCCTGGGGCTCGACGGCGAGGACTAAAGGCATTTCTTCCGCTACAGGAGCGACTGTCTCGACGACAAGAGCTTGATGCTCCGCCGGAGCTAGCCGTCCCGTGGCGGGCTCAGTATCTCCGGCAACATCCTTGCCGGTGGCTCCGGGGAGCTCGGCGGGAAAGTACTTGCCGGGCCCTGATTTCCTTCTCTTGTTTTGCTCTGTTGATGGATCAACGGATGGTTGAGTTAGCTGAAGCACAAAGGTACCTGGTTCCACAGGTAGCTTGAGGGCATCGCGCTTTGACAGGTAATCGGTGATGTCGTTCTCCGCTCGGGGAACATGCTCTACCTGTATACCATCAAAACGCTCTTCCATCTTTCTCACTTCATCGACGTAGGCCTTCATCAACAGGCTCTGGTAATCTTTGTTGACTTGTTTGACGACAAGTTGCGAGTCGCCCCTGACGATGAGTTTCTTGATTCCGAGGTCTGTCGCGATCCTAAGACCAGCAAGCAGCCCCTCGTATTCAGCAGTATTATTTGTTGACACCTCCCTGGGGAAGTGCATCTGGATCACGTACTTGAGGTGCTCTCCGGTGGGCGCGACAAGCAGTACGCCGGCCCCGGCGCCCTGTAAGGAGAGAGCTCCATCAAAGTACATGATTGTCAGGACCCCGATTCCATGTCACATCGATCTAGCCGGTAACACCTCATATCACTTTGCGGCCTCACGCATGGTGTTCCCACGGGTGTCGCCTTACCATGGCCTGGGACCGTTTGCGCCTTTTGGCTCACGTATATGGTAGTGTCGCTAGCATCCATATGATAGAGAACCCAGGCCGACATGGCTAGTCGTGAACCCAAAGCGGCACTAACCTATGGGGACAGGCATACATGAATCACATCGAGCATGTCGGTCAGCAGCGTGTGAATCCGGGCTGTAGCACTGGGCTAACAAGACTCCGGGAACCCGGGCTGTAGCAGGCTAGGCAGGACTCCGGATGTCACCGCGTGACATTTCCCCAAAGGGACAGACACAGGAAGGAAGTGAAGCACATGCCGGCCAGTCAAGTGTCCTGAGCAGTAGTGCTGGGCTAGCAGGACTCCGGTGAACCGGGCTGTAGCGGACTACTATGGCTCATGGAAGCACTAGACTACATTTCCCCATAAGAGAGGCTGCCAAGGATAAACAACAAGATTGTTGGATCCCACACATACCAAGCATTTCAATCATACACACAATATGCTCAATATGTGTAAATACAACATGGCATCACAACATAACTCTACAACTCAAGTATTCATTCATTAGGCTCCGAGGAGCGAGATATTACAAACATGGGTCTCATGACCCAACAATCATAGAATACAAATCAAGGCACAAGCGGAAGCTTAACATGTCTGAGTACAGACATTTACAAATGAAAAGGCTAAGAAGCCTGACTATCTACCAGATCCTACCTAGGGCACAAGATCGTAGCTGAGGTATCAAGCTAAACGTCGAAGTCCACGCGGAACTACTAGCGAGACTGAAGTCTCTCTGCAAAACATAAATTAAACAAACGTGAGTAAAAAGGTACTCAACAAGACTTACATCAGAACTAGCTACGTATGCATCGGTATGAACAAGGGGGGGGGGTGGAGTTTAACTGCAGCAAGCCAGCTTTGATTCGGTGGCTAACCTGGACTACGACTGCAAGCAACTCTTTTGAGGTGGCGCACACGAGTCCACATATTCACCATTCAATACACCACTATGGATCCACTCCCGTCTCCCTACGAGAACGCCATCCATAGCACTCACACTTATCTTGCGAGTTTTAGAGTATCCACTTTCACTTGTCTATGAACTATTATAGGCAACCCAGAAGTCCTTTACCGCGGACACGGCTATTCGAATAGATCATTTATAACCCTGCAGGGGTGTACTTCGTCGCACATGTTTCCACCACTTAGCGTCTGCACACGACATGTGCTCGGCAGACTTCAAGCGAAAGCCGAAGTGGGTGTAGACCATGACCTGACTAACTGCGCAAGTCTCTAGTCCAGGTTTATCGCCTATTCAGGTTCCATCCGCAAGGAAATCCGGCCGGGGTGTCCTCAACGGCCCCAAACGATGTGTACAGGGTCCCGAGATGCCAAATGGGCGCCCGGCATACCCGGCCATAGTGTATCTACCGCATCATAGCCCACCCCTAGGGTCAGCGCTACGCACGGCCGCCAACACATTACCTACAAACACCAGAAACTAGTTGCAACTCCTGGACAGAGGACGAGAGGGGTCAATAAGTCGAGCGGGGTCATATTTCAGGGCCCAATGTGTGCTAGTAGCTGTTTCATGGATCACAAACACAGAACTCAGTTCCCGAGGATGGTTTCAGTGAGACAACCCACCATGTACTCCTACATGGCCTCTCACTGCTACCTTTACCAAATCATGTTCACACACTTAGCTCACACACCGTAGGACATGTTTACACACCTCCGATTCATCCCCGATGAACCAGACCTGACACGACTCTATGCAATAGCAGGCATGACAAACAAGCATGGATGAGTAGGCACATCAGGGCTCAAACAACTCCTACTCATGCTAGTGGGTTTCATCTATTTACCGTGGCAAGGACAGGTCATGTAGAGGAAAAGGGGTTCAACTACCGCAACATATAACAGTTGAATCGTTGTTATCCTAATGCAGTAAAAGAGAGCAGGAGCGAGAGAGTGGGATTGTATCGGAACGAGCAAGGGGGTTTTGCTTGCCTGGCACTTCTGAAGATAACATTGAGTCTTCATCAGTGTCAACGATCACAGCGTCGGAGCAGCGTCTACCGAGAGGGGACATTTACCGGCAAAAAGGAAAAACACAATCAATGCGATGCAACAATATGATGCATGATCATGACATGGAAATATGTCATTGATTGAGCTAATGCAACTAGCAACAAGTTAAATGGAGTTGGTTTGAACACTAGGTTCAAATTCAAATTCAAACTACGAATTCAAAAAGTGCATTATCATGTTTTGGACTAGATAGTGAGGTTAAGTTCTTCAAACATGCATGAAAATGCCATATTCAGATTCCTTGGATTTTTTTGATCATTTTTCGTATATAATTTATTTCATTTGGAGTTACAGTTGAATTTCTATGAATTTTAGAAGTTTATACTAATTCCTGGAATTTCCTGTAAAAGAATAAATCCAGAAAATAAGTTACTGCGTCAGCATGATGTCGTGGCGACATCAGCAGGTCAAAGGCGACGGTCCTGGTCAACCCTGACCTGTGGGTCCCGTCTGTCAGTGGTTAGTTAAGCTAACTAAATTTAGTTAGCATTAAACTAACATTAACCGAGTTTAGTTAGCGGCCTGGGTCCCACAAGTCAGTGAGTCAGGGGAGGTCAAACCCCCTGGTTAGCGGGGTCAAACCCGGGTCAACTAGGTCAACACCTGCCGGCGACTTGACGCCGGCGAGGCGAGACGCGGCGGAGAGCTGCGGGTTTCCTCCTCCGGGGACCAAATGGCCGGCGGAGGTAGTCTACGTGACGCGGGCGCTCGTCCGCGTCGAGTAATGGCAGCGGCTGGGCCTGAGATGGCCGGAGTCATCACCGGCGTCGACCTTGGCGGTCGCTGGAGCTCGGGCGAGCTCGGGGTCGATGCTACGGTGGCCGGGGAGGCTCGTGCGAGGCACCTACGTGCTCTACGCAGCGCGGGGAGGGAGCTAAGCACGACGACCGGGCCGCTAGGTGGCCGGAGGCATGTCGGCGGCGGTCACAGGTGGCGGCGGGTTTTGGTCATCGGCGAAACGGCGACTAGAGCTAGCAAACGTCGCGGAGACAAGGGGGACACGGTGTAGAAGCTCACGGGGATTGTGTAGGGCTGGTCGGCGAGCTCGGGGAGGGGCCGGGGCAAGCGGGGCGGTGATGGCGATCTCGGCGGACCGAGGTTGAAGAATACGGCGTGGCCGGCGTTCGAGGGCGTCTGGCGGGGCGTGGCTCAGTGAGGAGGTCGACGACGAAGTGGCGGAGCTTCTGGGCGTGTCGGTGAGGCGTGGGGTGGCCGGTGGCCACGGCAGCAGCGAGCGGTGGCGACGGCTGCACTCCGGCGTTCTCGGGTCCGAGGGGGGAGCGAGGCAGAGAGCGGGGTGGGGGCAAGTGAGAGGTCGGGCGGATCCGTACGGCAACGGGGTGGTCATCCGCGGCGTCGCGCTAGCCAGTGAGGGCCAGGCAGGCAGCTGCGTGCCAGCCCACGCGGGCGCCGTGCTCGGCCTCGCCTCTGCCAGTAGGCAGAGGTTGAAGACAGGTATGCCCCTGGTGGGCTGGGCCGGTTAGCTGGGCCGCCGGGTAAGGAGCCCAAGTGGGTGAGGCAGGTGAGTTCTTCTCTCTCTCTTTCCTATTTTCTGTTTTCTATTTTTTGCAGTATGTTTTGACTTAGTTTAAATACTAAAACACTTTATAAAATTCTGCAATCTTTTATGGGCACTATCTGATTTAAACCAGAGGCCCTCACCAAGTTTCAGAATATTTGGAGCTACCAAATATTTTATAGGAATTAGTAGCTCCAATTCAAATAAGTATTGACTTAATTCAAAGGCCCAAATAAATATTTCTGTGATTCCAAAAATATTGGTTTGAATTTTACCTCTTGCCAATATTTCCAGAAATGAACAGGAACATTTTCTTGGGTTTATTTGAAGCAATTTTTAATGTTGATCATTTTTAGAAAAGATTTCTGAGGCTTTCCACTTTCCCCAATTCAACTTTCATAAATATATACATGATGCATGAATGCTTGTGCAACTAGTTACAACCAATTCTAGGGCTGTGACAACTCACCCCCACTAAACAGGAATCTCGTCCCGAGATTCAAGACGCGAGGTAAGAATATAGAGGGGACACAAAGCTAACACGATCTACACGATCCAACTGTCCTTCTCAAAGATGTTGATTCATTGCTTCAATTTGATCTTGACGTCTTTGCTTTCGAGATCTCCATCCAGCACGATGATGGCAGAAAGAAACTCTACAGGAATCGATCTCCTCGAAGATCGAGTACTCAGGATCAACTCAGGGAGTGAGACGTTGAAACATCTCTTGAGCTGAGAGACAAAACACACATCAGGGGTGATGGAAAGAAGCGGATGACAAGGGTTCAAATTGGTAAACAAAAATTCCACACCTAAGAGGGTGGTGAACGGTGTCAATGTAGCGAGGAGTTAGGTTGCCAAGTTGCCACAATGAGACACCTTAAGGAAGGTGACTCGCAGAAATATTCCCTTAAGTGGCAAAAAGAATTACTTTTGATCTATAGATCATTGAGACTCTCTATACCAACCTAAGGCAATTCACAAACGATCCTTTGACGGAGTTTGAGAGAACGACATACTCAGGCTAGAATGGATGATGTGGACTACCTTGTTGAAGAAAACGCGATGGATGATTTGCTTATCATCGAAAATGGATGGAACCCATGGTAGGACCACTTTGAAGATGATCCCGCTCAGTAATTACTGAGAAGGGTTGTCCGTAGTAGGATGACACAATGGCGGTGCAAGCTGGGAGCAAAATGCAAATGCTGGGAATGATTTTAGTAACTGGGGAGAACCCCAACAGTAGAGAGAGATTCCACTGTTTGAAAGGTTATGGCATAATCGAAGAAACCGGGAACGGACCCCAGCTAATGCCGACGATAAGTCCTAGTGCTTGCGCATGCTCTCAAGAACTTGAGCATTTCCGTATTCATCAGGGTTTTACCAATATCCGTGTCAAGGATCCTAGCAACACAACATGCTACCATGATGAATAACGGTGGACGATGCAGATGTAAAGGGAGATAACACCTTCTCAGATTTCACCTTAGCGAGGCTGAGGGATCAAAATCTGGATGATCGACCAAGAGACATTTAGCACTCTGCTTCTAATGTTCTCCTTGATGTGCTAGCATAACCCATTTATTGATATGGTTTGGTATCTAGGACATCAAGTAAAAGGTCAGACTTCGGGAACTCAAAAATCCATAAGGAACTACTATTGGAATAAATTCTACGTAATCCTTATGGGGAGGTGGCCAACTTACTCAATCAAGATACTATAATAATAGGTTTTCCAGCTCGGTGTGTTGGCCACGACATCCACTTACCGGGTTACAGAGAGACCAATATTATAGCTCTTGGGAAAACGTCCCAACCATCACATCTGCCTGAGATTCAGATCTGGTTGGTGTTAGGGTATTCCAGACTCATCGAGTCAAGAAATAAAATGAAAGTCTGCAACACAAATCGACGAGATGACATTGCGAGATTCTCAAGAAATGGACTATGGTAGTAAGCTCCAAAACATGAGCTGGTTCTGCTAAACACACATGAACACGCTGTCCTAGACCACTGGTAGAAAAAGGGCCTATAGTCCCGGTTCGTAAGGGCCTTTAGTCCCGGTTCCGGAACTAGGACTAAATTGTCGGTACTAATACCTCCCCCCTTTAGTCCCGGTTCAATCCAGAACTGGGACTAAAGGCCCTCCATGTGGGCAGTGCGCAGAGCCCAGTCAGGAGACCCTTTGGTCCCGGTTGGTGGCACCAACCGGGACCAATAGGCATCCACGCGTCAGCACTTCTGTGGCTGGGGTTTTTGTTTTTTTTGAAAGGGGGGGGGGGTTGGGGGTTTTGGGGGGTTAATTTAGGTGTTTCATATATTGTGTTAGCTAGCTATAATTAATAGAGGGAAGTGTCCTCTGTTATGTCCGTGCTTGGTCGACGCTACGTACTATACATACGTATAGAGAGGACTAGACACGCTAGCTAGCTAGTAAGCAAATGAAGGAAACAGAAGATCGTCATGAACATATATGCAGACAGAGAGAAGTGATATCGACCACCTCTCCTTCTCCGAGAGATTGGTCGAACAACAAGTTCTCGTATATCTATCTGACACTACCGGCTACATATATACAATAATTATCTCTTACAAATATAATCATACGGACTCAGGGTCCACATAGAATTCTCCGTCTTCAGGGATCACGTGGTCAAGAAAGAATGCCGCCAATTCCTCTTGAATTGCTCGCATGCGAGCTGGTGCTAGGAGTTCATCCCGCTTCCGAAACATCTAATTTGAAGAAGGGGGTAAATACATATATATATATATATATAAATGAATGAAACTCAACACAAATGATGGTAATAAAATAAAATTGTGAATGTTGTTATTTACGTACTTCATATTGTTCGTTAGAGTACCCGCCCCGCTCACAGGTCATGTGGCGGATGGACTCGCAGATGTAGTATCCACAGAAATCATTCCCTTGTTCCTGCCACAACCACTTTACAAGAAATAGAGGTCAATCAAACTGATAAGCAAGAATGCTAAATGGTATTGATGAAACTAGCGCTTGAATCACTAGGAGATGCGCGGAACATGCTACTATAGTACTTACTTTCGGGTGTCTAAATTCCAGATCCTTCGGCAGTCCCGGAACTGTGTTGGTGAATTTTCTCCAAACCCTGCCGGACAAAGAAAACAATTACATGATATCAAGAAATGAACAAAGTTGCTGATATGGTGGATAATGATCGATTTAACTTACTTCTTGAGGATTTCAGTCATGTCCGCATACTCCTGGGGATCTTTTCGTTTAGAGTCCAAGACGGTTACTACTCCCTGCTCAAGCTTAATCTCTAGGAGAATATAGTGGAAACTGCACACACATGCATAACTCATGAATTACATTACTATAACCTTGACTAATATATAAGGGAAACCGAATACGCACAAGACAGTAACACTCACCTGAAGTTGTAAGGAAAGAGTATTATATCTTTGTTTTGATTTATTACGAACGATCGTAGCAAGTTGGCCTCGGTAGCTGTGGCATGAAGTTTAACCTGAGTTGCATCTATGAGATATGTGTTAATGAACCCAATATCACCGACTTGTCTTTTCTTCAATTCGGCGATCTTCAATCTGCATAATATAGTGAGGATGATTATAAATACATGCAATGAAAGAGCTAAGCTATATAGAGAAACTTAATGACAGAAGTAGTACTACTTACAGATAGTAGCAGGCGACCGTTGTTTTATCGAGGGCCAATTGATTGAAAAACTGATAGAACTCCTCAAATGGAACAGGCAACAGATCAATTCCAACGAGGTCATGCTCCTTTTTAACTTTCACATACAAAGTACTCCTCCCCCCAGAGTCTCTGCAGATTTTCAAGTACCAATCATGCAATCTTCGCATCATCGTTGATAGAGATCTTTCATCTTTGACGAGAGGCTTCCCGTACTCGTATCTTTGTATCTGCACATCCATGGGTTCATAATGTACTTCGTCGGGCAGGTAATCTGCAAGATTGCTATAACCGGGCACCATCCTCGGATCATTAGCGACGTTGTGGCCTAGGCACCTTGAGCGGGGCACGATTGCTTCGCTTGTTCGCCGAGATGGGCAATTTGTTTCCCAGATCATCGTTCTTTCAGCCTTTGATCACTGACAGTACTTCCCGACTGCTCCACTTCGGCAAATTCCTTTCCAATAATGCGGTCATAGTTTCCTTTTGGCGGATCAGACTTCGGTGGTTTTGTCAGGGCAGCCAGAGTGTGCTTCACTTTCACCCGATCTACCTTCTCCTCGGAGGTGGATGTTTCTTTGCTTTCACCCCTTCAAAGAAGTTCCTCACTTCTTCTCACGCGATCTCGGCGTTCTCCTCCAGGTCCTCTCATATGGTAACTTCTCTGGAGTCTTCAGAGAAGGACCGAATCTGTATGTCCCTCCCGCCTCTGGTTGTACTGCTAGACGCCGACCGAGCAGACGAGAGGTTGTCTTCTTTACTTGCTTAAAGAGGCGGAGGAGAAGGACTACGACCATCGGAGCAGCTGGAGCGGCGGCAGGTCTCTTCCGCCCTTGCTGACGAGGCGGAGAAGGAGGAGGCTAGCTGCTCGGCTGCGTCGGCGCAGGCGGAGAAGGAGGCGGAGTGCCGCCACGCGCCGGAGAAGGAGCCGGCCGAGGGCCCTGATCGTCACTCGCCGGAGGAGGAGGCGGTGGAGGCGGAGTGCCCTGACTCGCCGGAGGAGGAGGAGGAGGCAGTGGTGTCCAGTTCAGAGGGTTGATGAGCTTCCTTCCGCCATAGGCATGGAAGTCTTCAGAGCAGACCCCAGCCCGAGTCTCCCTTCATCGGTAGGGTGGCAAGCTGGAGGTCCTCAAATCCCTCCGTTATCTCATCCACCATCACCCTAGCATATCCTTCTGGAATCGGCCGGCAGTGAAAAGTTGCGCCGGGTTCAGTAGGATAAACAGAGCCAACAGCCGCCTTGACCTTCAAATTTATCCATTGCGTCATAAGGTGGCAATTTTGAGACTCCGTTATAGCATCCACGGGATAGCTGGCAGGAGCCGTCAAGGCATGCTCCAGCTGAAGCAGCTCGGTGGAAGCCACGCTGCTTCTGCGCTGAGATGGCGGGGTAGCTTCGGGGGAGGCTTCGGCAGTACGTTTGCTGCGATTTGCTTCTCGTTCCTCTATCGCATCTACCCTTGCTTGCAGCGCCTGTATTTGGGTCTGCTGCACTTTTTTCCTCCTCTCATGGGATTTGTAACCGCCTGCGTCCGGAAACCCAACCTTCCACGGAATGGAGCCTGGCGTGCCTCGTGTCCGTCCAGGGTGCTCAGGATTCCCGAGGGCCATTGTGAGCTCGCCGTTCTCTCTGTCTGGAAAGAACGTCCCTTCCTGCGCTGCTTCGATATACTGCTTAAGCTTACTGACTGGTATGTCCATTTGATCGTTCGTCCAAATGCACTTCCCTGTTACAGGGTCCAGTGTTCCGCCAGCCCCGAAGAACCAAGTCCGGCAACGGTCTGGCCAGTTAATTGTCTCTGGTTCGATCCCTTTATGAACCAGATCATTCTCAGTCTTGGACCACTTAGGCCGGGCTACGAGGTAGCCACCTGACCCCGTGCGATGGTGAAGCTTCTTCTTCGCAGCATTTTGCTTGTTTGTCGCCGACATCTTCTTACTCTTTTCTGATGTCTTGTGGGCCACAAATGCGGGCCAGTGATCTCTGATCTTCTCATATCTGCCCTTGAATTCTGGTGTCTCATTATTTTCGACAAACTTATTCAGCTCTTTCTTCCACTTCCTGAATAGTTCTGCCATCCTCTTCAGAGCAAAAGACTTGATTAATTTCTCTTTAACTGGGTTCTCTGGATTATCCTCAGGCGGTAGGGTGAAATTTGACTTCAGCTCAGTCCAAAGATCATTTTTCTGCATATCATTGACATAAGACACCTCTGGGTCTTCTGTAGCCGGCTTAAACCATTGTTGGATGCTTATCGGGATCTTGTCCCTAACCAGAACCCCGCACTGAGCAACAAATGCGCTCTTTGTCCGGAGGGGTTCAATAGGTTGGCCGTCGGGCGCGATTGCTATGATCTCAAACTTTTCATCCGAGCTCAACTTTTTCTTCGGGCCTCGTCTCTTTACCGAAGTTGTGCTCGATTCGGAGGGCTAGAAAAAAGAACAAAGACTTAATTAATATGTGTACATACCAAAACAATGAATGCATCAATCAGCTAGTCAGCATAGGCTTAACTAATATATATACCTGGCCGGACTCG
Source organism: Triticum urartu (assembly GCF_003073215.2). NCBI lineage: Eukaryota > Viridiplantae > Streptophyta > Magnoliopsida > Poales > Poaceae > Triticum > Triticum urartu. Next base: position 4,404,992 of record NC_053026.1, on the reverse strand, counting down.
GTTCGGTCACCGGAGCCGTCATCACGGTCTCCTTCTTGCACCGGCATTGGGTCACCGGAGCCGTCCTCATGTTCTTCTTCTTGCACCGGCATTAGGTCACCGTAGCCAGCTTGTTCACCCTCTCCTTCCAGACCATCGTTTCGTTGAGAAACAACGAGATGGCATCACTTCCTTCTGCGATTATGTCCCTCAACAACGCTTCTTTTTGCTTCGTCTAGGGCGGTGTCCATAGTTTCTACAAATATTTACAACATGGCAATTATTATTCAAACATGACAGATGGATATATTAGTGCCAAACGTAGAACTAGCTACCTAATCATAGTAAGCTATCGGGAGGGGGTATATATCGACAACGACGACACTACATCTATGTCCCTCGACGACCCTCGTTCCCGATAAAAAAAGAGGAAGAAGAAGAAAAATAAGAGGAGAAGAAAGAATAGAGGAGAAGATCTCCTCTATTCTTTCTTCTCCTCTTTTTTTTTCTTCCTTCTTTTTTATCCTCTCTTCCTCTCATGTTCGATCAGTCGCGAGGGGTCGGGAGGTTGCCTAGTGTCAAAGGATTCAACAAAACCATGTCTTCATCATTAGGCGAAAGTAACATGTGCATGATGGTACAAAGCTCTTCAAAGTTGTTCTGGAACGGAGTCCCAGATAGGATAATTCGCTTTTTGGTACAAAGTTCAGCAAGAGCCTTCCGAATATCGCTATTTGGAAGGCCTTTGCTGAATTCGTACCAAAAGGCGGATTATTCTATCCGGGACTCCATTCCAGAATAACTTTGCAGAACTTCGTACCAACATGCCCTGGTTACTTCCGGCTAATGATGAAGGCATGGATTTCTTCAATACTTTGACACTAGGAAACCTCTCTCGACCCTCGGCGATCCTCGACCCTCGAACCCTGACGACCCTCGAACCCCTCGACCTAGACGACCCTCTTCTTCCTCTCATGTTCGAGAGGATCGCCGAGGGGTCGGGAGGTTGCCTAGTGTCAAAGGATTCAACAAAACCATGTCTTCATCATTAGGCGAAAGTAACATGTGCATGATGGTACGAAGCTCTTCAAAGTTGTTCTAGAACGGATTCCCAGATAGGATAATCCGCCTTTTGGTACAAAGTTCAGCAAGAGCCTTCCGAATATCGCTATTTGGAAGGCCTTTGCTGAATTCGTACCAAAAGGCGGATTATTCTATCCGGGACTCCATTCCAGAATAACTTTGCAGAACTTCGTACCAACATGCCCTGGTTACTTCCGGCTAATGATGAAGGCATGGATTTCTTCAATACTTTGACACTAGGAAACCTCTCTCTACTTCCGGCTAATAAGAATAAGAAGAAGAAGAAGAAGAAGAAGAAGAAGAAAAGAAGAAAAAAAGAGGAGAAGAAGAAAGGAATAGTGGAGAAAAGAGAAAATAGAATATATTCTATTTGCTCTTCTTCTCCACTATTCCTTTCTTCTTCTCCTCTTCTTTTTCTTCTTTTTTCTTCTTCTTATTTATTTCTCCTCTTATTTTCGGTAGAGGAAACCCTAAATAGCTAGCAAGTATCGTGGGTGTGAGATACATGTGGCCTTCGGTGTCGGACACTACATCCACGTCCCACAAGTGACGTGGGCATCGAAGCCCGCGCCACTTGTGGGATGTGGGTGTAGTGTCCGACACCGACGGTACATGTATCTCACACCGACGATACTTTCTATTTAGGGTTTCTCCTCTACCGCTCCTCGACCTCTCGACGACCCTCGTTCCCGATAAAATAAAGAGGAAGAAGAAGAAGAAAAAAAAGAGAAGAAAGAATAGAGGAGAAGACTTCCTCTTCTTCCTCTCCTCTTCTTCTCCCTCTTCTTCCCCTTCTTCCTCGCCTCTCTCATGAATGTCCGGCGTTCTCGACCCCCCCCACGTGTCGAAGAAAAAAAAGAAGAAAAAAAAAGAGGAGAAGAAGAAAGGAATAGAGGAGAAAAGAGAAAATAGAATATATTCTATTTTCTCTTCTTCTCCACTATTCCTTTCTTCTTCTCCTCTTCTTTTCTTCTTTTTTCTTCTTCTTATTTATTTCTCCTCTTCTTTTCCTCTCCTCTTCTTCTTTCTTTCCTCTTCTTATTTTCTTCTTTCCTATCCTTCTTTTTCTAAAATTGTAACTTTTGCATATATAAAAATCTTCTAAAATTGTAACTTTCTATATAAAACTTTCCTATCGGGAGGGGGAGAAGCGAAAAAAAAGAAGAAAAAAAAGAGGAGAAGAAGAAAGGAATAGAGGAGAAGAAGAAAAAATAGAAAAAAATTTCTATTTTTTCTTCTTCTCCTCTATTCCTTTCTTCTTCTCCTCTTCCTTTTCTTCATCTCCTCGTCTTCTCCTTCTTCCTCTCCACTAACATAAAATGCACTAACCTAAAATGCAACAAACATAAAATGCACTAAAGAGGCTCAACTAACCTAAAATCAGTGATAAAATGCACTAACCTAAAATGCATAAAAATGCTATCGAAGAGGGGGTATATCGACCCCCCTCATGTATATATGAAAAAATGCATATATGAAAAACTTTTGCATATATACATCAACATATATATATATACACTAACCTAATATGCACAAAAATGCTATCGAAGAGGGGGTATATCGACCCCCCTCATGTATCCACATACATACATCTATACATACATACATTTCTCATATATAAATGCATATATAAACAGAGCCCCCTCATGTATAAATTTTTGCATATATAAACAGAGCCTCGACGGCGGCAGCTCACAACGGGGGCGGCCGGCGAGGGCGACAGCGGCGGCGGCGACGATGGCGTCGGCGACGACCACGGCGTTGGCGGGGGCGGGCGGCGGGCGGCATCGGGGCAGCGCCTGGCGGCGACGGCGCAGGGGCGACGAGGACGGCGGGCTCGGGGCAGCGCGGGGCTCGGGCGACGGCGGGGGCGGCGCGGGCGACGACGGGGGCGGGCGACGGCGGGGGCGGCGCGGGCGACGTCGGGGGCGCGGGCGACGACGGGGGCGCGGGGCGCGGGCGACGACGGGGGCTGCGACGACGTGCGCGGGCGACGAGGACGAGAATGAGGAACTGAATGAAATTTTTGACAAGTGTGTATATATAGCAAGAGCATTGGTCCCGGTTCGTGGCACAAACCGGGACTAATGCCCCCCTTTAGTCCCGGTTGGTGCGACGAACCGGGACCAAAGGCCAATTTTCGGCAGCCCCAAAGGGCGGGAAGCGGCGGCCTTATGGTCCCGGTTGGTGGCACCAACCGGGACTAAAGGGGGGCATTGGTCACGGTTGGTGCCACGAACCGGGACCAATGCCCCCTTTAGTCCCGGTTGGTGCCACCAACCGGGACCAATGGCCTTTGCTGCCCCGCCCAAAAGTTTAGTCCCACATCGCTAGCTGAAGGGCGCCGGCACTGGTTTATAAGCGCTGGTGTGCCTCCCCATTCGAGCTCCTCTCTAATGCAGGCTTTCGGGCCTAAACTTGCTACTGCCTGTGGGCCTATTGGGCCTTCTGCGGGCCTGAATCCTGGCCCATGTAGGGTTTCTAGTCGTATTCAGGCCGTGGAGGCCCAGTAGGAGGCATTTTTTTGGTTTTTTCTTTTTTATTTCTACATTTTTTTGGTTTTTTATTTTTTTATTTCTACTTACAACTAAATACTTACAGTTTTTTAGTGATTTCTTTTTCCTTTTAGGTCACAAAAATTATAAACTTTCTGTTAGTGCCATTAGTTTTAAATTTTGAATAGTTTAAATTTGAATTTTTAAAAATTTGTGTGAATCACTAGTTTATGAATAACTTTACTAGATAAAATAGAATTTTTTTTCTATTTATTTTTTATTTATACTTACAACTAAATACTTATAGTTTTTTAGTGATTTCTTTTTGATTTTAGGTCACAAAAATTATAAACTTTCTGTTAGTGCCATTAGTTTTAAATTTTGAATAGTTTAAATTTGAATTTTTAAAAATTTGTGTGAATCACTAGTTTATGAATAACTTTACTATAAAAATAGATTTTTTTCTTCTTTGCTATTTATTTTTTATTTATACTTACAATTAAATACTTATAGTTTGATTTTAGGTCACAAAAATTAAATACTATAAAAATTCTTTTTGCTATTGAAGAATATTATAGTTTTATTTTAGTTGATCATAACATAATATTTTAATTGATTGTTTTTATTTTCATAAAAGTTTTGTAGTTCATTCTGTTTGCTATTAATTCATTCTTTGAGCTAAATGACTCTGAAATTGGAAAGCATTTCAAAATGAACTCTGAAAAGGTTGAAAGTTGGCATGGTATCATCATTTCACCCACATAGCATGTTCCAAAAAGTAGAGAGGGTTACGACAAAAACTTGATGCACTTCGTGTACAAAATGGACAATCACTTTCGAAGTATCAAAGTTTCAAACCATAAGACATGAAAGCATTTCAAATGAACTCTGAAAAAGTTGAAAGTTGGGATGGTATCATAATTTCACCCACATAGCATGTGCATGTACAAAACGGACAATGGTAGCATGTTCGTCTGTTACAAATTTGGCATGGTATCATCATAATAGTTGCGGGAGAAAGTCTTCACTTTTTCTTCGCTTGTGTCATTTGCTTATTGCGCCGTAACCATGGATAATCTTCATTGTTTATCAGGATGCTTGGGTCAGCCTTGACATTGAAGGGAGGAATTTCATGAAACTTTTCATAATCTTCAGACATGTCTGATCTTGCCGTCCACTCCCAGGATGTCCCTTTTTCCTGAAAGAACTATGTTGCGCTTTGGCTCATCGTATGATGTATTCGCTTCCTTATCTTTTCTTTTTCTCGGTTTGGTAGACATGTCCTTCACATAGATAACCTGTGCCACATCATTGGCTAGGACGAACGGTTCGTCAGTGTACCCAAGATTTTTCAGATCCACTATTGTCATTCCGTACTGTGGGTCTACCTGTACCCCGCCGCCTAACAGATTGACCCATTTGCACTTAAACAAAGGGACCTTAAAATCAGGTCCGTAGTCAAGTTCCCATATGTCCACTATGTAACCATAATATGTGTCCTTTCCGCTCTCGGTTGCTGCATCAAAGCGAACACCGCTGTTTTGGTTGGTGCTCTTTTGATCTTGGGGGATTGTGTAAAATGTTTTCCCATTTTTCTCGTATCCTTTGTAAGTCAACACAGTCAAAGATGGCCCCCTGGACAACAAGTACAACTCATCACAAACAGTGTTGTCACCTCTGAGACGTGTTTCCAACCAACTGCTGAAAGTCCTGATGTGTTCACATGTAATCCAGTCGTCGCACTGCTCCGGGTGTTTGGAGCGTAGACTGTTCTTGTGTTCATCGACATACGGGGTCACCAAGGTAGAGTTCTGTAGAACTGTGTAGTGTGCTTGAGACCAAGAATATCCGTCCCTGCATATTATTGACTCTCTTCCAAGAGTGCCTTTTCCAGTCAGTCTCCCCTCATACCACGATTTAGGGAGACCTATCTTGTTAAGGCCAGGAATGAAGTCAACACAAAACCCGATAACATCCTCTGTTTGATGGCCCATGGAGATGCTTCCTTCTGGCCTAGCGCGGTTATGGACATATTTCTTTAGGACTCCCATGAACCTCTCAAAGGGGAACATATTGTGTAGAAATACGGGCCCCAGGATGACAATCTCGTCGATTAGATGAACTAGGACGTGCGTCATGATATTGAAGAAGGATGGTGGGAACACCAACTCGAAACTGACAAGACATTGCGCCACATCACTCCTTAGCCTTGGTATGATTTCTGGATCGATCACCTTCTGAGAGACTGCATTGAGGAATGCACATAGCTTCACAATGGCTAATCGGCCGTTTTCCGGTAGAAGCCCCCTCAATGCAACCGGAAGCAGTTGCGTCATAATCACGTGGCAGTCATGAGACTTTAGGTTCTGAAACTTTTTCTCTGGCATATTTATTATTCCCTTTATATTCGACGAGAAGCCAGTCGTGACCTTCATACTGACCAGGCATTCAAAGAAGATTTCTTTCTCTTCTTTCGTAAGAGCATAGCTGGCAGGACCTTTATACTGCTTCGGAGGCATGCCGTATTTTTCGTGCAAACGTTGCAGGTCCTCCCGTGCCTCAGGTGTATCTTTTGTCTTCCCATACACGCCCAAGAAGCCTAGCAGGTTCACGCAAAGGTTCTTTGTCTCGTGCATCACGTCGATTGAGGAGCGGACCTCTAGGTCTTTCCAGTAGGGTAGGTCCCAAAATATAGATTTCTTCTTCCACATGGGTGCGTGTCCCTCAGCGTCATTCGGAACAGCTAGTCCACCGGGACCCTTTCCAAAGATTACGTAGTGTAAATCATTGACCATAGCAAGCACATGATCACCGGTGCGCATGGCGGGCTTCTTCCGGTGATCTGCCTCGCCTTTGAAATGCTTGCCTTTCTTTCAACATTGATGGTTGGTCGGAATAAATCGACGATGGCCTAGGTACACATTCTTCCTGCATTTGTCCAGGTATATACTTTCAGTGTCCTCTAAACAGTGCGTGCATGCGTGGTATCCTTTGTTTGTCTGTCCTGAAAGGTTACTGAGAGCGGGCCAATCGTTGATGGTCACGAACAACAACGCCTTAAGGTTAAATTCCTCCTGTCTGTGCTCATCCCACGTACGTACACCGTTTCCATTCCACAGCTGTAAAAGTTCTTCAACTAATGGCCTTAGGTACACATCAATTTCGTTGCTGGGTTGCTTAGGGCCTTGGATGAGAACTGGCATCATAATGAACTTCCGCTTCATGCACATCCAAGGAGGAAGGTTATACATACATAGAGTCACGGGACAGGTGCTGTGATTGCTGCTCTGCTCCCCGAAAGGATTAATGCCATCCGCGCTTAAAGCAAACCATACATTCCTTGGGTCCTTTGCAAACTCATCCTAGTACTTTCTCTCGATTTTTCTCCACTGCGACCCGTCAGCGGGTGCTCTCAACTTCCCATCTTTCTTTCGGTTCTCACTGTGCCATCGCATCAACTTGGCATGCTCTTCGTTTCTGAACAGACGTTTCAACCGTGGTATTATAGGAGCATACCACATCACCTTCGCAGGAACCCTCTTCCTGAGGGGCTCGCCGTCAACATCACCAGGGTCATCTCGTCTGATCTTATACCGCAACGCACCGCATACCGGGCATGCGTTCAGATCCTTGTATGCACCACGATAGAGGATGCAGTCATTAGGGCATGCATGTATCTTCCCTACCTCCAATCCTAGAGGGCATATGACCTTCTTTGCTGAGTATGTACTGTCGGGCAATTCGTTATCCTTTGGAAGCTTCTTCTTCAATATTTTCAGTAGCTTCTCAAATCCTTTGTCAGCCACAGCATTCTCTGCCTTCCAATGCAGCAATTCCAGTACGGTACCGAGCTTTGTGTTGCCATCTTCGCAATTGGGGCATAACCCCTTTTTGTGATCCTCTAACATGCGATCGAACTTCAGCTTCTCCTTTTGACTAATGCATTGCGTCCTTGCATCGACAATGACCCGGCGGAGATCATCATCATCGGGCACATCGTCTGGTTCCTCTTGATCTTCAGCAGCTTCACCCGTTGCAGCATCATTGGGCACATCGTCTGGTTCCTCTTGATCTTCACCAGCTCCCCCCGTTGCAGCATCACCGTATTCAGGGGGCACATAGTTGTCATCGTACTCTTCTTCTTCGCCGTCTTCCATCATAACCCCTATTTCTCCGTGCCTCGTCCAAACATTATAGTGTGGCATGAAACCCTTGTAAAGCAGGTGGGAGTGAAGGATTTTCCGGTTAGAGTAAGACCTCGTATTCCCACATTCAGTGCATGGACAACACATAAAACCATCTGCTTGTTTGCCTCAGCCGCATCGAGAAACTCATGCACGCCCTTAATGTACTCGCGGGTGTGTCTATCACCGTACATCCATTGCCGGTTCATCTACGTGCATTATATATAATTAAGTGTCCAAATTAATAGAAGTTCATCATCACATTAAAACCAAAGTGCATACATAGTTCTCATCTAACAACATATAGCTCTCTAGAGCATCTAATTAATTAAACCATACATTGAAACTATGTAAAACATTTCAATGCGAAAACAAATGCGATCATGATCGCAACCAAGGTAACAATTGATCCAACGGCATAATGATACCAAGCCTCGGTATGAATGTCATATTTTCTAATCTTTCTAATCTTCAAGCGCATTGCATCCATCTTGATCTTGTGATCATCGACGACATCCGCAACATGCAACTCCAATATCATCTTCTCCTCCTCAATTTTTTTTTATTTTTTCCTTCAACAAATTGTTTTCTTCTTCAACTAAATTTAACCTCTCGACAATAGGGTCGGTTGGCATTTCCGATTCACATACATCCTAGATAACTAAAATCTATGTCACGTTGGTCGGCATAATTTTCATAAACAATAAATGAACCAATAGTTATAAAGATAATATACATACCCAATCTGAATCATAGACAGGACGAGGGCCGGCGGGGGCGGATACCAAAACCATCGCACTATATACGATGCAATAATAAATGTAAGAAAATGATACAAGTATCTATCTAAACATACAAGTAAGAATATTTTTCCTTTCAGAAAGAAGATAAGAACAAGAGGCTCACCACGGTGGTGTCGGTGATGAGATCGGCGCGGGTGATCGACGACGGTGAAGACGGGGACGGGGCGTGACGGACCGCTAAATCTAGACAAATCTCAAGGAAAATGGAGCTTGGAGGTCGAGCTTCGAGAGGAGAAAGCTTAAGTAGTGTGGCTCGGGCATTCCATCGAACACCTCATGTGCATAGGAGGTGAGCTAGAGCACCACAAAGCCCTCTCCCCCTCGGCCAGAAAAAACAGAGCACTGTACTCTGCTCTTGCGCGAGGGGGTATATGTAGGCACCTCATTGGTCCCGGTTGATGACATGAACCGGGACTAAAGGGAAGCCTTTGGTCCCGGTTCAAGCCACCAACCGGGACCAATGGTGGTGGGCCAGGAGCGAGGCCCATTGGTCCCGGTTCGTCCCACCAACCGGGACCAATGGCCCACGTGGCCCGGCCGGCCCCCTGGGCTCACGAACCGGGACCAATGCCCACATTGGTCCCGGTTCTAGACTGAACCGGGACTAATGGGCTGAGCCGGCCTGGACCATAGCCCTGTTTTCTACTAGTGGACAATCACGGCCACCTGGTAGTCTTACAACGGAACACTACCGAGTTCAGGAGGGAACCATCAACAAGGATATCGAAGTCCTTGCGTAAGTCTAGCTCCTAAGAAGAAACTTCTTCTCCTTGAACAAACCAATCAGTGGCTTGGTGTGCTAGGAACACATATGGAGTGGAGGTAATTAATCTACCAAACCATAGAATACTTCGCACATATGCATGACTGATTTGGGATGATTCCAAGGGAAACAAAACAAACCTTTCTCAAATTCATGGCGGCAACTTACACCTAGTGCACGTGAACTTGGAGAAAGTCACTTCTTTCATCCAAGCATAAGCTTCATGAACGGAACACGAAGGCATTGGTTACAAAGTTTTCAACACTAGGTTGATGTTCAACATGAATCATGGGGGAGACAAAATGCTGCTGAATGGGCTTAACAGCAACTCATCAGGATTTCCATATCACTGGACTTCCACCATCATGTGAACACGGTGATAGCATTGGTCAGACCAAAGGATGTAATGGTGTATGCTCGAGGAATCAACCACGAGTAAGACAACATTACGAATATCGCTAATTCTAACTTGATTTGATGATAGCCCATACTCAAATCAAAGATTGGATAAGATGATAGGTCCATTAACTGATCACGATGGTCAACCGATGACAATACCATCTTTCTCCAACACACACACACAAAAGATATCCCTTAACATGAACTAAGTCAGACAAGCTTTTATCTTCCAACTCTCCAAGTTGTTGTTTAGCTTAACCAACTAGCTCGGGGGTATCCAACACAGATACTTGGAGAAAGGGTGGTTTATAGAAAAGCCAACATGATCACGAACTCAACATAGAGATCAGGGAACAACCTGGTAATACTTCCGAGAAGATATTCGGAAAATCACGAACCACCGATATGTTATTAAGCTCGAGAAAAATCTTGCTTTTCAGGGCAAGACGATATGATCAAGGAGTGAGGGATTGTCACAATCCTAACTCATTGGTCGATGAGTGCACCCGGAGATATGGACTAGGTAGCACGATCAATCTTAGAATGGTAGCTCAAAAACCAACACGCTAGGAATAAGAATATTGTCCAATTACTACAAAGCAATGAGTTGTTCGGAGTATTGATTCCACACATCACAATTCACTTGTCGGCATTCCGGTTACATCAACACGGAACCGAGGAATGAATAATGATGGCGAGAAGTATCACTATATTAGGAGTTCATAGGAGGTTGTGCAATTCCTATGATATACCTGACATAAAGAGGGCAATACTTAAGGGTTGAACAGAATCAAAAGCTGGATTGGCACTTTGATCTACGGAATACAACTGCTTTGACCCAATCCTGGATATGGATGAGGTACTGGAGTTTGTTTCTCCTAGTCATTCCGGAATGGAATGGCTTGACGGATCACATGAATAATAGGCATCGATAACACCAATGCACAACTACTCTTGACCAACAATTGATAGAAGATGGACAGAATACAAATGAAGAGGGACAACTCAAGGGAACATATATCTTTCTGAGTTGTGGATACATAGGTTAGTATGTCGAACGAGTTCAACATATTTCTTCCGGATAACCCATGCAGGAAGGTAGGGTTGGCAGAGTCACAACATAGAATGGAGAACTCATCAGGAGCACTCTGTCGTGACCTTTTGGTTCAAAAGAACTCCTGCCAAGAATGGTCCATGATAATTGGAAGAAGGATGTACCACGAACCTCGAGGACTATCGCAAAGGTTACTAATATCCTAAAGGAACTAGAAACTCTATCAACATGAGATAAGTAGGGTGAATCTCGGGTTCAAGAACCCATGAATAGAATACCTACCACTACATGGCATCACGGGATGCTTTCGAGAATGGTGGCCAGAATCATCACACCGGAACACAAAACATGGCTATATTACTAGGTGACTCCCTAAAACACCTAGGGTCATAATGATAGCTCCAACATATATGTCGAGACAACAGAGTACCTCAACTCACCGATTAGTGTGATTAATCTGGCCCAAATGGGCATCAGGAACAGGAGGAAGGGGTTTGCAAATGCATCAGACTACTTGGAAACCTGGAATGACTCGGACAGCATAACGGCTGTAAATGCTCAAAAAGATTTGAGACATCCTGCAAAATGGTGGCATAACCACTCAACATCACAATACCAAGGTTCCGAGACCAATTATGAACACACGGAAGTACTGGCAACTAAACTGCGGCATGAATCCATCAATCCTATAAGTCAACTGGTTAGTAACACGTCATCCTGATAGATAGATAAGAACGCCTAGTTTCTTAACCCCGTGGAAAAGAAGAGGTTGACTCAGATCAGAAGGGCATAAGGTAAAGGAGTAAAAAGAGCCTTACGTTCCCTTCCACAATCAATTCCCTTACATAACTAAAGCATTTCTAGACTCGACTTTGACCAGTTTGGCTTGGTAATCCTATAGGCAGTCAGGCTCTGATACCAAAGCTGTCAGGACCCTGATTCCAAGTCACATCGATCTAGCCAGTAACACCTCATATCACTTTGCGGCCTCATGCACGGTGTTCCCACGGGTGTCGCCTTACCATGGCCCGGGACCGTTTGCGCCTTTTGGCTCACGTATATGATAGTGTCGCTAGCATCCATATGACAGAGAACCCGGGCCGACATGGCTAGTCATGAACCCAAAGCGGCATTAACCTATGGGGACAAGCATACATGAATCACATCGAGCATGTCGGTCAGCAGCGTGTGAATCCGGGCTGTAGCACTGGGCTAACAGGACTCCGGGAACCCGGGCTGTAGCAGGCTAGGCATGACTCCGGATGTCACCGCGTGACATTTCCCCGAAGGGACACACACAAGAACGAAGTGAAGCACATGCCGGCCAGTCAAGTGTCCTGAGCAGTAGTGCTGGGCTAGCAGGACTCCGGTGAACCGGGCTGTAGCGGACTACTATGGCTCATGGAAGCACTAGACTACATTTCCCCATAAGAGAGGCTGCCAAGGATAAACAACTAGATTGTCGAATCCCACACATACCAAGCATTTCAATCATACACACAATATGCTCAATATGTGTAAATACAACATGGCATCACAACATAACTCTACAACTCAAGTATTCATTCATTAGGCTCCGAGGAGCGAGATATTACAAACATGGGTCTCATGACCCAACAATCATAGAATACAAATCAAGGCACAAGCGGAAGCTTAACATGTCTGAGTACAGACATTTACAAATGAAAAAGGCTAAGAAGCCTGACTATCTACCAGATTCTGCCGAGGGCACAAGATCGTAGCTGAGGTATCAAGCTAAACGTCGAAGTCCATGCGGAACTACTAGCAAGACCGAAGTCTCTCTGCAAAACATAAATTAAACAAACGTGAGTACAAAGGTACTCAGCAAGACTTACATCAGAACTAGCTACATATGCATCGATATCAACAAGGGGGGGGGGTGGTGGTGGAGTTTAACTGCAGCAAGCCAGCTTTGACTCAGTGGCTAACCTGAACTACGACTACAAGCAACTCTTTTGAGGTGGCGCACACGAGTCCACATATTCACCATTCAATACACCACTATGGATCTGCTCCCGTCTCCCTACGAGAACGCCATCCATAGCACTCACACTTATCTTGCGAGTTTTAGAGTATCCACTTTCACTTGTCTATGAACTGTTATAGGCAACCCAGAAGTCCTTTACCCCGGACACGGCTATTCGAATAGATCATTTATAACCCTGCAGGGGTGTACTTTGTCACACATGTTTCCACCACTTAGCGTCTGCACACGACATGTGCTCGGCAGACTTCAAGCGAAAGCCGACATGGGTGTAGACCATGACCTGACTAACCGCGCAAGTCTCTGTCCAGGTTTATCGCCTATTCGGGTTCCATCCGCAAGGAAATCCGGCCGGGGTGTCCTCAACGGCCCCAAACGATGTGTACAGGGTCCCGAGACGCCAAACGGGCGCCCGGCATACCCGGCCACAGTGTATCTACCGCATCATAGCCCACCCCTAGGGTCAGCACTACGCACGGCCGCCAACACATAACCTACACACACCAGAAACTAGTTGCAACTCCTGGATAGAGGACAAGAGGGGTCAATAAGTCGAGCGGGGTCATATTTCAGGGCCCAATGTGTGGTAGTAGCTGTTTCATGGATCACAAACACAGAACTCAGTTCCTGAGGACGGTTTCAGTGAGACAACCCACCATGTACTCCTACATGGCCTCTCACCACTACCTTTACCAAATCGTGTTCACACACTTAGCTCACACACCGTAGGACATGTTTACACACCTCCGATTCATCCCCGATGAACCAGACCTAACACGACTCTATGCAATAGCAGGCATGACAAACAAGCATGGATGAGTAGGCACATCAGGGCTCAAACAACTCCTACTCATGCTAGTGGGTTTCATCTATTTACTGTGGCAATGACAGGTCATGCAGAGGAAAAGGGGTTCAACTACCGCAACATATAACAGTTGAATCGTTGTTATCCTAATGCAGTAAAAGAGAGCAGGAGCGAGAGAGTGGGATTGTATCGGAATGAGCAAGGGGGTTTTGCTTGCCTGGCACTTCTGAAGATAACATTGAGTCTTCATCAGTGTCAACGATCACAGCGTCGGAGCAGCGTCTACTTAGAGGGGACATTTACCGGCAAACAAGGAAGAACACAATCAATGCGATGCAACAATATGATGCATGATCATGACATGGCAATATGCTGTTGATTGAGCTAATGCAATTAGCAACAAGTTAAATGGAGTTGGTTTGAACACTAGGTTCAAATTCAAATTCAAACTACGAATTCAAATAGTGCATTATCATGTTTTGGACTAGACAGTGAGGTTAAGTTGTTCAAACATGCATGAAAATGCCATATTCAGATTCCTTGGATTTTTCTGATCATTTTTCATATATAATTTATTTCATTTGGAGTTACGGTTGAATTTCTATGAATTTTAGAAGTTTATACTAATTTCTGGAATTTCCTGTAAAAGAATAAATCCAGAAAATAAGTTACTGTGTCAGCATGATGTCGTGGCGACGTCAGCAGGTCAAAGGCGACGGTCCTGGTCAACCCTGACCTGTGGGTCCCGTCTGTCAGTGGTTAGTTAAGCTAACCAAATTTAGTTAGCATTAAACTAACATTAACCGAGTTTAGTTAGCGGCCTGGGTCCCACAAGTCAGTGAGTCAGGGGAGGTCAAACTCCCTGGTTAGCGGGGTCAAACCCGGGTCAACTAGGTCAACACCTGCCGGCGACTTGACGCCGGCGAGGCGAGACGCGGCAGAGAGCTGCGGGTTTCCTCCTCCGGGGACCAAATGGCCGGCGGAGGGCGTCTACGTGACGCGGGCGCTCGTCCGCGTCGAGTAATGGCAGCGGCTGGGCCTGAGATTGCCGGAGTCGTCACCGGCGTCGACGTTGGCGGTCGCCGGAGCTCGGGCGAGCTCGGGGTCGACGCTACGGTGGCCGGGGAGGCTCGTGCGAGGCACCTACGTGCTCTACGCAGCGCGGGGAGGGAGCTAAGCACGACGGCCGGGCCGCTAGGTGGCCGAAGGCACGTCGATGGTGGTCACAGGCGGCGGCGGGTTTCGGTCATCGGTGAAACAGCGACTAGAGCTAGCAAACGTAGCGGAGACAAGGGGGACACGGTGTAGAAGCTCACGGGGATCGTGTAGGGCTGGTCGGCGAGCTCGGGGAGGGGCCGGAGCAAGCGGGGTGGCGATGGCGATCTCGGCGGACCGAGGTTGAAGAAGACGGCGTGGCCGGCGTTCGAGGGCGTCCGGTGGGGCGTGGCTCGGTGAGGAGGTCGAGGACGAACTGGCGGAGCTTCTGGGCGCGTCGGTGAGGCGTGGGGTGGCCGGTGGCCGCGGCAGCAGCGAGTGGTGGAAACGGCTGCGCTCCGGCGTTCTCGGGTCCGAGGGGGGAGCGAGGCAGAGAGTGGGGTGGGGGCAAGTGGGAGGTCGGGCGGATTCGTACGGCAACGGGGTGGTCATCCGTGGCGTCGCGCTGGCCAGCGAGGGCCAGGCAGGCAGCTGTGTGCCAGCCCGCGCGGGCGCCGTGCTCGGCCTCGCCTCTGCCAGTAGGCAGAGGTTGAAGACAGGTATGCCCCTGGTGGGCTGGGCCGGTTAGCTGGGCCACCGGGTAAGGAGCCCAAGTGGGTGAGGCAGGTGAGTTCTTCTCTCTCTCTCTCTCTTTCCTATTTTCTGTTTTCTATTTTTTTGCAGTATGTTTTGACTTAGTTTAAATACTAAAACACTTTATAAAATTCTGCAAAATTTTATGGGCACTATCTGATTTAAACCAGAGGCCCTCACCAAGTTTCAGAATATTTGGAGCTAGCAAATATTTTATAGGAATTAGTAGCTCCAATTCAAATAAGTATTGACTTAATTCAAAGGCCCAAATAAATATTTCTGTGATTCCAAAAATATTGGTTTGAATTTTACCTCTTGCCAATATTTCCAGGAATGAATAGGAACATTTTTAGAAAAGATTTCTGAGGCTTTCCACTTTCCCCAATTCAACTTTCATAAATATATACATGATGGATGAATGCTTGTGCAACTAGTTACAACCAATTCTAGGGCTGTGACAATGATCCAGTCGCAACTTGCCTCCTTGCCAGGGAGAGCAGTCTCTTGAGTTTCTTTGTCAGGCGTCGCGGTCCATTCTGCAATGAACTCCGCCAGGACTCGGCTTTGAATCGTCGAGGTACTCTCAAACTTGAGGCCAAAGCTGGACAGTTCCAGTGCCCACTCTACGATCCTTCCCATTGCGTCTGGATTGTGCAATATCCGTTGCAGAGGGAGGCGAGTGATGACAGTGATTTCGTGCGCCTGGAAGTAGTGACGCAGCTTCCTCGAGGCCATAAGAAGGCCGAAGAGCAGTTTCTGCACACCGGAGTACCTTGATCTAACCCCATGCAGGAGGGAGCTAACAAAGTAGACCGGGTTCTGCATCATCTTCTTCCTTGGCGGCACTCCAACCGGCTGCGTCGTCTCGGCACCGGTGGCATCGGGCTCCGTCGGTGCTATTACTTCATCAACAATTTCTCTCTGCGCCACTAGTGCAGCACTGACCACCTGGTTCGTTGCCGCCAGGTACAACAACAACGGTTCCTGTGGCCTAGGCGCAACTAGTATTGGCAAGGAGGAGAGGTACCTCTTCAAATCTTGCAATGCTGTTTTGGCTTCTGGTGTCCACTCCATCGGGCCCACCTTTTTCAAAATCTTGAAAAAGGGAAGGGCGCGCTCGGCAGACTTGGAGATGAACCTGCTCATGGCGGCAACGCAACCGGCAAGCCGACGCACATCCTTGACTCGCTTGGGTGCTTCAATCCGCTCTATAGCCTTGATCTTGTCCGGATTGGCCTCTATCCCATGCTGTGACACAAAGAACCCGAGAAGCTTGCCAGACGGGATGCCGAAGACACACTTCTCAGGGTTCAGCTTGAGATTGATCTTGCGTAGGTTTGCAAATGTTTCTTGTAAATCTTATACGAGGGTTGCCCTGTTCTTGGTTTTGACCACTATATCATCCATATAGGCTTCCATATTTCTATGGAGCTGGGGTTCAAAACCAATCCGGACTGCCCTTGCAAACGTTGAACCAGCACTCTTCAACCCGAAAGGCATCCGTATAAAGCAATACGTACCACATGGGGTGATGAATGCCATTTTCTCTTCATCTTCCCTTGCCATGAAGATCTGGTGGTAGCCGGAGTAGGCATCGAGGAATGACAACAGATCACACCCAGCTGTGGAGTCAACAATCTGGTCGATGCACGGCAACAGGAAGGGGTCTTTGGGACAAGCCTTGTTAATATCTGTGTAATCAATACACAGCCTCCACTTCCCATTTGCCTTGCGCACTACCACCGGATTGGCCAACCACGTTGGATGGAGCACTCCTCTTACCAAACCCGCTGCTTCCAGTTTCCGGATCTCCCCTGTGATGAACTCTTGTCGTTCCAAAGCTTGCTTTCTGACCTTCTGCTTGACGGGCCGCGCATGGGGACAGACAGCAAGGTGGTGCTCAATCACCTTCCTGGGAACACCGGGGATGTCGGATGCTTGCCAGGCAAACACATCGACATTCGCCCGTAGGAAGGTGACGAGCGCGTCTTCCTATTTGTCGTGAAGGGTGGAGCTTATGGTAAAAGCTCCTCCCGTGTTGTCGTCCTTGACAGAAACCTTCTTGGTTCCCGGCAGTGTGGCCCTGGACTTCTTATTTCTGTCGGCGGAGCTCTCTGGCACGTCCTCAACGGGAGCGCTACACTCCGAAGAGGTGCGCTTGCCGGAGTGGGTGCCTGAGGTCTCACCGGTCTTCTTCTTTTGCCTTCCCGGGGCTCCAGCGGCAGGAGCAAGCGCCTTGGCAGTGGCGGCTGCTGCAACTGCTTGTTGATAGAGTTGGTTAGCGCAAATTAGCGCATCCTTCTTGTCTGATGGGACGGTGATGATCGTCATAGGCCCCGGCATTTTCAGGGTGTTGTAGGCGTAATGTGACGCTGCCATGAACTTGGCCAGCGCTGGGCGGCCAAGGATCCCGTTGTAAGGCAAGGGGATCTTGGCAACGTCGAACAAAACCCTTTCTGTCGTGTAGTTCAGATCACTTCCAAAAGTCACGGGAAACGTGACCTTTCCCTTTGGTTGACTTCTTCCCAGGTTGACCCCCTGAAACATGCCCGTCTCTTCGAGGTCTTCATCAAGAATCTGCAATTTCTCGATCACGGTAGGCGAGATTAAGTTCAGACCGGCCCCGCCATCGACTAGCATCTTTGTCACCTTGAGGTTGCGTATTTTCGGTGAAACCAACAATGGCAAGCACCCGACCGCAGTAGTACGATCAGGGTGATCCTCAGTGTCAAAAATGATAGGTGTGCTGGACCACTTCAGCGGCCTTTGGGCATCAAACGACGGTTCCGCCGCTGTAATCTCATGCGCCCACTGTTTAAGCTGGCGGTGAGAGGTATGCAGCGAGGCGCTGCCATCTACGCACATGGCCTCTGTAGCTTTTTGAAATCCTTGGTCACCAGACTCATCGTCCTCTTTGTGATCATCGTCTTCTGGCTTTTTGTCACGGCCCCGGGCAGGCCTCTCCCGCTGTTTATCTTTGCCGCGACGGCCCGCCTGGCCGTCAGGCTTCTTGCCGGACCCCTCAGCACCGTCCTGGCCTTTCTCCTTGTCCCGCCTCTCATATTCAGCTCTCTGCTTCTCAGCAAGGAGCTCAACCTATCGGCAGTTCTGGAGATCATGGCCTTTGGTGCGATGGATCTTGCAGTATTGCTTGTCGGAGTTTCCTGGCTTCTCGGCAGCCGCCAAGGCCCGGCAGGCGACACATCCGGCAATTTCCTTGCCGGGGTCATCTGCCTTGGTTTTCTTGGCGGAGGTGGAGTCGCCAGATCCCTCGACGGCAAGCACAACTTTACCTTTCCGCTTCCTGTTGCGGCGCCGGCCTTTCTTCGCCGGGGCGGCAGTATCCTCATCTGAGGAGTCGGTTTCCACGCCGGCATCTTCACCGGGGTACTTCCTTCCCTCTTCAGCCCGGGCACATTTGTCAGCAAGAGCATAAAGTTCTGCCACATCTTTCACCTTGTTCATTTCCAGTTCTTCGTGCATCTTGCGGTTATGCACGTTCTGATGGAACACGCTGATGATGGCGACAGGGTGAACATCAGGGATATTGTACTGTGCCCGGCTGAACCTCTGTATATACTTGCGCAGACTCTCGCCTCCCTTCTGGGGAATGACATGCAGGTCTCTTGCTTGGCCATGGGCTTGGTGACCCCCAGTAAAGGCGCCCACAAACTCATGGCACAAATCTGACCAGGAGGAAATAGAGTCTACCGGCAAGTGCATCAACCACGACATGGCGTTGGGTTTAAGAGCCAATGGAAAGTAATTTGCAAGCACCTTATCATCGCGGGCTCCGGCGGCTTGCATCGCGATCATGTAGATGCTGAGGAACTCAGAGGGTGAGTCTTGCCGCTGTACTTTTCGCCAACGTCAGGTTTGAAGGTGCGGTGAGTGGGCCACTGGAACTGCCGCAGCTCCCGGGTAAAAGCCGGATAGCCTATCTCGTAAGGTAGGCCTCCAGGGCTCTCCGGGGCCGGGTGGTTCACAGCAGGCCCTGCTCGCCTGTCTGACTGGTGGCGCGCTCCGTGCCGGCGCTCGATAGTGGTTCGAGCGTCTTCATGGGCTCGTTCCCGAAGAACTTGGCGCTGGTCATAGTGGGTCCGCGGGTCAGACGATGCTATGGAGATGGCGTCGCCCGCGACGTCGCGACGAGCCGACGCCTGCGGTACCGGATGGGGAAGAGGTGAATGCACCGTGGTCGCGGCGCCGCTGGCTTTTCCGCCACTGGTCCGCGGGACTCCATCGGAGCGTCGACCCATGGGCCTCACCGGACTTGGTTCGTCCTTGTTGGCCACCGCAACAAGGCTTCGGATAGTGGCTCTCCATTCGTCGAGTTTCCCCGTAGTGCGAGGAAAATTGAGGAGCAACTGCGCGCGTGCCAGGGCCTCTCCTGGCGTCGGCGGCAGTGAAACCTGCACGGATCACGACGCGCTTCGACTTCTGACCATGTCAGAAGGAGCTCTATCATGACCCCGCGGTCGCATGCCGCTTTCACCAGCGCCTCGGTGAGTGGGCAGGTCTTCTACGTCCCGGGAGTGGCGCTCGGGGCTCTTCCCGCGGCGACGCCCGGGATCTTCGGCGTGATTACGCCGTTCGTCGCGCGCTACCGGGGAGGAGCGCGCTGTTGACGCCAGCGTGGGAGTCATGGAGGCCCTCGCGTCACCTTCGGGCGGGGCGGCGGTGACCTTGGAAGGCCCCGCTCCACCCACGAAGGACTTGGTTACCAGGCACACAAACATCGCCGCCTCCCAAACTCCGGCTGCTGGGATGGTGTTGGTGTTCGCGAGCAGCGCCCCGGGTCCTCTCTGCGACCGGTCCGCTGCTCGCCCGCGTCGAGACGGGCTGTCCGGCTTCCGACTGGCCAACCGCCACCGTCGTCTTCTTCTTGGGCGCCATGACGATGAAGAAGCGCCGAACTAACTGCTAGAGCCGATTCTCACAACTGCGGCACCCCTACCTGGCGCGCCAGAGATGTCGGTGCGGAACGACACCTATGGGATCACGAGGATCCCTACTACGGTTGGCGGGGCGCGGGGTCGTGAGAAGAGCAGATCAAGCAGGTAGCACACGGTTCGTTTATCCAGGTTTGGGCCGCAAGGATGCGTAAAACCCTACTCCTGCTTTGGTGGGTTGTATATTTGTGTTCTTGAGCTAGCTATGGGGCGTGAGGAGCTCCAAAAAGCCGAATCCTTCTCCTGGTCACCTCGGGCCTCCTTTTATAGGAAAAGGGGTCGCCACAGTGGCACACAGGAGGTGGAAAGGGAACAGTGGTGCGAGGTTATCCCTCGCATTACAAGACAAGGCGCATTTAATGCGTCTTGCTTAGGTGTCCTTGCTTTATCAGGGACGGGGGAGAGATCTGCCTCGTCCGTCGTCGCCGCTCCTTCTTGTGTCAACACGCGTCCTGGCCAGCAACGCCTGCGATGCCACGTAGGTAGGTAGGCAGCTGAGGTGGTGCAGTGGTGGGTCTTCACGAAGATCTGCATGCCGCCACGCAGGTGCCTGCCCAGCTAGTTGGGTCGGCCGCTGCATGCATGCGGTGGTGGAGGTTTAGTCGGTGTGGGCCTGATGGTGGCCCTACGGGTGTCCTCAGCAAGGGCCTTGCCGGGGCCCTGGAAAGGGTCTTGCCGAGGCGCCTGCTGTCATCCCTGGCAAGGCGCTTGCCGAGGGCTTGTGGTCTTCCTCGGCTGGGATCCCGCCAAGGGTTGTCGTCTCCTTAGTGCGTATCTGATCTTGAATGTCTTCACGAAGATTTGCATGCTGCCACGGGGATGTCTCCCGAATCCTTGCCCCTTGGGGGCAGTGGACTCAAGGGTGACTCGCTCCGTAGGCGCGGGACGAGTCGCCGCGGCAAGGGTCTTGCCGGGGCTGCTAGAACTCTCTCCCGGCAAGGATCTTGCCGGGGGAGTCCGCTTCGTCCCCTTTGCTCTTCGTGGTCTTGGCCTTGGCGTCGTAGTTCTTTCGAGCTTCGGTCTTACCTTGGCTCACCTCCCTTGCCCTACTTGGTGTGGTGGTGCCCGCGGCTCGGACTGCCCGTGCACAGTTATGGGGGTACAAAAAGTGTACCCCTCTTTTTGTAGACCGACACTGTACTAATAATACTTAGTACTCCTGCGCCATGTATCATATATTAGTATCATGTAGTACTTTATTTATTGCCATGTATGACACATAGTACTCAACTCTCTCTCTTTCTTCATTTAATTCTATGACACCTCATCAAAATTGCTAAGGCTAGTACCATTACAACCAGCCTTAGCAAATACTAAACATTAAGTTCTCTCGTCACTACTAGAAAAAGGGCTATAGATGATATGGCCACTAATGACACACCAGACATGTGGTGCACCATTAGTATATACTAATGGCGCACCATGTGTAGGTACGCCATTAGTGTCCAAATACTAATGGCGCACCACATCCACGGTGCGCCATTAGTATCAAATTTTTTTTCATTTTTTTTCAAAACTAGTAATGGCGCACCAGTGGATAGTGCGCCATTACTAGTTAAACTAGTAATGGCACACCACATCCATGGTGCGCCACTAGTAATTTTTTTTCAATTTATTTATTTATTTTTTCAAAACTAGTAATGGTGCACCAGTGGACAGTGCGCCATTACTAGTTAAAACTAGTAATGGCGCACTGTCAACTGGTGCGCCATTACTAAGTTTTTTTCAATTTTTTTTTCAGAATTTGTTTTTTTAAACTAGTAATGGCGCACCGTGGGTGTGGTGCGCCATTACTAGTTAACTAGTAATGGCGCACCACACCCACGGTGCGCCATTACTAACTTGGCCCAAAACTTCCACCGAATGCACCCCCCCCCCCGCGTGGACCGACTTTTCAGTTTAAATAGATAAAAGAAATTGATGGAAATGTCAAAAAAATAAAAGAAAATAAGTTTCCTATGTGATATGTGGTCTAGTTGTTGGGAAAATTTACAAATATGAATTTTGACTTTATTTGCAAAATCTCTCTGGAATTTGTAAAATGGGCATAACTTTTGCATACGAACTCGGATTAAAAAGTTTTCTATATGAAAAATCATATACTCGAAAAGTTACGGGGCTTTTAAGACCCAGAGGCAAAAAAAATTCAAAAAATTTCAAACTTACTAGTGGCGCACCGTATGCTAGGTTCGCCACTAGTAACAGAAAAAAAATTGGTTTCAAAAAAAAATTGAATTATTTTTCAAAATATGATACATAATATGATCGGGAAGTTTGAAATATTTTTTCAAAATTTCATCATACCCATGAACTAAGTCCTAGACATCAGCAAGGTTTAATAGGATTGATATGATAGATATATCAACAAGTGCCTGTGAAGTGAGGTGGTGCTGGGGTTCGATAGAACTACCTGAGATTAAGCCATATTGACCCGAGATTAAGAAAAAAAATTGAAACTTTTTTTTGAAAAAAATTACTACTAACTCCTGCGTGGTGCGCCATTAGTATCCATTAGTATACCAGATACTAATGGTGCACCGTGGGCTATACTAATGGCGCACCGGTGGTGCGCCATTAGTAAAAAAAATCTAATGGCGTGGTACTAGTGGCGCACCTGTAGTGCGCCATTAGTAGCGAAAACAGGTGCGCCACTAGCAGCCCTTTTTCTAGTAGTGCGTTTTCCTCTCCACCTTGGTAGATTAAGAAAAAAAATTGAAACTTTTTTTTGAAAAAAATTACTACTAACTCCTGCGTGGTGCGCCATTAGTATACCAGATACTAATGGCGCACCGTGGGCTATACTAATGGCGCACCGGTGGTGCGCCATTAGTAAAAAAAAATCTAATGGCGTGGTACTAGTGGCACACCTATAGTGCGCCATTAGTAGCGAAAACAGGTGCGCCACTAGCAGCCCTTTTTCTAGTAGTGCGTTTTCCTCTCCACCTTGGTCACCTAGACGGAGGGAGTATACTGCTCGGGCTTTTCCTGCGTGGTAGGCGGGGCAGTTCCGCCTAGTCGGTTCGACAGAGATGCGAGAAGACGAGGGAGTAGGCTGCTGCAAACGTAGGGCTGTGTGATTTGACAGCGAGTTACTGCTGGACAAGTGGGGCCCCGTGATTTGACTTTCCATTATCATTTTAACTGCGGCGCTACGACCAGCGTGAGTCTCCCAATTCCTGACCACCTCCATATAGGTGCCTCTCCCAATGCTCCACCATGTAGTAGAGGGTGGCTCTTGCATGAGAGCCCACTTCTCCACTTTTTCCTTGCCTCTCTTTCCTCCACATATGAAAAAATGCCATGTAAAGCACACTATTGTACTTACTTGCTCCTACAGGTGCTTAAGCTTGCCACATAGGCATAAAGTCTGATGTGGCAAGTTAATCAAGAAGAGAGAGACTAGTTTGGTGACCCAAGAAACGGTGCTAAGCGCGTGTACCTAGGTGAAAAGACAATTTTGAGTCTATAGCTAATTATGTGAAGCAAACTTAGCAACACCATTTCATTGGAAGAGGTCACTCCTTGGCAAATGCAATAAATACTATTACTCCCTGTGTCCCATAATATAAGAACGTTTTTTGCACTACACTAGTGTCAAAAACGTTCTTATATTATGGGACGGAGGGAGTACGAAGAAAGAGATAGAGAGAAGTAAAATAAATAAATACACTTATAGCCAACCTTATAGCCAAAACCTTGTTGTAGTATGAGTGACTAAGTGATGACTATGTATGACATGCCAACATCAGATAGCCTACCGCACCGTGTTAAATCTCCAAGGGCGCGACTGCACGAGCGACGCGACGGTCGTGGTAGGCGCGACCACGATACGGGCTGCTGGTAGCCCTTGAATCTGAGATCAAACGGTCGCATGCTAAGTTGCTGAAAATTTGTAGAATAACCCTCCAGGATAGAATATTCACCCATAGGTCTAGAATCACGCCATGCAACCATTCCATCTCAGATCCAAGGGCTCTCGGAAGCCCGTATCATGGGAGAATGGAAAGCCACTACCCTGCCATTCGCACACTGGCAGTTCGCTCCTACTCATCCCCGCACGTCCTTCAATACTACGGCGGTTCGCTCCTAGTCGCCCCGTCCATTCACATTATGACAGTTCCACTAATCCTAACTGTCGGTGTCAAAACCGGCGGATCTCGGGTAGGGGGTCCCGAACTGTGCGTCTAGGTCGGATGGTAACAGGAGACAAGGGACACGATGTTTTCTACCCAGGTTCGGGCCCTCTCGATGGAGGTAAAACCCTACTCCTGCTTGATTAATATTGATGATATGGGTAGTACAAGAGTAGATCTACCACGAGATCAAGGAGGCTAAACCCTAGAAGCTAGCCTATGGTATGATTGTTGTATATGGAGTTGATTGCCTACGGACTACAACCCTCCGGTTTATATAGACACCGGATAGGGTTAGGGTTACACAGAGTCGGTTATAATGGTAGGAGATCTTGAATATCCGCATCGCCAAGCTTGCCTTCCACGCCAAGGAAAGTCCCATCCGGACACGGGACGAAGTCTTCAATCTTGTATCCTCATAGTCCAGGAGTCCGGCTGAAGGTATAGTCCGGCTACCCGAACACCCCCTAATCTAGGACTCCCTCAGTAGCCCCTGAACCAGGCTTCAATGACGACGAGTCCGGCGCGCAAATTGTCTTCGGCATTGCAAGGCGGGTTCCTCCTCCGAGTCCTTCATAGAAGATTGTAAACACCAAGAGTAGTGTCCGGCTCTGCAAAATAAGCTTCCACATATTGCCATAGAGAGAATAATATTAACACAAATCAAATCTGCTGACATATTCCGCAGTGCGTTATCATACTACAGCGAAGTCCTTTACTCGAATCGTTTTCACTTTTCCACCTCAGCATGTTTTGCGAGGCGGTTTCCTTGGCACGTCTTGTTAAAGCAGAGATCGTGTGCCCCCCTTTTAGGGATTCTCATCAATACGGACGTGGGTAACCCAATCGTGCCCGTTAGCATGTTTTCTCGATTAAAGGCGAGTCCCAAACGGTTACAAGGAGGGCTCCTGGTATTCAACCTCTTATAAAGAGACCAGGGCCTTACTCTTTTTCTCCAATCCCAAAACAAGTTCTCCCATCGCCTCAAGTTCCAACACCCTAGGCTCCAGATTCTGGGCGCCTTAGACCATCGACAATGTCCGGTTCCGACCTTCAAGGCCGATGGATGCCCTCCTCTGTCACGGAGGAGGACGTGCTAAAGTTGAGAGAGGCTAAGTTCTTGACCGCCGAAATTTCGCATAGGTTGCCTGCTCAAAGGCAGGCTATTCCCAGTCCCCAGCCCGGTGAGAGCGTAGTGTTCATGTCTCACTTCCTTCGGGGGTTAGGCTTCCCGATGGATCCCTTCGTGAGGGGGCTGCTGTTTTATTACGGGCTGGAATTTCATGACTTAGCTCCGGAGTCCATCCTCCACATTTCCTCATTCATCGTTGTGTGCGAAGCATTCCTCCGTGTTACTCCTCACTTCGAATTATGGCTCAAGGCTTTTGGAGTGGAGCCGAAGATGATCGAGGGACGGCACGCAGAGTGCGGAGGCGCTGTCATAAGTAAGAATGCTGATGCTCCATGGCCCGAGGGCTCCTTTCAAGAGGAGCTCGGCTTGTGGCAACGAGAATGGTTCTATATCACCGCTCCCAGGAGCGCCAAGTGGGCGGCGCCTCCTGCCTTTCGCTCGGGTCCCCCATCACAGCTAGCGTCATGGGTCAACAAAGGATTAGATTGGGGGTTATCCAAAGACGTGCCCTTGTTGCAGGGCCACATCAGGGATCTCTTAGAAGGAGACCTCAACCTGGTCAAGGTGACGCAGGTCATGCTGATTCGCCGAACACTGCCCGGCAAACGTCGCTCCCTTCGTCTGTGGGAGTTTAATCCGGAGGGACCACAAGCTCTCTAGCATTTTATGGGCGCAACGCCTGTGGAGATGTATAAACTGTTCTTCGGATCACAAATGATGTTTCCGGATTTGACCGAGGACGCAGGCCTAAGCTGCAATCGCCCAGATACCCAAGTAAGTAACCTTGTGCCCGGACCAACTATCCATATAATTGTCATAAACTTTCCCCTAAAAGAGCTGTCCTTTTAAACAGGAGTGGATAGCGAAGGCAAAGCTGATCAGGTGTCCGACTCCCCTTCCCGAAACCAGGCCGGATCCCGTGCTTCTCAGGATGTTGAAGATCGTGCCTTTGGAGGGGAGTGAGGGGGAGGACAAGGAAACTATGGCCTCCTCGAAGGAGGCCGCTCCGAAGGGAGGAACCGACAATTCCTCTCCTAGGGGGAAGAAGAGGGCCGCCTCTGACGACCCGGAGACCATGGCCTCAAAGCGGGGGAAGAAGTTCTCGTCAGAGGGTCTGGCGCCGGGGAGATCCTCGGCCGAACTACGCACCAAAAGGGATCAGCCCTCCAGCGAGCCATAAGTAGAGAAAGATTTTCCTTTAGAGGGATGAGAGAAATACTTACTTTTTATCTGAGAAGATTAACCGAAATTTTACCTTGTAGCTCGGACCTTAGCCCTTCTCAGCAGAGCTCGTCTTCGGGGGATCTTCTTCCAGAGATGATGGAGAGTGAAACGCCTCCCCCTGCCGTACCGCCTAGCGAGGCGGGCGACCCTGAGGTGTCGTCGCGGAGGGTTTCTCCGAATCCGGCAGGGGTGGAAGGTAGCCATATGGCCCCCCAAGGTTCTCCGCGTCCTGCCTTCGATGGAGGTCGTAGGACGAGTCCAGCACCGTCTAGTGCGCGGTCGGAGGAGCTGATGATTCTGCTGGGGCGAGCTTCTATCTCAGAGGAGCACCGTGCATTGATGGGTACGGTGATTGGAAGGATTTCGTCCGCGGAAAGCGGATTGCACGAGGCCGTCAGAAGTTTGCTGACGGGTTTTGAGGTACGTTTGATAATGTACTTCTTTGTCAGTTGCACATAAACAAGATGCGCCCTGTGTAGATAGTAGCCCCTGAGACTCTGTGCATTGTCAAAATTGACGGCGCGCAGAGGATCATAATCCCATGTCTAATTTTCGCCTTTGTATATAGGTGGCGAAGTGTCTGGAATCGAGCCGAACTGCCGATTTTGCCGAACTAAAGCGGCAACTGGACGTGGCAGATGCCGACATCATGCTTGTCAATAAGCGGCTTGATGAGGCTCAAGGTATATAATTCCTCGGGCGGCATCAGGTAAGAACAGTTTTATGCCTATGTCTTACGATGTGTGTGCTTGACGCAGATGGTGCGGCCGCCATGGAGAGTCTTAGGGTAGAACTTGCCCGAGCTAAAGAACAAGCCAGCGAAAGTGATGCGGCCACCAGGAAAGCCCTTGAAGAGCTGAGAGCCGAATAGGCTGCTCATTGCCGAAGCAAGGAAGAGATGGCCGAGATGGCCAAAAAGTTAAAAAGCGCTACAGACCGTTGCAGACTTCTTGAAAAAGAAGACCAGGCGAAACAGACGGACTTAGAGAAGGCCGTTGCCAATGCCAAGGACGCGCGCTCTGCGATGAGAGCTGCGAAGGAGGAGCTGCGTCAGGCCGAACAGATTGCGGCTGGAAAGCCCTTTATGCTGCGAAGGAAATTTTGTGATCCGAAGCTTGCTCCGTTGGACCGGATGTGGAGTGTGGAGGATACCTATCTGGACTTGGCAGCGAGTGCTGCTGATGCGACCGAACACTTTCGAGATCAGAAAGATCGCGAAGTGGAAAAGCTTTTCTGGTCGCAGTTTCACAATCCAGAGCGTCCACTGGAAGTGGATGATCGTTTGGCTCAATGGGCCAAACTGAATAGGTTGTCTGGACTCGCCATGAAGTACGTCGTGGGTCACCTGTGGCCGGGGAGATCGGAGCCGAAGAGTTATTTCAGCTTGGTGCAGCAATTCCTTGACGCGGTGCCGCGAATAAATGCAATGAAGAGGTCAGCATGCATAGAGGGCGCTAGGATGGCTCTTGCCCATGTTAAGACATACTGGGCAGAGATGGAGACCACCGTTGTTGCGTCCCGAGATTCGGACAAAAGCCGAGTACCCTTCGAGCACTATTTTCAGGAAGTTCTTGAAGGCGCTCGTGTAATAGAGACGCAGTGCCCGAAAGATGCTATGTTATGATAGCATATGTAATTATAAAGTAATATTTTGATAAACTATAGTGGCCTTTTTTATACTTGTGCCTCCAAGTATTGGGAACACCTCCTGTGTGGCCGTTTTAAGATATATATATATACAGAATCTGTAAGATGGCAGTCATTGGCTTCAGCCCCCACGCACATAGTGTGGGGGTGCTCACAGAAGACGCATTTTCACACTTAACCCAACGTCTTGGTCCTACAAAGGAGGTGATAGCGCAGCGGGCCAGGCAACCAGACTATAATGCTTTAACACTTTCACTTAGCCATAGGAGTTTGACAATGAGACTATTTAGGTAGCTCCTTGGTGGCAACTGCGCTCGTCCGAGTTCGGAGCGCGTATGTGCCTGACCGGGAAGCGGCCCTTCGTTAAAGCGGAGGAATCCGATAGATTCCGATAGGTCATCGAGTGGCTGACCAGTCTCATGCTACATCATGACAGTCAGTTTTCGGCTTTCTCTACTGAGGTGCTCGCCCGGCCGAACCGGGGCACAATCGCAGTAGTTCTCCTGGTGCTACCTTAGCCGATAGAGCGGAACGTAAGGTAGCCGAACTCAGGAGCCGGGCAACCCAACATTTGACCAAAGACATGATTCGGAGCTGATGCATATAATGCCAAAACTCGCGACGCCGAACACTCCCTAAGGTGTTCGGTCTTTATGAGTGCGGGCCAAACAACACTCTTTATTAAAAAAGCCCCTAGTGTCCAGGTACGTGCAAAAATTCTGACATGGCCACATGCCAAGACGCCAGCCTCCTCCTTGGTTATATCAGAAAGAAAAAACCAGGGGATGTGTAGCAACAAGAGACAGTAAAAAAGGTTTACGCAGGGTCTTAATCTAAAAAGAATCCTTTAGGACGGGTCCCTACTGCACGTCTGCGCCTGTGTCTCCGTTGTGCCGTATCCTGGATGGGCGCCGCACGACATTCATCTGTAAAAGAGAGGAACTGAGTTGAAAACGGGTCGTGCCGAAAAAGTTTAAAATAAGCAAAGTATAAAGTAAGATATATAAGATTGAGCTTTATTGTCTCTTATTGTATATGCGTGGAGCCCCTAGTGCGGGGGTATATGGCTTCTAGGCCTGAATCAATGATGATTTTGCACCGAACTCGTCTATCCACGTTTGTGGTCTTGAATGACCTATTTCGAAGTTTTTTGGCCGGTGAGGCCTTTTTGCTGTGGGCCTGTCAAAGTGGCCGCACAGTCCTCCGCTTGGGGAGGCGCACTTTAGTGCTTCCCCTTCAAAGAGATGATGCCTCGTGGACCAGGCATCTTAAGTGTAAGAGATGCATGATGCGGTATTGCGTTAAAGCGAGCGAAAGCTTCGCTTCCCAGTAGTGCTTGATAGCGACTTAAGAACGGGACGATATGGAAGGTCAGCTTTTCAGGGCGGAGGTTATCGGCAGAGCCGAATATGACTTCAAGCCGGAGAAAACCCATACAATGGGTGT
The DNA here is from genome assembly GCF_003073215.2 of Triticum urartu. Lineage (NCBI taxonomy): Eukaryota > Viridiplantae > Streptophyta > Magnoliopsida > Poales > Poaceae > Triticum > Triticum urartu. Next base: position 4,375,100 of record NC_053026.1, on the reverse strand, counting down.
CCGGACCAGGTATTACCCCTTGAAAGGAGGTTTTGCTACGGCGGATTCTTGCTGGGTTTATCCCCATGTGCTGGATTGTATCCTGATACATCAGGTTTAGTCCACTACCGCCGTCCATAAGGACATTTGAAAACTGGAGTCCGCCAATTATTGGATCGAGTATCAAGGCAGTCCAGCCTACATTCTTGATATTCCTAGAATAATCTAGCTGATTGAAGGTGATCGGTTTTGACAACCAGTGGTAGGACCCTTTGGGGATGGGCCGTGTGGTGCGTACCTTTACGGGAGCCGCACGTTTTGTTATGTGAAGTGAGTTCCCTGTTTTTACTTCTTGTGGGAAGTTCCTTTGTTTCCTGGTGCTCTGCTTTTGGGGTTCGTCCTCGTCTTCGCTTGGTGTGTCGAGCCCCTTGTGTTCGGCATTGAGTCTGCCGGATTGTTTGAAAACCCAACAGTCTCTGTGGGTATGGTTAGCAGGCTTCCCGGGAGTACTGTGTATCTGACATATCCTGTCCAGGATTTTTATTTAGGTTGGATGGATCGTCCCTGTTATCCTAGGGGGGCGATTTTTCCTGATTTTGTTGTGAGCCTTTGAATCCGGCATTAACTGCCATGCTCTTCGGACTTTTGTCCTTAGTCAGCGACGGTCCTTGTTGCGTCGCGGTTTTCCTTTTCCATCCCTAGTTTCGGATGTACTTGGGTCGCTGGGGCTGCACCTTGCCAAACAGCTATCCTCCCCTGCACAAAAGCGGGTCATGAGGCTTGTTAGTGCGGCCATTGTTCTTGGCTTTTCTTGGCCGAGGTGTCTGGCGAGCCATTCGTCTCGGACGTTATGCCTGAAAGCTGCTAAAGCTTCGGCGTCCGGACAGTCGACTATCTGATTCTTTTTAGTGAGGAATCTATTCCAGAACTGCCGAGCTGATTCTCCGAGTTGTTGAGTTATGTGACTAAGATCGTCTGCATCCGGAGGGCGGACATAGGTCCCTTGAAAGTTTTCTCGGAAAGCATCCTCGATCTCTTCCCAGCTTCCAATTGTGTTTTCGGGAAGGCTTTTAAGCCAACGCCGGGCTGGCCCTTTAAGCTTAAGGGGTAGATATTTTATGGCGTGGAGATCATCTCCTCTAGCCATGTGTATGTGGAGGATATAATCCTCGATCCAAACTCCAAGGTCTGTTGTTCCATCATATGCCTCTATGTTTACGGGTTTGAATCCCTCTGGGAATTCATAGTCCAGGACCTCATCGGTGAAACATAGGGGGTGTGCGGCGCCCCTGTATTTGGGTGTGCCGGATTCTGATGATGGCTTTATAGCGTTGGTTACGAGAGCTTGCTTTCTTGGCCCATAAATGGACCTGACTGGGCCATGATGCGAATCCTTAAGTGGTTCGCATGCCGATTTAGGTGCGGCGCCGCTTGCCGCTTTATGGGGTCGTCTATCCAACCGTGTAGCTTTTTCATTTTTTGAATGCGAGGGCTCTAGGGCCTCTTCGTCGAATTCAGGCAGTAGCTTTCTTTTTGGATAGCTTTTAGTGCAGCGACTGTCGCCGTACTTATCTGTGGTATTGATTACTTTGCTCCATCTAATCCGGAGTGCATCTTCCGCTGTTTTTAGCTTCCGCTTCTGCTTTTTTAGGCTGCGTGCACTTGCAACGAGCCTCTCGTGGAGATTCTTCTGCTCCATAGGTTTATTCGGCGTGAGGTCGTCCGGAATGCCATTTTCACCGGAGGAGGGATGTTCGGTTTCTCTATCCGTGTTGCCCTGTTCGGACGGTTGCTCTAAGGCCTGCTCGTCGTCTACCGGCTCGTCCTGCTCTATGGCTGGGTTTTTGTTGAGGCGGGGCTTGGTTCGGCGTTTACGCCGACGCTTTGATTGCTTTTCGGGGGGTCGATCTCCCGTCCCATCCCCTTTTTCCTCGTTGTCGCTTCCTTTAGGGGTATCCACCATGTACACATCGTGAGATGAGGTGGCTGTCCAATACCCTATGGGCGTTGGTTCGTCGGTATCTCCTACATCATCATCCATGCTGTCAATGTGTCCGGAGTCAAAGTTGAGCACGTCGTTTAAATTGTCGACAGTGGCTACCAAGTGGGTGGTGGGTGGGCTTTGAATTTCTTCATCGTCCGTATCCCATCCTCGCTGACCGTAGTTCGGCTAGGGCTCTCCTGATAAGGAGAGAGACTTGAGAGAGTTCAGGATATCGCCACAAGGCGAGTGTTGAAAGATGTCTGCGGCGGTGAACTCCATTATCGGCGCCCAATCGGATTCGATTGGCAGGGGCGCGGGGGGTTCGGAGTCCGGGGAGGAGTCCGGATCCTCGGAGTCACGGGTCGTGCAGAGTGCGGGGCTAGCGTTCGGCTCGATTGCTTTCGGGATCGCAGCCCCCGAGGTGACGTCCAACCGCTCATCCTCAATTGGCGCAATAGGCTCTGAGTTAGGGGTCGGAACCGATGCGTGTGCGGCCTCCAGGACACTGTCCGGGGGCAGAGCTAGATCATGCCCCTCGAGATAGTGCGGCGCGCTTGGCCGTGGCTCGAACCCATCGAAGATCAAGTCTCCGCGGATGTCAGCCGTGTAGTTTAAGCCTCCAAACCTGACTTGATGGCCAGGGGCATAGCTTTCGATCTGCTCCAGGAGGCCGAGCGAATTGGCCCGCAGAGCGAAGCCCCCGAAGACGAAGATCTGTCCGGGGAGAAAAGTCTCACCCTGGACCGTATCGTTGTTGATGATCAAAGGAGCCATCGGGCCTAAAGGCGACGACACAGAGGAACTCTCAATGAAAGCACCAATGTCGGTGTCAAAACCGGCAGATCTCGGGTAGGGGGTCCCGAACTGTGCGTCTAGGCCGGATGGTAACAGGAGACAAGGGACACGATGTTTTTTACCCAGGTTCGGGCCCTCTCGATGGAGGTAAAACCCTACTCCTGCTTGATTAATATTGATGATATGGGTAGTACAAGAGTAGATCTACCACGAGATCAAGGAGGCTAAACCCTAGAAGCTAGCCTATGGTATGATTGTTGTATATGGAGTTGATTGCCTACGGACTACAACCCTCCGGTTTATATAGACACCGGATAGGGTTAGGGTTACACAGAGTCGGTTACAATGGTAGGAGATCTTGAATATCCGCATTGCCAAGCTTGCCTTCCACGCCAAGGAAAGTCCCATCTGGACACGGGACGAAGTCTTCAATCTTGTATCTTCATAGTCCAGGAGTCCGGTTGAAGGTATAGTCCGGCTACCCGAACACCCCCTAATCCAGGACTCCCTCAGTATGAAAGCTCAACAAAAGAAACTAGTGGGTGTGCATCCAACTTGCTTGCTCACGAAGACCTAGGGCACTTGAGGAGGCCCATTGTTGGAATATACGAGCCAGGTTCTATAATGAAAAATTCCCACTAGTATATGAAAGTGATAACATGAGAGACTCTCTACTATGATGATCATGGTGCTACTTTGAAGCACAAGTGTGGTAAAAGGATAGTAACATTGTCCCTTCTCTCTTTTTCTCTCATTTTTTTGGCCTTTTCTTTTTTTATGGCCTTTCTTTTTTTTGGGCCTTCTCTTTTTTATGGCCTTTCTCTTTTTTTATTCCTCACTTGGGACAATGCTCTAATAATGATGATCATCACACTTCTATTTATTTACAACTCAATGATTACAACTCGATAGTAGAACAAAGATGACTCTATATGAATGCCTCCGGTGGTGTACCGGGATATGCAATGAACCAAGAGTGACAAGTATGAAAGAATTATGAATGGTGGCTTTGCCACAAATACTATGTCAACTACATGATCATGCTAAGCAATATGACAATAATGAATGTGTCATGATGAACAGAATGATGGAAAGTTGCATGGCAATATATCTCGGAATGGCTATGGAAATGCCATAATAGGTAGGTATGGTGGCTGTTTTCAGGAAGATATAAGGAGGTTTATGTGTGAAAGAGCGTATCATATCACGGGGTTTGGATGCACCGGCGAAGTTTGCACCAACTCTTAATGTGAGAAAGGGCAATGCACGGTACCGCAGAGGCTAGCAAGGATGGAAGGGTGAGAGTGCGTATAATCCATGGACTCAACATTAGTCATAAAGAACTCACATACTTATTGCAAAAATCTACAAGTCATCAAAAACCTCGGTACTACGCGCATGCTCATAGGGGGATAGATTGGTAGGAAAAGACCATCGCTCGTCCCCGACCGCCACTCATAAGGAAGACAATCAAATAACACCTCATGTTTCAAATTTGTTGCATAAAGTTTACCATACGTGCATGCTACGGGACTTGCAAACTTCAACACAAGTATTTCTCAATTTCACAACTCCTCAACTAGCACAATTTGATATTATTACCTCCATATCTCAAAACAATCATCAAGCATCAAACTTTTCTTAGTATTCGACACACTCATAAGAAAGTTTTATTATTAATCTTGCATACCAAGTAGATTAGGATTTTAAGAAAATTACCATGCTATTAAGACTCTCAAAATAATCTAAGTGAAGCATGAGAGATCAATAGTTTCTATAAAACAAATCCACCACCGTGCTCTAAAAGATATAAGGGAAGTACTAGAGCAAAACTATAAAGCTCAAAAGATATAAGTGAAGCACATATAGTATTATATCAAATTCCAAATTATGTATGGCTCTCTCAAAAGGTGTGTACAGCAAGGATGATTGTGGTAGACTAACAAGCAAAGACTCAAATCATAAAAGACGCTCCAAGCAAAACACATATCATGTGGTGAATAAAAATATAGCTCCAAGTAAAGTTACCGATAGAAGTAGACGAAAGAGGGGATGCCTTCTGGGGCATCCCCAAGCTTAGGCTCTTGCCACTCCTTGTTCCATAATCCATCAAATCTTTACCCAAAACTTGAAAACTTCACAACACAAAACTTAAAGTAGAATATCTTGTGAGCTCCGTTAGCGAAAGAAAGCAAAAGACCGCTTAAAGGTACTGTAATGAACTCATTCTTTATTTATATTGGTGTTAAACCTACTGTATTCCAACTTCTCTATGGTTTATAAACTATTTTACTAGCCATAGATTCATCAAAATAAGCAAACAACACACGAAAAACAGAATCTGTCAAAAACAGAACAGTCTGTAGTAATCTGTAGCTAGCGCAAGATCTGGAACCCCAAAAATTATAAAATAAATTGCTGGACGTGAGGAATTTATCTATTAATCATCTGCAAAAATAATTAACTAAATAGCACTTTCCATATAAAAATGACAGCAGTTCTCGTGAGCGCTAAAGTTTCTGTTTTTTACAGCAAGTTCAACAAGACTTTCCCCAAGTCTTCCCAACGGTTCTACTTGGCAAAAACACTAATTAAACACAAAAAACACGACCAAAACATAGTCTAGATAAATTATTTATTACTAAACAGGAGCAAAAATCAAGGAATAAAAATAAAATTGGGTTGCCTCCCAACAAGCGCTATAGTTTAACGCCCCTCGCTAGGCATAACAAGCAAGAATAGATCTAGGTATTGCCATCTTTGGCAGGCAATTCTTCAATGAGGCATCTATGTTCTTTAGGAATTTCTTTATTTCTAGTAATTATCAAACTCTTAGGCACAAGATCGAAAAAATTCATTTGTAGCAATTGGTTCCTTAATGATAGCAAAAAGATTGGGATGAATACTTATAGATTTAAGATCCGCAGTTTTCTTACTAGATGATTCACTCTTATTTTTAGTAACATACATAAGCTTGGAAATTTTAGTAGGAGGACTTGGAGTATTCTTTACGGAAGAAAAAGCAGTTCCCAAGTTCGTAATGATACCCTCAGGTTTATCGATTCTAGTGGAATCTAGATTTATTTTCTCATTAACTATGGGTTCCTTTTCCTTAATATTTTTCAAAGTCATTCCTACCTTAGATCCATATTGGGTAATTTGATTGTGGATCTTTTTATCTAGATTTTCAATTAATTCAATGGTAGCAACTTTATTTTCAATAATTTCAAGTCTTTGCATAACATGCTCCAAATTTAACATAGTTCCATTAACCAAAAGAGGTGGTGAGCCAAATAAATCTATCATAGCATTATAAGAATCAAAAGTATGGCTACCCAAGAAATTCCCTCTGGTAATGGTATCAAGGATATATCTATACCAAGGACTAGCACCTACATAAAAATTGCGGAGAAGAACTGAAGTAGATTGCTTCCTGGTAGATCTATTTTGAGCATTGCAAATTCTATACCAAGCATCTTTTAGATTTTCTCCCTCCCTTTGTTTAAAATTTAGAACTTCATTCTCGGGAGACAACGGAGAAGATATGGGACTAGCCATGACGACAATCAAACAAACTAACACACGAGCAAACAAAAGGCAAACGGGCAAAAAGGCAAATAGAGAGGGAGGATAGAGAGAGAGGGCGAATTAAACGGCAAGGGCGAAGTGGGGGAGAGGAAAACGAGAGGTAAATGGCAAATAATATAATGCGGGAGATAGGGATTGTGATGGGTACTTGGTATGTTGACTTTTGCGCAGACTCCCCGACAACGGCACCAGAAATTCTTCTTGCTACCTCTTGAGCACTGCGTTGGATTTCCCCGAAGAGGAGAGGATGATGCAGCAAAGTAGCGTAAGTATTTCCCACAGTTTTTGAGAACCAAGGTATCAATCTAGTAGGAGCCTACGCGCGAGTCCCTCGTACCTACAGAAAAACAATAGCTCAACGCAACCAACGCGCTTAGGGGTTGTCAATCCCTTCACGGTCACTTACGAAAGTGAGATCTGATAGAGATGATAGATAATATTTTCGGTATTTTTGGTATAGAGATGCAAAGTGAAAAGTAAAAGGCAAAGTAAAGAAGAAAAGCAATAATAAAGTGATTGGAGATTGATATGATGAAAATAGACCCGGGGGCCATAGGTTTCACTAGTGGCTTCTCTCAAGAGCATAAGTATTCTACGGTGGGTGAACAAATTACTGTTGAGCAATTGATAGAATTGAGCATAGTTATGAGAATATCTAGGTATGATCATGTATATAGGCATCACGTCCGAGACAAGTAGACCGACTCCTGCATGCATCTACTACTATTACTCCACTCATCGACCGCTATCCAGCATGCATCTAGAGTATTAAGTTAAAAACAGAGTAACGCCTTAAGCAAGATGACATGATGTAGATGGATAGTTTCATGCAATATGATAAAAACCCCATCTTGTTATCCTCGATGGCAAAAATACAATATGTGCCTTGCTGCACCTTCTGTCATTGGGAAAGGACACCGCAAGATTGAACCCAAAGCTAAGCACTTCTCCCATGGCAAGAAAAACCAATCTAGTAGGCCAAACCAAACTGATAATTCGAAGAGCCTTGCAAAGATAACCAATCATACATAAAAGAATTCAGAGAAGATTCAAATATTATTCATAGATAGACTTGATCATAAACCCACAATTCATCGGTCTCAACAAACACACCGCAAAAAGAAGATTACATCGAATAGATCTCCACAAGAGAGGGGGAGAACATTGTATTGAGATCCAAAAAGAGAGAAGAAGCCATCTAGCTACTAACTATGGACCCGAAGGTCTGAGGTAAACAACTCACACTTCATCGGAGAGGCTTTGATGATGATGTAGAAGCCCTCCGTGATCGATGCCCCCTTCGGTGGAGCTCCGGAACAGGTCCCAAGATGGGATCTCGTGGATACAGAAAGTTGCGGCGGTGGAATTAGGTTTTTGGCTCCATCCCCGATCGTTTGGGGGTACGTAGGTATATATAGGAGGAAGGAGTACATCGGTGGAGCTTCGAGGGGCCCACGAGGCAGGGGGCGCGCCCTCCACCCTCGTGACCGCCTTGTGGCTTTCTTGACGGAGGGTCCAAGTCTACTGGGTCTTATCTTATGAGAAAATCACGTTCCCGAAGGTTTCATTCCGTTTGGACTCCGTTTGATATTCTGTTTCTCCGAAACCCTGAAATAGGCAAAAAACAACAATTCTGGGCTGGGCCTCCGGTTAATAGGTTAGTCCCAAAAATAATATAAAAGTGGAAAATAAAGCCCAATATAGTCCAAAACAGTCGATAATATAGCATGGAGCAATCAAAAATTATAGATACGTTGGAGACGTATCATGCGCCGAGTCAAAGAAATAATTCATTCATCTGATAAGATGGATGCCGGCTTGGCAGTCTTAATGTTGGAGAAAAATAGCCGTTTTGAACCTCTTAAACAGAAGCTGGGGCCGCTTAAACGTGACTGCAATGACATGGGCCAGTTGATGGCGGCTCTCGTCAAGTATGCTGATTCTGATAGTACCAAGGACCCTGTGTCTGATGAAGAAAAGACAGGGAAGGGAAAGAACAACGGCAACGGCAAGGGTCACCAGCATAACCCGGCGAATCAAGGAGGTAATAAACGTAAGGCCGACGAATTTGCTGCTAACACCAATGCGCAGGATAACAATCAGCGACGCAAGGGTAGGCAACCCCCTCGGTCGAGCGGGCCAGGTCCCACCCTTGAGCAACTATTAAATGAACCTTGTCCAAGACACGACACCCGGGAGAAGCCATACACCCATCTGTGGAAGGACTGCACAATCATGAAGGCGTTTAAAAATTCAAATGCATTTGATGGAAGTCATGGCCCTGGCGGTGGTTCAGGTGGAGGCGGCTTTCATGGCCCGGGCGCTGGTTCAGGTGGAGGCGGCTTTCACGGTCAGGGTCATGCGGGTAACCAGGGATGTTATAATCCACAACCCGACCAAGGTAATCAGCAGCAACAGTCCGGATATCAGAGCAACACAAAATAGTTGAATAGTGGGAAATATCATGTTTTTACCACTAGCTTGTGCAAGAGGGACCAGAAGCTTCACAAAAGGGCTGTTAATGCCATTGAGCGGGCGATTCCACGTTACTTACGGTGGTCAGAACAACCTATTGTGTGGAGCAGAGAGGATCATCCTCCCCGGGTTGATAATCCAGGTCACTTGGCCTTGGTAGTAGCGCCTCAGGTTGGTGGATATAAATTCACTAAAGTGCTCATGGATGGAGGCAGTAGCATCAACATCCTCTACTATGAGACATTTCGTCGGATGGGGTTGACTGATAAGAGTCTTAAGCAATCCAACACTGTTTTTCACGGTGTGGTACCTGGCAAGTCGGCATACCCAGTTGGTAAGATTGAACTGGAAGTAGCCTTTGGGGTTGAATATGTTTCCAGAGCTGAGAAGTTAACTTTTGAGGTGGTTAAGATAAAAGCCCGTATCATGCTCTGTTCGGCTGGCCGGCTTACGCCAAGTTCATGGCCCGGCCGTGTTATGTGTATCTGCAGCTCAAGATGCCGGGTTATAAAGGCACCATCATAGTACATGGAAGCCGAAAAATAGCCCTGGAATGTGAGGAAGATGATGCCGCTTATGTTGAGTCTGTTTGCGCGACAGAGGAGTTGAAGTTCTATAAAGACAATGTTGATCCGGCAGACTTGACATCTTTGAAGAAGCCAACTATGGAGCATGAGCCGGCGTTGAAATTCAAGTCAGCTGATGACACCAAAATGGTCGATTTTTTGCCTAGCGACTCATCCAAACAGTTCATCATCAGCGCCAACTTGGATTCAAAATAGGAAAGCACGCTCATTGAGTTCATCCGTGAGAACCGGGACATCTTTGCATGGAAACCTTCTGACATGCTGGGTGTCCCGAGAGAACTCGCTGAGCACACTCTTAATATTGATCCGAAGTTTAAGCCAGTCCGGCAATTCCTTCAACGGTTTAATGAGGAAAGGCACAAGGCCATTGGAGAAGAGGTGGCCCGGCTCTTGGCGGCCGGATTTATTGTTGAAGTTTTTCACCCAGAGTGGTTGGCTAACCCAGTGCTTGTACTCAAGAAGAATGGCACTTGGCGTATGTGTATAGATTACACCGATTTGAACAAGGCTTGTCCGACTGATACTTTTGCTCTCCCTCATATTGATCAGATCATTGATGCTACGGCGGGTTGTGAGCGTTTGAGTTTTTTGGATGCTTGCTCAGGTTATCATTAGATCAAAATGGTAGTTAAGGACCAGGAGAAAACAACTTTCATCACTCCGTTTGGAGCCTTCTGCTATGTGTCTATGCCCTTTGGGCTTAAAAGTGCCCAGGCAACCTATCAATGGTGTGTGCAGAGTTGCCTTCACAGTCAGATTGGGTGTAATGTTCATGCTTATGTGGATGATATAGTGGTAAAATCCAGAAAGGAGGAGACCTTGATAACGGATCTGAAGGAGACCTTTGATAACCTCCGGGTCTACAAGATGATGCTTAACCCGGCCAAGTGTGTCTTCGGAGTCCCAGCAGGTAAGCTCTTTGGTTTTTTGGTGTCTAACAGAGGTATTGAAGCTAACCTGGAGAAAATTAAGGCAATCACCTCCCTGGCTAAACCGACGTGTATCAATGACGTTCAACGACTCGAGGGTCGCGTCGCTGCTTTCAGCTGGTTCATAAGCCGGCTAGGGGAGAAGGCGATGCCTTTGTACCAGATGATGAAGAAAATGGATTCTTTCGTTTGGAGCGATGCCTCAAACTCCGCCTTTGAGGATCTGAAGAAACAACTTGCTGAGCCGCTAGTTCTCGCTGCTCCAGTTGAGAAAGAGCCGCTGCTGTTGTACATAGCCGCTAACTCCTGAGCTGTTAGTGTGGCGATTGTGGTGGAGCACAAGGAGGTTGGCAAGGAACATCTGGTTCAACGGCCGGTTTATTACGTCAGTGAGGTGCTGATTGAATCTAAACAAAGATATCCACATTGGCAGAAGCTTGTGTATGGGGTGTTCATGGCAAGCCGGAAGCTCAAACATTACTTTCAGGGCCACCCAATCACTGTGGTTAGCTCTGCTCCCTTGGGAGAAATCATTCAAAATAGAGAAGCTACTGGACGAGTCACCAAGTGGGCCATTGAACTTGGATCTCATGGGTTGAAGTATGTACCATGTACTGCGATCAAATCCCAAGCACTGGTTGACTTTATTAATGATTGGATAGAGATGCAGATGCCAGAGGTGAACCAGATAACACACAGTGGAAAATTCACTTTGATGGGTCCAGACAATTGGAGGGCTCGGGGGCTGGCGTTGTGCTAACTTCCCCTCGAGGTGACAAATTTTGTTATGTGTTGCGATTTATGTTTCCTTGTACTAAGAATGCAGCAGAATATGAAGCCTTGCTCCATGGTCTTCGAATAGCCAAAGAGATGAGCCTGAGCCGGGTCCAGTGTCTTGGTGATTCGGATTTGGTGGTCAACAGGTGTCAGGAAAGTGGGACTCCAAGAACCCTATCATGGCGGCTTATCGCCGTGAATTCGATGTTGTTGCAGGACATTTTAAAGGTTATCAGGTGGAACACATTGATCATAGGAAGAACGAAGCGGCAGATGCTCTAAGCCGGTTAGAGTCTCAGCGCAAGCCGGTGCCACCTAACACCTTCTTGGATATTTTGCATAACTCGTCTGTTAAGTCACCTACAGAGGAAGATCTAGCTATTCCTGACCCGGAGGCATAGTTGGTGGCGGCTCTTCACGTTATCCCAGATTGGACAGTACCGTTCTTGGCTTACATGACCCGGGGAGAGTTGCCAGAGGATGAGACTCTGGCCCGATAGATAACCCGGCGGCCTAAATCGATGACGATTTCTGACGGAGAGTTATACCATCGCAACATTTCTGGAGCGTTTCAGCGGTGTGTTTCTCCCGAAGAAGGCCAAGAAATACTTCGTGAGATCCATGAAGGGGATTGTGGTCATCATGCTGGGTCAAAATCTCTTGTGGCCAAGGCTTTTCGTCATGGTTTTTACTGGTTGACGGCTCACGCTGATGCAGAAGATCTGGTCAGTAGGTGTGATGGATGTCAAAAATTTGCACGACGAGTGCATGTGCCAGCTCAAGAGTTGCGGATGATTCCAATCACTTGGCCGTTTGCAGTCTGGGGACTTGACATGGTTGGACCTTTCAAAAGTTCTAAAGATAAAAAGACACATCTTTTAGTGGTAGTCGACAAATTCACAAAATGGGTTGAGGCAGAGCCGGTGAGTAAGTGTGATGCAGCCACAGAGGTTCAGTTCATGAAAAAGGTGATCTTTCGCTTTGGTCTTCCACACAGTATTATCACTGACAATAGCACTAATTTGTCCAAAGGGGCTATGGAGGAGTTTTGTCAACGTGAGCATATCCGGCTTGATGTGTCTTCTATAGCTCACCCTCAATCCAATGGTCAGGCTGAGAGAGCAAATCAGGAAATCTTAAAAGGTCTTAAGCCCCGGCTTACGGTTCCTTTACTTCGGACGCCGGGTTGTTGGGTCGAAGAGTTGCCCTCGGTATTGTGGAGTATTAACACCACTCCTAACAGATCTACAGGTTATACACCCTTCTTCATGGGTTATGGAGCAGAAGCAGTGCTGCCTAGTGACATCCGTCATGACTCGCCTCGCGTGGCGGCTTACGTTGAAGCTAATAACGAACAAGCCCGACAGGATGCACTTGACTTATTAGATGAAGAGAGAGATTTGGCAGCAACTCGGTCAGCAATCTATCAGCAAGATTTGCGTCGTTATCACAGCCGCCGAGTTAAGTCCAGGACCTTTCAGGAAGGTGACCTAGTGCTCCGGCTCATCCAGGACCTATCAGATGCACACAAGTTATCCCCGCCTTGGGAAGGACCCTTTGTGGTCAGCAAGAACTTAAATAACGGGTCATATTGCCTCATTGACGTTCAAGAGCACAAAGACTCACGTAAGTTGGAGGAGGAGACCCGCCGGCCGTGGAACATTGCTCAACTTCGGCCATATTACAACTGAGCCACCGGCTCTCATCATGTACGTACTTTGACGTTGTATATACTATGATAAGTAATAAAGCAGGACCTATGTCCTTTTCCTTTACAAAGATTACATATCTTTTCTCAACCATTACTATTGCAAATGACTATTAAGGAGCTGATCATATCTGAATCAAGTCCAACCTTTTTGGTCCGGCTTATGATCGTATTCGAATCTAGTTGTAAACCTCATGGTCACTTGGGGGCTTTCTGTTCAAACATAGGTCATATTCAAACCAAAGAGAACAAAGCTATCGTAACCCTCTTGATCGGCTCAAAGCCAAACTCACCAGGGGGCTTCTTGATCGTATCCGAATCATAGCTTAACCCCTTTTGGGTCCGACTTGGATCGTATTTGAATCAGGGTTGTTAAAAACCTCTCAAGGTCATTTGGGGGCTTCCTATTCAAACATGGGTCATATTCGAACCAAAGAGAACATAGTTGTCGGTACCCTCTTGATCGGCGCAATGCCAAAGCCACTGGGGGCTATATGATCGTATTCGAATCTTAGCTTAACCCCTTTGGTCCGGTTTACTGATCGTATTCGAATCAGAAACTCCCAAACATTTAAATACAAGCTTATTCATATTTTTTGCCGCTTCTTATTTGCTTTATTGGTTTTTTATTGTCTCAATTCTAACAATCAACATACTCTTTTCGCCGGCTTGATTATTTTGACAATAAACCGCCAAGGCATGATAATTACCAGGCATTCAGAAACACTGACTTCTCAAAAGGACTGGGTTGTTAACTTCATCACCCGGGTCATATAAACCGGTGATCCAGAAGTAAAAAAGATATAGGTATGACTGTCAATCATGAACAGTTGTTCTTTGCGTTAATTAAAGGTTGTTTTCAACTTTGTTTATTTTCGCATCTATTTCTGTTTTCTTCTACTGTGATAAACCATTGGTTATATACCGGTTGTTCTGACCCGTTCGGTACTAAACCACCAAGCCAGTTTCTTCCTTTTTTACAGGAACAGAGCTGGAATACTACAGAAATAACCATAAATGTGACGCATGTATTGACATCAAGAAGCAAAGAGTCACACACGGCATCTTATGCACGATGGCATAAGAAAAGTATACGGTTGTTTTAAACTAAACCTATTACAAAGCTCAAAAAAAGAGCCCATGAAGATGGTCTTTACTCTCCCCTCGCCAGTTCACCTCCTTCTACATATTGGAAGTTGGGTTTTGACCAGTCAAAACCGTTCATGGCAATGAATTCTGCCTCTTCATCAATCAGGCCAGTCGGATCAACTTCCGGAGCAAATGTATGTTCACGAACCAGCGGGATTAGATCTGTCACCTTGTACGAGGGGGTTGCCATCTTCTTATTCTCCGAATCAAAACCTGGCTGATACTTGTCAATGTTGGTTTCATCTCCAAGGATCGTAGCCTGAGGTCGAACTCCTCTCACACAAGCGACGAAATCGTCTTGTTCAAATGGTGACCCGTCTTCCTTCACGGTAGGGTACCCCCTGGCTACATCCGCCGGGTCTAGGTCTGGCACCCAGGCCTTGGAGCGGCTCAGGGAAGTCAAAGCCCCGGCTCTGGCACAAAATCTTTGACTTCTTGGAACCTGGCAGGTAAGATTGACAGTCTTTTCAAGACATCACTAAACCGGTTGGGTCCTTGATTGGCAGGAGAGATGGCGGTAAGTGCCCGTTGTGCGCCAATGTACAGCTGCTCTACTAAGGTATAGACCACTTTCAGTTTAGTCACGTTGTCTTGGCTCAGATTCTTGCTTCGCGGGCCTGCACACATTTTATAAACAAATGGTTAGCTAGCGGTTTGTATTCCGGGTTAAAAGAAGGTACAACAGATCAGTATAGATGACATACCAAAAATGGCGGAAACCATCTGCGACACCCGGTTCTTTAATCCGGTCAGCTCCGTAGTAACCTCTTCAAGAACTGTTTCAGCTTTCTCGGTGCGTTGTATCAGCAACGTCTTCTCTTCAGCCCAGGTTTTCTTCTTGGCAGTTAAGATGGTTTTTAATTTTTCCGTCCCAGCAAGACTTAATTGAAGCTTGGAGTCAGCAGCCTTGATTTCTGCCTCTTGATCCGCCAGCCGGGTCTTGGCGTCAGTCAATTGCGAACCCACTTCAGATAGGGCTTTCTGCAAAACATATACAGGTGTGTCAAAGCTCAGGATTCAAGATTCAAGTCTCAAGTTCCTTTGCACTGCAAAACCACATGAGACTTGGGGGCTAATGTATGCCAAAGCAGTTTTTATGACTAACATATTTCAAGTCCCAAGTACCTTACAAAGTAACAACACTTGGCACTTGGGGGCTAATGCATGATATTCAGAAAGTCTCTCAAGATTAAAGCCGGATTATAATATTAGTTGGGTTCGGTACAAGACAGTTATGAAATTAAACGTACCAGGTCATTTATTATCAAGTGAACCGGCCCTTGGGGATTACATGTGAAGTTTATTCTAATTTATTGGACTTCAAAAAAATCTAAAGGTAAAGCTTTAGCCTGTATCATAAGTCTACAGATCATTCAGGTTTTATCATAATCTACAGACTTGGGGGCTGGCAGAATATAAGTAAGCCGAAAAAACATACCTCATACTTCAGCTGCAACTGCTTGACCATTTTGATCTCCGACTCATGGCTGGAGTGCACATGGCTAAAATAGCCAGACAATATGTCATTGGCGTTCAGATGGCTATAATGAGAAATATCAAAACACACGTTTTGTCTCTCCGAAGCCTCTTGTTTAGCCGTATGACGAGCCAATATGGTGGGATTCCCCGGCTCAACGAAGCGGCTTCCAGTGATCAGAACATCCTGGGCAGACGGTGATGGTGGGTTGGCTGAGCTGGATGGACCGGTAGCATAAGGGTTAATGATTGTATCATCAACTGATGACTCAGGAGGATCTACTTCAGCATTGGCAGCCGGGTCTTCTGGTGCTTCAGTTAATGGAGGAGAAGGTGGCATGGCTGATTCGGGTGCAAGGACTGGCGGGTCTTCCGCCGCCTTAGTCACCTTGGCTTTCTTGGACTTGGCTTGGCCACTAAGAAAGATATTATGAAGCAGTTAGTATAAAGAAACAGTATGAAAGACACGGAGGAAAGATGATTTCTTCCTTACCCAGGGGCAGTCTTAAAAGCCAGGAATTGAGTTTGAGATGAGTCGCCAGAAGAGCGAGACACCTCCTACAAAGATAAAGTTAGTAATGCAAGGGAGAAGATCCATCAATGGAAAATAAAAGGCGAAGAAATAAACCTCATTCTGGCGCTTTTGAGGAGTTTGTTGAAGGACAACAGGCGGTTCATCGTCGTTCCGGGTCTCATGGCAGCTCTCATGTTGCTGTTTTTTCAAAAGAAAATGAGGGTCCAGATAAGCCGAAGGGTGTGAAAACCTTACTTTCCGGGTTACGACTCGAGGTTTCTGTCTTGGCAAATGGGCTGAGTTGGAGGAAATAGTTACCTCTTCTTCCACGGCCTGACTGGCCCCTGTGTCGTCCTGGAAATGATTAGTGTTAATAAGATTATCGAAAAGCCGGCCAAGGGAGTCAAGGGCTACCTCTGACTCAGAAGCCGAATCGTCAAGCTTCAGTAGGTCTTCAGCGGTGCTCTTCTTCTTCTTCTTCTTCTTAGATCTCTGGGTCGTCTTTTTGGCGGTTATGGCGGCGACTCTCGCTTTCTTGGCGGCTTCGTGCTCATATTTGGCTTTCCAGAAATCAGATTTGGCCTATAAACAAGTAAAACAAGATGAAAGGTTAGACAAGTAATTAAAAAACGGCTGAGAAAAATACATAAGAGAAAGAGATCAGAGGTTTTTTACCTCTGGCGCCGGGTTAAGTCTGTAGAAGGGGTTTAACCCGACCTTACTGCAGTCTTCTTATTTGCCGTTTACCAGAAGAGTTGACATTGCAACAATATCTTCTTCAGATAATTGAACGGAGTTTTAGCGAAGAGAATCATTCGGACCTCCACCATATTCATACATCAGTTTGGATCGGCGGCTTAGAGGGATGACCCGCCATGAGATCCATCAACGGGTCAAATCAACCCCGGTTAAGCCGTTCCCCAATAAATCATTAATCCTTTTGATTGATGGAATCAGCTTCTTGCATTCGGCAGCAGTAAGCTTGTCAGGGAGCACAAATTTGGAGTCAAGACGCTCGGCGCGATAAGCCGGCAGTGGCTTTTCATTTGCTGGTGAAGTGTCTTGACAATAGAACCAAGTCTGATTCCAGTCTTTGGGATGACTCGGCAAGACTATGAGGGGGAAGACGGCGCCCTGTCGGTGTTGAATCGAGATGCCTCCAAGTTCCAAGCTAAGGCCATTAGTGCACTCGTTCTGCCGGTTCAGATAAAAATACTGTCTAAAGAGTTCCACAGTCGGTTCTTCTTGAAGGTAAACCTCACAGAGTACTTGGAAGTTGCAGATATTGGATATGGAATTGGGCCCGATATCTTGAGGGTGGAGTTTGAAAAAATGGAGGACGTCTCTGAAGAACTTTGAGCCAGGTGGGGAAAACCACGGTTCATGTGGTCAAGAAAGACAATGACTTCACCATCTTTTGGATTGGGCCATTTCTCATCCGGGTCAGGTGCATGGTAAGACAAAACATTCTTCCCTGGCAAAAAACCTATGGCAAAGAACTCCTTCAGATTGTCCTCAGTTACTGTTCAAGGGACCCACTTGCAGACAGTCGGTGCTTTGGACGGCATGATGTTCAAAAGACGAACTGGAAAGAAAGCAACATGCCGGTTCAATTCAATGATAATGATATAGGGGAATAATGGTGGCTTAAATAAGGGCTGATGTCATATAAGGAAACATAAGCCGGCGCAGTAAGCCGCCATGACTACAGATATTTGAGAAAGCAGATTCGGCTAAGTGTTGAGACAAACAAGTTTCCTAATTACTAGATATCATTCCAGATCAAATGGCTATTCAAAATGGAAAAACTCTAGACCTAAAAGTTTACACAGATGAGTTTGTGAGTCCTAATGAGGCCTTTATACTGGGAAAAAGGAACTGCTAGTGTCAAGAGTAGGCACCAAACAGCTACCGCACAAGCATATATCTCTTTTTGGATCAAGAAGAGGTTGCAGTGGAAGAAATACGAAGAAAACTATGATGAACTATGAAGAACATGCGGAAAACCTAGAAAGTCCTAATGCAGATCTGAGGAGCAAGAAGGGAAACGCTTAAAGCCACAGATCTTCTGCGGAAGGTCATCGTCGTTTTCTGGATTCAAATCCGGTTGATGCAGCGACCAAGGTCGGCGGAGGTGAAGGGCTCTCTGACGGCGACGGAGCTCGAGCAGCAGCGGAGGTCGCGAGAGGAGGAAGACGAAGAAGAGAGGAGAATGAGAAAGACCGGGGCGTGCCTATTTATAAGGGGATAACTGAACAGGCGGGCGTGAAAAATAAGGAAGAGCCATGTAATGATTATCCAACCAAACAGGCGCCTCGATTCTCGGAAAGCATTAAAGATTAAGATTCGTTGAGAAGATAACGTCATGATAGTTTTTGTGTTTTCAAGACATGATGTCATCACGGGTTACAAAAATTTCTGTGAAGAGAAGAAGATGGATTTTTTTCTGAATATTGAAGATTGACAAAGAACAAAGTTCAAAGTCAACCTGGGGCCTAATGTTGAGGATGTAGCTATCAGTTATGACCCGCCCAGGAGGGGCCGGGTCAGTCCCAATGACGGGTCACAAAGGAAGCCCAGAAAACAGTCAAGGCGATAGTTTATTAAGGATTATAGAAGGCCTAAGCCCAGAGGCGGTTAAGGCCCAATATTGTAAACCACTGTATGTAAGGAAAGACTTGTAAGGAATGGCATGTAAAAGAAGTCACCGAGCCGGACACGCTTTATGAGCCGGCCGAGACTCTGTAGGCCGCCGGGTGTCAACCCGTGTATATAAGGGGACGACCCGGTGGCGGCTTAGGGCAAGAAACAAGATATCTATAACCAAGCCGACGAACTAGCCTCTTGGTGATCGAAACCCCAGCAATACCAACACAACTAGACGTAGGCTTTTACCTTCATCGTAAGGGGCCGAACTAGTATAAAACCTCTCGTGTCCTTTGTCCCGATTAACCCCTTTAAGCTTCCTAGTTACGATGGCCCTACGACTAAGTCCTTCTGCTAGGACATATGCCGTGACAATTCCACGACATGTTAGGCACCATTCCACATAAAAAATTCTGTTTTTATCACTTCCCTACTCGAGGACGAGTAGGAGTTAAGCTTGGGGATGCTGATACGTCTCCAACGTATCTATAATTTTTGATTGTTCCATCCGTTATATTATCAATCTTGGATTTTTTATAATCATTTTATATCATTTTTTGGTACTAACCTATTGACATAGTGCCAAGTGCCAGTTGCTGTTTTTCCCATGTTTGTTACATCGCAAAAAATCAATATCAAACGGAGTCCAAATGCCATGAAACATTATGGAGATTTTTTATGGACCAAAAGGAACATAATGGGCCCTGCCTGCGCCTGGGGGGGGGGTAGTATTTATTTTGCAATCTTTATTTTCCAATCTATACAACAAAAATACCAAATATATTTACCATATTATCTCTATCAGATCTCACTTTTGCAAGTTGCCGTGAAGGGATTGACAACCCCTTTATCACGTTGGTTGCATGGTTCTTATTTGTTTGTGCAGGTACTAGTAGATTTGCGTGTAGTCTCCTACTGGATTGATACCCTGGTTCTCAAAAACCGACGGAAATACTTACTACTTTGCTGCATCACCCTTCCC
The DNA here is from genome assembly GCF_003073215.2 of Triticum urartu. Taxonomy (NCBI): domain Eukaryota; kingdom Viridiplantae; phylum Streptophyta; class Magnoliopsida; order Poales; family Poaceae; genus Triticum; species Triticum urartu. The sequence continues at coordinate 4,355,511 of NC_053026.1, read as the reverse complement.
TCTTCAAGGGAAAACCAACGCATGCTCAAGAGGTAGCAAGAAGGATTTCTGGCGCCGTTGCCGGGGAGATCTATGCTCCAGTCAAGACTACCAAGTACTGATCACAAACTCTTATCCCTCGCATTACATTATTTGCCATTTGCCCCTCGTTTTCCTCTCCCCCACTTCACCCTTGCCGTTTTATTCGCCTCTTTTCCATTCATCCTCTTTTGTTCGCCTTCTTTCGCTTGCCCCTTGTGTGCCTATTTGCCCTGATGGCCTTTCCTAAAAGCATTGATCCTCACCTTAGAAGGTTGGAAGAAATTGAGAACAACGTTAGTAGCTTTATGTCTTTGCAAGTTGAGCATAATAATTTCTTCAAAAACAAGCTTAAAGAACAAAATAGTTTTATGGAGTACATGAACAAATAGCTCGATGATATGTGTAAAGAATTTTATAGTTTGAAATCTCAGTTTTCCCATCTTGAAAATTGAGTAGGTCAAATTTCGGATAAGCAGGCCACCTTAGTTAATAAGATGGCCGCCAAACCGGAAGAGCTAGAGGGTAATAATGATGAAGATCTAAAAGTGATTGATGTATCCCCTATTAAATATTTGTTTTCCAATTTGAATCTTGATAAAGATGGGACTAGAGATGAGTCAACTTTAGTTAAAAGGCGTCCCAATGATTCAAAGTTTTTAGATCTTGATGCTAAAATTGCTAAAAGTGGGCTTGAAGAGGTCAAAACTTTACATAGCAATGAACCCACTATTTTGGATTTCAACGAATTTAATTATGATAATTGCTCTTTGATAGATGTATTTCCTTGTTGCAATCCGTGTTAAATTCTCCTCATGCTTATGAACAAAATAAAGCTTTTACTATACATATCGTCACTGCCTTAATGTAATCCTATGAAGAAAATCTTGAATTAGAAGTTCTATCCCAAGAAAACTTTATGATGAGTGGGAACCTACTATTAAAATTAAGATTAAAGATCATGAATGATATGCCTTATGTGATTTGGGTGCTAGTGTTTCCACGATTCCAAAAACTTTGTGTGATGTGTTAGGTTTCCGTGAATTTGATGATTGTTCTTTAAATTTGCATCTTGCGGATTCCACCATTAAGAAATCTATGGGGAGAATTAATGATGTTCTTATTGTTGCAGATAGGAATTATGTTCCCGTAGATTTCATTGTTCTTGATATAGATTGCAACCTACATGTCCTATTATTCTTGGTAGACCGTTCCTTAGAACGATTGGTGCGATTATTGACATGAAAGAAGGAAATATTAGATTCCAATTTCCGTTAAGGAAAGGCACATAAAAATTTCTTAGAAATAAAATTAAATTACTTTATGAATCTATTATGAGAGCCACTTATGAATTGCATACCAAAGATGACAATACCTAGATCTATTCTTGTTTTTATGCCTAGCTAGGGGCGTTAAACAATAGCGCTTATTGGGAGGCAATCCAATTTTATTTTTGTTCCTGTTTAGTAATAATTAAATCATCTAGCCCCTATTGTGATTGTGTTTTTTATGTTTACGACTGCTATTCCTTTCTCTTCACCCCCCTTTTCATTTATTTTTCTTTACATTTTACATTTTACATTTTTCCTTTCTCCTTTTTCTATTTCTTTCATTTCCATTTACTTTTCTATTTTCTTTCCATTTAATTTTATTTCCTTTAGCAGTATCGTCTTTCTGCGTAAATGCGCTGCTACAAAGCAAGTAGTGGTAGCGTTGTTCGCAGTAGATCGCTACTACTATATGTAGCCTATCGGCTTAGCAGTGGGAATTTTAGTAGTAGCACTTTTATCTTCAGGCACGCTACTGCTACAATTGTATCTGTAGCGCGGTTTACACCTACGCGCTACTGCTACTTAGCACTAGTGTGCTTTTTTAACACGCGCTACTACTAAAGTTCTATGTATAAGGTTTTCCCTAGTAGTGATTAAAGACGGTAAAGAAAGAGACGAAATATATTCAGGTTGCTGAACAAGGTGAAGCGGAATGCCCATATTGTGCCCTCCTCCATGCAGAAGGCACGCACGACTCTAGTCCAACCCCTTGTGATGGCCGACCGCCCATCTTTCACGGTCTTCATGAAATCATCTAGATAATCATCGTGTTCTGGCAGAAATACTTTAAACTTTGCATGCCCACCAATCATGTAGTTTGAGAGGTAATCTTGAGTAAACTGCTTTGGCAACTACCAATCATCTAACACAACGCATTATGGGCACTAAAAAGAAGGCTGCAGAGTTCTTACTTACCATCCTACAGTTCGCTGTAGTCTTGGATAAAGTGTAAACAAATAGTTTAATTGCCATATTTGGACCCATTTTACTAACAATCTTTATCAGCTTCCTCACTTGATGCTGGTTCATCGATATCTCATTTCCCCATACGCAGAAAGGGTCGAAACGTGGATCTTTACAAATGACATATGTACCTAAAAGCACCAAGTTAATATTAGAAGCTAAACAACAATCTTTTATAATATGTCTTTATACATCCGTATGTGGTAGTCCATTTGAAATCTCTAAAAAGACAAATATTTAGGTACGGAGGGAGTATCTTATAGCATCTAATATACTCACATATTAGATGAATTAACATCTTATATTATGGGCCAGAAGGAGTTTAGTTCATTCTTACAAATTATCTGCTGCTGTATCCACGGGTTACAATTAGTCTAAGCTAGTTTGGGCTCAAATAGCCCTAAAGTATATCTAAACAAGAGGGCTAGTTTGAGCTAGTTGCATCTATAACCCACCTAAAAAAACTAGTATCCAACCCAAGAGGTGCTAATTGGAGCTAGTTCTCCTAGTGCATTTATTGTCAATCTAACCCTGCCATCCAAACAACTCTTTGCATGGAGTTAGTTCAGGGTTAGTAATGAGCTAGAAACTAACTCTAACCTCTAGCTAAGTTGAGTATCCAAACATGGCTGTGTTGTTGCTGTTGTTGTTGCTGCTCTTCTACGTATATCTAGACATCATTAGAACATTAATGTAACACTCTTCCTTGTTGCTATGTAGCCTAGGATTGCATATTTGGACATTAAGTACAGTGCATGTTTCTATGTAGCCTCAGATATATTACATATGACCCTAGTTAACCTAAGGAAAAATGGGTTGTAGATATATTCAGTTAAAAGTACGATTCATTGATTAGTCCCTTATCAGCCGCCGACCTATATGGTACCAGCTACCGATATCCTAAACAGTGAAAAGATATAAGCCATGGGATGAAACTAACCTCGATGGAAAACAACAATCGTTCCCAAAATTGTCCTGTGTAGGTACATCAAGAAGCATGTTAAGCACAACAGGCTAAACATCAACCAAAATTACACATGGCAGACAAAATAATCTCCAAAAGATAGCTTCAGTGTGCAGGTTTAAGCATGCTAGTAAAGCAAAACAAGTGGAAAGGTGTGCTAACTGCAACAGGCCAAACATTTAACAACAAGCAAACATGGTCATTCAAACTGGTATTGTGTCGGTCTAAGTACACTGGTTATGGTTAAATAAAAATGGAAAGGCGTGTTAACTACAAGATGCAGCAACCAAATGTAGTCATTCATGGTGGTATTGTTGAAACTGGTACTGATGAAATTGAACTGCACAGTTCATACTTGCACATATAGAACATCATGTTGTGAATAACTGGAATAAACAAGGCATACTACGAACAACCAAAGATAGCATTTGAAACTGAACATATCCTAACTACAAACAACTGAAAAATCAAAAAACTTTAAAAGAGGCATATTCTAGCTATAACAGGCTTAACAACAAGCAAATATATGGATTCCTATCCATATGTTTAAAACTGGATTGATGAAATGTACTACACAGTAAATAATTGCATATATAGAGCATCACATTGTGAACAACTGAAATAAACAAGGCATACTGCAAACAACCAGATATAGCAATTAAAACTGGACATATTCTCACTACCCTACAAAAGGGACTCGACAAAACAAATCATGGGTTTCCCCCTGTGAAGAGGCATGACAAAACAAATCATGGGTTTCCTCACTTTCACGGATGGACTCATTCCCGTGGGAAGAGCACGGACCCTGGATGCGCTCCATGTTGTCGCTGATGGGCTCCTTCCCCTTGGAAGAGCACGACTGTAGGGTGCCATCCCTGATGTCTCAGACGGGTGCTTTCCCCTTGAAAGAGCAGATGGGCTCTTTCCCCTTGGAAGAGTTGGAGAGGTTGCCCTCCTCATGGTCGCCGTCAATGAGGTTTGACTTGGAAGCTGTGGATCCCAAGCCAGCGTCACAGAACGTGTCCTTCAGAAATGACAAAAGGGGCTCAATGGCGATGTAGAATGGCAAATTGTTGACAGTGAGCCAGAGGAGATCAACGGCGGGGCCATGGATGAGATCAACGGTGGTTGAACCCGAGGGGTTGGGGGTGGGCCACTTAACCTGTAACACAGCCCGCCTCAGGGCATCGCTGTCAATGACCTCAATGTCGTAGCCGGTGGATGAGACATGCCCACATACTCTAGCCCACTGCGTGAGTGCCTGCCGCCAGTAATGGTCGCCAGCTTCCTCGGCGACGTCGGGCGAAGAGACGGCTATACACCTCTTTTGGGCCAGTCGCTCCTCGAGCTCCACAAGAAGTGTAGCCGGGCCTAGGCTGCGATGCTCCGGAGTGGGGGATGGGGATGGGGATCTGTGCGAAATGGGGCGTTTGGCAGGCATCATCTAAGAAACTCAGGGCGGCCTGGGTATGGAGATCGGTGGGTAAGCTGCATGGGCAAACCGACAGATGTTGACAATGGAGGCCTTGCGGCGGCGGCAGCGGCGGCGGGGACTTTGCTAGGGTTTCAAGCGAGGGAGGGTGTGTGCGTGTGTGCGCGTGCGCACGCCCGAGGAGGTTTTGGTGTGTGTGTGATACGTCTCCAACGTATCTATAATTTTTGATTGTTCCATGCTATTATATATTCTTTTTTGGATGTTTAATGGGCTTATTTATACACTTTTATATTATTTTTGGGACTAACCTATTAACTGGAGGCCCAACCCAAATTGCTGTTTTTGCCTATTTCAGTGTTCCGCACAAAAGAATATCAAACGGAGTCCAAACGGAATGAAACCTTCGGGAGCGTGATTTTTGAAACAAACGTGATCCAGAGGACTTGGAGTGGACATCAAGCAACCAACGAGGAAGCCACATGGCAGGGGGGGCGCCCTCCACCCTCATGGGCCCCTCGTGGCTCCACCGACCTACTTCGTCCTCCTATATATACCTACGTACCCTGAAAACATCAGAGGGCACCACGAAAACCTAATCCCAGCGCTGCAACCTTCTGTACCCGTGAGATCCCATCTTGGGGCCTTTTCCGGCACTCCGCCGGAGGGGGCATTGATCACGGAGGGCTTCTACATCAACACCATAGCCTCTCCGATGATGTGTGAGTAGTTTACCTCAGACCTTCGGGTCCATAGTTATTAGCTAGATGGCTTCTTCTCTCACTTTGGATCCCAATACAAATTTCTCCTCGATTCTCTTGGAGATCTATTCGATGTAATCTCTTTTTGCGTTGTGTTTGTCGAGATCCGATGAATTGTGGGTTTATGATCAAGATTATCTATTAATAATATTTGAATCTTCTCTGAATTCTTTTATGTATGATTGGTTATCTTTGCAAGTCTCTTCGAATTATCAGTTTGGTTTGGCCTACTAGATTGATCTTTCTTGCAATGGGAGAAGTTCTTAGCTTTGGGTTCAACCTTGCGGTGCTTGATCCCATTGACAGTAGGGGAAACGACACGTATTGTATTGTTTCCATCGAGGATAAAAAGATGGGGTTTATATCACATTGCATGAGCTTATCCCTCTACATCATGTCATCTTGCTTAAAGCGTTACTCCGTTCTTATTAACTTAATACTCTAGATGCATGCTGGATAGTGGTCGATGTGTGGAGTAATAGTAGTAGATGCAGGCAGGAGTCGGTCTACTTGTCATGGACGTGATGCCTATATACATGATCATACCTAGATATTCTCATAACTATGCTCAATTCTATCAATTGCTCGATAGTAATTTTTTCACCCACCGTAATACTTATGCTATCTTGAGAGAAGCCACTGGTGAAACCTATGCCCCCCTGGTCTATTTTCCATCATACAAGTTTCCAATCTATTTTATTTTGCAATCTTAACTTTCAATTTATATTATAAAAATACCAAAAATATTTATCTTATTATTATCAGATCTATCAGATCTTACTCTTGCAAGTGGCCGTGATGGGATTGACAACCCATTTATCACGTTGGTTGCGAGGTTCTTATTTGTTTGTGTAGGTACGAGGTGACTCGCGCGTGGTCTCCTACTGGATTGATACCTTGGTTCTCAAAAACCGAGGGAAATACTTATGTTGCTTTGCTGCATCACCCTTCCCTTTTCAAGGGAAAACCAACGCATGCTCAAGAGGTAGCAAGAAGGACTTCAGGCACCGTTGCCGGGGAGATCTACGCCAAGTCAAGACATGCCAAGTACCCATCACAACTCTTATCCTTCGCATTACATTATTTGCCATTTGCCTCTCGTTTTCCTCTCACCCTTGCCGTTTTATTCGCCCTGTTTTCCTTTCGCCCTCTCTTTCTATTGGGGATATAGCTACCGGGTATGACCCGCCCAGGAGGGGCAGGGTCAACCCCAATGGCGGGTTATGAGAGGAAGCCCAGTAAATGTTCAAGGTGATAGTTTATTAAGACTTATAGAAGGCCTAAGCCCAGAGGCGGCTTAAGGCCCAATATTGTAAACCGCCATATGTAAAGAAAGACTTGTAAAGAAAGGCATATAAAAGAAGTCACTGAGCCGGATATGTTTTATGAGCCGGCCAGGACTCTGTAGGCCGCCAGGCGTCAACCCGTATATATAAGGGGACGAACCGGCGGCGGCTTGGGACAAGAAACGACAGATCGATAACCAAGCTAGCGGATTCGCTCCTTGGTCATCGAAACCTAGCAATACAACATCAACTGGACTAGGCTTTACCTTCACCGTAAGGGGCCGGACCAGTATAAACCTCTCGTGTCCTTTGTCCCGATTAACCCCTTTAAGCTTCCTAGTTGCGATGGCCCTACGACTAAGTCCTTTCGCTAGGACATCTACCGTGACAATTCCACGACGATTGGCGCCCACCGTGGGGCCAGCTGTAGGATCGAAAGTATGTCTAGAGGGGGGGTGATTAGACTACTTGACCAAATAAAAACTTAACCTTTTCCCAATTTTAGTTCTTGGCAGATTTTAGCTATTGTAGGACAAGTCAAGCAATCATCACACAATTCAAGCAAGCATGCAAAGAGTATATTGGCAGCGGAAAGTAAAGCATGCAACATGCAAGAATGTAAAGGGAAGGGTTTGGAGAATTCAAAAGCAATTGGAGACACGGATGTTTTTCCCGTGGTTCGGATAGGTGCTGCTATCCTACATCCATGTTGATGGAGACTTCAACCCATGATGGGTAACGGTTGCGCGAGTCCACGGAGGGCTCCACCCACGAAGGGTAATGGTTGCGCGAGTCCATGGAGGGCTCCACCCACGAAGGGTCCACGAAGAAGCAACCACCCACAAAGGGTCCACGAAGAAGCAACCTTGTCTATCCCACCATGGCCATCGCCCACGAAGGACTTGCCTCACTAGCGGTATATCTTCATGAAGTAGGCGATCTCCTTGCCCTTACAAACTCCTTGGTTCAACTCCACAATCTTGTCGGAGGCTCCCAAGTAACACCTAGCCAATCTAGGAGACACCACTCTCCAAGAAGTAACAAATGGTGTGTAGGTAATGAACTCCTTGCTCTTGTGCTTCAAATGATAGTCTCCCCAACACTCAACTCTCTCTCATAGGATTTGGATCTGGTGGAAAGAAGGTTTGAGTGGAAAGCAACTTGGGGAAAGCTAGAGATCAAGATTCATATGGTAGGAATGGAATATCTTGGTCTCAACACATGAGTAGGTGGTTCTCTCTCAGAACATATGAGTTGGAATTGTGTATGTGCTCTGATGGCTCTCTCCATGAATGAAGAGGAGGTGGAGGGGTATATATAGCCTCCACAAAAAATCCAACCGTTACACACAGTTTTCCAATCTCGGTGGGACCGAATCAACAAACTCGGTCGGACCGAAAAGGTAAACCTAGTGACCGTTAGAGATTTTCGGTGGGACTGACATGCAACTCGGTAGGACCGATATGGTTAGGGTTTGGGCATAACGTAATCTCAGTGAGACCGATTACACAAACTCGGTGAGACCGAGTTTGGTAATAAGCTAACCAGAGAGTTGGTCAGGTAAACTCGGTGGGACCGATTTGCTCTTTCGGTGAGACCGAAAAGTTACAAAAAGGAAACAAAGAGTTTACACTGCAATCTCGGTGGGACCGATTCGCTCTTTCGGTGAGACCGAAAAGTTACGGAAGGGAAACAGAGAGTTTGCAATCCCATCTTGGTGAGACCGAGATCCCTATCGGTAGAACCGAATTGCTAGGGTTTGGCAGTGGCTTATGACAAGTGAAGCTCGGTGGCGGCGGATAGAAAGAATCGGTAGGACCGAGTTTGGCTTAGGGTTTAGGTCATATGTGGATATGGGAAAGTAGTTGAGGGTTTTGGAGCATATCACTAAGCACATGAAGTAAGAGGCTCATTAAGCAACACCTCATCCCTCCTTGATAGTATTGGCTTTTCCTAAAGACTCAATGTGATCTTGGATCACTAAAATATAAAATGAAGAGTCTTGAGATTTTGAGCTTGAGCCAATCCTTTGTCCTTAGCATTTTGAGGGTTCCACTTTCACATCCATGCCATGCCAATCATTGAGCTTTGCTGAAATAGTCATCTTGGAATAGCATTAGCTCAATGAGCTATATGTTGTTATGAATTACCAAAACCACCTAGGGATAGTTGCACTTTCACCAGCGCACGGTGGATTTGATTTCTTGAAGGGCAGCTTCGTAGGGCTCAAGGGATACGTTGTGGGCCGGATGACCAAAAGTCGTCGAGGCAAGCTCTACATCGACGACGAAGGCTGGGGCCCCGAGGCCGGCTCAATTGAGTACGGGTACCGGGTCCCCTTTGGCGGAATCCATGTCTTCATTGGCCGGATCTGCGAGTTGGGCCCTGAGCTGGACGTCTGCACCAACCTCATCGAGACAACTCAGCGCGCGAGATCCGCCCAGACTCAACCTGTCGTGAGGCATGCCTTCGTGGGTTGCATCCATGGAAGTGAATTCTCTGAAGGATCAGTGGATGGCGGTGAGACGGCCATCTGTTCTGACGGTGAGTCGTCCTCGGGCGAGACAGATTCTTTGTATCAGCTACAAGATGGCGTGCTCGGGGGCTGTTCCGATGGCATCAGTATTCCAGACCTATCTGAGCCGCCGAATCGAACCGGAGTCTTCATGGCTGGCACTCAACCTGGTCAGAATTCCACAGCAGCGATAGCAATAACCACTGGGTCGGCAGTGGCAGGGTCAGGAGACCCTAGGCGCACACCGGCTCAGGTACTGATGGATCTCATGGATAGGATGACGGCCCTATTGGCTGTTGTGGTAGAGCCGGCGGATAAAGCTCAACATGACGCGGAGGTGGCACGACTACGCGAAGAGGTGGCATAGGCCAAAGAAAACTTAGCAGCGGAAGAGGTCAGGATGGCGGCAGAACGGGCGGCTCTGGATGCTCGTGCTCAGCAGCTTCAAGCGGAGACTTTCCCGCTCTCGGTGGATCTGAACGCATCAAACGAGGTAATGAGGAGAAGTCACCAGAAAACTCTGTCACGTCTGCCTCTGACTTACGATCCTAGGAACCTCTTCCACACACCTGGGGCTGGTCCAAATAACCCGCCGGAGGCAAACCGGATCACGACACCCGGGGCTGGGGCATCGGTTCAACCGCGGGCCATGGAGCCACCCCGTATGAATACAGCTCCGCCTCATTACACATCAATACCACCGGGTCACCTTTCTAACACTTTGGAGAATCTCATCGCCGGGTCAGCTCGTTTGGCGGCTCTCTCGATGGAAGGCGACTCTCCGACAGCAATTGAGACACGAAGGGTGAGAGAACTTCTTCAGACGGCTCTGGCACAATAGGATGCGTACTCTTATAGTCGAGACAGGATCCATTCAACCCCTCGCCCGAGCCGGAGCCCGAGCTATAGCAGGCATATGGACTCAGCCGCTATATCAAGCAATGATCAACCCGGCCAAAGTAATCAGCAGCAACAGCAACAACATCCCGGGTATCAGAGTAACCCAAAACAGTTGAATAGTGGGCAATACCACGTATTTACCACTAGATTATGTAAGAGGGACCAGAAGCTTCATAAGCGGGTTGTAAATGCCGTTGAGCCGGCGATTCCATGTTATTTGAGGTGGTCAGAACAGCCTATTGTGTGGAGTAGGGAAGATCACCCTCCCCGGGTTGATAATCCGGGTCACTTGGCCTTGGTGGTGGCACCCCAGGTTGGTGGATATAAGTTCACTAAAGTGCTCGTGGACGGAGGCAGTAGCATCAACATCCTCTATTATGAGACGTTTCGTCGGATGGGGTTGACTGATAAGAGCATTAAACAATCCAACACTGTTTTTCATGGTGTTGTGCCTGGTAAGTTGGCATAACCAGTTGGTAAGATTGAACTGGATGTAGCCTTTGGGGATGCATATGATTCCAGGGTTGAGAAGTTAAATTTTGAGGTGGTTAAGATCAAAAGCCCATCTCATGCTCTATTTGGACAGCCAGCTTATGCCAAGTTCATGGCTCGACCGTGTTATGTGTATCTGCAGCTCAAGATGCCGGGTTAAAAAGGCACCATCATAGTACATGGAAGCCGTAAAATAGCCCTGGAATGTGAAGAAGGTGATGCCGCTTATGCTGAGTCTGTTTGTGTGACAGAGGAGTCAAAGTTTTATAAAGATAATGTTGAACCGACATACATGACATCTTTGAAGAAGCCAACCACAGAGCATGAACCGGTGTTAAAATTCAAATCAGCTGATGACACCAAGATGGTTGATTTTGTGCCTGGTGACTCATCCGAACAGTTCATCATCAGTGCCAACTTGGATCCAAAATAGGAAAGCGCGCTCATCGAGTTCATCCGTGAGAACTGGGACATCTTTGCGTGGAAGCCTTCTGACATGCTGGGTGTCCCGAGAGAACTCGCTGAGCACACTCTTAATATTGATCCGAAGTTTAAGCCGGTCAGGCAGTTTCTTCGGCGGTTTAATGAGGAAATGCGCAAGGCCATTGGAGAAGAGGTGGCCCAGCTCTTGGCGTCTGGGTTCATTGTTGAAGTTTTTCACCCAGAGTGGTTGGCTAATCCGGTGCTTGTACTCAAGAAGAATGGCACCTGGCGTATGTGTGTGGATTACACCGATTTGAACAAGGCTTGTCCGGCTGACCCTTTTGCCCTCCCTCATATTGATCAGATCATTGATGCTACGGCGGGTTGTGAGCGTTTGAGTTTTATGGATGCCTATTCGTGTTATCATCAGATCAAGATGGCAGTTAAGGACCAGGAGAAGACATCTTTCATCACTCCGTTCGGAGCCTTCTGCTATGTGTCTATGCCTTTTGGGCTTAAGAGTGCCCAGGCGACTTATCAGCGGTGTGTGCAGAATTGCCTTCACAATCAGATTGGGCGTAATGTTCATGCTTATGTAGACGATATAGTGGTGAAATCTAAAGAGATGGAAACCTTGGTAACGGATCTAAAGGAAACCTTTGATGACCTCCGGGTCTACAAGATGATGCTTAACCCGACCAAGTGTGTTTTTGGAGTCCCAGCTGGCAAACTCTTGGGTTTTTTGGTGTCTAACAGAGGTATTGAGGCTAATCCGGAGAAAATTAAGGCAATTACATCTCTGGCCAAACCGGTGTGCATCAATGACGTTTAGCGGTTGGCGGGTCACGTCGCTGCCTTAAGCCGGTTCATAAGACGGTTAGGGGAGAAGGCAATGCCTTTGTATCAAACGATGAAAAAGGCGGATGACTTTGTCTGCAGTGATGCTGCTAACTCTGCTTTTGAGGATCTGAAGAAACAGCTCGCCGAGCCACCGGTTCTTGCTGCTCCGGTGGAGAAAGAGCCATTATTGTTGTACGTGGTTGCTAACTCACGTGCTGTCAGTGCGGCCATTGTTGTGGAGCGTAAGGAGGCTGGCAAAGAACATCCGGTTCAACGGCCAGTTTATTATGTCAGTGAGGTGCTCATTCAGTCTAAACAGATATATCCACATTGGTAGAAGCTTGTTTATGGGGTGTTCATGGCAAGCCGGAAGCTCAAGCATTACTTTCAGGGTCACCCAATTACTGTGGTTAGCTCTGCTCCTCTAGGATACATTATTCAAAATAGAGAAGCCACAAGACGAGTCACCAAGTGGGCCACTGAACTTGGATCTCATGGTTTAAAATATGTGCCACGTACTGCGATCAAGTCTCAAGCACTGGTTGACTTTATTAATGACTAGACAGAGTTACAGATACCAGAGGAGAAGCCAGACAACACATATTGGACAATTCACTTTGACGGTTCCAGACAATTGGAAGGCTCGGGGGCTGGAGTTGTTTTAACCTCTCCTCGAGGTGACAAATTTTGTTATGTGTTATGATTGATGTTTTCGTGCACTAACAACGCAGCTGAGTACGAGGCCTTGCTTCATGGTCATCGAATGGCTAAGGAAATGAGTTTGAGCCGGATATGGTGTCTAGGTGACTCGGATCTGGTAGCTCAACAAGTATCAAGCAAGTGGGATTCTAAGGATCCTCTCATGGCGGCTTGTCGCCGTGAGGGCGACGCTGTGGCTGTGTATTTCAAAGGTTATCAAGTGGAGCACATTGACCGCAGAAAGAATGAAGCGACCGATGACTTATGTAACACCCCGGATATGACTTTCCCAATATGTATTCCAACTCTTGCCGTTTTCGGCCTTAAGTTATTTTATTTTCTCGGGTTCGTATCTTTGCCTCCGTGTGTTGTTGTCGTTGTCATGCATCTCATATCATGTCATCATGTGCATTGCATTTGCATACGTGTTCATCTCATGCATTCGAGCATTTTCCCCGTTGTCCGTTTTGCATTCCGGCGCTTCGTTCTCCTCCGGTGGTCATTTCTACCTTTCTTTCGTGTGTGGGGATTAAACATTTCCGGATTGGACCGAGACTTTCCAAGCGGCCTTGGTTTACTACCGGTAGACCGCCTGTCAAGTTTCGTACCATTTGGACTTCGTTTGATACTCCAACGGTTAACCGAGGGACCGAAAAGGCCTCGTGTGTGTTGCAGCCCAACACCCCTCCAATTTGGCCCAAAACCCACCAAAACCCTCTCCATCATCTAGAGCGTTCGATCACGCGTGGCCGAAAACCGCACCTCATTTGGACTCTCCTAGCTCTCTCTATGCCTATTTAAAGACACCCCCGAATTTCTCCTTCCCCTTCCTCCCGAAAACCCTAGATCCACTTCGTCCGCCGCCGCCGGACATTTTCGCCACCAACGGACGTGTCCGACTTCCGCCACTGCCGCCATGTGGCACGCCCCCATTCGCCGCCGCCTCGCGCCCACATCGCCGCCACTCCGGCCCAGGAGGCCCGGATCGGGCCCCCGAGGCCCAGACGCCCGCGCCGCCGCCCGCCTTCGTCTCCCTCCCGTGCGGCCGAGCGTGCCACCCACCGTCCCCATTTCCGGCCACCGCCAAGCTCCTCCACGCCGGCGAACTCGGCGTCCGGCGACCCCGACTCTCCACCGGCCTCGCCCCGCCTCCACGCCGGCCCCGGCGACCGCCCGCGCCCCGCCGCCTCTCCACCGGCCACGCCGGCTCTGGTGAGCACCGCCCGCCGCCATCCACCGTCCTGCCTTCGTCGCCGGCGAGGTCCCAACGAACCTCGGGAGGCGTGCCCGATCCAGATCGGCTACAGTAACCCTAGATCTGGAGGTCCAAATTTTCTTCTAAGTCCCCATTTTCCCAGATCCATATGCCCTTGTTCATCGCGCTATAACTTTGCATCCGTAGCTCCAGTTTGGGCATATAGCATATCAAAATGTTCATCTCAGAGAGCACATCATTTCATTCCATTGCATCATTTTCATTTGAGTTCATCTTGTTGCCCGAAATGCTGTTAGAAAAGTGCTACTTGAGTTAATTGTCAGATCAGCTGCTCCATTTAGATATTTGTCATTTTTGCCATGATTATTGTGTGCATGTTATGCCCATGAGCTCTACATATGTTTTGTTAAGGGTTTTGCCATCTTTCCAGAGGTGAAACCCATGAATTTTTGTGATGTGTGTGGTGACTAGCACAAGCTTGCAAAGTGAGGCATTTGGTAATGCTGATTTCAGGGACTTAGCATTTCCACTAAGTCCATGAGCTGGTTATCTCATATGGCCATATGTTCATGTTGTTTCCTAGTGATCCGTGCCTCTTTTGAGGATGATCAGTAAGGATGTTTTATTAATCTTGTAGTGCTCTATCCATCCATGTCTTTGTTTGCAATTATGGAGCACCCTAGCTTGAGTCAATCGAGCTCTACTTTTGCTATTTCGTGAATCTAGGCAGATTGTCTACTTGTTAGCGATTTTGCCGAGGATGTTGTAGTTGATCCGTCCATGCTATGTTATTGTTCTTGCCATGTCTAGCTTGAATTTTGTGTATTCTTGATGGATGTATGATTAGATGGTCATGAATTGCTCCGTAGTGAGTGCATCGAGCTCGTAAACATGCCTACTTGATATCTGTTTCAGCATGCTCCAGTTTTCACTAGGTCTGTGATCTGATTATGTTTTTGCCATGTTCACATGCTTGTAATTGTATTTTCTGATCCCTTTTGGCTCAAGGTCACTAAGGGACTTTTGTTAAGCTCTTTGAGTAGCTCCATGCCGTGCTTTAACTTGCCATGTTCAGGTCCTGTAGCATATAGTTTTCATGCTCCGAAGAGTGCTATCTGATCTGAAATTCCAGACAAGTGTTAATTTCACAAAGTCTGAAATCTGTTTGTCAAATGCATTTTTGCCATGCTTGTTTGAACCTGTTAATGGATGATTTGGCCGTAGCTCAGTGCTAGACTTTTGTTAAGCATCATGAATGCATCCCTTCCATGTATTTTGTTGCCATGTTTGGGTGCTGTAGCATGTTCATCTCGTTGCATTTAGATGGCTACTTGCTGTAAATCGCAGAACGTGGTCATATTTGAATTGCTTGCCATTTCCAAACTGTAACTCCGATTCCGGCGTTCTTTATATCGTCTTCAAGCGATTTCATCTCATCTTTCCAGTGGCACACTTGGATTTCCAAGTTGAGGCCAGGTTCATGCTTTCCCTGTCACATCTTGCATATGCATCCCGCATCGCATCCCGCATAGCATACCATCCTTGCATCATATTGTTTGAGCTTTGCACGTGGTTGATTGTGTTCCGTTTTCTTGTTTGTATTGTTTGGGTAGAGCCGGGAGACGAGTTTGCTAACGAGGATCCCGTTGAGTTTGCTTTCGAGGATCCAGTCAACTCTGACAATTTTGCAGGCAAGATGATCATACCCTCGAAATCACTACTATCTTTGCTTTGCTAGATGCTCGCTCTTTTGCTATGCCTATGCTACGATGCCTACCACTTGCTTTCAAGCCTCCCAAATTGCCATGTCAAACCTCTAACCCACCATGTCCTAGCAAACCGTTGATTGGCTATGTTACCGCTTTGCTCAGCCCCTCTTATAGCGTTGCTAGTTGCAGGTGAAGATTGGAGACCGTTCCTTGTTGGAACATTATTTACTTGTTGGGCTATCATTATATTATCTTGTTATCTTAATGCATCTATATACTTGGTAAAGGGTGGAAGGCTCGGCCTCTCGCCTAGTGTTTCGTTCCACTCTTGCCGCCCTAGTTTCCGTCATATCGGTGTTATGTTCCCGGATTTTGCGTTCCTTACGCGGCTGGGTTATAATGGGAACCCCTTGATAGTTCGCCTTTATTAAAGCTTTTCCAGCAATGCCCAACCTTGGTTTTACCATTTGCCACCTAGCCTCTTTTTCCCTTGGGTTTCCGGAGCCCAAGGGTCATCTTATATTAGCCCCCCCGGGCCAGTGCTCCTCTGAGTGTTGGTCCAACCGAGCGATGTCCGGGGCTACCAGGGGCAACTCTGGGCTGGCCTACCCGACGTCTTGCTCATCCGGTGTGCCCTGAGAACGAGATATGTGCAGCTCCTATCGGGATTTGTCGGCACATCTGGGTGGTGTTGCTGGATTTGTTTTAACCTGTCGAAGTGTCTTGAAGAACCGAGGTACCGAGTCTGATCGGAACGTCTCGGGAGGAGGTCTATTCCTTCGTTGACCGTGAGAGCTTGTCATGGGCTAAGTTGGGACTCCCCTGCAGGGATTTGAACTTTCAAAAGCCGTGCTCGCGGTTATGGGCAGATGGGAATTTGTTAATGTCCGGTTATAGATAACTTGAACCTTAACTTGATTAAAATGAATCAACCATGTGAGTTACCGTGAGGGTCTCTTCTCGGCGGAGTCCGGGAAGTGAAGACGGTGTTGGAGTAATGCTTGCCGCAGGATGCCCTCTAGTTTCTCGATCGCGCTTTGCCTCCTCTTCTCCCTCTCTTTTGCGAACAGGTTAGCCACCATATTTGCTAGTCGCTTGCTGCAGCTCCACATATTTACCTTGCCTTACCTATAAGCTTAAATAGTCTTGATCGCGAGGGTGCGAGATTGTTGAGTCCCTGTGGCTCACAGATTACTTCCAAACCAGATGCAGGGCCTGATGATTCCGCTCCAGGTGACGCGCTTGAGCTCAAGTGGGAGTTCGACGAGGACTCTCAACGATACTATGTGTCTTTCCCTGATGATCAGTAGTGGTGCCCAGTTGGGGGTGATCGGGACCGTGTCGCATGTTGGGTTATCTTTTATTTTGGCGCCGTAGTCGGGCCATGAGTGTTTGGATGATGTAATGCTATTTTATGTACTTGATTGACGTGGCGAGTGTAAGCCAACTATGTTATCTCCCCTTTTATTATCTATATTATTACATGGGATGTTGTGAAGATTGCCTAACTTGCGACATATGCCTTCAATGCGATTATGCCTCTAAGTCGTGCCTCGACACGTGGGAGATATATTCGCGTCGAGGGTGTTACAAGTTGGTAATCAGAGCCTTCCCCGACCTTAGGAGCCCCATTGCTTGATCGTTATTAGCGGCCGAGTTGTGTCTAGAAAAATGTTTTGAGTCATTTAGGTATTATATATCGGAGAGTTTAGGAATTATTTTTACTTCCTAGTCTCCTCATCGCTCTGGTAAGGCATCCTGACATAGAGTTTTGACTCTTCTCTTCTCAAATTTCACAAAAAAAAATTTAGGATCACGCGGGTATCTTGGAATCGTTCCGATGGTTTTATGATGAGAACATTGTCTTGGTGCCTCCTGTCAGGGGTTTTGTGGAAGTGTCCCGGGGAGTTGAGCTCTAAGGTGTTGTCGTCATAATTTTATCGTTGCAGTTCTGGAATACCTGAGTTTAGTACGCCGACATCGAAAATCTCTTTTATGCAGTTCGTTGGTGAGATAACCTCGACGCCACCCAGTACTGGGGCGGGAGTTCGGGAGTTTCATAGGTGGGAATTCTCGTAGCTCTAGTTCTTCTTCTAGGGATATTTGGTTTGAGATTGGGATTTCTTACCGAGTATTCGTTCTTGATCCGTACCTTGTTGATATATTTCTCTACCTAAATTCTAAGTGGCTTCTCAATTTATGGATATGTGACCATTTCAAGAGGAATGCATTCGCTCATTTTGTTCGGATGTGAACACTTTATGTTGCAATTTTCATTCCGTTGGATTCAGCTTCATTTTATCTGTCAATGGGCTAACGGTGGTCAACCTCTTCAGGATGGCTCCCGCTAAGAGCACCAATCAGAACCAGAATCAAGATCTGCCACCACCTCCCCCTCCTCCGGAGGCATGGCAAGCTGTGATGGCCGCAACCAATGCAAACACACAGTTGATCATGCAAATTCTTCAAGAGCGCAATCAAGGCAACCAAGGGAACCAAGGCAACAATCAGAATCACTTTGCTACACTCAACCAGTTCCTTGCTAAAGGTCCAAAGACTTTCAGCAATTGTGTTGAGGCAACCGATGCTGGCGATTGGCTAGTGGATCTGTGCAAGCATTTCGAGTGCAGTAATGTCAGGCCTGAGGACTTCATCAAGTTCGCTTCTTTCCAACTCAAAGATCAAGCTGCAGAATGGTTCCAGCAGTACAAGGATTCCAGAGGAGGACATGTGATTACTTGGGATGAATTCTGTCAAGATTTCAGAGCTCATCATATTCCTTAGAGCGTGGTTGAAAGCAAGCGTGAGGAATTCCGCAACCTGAAGCAAGGCTCTTTGTCTGTCTATGACTACAACAAGTTGTTTCAGAAGCTCGCCCGCTTTGCCAAGCAGGACGTCCCTGATGAGAAGAGCATGATATACTAGTTCAGGGGTGGTCTCAGAGAAGAAATTCAGCTAGCTCTTGTTCTCTTTGAGCCCTTGAGGTACGATGAGTTCTACAACATGGCATTGAAGCAAGAGGCCGCTCAACTGAGGTGTGATGCTTCCAAGAAGCGAGTCAGAGACACTACTCCTTCTTCCTCTACTCAAGTGGCCAAGCAGGAGAAGTATTGGCTTCCTCCTCCTCCATTTCGTCAGCCGTATCAGCAGAAGAGCAAAGGTGGCAGTGGATCTTCCCACCCACCCAACCCTGGCTTTCAGAACAAGACTTCGTCTCAAGCTCCAAGATCGAGCGCTCCGTACCACCGTCCTCTTTCAGAGGTCACATGCAACAAGTGCCAACAGAAGGGTCACTATGCCAACAAGTGTTTCAACCAGAGGCGTCTTCCTCCTCCTCCTCCTGTCAGATCGGCAAGTACAGCTATGGTCAAGCATAACACCAAGTCCGCCAAGGTCAACTTGCTGAATGCAGCTCGGGCAGAGGACTCGCCAGATGTGATAATGGGTAACCTTCCTATTAATGACATTCCCGCAAGAGTTCTTTTTGACACTGGTGCATCTTTATCATTTTTATCGAAGCCTTTTGCATCCATGCATGATGTGCATACTATTGATTTGCCTAAGCCGATAGCGGTTTCTTCTCCGGGTTTGTTCATGAACACTAAAATGATGGCTCCGGATGTTACTATCACCTTGGGTGATTACAAGTTCCTTTCTTCTCCTATGGTTCTTGGTAACTCGGATATTGATCTTATTCTCGGGATGGATTGACTTTCTAAGCACAAGGAACATCTTGATTGTGCAGCCAGGCAGATTCAATTGACTCATTCGTCTGAGGATGTAATTTCCTTTGCCGCTCGGGATGATACCATCCGTCTGTTTTCTCTCAATGAGAAGGGTGAACTGGATGCTATCTCGCAAATTCAAGTCATTTGCGAATATCAAGACGTCTTTCCAGAAGAGCTTCCAGGAATGCCTCCGCACCGGCCAGTTGAATTCGTCATCGATCTTGAGCCCGGTACGGAACCAGTGTGCAAGCGTCCTTACAAGCTCGGACCTGAAGAGTTGAAGGAACTGAAGAAGCAACTTGATATTCAAGAGAGAATGGGTCTCATCCGGCCTAGTTCTTCTCCGTGGGGTTGTGGTGTTCTTTTTGTGAAGAAGAAGGATGGAACGGATCGACTTTTTGTTGATTACCGTCCATTGAACAAGAAGACTATCAAGAACAAATACCCACTTCCCAACATCAACGAGCTGTTTGAACAACTCAAAGGTGCCCAAGTATTCTCCAAGCTTGATCTCCGTATGGGTTATCATCAGATTCGAATCCGTGAGCAAGATATTCCCAAGACGGCTTTCAGGACAAGCTATGGTTCATATGAATACACTGTCATGTCTTTTGGCCTCGTCAATGCTCCTCCGACTTTCTCTCGCATGATGAACTTCATCTTCAACGCCTACACCAATGACTTCGTTCTGGTCTATCTCGACGACATTCTGGTTTTCTCGAAGAACAAGGAAGATCATGCCAAGCACTTGCGTTTGGTGCTTGATAAGCTGAGGGAACACCAGTTCTACGCCAAGTTCTCCAATTTCGAATTTTGGCTCGATGAGGTTCTTTATCTTGGTCATATCATCTCTGCCAAGGGCATTGCGGTGAATCCTGAGAAGGTGTCTGCAATTGTGAATTGGGAACCTCCTCAGAACGTGAAGCAACTCCGTAGCTTCCTCGGTCTCGCAAGCTATTGTCGAAGATTCGTTGAAAACTTTTCTAAGATCACGAAGCCTCTCTCAAATCTTCTCCAGAAGCACGTCAAGTACGTTTGGTCTGGAGTGTGACATTTCTTTCAACACTTTGAAAGAGAAATTGATCACTGCTCCAGTTCTGACTCCGCCTGATGAATCCAAGCCGTACGAGGTCTTTTGTGATGCCTCTCTCCAAGGTTTTGGCACAGTGTTGATGCAAGAGAAGAAAGTTGTTGCTTATACATCTCGCCAATTGAAGCCCAATGAGAAGAACTACCCCACTCATGATCTCGAGTTGGCGGCAATTGTGCATGCTCTTTTGACTTGGAGACATCTCTTATTGGGAAGAAAAGTGGACATTTTCACTGATCACAAGAGTCTCAAGTACATCTTCACTCAGCCTAATCTTAACCTCAGGCAAACTCGATGGGTCGAAATGATTCAAGAGTCTAATCCAAGTATCGAGTATACTCCAGGCAAGGCCAATGTGATTGCTGACGCATTGAGCCGAAAGGCTTATTGCAACAGTCTGATTCTCAAGCCTTATCAACCCGAGCTTTGTGAATCTTTCCGCAAACTTAATCTGCAAGTTGTTCCTCAAAGTTTCCTCGCCAACCTTCAAGTCTCTCCTACCTTGGAAGACCAGATTCACCAAGCTTAGCTTCTTGATGCTATGGTGAAAAAGGTGAAGATTGGGATTGCCAAGAGTCAACCCAAGTACATGTGCTAGCGCCTTGATGACAAGGACACTCTCTTCTTCGAGGATCGTATTGTTGTGCCCAAAGGTGACCTCCGTAAAGTGATCATGAACGAGGCTCACAATTCTCTCCTCTCCATCCACCCTGGGAGCACGAAGATGTATCAGGACCTCAAGCAGGCTTATTGGTGGACTCGAATGAAGCGCGAGATTGCTCAATTCGTGAATGAATGTGATGTCTGCAGAAGAGTGAAGGCAGAACATCAAAGGCCAGCTGGTCTCCTCCAACCTCTTGCTATTCTAGAATGGAAGTTTGACCACATTGAAATGGACTTCGTGACTGGGTTTCCAAAGTCCAAGCGTGGCAATGATGCTATATTCGTTGTCATCGATAAACTCACCAAAGTGGCTCACTTTCTGCCTATCAAAGAGTCAATCACTGCAGCTCAATTGGCGGAACTCTATACCTCTCGAATTGTCTCTCTGCACGGTATTCCTCAGGTGATCTCTTCAGACCGTGGCAGCATCTTTACCTCCAAGTTTTGGGATTCTTTTCAGAAGGCCATGGGCACCAACATCCGCTTCAGCACAGCTTTCCATCCTCAAACTAGCGGTCAAGTCGAGCGTGTCAATCAGATTCTTGAAGATATGCTCAGGGCTTGTGTGATCTCCTTTGGCATGAAGTGGGAGGATTGTCTTCCATATGCTGAATTCTCCTACAACAATAGTTTTCAAGCAAGTTCGGGCAAGGCCCCATTTGAAATTCTGTATGGCAGGAAGTGCCGTACCCCTCTCAACTGGTCTGAAACCGGTGAACATCAGCTTCTCGGAAATGACTTAATCACAGAGGCAGAGGAAATGTGCAAAGTCATTCGAGATAACCTCAAAGCAGCCCAATCCCGCCAGAAGAGCTACTATGATAGTAAGCACCGTGATTTAGCCTTCGAGATCGGAGATCATGTTTACCTCCGCGTCTCTCCTATGAAAGGTACTCGTCGCTTCGGTATCAAAGGGAAGCTTGCCCCTAGATACGTGGGACCTTTCAAGATTGTCAGCAAGAGAGGCGCTCTCGCCTATCAACTCGAGCTTCCTTCAAACTTTGCAAATGTTCATGATGTGTTCCATGTCTCTCAGCTCCGGAAGTGCTTCAAGACTCCTGACCGCACCGTCAACTTCGAGGACATTGAGATCCAAAAAGATCTCTCTTATCGTGAGCACCCAGTTGCTATTCTTGAAGAGATTGAACGCAAGACTCGCAACAAGTCAATAAAATTCCTCAAAGTCAAGTGGTCACACCATTCCGACCGTGAAGCTACCTAGGAACGCGAGGATCACCTCCATTCTGAGTACCCGGCGTTCTTTCAGTCCTAGATCTTGGGACGAGATCCTTTCGTAGTGGTGGAGTGTTGTAACACCCCGGATATGACTTTCCCAATATGTATTCCAACTCTTGCCGTTTCCGGCCTTAAGTTATTTTATTTTCTCGGGTTCGGGTCTTCGCCTCCGTGTGTTGTTGTCGTTGTCATGCATCTCATATCAAGTCATCATGTGCATTGCATTTGCATACGTGTTCATCTCATGCATTCGAGCATTTTCCCCGTTGTCCGTTTTGCATTCCGGCGCTTCGTTCTCCTCTGGTGGTCATTTCTACCTTTCTTTTGTGTGTGGGGATTAAACATTTCCGGATTGGACCGAGACTTTCCAAGCGGCCTTGGTTTACTACCGGTAGACCGCCTGTCAAGTTTCATACCATTTGGACTTCGTTTGATACTCCAACGGTTAACCGAGGGACCGAAAAGGCCTCGTGTGTGTTGCAGCCCAACACCCCTCCAATTTGGCCCAAAACCCACCAAAACCCTCTCCATCATCTAGAGCGTTCGATCATGATCGCGTGGCCGAAAACCGCACCTCATTTGGACTCTCCTAGCTCTCTCTATGCCTATTTAAACACACCCCCGAATTTCTCCTTCCCCTTCCTCCCGAAAACCCTAGATCCACTTCGTCCGCCGCCGCCGGACATTTTCGCCACCGACGGACGTGTCCGACTTCCGCCACCGCCGCCACGTGGCACGCCCCCATTCGCCGCCGCCTCGCGCCCACATCACCGCCGCTCCGGCCCGGGAGGCCCGGATCGGGCCCCCGAGGCCCAAACGCCTGCGCCGCCGCCCGCCTTCGTCTCCCTCTCGTGCGGCCGAGCGCGCCGCCCACCACCGCCATTTCCGGCCGCCACCAAGCTCCTCCACGCCGGCGAACTCGGCGTCCGGCGACCCCGACTCTCCACCGGCCTCGCCCCGCCGCCATGCCGGCCCCGGCGACCGCCCGCGCCCCGCCGCCTCTCCACCGGCCACGCCGGCTCCGATGAGCGCCGCCCGCCGCCATCCACCGTCCTGCCTTCGTCGCCAGCGTGGTCCCGACGAACCTCGGGAGGCGTGCCCGATCCAGATCGGCTACAGTAATTCTAGATCTGGAGCTCCAAATTTTCTTCTAAGTCCCCGTTTTCCCAGATCCATATGCCCTTGTTCATCGCGCTATAACTTTGCATCCGTAGCTCCGTTTTGGGCATATGGCATATCAAAATGTTCGCCTCAGAGAACACATCATTTCATTCCATTGCATCATTTTCATTTGAGTTCATCTTGTTGCCCGAAATGCTGTTAGACCACTTGAGTTAATTGTCAGATCTGCTGCTCCATTTAGATATTTGTCATTTTTGCCATGATTATTGTGTGCATGTTATGCCCATGAGCTCTACATATGTTTTGTTAAAGGTTTTGCCATATTTACAGAGGTGCAACCCATGTATTTTTGTGATGTGTGTGGTGACTAGCACAACCTTGCAAAGTGAGGCATTTGGTAATGCTGATTTCAGGGACTTAGCATTTCCACTATGTCCTTGAGCTGTTTATCTCATATGGTCATATGTTCATGTTGTTTCCTAGTGATCCGTGCCTCTTTTGAGGATGATTAGTAAGGATGTTTTGTTAATCTTGTAGTGCTCTATCCATCCATGTCTTTTTTTGCAATTATGGAGCACCCTAGCTTGAGTCAATCGAGCTCTACTTTTGCTATTTCGTGAATCTAGGCAGATTGTCTACTTGTTAGCGATTTTGCCGAGGATGTTGTAGTTGATCCGTCCATGCTATGTTATTGTTCTTGCCATGTCTAGCTTGAATTTTATGTATTCTTGATGGGTGTATGCTTAGATGGTCATGAATTGCTCCGTAGTGAGTGCATCGAGCTCGTAAACATGCCTACTTGATATCTGTTTCAGCATGCTCCAGTTTTCACTAAGTCTGTGATCTGATTATGTTTTTGTCATGTTCACATGCTTGTAATTGTATTTTGTGATCCCATTTGGCTCAAGGTCACTAAGGGACTTTTGTGAAGCTCTTTGAGTAGCTCCATGCCGTGCTTTAACTTGCCATGTTCAGGTCCTGTAGCATATAGTTTTCATGCTCCGAAGAGTGCTATCTGATCTGAAATTCCAAACAAGTGTTAATTTCACAAAGTCTGAAATCTGTTTGTCAAATGCATTTTTGCCATGCTTGTTTGAACCTGTTAATGGATGATTTGGCCGTAGATCAGTGCTAGACTTTTGTTAAGCATCATGAATGCATCTCTTCCATGTATTTTTTTGCCATGTTTGGGTGCTGTATCATGTTCATCTCGTTGCATTTAGATGGCTACTTGCTGTAAATCGCAGAACGTGGCCATATTTGAATTGCTTGCCATTTCCAAACCGTAACTCCGATTCCGGCGTTCTTTATATCGTTTTCAAGAGATTTCATCTCATCTTTCCAGTGGCACACTTGGATTTTCAAGTTGAGGCCAGGTTCATGCTTTCCCTGTCACATCTTGCATATGCATCCCGCATCGCATCTCGCATAGCATACCATCCTTGCATCATATTGTTTGAGCTTTGTACGTGGTTGATTGTGTTCCATTTGCTTGTTTGTATTGTTTGGGTAGATCCGGGAGACGAGTTCGCTAATGAGGAGCCCGTTGAGTTTGCTTTCGAGGATCCAGTCAACTCTGACAACTTTGCAGGCAAGATGATCATACCCTCGAAATCACTACTATCTTTGCTTTGCTAGATGCTCGCTCTTTTGCTATGCCTATGTTACGATGCCTACCACTTTCTTTCAAGCCTCCCAAATTTCCATGTCAAACCTCTAACCCACAATGTCCTAGCAAACCGTTGATTGGCTATGTTACCGCTTTGCTCAGCCCCTCTTATAGCGTTGCTAGTTGCAGGTGAAGATTGGAGACCGTTCCTTGTTGGAACATTATTTACTTGTTGGGCTATCATTATATTATCTTGTTATCTTAATGCGTCTATATACTTGGTAAAGGGTGGAAGGCTCGGCCTCTCGCCTAGTGTTTTGTTCCACTCTTGCCGCCCTAGTTTCCGTCATATCGGTGTTATGTTCCCGGATTTTGCGTTCCTTACGCGGTTGGGTTATAATGGGAACCCCTTGATAGTTCGCCTTGATTAAAGCTTTTCCAGCAATGTCCAACCTTGGTTTTACCATTTTCCACCTAGCCTCTTTTTCCCTTGGGTTTCCGGAGCCCGAGGGTCATCTTATTTTAGCCCCCCCGGGGCCAGTGCTCCTCTGAGTGTTGGTTCAACCGAGCGATGTCCGAGGCTACCAGGGGCAACTCTGGGCTGGCCTACCCGACGTCTTGCTCATCCGGTGTGCCCTGAGAACGAGATATGTGCAGCTCCTATCGGGATTTATCGGCACATCTGGGTGGTGTTGCTGGATTTGTTTTAACCTGTCGAAGTGTCTTGAAGAACCGAGGTACCGAGTCTGATCGGAACATCTCGGGAGGAGGTCTATTCCTTCGTTGACCGTGAGAGCTTGTCATGGGCTAAGTTGGGACTCCCCTGCAGGGATTTGAACTTTCGAAAGCCGTGCCCGCGGTTATGGGCAGATCGGAATTTGTTAATGTCCGGTTGTAGATAACTTGAACCTTAACTTGATTAAAATGAATCAACCGTGTGAGTAACCGTGAGGGTCTCTTCTCGGCGGAGTCCGGGAAGTGAACACGGTGTTGGAGTAATGCTTGCCGCAGGATGCACTCTAGTTTCTCGATCGCGCCTTGCCTCCTCTTCTCGCTCTCTTTTGCGAACAGGTTAGCCACCATATTTGCTAGTCGCTTGCTGCAGCTCCACATATTTACCTTGCCTTACCTATAAGCTTAAATAGTCTTGATCGCGAGGGTGCGAGATTGCTGAGTCCCTGTGGCTCACAGATTACTTCCAAACCAGATGCAGGGCCTGATGATTCCGCTCCAGGTGACGCGCTTGAGCTCAAGTGGGAGTTCGACGAGGACTCTCAACGATACTACGTGTCTTTCCCTGATGATCAGTAGTGGTGCCCAATTGGGGGTGATCGGGACCGTGTCGCATGTTGGGTTATCTTTTATTTTGGCGCCATAGTCGGGCCATGAGTGTTTGGATGATGTAATGCTATTTTATGTACTTGATTGACGTGGCGAGTGTAAGCCAACTATGTTATCTCCCCTTTTATTATCTATATTATTACATGGGATGTTGTGAAGATTGCCTAACTTGCGACATATGCCTTCAATGCGATTATGCCTCTAAGTCGTGCCTCGACACGTGGGAGATATAGTCGCATCGAGGGTGTTACACCTTAAGCCGGTTGGGATCTCAGCGTAAGCCAGTGCCACCGAACACCTTTTTAGATGTTTTACATAACCCGTCTGTTAAGTTGCCTACAAAGGAAGATTTGGCCATTCCTGACCCGGAGGTACAGTTGGTGTCGGCTCTTCATGTTATTCCAGATTGGACAGTACCGTTCCTGGCTTACATGACCCGGGGCGAGTTGCCAGAGGACGAGACCCTGGCCCGACAGATAACCCGGCAGTCCAAGTCAATGACGATTTCTGACGGAGAGTTGTATCATCGCAGCGTCACTGGAGCATTTCAACATTGTGTTTCTCCTGAAGAGGGTCAAGAAATACTTCATGAGATCCATGAAGGGGATTGTGGTCATCACGCCGGGTCAAAGTCTCTTGTGGCCAAAACTTTTCGTCATGGTTTTTACTGGCTAACGGCTCACGCTGATGCAGAGGATTTGGTCAGTAGGTGTGATGGATGTCAAAAATTTGCACGACGAGCGCATGTGCCGGCTCAAGAGTTGTGGATGATTCCAATCACTTGTCCATTTGCAGTTTGGGGGCTTGCCGTGGTTGGACCTTTCAAAAGGTCCAAAGATAAAAAGACACATCTTTTAGTGGCAGTTGACAAATTCACAAAATGGGTTGAGGCGGAGCCAGTGAGCAAGTGTGATGCAGCCACGGCGGTTCAGTTCATGAAAAAGGTGATTTTTCGCTTTGGTTTTCCACACAACATTATCACTGACAATGGCACTAATTTGTCCCAAGGTGCCATGGAGGAGTTTTGTCAACGTGAGCATATACGGCTTGATGTTTCTTCAGTAGCTCACCCTCAATCCAATGGTCAAGCTGAGAGAGCAAATTAGGAAATCTTAAAAGGTCTCAAGCCCCGGCTTATGGTTCCCTTACAATGGATGTCGGGTTGTTGGGTAGAGGAATTACCCTCGGTGCTGTGGAGTATCAACTCCACTCTAAACAGATCTACAGGTTATACACCTTACTTCATGGTTTATGGAGCGGAAGTAGTGCTGCCTAGTGACATCCATCATGACTCGCCTCATGTGGCTGCTTAAGTTGAAGCTAATAATGAACAAGCCTGACATGATGCACTTGACTTGTTAGATGAGGAGAGAGACTTGGCGGCGGCTCGATCAGCAATTTATCAATAGGACCTGCGCCGTTATTGCAGCCGCCGGGTTAAGTCCAGGACCTTTCAAGAAGGTGACCTAGTGCTCCGGCTCATCCAGGATCTGTCTAATGCACACAAACTATCCCCGCCTTGGGAAGGACCCTTTGTGGTCAACAAGAATTTAAACAACGGGTCATATTACCTCATTGACGTTCGAGAGCACAAAGACTCACGTAAGTCGAAGGAGGAGACCCGCCGACCGTGGAACATTGCTCAGGTTCGGCCATACTACACCTGAGCTATCGGCTCTCGTCATGTACATACTTTGAAATTGTATACATTATGATAAGTAATAAAGTAGGACCTCTGTCTTTTTCCTCTTCAAAGATCATATATCTTTACTATTTTCATTATTTAAATGACTATTAAGGAGCTGATCATATCTGAATCTAGCTTAACCTTTTTGGTCCGGCTTATGTTTGTATTCGAATCTAGCTGTAAACCGCATGGTCACTTGGGGGCTTCCTGTTCAGACATAGGTCGTATTCGAACCAAAGAGAACATAGCTGTCGTAACCCTCTTGATCGGCTCAAAGCCAAACTCACTAGGGGGCTTCTTGATCGTATCCGAATCATAGCTTAACCCCTTTTGGGTCCGACTTGGATCGTATTTGAATCAGGGTCGTTAAAAATCTCTCAAGGTCATTTGGGGGCTTCCTATTCAAACATAGGTCGTATTCGAACCAAAGAGAACATAGTTGTCGGTACCCTCTTGATCGGCGCAATGCCAAAGCCACTGGGGGCTATATGATCGTATTCGAATCTTAGCTTAACCCGTTTGGTCCGGTTTACTGATCGTATTCGAATCAGAAACCCCCGAATTTATGTTGTTTGAAATCTGATATTTTGTCCTACTGATTTTTATTGTCTCAAATCTAAACTATCAGTATGGTTTTTATTTAATACGACTTGACTATTTGACAATAAGCCGCCAAGGCATGATAGTCATCAGGTATATGAAAGCATTGACTTCTCAAAAAGATTGGGTCATCAAACTCATCATCCGGGTCATGTAAACCGCTAGTCCAGATTCAAAGAACACAGGTATGACAGTGTCATTCATGAAGATGTTTCTCTATGTTTCAGCCTTGTTTATTTTACATCTAGTTCTGGCTTTTCTACTATGATAATTTCATTATTCATATACCGGGTATTTTTGACCCGTTTGGTGCTAAACCGCTAGGCCAGCTCTTTCAATTTTTTACAGGAAAAGAGTTAAAACATTACAGATGTAACCACGGATGTAACGCATAACATGCATTGATATCATGGGCAAAGAGTCATATGCAGCATCTTATGCATGATGGCATGGGAAAAATATGCAGTTTTGAAACTAATCTATTACAAGGCTTTGAGAGCATGCAAGATGGTTATGATTCCCCCCTTGCCGATTCACCTCCTTCTATTGGCTGGAAGCTGGGATTGGACCAGTCAAAGCCGTTCAGAGCAATGAAAGGCCGACTGGGTCAACTTCCGGAGCAAAAGTGTGTTGACGAACCGGCTGGATAAGGTATGTCACCTTATAAGAGGGAGTCGCCATCTTCTTATTCTCCATATCAAAACCCAGCTGATATTTATCGATGTTGGTCTCCTCTCGAAGAATGGTAGCTTGAGGTCGAACTCCCCTTACACAGGCAATAAAGTCCTCTTCCTCAAATGGAGTCCCGTCATCCTTCACGGTAGGGTACCCCTTAGCCACATCCACCGGGTCTAGATCTGGCACCCAAACTTTGGAGCGGCTTAGGGCAGTAAGAGCTCCAGCTCTGGCACATGATCGTTTGACCTCTTGAAACCTGGCGGGTAAGATTGATAATTTCTTCAAAATGTCACTCAAGCGGTTGGAGCCTTGGTTGGCAGGGGAGATAGTAGCAAGTGCTCGTTGAGCACCAGTATACAATTGCTCCACCAAGATATAAACTGCCTTCAGCTTAGTCACACTGTCTTGGCTCAGATTTTTGCTTCATGGACCTGCGAGTGTTTTTTAACAAAAGCTCAGTAGGCGGCTTATATTCCTAGTCAAAATAAGGTATAAATGATTAATACAGATGACTTACCAAAGATGGAGGGAGACCATTTGAGACACACAGTCCTTTAAGCCGGTGACCTCCGTGGTAACCTCCTCAAGAGCCGCCTCAGCTATTTTAGCATGTTGTACCAGCAGTGTCTTTTCTTCGGCCCATGATTTCTTCTTTGTAGTGAAGCTGGTCTTCAATTTTTTTGTCTCAGAAAGACTCAATTGGAGTTTAGAGTCAGCAGTCTTGATTTCTGCCTCTTGATCCGCCAGCCGGGTCTTTGCATCAGTTAATTGGGAGCCCAATTCAGATAGGGCGTTCTACAAAACATACACAGGTGGGTCAAGGCTTAAACTAAAAGTTATAAGGGTTCAAGTCTCAAGTACTTTGCACCGCAATACCACTAGATACTTGGGGGCTAATGTCTGCCAAAGCAATTTTTTATGACTCTTATATGTTTCAAGTCCTAAGTGTTTTACAAAGTAACAACACTTGGCACTTGGGGGCTAATGCATGATATTCAGAAAGTTTCTCAAGATTGAGCCGGACTGCAATACTTATTGGGACTAATAAAAGGCAGTTATGAAGTTAAGTACCGGTTCATTTATGATAAATTGAGCCGGCCCTTGGGGACTACAGGTGAAGTTTATGCTACTCTATTGGACTTTCGAAAAGCTTAGAGACAAAGTATCAACCTATATCATAAAGTCTACAGATCATTCAGGGTCATCATCTGAAGACTTGGGGGGTGGCAGTGTACAAGTAAGCCGGAAAACATACCTCATATTTTAGCTGCAATTGCTTGACCATCTCAATTTCCGACTCATGGTTGGAATGCACATGACTGAGATAGCCGGACAGTATGTCACTAGCATTAAGATGAGTCTAGTGAGAGATATCAAACTGTACTTTCTTCCTTTCTAAGGCCTCCTGTTTGGAAGAATGCCTGGCTAGCACAGTCGGATTACCCGGCACAACAAATCTGCTGCCAGTGATCAGAACGTCATGATCAGAAGATGTTTGCGGGTTAGCTGAACTGGATGGTCTGATGGTAGAGGGATTAACAATGGTTTCATCAGCTGACGGCTCAGGAGGTTCCGATTGAGCATGGATAGCCGGATCTTCTTGCACTTCAGATTGAGCGGGAGGAGTTGATGTTGCTGTTTCAGGTGCAAGATTTCTTGGGTCTTCTACTGATTAATAACTTTAGCTTTCTTGGACTTCGCTTGACCATTGAGAAAGATGTTTTATGAGACATTTAGTATAATAATGCAGTTTTAAAGATGCAGAGGAAAGACGATTTTCCTTACCCAGGGGCAGTCTTGAAAGCCAGAAATTGAGTCTGAGATGAGTCGCCAGAAGAGCGAGAAACCTCCTGCAAAGGTAAAATAAAGTTAGCAATGCAAGGAAAAGATCCATGAATGGAAGCAAAAGACAAAGATGAAAGAAACCTCATTCTGGCGTTCTCGAGGAGTTTGTTGTAAAACAGAAGGCGGTTCATTGTCGTCATTATTCTGGGCCTAACGGCGGCTCTCATGTTGCTGCTTTTTCAAAAGAAAATGAGGGTCCAAATAAGCCAAAGGGTGCGAAAACCTTACTTTCCGGGTTACCAGTCGAAGTTTCTGTCTTGGCAAATGGGCCGAGTCGGAGGAAATAGTTACCTCTTCTTCTACGTCTTGGTTGGCCCGTGTGTCGTCCTGGCAATAGTCAGTGTCAATAAGGATATTAAAAAACTGGCCAAGGGAGTCAAGGGCTACCTCCGGCTCATTAACATAGTCAAGCTTTAACATGTCCGAAGTAGTGCTCCTCTTCTTCTTGGACCTCAGGGTCGTCTTCCTGGCGGCTATGGTAATAGCTCTAGCCTTCTTGGCAGCTTCATGGTCATATTTGGCCTTCCAGATGTCAGATTTGGCCTGTAAACAAACAAACAGGATAAAAGGTCATGCAAGTATTTAAAACTACTGAGGAAAACACAAAACGAGAAAGAGGTCAGGGGTTTTTTCACCTCAGGTGCCGGTTTTCTGCAAACTTAAACCGGCACCAGAGGTGACAAAAGAGAAAGAGGTCAGGGGTTTTATCCTATAAACAAACAAACATGATAAGACATAATATTTTTCTCTAGCAAAAATCCAATGGTGACAAACTCTTTCAAGTTATCTTCAGTTACTATGGAGGGGACCCAGTTGCAGACTGTTGGTGCTTTTGACGGCATGATGAGCAAAGGACAAACTGAAAGGAAAGCGATATGCCGGTTCAATTTGATGGTGAAATTAAAACTTAAATGATAATGGTACAAATGAGTAATGGCGGCTTAAGAAAGGGCTAATGACATATAAAGGATAAGTGAGCCGGCGTGATAAGCCACCATGACTAAATACATTCGAAGGAAGCCAGAAACAGAATTGGTTAAGTGTTGAGACAAACAAGTTTCCCAAGCTATTTCTATTATTCTGGATCAAAATAGGTTAGAAAAGAAAAATAAATTTAGACCTAAAAGACGAGTGCGGAGGAGTTCATCAGCTTTAAGAAGGTATCTATACAAAGGAAAGGGATCTACTAGCATCTAAAATGGGCATAAAACTACTACCGCATAAGTTCTACTTTTCTTATGGATCAAAAGAGGGTACAGAGAAGGAACTTCAAGGAGGTCTATGATGAATGGCGAAGAACACCGATGAACTCGTAACCCTAAACAGATCTAAGGGCGCAGAAAGGTAGGAACTTACGAATGCAGAGCTTTTGCGAAGGGTCGCCGCGGTTCTCGGGACGAGCTCAGGGCGATGCAGGAGCCGATGTTGAGAAGCGACGGCGAGTGCTGTGGCAACGACGAAGATCGAGAGGCAGAGATGTGGCGAGAAGATGGAAGCAAGAAGAAGAAATGGGAAGGACCAGCCAAGCCTATTTATAAGGGGATAAGTGAACAGGAAGGCGCAAAAATTGAGGAAGACCAAAATAATGATTATCCAGCTAAACGGACGCCTTGATTCTCGGAAGACATTAAAAGATAAAGATCCGTTGAAGATGACGTCATAGCAGGCTTTTGTGTTTTCAGAAGATGACGTCATGGCGGGTTACAGAGTTTTTACAAAGAGAGGAAGATGGATTTCATCTATGTGTTGAAGATTGACAAAGAACAAAGTTCAAGTCAACCTAGGGCCTAATGTTGGGGATATAGCTACCAGGTATGACCCGCCCAGGAGGGGCCGGGTCAACCCTAATGGCGGGTTACGAGAAGAAGCCCAGTAAACGTTCAAGGTGATAGTTTATTAAGACTTATAGAAGGCCTAAGCCCAGAGGCGACTTAAGGCCCAATATTGTAAACCTCCATATGTAAAGAAAGACTTGTAAAGAAAGGCATATAAAAGAAGTCACTGAGCCGGATACGTTTTATGAGCCGGCCGGGACTCTGTAGGCCGCCAGGCGTCAACCCGTATATATAAGGGGACGACGCGGCGGTGGCTTGGTACAAGAAACGATAGATCGATAACCAAGCTAGCGGATTCACTCCTTGGTCCTCGAAACCTAGCAATACAACATCAACTGGACTAGGCTTTACCTTCATCGTAAGGGGACGAACGAGTATAAACCTCTCGTGTCCTTTGTCCCGATTAACCCCTTTAAGGTTCCTAGTTGTGATGGCCCTACGACTAAGTCCTTTCACTAGGACATCTGCCATGACAATTCCACGACACTTCCCGTTCGCTTTTTCTTCGCTTGTTTGCTTGTGTGTTGGATTGCTTGCTTGTCACGATGGCTCAAGATAATACTAAATTGTGTGAGTTTGCCAATACCAACAATAAATATTTTATTAGCACTCCGATTGCTCCTCTTACCGATAGTGAATCTTGTGAAATTAATACTGCTTTGCTAAATCTTGTCATGAAAGATCTGTTTTCTGGCCTTCCTAGTGAAGATGCCGCTACCCATCTAAACAACTTTGTTGATTTGTGTGATATGCAAAAGAAGAAATATGTGGATAATGATATTGTTAAACTTAATCTATTTCCGTTTTCTATTAGAGATTGTGCTAAAGCTTGGTTTTCGTCTTTGCCTAAAAATAGTATTGATTCATGGAATAAGTGCAAAGATGCTTTTATCGCTAAGTATTTTCCTCCCGCTAAGATCATCTCTCTTAGAAACGATATTATGAGTTTTAAGCAACTTGATCATGAGCATGTTGCACAATCTTGGGAGAGGATGAAATTGATGATATGTAATTGCCCTACACATGGTTTGAATTTATGGATGATTATACAAAAATTTTATGCCGGATTGAATTTTGCTTCTAGAAATCTTTTAGATTCGTCCGCGGGAGGCACTTTTATGGAAATCACTTTAGCAGAAGCTACCAAACTCCTAGATAATATTATGGTTAATTATTCTCAATGGCACACTGAAAGATCTACTAGTAAAAAGGTGCATGCAATTGAATAGATTAATGTTTTGAGTGGAAAGATGGATGAACTTATGATTTTTTTTTGCTAATAAGAGTACTCCTACTGATCCCAATGTATGCCTTTGTCTACTTTGATTGAGAATAATAATGAATCTATGGATGTGAATTTTGTTGGTAGGAACAATTTTGGTAATAACGCGTATAGAGGTAATTTTAATCCTAGGCCAGTTCCTAGAAATTCCTCTAATAATTATGGTAATTCCTACAACCATTCTTATGGAAATTATAATAAGGTACCCTCTGATTTTGAATCTAATATTAAACAATTTATTATTTCGCCAAAGAGTTTCAATTCTTTGATTGAAGAAAAATTGTCTAAGATTGATGAGTTGGCTAGGAACATGGATATGATTTCTCTTGATGTTGATTCTTTGAAACTTATATAGATCCCACATAAGAATGATATCAATGAGTCTCTCAAAGCCATGAGAATTTCCATTGATGAGTGCAAAGAAAGAACCGCTAGGATGCGTGCTAAGAAAGATTACTTTGTGAAAGCGTGTACTTCTAGTTTCCATGATAATAATGATGAAGATCTAAAAGTTATTGATGTGTCTCCTATTAAATCTTTGTTTTGCA
Organism: Triticum urartu; assembly: GCF_003073215.2. Taxonomy (NCBI): domain Eukaryota; kingdom Viridiplantae; phylum Streptophyta; class Magnoliopsida; order Poales; family Poaceae; genus Triticum; species Triticum urartu. Next base: position 4,320,698 of record NC_053026.1, on the reverse strand, counting down.
ATATGAATCTTGATAATGATGGTACTGGAGATGAGTCAACTTTAGTTAGAAGGCGTCCCAATAATTTGGAGTTTTTATATCTTGATGCTAACTTTGATGAAAGTGGGATTGAAGGAGTTAAAACTTTAGATAGCAATGAACCCACTATCTTGGATTTAAAGGAATTTATGATAATTTCTCTTTGATAGAATGTATTTCCTTGTTCCAATCCATGCTAAATTCTCCTCATGCTTATATTCAAAATAAAGCTTTTACTAAACATATCGTTGATGCTTTGTTGCAATATTACGAAGAAAAACTTGAGTTGGAAGTTTCTATCCCTATAAAACTTTATTACAAGTGGTAACCTACAATAAAAATAAAAATTAAAGATCATTAATGCTATTCTTTGTGTGATTTGGGTGCTAGTGTTTCCACGATCCCAAAAACTTTGTGTGATTTGCTAGGTTTCCGTGAATTTGATGATTGTTATTTAAACTTGCACCTTGCGGATTCCACCATTAAGAAACCTATGGGAATAATTAATAATGTTCTTATTGTTGCAAATAGGAATTATGTGCCCATAGATTTCATTGTTCTTGATATAGATTGCAATCCTCCATGTCCTATTATTCTTGGTAGACCTTTCCTTAGAACGATTGGTGCAATTATTGATATGAAGGAAGGGAATATTAGATTCCAATTTCCGTTAAGGACAGTCATGAAACACTTCCCTAGAAAGAAAATTAAATTACCTTATGAATCTATTATGAGAGCCACTTATGGATTGCCTACCAAAGATGGCAATACCTAGGTCTATCCTCGCTTTTATGCCTAGCTAGGGGCGTTAAACGATTGCGCTTGTTTGGAGGCAACCCAATTTTATTTTTATTCCTTGATTTTTGTTACTGTTTAGTAATAAATAATTCATCTAGCTTCTGTTTAGATGTGGTTTTATGCTTTTAATTAGTGTTTGTGCCAAGTAGAACCTTTGGGAAGACATGGGGAAAGTCTTTGCGATCTTGCTGTAAAAAGAAACTTTAGCGCTCGCGAGAATTGCTGCCATTTTTTATTGGAGAGTGATATTTAGTTAATTCTTTTTTACTATCATTAATAAATAAATTCCTCACGTCCAGAAATTTATTTTAGAATTTTTGGGGTTCCATAAGTATGCGTTTGATACAGATTACTACAGACTGTTCTGTTTCTGACAGATTCTGTTTTTCGTGTGTTGTTTGCTTATTTTGATGAATCTATGGCTAGTAATGGAGTTTATAAACCATAGAAAAGTTGGAATACAGTTGGTTTTACACCAATATAAATAAATAATGAGTTAATTCCAGTACCTTGAAATGGTGTTTTCTTTTCTTTCCCAAACGGAGCTCACGAGATTTTCTGTTAAGTTTTGTGTTGTGAAGTTTTCAAGTTTTGGGTAAAGATTTGATGGATTATGGAACTAGGAGTGGCAAGAGCCTAAGCTTGAGGATGCCCAATGCACCCCAAGGTAAAATCCAAGGACACCAAAAAGCCTAAGCTTGGGGATGCCCCGGAAGGCATCCCCTCTTTTGTCTTCGTTCATCGGTAACTTTACTTGGAGCTATATTTTTATTCACCACATGATATGTGTTTTGCTTGGAGCATATTGTATGATTTGATTCTTTTCTTTTTAGTTTACCACAATCATCCTTGCTGTACACACCTTTTGAGAGACACACACATGAATCGGAATTTATTAAAATACTCTATGTGCTTCACTTATATCTTTCGAGATATATAGTTTTTGCTCTAGTGCTTCACTTATATCTTTTAGAGCACGGTGGTGGTTTTATTTTATAGAAATAATTGATCTCTCATGATTCACTTATTTTATTTTGAGAGTCCTTTAGAACAGCATGGTAATTTGCTTTTAGGCATAATAAAAACTTTCATATAAGTGCATTGAATACTATGAGAAGTTTGATACTTGATAATGTTTTGCGATATGGAGATGGTGATATTAGAGTCATGCTAGTTGAGTAAGTTGTGAATTTGAGAAATACTTGTGTTGAAGTTTGTGATTCCCGTAGCATGCACGTATGGTGAACCATTATGTGATGAAGATGGAGCATGATTTATTTATTGATTGTCTTCCTTATGAGTGGCGGTCGGGGATGAGCGATGGTCTTTTCCTACCAATCTATCCCCCTAGGAGCATGTGCATAGTACCTTGCTTTGATAACTAATAGATTTTTGCAATAATTATGTGAGTTCTTTATGACTAATGTTGAGTCCATGGATTATACGCACTCTCACCCTTCCACATTTGTTAGCCTCTCTATTACCGCACACTTTTCACCGGTATCATACACCCACCATATACCTTCCTCAAAACGGCCACCATACCTACCTATTATGGCATTTCCATAGCCATTCCGAGATATATTGCCATGCAACTTTCAACCGTTCCGTTTGTTATGACACGCTTCATCATTGTCGTATTGCCATGCATGATCATGTAGTTGACATCATATTTGTGGAAAAGCCACCTTTCATAATTTTTTCATACATGTCACTCTTGATTCATTGCATATCCCAGTACATCGCCGGAGGCATTCACCTAGAGTCATATTTTGTTCTAAGTATTGAGTTGTAATTCTTGAGTTGTAAGTAAAAAGAAGTGTGATGATCATCATTATTAGAGCATTGTCCCAGTGAGGAAAGGATGATGGAGACTATGATTCCCCCACAAGTTGGGATGAGACTCCAGACGAAAAAAATAATGAAAAGAGGCCAAAAGAAAAAAAACAGAAAGAAGGCCCAAATAAAAAAATGAGAGAAAAAGAGAGAAGGGACAATGCTACTATCCTTTTACCACACTTGCGCTTCAAAGTAGCACCATGATCTTCATGATAGAGAGTCTTGATAACCCACAAGTATAAGGGATCGCAACATTTTTCGAGGGTAGAGTATTCAACCCAAATTTATCGATTCGACACAAGTGGAGCCAAAGAATATTCTCAAGTATTAGCAGCTGAGTTGTCAATTCGACCACACCTGGAATCTTAATATCTGCAGCAAAGTGTTTAGTAGCAAAGTAATATGATAGTAGTGGTAACGGTGGTAAAAGGTAACAGTAGCAAAAGTAATATTTTTGGTGTTTTGTAGTGATGATAACAATAGCAACGGAAAAGTAAATAAGCGAAGAACAATATATATGGGAAGCTCGTAGGCAATGGATCGGTGATAGAGAATTATGCCGTATGCGGTTCATCATGTAACAGTCATAACATAGGGTGACATAGAACTAGCTCCAATTCATCAATGTAATGTAGGCATGTATTCCGAATATAGTCATACGTGCTTATGGAAAAGAACTTGCATGGCATCTTTTGTCCTACCCTCCCGTGGCAGCGTGGTCCTATTGGAAACTAAGGGATATTAAGGCCTCCTTTTAATAGAGTACCAGAACAAAGCATTAAAACATAGTGAATACATGAACTCCTCAAACTACGGTCATCACCAGGAGTGGTCCTGAATATTGTCACTTCGGGGTTGCCGGATCATAACACATAGTAGGTGACTGATACGTCTCCAACGTATCTATAATTTTTGATTGCTCCATGCTATATTATCTACTGTTTTGGACATTATTGGGCTTTATTATCCACTTTTATATTATTTTTGGAATTGTTGAGGAAATCGTTAACTGGTAGCTGCTCGGTGGGCTGGTGAGTAGGGGATTAATAGGCTAATCGGCAAGTTAATCGGCCATTTAATCAATTAATCGGACGATTTATCGGGTAATCGGCTACTCGGGGACCCTATGAGTAGGGATTAATCGGCAAGTTAACTGGTTAATCGGATGAATTCTTAAAAAGGGATTTTTGGGACTAACCTATTAACCGGAGTCCCAGCCCAGAATTGCTGTTTTTCGCCTGTTTTAGGGTTTTGAAGAAAAGGAATATCAAACGGAGTCCAAATGGAATGAAACCTTCGGGAACGTGATTTTCTCAACGAACAAGACTCAGGAGACTTGGACCCTACGTCAAGACACAAAAGAGGAGGCCACGAGGTAGGGGGGCGCACCCTCCACCCTCGTGGGCCCCCTGTTGCTCCACCAACATACTCCTTCCTCCTATATATACATACGTACCCCCAAACGATAAGATACGGAGCCAGAACCCTAATTCCACCGCCGTAACTTTCTGTATCCACGAGATCCCATCATGGGGCCTGTTCCGGAGCTCCGCCGGAAGGGGCATCGATCACGGAGGGCTTCTACATCAACACCATAGCCCCTCCGATGAAGTGTGAGTAGTTCACTTCAGACCTACGGGTCCATAGTTATTAGCTAGATGGCTTCTTCTCTCTTTTTGGATCTCAATACAAAGTTCTCCCTGTCGGTGTCAAAACCAGCGGATCTTGGGTAGGGGGTCCTGAACTGTGCGTCTAAGGCGGATGGTAACAGGAGGCAGGGCACAAGATGTTTACCCAGGTTTGGGCCCTCTTGATGGAGGTAATACCCTACTTCCCGCTTGATTGTTCTTGATGATATGAGTATTACAAGAGTTGATCTACCACGAGATCGTAGAGGCTAAACCCTAGAAGCTAGCCTATGGTATGATTGTCTTTTGTCCTACGGACTAAACCCTCCGGTTTATATAGACACCGGAGGGGGCTAGGGTTACACAAGGTCGGTTATAAAGTTGGAGATATACATATCCATATTGCCTAGCTTGCCTTCCATGCCAAGGAGAGTCCCATTCGAACACGGGACGAAGTCTTCAATCTTGTATCTTCATAGTCCAACAGTCCGGCCAAAGGATATAGTCCGGTTGTCCGGAGACCCCCTAATCTAGGACTCCCTCAGTAGCCCCTGAACCAGGCTTCAATGATGATGAGTTCGGCGCGCAGTATTGTCTTCGGCATCGCAAGGCGGGTTCTTCTGCAAATACTTCATGGAAGATTTTGAACACAAGGATAGTGTCCGGTTCTGCAAAAATAAGTTCCATATACCATCATAGAGAGAATAATATTTCCACAAATCTAATCTGCTGACACATTTAGCAACATCACATCATGTCATGGCTCGGTCATTATTCGAACCGTTTTCCTCAACCAGCACCTTACATATCGCGAGGCGGTTTTCTTGACACGTCTAGTCGAAGCAGAGATCGTGTCCCCTTATCACGGGATTCTCATGAATACGGGTATGTGTAACCCAACTGCGCCATCAATTACGGCGCTCGGGGAGTAAGCGATTTTAACAGGTAAGTGGGGAGGCGCATCGCCTCACTAGTGCAGAACCGGGCAATAGCACCGGTTCGTAATGCCCTTTAGTGCCGGTTCCATAACCGGCACTAAAGTGTGGTCACTAAAGGCCCCCCCCTTTAGTACCGGTTCAGCATGAACCGGTGCTAAAGGGCAACCACATGGCACGAGCCAGCTCCGGGGGCCGGGAGCCCTTTAGTACCGGTTGGTAACACCAACCGGTACTAAAATGTTTCGGGGGGTTTTTGGTTTTATCATTTCTTTTCATTTAATTTTGTGTTTTCCATTTTAATTCTTTTTCGTTTGCTGGTATTTTACGATACTACACATTGTACACGTTATGCATATATATATATATATATCTAAATAGAATTTCTAGTAGAACCAATCATATATATATCACCAATGTATCACAAACCACCATATTAATTCACACATACACACATGTATAGCTATATACAATTTCTCCTACATATGCATGTTGCCTTCGGAGCCAGTGGCATTAGCCTAATTGGTGCCTTCCGAGCACGATGACAATTGGAAGTGGTTCATGACCTGGTCGATGGGGGCGGTAGCGGGTAATAGTATTCTCCCTTCGGATTTATGACCTGGTCGAGCAAAAATCCCGCTATTTCATCTTGAAGTGCTTCTACACGCTCCGTTTCTAGGAGCTTGTCCCGCACCTCTTTGAAATGTTAAGAAGGAGATCAATATGCATGTGTATTAGTTGTGTGACTAGATATCGATAATGGTGTAAAAATTGTGAACAGTGTTCTGACAAGCGTACCCATTCCTGTCTTCGAGATCTGTTCCTTTCGGACGCAATCATGCGAATGTTCTCGCAAACGCAGAATGCCCACAGATCAGTCCCCTGCGCCTGCTTCAGGGACTTTATCACGAGAATGGAATTTAATTTCATCAGATAATAATTAATCAAGCATGATAATTAAAGAGATGGCAGCTAGCTAGCTAGTACTACTTAATTACTTACCTTGGGTCGAAACCATTTCAGCTGTCGTTTCCATTCGCCTTCCGTGACGCTGATGAACCTTGCCCAAGCCCTGCCCGCTGACAAAGAAAATGAATAAAGGGGTTATTAAATAGTTCATATCATGAAATGACGATCTAAATAGGCCGAGATATATAGTTAATAATGATTGAAATTACCTGTTCACTATCCCAAACAAGATGTTATAGTCACTATTTGCTTTGAGTAGTGAGTCCAGTATTTGAACTGTTCCGGCGTCAACTTTAATGATACACAAGATCCAGTGAAATCTGCATGCACACACGTTTGCATGTCTTAATTAAGCGGGCATATGTAAGCAAAAACATGTAGCTAGCTAGTAGGCAAAAACAGAGAATTTGTAGTACAAGAAAGTGTGACTCACTGGAAGTTGTAAGGAAGTAGTATATCTTCATTGTATTTGGGGCGCTTCAAGAACTCTAGCATGCTGTCCTCTACCTACTTTTCATAATGCTTGTTTATTTTCCATGTGTATTCATTAACGGTGTTTGGGTCAATGAACCCAATGCCATAGCATCCACCTTTTCTCATTTCATGCATCTTCATCTTGCATAATACCACAGAAAAGAATATAGTGAGGATAATTACAGGTAATGATTGATCAAAAGGATCACTACAGCTAGCTTGAGACTTAAATTACAGAAAGAAATCACTTACAGACAATAGCAACTAACGATAGATTTGTCGAGTGCGTCTTGATTGTATAACTGAAACAGTTCAGAATACTCAACGGTCACAGCATTCTCATGGTAGTAATGATCCTTCTTGACTTGCACCATGAGGGACTCTCGATCGGATCTCTTGGTAATGTCCATGTACCATTGATGCAATTCATACATTCTCGTTGGGAGCTTCTTGACCTCTTCTGGCTTGACCAAAGGTTGGCACCGGGCATATTTCCGTTTTATTTCCTCCTCTGTAAGCACAGGCATGTCCTCGATATCGAGGAGTTGTCCAACAGTGATTTTGAGAGTTTTAGCCTACATTATATGCTCCTGGGTTATTACCACATCGCCCACCTCGAGAACGTAAACTGTTTGCCCATAATAATATTGGGCGCGCGTACTGTCACGTGTTGTTCGCGGCACAACAAGCGGGGGGATCGATTGCGCCGCCTGTTCTCCCAGCTGGGCAACGGTTTTCCCGCTTTTTTGACAGCTGCTTGTTGTTTCCTCGAGCTCGAGCTCGCCTTCTTCTGTAGATGTTGTCGATGTAACTTCCCGATGTGGCGCTCATAGTCTGTGTCAACAGGCTTAGGAGCTGGTGGTTGAGCCATACGAATGAAGTGGTCAACTACTTCCACATGCACTTTCTCCCTTGGCGGCGGTGGCGGTTTCGGTCCAAAATGGGCGTCGACTTCTGCTCGCACTATGGCATTGGTTTGCTCCTCGGTCCTGTCGTAAGCCCTCTTAGGAAGAGGAGTAGTGAGGTTTGGACCATATTTAAATCGCTTGCCTCCGCCTGTACTTCCTGTACTATGACCTCGACTCGTACCGCTACGCACCATATCTGTGGGGTGTCTCTTCTGTGATTGCTGAGGCGGCAGAGACAGCTGACGGGGCTGAGTTGGAAGAGGAGGAGTGGCCTGAAGATGTGCCAGACTTGCAGTGGCCTGAGGTTGTGCCGGACTTGGAGGAGGAGTGGACGTCTGACGCTGTGTCGGACTTGGAGGAGGAGTGGCCTGACACTTTGCCGGACTTGGAGGAGGAGGAGTGGCCTCACGCGTTGGTGGACTTGGAGGAGCGGGAGTCTGCTAACTCGGTGGCGGACTTCGACGAGGAGTCGGGTGACGCGGTGTCGGTGGCCTTTGAAAGATGATGCAATCCTTTCTCCATAGGATGATACGATGTTGGGCATCTCCGAGTGTGTGCTCCTCGTCACCTCCAGGAATGTCAAGCTCTAGCCCCGAATATTGGTCCACCACCTCATCAACCACGACACGAGCATAGCCTGCTGGAATCGGGTTGCAATGGAAGGTTGCATCGGGGGAATTTGTATAAGCAACGCCGTCCGCCACCTTCAAGGATATGTTCTTAATTTTGAAGTGTAGCTCGCACTTAGTGTTCTCCGCGATATCATCCACGGGGTATCTATCCAGCATTGCGTCAAACAGGGCGGAACCCACGCTGCTTCTCGGCATGGATGGGGCGGTGGTATCCAATGCTGGATCATCTGCTAGCTGCTGCAGCTGCTGAGACCTCCTTTGCTGGCTAAGTGAGTCGATCTGCTCCTGCTGCCGCTGGAATTTGATTGCCAAGTCCGCGTGCGCTGATTCTAGGCCTTGAAGGCATTCATAGTCGAGCTTCTTCTGCTCCTCCTCCATCTTCCTCTTCTTCTCCTCCGCAATCTTCTTTCTCGCACGGGTTCTGTAGTCGGCGTTCCAGTCCGAAAACCCCTCATACCACGGAATAGCGCCCATGCCTCGTGTTCTTCCCGGGTGTTCAGGATTTCCCAGGGCACGCATAAGCTCGTCGTTCTCTCTGTTGGGCTCGAACAACCCGGATCGAGCCTCTTCTATTGCAACAAGTATCTTATCTTCGGCTCCGTCCAGACATGCCTTCTTGGAAACTTTGCCTGTCTTCGGGTCCAACTCCCCCCCATGCGCATAGAACCAAGTCCTGCACCTGGGGGGCCAGCTCAATGTTTCTGGAGTGACACTTGCATCCAGCATCTCTTTCTCAGACTTATCCCACTTAGGCATTCCCACCGCATAGCCACCTGGCCCCAGCTTATGGAACTTATCCTTTTTTGTGGCATTGGCCTTGTTTATTCTTGACCGTTCCTTAGATAATTCTGAATCCTTGAATTTCACGAAATCGTCCCAATGAGCACTTTGATTCTCTAGTGTTCCCTCGAATACTGGAGTCTTCCTTCCTCCCTTGAGGTACTTGTCCCATTCACGATTCTTGTGGTTCTTGAATGCAACTGCCATCTTCCTAAGAGCAGCGTCCTTGACTTTCTGCACATCTGCTTCTGTGAAATGATCTGGTAGGGTGAAATGCTCCATGAGAGTATCCCAAAGCAGACTTTTTTGTCTGTCGTCCACAAAAGTAAGATCTGGACATGGCTTTGCTGGCTTTCTCCATTCTTGAAGGGAGATCGAGAGTTGGTCCTTCACAAGAACTGCGCACTGACGAATGAACTTGTCCGCAATCTTCTTAGGCGCTAATGGTTCGCCATTAGGTTTGATTGCCTCGATATTATACTTTACGCCCTCCTTCAACTTTTTGTTCGGGCCTCGTTTCGTCCTGTTGCCTGAAGATTTGCTCGATCCGGATGGCTGAAAGAAGAAAGATCGATTCATTAATATATCTTCAACTCATTTAAAACATGTGATGATCACCAGATGCCTGCTTATATAAATATATATACCTCTTCGGTGTTGTCATAATCGTAGTTCATGACTTCATCAATTCAGTCGTCGCGATCGAATATCATATCACCCTCTCCGGTGTTGTTTAGAAATTCGGAGCCATCATAATCTTCTTCATTCTGATCATCATCCGGCCCGCGTATTATATCGAACTTGGTCTGTTCTCCCTCTCTGTTGGTATTGTCCGTCATAGCTTTTATTTAACTATGCCAAAACAAATATAAAACAATTTAGTATTCAAATTACGTCGTCTCGAATAATAGATATAATCTCGAATACATCGTCTCGAATAATAGATATAATCTTGAATACATCGTCTCGAATAATAGATATAATCTCGAATACATCGTCTCGAATAATAGATATAATCTCGAATACATCGTCTCGAATAATATATAATCTTGAATACATCATCTTGAGTATTATATATCGAGTACATCACTGGCAAGGTAGCTAATAAAGATCGAATACTACAGAAGAATCTAGGACACTCGCGGTTCCTGCGGCGCGGGCGGTGGACACCTAAAGAGAAGGAACCCTCACAGGATCATAGCTGAAGTGAGATCCTTGAAGAAACTGCCACGTATTGGAGAACCTGCCGCCCTCTAACGCAACCATGTAGCGATGGACGTCCTCGTCCTCCTCGATGACACGGCGATGTACCACCTCCGGCGGGGCCGGCTCCCTCCGCACCGAAACTAGCCCACGCGAACGCCACCAAATGAGATCAGGGTCGCCGACGGGACCCGAGGCCGGGTTCGTCATCAAGCGGCGCGCCCCTCCATGCAGCACCTCCCAGTGCCAGCCTGGCGGAGCCCAGTCCCGGACATGGGTCAGTCGGACGTCGTCGCGGACGGGTCGACGGCGAGGATGCAGGCCGGGCATCGTCGAGAACAAATACTAGCTATATGCCCGCAAAAAGTAACATTTTTTTAATGATTGGATTTTGATAACTAAAATTTCTAACATTTCTATATAACTAACATTTCTAATATTTCTAGAACTAAAAAAAATAAAAATTTCTAACTTTTTTATAACTATTTCTATAAATAAAAAACAGAAAAATTTCTAACAATTCTAACTTTTTTATAACTATTTCTATAACTAAAAACAGAAAAATTTCTAACAATTCTAACATTTCTAACTATTCTAACAATTCTAACATTTCTAACTATTTCTAAAAACAGAAAAATTTCTAACAATTCTAACTTTTTTATAACTATTTCTATAACTAAAAAACAGAAAAATTTCTTACAATTCTAACATTTCTAACTATTCTAACAATTCTAACATTTCTAACTATTTCTAAAAAACAGAAAAATTTCTAACAATTCTAACTTTTTTATAACTATTTCTATAACTAAAAAACAGAAAAATTTCTAACAATTTTAACATTTCTAACAATTCTAACAATTCTAACATTTCTAACTATTTCTAAAAAACAGAAAAATTTCTAACAATTTCTAAAAAACAGAAAAATTTCTATCTATTTGTATAACTAAAAATATGTATGTTTGTGTGTGTGTGTGCTCACCGACGAGGCGAGAGGCGACAGGGGGCGGCGACGGGAGCGGCGACGACGGGGATGATGACGACGGGGATAGGGACGGGGCGGCGATGACGGGGACGGGGACGTACGGGCCGGGGCAGCGACGACGACGGGGACGTACGGGGCGGCGACAACGGGGACGAGGACGACGTGGGACGGGCCGGGACGGGGCGGCGGTGACGACGGGGACGACGGGGACGGGGTGGCGACGGGGGCGGCGATGAGGGATGGAGACGTACGGGGGGCGCGGCGGGCGACGGTGCAGAGGAGAAGAAGCAGAGGAGAAACTGAAATTTTCGTAAGTGTTGTTTATATAGGAGGGGCCTTTAGTACCGGTTGGAGCCACCAACCGGTACTAAAGGCCTGTTTTGGCCAGGCCAAGCGGCGGGAAGCGACCCCCTTTAGTACCGGGTGGTGGCTCCAACCGGTACTAAAGGCCCCCCTTTAGTACTGGTTGGTGCCACGACCCGGTACTAAAGGGGGTGCGCTGGCGCAGGTGCGGTGCGGCAAGTTTAGTCCCACCTCGCTAGCCGAGGGGCGACCGCACTGGTTTATAAACCCCCGTGCGGTAGCTCTCTCGAGCTCCTCTGCAAAGCAGGCCTACTGGGCCTACATGTTCTGTGCTGCCCTGTTGGCCTACTGGGCCTTTGCAGGCCTGCATCCTAGCCCAACAACAGGTTGGGTTTCTAGTCGTATGCCGGCCGCTTTGGCCTAGTAGGCGGCTTTTTTTTTTGCTTTATTTATTTTTGAGTTGTTTTTTTGTGTATTTAGTGTTTCTTTGTGAATATTTTTGCTTTAGGTACAAAAAATTACAAACTTTCTGTTAGTGCCCGTAGTTTTCAAATTTGAATAGTTTAAATTTTGAATTATTTGAAATTAGTGTGAATCACTAGTTTGTGAATAACTTAACTTTAAAAATCAGTAAAGGCATGAAAGGATTTGTTTGCACATAAAATTTCTTCGCGTTTCAAATGCCAAAACACATAATTAACTACCCTAACTATTACAGAGATTCCCTTCTAGGTGTGAAACACAAAAGAAAGTGATGATAGTGAAGCCGATCACATCCCAGATCTTTGGGTGTGAAATTTTTTCTTCGCGTGTGTCCCTTTGCGCCGCAACCATGGAAAATCTTCATCATTTAACGGGATGCTCGGGTCAATATTCACTTTGAATGGAGCAATTTCATCAAACTTTTCATAATCTTCTGACTTGTCTGTCTTGTCATCCACTCCCATGATGTTTCTCTTCCCAGAAAGAACTATGTGCCGCTTTGGCTCATCGTACGATGCATTCGCTCTTGGCTTGGTAGACATGTCCTTCACATAGAAAACCTGTGCCTCATCATTGGCTAGGACGAATGGTTCGTCTGCATACGCAAGATTGTTGAGATCCACTGTTGTCATTCCGTACTGCGGGTCTTCCATTACCCCGCCTCGTGTCATATTGACCCATTTGCACCGAAACAAAGGGACCTTCAAACCACGTCGATAGTCAAGTTCCCATATGTCCTGTATATAACCATAATATGTTTCCTTTCCCGTATTGGTTTCTGCATCAAAGCGGACACCACTGTTTTGGTTGGTGCTCTTCTTATCTTGGGCGATCGTGTAAAATGTATTACCATTTATCTCGTACCCTTTGAAAGTCATTATATTCGAAGATGGTAACTGGGACAGCAAGTACAGGTCATCTTCAATAGAGGTGTCATGCATGGTACGTGTCTGCAACCAGCTAGCGAAACTCCTCGTTTGTTCACGTGTAATCCAGTCATCAGACTGCTCCGGGTGTTTGGAGCGTAGCAAATTCTTGTGTTCATCCATATACGGAGCCACCAAGGCAGAATTCTGTAGAACTGTGTAGTGTGCTTCAGTGAGAGAATGTCCGTCCATACATATTATTTGTTCCCCTCCTAGCGTGCCTTTTCCATCCAGTCTGCCTTTATGCCACGATTTAGGAACACCAATCGGCTTAAGGTCAGGAATAAAGTCAATACAAAACTCAATGACCTCCTCATTTTGACGGCCCTTGGAGATGCTTCCTTCTGGCCTAGCACGGTTATGAACATATTTCTTTAAGACTCCCATGAACCTCTCAAAGGGGAACATATTGTGTAGAAATACAGGACCCAAAACGTTAATCTCTTCGCATAGGTGAACTAGGACGCGCGTCATGATGTTGAAGAAGGATGGTGGGAACACCAACTCGAAACTGACAAGACATTGCACCAAATCATTCTCTAACCTTGGTATGATTTCTGGATCGATTACCTTCTGAGAGATTGCATTGAGAAATGCACATAGCTTCACAATGGCTAATCGAACGTTTTCCTGTAGAAGCCCCCTCAATGCAACCGAAAGTAGTTGCGTCATAATCATGTGGCAGTTATGAGACTTTAGGTTCTGGAATTTTTTCTCTGCCATGTTTATTATTCCCTTTATATTCGACGAGAAGCCAGACGGTACCTTAATACTGAGCAGGAATTCAAAGAAGATTTCCTTCTCTTCTTTGGTAAGAGCGTAGCTTGCATGACCCTGATGTATGCTGTCTTTTCCGTGCATACGTTGCTGGTCCTCTTGTGCCTCAGGTGTATCTTTTGTCTTCCCATACACGCCCAAGAAGCCAAGCAGGGTCACACAAAGATTCTTCGTCACGTGCATCACGTCGATTGCGGAGCGGACCTCTAGGCCTTTCCAATAGGGCAGGTCCCAAAATATAGATTTCTTCTTCCACATGGGTGCGCGTCCGTCAGCGTCATTTAGAACAGGTTGTCCACCAGGACCCTTTCCAAAGACCACCTTCAAATCCTTGACCATATCATGTACATCAGCACCAGTACGGTGGCGAGGCTTCGTCCGGTGATCCGCCTCACCTTTGAAATGCTTGCCTTTCTTTCTTACGGGATGCCTGCTCGGAAGAAATCGACGATATCCTAGGTACACATTCTTCTTACAATTAGCCAAATATATACTGTCGGTATCGTCCAAACAGTGCGTGCATGCGCGGTATCCCTTGTTTGTCTGTCCTGAAAGGTTACTGAGAGCAGGCCAATCATTGATGGTCACGAACAGCAACGCCTTTAGGTCAAATTCTTCCTCCATGTGCTCATCCCACACACGTACACCTGTTCCATTCCACAGTTGTAAGAGTTCTTCAACTAATGGCCTTAGGTACACATCAATGTCGTTGCCGGGTTGCTTAGGGCCTTGGATGAGCACTGGCATCATAATGAACTTCCGCTTCATGCACAACCAAGGAGGAAGGTTATACAAACATAGAGTCATAGGCCAGGTGCTATAGTTGCTGCTCTGCTCCCCAAAAGGATTAATGCCATCTGCGCTTAGACCAAACCATACGCTCCTTGCGTCATCTGCAAACTCCTTCCCGTACTTTCTTTCGATTTTTCTCCACTACGACCCGTCAGCGGGTACTCTCAACTTTCCGTCTTTCTTACGGTCTTCTCTGTGCCATCGCATCGCCTTGGCATGCTCTTTGTTTTGGAACAAACGTTTCAACCGTGGTATTATAGGAGCATACCACATCACCTTGGCAGGAATATTCTTCCTGGGGCGCTCACCCTCGACATCACCAGGGTCATCGCGGCTGATCTTATAGCGCAATGCACCACATACTGGGCAAGCGTTCAAATCCTCGTACTCACCGCGGTAGAGGATGCAATCATTAGGGCATGCATGTATCTTCTGCACCTCTAACCCTAGAGGGCAGACAGCCTTCTTTGCTTCGTACGTACTCTCGGGCAATTCGTTGTCCTTTGGAAGCATATCCTTTATCATTACCAACAACTTTCCAAATCCCTTGTCAGATACACCATTCTCTGCCTTCCATTGCAGCAATTCCAGTGTGGTGCCCAGCTTTTTCTTGTCACCTACGCAATTCGGGTACAACAATTTTTTGTGATCCTCTAACATGCGTTGCAACTTCTTCTTCTCCAAATCACTTGCGCAGTTTCTCTTTGCATCGGCAATGGCCCGACCTAGATCATCAACGGGCTCATATGATGCCTCTTCTTCAGCTTCTTCCCGCATTGCCGGCTCAGCTTCTTCCCGCATTACCGGCTCAGCTTCTTCCCCCATTGTTGTATCATCTTATTCAGGGAACCCATGGCCAGGATAGCTGTCGTCGTCCTCTTCTTCTTCATTGTCTTCCATCATAACCCCTCTTTCTCCGTGCTTGGTCCAAACATTATAGTGGGGCATGAAACCGGACTTAAACAGGTGGACATGAATGGTTCTTGACGTAGAGTAATTGTGACCATTCTTACCGCGAGCACATGGACAAGGCATAAAACCATCCGCCCGCTTGTTTACCTCAGCCGCAAGCAGAAAAGTATGCACGCCCTCAACGAACTGGGGAGAGCATCGGTCATCGTACATCCATTGCCGGCTCATCTTCATTACACAACACCGAATAGACCAAATTAATACAAGTTCATACATAAAGTTCATACAACACTTAAATGCAACAAACAAATAACTCTCTAGCTAAAGCATTTAAATGCAACAACAAATACGATCAAGATCGCAACTAAGGTAACAATGGATCCAACAGCATAATGATACCAAGCCTCACTATCGATGGCATATTTTCTAATATTTCTAATCTTCAAGCGCATTTTCTCCATCTTGATCTTGTGATCATCGACGACATTGGCAACATGCAACACCAATTCCATCTTCTCCCCCTCAATTCTTTTCAATTTTTCTTTCAAGTACTCATTTTCTCTTTCAACTAAATTTAATCTCTCGACAATAGGGTCGGTTGGAATTTCCGGTTCACATACCTCCTAGAAAAAATTCTATGTCAACTTGATGGGCATAATTTGTCATAAACACGAAATGCAACTAGTTTTAAAAGAGAATATATATACCACATCCGAATCATAACAAGGACGAGGGCCGACGGGGACGGATATCAAAACCATGGCACTATATGTATAACAAACAACGTACGGGGTAAGATAATTATATGAGTAACTATTTATCCAAATCACACAAACATCAATTTTTATATAAAATTTCATGAACAAGAGGCTCACCACAAGGTGGTGCCGGCGACGGGACGGTGCGGGCGATTGACGGTGGTTACGACAGAGATTTAGAAGGCACTAAGTAAACCACACCTACATATGCAAACTAAGTGTTATTTTTGACATCAAATTGCATATAAATCAAATACTAGCACATATATATATATATCCTCCCAAATTACTAAACTCCCATATTAATCACTATATAAAGCATTGCAAGAGCTAATCTAGCAATGAGAGATGAAAGGACAAAGTTGCTAACCTTTGTGATCATTTGAATGGATGGGGGCCTTCAAATCTTGACAAATTTTGGGCAAAATGTGTGATGAGCTCGAGAGGAAGAGGGGAAGAACAGAGAGGAGAGGGGAAAGGGGAAGAACAGAGCGAGCTCGGGTGGACAAAGGGTTTATTTAGGACGACCTTTAGTACCGGTTCGTGCCAAGAACCGGTACTAAAGGGGCTGGAGGGGCCCCAGTCTGACAACATCCTGCCACCACTCTCATTAGTACCGGTTCGTGGCATGAACCGGTGCTAAAGGTTCGCCACGAACCGGTACTAATGAAAGCGGCCCGGCTAGCCGTTGGAACCGGCACTAATGTATACATTAGTGCCGGCTCAAATACAAACCGGCACTAATGTGCTTCACGTTTGACCCTTTTTCTACTAGTGCCTCCTCCACCCTTAGAAAGGGACAGGGCTCCGACAAAGCTGTTCTGCCGGGGACACTTCCCTCCGGGAGGGGGAAATCATTGCCATTGTCATCACCAACATTCCTCTCATCGGGAGAGGGCAATCTCCATCAACATCTTCACCAGCACCATCTTATCTCAAAACCCTAATTCATCTCTTGTATCCAATTCTTGTCTCCAAGTCCGGGATTGGTGCTAGTAGGTTGCTAGTAGTGTTGATTACTCCTTGTAGTTGATGCTAGTTGGTTTATTTGGTGGAAGATCATATGTTTAGATCCTTTATGCATATTATTACCCCTCTGATTATGAACATGAATATGCTTTGTGAGTAGTTACGTTTGTTCCTGAGGACATGGGAGAAGTCTTGCTATTAGTAGTCATGTGAATTTGGTATTCGTTCGATATTTTGATGAGATGTATGTTGTCTAGCCTCTGGTGGTGTTATGTGAACGTCGACTACATAACACTTCACCATTATTTTGGCCTAGAGGAAGGCATTGGGAAGTAATAAGTAGATGATGGGTTGCTAGAGTGATAGAAGCTTAAACCCTAGTTTATGTGTTGCTTCGTAAGGGGCTGATTTGGATCCATATGTTTCATGCTATGGTTAGGTTTACCTTAATACTTTTGTTGTAGTTGCGGATGCTTGCAATAGAGGTTAATCATAAGTGGGATGCTTGTTCAAGTAAGAACAGCACCCAAGCACCGGTCCACCCACATATCAAATTATCAAAGTACCGAACGTGAAGCATATGAACGTGATGAAAACTAGCTTGACGATATTCCCATGTGTCTTCGGGAGCGCTTTTCCTTATATAAGAGTTTGTCCAGGCTTTTCCTTTGCTACAAAAAGGTTTGGGCCACCTTGCTGCACTTTATTTACTTTTGTTACTTGTTGCTCGTTACAAATTATCTTATCACAAAACTATATGTTACCACTTATTTCAGTACATGCAGAGAATACCTTGCTGAAAACCGCTTATCATTTCCTTCTGCTCCTCATTGGGTTCGACACTCTTACTTATCTAAAGGACTACGATAGATCCCCTATACTTGAGGGTCATCATCTTCCACCGTAATTATAATTGTTTCATCCACATGGATGCGGGTTAGTAAGTTTCCCTTTACTAATTAACCTTCTTCTTGTGTTTCCAATGTCCTGTGAACATCCCACCACCTATACTTGAAAATTTTTATAACCAAGGGGGAGATGACGATGGTGATGATCACGAGCATGAGGACAAGCAGCGCCCATATACTTTGTGGCGCCTGGCAACTAATTCCGATGGATCACCTCTTCTTGTGTGTATACAGCCCACTGATGATGTTACTGCTAAGGAAGTAGGTGTAGTCTCCCATGGTCGCACTCTCCGGACCTATTCCAACACCCATTGCATGGTATTCGGGATGGGTACTAGTGTGCTAGCGCCAACTCTTTCTCCCTGGTACAGAATTGATAATCTTGGAGAAAACTCGCTCTTCCTTGGACAAAACTATCCGATGATGGTGAAAGGTGATCCAACTGCTGTTGACACAACGTTAACAGTACCATTTATGAGAAGCAACTGTGTCTATACCTCGGACATTTCGGTGGTTCCCTACCCTGGTACTGATATAGTAGGCCGCTTCAGCCTAGATGATCAGTCCTGTGTTGGTTTCCAAATCGACAATCGATGGCCCGTCCTAGAGAATCACTTGTGGTTCAAAGCAAGCGTTTCCGACGCCGAGGAATGGTTGAGTTGAAGTTCATTTCATTGCTTGTTATTTTTTGTGTGGTGAAAACTTTAGTATTTATAATGTATCCTCGTTGTCGATGTGGGTTGATGACCTGTTGTATGTAATAAAATGATATGACTGTGATAAACTTAATAAATTTATGAATGGCTTTCGAGTCGCTTCTTTGAGTGAGTGGTGTGACGAGGCAAAAAAATATTTTCCGAATACATAATTGTACGTGCATTGCAACAGGTTATCGGATGAGGCCAATCAACAATAGTAGTACACTATTTGTACTAGCTTCACATGCTTCGCGCGTCGGGCGGGTGTTTTTGCTGTAGCCATATGTTAATGTGTTCGTTGTACGTAACCAGCACCTAGAATCCTCGATACTAGTACTATATAGTAGGATTAAGTAGTAGGAGTAGTAGGGTGGCATGGGCCAGAACAAGCATTCATGTCTAGGAGTATGGCACACGCCACCACCACGACATCATCTGACACCATATTATTTCTTGGAGTCCGTGCTAGAGCAATCTCTTCAACCTCGTCGTTTCTCTAACTTCAGCCATCGCACGGCGGGCGAGGTGGGGGTTTGCCGATAGTCGGTTTCCTTAATTGCGGTCCCACTTGTAAGGCCAACTCCAATGCACGACCCCAAACGGACCTCCGTTTTGCACGAACTCCAATGATAATTTTGACTAGAAAAGCAAGACCAAAGAAAACAAGAACCACAAGAATACATTTTACTACTCCTGTAAGTTGGATTAGTGCCTTCTCGATGCATTGATTGTTGATCCGCGGAGGCTCGATCTTGCGTGCTTGCTTCTTCTTCGAGTGTAAAGAAGGAGACATTGCTTCCTCGCATCTAGTATCATGTCTAGCCTCTATTCTAGTAAGAGTATCAACAAGTGCACTAATCTCATCTCTAGCCTCTGTGCTAGCTAAAAGTGATAGAAAATCTACTAAATTGCGCTCTATCAATATATGGATGTACTCTTCTTCCCAATATAAAAACTTGCATCCATTCTAGTCCCTCCGTTGCACAATACATGCCTTCTATTTGTCAAAATATATATGTATCTAGACATGTGTTAGTATATAGGTACATCCCTTTTTGGACAAATGGAAGTCAAGTATTTTGGAATGAAGGGAGTACACAATAAAAAATTTAAGTTAGCACAACTAGTCTAATCCGAAAGCACAACCGAAGATTTGGTCGGGTTCTTCCTTCTTTTGCCGACACATGGGACATCCAGCATCCACGTCGTGTCATGAAAGAAAATAGAGTGGTAGTTGAAGCCACGAGATGTGCATCTTGGGTTAAACTGTAAATAGAATCTTACTACTCTTGAGTAACTCCAAAAGCGGCCACCGAAGATCTTTATTGGATTTTTTTTCATCACCAGCACGTCGAGGTGAAAGATGTGCAGGTTCAGTGGGTCCTCTTGCGTTTTCACTAACATGTGGGGCCGCATGTGAGCAAACAGACGATGGGCTCCGTGCGTCCGCTGGCTGGCTGAGAAGAGAGATAGAGGAGGGCTGAGCATGGACTGCAGGAATTTTTTTTGAGGGAACAGGAAATTTGTTCTACGTACCTGGATATAGGCTCGATATAGTGGGGTGGCATGGGCAGCATTCACGTCTAGCAGTACGGCACACGCCACCCACACAAGTCCCATCTGACACCAATTTTCTTGGAGTCCGTGCTATAGCCATTTCTTCTCCCTCCTGTTTTCTCAGCCATCGCGCGGTGGGCGGGGTGGGGGTTTGCCGATAGTCGGTTTTCTCAACTGTGGTCCCACTTGTAAGTGAAAATGCAACACCGCGTGCATTCCCGCTTGAGCGGCGTGCTGGACCAACCGTGTGGGGGTGCGACGCAAACACGGCATGCTTTTCCTTTTGAACTCATAACTTGTAAAATTTGGTTCTGCTCCATGGCGCGACCGATAGATAGAAAATAACGATTTTGCCTAGAGTAATGAGTAAGTTTGGTTCTGGCGCTGTTCATGCATGGAGTACGTACGAAAATTATGAAGTTGATGCTAAAGGTAAGATAATTACTATAGTATCATATACAACTACATGGATTTGACGGAAAGATAAAAATACATACGAATCCATCAACGACATCCTCACGCCCTAGTGCGTCGGGTCACCAACCGACGTGTGAGGAGCAGTGGCATTGGCGGCGAGCTCAACGTGCTTCTGAACAATGCCGTCTAAGGTTGCCCTGCGGTCCAAGAAGGCTAGCGTGCTATCGTCCTCCTCTTGCATGTAGTAGTCCTTGTGGATGATTTGCTCGTAGACGTGGGTGATTATGTCGATGGTATCTTGCTGCGCCAGGCGCTGCGCGGCGAGCGCAACCTCGAGGTGGACATTCTCCAGTGCGACGGCGGGCAGTCGCAGGGCCACCAGTGCGTCGAAGAGGTTGTCACCATAGTGGCCGTTGAGGGTGGCGGGCATCGCAGAGCCTGGGTGCGTCGGCTGGAGGCTTACGTCAAAGTCGTCCGCAAGCTTCTTGACGATGGTGAACTTGTCGAGGAAACCGACGAGGACCTCATCGAACAAGGAGACAAAGTTGTCGCCCAAGTGGCCCCTCACACTGGCGGCCTCAAGCAATACTACCTAGAGACGTTCCTCGGTGCCGGGCCGTAGGCCGGCGTCGTGGACCATCTGGCACAGCCGGTTGATGCTCGCTCTCATCGTCTCCATGGGTCCAGCTTAGCTTCTAGTCAACTGATCTTGCGATTCGAGTGATCACTCTTGCCCTTGGTTAGCGTGCGTAGGTGCATAGGATTTCATACTACTCCTCGGCTCTCTACTGCACCTGCCTTTGGCTGTACGATAGGTGGGCCAGCCACCCCCTGGGCCCACATGTCATTCACCCAAAGGCAATTGTCGTAAGTCAATGAAGTTGCGTCCCTCTCCGTGCCGGTGCAGTATAGTCATCTCACTGGACCTCTAGTTGGGGCCAAACGAGAGAAGTTTGATGTTTACTGGTTTATTGGTCCCCTTTGCATTTTGCGCCAAGTTTTGACCTTTGATTTAACTAATAAAATGTTAATGCATGTAAACAAAAATGTTGTGTAAGTCACCTTACGAAAACTAAATAATCCCAAAATACTTAGGCATGATGCATTAACTCCCTCCTTGTTTCTTATTTGGTGACATATCAACCAATGAGAGATGTGGGCCGTGCATGCTTTCAATGACTTGAGACTACCAAACATGACATGCAATGTTTAGTTCATTGCATGTAATCCTATTAGCACTCTAGTTAGCAAAAAAATATTAAGTTCTCTCGCCGATAGGAATAAAACACCATGTATTTATTTACAGAGGGAGTAGTACATTTTTTGTGACATGCATTGCTAGTCAAATACTAAAATCCAGATGGACGTGGTAGTACTCCTAAATCCAGACGGTGGTGCTACTAGTACTAGGAGTAGTACTACCAATGTAGTAGTAGGAGTACTAGCACTGTACTACTTGTTGGTCAAATTATTACGTGCTGCTCTTCATAGTGAAGTGACAAGACCCTGTGCCGGAGATGACACCTGAGTATAGGCGCCGTTTTCGGCATACCATAGTCAGCCTCACCGTCTGCAGTCACTATCATCATGGCTGTAGAGCTAGCCTGCTTACAACTAGCCCTGTTCGACATAATTTCCCGTCCGTAGATGCGTGTGCATTGCACGGAACACCAAGATTGGGGGTGGATGGTTCCGGCAGCAGCCATCGCGCCTGATTTTTCCACGACCTTCTAGATGTGGTGGGGAGGAGATAAGGTTGATTGTGAGAAAAAAGGAGTTGTTTGTAAATAGGGAACAAGTGCGGGCATCTTTTTGCAAAAATGGAGAAGCTTGGTTTGTATGCGTCAGATCTAGATCCGACGGCTATTGGTGAAAGATGGGAGGCACAACATCATCACCAACTCAGGACCTGTTTGATTCGCAGGATTTTGAAAACGCAGGAATAGGACACGGCAATATTACAAGTTTCAAACTGATATTACAAATGTTAGGTGTAATGCTGCACCTACGAAGAGGAAATTACTAGGAAGTTTACGTAAGAACTTTCGTTACTTTAGGTGGATGCAACATCATTGTACAAACTAAAATCCACCGCCCTGACAAGTCACTAATGGGCAAATAAGTTTTGGAGTCTCTGGCCACTTGATGTTTCAAAAACAAATTCAGCTTCTGCGGAGACTTTGTCATTTAGGCTTAGACGCTTGCGGTGATCAGCACGCCATTCATTGTTGCGCCAGAGAACGTCAAACCTCATTACCTTGAGCACACTTGCCTCCAGAACAAAGAACCTGGCCAATTTAATCTCAGATGTGCTGCCTTGGTAGTCGATCAAATCAATTTCTGTAAGATGGAGATCAAGGCATTCGATGAGATTGTTATAGTGCAGCACATTTTTTGCTTTCGGGTCTTTTTTATCTGCAAAAGAAGAGAACATATTAGAGCAGCTGGCTGCATAAGATTGCCATGTCATCAAGAGGTACCAATATCATTCACTCATACAATAGGGTTGGCTGGCTAGTGATATTTTTTTCACTACAAAATTGGAAGAGTAAACCAGGACGGAGGTAGTACTTGCTCTTAGGGTAACCATAGAGTTACTGGAGTATTCTAAGTTACTTTCCACTATGACTAGCCTAGGCTACTATAGTAGTACAGCATAAAAACAATGCAGGTGATCACGTGAGAAAAAATACTAAAAACATTTCTTTCGGTGCAGTGCGTAGATGCATTTTTGAACACTACACTTGTCATCGTAATTTGGGAAAATTACGAAAAAATTGAGCTACGTTGTGATCACCGTTTACTTATAGGAAAGAAGTTTCACCTTGATGAGTAGCTTCCCAGTCACGACGTTGTAAAACGACGGCCAGTGAATTGTAATACGACTCACTATAGGGCGAATTCGAGCTCGGTACCCGGGGATCCTCTAGAGTCGACCTGCAGGCATGCAAGCTTGTGGGAATCATTTTCTGGAAGATGGTCGTAAATACATCAAGAAGAAATTAAAAAATGTGAATTTCAAGAAGACGGAGAAGAAGATGAGTGATGTACCTGAACGATTGCGGATCCAATAAAGAGTTCGGAGAATTTGGCAGATGAGTACACCAACGCTGTCAATTTCGGCACGTCAATGACCCTGATATTTGTTGGACCTTCTAGATCCGATACAAGCAATCTCTCAAGGAAAGGCGCATTCTCAATGACCATAACGTGGAACAACTGGAGTGATCTCTTCCCAATTGATGTCTTGTTGCGGGGCCAGCAAGACACATAAATCCATCAGAGATTCGTCGAGGCGATGTGGAGGCTAATGAACCCGTGGATCTGCTCAAGATGAAGGTACTTGAGCGCAGTACAGCTGCGGAGCAGGTGCTCCATAGCCTTCTTCGAGATGACAACGTCGAAGAGGTCGAGCTGCTTGAGTTGAGGGAGAAGAAGGGTGGGCGCGACATTAATCTGGGGAAGATAGCAGGAGCTGAAGCTGGCGCAGTGCAGCGTTGGCGTGAGGCGGAGCGCGGACGGCGGTAGAGAGCGACATCGTCCAGCTTCAAAGCTGAGCTCCTCGAGCTGATTTAGGGCGGGGGATGAGAACCACTCGTCGAACTTGGGTTGGACCTTGCAGTTGGTACTGAACATGCGGATGTCAAGGCATCTAGCTGGCCCAGGGTGTGATGAAAGGATCTTGGAGACTACGGCCGTGCGTTTGCAATCCCCGTCGCAGAGGAAGCTGTCGACGGTGAGGTTGAGGGGGACGCAGCGCCAGAGGGGGCGCCACCGCCGGGAGAGCACAGTGGTCCGCACGGCAGATTTTGTGGGGAGGAGGCCGATGATGACGAGCAGCATGTCGTCGGGGAGGCTGCTAATGAAGTCCAGGCTCACCGGATGCGGTTTTGGCTCGAGCCGCCTCCGCTTGTTGGCTGCCTCGCGGTCCATCTCAACTGGCGCCGACGCCAGTGTACACGTGTGCTGGTGTGTGTTGTGTGCTGGGTGTGCGCGAGTGTGTCCTTTTGTGCATGCCGCCGTGCAGTGGTGAATTGTGCACGAGTGCGTCCTTCGCGCGCAAGAAGTTTGTCCTCAATGCGCCCTCAATTTACTAGCGTGCGGGGTGCTACCCCGAGTGGTTTCAACTTTGTTTACTTCACCGCGTGTCAGATGGGCCTCTAGTTTACTTATTTTCACCCACTGCCACATGGGCCAGCAAATGGAGATACAGAACACGAGCTGACAAGGTAGCATGTGGATTGGTTGACCGGTCAACTAAACATTATACGGAGCTATACGCTGACACAGTGAGCGTATAATCCGTCGGTATAGAGTTCGAGTGAGAGGGGAGGCCCGTGAGAGATAGCAGAGAGAGAGAAAGAGCTACTCCCTCCGTTCGATAATGTAGTTCCAACATTTTTTTAAGTCAAACTTTTGAAACTTGGACCAATTTTATAAAGAAATTACTTATATCTACAATACCATAGATAAATGATAGTATGAAGTAAGTACATGTTGTGATGAATCTAATGATCGTTCCAGATGTAAATGTTTTTCTGCACATATACCTGGTCAAACATTTCTGAGGTTTGACTTTTCAAAACATCCATATGCTTATGGATGTGACAAAGTCCCTAACTAGAGAGAGAGAGAGTGAAAATAGTGTGTTTGCGTGTGTGAAAGAGACATGGACAACACATGATAAAAGTAGAGAAAAAGCGTGCGTGTCTTATGCAAACATATTACATATGCATCTTCGACAACGGAGGCAAGGTGAGGAGATAGTGTGTGGTTTTTTGGACCCGAGAGAGCAAGACCCCTAGCACGTGGCCAAGAGGGGTCTGACAAACAAGGGAGAGAGGTCGAGAGAGACGTATGGAGAAAATGCAGACATGGGGAGGAGAGAGTGTATGTTTGTCATAGAGAGATCCCCTGGAGATCATGATGGGACTACATGGTTTGGAGATCGAGTGACAAGGTGTGTGCGCGATAGAAGATGCCCCGAGAGATATCTAAATAGACGTATGGATGGAAGGAGACAATACGTGTGTTCCTGATGGCTAGTAAGAGATAATCATACTTAGGAGGGGGGGAGTGCTTGCACCTATGATGGAGTGAGGGATTATGGTACTTAGGGGGTTGCATGTCACATGGAGAGAGAACAAGGGCGGAGAGTGTTGGATGGGTCTATATGTATAGCGCGAGCGAGACATGTGTATGTGTGAACCAGGGAGATATAAGGCCAGTTTGGCTTGCGTCCTGAGCAAATTTTGCCTGGCCAGGGGTTGTGGCTGGATTTCATGCACGCTTGTTTGGTTGCTACCCTGTTGTCGGTGTCAAAACCGGCGGATCTCGGGTAGGGGGTCCCAAACTGTGCGTCTAAGGCAGATGGTAACAGGAGGCAGGGGACACGATGTTTTACCCAGGTTCGGGCCCTCTTGATGGTGGTAAAACCTTACGTCCTGCTTGATTATTCTTGATAATATGAGTAGTACAAGAGTTGATCTACCACGAGATCGGAGAGGCTAAACCCTAGAAGCTAGCCTATGGTATGATTGTATGTTGTCCTACGGACTAAAACCCTCCGGTTTATATAGACACCGGAGAGGCTAGGGTTACACAAGGTCGGTTACAAAGGAGGATATATACATATCCGTATTGGCTAGCTTGCCTTCCACTCCAAGTAGAGTCCCATCTGGACACGGGACGAAGTCTTCAATCTTGTATCTTCATAGTCCGACAGTCCGGCCAAAGGATATAGTCTGGCTGTCCGGAGACCCCCTAATCCAGGACTCCCTCAGTAGCCCCCAAACCAGGCTTCAATGAGGATGAGTTCGGTGTGCAGTGTTGTCTTCGGCATTGCAAGGCGGGTCCTTCTCCAAATTTCGAACGTCTGTTAAGCAGTGTCCGATCCCATAAATGTTGAACCTCTTGGCTTCTGTGCCCAATAAGGGCTATCTTCCACGCGTCGAATGAATGTGAGGCGCCAGGGCGTTTTTACATTCGCCCCCCTAGCCAGATAAATAAATTGTCTATTAAAGGGATGGGGATTCTTAGATCCAATCCATACCATCCTCCCCCGGCGAGAATCCATCGGAGCGTGCTTCGGAAAGATCCACTCCAACATGGCCAACATCCGCAGCTCCTCCTCCCGCCCCTGTAGCGCTAAGCCTGGCGATTGGGAGAGGTGTTCAGTCCCACACAGTCGATTAGTTGAACTGCAAACTAAGGGATTTCTCCCTCCGGCGTATATGGTGCCCGCCCGAGCCGGGCTCGTCACCTACAATGGCGGGGAGCAAGCGGAGAGCTTCCCCAGCCCCTCTACAGGGGAGCGGGTATGCCTTGTCCCTTATTTATTGAGGGGACTCGGATTTCCGATTCATCCGTTCCTCTGCGGGCTCATGGAGTTTTACGGCCTTCAACTGCATAATTTCACCCCTGCTTCTATTTTACACATCGCCGGCTATGTTGCCCTCTGCGAGTTATTCCTGGGCTGCGAGGCTCATTTTGAGCTGTGGAAAAGGTTATTTTGCCTCGTCCCTTGCACACAGAATGAGTCACTTTATCAAGTGGGCGGAGCCGAAATATGGCGCATCGCTAAAACCGGATACCTGTCTGGTACCCCGAAGAAGACGTCCGAAGACTGGCCTTCGGAGTGGTTTTATATGGAGGACGCCCCCCTTCCGGACCCTATTCGGCGGGGTCTTCCTGAGTTCAGCAATGCTCCTCTGAAGAAACGCCGAAGTTGGCGCCCATAGAGCCCCCAGGAGGAAGACAACGGGGAAGTCCTTTACCTGATGAACCGGATTAAAGCGTTGGCTCAATCAGGATTGACAGTAACCGAGGTTATGTCAATATGCATAATGCGGGGAGTGCAACCACTTCAATACCGTTCTTCCCGCATTCTTTGTCGTGGGTACTCACCTTGCCATTTTGCGGCAGGAACTGCGAAAAGCCATAAGGGAGGTCAACAGCCCATCCCCACAACCAGAGGATCCCGACCGGGCCCTCGGTCCCGGACTCGAAGAAGATCCGGACATATTCGTGGAGCTGATATACCGGCAGTTCTATCAACTAAGCTGTGATGGCGCCATGGTGGCCATTACGGCTGACTATCCCGGACTGCTCCCTGCGTCGCTTGTAAGAAAAACCAAAATCCCGACTCCGAAAACTAGGATCCCCTTTTAGACACTTCACCTACCATATACATACGGTGTTTTACAGGGAAGGCATTTGGGACGCCGTGCCGAACCCGCAGGAACTCGTCAACAAGAGGCGCCGAGGCCGGGTAGGCCGAAAAGGAAGGCGGTCAGGACGGCGACGCCAGCGTAGAGGTATGACAAAAACCCCGCTCCGTAGTTGTCGTCTTTCTCAAAATGTAATGACGTCCATGTTTCTTTAATATAAAAAGCACTCACCGGAATATGTCCAGTGAGGCTGCCGATCATGCTTCCACCAGTCGGGCTACAAGACCGGACACAGAGGCGGAAGCCGACATGGGGTGGACGCCGGGTATTCCCCCTACAGAGGATGTAGATAGACTATCCGCCACAAATTTAGAAGTGGAGAGCGGCATGAATCATAGGCGTCGTCGGGCCGTACTCCGTGACGCGTGCTTTTCACCAAAGGCATTTGATGCCTTCAATTCTGGAGACGCGTACCTCCGTGCTGCTCAAAATGGTCTAGCCAGAGCCACGGACCAGTATGTAAGGGATGTACGGGTAAGAAAATTTGATGGGTATATATATATCAGTAGCCCCTGAGACTTGAAACAGTTAGCAAAACTGATTTAAGGATCATCTTATTGTGCAGGTTCTTACAGAGAAGAATTGTCGACTGTCATAGGAGCTGGAGGAATGTAAGACCCAACTTCGGGCTGCTATTGCCGCATTGAAGGAACCTAAAAAGGCCCCTGCTGGTAACATTTCTTTCAAAGAATGACAGGTACCATATAGCGTGCGGCATAGCTGCAGATCTAATAATAGATATTGCAGAAGAATCTGGAGAGAATCCGGAGGAGCAGCATGCTGTTCGGCAGCTAAAGGCTGGCGAACGCGTGCTGACTAAGGTCAGGCAGGAGAAAAACAATCTCCAAGACACAAATACCAAGCTAAACGTGGAACTGAAAGATGTTCGAGCCCAGCTTGCAGACTCCGAGAAGGAGAATAAGCGGCTTCGACGCGGCATTTTCAGTAAGTGCTTGAACGAACCCTTAATAAAGGGGACGGCGGAGAAGCCGGCTAATAGAGTTATGTCTGCAGGTATGCTGACGGGTCATCCCGCGGAGGAGATGCCCGGGTCTGTGGGTGATCTTCTATCCGAGCTCTCATAACTGCACCGACAAGTTCGGCAGGTGATGCAAGGTATTGCCCAAGCCTTGTGGCCATCCGTCTCCCTGCCCGAAGGCGTTGGAGAGCTTGCGGAGAAGCTCAAGGGAGCACGGCGGCGCTTCTGATTATGGAAGATATCTGCATGCAGTCAAGGTGCCAGGGAAGCCTGGGCCATGGTGAAGACGCGGTATACCAAGGCTGACCCAAATCACATGGCTGAGGTCGGACCCGTGGGGCCCGGCGGGAAAGAGATCCCTGTTAGCTTCGTCTATGGGCAAGTAGAATTAGCCGCAAAGTATTCCCAACAGGATTGTAGGCTAGACCGCCTGTAGGATGGTATAGAAGAGGAATTTAGTCAGTCTACATGACTATGTAATTAAAGTGACATGTATAATGCCTTCTAGCCGGATTGTAGATCGTTTGTCATGGCAGACCTTTTCGCTTCAACCTCGGGACCCATAGTCCAAAGTGTATCCGAATACCCGCTCAGTTATATAAGAACCGGGGTATGCGTGGAGACCAGGCGTAGGGGTCATTAGTGGTTGAACAGACAAGTGCCCAACTAGTTATGCTATATTACATGGGTAGTAAGAAGCATCTTCCAGAGAGAATAGTTCCGTTAAGGGTTCCTTTCCCTGGGTACGCATGCCCTAAAGTGCATGTCCGGACTATGAGAGGAAACGCAGGAAAAAACATCTGGGGCACATATGGAAAATAAATAAAAATCATCTTTTGTTCACCGACCGAATATTCTCTTAAGAACGCTAGCTTTCGGCCTCACCCAGTCTGAGGTACACATCCGGCTGACCCGTTAGTAACAATCACAGAGGTGCTCCCCTCATGCCCTAGCCGAATTAACGGGAACATAGGGCATAAATACAAGAGCCAGGCAACCCAGCTTGGCCAAAACTTAAGTCATATCAATGCATATAATGGAGAATAAAAGGTACATGCGGAAGAATAACACATGTGCTGGGCGTGAAGCCTGGATAGATAATTAAGCTTCTTGTGTAAGAAGCCCCCAGGTAAAATGAGCGCGGTTAGCGCATCTATAGTGTGCAAGCGAGGCACAAGTTGGCCCTTGAAGGCCTTGGGAAAGAATAAAATAAAGAAAGAGAAAAAGAAAAAGGACAAATAATATATATTCAAAAAATGGACAGAGGAAGGAGACAAACATAGAGTCCGACGCTAGGCGTAGAATCTTCGGAGCCTGGCTGCGTTCCAAGGGTTCGGCTCAAGTCGATTATTCAATGCATCCCGCAGAAGGTACGCTCCACCGGTCAGAACTTGGTAAATAATGAAGGGACCTTCCCATTTGGGCTCGAGCTTGGTCTTCTTCTTCTCCGGCAGGTGTAGAACTAGCTCGCCAATGTTATAAGTTTTGGCCCGTACTTCTCTGCTTTGGTATCTTCGAGCCTGTTGCTGATAAAATGCGGAACGGGCTTTTGCCACGTCGCGCTCCTCCTCCAGGGTGTCCAGACTGTCCTGCCGATCGAGCTCGGCTTCTCTTTCTTTGTACATGCTCACTCGAGGTGAGTCATGAATTATGTCGCAGGGCAGAACTGCCTCTGCGCCGTACACCATAAAGAAGGGTGTATATCCGGTACTACGATTCGGCGTGGTCCGCAGCTCCCAGAGTATGGAGTCGAGATCCTCTACCCAGTGCATGTTAGACTCCGTTAAGGACCACACTAATCTGGGTTTAATGCCGCTCATGATAAGACCATTTGCTCGCTCAAATTGGTCGTTGGTTTGTGGGTGATAGACGGAAGCGTAATCGAGCTTGATGCCCATGTTGCTGCACCAGAGTTTTACCTCGTCGGCCGTGAAGTTCATGCCGTTGTCAGTGATGATGCTGGACGCCATAACGGTGTAGAACCTCGGATATGAAGTCTATCACCGGTCCGGATTCGGCCGTTTCAACAGGTTTGGCTTCTATCCATTTGGTGAATTTATCCACCAAGACCAGTAAGTATTTTTTCTTACGGGTTCCCCTTTAAGGGGTCCAACCATGTCAAGCCCCCAGACCGCGAAAGGCCAGGTAATGGTGATTGTTTGGAGGGCGGTGGGTGGAATATGGCTTTGGTTTGAAAAAAGCTGGCAACCGGCGCAGCGTTGGACCAAGTCCCGTGCGTCTAACCGGGCCGTCGGCCAATAAAAACATGTACGGAAGGCCTTGTTTACAAGGGCCCGGGCTGCGGCGTGGTGGTCGCCGAGTCCGGCGTGAATTTATACCAAGAGCTTTCGCCCTTCCTCTTCGGAGATGCACCTTTGAAGGACTCCGGTAGTGCTTTTCTTATACAGCTCTCCCTCGTGGGCCCTGTAGGCTTTAGATCACCGCACTATGCGGCGTGCGTCATTTTGGTCCTCGAGAAGTTCCTGCCTAGTTAGGTAGGCCAGGAATGGTTCTGTCCACGGGGCGATGACGGCCATTATTATGTGGGCTAAAGGTGTTATTTCGGTAGCAGAGCCTCCGATTATGTCAGAATGTTCGGTATCGGGCACTTTGGCCGGGTCTGGACTATTGTTACCGGTGTCCCCTTCCCATACCACCGATGGCTTAAAAAGCCTCTCCAAAAAGATGTTGGGGGGACCGCGTCGCGTTTTGCGCCAATGCGGGCGACGATATCCGCCGCCTGATTGTTTTCCCGAACCACATGGTGAAATTTGAGCCCCTCGAACCAAGCTGGCATCTTTAGGACAGCGTTTCGATAGGCCTCCATCTTCAGATCCTTGGCTCGAAGTCTCCATTTATTTGGGATATTGCGAGGTTCGAATCCCCACGCACCTCCAGGCGTTGAATGCCCATGGAGACTGCCATCCGGAGACCATGCAAGAGGGCTTCGTATTCGGCTGCCTTGTTGGAGTCTGTATACAGTATCTGTAATACGTACTGAACGGTATCTCCTATTGGGGACGTCAGGACGACGCCAACCCCCAGACTGGCCAGCATTTTTGAGCCGTCAAAGTGCATGATCCAATTGGAGTATGCGCCGTACTCTTTAGGGAGTTCAGCTTCCATCCATTCGGCGACAAAGTCAGCCAATACTTGCGAGTTAATGGCTCGCCGAGGTTTGTATGTTATGTCGAACGGGAGGAGCTCAATGGCCCATTTGGCAATCTGGCCCGTAGCGTCACGGTTGTTTATAATATCATTCAGTGGCACTTCCGAGGCTACTGTAATTGAACACTCTTGAAAGTAGTGTCACAGCTTCCGGGATGCCATGAATACCGCATAGGCTATCTTTTGATAATGTGGGTACCGTGATTTGCATGGAGTGAGGATAGTGGATACATAGTATACCGGCTTTTGAAGAGGGAATTTGTGTCCGTCAGTTTCTCGTTCGATGACGAGCACTGCGCTTACAACTTGATGAGTTGCCGCAATCTACAACAGCATTGGTTTGCCGATGTTTGGCGCGGCCAGGATTGGGTTGGTTGCTAGTATGGCTTTTATTTCTTCCAATCCGGCTATGCCAACGTCCGTCCACTCGAAGTGTTCGGTGCGCCGAAGGAGGCGATAAAGGGGTAATGCCTTTTCTCCTAAGCGGGAGATAAAGCGGCTTAAAGCCGCCACACATCCAGTTAGTTTCTGGATTTGTTTGAGGTCCGTTGGGGTAGCCAACTATCACAGAGCTCGGATTTTGGCCGGATTAGCCTCAATTCCTCTACTAGAGACAATGAAGCCCAGGAGCTTTCCGGCTGGTACGCCAAAAACGCATTTTTCCAGATTGAGCTTGATGTCGTATGTTCGGAGGTTGTCAAATGTGAGCCTCAAGTCGTCTATTAGAGAGTCGACGTGTTTGGTTTTAATGACCACATCATCTACGTATGCCTCAACTATTTTGCCAATCTGTTTCTCCAAACATGTCTGGATCATGCGCTGATATATTGCGCCGGCGTTTTTTAGCCCAAAAGGCATTGTGTTAAAACAGAAGGGGCCGTATGGTGTGATAAATGACGTTGCGGCTTGGTCGGACTCCGCCATCTTAATTTGGTGGTAGCCGGAGTATGCATCGAGGAAACACAATGACTCGTGTCCTGCAGTGGCATCGATAATTTGATCAATGCGGGGGAGGGGGAAGGGATCCTTTGGGCAAGCCTTATTGAGGTCCTTGAAAACGACACATAGGCGCCAGGATTTGT
The DNA here is from genome assembly GCF_003073215.2 of Triticum urartu. Lineage (NCBI taxonomy): Eukaryota > Viridiplantae > Streptophyta > Magnoliopsida > Poales > Poaceae > Triticum > Triticum urartu. Next base: position 4,287,574 of record NC_053026.1, on the reverse strand, counting down.
CCTTCTTTGGTACCATCACTAGGTTTGCTAGCCAGTCCGGGTGTTTTATTTCTCTAATGAATCTGGCCTCCAATAACTTGGCTAGCTCCTCTCCCATAGCCTATCTCTTAGGTTCAGAGAAACGTCGAAGAGCCTGCTTGACCGGCTTGAATCCTTTTAGGATATTAAGGCTGTGCTCGGCTAGCTTGCGTGGGATTCCTGGCATGTCTAAGGAGTGCCAGGCGAATATGTCCCAATTCTCGCGCAGGAACTCTCGTAGTGCGGTGTCCACGGCTGGGTTTAGCTGTGCCCCGATGGAGGCTGTTTTTGTAGGGTCCGTTGGGTGGACTTGGAATTTGACTATTTCATCCACTGGTTTGAAAGAGGTGGACTTGGAACTCTTGTCAAGTATCATGTCGTCCCTGTCCACTGTGGAGCGCAGCACAGTTAATTCCTCGGCCGCGAAGGCTTCGGATAATGCTTCAAGGGCCAATGCGGCTGTTTTGTTTTCGGCGCGGAGTGCTATGTCCGGATCACTAGCGAGAGTGATGATTCCGTTGGGCCCAGGCATTTTGAGCTTCATGTACCCGTAATGGGGTATGGCTTGGAAAATCGTCAATGCCTCCCGCCCTAAAAGGGCGTGGTATCCGCTATTGAACATGGCCACTTGGAATGTAATTTCTTCGGACCTATAGTTCTCCGGCGTGCCGAATACCACATCTAGTGTGATTTTCCCAGCACAACCTGCTTCCCGACTGGGGATGATTCCTCTGAAAGTTGTGCTGCTTCACTCAATGCGGTTCCAGTCTATTTCCATTTTTTGAAGAGTTTCCTCATAGATGAGGTTTAATCCACTGCCGCCGTCCATGAGTACTTTGGTGAGTCGAAAGCCGTCCACGATTGGACTGAGGACCAGTGCCGCTGGTGCTCGGGCTGTTCGGAATTTAGGTCCGTCACTGGCATTGAAGGTAATAGCCGTGTCGCTCCATGGATTTATTACTGCTACGTGGCAGATTTCGGCAATGCTGCGGAGTGTTCGCTTGCGCCTATTATTTGATGCGAAGGTCTCAAAGACCGTTAATACCGTATTGTTATCACTGGGATGGTGCTCTGTGGCATCTGGGATGAGAAGTTCCTCGTCGCTTTTGGCCACCTGCCGGAGTATCCAACATGCTCTAAGGCTGTGTGTTGGTATGGTATCCGCTGTACTATGAATTTTGCAGGGTCCGTTGAGCCATCCCTCCAATACGGTTCCACGCCCTGTAGAGGGTTTTTGCTTCTTTGTAATTAACTCGGGTGTCTTATGATAGTGCACCCTTTTTCCTTGGACTGGGTGTATATATGGAGCCGGATTATCCCAAAATTTTGTTTCGGTTTTCCAGGCACTATCCATCGCATAGTACTTTCGTACTATTGACGCCAAGTCGGCGAAGCGTGATATGTCACGACGACTTATGGCATTAAGGATTCCCTTGTCCGTGCAGTTATTGCAGAAAAGTGAGGCAGCGTCTTCCTCACGGCAGTCCTTAACCTTGTTCATCACAAGGAGGAATCTGGCCCAATAATGATGTACTGTTTCATGGGGCCCTTGTCTGATGTGGGAAATATTGTTTATGTCTGGGTGGGTGGGTGGTTTTGAGTCCGAACCCCTGCCCAATCTAAGGCCCAAGGGCCGAGGAGTTTCCGATCTTGGAAGTTTGGATTCCGGGGTGTTGCCCAATGGGTCTGGCCCGCTACCTGACTCTAGGTTCAGGGTTTGGGTGATGTCCTCCCGTAAATGGGTATCTGGCTCGGAGAGCTCAGGAATCCGGACATAGTTAGTCCTCAAAATAGAGGAAGAATCACCACATTGTTCCTCCACCACCGCAACATGATGGGTGACCGGCGAAGAGTTAATCTCCCTTTGATCGGGTTTAAGCCCAATCCGATCATAGTCCGTAGCGACTCCCAAGGCGGCGATGCGATCCAAGAGCTCGTTTAGGGAAGAGAGCTCCATTGGATCCATCTGCTCGGCGAATTCCGAGCCGACGTGGAGGCTGTTTTCGATGACCCGAGAAGTCATTGTCGGTGCAGCAGCCGAACAGGCGGTCATGACGAGACTGCCTAGCCGAAGAGTTTGGCCGACAGCCAGGGCTCCCCCGACGGTAATGTTGTTTTTAACAACGAGATGAGGCATCCTTCCTTACAGGCGACGTCATAGAGGAATTCTCAATGAAAGCACCAATGTCGGTGTCAAAACCGGTGGATCTCGGGTAGGGGGTCCCGAACTGTGCGTCTAAGGAGGAAGGTAACAGGAGGCAGGGGACACGATGTTTTACCCAGGTTCGGGCCCTCTTGATGGAGGTAAAACCCTACGTCCTGCTTGATTATTCTTGATAATATGAGTAGGACAAGAGTTGATATACCACGAGATCGGAGAGGCTAAATCCTAGAAGCTAGCCTATAGACACCGGAGAGGGCTAGGGTTACACAAGGTCGGTTACAAGGAGGAGATATACATATCCGTATTGCCAGCTTGCCTTCCACGCCAAGTAGAGTCCCATCCGGACACGGGACGCAGTCTTCAATCTTGTATCTTCATAGTCCGACAGTCCGTCCAAAGGATATAGTATGGCTGTCCGAAGACCCCCTAATCTAGGACTCCCTCACCTGTCAAAAAGAAAGCCCGCCTGGCCTGGGTTCCCTTGCACTTTAATTAGCCTGGCTGAACTCCAGACACTGCAAGTAGCCTGGCCCAGGCGACCGATTTCGAATGCTTGGCCGTGCCTGGTCGTGTGGCCACGAGGCTAAAAGCAACGTGGATGGATATTAGCATTAAATAATTGATGCATGGATTGATTGATGGGACGTTGATGCTTTGCCTGGCCCAGGCATGAACCAAACGCTTCAACACCACACAAGCCTGGCCAGGCAGAAATATTTTACATCTCACGTCCACACCAGGCAGTACCGGCCATCAAGGCATGAGGGTCAGGTCACGAACCAAACTGACCAATAAAGTTTGAGAGAGATTGAGGAGCCCCGATAAGGCTGAGTGGTGCGTCAGATAGCTGAGAGGGGGAAAGAGATATTCCATCCGCTCGATAATGCAGTGCATGTAAATTTTTTAGAAGTCAAACTTTGGAAACTTTGATCAGGTTTACACAAATGTTATTTATATCTACAATACCAAAGATACATCATACAAAACTACATCTCATGGTGAATCTAATGGTATATGTTTGTCGTACTAGATGTAATTCTTTTTCTCCACGTACATGGTCAAACTTTGTGATGTTTGACTTTTCAATAAATCTATATGCTATGGACCGAGGAGAGTACCTCAGTCAAGACAGATCAAGTGCGTGTGAAGGAGAATGAGTAAGTGTGCAAAAATAGTATGTGTGTGAAAGAGAAAGTGACAACAAACGATAAATTAGAGAGAGTGTGTGTTTTTTTGTTTCTTATGCGAACATATCACGCATGCATCTCCAAGATGGAAAAGCGAGGCGAGGAGATACACAAAGATAGCTAGTGTGTGATTGTTTGCAACGGAGAGAGACACCCCTGTAGCACATGTCCAATAGAGGTCTGGCCAACAAGGAACAAAGGTCGAGAGGGACACATGGATGGCATGGACGCATGGGGAGGGAGAGAGGGTGTGTTTGTGATAGAGAGATCCCGTCGAGATCGTGAGGGGACTATATGGGTGGAAGATTGAGGCAGTGAGTGCGCGATAGAAAGATGCCCCGAGAGAAATTGAGATAGACCATGCACATGTTTGTGATGGAGACTAAGATTAGCTGGTCATATACATATAGGGGGGACTGCGTGTGCCTACAATTGAGTGAGAGACCATCATACTTGGCTAGCTCGGAATGAGATTGTGTGTGTGCGCGTGTGAGATGGAGAGAGAACGAGGGGGAGAGATAGAGTTTTAGATGGGCCTATCGAGTGCGAGTGAGATATGCATGTGTATGTGTGACCCAGGTGGATGGAGAGTTTGAGAGAGGGGGGAAGAGCTCCGAGACGACATAGTGGTGCGTGAGAGAGTTACGGGCAAAGAGCCAAGGAATTTGTGTGCGTACGATGAGTGCACCCAAGATATCTAGCTTGGACTAGCTAGAGTATCATACATAGTGTGCGAGAGAGACCTATAGATGGTGTATATATGCATGCGAACTAGAAAGACCCCCCCCCCCACACACACACACAAAGAGAGAGAGAGAGAGAGATGGAGAGAAAGGGAGAGGGACCAACAAGGTTTTTGTGTTGGATGCATGCGACAAAATTGAAGATTGTCGGCGAGAGAGAGAGAGAGAGAGAGACAGAGAACAGGAGTCCGGGAGAGGGGGAGGTCGCGTTTTATGCATCAAAGACTGATATAAACCATGTTTCGATATAAACTTGCATTAAAATATTTAAATTGGAGAACATGTTGTCTGCAATCCACACATGAACGGATATATGCGTATATCAAACAAGTTCATTAATTTGACTTTCAACATGTTCATGGAGTACTATAATACTGTACAACATGCTATTCGATTGAGGTGTTCAATTTTGGATTTAGTTCACTATTTTGACCTACTGAACGAGCTATTTCATTGAATCGAGATATTTCATTTTGGGTTTGATTCGCGTTTTTGAGTGGGTCAACTATTTGTCATATAGTAAATCGCTAGCAACGAGCATGTAAAAACACGTTACTCCGAGCATCATCTCTCCATCTAAAAAAGAAGTGGCAAGCTAATATTTCAAAATTTGATCCGAATCGACTTGGTAAGGTAGACGTGGATGCTCGTTCTCCCAAAATTTGAACGAACCTTTAAACATCCTCCCTGCTCGGTGGAATTCGCCCGAGCAAATAAATGGGAGACGCGAAATTACCGTCCTATATAGGACACATATCAATTGGCCCATTGTACATCTAGGGTAGGTTCGTAACTTCATCCAAGCGTGCCTTCTCCTCGGCCGAAATGACATGTGCCGAATAATTCATAAACCATGGTCGGCAAAACACGCTCTCCTCGCCTGAAATAGCTCGCGCCCACTATTTCAAAACACGCTCTCCTCGCCCGAAATCCCTCGCGCCCACTATAGTTCAAAACACGCCCTCCTCGCCAGAAATCGCTCCCGCCCACTATTTGTTTAGAAGCAAAGTTACTCTACTATCCCCGACCCTCAGTACATAGACCCAAGCCGAGAAGCCTATAGGCAATGGTAGAACTGTAACTCCCCCTCACATTTCAAACAAATGCGTCCATAAGACATGGTTCCACTCCCCTCCCAATTCCTGCCCGCCCGCCGCCATTCATACCTCGTGGGCGCCAAATCACCTTCTCCCCGGGAAGCTCCCTTCTCCCGAGCCGCGAAACCTCAGCCCCACCTCCATGGCGCCCCCACCGCACCAATTTCACAGCCGCCCTCCCCCCTAATGCCGGAGACGCTGTCCATTTGTCGTCGTGCACTGGGCCGTGTGCCTCTTACTCCGTGCTGCTGGTGTTGCCTCGACGACGGCGGCGTGAACCGTACCGGAGCCGATTCACCCTCGCCGTTGTTCACGGCGCCGGAGCGGCTCTAACTTCGGTCTGTCCAGAGTCCTGGCGCAGCTTCCGCGTAGCCGTCGACCATTGCGACATCGCTCTTTCCCTGCCGCTGGTCACCACCGCAACCGTGCCGGCCTCACCGACTCGGCAGCTAGACCTGCCTACTTCACCATGCCGCCAGATAGGTCGCACCCTCATCTCAAATCACTTCATTTAGGCGTCAGTTGTCTGAATGTTTATTTTGGGCCAATCGATTCCCAATGGGAAGAAGCACCCCTCGAGGCGGAGGAGCTCCTAGGCTACCGGTTGGCTGGTGTCTAACGTAAGGGTGCGGGGCCGCAAGTTCGCCGCGGAAGCAGCACTTAGATGGCTATCTTTTAGAGTTTCGTGGGTTGAAGGTACTGCCGCCGCCGGATCTGGATGATGGGGAGTCTTTGTGGATTGGACCGGGGGCGGCGCAACCACGGCAGTGTGGTGGGGCGGGGAGCGGGGTTTTGGCCGGGGCCACGGACAGCGGAGGCAGGCTGCTCTGCCGTTGGTCGCTGGCTCTTCAGGGAAGATTCCGAAGAGTGGCAGCCGGGAGGCACAAGACGGCCAGCTATCCGGCGTAGATCGGACTGTGCCAAAATAATATAATATCGTGTGACCCCAATTTAGTCTTCAGTCAACAAACGTGTGACCACTCTCGTACCTTGCTGTTGATCTCTTAGTGTATGTCTTCAGATCAAAGAGATATGTCGTTCTTAACATTATGTGTTATCTGCATCTTCAGACACACCGTCTTCCGACTCACCGCAGCTGCTCCAACAAGGGAAGCATACACCAGAAGGGAGCTATAGTCCCCACTCAACAGTTCCCTGCATCGAATGCGCGTGCCCGACATGGACAGCCACAACAACTGCAGGGCCATCAACAAGTCAGCACATGATGCTCACTCCTATGGATGGCAGCTAGATTGGTTGTACCCTCATCTTACTTGTGTGCAACATTTATGGGTTTGTTATTCATCTAAGCATGGAAAATAGATCATCACATTTCACTGTATATTCATGCTGATCTCTTACGGGTCTTGTTCAGGAGTTAACGATGTTCCATAGTTCAGCTAAGATACTTGTTCTTTAGGTAACGATGTTCCCATAGTTATCATCCATCAGCCAATGCTATCCCATAGGCTGGTGATTATAGTATTATACCACTTATAGTTTGACCTATATTGTTCTTTAATACTTTTGTGTGTCATCTAGTTAATCTTGAGTACAAACGATACATATTCTGTAGCTTTCATCTGTGTTCTCCCTTTAGTTTCTGAGACCTGTTGCTGCTAGTTAACCCCAGTCCTATTATTTATGTCGTCTCCTACAGGCACTCATTACATAAATCTAACTACTAGTTGTCTTCCATGCATGTCAGATATAATTGCACACACTAATATATCCACAAGAACCTCACGGAGCAATGTAAAGGCCAATAAACTTGATGTCAATGATACCCAATATGATGGAACATGTAAAGACAGTTCTTTAGAAGACTTGCAGAAAGATGATGAATCCTCTTCACCCCACAAGGTCCTTGCTCTCACTTGGCCTGTGAAATGGGTACAACATGCATATAATGTCCTGGAGTGTATCTACTCTATTGCAATGCCATGTGCTTAGCATGCTGATCATGCATGTAAATATGTCATGCCTTCCTGTTTTTCAGTACCTATTACATTCATGATAACATGTTTTCAAATTCAAGTACTGCCATTCTACTCTATCGCAATGCCATCTGCTTAATTTGGACATCATGCCACTAGTAGAAAAAGGGTCAAACGTGAAGCACATTAGTGCCGGTTTGAATTTCAGATGGCACTAATGTGTACATTAGTGCTGGTTCCAACGGCTAGCCGGGCCGCTCTCATTAGTACCGGTTCATGGCGAACCTTTAGCACCGGTTCGTGCCACGAACCGGTACTAAAGTGAGTGGTGGCAGGATGTTGTCAGTCCGGGGCCCCTCCAGCACCTTTAGTACCGGGTTGTATCACGAACCGGTACTAATGGTAGTCCTACATAGACCCTTCGCCCACCCGAGCTCGCTCTGTTCTTCCCCTTTCCCCTCTCCTCTTTGTTCTTTTCCCTCTTCCTCTCAAGCTCATCGCACATTTTTCCCAAGATTTGAAGACCCCCATCCATTCAAATGATCACAAAGGTTAGCAACTTTTTCCTTTCATCTCTCATTGCTAGATTAGCTCATGCAATGCTTTATATAGTGATTGATTTTTGAGTTTAGTAATTTGGGAGGAATTATATATATGTGCTAGTATTTGATTTATATGCAATTTGATGTCAAAAATAACACTTAGTTTGCATATGTAGGTGTGGTTTACTTAGTACCTTCTAAATCTCCGTCGTAACCACCGTTGATCGCTCGCAACGTCCCGTCGCCGGCACCACCTTGTGGTGAGCCTCTTGTTCATGAAGTTTTATATAAAAAATTGATGTTTGTGTGATTTGGATATATAGTTACTCGTATAATTATCTTACCCAAACGTTGTTTGTTATACATAGTGCCATGGTTTTGATATCCGTCCCCGTCGGCCCTCGTCCGGGTTATGATTCGGATGTGGTATATTCTCTTTTAATACTATTCATTGCATTTTGTGTTTATGACAAATTATGCCCATCAAGTTGACATAAGATATTTGTATGTAGGAGGTAGTTGAACCGGAAATTCCAACCGACCCTATTGTCGAGAGGTTAAATTTAGTTGAAAGAGAAAACGAGGATTTGAAGGAAAAATTGAAAAGAATTGAGGGGGAGAAGATGGAATTGGAGTTGCATGGTGCCGATGTCGTCGATGATCACAAGATTAAGATGGACAAAATGCGCTTGAAGATTAGAAAGATTAGAAAATATGCCATTCATAGTGAGGCTTGGTATCATTATGCTGTTGGATCAATTGTTACCTTAGTTGCGTTCTTGATCGCATTTGTTGTTGCATTTAAATTCTTTAGCTAGAGAGTTATTTGTTTGTTGCATTTAAGTGTTGTATGATCTTTATGTATAAACTTTATGTATTGTATTAATTTGATATTTTCGGTGCTGTGTATTGAAGATGAGCCGACAATGGATGTACGATGACCGATACCGCTGAGGCAAACAAGCGAGCGGATGGTTTTATGCATTGTCCATGTGCTGGCTGTAAGAATGGTCACAATTACTCTACGTCAAGAACCATTCACGTCCACCTGTTTGAGTCCAGTTTCATGCCCCACTATAATGTTTGGACCAAGCATGGAGAAAGAGGGGTTATGATGGAAGACAATGAAGAAGAAGAGGACGACGACAGCTATCCTGGCCATGGGTTCCCTGAATACGATGATACAACAATGAGGGAAGAAGCTGACCCGGTAATGCGGGAAGAAGCTGAGCCGGCAATGCGGGAAGAAGCTGAAGAAGAGGCATTGGATGAGCCCGTTGATGATCTAGGTCGGGCTATTGCCGATGCAAAGAGAAACTGCGCAAGTGATTTGGAGAAGAAGAAGTTGCAGCGCATGTTAGAGGATCACAAAAAATTGTTGTACCCAAATTGCGTAGGTGACAAGAAAAAGCTGGGCACCACACTGGAATAGCTGCAATGGAATGCAGAGAATGGTGTATCTGACAAGGGATTTGGAAAGTTGTTGGTAATGATAAAGGATATGCTTCCAAAGGACAACGAATTGCCCGAGAGTACATACGAAGCAAAGAAGGCTGTCTGCCCTCTAGGGTTAGAGGTGCATAAGATACATGCATGCCCTAATGATTGCATCCTCTACTGTGGTGAGTACGAGGATTTGAACGCTCGCCCGGTATGCGGTGCATTGCGCTATAAGATCAGCCGCGATGACCCTGGTGAGGTCGAGGGCGAGCACCCCAGGAAGAAGATTCCTGCCAAGGTGATGTGGTATGCTCCTATAATACCACGGTTGAAATGTTTGTTCCAAAACAAAGAGCATGCCAAGGCGATGCGATGCGATGGCACAGAGAAGACCGTAAGAAAGACGGAAAGTTGAGAGTACCCGCTGACGGGTCGCAGTGGAGAAAAATCGAAAGAAAGTACGGGAAGGAGTTTGCAGATGACGCAAGGAACGTATGGTTTGGTCTCATCGCAGATGGCATTAATCCTTTTGGGGAGCAGAGCAGCAACCATATCACCTGGCCTGTGACTCTATGTTTGTATAACCTTCCTCCTTGGTTGTGCATGAAGCGGAAGTTCATTATGATGCCAGTGCTCATCCAAGGCCCTAAGCAACCCGGCAACGACATTGATGTGTACCTAAGGCCATTAGTTGAAGAGCTCTTACAACTGTGGAATGGAACAGGTGTACGTGTGTGGGATGAGCACATGGGGGAAGAATTTGACCTAAAGGCGTTTCTGTTCGTGACCATCAATGATTGGCCTGCTCTCAGTAACCTTTCAGGACAGAAAAACAAGGGATTCCATGCATGCACGCACTGTTTGGATGATACCGACAGTATATATTTGGCTAATTGTAAGAAGAATGTGTACCTGGGACATTGTCGATTTCTTCCGAGCAGGCATCCCGTAAGAAAGAAAGGCAAGCATTTCAAAGGTGAGGCGGATCACCGGACGAAGCCTCGCCACCGCACTGGTGCTGATGTACATGATATGGTCAAGGATTTGAAGGTGGTCTTTGGAAAGGGTCCTGGTGGACAACCTGTTCCAAATGACGCTGACGGACGCGCACCCATGTGGAAGAAGAAATCTATATTTTGGGACCTGCCCTATTGGAAAGACCTAGAGGTCCGCTCCACAATCGACGTGATGCACGTGACGAAGAATCTTTGTGTGACCCTGCTTGGCTTCTTGGGCGTGTATGGGAAGATAAAAGATACACCTGAGGCACGGGAGGACCAGCAACGTATGCACGGAAAATACGGCATACATCAGGGTCATGCAAGCTACGCTCTTACCAAAGAAGAGAAGGAAATCTTCTTTGAATGCCTGCTTAGTATTAAGGTACCGTCTGGCTTCTCGTCGAATATAAAGGGAATAATAAACATGGCAGAGAAAAAGTTCCAGAACCTAAAGTCTCATGACTGCCACGTGATTATGACGCAACTGCTTCCGGTTGCATTGAGGGGGCTTCTACCGGAAAACGTTCGATTAGCCATTGTGAAGCTATGTGCATTTCTCAATGCAATCTCTCAGAAGGTAATCGATCCAGAAATCATACCAAGGTTAGACAATGATTTGGTGCAATGTCTTATCAGTTTCGAGTTGGTGTTCCCACCATCCTTCTTCAACATCATGACGCACGTCCTAGTTCACCTATGCGAAGACATTAACGTTTTGGGTCCTGTATTTCTACACAATATGTTCCCCTTTGAGAGGTTCATGGGAGTCTTAAAGAAATATGTTCATAACCGTGCTAGGCCAGAAGGAAGCATCTCCAAGGGCCATGAAAATGAGGAGGTCATTGAGTTTTGTATTGACTTTATTCCTGACCTTAAGCTGATTGGTGTTCCTGAATCGCGGCATAAGGGCAGACTGGATGGAAAAGGGACGCTAGGAGGGGAACAAATAATATGTATGGACGGACATTCTCTCACTGAAGCACACTACACAGTTCTATAGAATTCCGCCTTGGTGGCTCCGTATAAGGATGAACACAAGAATTTGCTACGCTCCAAACACCCGGAGTGGTCTGATGACTGGATTACACGTGAACAAACCAGGAGTTTCACCAGCTGGTTGCAGACATGTACCATGCATGACACCTCTATTGAAGATGACCTGTACTTGCTGTCCCAGTTACCATCTTCGAATATAATGACTTTCGTAGGGTACGAGATAAATGGTAATACATTTTACACGATCGCCCAAGATAAGAAGAGCACCAACCAAAACAGTGGTGTCCGCTTTGATGCAGAAACCAAGACGGGAAAGGAAACATATTATGGTTATATACAGGACATATGGGAACTTGACTATCGACGTGGTTTGAAGGTCCCTTTGTTTTGGTGCAAATGGGTCAATATGACACGAGGCGGGGTAACGGAAGACCCGCAGTACGGAATGACAACAGTGGATCTCAACAATCTTGCGTATGCAGACGAACCATTCGTCCTAGCCAATGATGTGGCACAGGTTTTCTATGTGAAGGACATGTCTACCAAGCCAAGAAAAAGAAAAGATAAGGAAGCGAATGCATCGTACGATGAGCCAAAGCGGCATATAGTTCTTTCTGGGAAGAGAAACATCGTGGGAGTGGATGACAAGACAGACATGTCAGAAGATTATGAAAAGTTTGATGAAATTGCTCCATTCACAGTGAATATTGACCCGAGCATCCCGTTAAATGATGAAGATTTTCCATGGTTACAGCGCAAAGGGACACACGCGAAGAAAAAGTTTCACACCCAAAGATCTGGGATGTGATCGGCTTCACTATCATCACTTTCTTCTATGTTTCACACCCAGGAGGGAATCTCTGTAATAGTTAGGGTAGTTATGTGTTTTGGCATTTGAAACTCGAAGAAATTTTATGTGCAAACAAATTCTTTCATGCCTTTACTGATTTTTAAAGTTAAGTTATTCACAAACTAGTGATTCACACTAATTTCAAATAATTCAAAATTTAAACTATTCAAATTTGAAAACTACGGGCACTAATAGAAAGTTTGTAATTTTTTGTACCTAAAGCAAAAATATTCACAAAGAAACTCTAAATACACAAAAAAAACAACTCAAAAATAAATAAAGCAAAAAAAATAAAAAAAAGCCCGCCTACTGGGCCAGAGCGGCCTGCATACGACTAGAAACCCAACCTGTTGTTGGGCCAGGATGCAGGCCCGCAAAGGCCCAGTAGGCCCACTAGGCAGCACAGAACATGTAGGCCCAGTAGGCCTGCTTTGCAGAGGAGCTCGAGAGAGCTACCGCACGGGGGGTTATAAACCAGTGCGGACGCCCCTCGGCTAGCGAGGTGGGACTAAACTTGCCGCACCGCACCTTGCCAGCGCACCCCCTTTAGTACCGGGTGGTGGCACCAACCGGTACTAAAGGGGGGGGCCTTTAGTACCGGTTGGAGCCACCACTGGGTACTAAAGGGGGTGCGGTTCCCGCCGCTTGGCCTGGCCAGAATAGGCCTTTAGTACCGGTTGGTGGCTCCAACCGGTACTAAAGGTCCATCCTATATAACTAAACACTTCAAAAATTTTAGTTTCTCATCTGCTTCTTCTCCTCTGCCCCGTCGCCCGCCGCCCCCGTCTCCATATCCCTCGTCGCCGCCCTCGTCGTCGCCCCATCCGCGTCGTCGCCGCCCCGTCGTCCCCATCGTCACCGCCGCGCCGTCCCGGCCTGTCCCGCGGCGTCCCCGTCCCCGTCATCGCCGCCCCGTCGCCGTCGTCGCCGCCCCGGCCCGTATGTCCCCGTCCCCGTCGTCGCCACCCCGTCCCTGTCCCCGTCGTCGCCATGCCCGTCGTCGCCGCGCCCGTCGCCGTCCCCGTCGCCGCCCCCGTCGCCTCTCGCCTCGCCGGTGAGCACACACACACATACATTTTTTTAGTTTTTTAGTTATAGAAATAGTTATAAAAATGTTAGAATTTTTTCTTTTTTTAGTTATAGAAATAGTTAGTTATATAGCATTGTTAGAAATGTTATAGAAATGTTAGAATTGTTAGAAATTTTTCTGTTTTTTAGTTATAGAAATAGTTATAAAAAAGTTATAATTGTTAGAAATTTTTCTGTTTTTTAGTTATAGAAATAGTTATAAAAAAGTTAGAAATTTTTCTTTTTTTAGTTATAGAAATATTAGAAATGTTATACAAATGTTAGTTATATATATATAGAAATGTTATAATTTTTTTTCTGTTTTTTAGTTATATAAATATTAGAAATGTTAGTTATATAGCATTGTTAGAAATGTTATAGGAATGTTAGTTATATAGAAATGTTAGAAATTTTAGTTATCAAAATCCAATCATTAAAAAAATGTTACTTTTTGCGGGCATATAGCTAGTATTTGTTCTTGACGATGCCCGGCCCGCATCCTCGCCGTCGACCCGTCCGCGACGACGTCCGGCTGACCCATGTCCGGGACTGGGCTTCGCTGGGCTGGCACTGGGAGGTGCTGCCTGGAGGGGTGCGCCGCTTGATGAGGAACCCGGCCCCGGGTCCCGTCGTCGACCCTGATCTCGTTTGGTGGCGTTTGCGTGGGCCAGTTTCGGTGCGGAGGGAGCCGGCCCCGCCAGAGGTGGTACGTCGCCTTGTCAGGGAGGAGGACGAGCACGTCCATCACTACATGGTTACGTTAGAGGGCGGCAGGTTCTCCAATACCTGGCAGTTTCTTCAGGGATCTCACTTCAGCTATGATCCTGTGAGGGTTCCTTCTCTTTGGGTGTCCACCGCCCGCGCCGCATGAACCGCGAGTGTCCTAGATTCTTCTGTAGTATTCGATCTTTATTAGCTACCTAGGCAGTGATGTATTCGATATATAATATTCGAGACGATGTATTCGAGATTATATATTATTCGAGATGATGTATTCGAGATTATATCTATTATTCGAGACGATGTATTCGAGATTATATCTATTATTCGAGACAATGTATTCGAGATTATATCTATTATTCGAGACGATGTATTCGAGATTATATCTATTATTCGAGAAGACGTATTCGAGATTATATTCGATGATGCTTATTATGTACTATGATTGATTCAGTTTTTCCTTATTAACTGATTGCATCCATGCATTGTAATTTGAAAATATTTCTTTTGGATTAGTTAAACAAAACATATGGCGGACAATACCGGCAGAGAGGGAGAAGAGGCCCTGTTCCATATCATACGCAATCCTCACGGGCCAGATGATGATCAGAATGAAGAAGATTATGACGGCTCCGAATATCTAAACAACACCGGGGAGGGTGATATGATATTCGATCACGACGACCGAATTGGTGAAGTCATGAACTATGAACATGATGAAGAAAATGTTGATCTTGAAACAACAAAGACCGGAGAGGTATATATATTTATATAAGCAGGCATCTGGTGATCATCACATGTTTTAAATGACTTGAAGATATATTAACGAATCGATCTTTCTTCTTTCAGCCATCCGGATCGAGCAAATCTTCAGGTAACAGGACGAAACGAGGCCTGAACAAAAAGTTGAAGGAGGGCGTAAAGTACAATATCGAGGCAATCAGACCTAATGGCGAACCATTAGCGCCTAAGAAGATTGCGGACAAGTTCATTCGTCAGTGCAGAATTCTTGTGAAGGACCAACTCCCGATCTCCCTTCAAGAATGGAGAGAGCCAGCAAAGCCACGTCCAGGAGTTACTTTTGTCAACGACAGACAAAAACATTTGCTTTGGGAAACACTCATGGAACATTTCACCCTACCAGATCATTTCACAGATGCAGATGTGGAGAAAGTCAAGGACGCTGCTCTTAGGAAGATGGCGGTTGCATTCAAGAACCACAAGATTCATGAATGGGCCAAGTACGTCAAGGGAGGAAGGAAGACTCCAGTATTCGAGGGAACACTAGAGAAGCAAAGTGCTCATTGGGACGATTTCGTGAAATTCAAGGATTCGGAATTATCTAAGGAACGGTCCAAAATAAACAACGCCAATGCCGCAAAAAAGGATAAGTTCCATAAGCTGGAGCCAGGTGGCTATGCGGTAGGAATGCCTAAGTGGGATAAGTCTGAGAAAGAGATGCTGGATGCATGTGTCACTCCAGAAACATTGAGCTGGCCCCCCAGGTGCAGGACTTGGTTCTATGCGCATGGGGGGGAGTTGGACCCGAAGACAGGCAAAGTTTCGAAGAAGGCATGTCTGGACGGAGCCGAAGATAAGCTACTTGTTGCAATAGAAGAGGCTCGATCGGGGTTGTTCGAGCCCAACAGAGAGAACGACGAGCTTACGCGTGCCCTGGGAAATCCTTAACATCCGGGAAGAACACGAGGCATGGGCGCTATTCCGTGGTATGAGGGGTTTTCGGACTGGAATGCCGACTACAGAACCCGTGCGAGAAAGAAGATTGCGGAGGAGAAGAAGAGGAAGATGGAGGAGGAGCAGAGGAAGCTAGACTATGAACGCCTTCAAGGCCTAGAATCAGCGCACGCGGACTTGGCAGTCAAATTCCAGCGGCAGCAGGAGCAGATCGACTCACTTAGCCAGCAACGGGGGTCTCAGCAGCTAGCGGATGATCCACCAATGGATAGCACCGTCCCATCCATGCCGAGAAGCAGCGTGGGTTCCGCCCTGGGCGATGCATTGCTGGATAGCTACCCAGTGGATGACATCATGGAGAACACTAACTGCGAGGTACACTTCAAAATGAAGAACATATCCATGAAGGTGGCGGACGCCCTTGCTTTTACAAATCCCCCGAGGCAACCTTCCATTGCAAGCCGATTCCAGCGGGCTATGCTCGTGTCTTGGTTGATGAGGTGGTGGACCAATATTCAGGGCTGGAACTTGACATTCCTGGAGGTGACGATGAGCACACACTAGGAGAGGCCAACCATCGTATCATCCTATGGAGAAAGGATTGCATCATCTTTCGAACGCCACCGCCACCGCGTCATCCGACTCCTTGTCACAGTCTGCCACCGAGTCAGCAGACTCCCGCTCTTCCAAGTCCACCAACGTGTCAGGCCACTCCTCCTCCAAGTCCGGCACAGCTTCAGGCCACTCCTCCTCCAAGTCCGGCAAAGCGTCAGGCCACTCCTCCTCCAAGTCCGGCACAGCTTCAGGCCACTCCTCCTCCTCCAACTCAGCCATGTCAGCCATCTTCGCCGCCTGAGCAATCACGTAAGAGAGCCGCCTCAGCTATGGTGCGTAGCGGTACATGTCGAGGTAGTACTAGAGGTACAGGCGGAGGCAAGCGATTTCAATATGGTCCAAGCCTCGCGCCTCTTCCGCAGAGGCCTTACGACAAGTCTGAGGAGGAAAACGTAGCCATATCGAAGGCCGAGGTGGAAGCCCATTTTGCACCGAAACCACCACCGCCGCCAAGGGAGAAAGTGCCTGTGGAAAAGATTGACCACTTCATTCGTATGGCTAGAGCACCAGCTCCCAAGCCTGTTGACACAGACTATGAGCACCACATCAAGAAGTTAAATCGAGCACGTCTACAGAAATAGGCGAGCTCGAGCTCGAGAAAATCAGCTGGCAAAAGGAGCGGTAAAATCGTTCCCCAGCTGGGAGAACAGGCGGCGCAATCAGTCCCCCCACTTGTTGTGCCAACAACACATGAGAGTAGGCGCGCCCAATATTATTGTGGGCAAACCGTTAACGTTCCCGGGGTGGGCGATGTGGTAATAACCGAGGAGCATATTGCGCAGGCTGAATCGATCGGGATCACTGTTGGACAACTCCTCGATATCGAGCCCAAGTCTCCGACTAGAGAAGAGGAAATAAAACGGAAATATGCCCGGGGCCAACCTTTGGTCGAGCCAGAGGAGGTCAATAAGCTCCCTACGAGAATGTATGAATTGCATCAATGGTACATGGACATTACCAAGATTTCCAATCGAGAGTCCCTCATGGTGAATGTCAACAAGGAGCATTACTACCATAAGAAAGCTGTGACCGTTGAGTATTCAGAACTATTTCAGCTATACAATAAAGACGCACTCGACAAATCTATCATCAGTTGCTATTGTCTGTAAGTGATTTGTTTCTGTAATTTAAGTCTCAAGCTAGCTGTAGTGATCATTTTGATCAATCATTGCCTGTAATTATCCTCACTATATTCTTTTCTGTGGTATTATGCAGCATGAAGATTTATGAAATGAAAAAAGGTGGACGCTATGGCATTGGGTTCATTAACACAAATACCATTAATGAATACACATGGAAAATAGATCCATATCACGAAAAATGTGTAGAGGAAAGCATGCTACAGTTCTTTAAGGAACTCAAATACAATGAAGATATACTACTTCCTTACAACTTCCAGTGAGTCACACTGTCTTGTACTACAAATTCTGTTTTTCCCTACTAGCTATAGCTACATGTTTTTGCTTACATATGCCCGCTTAATTAAGACATGCAAACGTGTGTGCATGCAGATTTCACTGGATCTTGTTAATCATTAAAGTTGATGAAGGAACAGTTGAAGTACTAGACTCAATACTTAAGGAAGCAAGTGACTACACCATCGTGAAGGGGATAGTCAACAGGTAATTTCAATCATTATTAACTATATCTCGGCCTATTTAATTAGTTCGTCATTTCCTGATAACAACTATTTAATAACCCATTTATTCATTTTCTTTGTCGGCGGGCAGGGCTTGGGCAAAGTTCATCAGGGCCACTCCAGGCCCATGGAAACAAAATCTCAAATGGTATCGACCCAAGGTAAGTAATTAAGTAGTACTAGCTAGCTACCATCTCTTTAATTATCATGCTTAATTAATTATTATCTGATCAAATTCCATTCTCGTAAAGGCCCTGAAGCAGGCACCGGGGAATGATCTATGTGCATACTACGTTTGCGAGAACATTCGCATGATGGCGTCCGAAAGGAGCAAATCTCAAAGACAGGAGTGGGTACGATATCGATTGTCAGAACACTATTCACAATTTTTACACCATTATCGATATCTAGTCACACAACTAATACACATGCATATTGATCTCCTTCATAACAGTTCAAAGAGGTGTGGGACAAGCTCCTAGCACAGGACCATATAGAAGCAATTCAAGAGGAAATAGCGGGATTTTTGCTCGACCAGGTCATAGATCCCAAAGGAGAATACTATTACCCGCTACCGCCCCCATGAACCACTTCCAATTGTTATCGTACTATGAAGGCACCAATTAGCTAGGCTAATGTGACTGGCTCCGAAGGCACCAATTAGGAGAAATTGTATATATATATATATACATGTGTGTATATATGTGTGAATTAATTAATGGTGGCTGTGTGAGACATTCGATGATATATATATATATTATGATCGGTTCTACTAGAAATTCTATTTATATATATGCATAACATGTACAATATGTAGTATCGTAAAATACCAGCAAACAAAAAATAATTAAATGGAAAACACAAAATTAAATGAAAAAGAAATCATAAACCCAACCCCCCCCCCAACATTTTAATACCGGTTGGTGACACCAATCGGTACTAAAGGGCTCCCTGCCCCCGAAGCTGGCTCGTGCCATGTGGTTGCCCTTTAGCACCGGTTTGTGCTGAACCGGTACTAAAGGGGGGGGCCTTTAGTGCCTACATTTTAGCGTCGGTTACCAAACCGGCACTAAAGGGCCTTACGAACCGGTGCTATTGCCCGGTTCTGCACTAGTGTGCTTCTGAATATCTTATGCATTGTTATTCATCAGTATGTACTTCATCTGTCTACCATACCATGTTTTTTTACATTGAAGTGTTGTTCTAGTGCTCTGTTGCAATGCCATCTTATTTTCCCAATCATACACGTGTATGTTGCCTTAGTTATTTCTGTATGTATTCCGCTAGCATATAGTTTTACATTCAACTAGTGTTTTTTTGCTATGTTGTCCTGTCGTATCCCTAGCTCTTACACCATACTCCCTCCGTCCGGATTACATGTTGCCGAAATGGATAAAAAAGGATGTATCTAGAACTGAAATACGCCTAGACCCATCCATTTTTTCCGAATGGAGGGAATACATGTCATTATGTCATGCCTTTCTATTCTTTAGTACCTATTCCATCTCTCTGTTGTCGCATGTTTTATAATTAAAGCACCTTTCTTCTATACAAGGCATGCAAGGGGAAGACGACTATTTTAGAATCTGAAGGGTTACAAACAAGGCCTTTGCAAAAGATCCAAACGCCAGGAGATAATAAACAAACTCCAGTTTTTATAGATACTACTCCAGCACAGAGAAACCCAACTCCTACTGATAATAAGCAGATTCCAGTGGCCAAAGAACTAGTCCGCTCCAGTCCAGGAAATATATGTCAACTCAATTCTAAGAAGCGTGTGCATATCCTTGCATCATGAAATTTTATAGCATGCTGATCATATTTTCTACATGTTTCTTTCCCATCTCTCTTTTAGAAAATAAGCTTAACAAATAGAAGAATTTCTGCAATGGTATCGTTTATGAGAAAAGATTCTTGCAGGAATTCTCTGTGCTCCAATGTAGATGTAAGTACCTGTTGTATATCACTATATTTTTACATCAGCATGCATTTTGTTAATCGGCGTGAATCCAACCTTTATCTGATCTAAATTTAGTTGTAGCAAAATGTATGATTAAAGGCCACAATGTTGATTTTTGCAAGGAAAACTGCCTGGTAGTTTTGCATCCTGAGCTGCATGAGTGTACTATCTCATATCAGTGGGTTTGAATACTTTGGTTCTGCAGTGGGTTTTTCAGTGTTTTTTTACTGTGTTGTCCTGTCATATCCCTAGCTCTTACATCATACTCCCTCCGTCCGGATTAAATGTCGCAGAAATGGATAAAACTGGATGTATCTAGAACTGAAATACGCCTAGACCCATCCATTTATTTCTGGATGGAGGGAATACATGTCAATATGGCATGCCTTTCTATTCTTCAGTACCTATTCCATCTCTGCTGTAGCATGTTTTATAACTGAATCACCATTCTTCTATATAAGGCATGCAAGGGGAAGACGACTATGTTAGAATCTGAAGGGTTACAAACCAGGTCTTTGCAAAAGATCCAAACGCCAGGAGATAATAAACGAACTCCATTTTTCATAGATACTGCTCCAGCACAGAGAAACCCAACTCCCACTGATAATAAGCAGATTCCAGTGGCCAAAGAACTAGTCCGCTCCCGTCCAGCAAAAGAATGTCAACTCCACTCTAAGAAGTGTGTGCGTATCCTCGCATCATGAAACTTTATAGCATTCTGATCATATTTTCTACATGTTTCTTACCCATCTCTCCTTTAGAAAATAAGGTTAAATGATACAAGACTTCCTCCATTGGGATCATATTCGAGGAAAATATTTTGTGGGAATTCTCTGTGCTCCAATGCTGATGTAAGTACCTGTTGTATATCACTATATTTTTACATCAGCATGTATTTTGTTAATCGGCGTGAATCTAACCTTTATCTGATCTAAAATTAGTTGTAGCAAAATGTTAAAGGAACCAATGTTGATTTTTGTAAGGAAAAATGCCTAGTAGTTTTGCATACTGAGCTGCATGAATGTACTATCTCATATCACGCACATTACTGAATTGTAGTGCTTCTCTGGTTGCCCATTCATTCATTGTGTCAATGTTGCTTCCGTATTACCTTACCTGGCTGATGATAGTTGTGCCATATTGTGTTAATTTGGTGTAGGCTAGTTGCCCAAATGTTTGTTGTGTCAATGTTGCTTTCCTATTATCTGACTTGGCCAATGATAGCAATTCTAGTGTGTTCATTTTGTGCAGGCTGCTGAAGATAAGAAGACAAACTCTGAAAACAGCAAGGCAACCCCATTGTTTCTTTCTAGTAAATCTAGGCCAGGTAATATGGCAATAACTCATTATTAATCTGTTTGGTTCCCGTTCTAATTTATGTTATGATGCAGTGGTCGAGACACTCTCCACTATCAATAATACAAGCCTTCCAAAATCGCCATCTGAATCTGTTCAGTATCCTCTGTCTCGAATGCAACGGAATAAATGTATGTTTGTGAACAAATTAATGACTAAAGCAATGATGGAAATGGTGGATGAATCAGAGGTGCAGAGTCGTGCGACACAACAACTAATCAATGTTTTCAGAGACAGTGTAGCAAAGCAGCAACAACTTGCTCACATGCTTATGGGCGTCATCTGTGGTGAGGTTGCAGATTGTGACGTTGTAGATGGTTAGGTTCTGCTCATTTATTTGCAGGTTGTGGATGTAATTTCCTGTAATATATGATGGATGTGCAATGTTATTCCCTGTATGTCGTACCTTTGCTTGATCGGTTTTGGTCCTGTGCATAATTGCTCGTCATAATGGGCTCAAATTATCTAATTTGGCCTAAAGACATGAACGAACTTTAGTGGGCCTATTAAGTTAATGGGTCATTACTAGGCCGAAAGTTAATGGTCGGCCCTCTTACCTCCCGGGTCGTTAACAGGCCGTTACTAAGTTTGGGCTACATATGGCCCTACTATACTGTAGGCCTTCAGCAGGCCGAAAGAGACAGCGGGCTTGTACTGGACCATGAAGAGCATGTGCCGCTAAGAGGCCGAAAGTCAGGTCGTATTGTAAACGACCCAACTGTGTTGTGGGCCTTTAGCAGGCCGAAAGAGAAACTGGGCTGGTATTGGACCATGAAGGGGATGGGCCGTTAAAAGGCCAAAACTAAGGTCCGACTACAAATGGCCCAACTCATTTATGGTCCGTTAACAGGCCGAAAGGCACATAGGGCCGGGAATTGGCCCAACACTTAAATGGGTCGCTAAAAGGCCGAAACTCAGGTCCGACTACAAATGGCCCAACTGATTCATGGGCCGTCAACAGGCTAAAAGTGACACCGGGCCAGAAATTGGCCCAACACTTAAATGGGCCGCTAAAAGGCCGAAACTCAGGTCCGACTACAAATGGCCCATCAGATTTATGGGCCATTAACAGGCTGAAAGACACACCGGGCCAGAAATTAGCCCAACATTTAAATGGGTCGCTAAAAGGCCGAAAGATGTACATCCTGAAAATTGGCCCATCCATTAAATGGGCCGTTAACAGGCCTAAATCTCATCGGGACAATATTGAGCCCAAATATATAGCGGGCTGTTAACGGGCTCGAACTGACGATGGGCTGCAATGGTGTCAAATCTTTAACGGGCCGTTGACGGGCCGAATTGGCACATCTTGTATGGGCCGTGGGCTTAAATGGACCTGACACAAGTATGCCTTATATGGGCCGGCCTAATAATTTTTACTGGGCCCGCCTTTTTCACCGGAATGGGCCACTGTTGGGCCGTGCCACATGTCGACCTATCATAGGCGCCTCCTGTCCAATGAGTGGATGACATCTGTCCCAACGGTGAGGCAACACGTGTTTCCTTTGGCCAGTCCGAATTTTACACGTGGAAATTTCCCATTGGTCAGGGCTGTTAACGGGTTATCGGATCCAAAATCCGACCCGATAGATCAACGGCGTTCCGTTACAATGGATGCCATGTGTCGGTCACCCTTGACGAAAGCACTTCTGTGACGCGCGATTTATCATCATGCAAGTGGACACTTCCGTGATGATAATTTTGGTAATGTCAAGGAACACTTCTACGACAGCACATGTATGACTATCTTGATTCTGTCATAAAATCGTCATGGATGTACATGCATGACAAAAAACGCGACCTACTGTGACAAACACGTATCATCACGGAAGTGTATTTTTTTGTAGTGCAAGGAAATGTGTTGCTTATTCAAATAGCATGCCACCCCTGCATGCGTATGCATGGGCCACCTTTTCCGAGAGTGTCTCTCTGTAAAGCATCTAACCTAGATCTCTTTCCTTCTTGTGCATTCTCGATAATATGTATTATACTTTTTTGTTGTTGTTTTCTTTCATGCTTGGCAAACAACCTTAGCACATCATAATTACCGTCTTGTGTTTTCTTCTTCGGATGGGCCTCGTCCGGTTCTAGAGACCGGCACCCCTCCGGTGGCCCCGGCGGTCTAGGGTGTTGTTCGGCACCTAGAGGGGGTAGGCCACGGGGAATAACTGCTTCTTCGTGTTAGTGCATGTCATCGCGAGATGACAGACCAAGTCTAGGCCCGTTCTGTCACGGGATCACCCACCGAAGACTTTGTCTCGGGGACGAACGCAGCCAGTCCTCGAAGTTCCCACCCGTGTGTGTGGTTTGTGAGGCACGTGCCACGTCAAGGATGTGTGTTGCTTATTCAAATAGCACACCACCCCTTCATGCATATGCATGGGCCATGCGCATGTAGGGATTCCCTCCCCCCCTCGGGCGGTCTCCATATCAAGCACCCATCCGGTGGCCCCGGCGGTCTAGGGCATTATTCGGCACGGAGAGGGTGTAGTCCATGGTGAATATCTGCTTCTCCGTGTTAGTGCATGTCATCGCGAGATGACAGACCAAGTCTAGGCTCGTTCTGTCACGGGATAACCCACCGAAGATTCTGTCTCAGGGACGGACGCAACCGGTCCTCGACGTTCCCGCCTGTGTGTGTGGTTTGTGAGGCATGTGTCACGTCAAGGACATGCGTTGCTTATTCAAATAGCACACCACCCCTGCATTCATATGCATGGGCCACAAGCATGTAGGGGTGCCCTCCCCCCCCCTCGGGCGGTCTCTATATCGAGCACCCATCCGGTGGCCCCGGCGGTCTAGGGCATTATTCGGCATCGAGAGTGTGTAGTCCACGGTGAATAACTGCTTCTCCATGTTAGTGCATGTCATCGCGAGATGACAGGACAAGTCTAGGCCCATTCTTCGAGATAGTCTATGGGTATCTAGAGGGAATGTGTCCGGTTTGTGCAGGAAGTGCGGGTCCTGTTGCTTTGTTGGCCTCGAAACTTCTTGTGCTCTCAAAGGAAGCCATCGCATGCATATGCATGGGCTATCCGGTGTCCTCGGTGGTCTAGGAAGTTGACCGGCACCGAGAGAGGGGGTAGGCCACGGTCAACAACTGCTTCTTCTCATGTTTATTACTTTACACTCTTTAAAGTTCTCTCTCGGTGCCGGTCTAGAAAGTTGACCGGCACCGAGAGAGGGGGTAGGCCACGTGTTGGGAAACGTAGTAATTTCAAAAAAATTCCTACGCACACGCAAGATCATGGTGATGCATAGCAACGAGAGGGGAGAGTGTTGTCTACGTACCCTCGTAGACCGACAGCGGAAGCGTTATGACAACGCGGTTGATGTAGTCGTACGTCTTCACGGCCCGACCGATCAAGCACTGAAACTACAGCACCTCCGAGTTCTAGCACACGTTCAGCTCGATGATGATCCCTGGACTCCGATCCAGCAAAGTATCGGGGAAGAATTCCGTCAGCACGACGGCGTGGTGACGATCTTGATGTTCTACTGTCGCAGGGCTTCGCCTAAGCACCGCTACAATATTATCGAGGATTATGGTGGAGGGGGGCACCGCACACGGCTAAGAGAATGATCGTGAAGATCAACTTGTGTTTCTATGGGGTGCCCCCTGCCCCCGTATATAAAGGAGTGGAGGAGGGGAGGGCCGGCCCTCTCTTTGGCGCGCCCTAGGGGAGTCCTACTCCCACCGGGAGTAGGATTCCCCCTTTCCTAGTCCAACTAGGAGTCCATTCAAGTAGTAGGAGTAGGAGACAAGGAAGGGGAAGAGGGAAGAGAAGGAAGGAGGGGGCGCCGCCCCTCCCCTTAGTCCAATTCGGACTAGTCAATGGGGGGGGCGCGCGGCCTGCCTCTCCCTCTCCCCTAAAGCCCAATAAGGCCCATATACTTCTTCTCCCGTATTCCCATAACTCCCCGGTACTCCGAAAAATACCCGAACCACTCGGAACCTTTCCGATGTCCGAATATAGTCGTACAATATATCGATCTTTGTGTCTCGACCATTTCGAGACTCCTCGTCATGTCCCCGATCTCATCCGGGACTCCGAAATCCTTCGGTACATCAAAACTCATAAACTCATAATATAATTGTCATCGAAACCTTAAGAGTGCGGACCCTACGGGTTCGAGAACAATGTAGACATGACCGAGACTCGTCTCCGGTCAATAACCAATAGCGGAACCTGGATGCTCATATTGGCTCCTACATATTCTACAAAGATCTTTATCGGTCAGACCGCATAACAACATACGTTGTTCCTTTTGTCATCGGTATGTTACTTGCCCGAGATTCGATCGTCGGTATCTTAATACCTAGTTCAATCTCGTTATCGGCAAGTCTCTTTACTCGTTGTGTAATACATCATCTCGCAACTAACTCATTAGTTGCAATGCTTGCAAGGCTTAAGTGATGTGCATTACCGAGAGGGCCCAGAGATACCTCTCCGACAATCGGAGTGACAAATCCTAATCTCGAAATACGCCAACCCAACATGTACCTTTGGAGACACCTGTAGAGCTCTTTTATAATCACCCAGTTACGTTGTGACATTTGGTAGCACACAAAGTGTCATGGATTTGTCACGGCAGATGTCCTCATGAAAGGACTTAATCGCGAGGCCAACGCATCTGTGTGGTAGCTTGAAGGGGTTGAGCGGAATCGAGAGACGCAACACACAAGACGAGGATTTAGACAGCTTCGGGCCCCGGGAAACATCATCCGGTAATAACCCTGCATGTTGTTTATGGCTAGGTCTCATTATGATCATGAGTGAGTCGCCGTAAGCCGGCTCTCCTAGTTGTGTCTAGCCCTAGAGATTGTTTCTTCTTGCCCGTCCCTCTTTGGGGAGCCCTACCCCTCCTTATAAAAGTTAGAGGGGCGGGTTACATGTGGAGTCCTAGTAGGACTAGGACTAGTCTATCTTCTCTTACAAGCTGATTACAAGTCCGGGTCTTGCTTCCTCGTAAAAGAGATATTCCTCACGCCTTTCCTCTTAAGCTGTCCTACCATAATGTAAGCCGGCCTTCTGGGCCTTGAGCCTCCTGGGCCCCCGGGTCTTGTCGCTCCTCCGATCCGCTTGCCAGGTCACCCATAAGTCGCCAGGATCGGGCGAGTTACTTGGTGTGTCATCCAGTCAGACCGGGTCATTCGTGAGTCGCTAAGTCCGGCTGGGTTATACATCCATCCGGGTCATATCGCGGGGTATATCCCCGACATTAGCCCCCAAGCTTAATTTGGATTTATCCATGTTAAACTGATCTGCAAATAAACACAAAAACAAATTGACAGGTTATACTCTGGGTTAAATATTTTTGTAAGCCGGCACTTGATCATCTTTAAGTCCTTGTCATCTCCTCCTTCTGGAAAGTCCGGCTTAATAGGCCAGCTTCATATTCAATTTGCTGACATTGGTCTCTTGTTGAGAAATATTGTAAGAGATAATCCACTTGAGTCGGCTTTCAATGCTCTGACTTGACAAAAATATTGGTCTTCAAATATTCAACTTATATTCAGCCGGCTTGAAGATATAAAACTTGCCGGTTTACGATTACCAAAATTGCCGGGTTATAAATAGATGATGCCGAGCCATAATTGTCGCCGACGCCGGTTTATGATTTTTGCAGACACCGGGTCAATCTAATTTACTCAAACTGAAAATTTGAAGATATTTCTCCCTTATATCCATATTACCTGTATCTCCCAAGGGCCGGTTTAATCAGTATGAATAAGCCGGGACATATCACCATGGCTTTAAATAAAATCCAGTTGTGTTGCTCCCATGAGTCGGCTATAGTCATAGTAGTGTAGTCGGGTCATCCTAGAATTGTCTTCAGCAAAGAGCAATATGCATTAGCCCCCAAGTGTCGGGTCATTATGTAATAATGAGCAAGGACTTTGTAAATATGATTACGTAAATTTGAGCAGTAACGTGTAGCCCCCAAGGGCCGGCTTAGTAATATAATACTGAGCTGGGACTTTTCATTGAAAATAATATCATATGATGTAACCCCCATCTTGGGGCTTGAACCCACGTCCACAAGGTTAAGAGCTTTGTGCTTTACCAACTGAGCAGTGGATCCTTCAATATAATGGAATAAGGCTTGTGTATCTTGAATTTTACCAGGAGCAATTGGTAGCCCCCAAGGGCCGGCTCATTACAATGGGATGAGTCGGGTCTTCAATAAGGCCAATAAAAATGACTTTGCATTAGCCCCCAAGTGTCATGGTGAATGCTTGGAGCGACATGAGACTTGCATATTTGATGTAACCTCAACTTGAATAATGTAGCCCCCAAGTGCCGGGTCGTAACCCTGCAGCGACTCGGGACTATTTCCTCCATTGTAAAATAAATCATGCCCATTGATAAAGATAATAGTTGTTGCGCTAAAGCGACTTTGAAAACCTCAGCCATAATACTGGTTATTGATAATCATAATAGAAATCCAGCCATGTTGGCTATTCAAGATTTGAATAATATAATCTGGTATGAAAACCTCAATCATTCAATATCATCATGAAAATCCAGCCATGTTGGCTATTAAAGATTTGAATAACCCGGTTTGAAAGCCTCAATCATTCAATATCATAACGAAAATCCAGCCAAGTTTGGCTATTTAAAGATTTCAAATACCTTATCTTTTGACAAGTAAATCCGGAGTTTAAATACCCAGCGGCTATTGGCCGATGGCGATTCAATACGCCTTCATTGTAAACCGGAATTTTTATGACCCGGCGGCTTATAGCCTTTTGAGAAAAATCCAGAACGGATAATCATTTTGAAGCATCAACTTTGGTAATGAGCTTGAACTTAATCATTTATACGTCATATTTCTGCAAATCCTGTAGAGAGTTTAAACAACATATGCCCTGGCGACTTAGCATCAAAACCATGGCGGGTCATAATATCTCACATATAACCACTGTGATATTGAATTTGTACTGCCGGCTTATATAACCTGTGCAGTAAGGGTGATAACCCAATCCTTAGAAGCTAATGCTTCCACATAGATAATGATTGTCATAAACTGGCGACTTATAGTCAAAAGTCAAGCCAGTTTAAGCATAAAACACTTATATATATTTGAGATATAATCCCAAAAAGGTCTCAAGTTAAGTAATTGTGGCTGCAATAAACTTTACCAGAGACAGAATAAAACTTTTTGAGGCTTCTGATTCGGATACGATCAGTAAACCGTTCCAAAGGGGTTAAGCTAAGATTCGAATACGATCATATAGCCCCCAGTGGCTTTGGCGATGCCGATCAAGTGGGTATCGACAGCTATGTTCTCTTTGGTTCGAATACGACCTATGTTTGAACAGGAAGCCCCCAAGTGACCATTAAGAGTTGTTTAGCGACGCTGATTTGAATACGATCCACGTCGATTCCCAAAGGGGTTGACCTATGATTCGGATACGATCAAGAAGCCCCCAAGTAGGTTCGGCAGTTTGCCAATCAAAAGGGTATCGACAGCTATGTTCTCTTTGGTTCGAATACGACCTATGTTTGAACAGGAAGCCCCCAAATGACCATAAATTTAGTATTACGCCGATCAAGAGGGTACCGACAGCTATGCTCGATGAGCAGGAAGCCCCCAAGTGACCATAATAAGATAAGCCATAAGGCAGGATATTCATGTTTGAACCGCGCATCATGGCAGCAAGTTCTTTTTGGCAACCTTTAACTTTTCTTAGAACTCGAACTTGCGAGAGATTAATTCTTTTGAGCCGGAACTTTAAACCGGATTTGAAAGCTTCAAAAATTTGTAAGAGACAAATTTACCTTGAGCCGGATTTTGAACAGGATGGTAAACCGGAAGCATCATTCTGAGCCGGAATTTTTCTGACGGCTTTTTAAATTTTCATTGATAGAGCAGTAATCTCCGGGGCCGGGTTATTTTTCCCTCCAATGTCCCGGAATTCTTGAATGTATTGAAACCAGCCAGTTCTGCCGAGTCATACCATTGTAGCCCCCGAGTCTCAAGACGAGTCAAGGAGTTGGCTTGAGATTCTCCATATTTGACCATAGGAGAAGCTGCATATCATTGCGTTGATAGCGCGATGTGAATCCATAGAAGATTGAGGTGACTGCGGCGGGTTTTATAAATGATCCCGTATGAGCCGTGTCAGCAACTCGACCAATGGTTCCTTCCAACTGGCTGTTTGAAGTTTAACCAAACTGTAGTGGTGGCGACTTGTGTGCCTGCCCATTGAGCCATCCAGTGCAGACGGCGGCTGATAATACATGATAATTTGCCTCCAATTTGTTGGAAGAAAACCGGGCTTCCCAAGCAGTGACTTGCTCATGCTCAAGAATAGCTCATGCAGACAGGTGCAGCCCAGTGTGTTGATGTAGACCAGGCCGCGAGAGACGGACGGTAAAGACGACCGCAACATCTGAGGCGGCACAGACAGATGAACCGGCCGCAGCATTGTAAACCGGTGCGGACGGGCAAGTTGTCCTTCTCGTTGTAAGCCGGCGTGGTCGCGAGAGACGGCCACGGCGTTGTAAGCCGGTGCGGGAGTCCGTTGAGTAACGACGACCACCTGTGCCCAAAGATGTTGGCGTGCCTCCATCTCCGTGGTATAATATCACTTTTTGTCATAAATAATTGCCCCGCATAAACAATATTGCAGACCAAGGCAAAGACAAACTTGTTCTTTGACAAAAACAACATGTGCTAATAAAACAAACTTGGATGAATATCACCTGATTTGTTTGGACGACGGATGATCCGTTTATTGCGACAGAGGTGGCTCAGGCAGACCAGCGACTCAATATAGTTCCGGCGGCTCAGGCAGGCCGACGACTTAATATAACCCCGACGGCTCAAAGCGGCAAGGGTGGCTCAACGCGGTTCCGGCGGGTTGATGTAGATCAAGCTGCACGGGCGATGACTTGCGCACACCTGTTCCATCAGTAAGTGGGCGCAGACACCGGTGCGTAATGGTGCTGACCTACATTTCATATGCACAACGTGGCACCACCTTTGCTGTACACAAAAATATATAGATCAAAGTAATTCTTCTTTGATAAAAAACAATATGTTTAATAAAATAAACTTAGATGGATATCACCTGATGTACTTTGATGCCAGATGATTCAAACACAGCATCATGGATCACCTTAGTAATTTCAACGGCGATTTGGCAACTCTGTCCTCTTGCAAACAGCAAAGGCAAAGTGGTGGCTTACGAGGCTATGTGTAGCCCCCAACCACAGCAGAACCGGATCTGGGCCGCTCAAGAAGGACCCTCTGGGTCATGTTGACCCCCCTTTTTTCTCTTTTTTTCAATTCATGTGTGCGTCTGGTTCTCGTACTCCTTCCGGCCGGCTGGCAGTTATTTGCAGAAAGCCTTGAACATGCAGAAAACACTTGCCTTCATCAATCCACGTACATGGATAGAACAGGAATGACTAGTATAGCTTGTCTCCGTGCAAGAATTGAGGCCTTGGTGCAACTCGGAACACGGCGGCGACTTAGTGGCGAAAACGGAGACTGGCGGAAGCAACCCGGCAGTCGAGGCACAGTTGGCAAGGCTCCGGGTGTCGCGAGGTTCGCGCGGGGCGGTTTGGAACGAGGTCAAAGCAGAGTCCGAATCCACCTCTGTCCCTGTCTTCGTCTTGGCTTGGTTTGATCAATCCACATGAGCAATGCAATACTCAATCACTTGGACACAAACACAGAAGGCAGCTGGGTTGATTTCGGCCAGCAGCGGATGTACACTGTAGACACACTGTATTATGAGGCGATTGAATCAACTTGGCTCTCTCCACAGAACGTCTTGTCAAAACGAAGCAAAAGGCAGTTACACGAGGTGCGGCCACGATGGTGAAGACCGTTGACTTGGCAGCAGCGGCCCAAGCAGCTGGCAGCTCACTATGGAATAATGAAGCGACGGGCTGAACGGGAGGCGGTTCGTGGCAGAAATTGGTCATCTCAAGGCCGAAGCAAAGCGCGGCCATGCAAGTTGAGTGCGGTCAGCGACGGCTCTCCCGCTGCAGTGGTTGCGGTGCGGGGGTTACCATCGGAGCGGGACGGCTCGCGGTAGTGCGTGAGCCGGAGCGATTCTTGCGAGTCCGAAGCGGAGCGCACGCGTCCTGGCGAGTCCAAGGCAAAGATCGAATCCAACTCGATGCCGCAAGAAGCAGCAATGGCCAGACGGCGCGGGGCGGAGCCGCCACCGCGGACCGAACAAAGCGCAGAGATCGCAGATACTTGGGGAGCCTGCGGGCGGCTCACGGCTCGGAGTCACCGCAGAAAGCCGGCAACTCAGGAGTGGAGCTAGGCAGGTCAATGGGGCGAGGGCAGCTCGGGGCCGGCTACAGCGGCTGACGCAGAAGCGATGGAGATCCGCGGCTGCAGTGGTCAGGTCGTGCCGTCGATTTTTAACTCGGTGGTAGCATGACCCGGAGTTTGACCCAGGAGGCAGCGCGGCGAAGCCGGCTCAGGCTCGGAACGGTAGCGGAAGCGGGCGCCTCGAGGCGAGGGCGCGGCCTCGGTCGATGAACGAGTCTGGGTCATGGCCGGCTCTGTTTCCGATTCATAGGATTCTTTAAAAAATTCCCCTCTGAGTCTTTGTCGTAGTCTTCTTTCCTTCTTTTCCTTTTATTGTTTCCTCGGCTTTGGCAATTCTCACGGAGAGCCGGCGTGGCACCGGCGGTTCACGGTGAAAACGACTCATGGTAGAAACCAACAGTGGAAACAACCCACGGCGGCGGCTTGGAATAACTTGTCCTTGTGCATGTTGATGATTTGCACCCATCGGATTTCAGCGTACTAATATTGAACCAAACGAAAACCTTCGCGATCTTTTGTGATAGTCTCGCCAATCGCCCGGGTAACCTTCATTAATCTTTAATTTCCAATCTTGATCAAAGCTGATGTAGATCCTTTCAAACCTTTCTCAGAATATTTGCAAACTTCTCGAAACCTTAGTTAAGATCCCTCCAAGAACTCAACACCACCATGCGCGAGCTCCAAGGTGGGCGCCAACTGTCGTGGATTTGTCACGGCAGATGTCCTCATGAATGGACTTAATCGCGAGGCCAACGCATCTATGTGGTAGCTTGAAGGGGTTGAGCGGAATCGAGAGACGCAACACACAAGACGAGGATTTAGACAGCTTCGGTCCCCGGGAAACATCATTCGGTAATAACCCTACATGTTGTTTATGGCTAGGTCTCATTATGATCATGAGTGAGTCACCATAAGCCGGCTCTCCTAGTTGTGTCTAGCCCTAGAGATTGTTTCTTCTTGCCCGTCCCTCTTTGGGGAGCCCTGCCCCTCCTTATATAAGTTAGAGGGGCGGGTTACATGTGGAGTCCTAGTAGGACTAGGACTAGTCTATCTTCTCTTACAAGCTGATTACAAGTCCGGGTCTTGCTTCCTCGTAAAGGAGATATTCCTCACGCCTTTCCTCTTAAGCCGGCCTACCATAACGTAAGCCGGCCTTCTGGGCCTTGAGCCTCCTGGGCCCCCGGGTCTTGTCGCTCCTCCGATCCGCTTGCCAGGTCACCCATAAGTCGCCAGGATCGGGCGGGTTACTTGGTGTGTCATCCAGTCAGAGCAGGTCATTCGTGAGTCGCTAAGTCCGGCTGGGTTATACATCTAGCCGGGTCATATCGCGGGGTATATCCCGACACAAAGTGTTCCTCCGGCAAACGGGAGTTGCATAATCTCATAGTCATAGGAACATGTATAAGTCATGAAGAAAGCAATAGCAACATACTAAACGATCGGGTGCTAAGCTAATGAAATGGGTCATGTAAATAACATCATTCTCCTAATGATGTGATCCCGTTAATCAAATGACAACACATGTCTATGGTTAGGAAACATAACCATCTTTGATTAACGAGCTAGTCAAGTAGAGGCATACTAGTGACACTTTGTTTGTCTATGTATTCACACATGTATTATGTTTCCGGTTAATACAATTCTAGCATGAATAATAAACATTTATCATGAAATAAGGAAATAAATAATAACCTTATTATTGCCTCTAGGGCATATTTCCTTCAGTCTCCCACTTGCACTAGAGCCAATAATCTAGATCACATCGCCATGTGATTTAACATCAATAGTTCACATCACCATGTGATTAACACCCATAGTTCACATCGTCATGTGACCAACACTCAAAGGGTTTACTAGAGTCAGTAATCTAGTTCACATCTATCTGTGATTAACACCTAAAGAGTGCTAAGGTGTGATCATGTTTTGCTTGTGAGAGAAGCTTAGTCAACGAGTCTGCCAAAATTCAGATCCGTATGTATTTTGCAAATTTCTATGTCTACAATGCTCTACATGGAGCTACTTTAGCTAATTGCTACCACTTTCAATATGTATCCAGATGAAGATTTAGAGTCATCCGGATCAGTGCCAAAAACTTGTATCGACGTAATCCTTTTACGACGAACCTTTTGTCACCTCCATAATCGAGAAACATATCCTTATTCCACTAAGGATAATTTTGACCGATGTCCAGTGATCTACTCCTAGATCACTATTGTACTCCCTTGACAAAATCAGTGTTGGGTATACAATAGATCTGGTTCATAGCATGGCATACTTTATAGAACCTATGGCTGAGGCATAGGGAATGACTTTCATTCTCTTTCTATCTTCTGCCGTGGTCGGGCTTTCAGTCTTACTCAATTTCACACCTTGTAACATAGGCAAGAACTCTTTCTTTGACTGTTCCATTTTGAACTACTTCAAAATTTTGTCAAGGTATGTACTCATTGAAAAAACTTATCAAGCGTCTTGATCTATCTCTATAGATCTTGATGCTTAATATGTAAATAGCTTCGCCGAGGTCTTTCTTTGAAAACTTCTTTCAAACACTCCTTTATGCTTTGCAGAATAATTCTACATTATTTCCGATCAATAATATGTCATTCACATATACTTGTCAGAAATGTTGTAGTGCTCCCACTCACTTTCTTGTAAATACAGGCTTCACCACAAGTCTGTAAAAAACTATATACTTTGATCATCTCATCAAAGCGCATATTCCAACTCCGAGATGCTTGCACCAGTCCACAGATGGATCGCTAGAGCTTGCATATTTTGTTAACACTTTTAGGATTGACAAAACCTTCTGGTTGCATCATATACAACTCTTCTTTAAGAAATCTATTAAGGAATGCAGCTTTGTTTATCCATTTGCCAGATTTCATAAAATGCGGCAATTGCTAACATGATTCGGACAGACTTAAGCATAGATACGAGTGAGAAACTCTCATCGTAGTCAACATCTTGAACTTGTCGAAAACCTTTTTGTGACAATTCTAGCTTTGTAGATAGTAACACTACTATCAGCATCCGTCTTCCTCTTGAAGATCCATTTATTTTCAATTGCTTGCCGATCATCGGGCAAGTCAACCAAAGTCCATACTTTGTTTTCATACATGGATCTCATCTCAGATTTTATGGCTTCAAGCCATTTTGCGGAATCTGGGCTCACCATCGCTTCTTCATAGTTCGTAGGTTCATCATGATCTAGTAGCATGATTTCCAGAACAGGATTACCGTACCACTCTGGTGCGGATCTTACTCTGGTTGATCCACGAGGTTCAGTAATAACTTGATCTGAAGTTTCATGATCATCATCATTAACTTCCGCACTAATTGGTGTAGGTGTCACAGAAACCATTTTCTGTGATGAACTACTTTCCAATAAGGGAGCAGGTACAGTTACCTCATCAAGTTCTACTTTCCTCCCACTCACTTCTTTCGAGAGAAACTCCTTCTCTAGAAAGGATCCATTCTAAGCAACGAATATCTTGCCTTCGGATCTGTGATAGAAGGTGTACCCAACTGTCTCCTTTGGGTATCCTATGAAGACACATTTCTCCGATTTGGGTTTGAGCTTATCAGGATGAAACTTTTTCACATAAGCATCACATCCCCAAACTTTAAGAAACGACAAGTTCGGTTTCTTGTTAAACCACAGTTCATATAGTGTCGTCTCAACGAATTTAGATGGTGCCCTATTTAACGTGAATGCAGCTATCCCTAATGCATAACCCCAAAATGATAGTGGTAAATCGGTAAGAAACATCATAGATTGCACTATATCCAATAAAGTACGGTTATGACGTTCGGACACACCATTATGCTGTGGTGTTCCAGGTGGCATGAGTTTGTGAAACTATTCCACATTGTTTTAATTGAAGACCAAACTCGTAACTCAAATATTCGTCTCTGCGATTAGATTGTAGAAACTTTATTTTCTTGTCACGATGATTTTCCACTTCACTCTGAAATTCTTTGAACTTTTCAAATGTTTCAGACTTATGTTTCATCAAGTAGATATACTCATATCTGCTCAAATCATCTGTGAAGGTCAGAAAATAACAATACCCGCCGCGAGCCTCAACACTCATCGGATCGCATAGATCAGTATGTATTATTTCCAATAAGTCAGTTGCTCGCTCCATTGTTCCAGGGAACGGCGTTTTAGTCATCTTACCCATGAGGCATGGTTCGCAAGCATCAAGTGATTCATAATCAAGTGATTCCAAAAACCCATCAGCATGGAGTTTCTTCATGCGCTTTACACCAATATGACCTAAAAGGCAGTGCCACAAATAAGTTGCATTATCATTATTAACTTTGCATCTTTTGGTTTTAATATTATGATTATGTGTATCACTACGATTGAGATCCAACGAACTATTTTCATTGGGTGTGTAATCATATAAGGTTTTATTCATGTAAACAGAACAACAATTTATTCTCTTACTTAAATGAATAACCGTATTACAATAAACATGATCAAATCATATTCATGCTCAACGCAAACACCAAATAACACTTATTTAGGTTCAACACTAATCCCGAAAGTATATGGAGTGTGCGATGATGATCATATCAATCTTGGAACCACTTCCAACACACATCGTCACTTCACCCTTAACTAGTCTCTGTTTATTCGGCAACTCCCGTTTTGAGTTACTAATCTTAGCAACTGAACTAGTATCAAATACTGAGGGGTTGCTATAAACACTAGTAAAGCACACATCAATAACATGTATATCAAATATACTTATGTTCACTTTTCCATCCTTCTTATCCGCCAATCACTTGGGGTAGTTCCGCTTCAAGTGACCAGTCCCTTTGCAGTAGAAGCACTTAGTCTTAGGCTTAGGACCAGACTTGGGCTTCTTCACTTGAGTAGCAACTTGCTTGCCGTTCTTCTTGAAGTTCCCCTTATTTCATTTGCCCTTTTCTTGAAACTAGTGGTCTTGTCTACCATCAACACTTGATGTTTTTCTTGATTTCTACCTTCGTCGATTTTAGCATCACGAAGAGCTTGGGAATCGTTTCTGTTATCCCTTGCATATTATAGTTCATCACGAAGTTCTACTAACTTAGTGATCGTGACTAGAGAATTTTGTCAATCACTATTTTATCTGGAAGATTAACTCCCACTTGATTCAAGCGATTGTAGTACCCAGACAATCTGAGCACATGCTCACTAGTTGAGCGATTCTCCTCCATCTTTAGCTATAGAACTTGTTGGAGACTTCATATCTCTCAACTCGGGTATTTTCTTGAAATATTAACTTCAACTCCTGGAACATCTCATATGGTCCATGACGTTCAAAACGTCTTTGAAGTCCCGATTATAAGTCGTTTAAGCATGGTGCACTAAACTATCAAGTAGTCATCATATTGAGCTAGCCAAACGTTCATAACGTCTGCATCTGCTCCTGCAATAGGTCTGTCACCTAGTGGTGCATCAAGGACATAATTCTTCTGTGCAGCAATGAGGATAAACCTCAGATCATGGATCCAATCCGCATCATTGCTACTAACATCTTTCAACACAATTTTCTCTAGGAACATATCAAAATAAACATATGAAAGCAACAACGCGAGCTATTGATCTACAACATAGATATGCTAATACTACCAGGACTACGTTCATGATAAATTAAAGTTCAATTAATCATATTACTTAAGAACTCCCACTTAGATAGACATCCCTCTAATCCTCTAAGTGATCACGTGATCCAAATCAACTAAACCATGTCCGATCATCACGTGAGATGGAGTAGTTTCAATGGTGAACATCACTATGTTGATCATATCTACTATATGATTCACGCTCGACCTTTCGGTCTCCGTGTTCCGAGGCCATATCTGTATATGCTTGGCTCGTCAAGTATAACCTGAGTATTCCGTGTGTGCAACTGTTTTGCACCCGTTGTATTTGAACGTAGAGCCTATCACACCCGATCATCACGTGGTGTCTCAGCACGAAGAACTTTTGCAACGGTGCATACTCAGGGAGAACACTTCTCGATAATTAGTGAGAGATCATCTTAAAATGCTACCGTCAATCAAAGCAAGATAAGATGCATAAAAAATAAACGTCACATGCAATCAATATAAGTGATATGATATGGCCATCATCATCTTGTGCTTGTGATCTCCATCTTCGAAGCACCGTCATGATCACCATCGTCACTGGCTGACGCCTTTATCATCATCGTAGCATCGTTGTCGTCTCGCCAATCTTATGCTTCCACGACTATCGCTACCGCTTAGTGATAAAGTAAAGCATTACAGCGCAATTGCATTGCATACAATAAAGTGACAACCATATGGCTCCTGCCAGTTGCCGATAACTCGGTTACAAAACATGATCATCTCATACAATAAAATTTAGCATCATGTATTGACCATATCACATCACAACATGCCCTGCAAAAACAAGTTAGACGTCCTCTACTTTGTTTGTTGCAAGTTTTACGTGGCTGCTACGGGCTTAAGCAAGAACCAATCTTACCTACGCATCAAAACCACAACGATAGTTTGTCAAGTTGGTGCTATTTTAACCTTCGCAAGGACAGGGCGTAGCGACACTCGGTTCAACTAAAGTTGGAGAAACTAACACCCCCAGCCACCTGTGTGCAAAGCACGTCGGTAGAACCAGTCTCGCGTAAGCGTACGCGTAATGTCGGTCCGGGCCGCTTCATCCAACAATACCGCCGAACCAAAGTATGACATGCTGGTAAGCAGTATGACTTATATCGCCCACAACTCACTTGTGTTCTACTCGTGCACAACATCAACGTATAAAACCTAGGCTCTGATACCACTGTTGGGAAACATAGTAATTTCAAAAAAAATCCTACGCACACGCAAGATCATGGTGATGCATAGCAATGAGACGGGAGAGTGTTGTCTACGTACCCTCGTAGACCGAAGCGTTATGACAACGCGGTTGATGTAGTCGTACGTCTTCACGGCCTGACCGATCAAGCACTGAAACTACGGCACCTTCGAGTTCTAGCACATGTTCAGCTCGATGACGATCCCCAGACTCCGATCCAGCAAAGTATCGGGGAAGAGTTCCGTCAGCACGACGGCGTGGTGACGATCTTGATGTTCTACTGTCGCAGGGCTTCGCCTAAGCACCGCTACAATATTATCGAGGATTATGGTGGACGGGGACACCGCACACGGCTAAGAGAATGATCATGAAGATCAACTTGTGTGTCTATGGGGTGCCCCTGCCCCCGTATATAAAGGAATGGAGGAGGGGAGGGCCGGCCCTCTCTATGGCGCGCCCTAGGGGAGTCCTACTCCCACCGGGAGTAGGGTTCCCCCTTTCCTAGTCCAACTAGGAGTCCTTTCAAGTAGTAGGAGTAGGAGACAAGGAAGGGGAAGAGGGAAGAGAAGGAAGGAGGGGGCGCCGCCCCTCCCCTTAGTCCAATTCGGACTAGTCACTGGGGGGGGGCGCGCAGCCTGCCTCTCCCTCTCCCCTAAAGCCCAATAAGGCCCATATACTTCTTCTCCCGTATTCCCATAACTCCCCGGTACTCTGAAAAATACCCGAACCACTCGGAACCTTTCCGATGTCCGAATATAGTCATCCAATATATCGATCTTTATGTCTCGACCATTTCGAGACTCCTCGTCATGTCCCCGATCTCATCTGGGACTCCGAAATCCTTCGGTACATCAAAACTCATAAACTCATAATATAATTGTCATCGAAACCATAAGCATGCGGACCCTACGGGTTCGAGAACAATGTAGACATGACCGAGACGCGTCTCAGGTCAATAACCAATAACGGAACCTGGATGCTCATATTGGCTCCTACATATTCTACGAAGATCTTTATCGGTCAGACTGCATAACAACATACGTTGTTCCTTTTGTCATCGGTATGTTACTTGCCTGAGATTCGATCGTCGGTATCTTAATACCTAGTTCAATCTCGTTACCGGCAAGTATCTTTACTCGTTCCATTGCAATGCTTGCAAGGCTTAAGTGATGTGCATTACCGAGAGGGCCCAGAGATACCTCTCCGACAATCGGAGTGACAAATCCTAATCTCGAAATACGCCAACCCAACATGTACCTTTGGAGACACCTGTAGAGCTCTTTTATAATCACCCAGTTACGTTGTGATGTTTGGTAGCACACAAAGTGTTCCTCCGGCAAACGGTAGTTGCATAATCTCATAGTTATAGGAACATGTATAAGTCATGAAGAAAGTAATAGCAACATACTAAACGATCGGGTGCAAAGCTAATGAAATGGGTCATGTCAATCACATCATTCTCCTAATGATGTGATCTCGTTAATCAAATGACAACACATGTCTATGGTTAGGAAACATAACCATCATTGATTAACGAGCTAGTCAAGTAGAGGCATACTAGTGACACTTTGTTTGTCTATGTATTCACACATGTATTATGTTTCCGGTTAATACAATTCTAGCATGAATAATAAACATTTATCATGAAATAAGGAAATAAATAATAACTTTATTATTGCCTCTAGGGCATATTTCCTTCACCACGGTCAACAACTGCTTCTTCTGATGTTTTTTACTTTACACTCTTTAAAGTTGAGTTTTGAAATAATTCATCAAAAGTCATGGAATTTATAAACTTTGGTCGTAAAAGCATATGAAATATGAGATACAAAAAAGATAGTGCAAAACAAAGAGAAAAAGAGAAGGGAAAAAATTAGAGTAGTGGTTACCAAGGGTCGATTCTCGGCTCTCGGTAATGGCCACCTTTTCCAAGAGTGTCTCTCGGTAAAGCATCTAACCTAGATCTCTTTCCTTCTTGTGCATTCTCGATAATGTGTATTATACTTTTTTTGTTGTTTTCTTTCATGCTTGGCGAACAACCTTAGCACATCATAATTACCGTCTTGTGTTTTCTTCTTTAGATGGGCCTCATCCGGTTCTAGAGACCGGCACCCCTCCTGTGGCCCCGGTGGTCTAGGGTGTTGTTCGGCACCTAGAGGGGGTAGGCCATGGGGAATAACTGCTTCTTCGTGTTAGTGCATGTCATCGCGAGATGACAGACCAAGTCTAGGCCCGTTCTGTCATGAGATCGCCCACCGAAGACTCTGTCTCGGGGATGAACGCAGCCGGTCCTCAACGTTCCCGCCCGTGTGTGTGGCTTGTGAGGCACGTGCCACGTCAAGGACGTGCGTTGCTTATTCAAATAGCATACCACCCCTGCATGCGTATGCATGGGCCACGTGCATGTAGGGGTGCCCTCCCCCCCTCGGGCAGTCTCCATATCGAGAACCCATCCGGTGGCCCCGGCGGTCTAGGGCATTATTTGGCATCGAGAGGGTGTATTACACGGTGAATAACTGCTTCTCAGTGTTAGTACATGTCATAGCGAGATGACAGACCAAATCTAGGCTCGTTCTGTCACGGGATCACCCACCGAAGATTCTGTCTCGGGGACGTACGTAGCCGGTCCTCGACGTTCCCGCCCGTGTGTGTGGTTTGTGAGGCACGTGTAACGTCAAGGACGTGTGTTGCTTATTCAAATATCACACCACCCCTGCATGCATATGCATGGGCCACAAGAATGTAGGGGTGCCCTCCCCCCCTGGCGGTCTAGGGCATTATTCGGCATCAAGAGTGTATAGTCCACGGTGAATAACCGATTCTCCGTGTTAGTGCATGTCATCGCGAGATGACAGGCCAAGTCTAGGCCCGTTCTTCGAGATAGTCTATGGGAATCGAGAGGGAATGTGTCCGGTTTGTGCAGGAAGTGCGGGTCCTGTTGCTTCGTTGGCCTCAAAACTTCTTGTGCTCTCAAAGGAAGCCATCGCATGTATATGCATGGGCTATCCGGTGGCCTCGGTGGTCTAGGAAGTTGGCCGGCACCGAGAGAGGGGGTAGGCCACGGTCAACAACTGCTTCTTCTCATGTTTATTACTTTACACTCTTTAAAGTTCTCTCTCGGTGCCGGTCTAGAAAGTTGACCGGCACCGAGAGAGGGGGTAGGCCACGGTCAACAACTGCTTCTTCTCATGTTTTTACTTTACACTCTTTAAAGTTGAGTTTTGAAATAATTCATCAAAATTCATGGAATTTATAAACTTTGGTCATAAAAGCATATGAAATATGAGATACAAAAAAGATAGTGCAAAACAAAGAGAAAAGGAGAAGGGGGGAAACTTAGAGCAGTGGTTACCGGGGGTCGATTCTCGGCTCTCGGTAATGCCCACCTTTTCCAAGAGTGTCTCTCGATAAAGCATCTAACCTAGATCTCTTTCCTTCTTGTGCATTCTCGATAATATGTATTATACTCTTTTTGTTGTTTTCTTTCATGCTTGGCAAACAACCTTAGCACATCATAATTACCGTCTTGTGTTTTCTTCTTCGGATGGGCCTCATCCGGTTCTAGAGACCGGCACCCCTCCTGTGGCCCCGGCGGTCTAGGGCGTTCTTCGGCACCTAGAGGGGGTAGGCCATGGGGAATAACTGCTTCTTCGTGTTAGTGCATGTCATCATAAGATGACAGACCAAGTCTAGGCCCGTTCTGTCACGAGATCGCCCACCGAAGACTCTGTCTCGGGGACGAACGCAGCCGGTCCTCGACGTTCCCGCTCGTGTGTGTGGCTTGTGAGGCACGTGCCATGTCAAGGACGTGCGTTGCTTATTCAAATAGCACACCACCCCTGCATGCATATGCATGGGCCACGCGCATGTAGGGGTGCCCTCCCCCCCTCGGGCGGTCTCCACATCGAGCACCCATCCGGTGGCCCCGGCGGTCTAGGGCATTATTTGGCACCGAGAGGGTGTATTCCATGGTGAATAACTGCTTCTCGGTGTTAGTGCATGTCGTAGCGAGATGACAAACCAAGTCTAGGCTCGTTCTGTCACGAGATCACCCACCGAAGATTCTGTCTAGGGGACGGACGCAGCCGGTCCTCGATGTTCCCGCTCGTGTGTGTGGTTTGTGAGACACGTGTCACGCCAAGGACGTGCGTTGCTTATTCAAATAGCACCCCACCCCTGCATGCATATGCATGGGCCACACGCATGTAGGGGTGCCCTCCCCCCTCGGGCGGTCTCTATATCGAGCACCCATCCGGTGGCCCCGGTGGTCTAGGGCATTATTCGGCACCGAGAGTGTGTAGTCCACGGTGAATAACTGCTTCTCCGTGTTAGTGCATGTCATCGCGAGATGACAGACCAAGTCTAGGCCCGTTCTTCGAGATAGTCTATGGGTATTGAGAGGGAATGTGTCCGGTTTGTGCAGGAAGTGCGGGTCCTGTTGCTCCATTGGCCTCGAGAGAGGGGGTAGGCCATGGTCAAAAACTGCTTCTTCTCATGTTTATTACTTTACACTCTTTAAAGTTCTCTCTCAGTGCCGGTCTAGAAAGTTGACCAGCACCGAGAGAGGGGGTAGGCCACGGTCAACAACTGTTTCTTCTCATGTTTTTTACTTTACACTCTTTAAAGTTGAGTTTTGAAATAATTCATCAAAAGTCGTGGAATTTATAAACTTTGGTCATAAAAGTATATGAAATGTGAGATACAAAAAAGATAGTGCAAAACAAAAACAAAAAGAGAAGGGAAAAAATTAGAGTAGTGGTTACCGAGGGTCGATTCTTGGCTCTCGGTAATGGCCACCTTTTCCGAGTGAAGCTCTCGGTAAAACATCTAACCAAGATCTTAACATTTACACTTTAGTTTGTATCTTTATTCCCCTCCTCTCTTCCCTGCGCCACCGCCGCCGCTGACGCCGAAATCGCCACCGCCGCCGCCACCACCAACTACGGCCGCCACCCCTCCTCTACCGCTGCCATCTGCGGCCACCGCCACCCCCTCCTCCACCGCCCCCAACTGCGGCCGCCACCCCTCCTCCACCGCTACCCACTGCGGCAACCGCCACCCCCTCCTCCACCGCCCCCAACCGCGGTCACCGCCCCCAAGCTTCATGGCCGGCAGCCGGCGCGGCGGTTCTTCGATGCGGCCCAAGGACGGCCTCCGCAGCAGAGCTTCTCCGGTAGCGTGGCAGCTGGAGATGCCCTCAGGTCAGTATCAGATTCTATGCCTAGAGTAGGATATTTTGCACAAATGTAGGAAATATGCATGAATGTGATTAAAAGTAGTAGAGGAAGATGGTCCTATTTAGTAATGACTAGAGTAGTATGGAAGTTTGGAAGTTTGGAGTAATGCCTAGAGTAGAATGCTTTGGTTTTGACTCCTATGTTTGACTGGTTTTGTTTTAGTTAAACCGAATGAGTGCTCAAAGTATTTAGTTTCAGTTGAAACTAGTTCTCTGGACTTCTTGTCTCTAAACTAATGCTTGTCGTCGGTAAGTCG
This sequence comes from Triticum urartu, assembly GCF_003073215.2. Classification (NCBI taxonomy): domain Eukaryota; kingdom Viridiplantae; phylum Streptophyta; class Magnoliopsida; order Poales; family Poaceae; genus Triticum; species Triticum urartu. The sequence continues at coordinate 4,243,916 of NC_053026.1, read as the reverse complement.
TTTGGCGTGGGGATAAGGCTATGGATGTTGTGTTTTTGCCGAAGGATCAAGACCTCTATGCTTGTGCTTTTTTAGATAAATACTAGAGTAGATCAATGAAACTATATACTTGTGCTTCTTTCCTTGTCAGTGCTATGGCATTAGTAAATGGAACTATATATCTGAGACTTGATTGAGCTATTTGTGTTATTTTTTGCCATATATGATATGACACTTAGATTAGGAAGATTTTGCTTTGGAACTGAGAGTAACCATATGTATTTTGTTTTTCAGATTCTGATAGGAGCACTGGTAGTAAGTACCGGAGAGTCCCGATTGGTAGGACTGAGTCGTCCGCCTCCCATCAGGCCACAACCGAGGCATCGTCATCATCGGATGGCGATGTCGGAGTGGACTTAGATACACCAGATCCGCTCGCTACCGAGTCGGGCGACATGGAGGCCTCGGACGGCTCGGGGTCTACCTCGAGCAACATTTTCAAGAGGAAGAAATCCGAGCGTGGTCCGGGGAATGTCCCGGAACCAACTGCTGCCAGCAACCGTCCTGTCATTTGCCTGTCAGGAGAGGGGTAAGCAAGCATTTCATTTGCATCATATTTTGGATGCCACAACTTTGACACTCACATATGCTTTTCTTTTATATCATGCAGTCAGTGGGAATTTATCCCGACACAACCTAAGGGGGCACGCCCACCGAACCACGTCATCGGCTCCCTCTTGAGGAAGCACTTCCCTGTATTGTCCAAGCCAGGTGATGACGATCCGCCATCGCCAGGTTTAACCTGGGAGCATTACCTACACAACAAGGATGAGCACGATGTCACCATGGCCACTCGGGTCATCAATGCTTTTTTTGTAAGTATCTTCGCTCCAACCACTGCATTTTTCCATATCCAAATCCTTGCTTGCGTGGATGGTGAGAAGATGCCATATGCTTTCTTGTAGAAAACATTTTCTTGCGTGGATGGTGAGAAGCAGAAGGCGATCAAAGGCATCGTGAAATCTGCCCGAAAGATACTCTCTGACACCAAGCTCACGCTGCGGTACAAAGCTGTGATGCAGTGTCGGCCGCTCAATGAGAAGGGAGAGAAGATGACAAGGAAGACTGCTTGCCAGACCAACTTGTCGCGAGAAGAATACCTGTCAGTCGTAAGTGACTACATCGGTTGCTAGTACTTTGATTCATCCCTCTTGTTCCTCAATTATGCGATTTTGTCTGACTAGGTGAAGGAACCCTGGATGAAGGAGGATTGTAGGGAGGCCCTGGTTGACATGTGGTGGGACCCAACATGGCAGGCGCAGCATGTGGAGAAGGGAAACGAACGAGCCAAAATGCCAGGCCCGGCTCTTGTCCAGGGGAGCCGGGACCTAACCGCTCTCAAGCAACACATGGTATGTGGATTAAGATGTTAACTTTTTCGCATGGTGCATCTTGGTTCATTCAACTTGATGGTTAATTTTGCACGAGGCGAAGGTTGGTCGCCCGGTCCACATCCTGGAAGCATGGAGAGAAGGCCACAAGGGGAAGGATGGCGCCGAGTTCTGCAGCGAGTCGGTGGAGGAGAAGTGGGGGACCTTCAAAGAGGTCTTCCAGGAGGTGCACGGGCAGGAAGCCGAACCTACGTCCAAGCCCCTTGATCCTGAGCTTCTCATCATTGCTGGCGAGGGGAAGGGCCATGACCGCCACCTCCTTTGCAACGGGGCGATCGCCACCTCCTCGCATCGCAAGCTGCACGAGATACGCGCGTCGAGCACCAGCTCAACTCCGTCCATACGGAGTCGCCCAACCGCCGCATCACGTGAGATAGCGTGTCTCAAGGTTAGCATCCTAACCTTTCATTTATGTCCATGCCTCGAAATAGCACCGTTCCAACCTATATGAGCCTAATGGCCATGTTACAGGATTTAATGGCGAGGGGCTGTTGAAGAGGAGCAAAGGCGGAAGGATGAGCAGGCATCTAGAGAAAAGGAACGGGCAGACACGAACAATAGGTTGAAGCTGCTTGAGGATCAACTACAGGTAGAACATTATCTAAACTAGAGTAGAAGATTCATTACATAGGGACGAACCACCCTCACTGACTCTACTCTTATAGGTTCTTATGCAATCTCGAAGCAGTGCTAGTGATGCCCCTCCTCCTCCTCCGGAATGTAAACCCGATGGCCTCTCCTCCTCAAGATGATCTATATATGAACAAGTGTACTTCTATTGTGACGTGCACGTTTTGCAAGTAGTGACAATATGTATGAATTTGTGACTTGTGTGTGACGTCTACTAGGATAATACATTCGACTTGTGTGTGACAATATGTGGACTATCCCTAATTATGCCTATATATGTGTGGACTAGATCAAATTATGCCTATATATGATGAAATTATGCCTATATATGTGTGGACTAGATCAAATTATGCCTATATATGATCAAATTGCACTGTAGTTGTTTTTATTTGCAGGGATTAGAAAAGAAATAGCTTGACAGCAGAATGGATGGGAAATATTTCCGAGAGCAACACTCGGAAAACGATATACTACCGAGAGCCCCTCTCGGAAACATGGTCGTCTGGGACACTACTGTTGTGCGACAACTTTTTCGAGAGCAGCTCTCGGAAAAGAAGGCGAGCATTGCCGAGACTAGCTCTCGACAAAGGTATGTAAACTGTCAGCCCCATGTGGGCCACGCTGTCGTACTGGTCAGAAGGATTACCGAGAGCCGCTCTTGGCAAAGATATCGTCATTTTTTTCAAAAATATTTAGCAAGTTATTTAAAACTTTTACTGATAAATGTGACCAGTGGGACCACATGTCAGTTAGAAAGAACACACAAAAAAAGGATGTTGCATATGCTTTGCCGAGAGTGACACTCGGCAAAGTACGCAGTAACTGACGGAGCCGTCTGTTACGGACGGGCATGCCACGTGGCTCCTTTTTGCCGTGAGCGGCTCTCGGCGTCTGCAGGGTTTGCCGTGCGGTGCCTCTTTGCCGTGAGGCAGTGACGACAAAGATGGCAGTTTTCCGTGAAGGTGGGTTTGCCGAGAGTGACACTCGGCAAAGCTTGATTTGCCGAGTGTCCGTGTTTTAGCACCCGGCGTACGTGCAAATTCCAGTAGCGCGTCATAAGAAGATCATGTGTGCTACAGAACAGAGGAGGATCTTAAGTGTGAAGCCTGTTCCATATGATACTGAAAGTAGATGGGCCTATGCTCTACCGATTGAACGCAACAACATCACCACAAATCATTCTTTTGTTTGTTCTGTTGCTCCTCAAACCATGCCTCGGGAAGAAGTGAACCCCACGTTCAGAACACCTTGTGATTACTTCTACCTAGGCCAGCAGAATGAAAGTTTGAAGGCTGCACCATCAAGTAAATTTTAGTTTTGGCCTAGAAATCATACATGCAAGTATACATATGTGTGTCCTTTTTATTTGATTTTGACAGTTTGTTCAGATACGGAAGTTTCCTTTTTGTTTGCTACGTATAATTTGTAACAGATGAGGAGTCATCATCGTTTCCTAGTTCAGCTCGGGCCTGGCCCAAGTATTAGGCACCACCTATATAAGCAAGGGGTGCAACGCTTTGTAAAGGTTAGGTTTTAGTACGTGAAGAAAATACTCAGAAAAGTACATGGATGCGCCACATCTGTGTTCGTGCGATCTAGATTGTATGTGTTCCGGCGACCTAGATTGCCAGGGCATTAGTTTTGTTCGGTTCTTGATCTTCCAGGATCGATCCAATCTCTCTTTTGTGCTTCCATCTACTATTAATCTCCTCTGTTAATTACTCCGTCGCTGTCGCCGCCGCTAATCGTCGTTAGCTTAATCTCTCCATCTATCCTAGTACTACTACTACATCACGTCTGCTAATAGATTCCTTCAGGTATACATCCATCACTGCATCAAGTTCTATATTTTCTCTAGCTACTACACCTCTACCAGCAAATTCTATTATCTGCTATTGTTGGTTCTTCGCTGTCAAACTCATTGTTATTTTGCCTGTGCGTGCGGTGAAAGATCAAGGCACCCCTAAAATCGTCTCAATGCTACTTAAGGCGTATCAATCTACCATCTACCTTTAGAGAGCCATGAACTTGAACTACACAAACTTGAGGAATTTCCATAACAGTGCACAACCAACTTGGGGATGGGGATCCACTGGCAAAGGGAGAGAAAGTTAAGGGATGTGGAGAGGGGAATTGAAGCTCACCGGGTACAGCAGCCGCTAGGAGGGGAGGAGGACGCTGCTGTCCAGCAGCCTCCGTCTGGAAAAGTTGAGAACAAGACCATCATGAGCAACAAGGATTGCTTCTAGGAAGCAACAATTTGGAGGAGACCACACTGGTTGGTAGCAAGCAAACTAACAACATGATGCTATCAGACTGTTTGGTAGCAAGCAAATTAACAACATGATGCTATCAGACTGTTTGAAGCCTGCTGCTCTTCGTTTCTTCGTTTAGTATGATATTTTGGTCTGGTGGTGTCAATTTGGTCCCTGGCAGGTCGGTTCTGTAATAGCTAGTTAGACTTTAAAGATATTGGTGCTGCTCAGGTTTTCGCCCACATGGCACTCGTCACGATGTCGGGCGAGTGTGATGGGTTTCCTGGTAGTGCTTGAACTCGTTTTTCCCCTTTCCCTTCTTTCTGAACATGTTTCTGGGACTGATGTATTTCCGTTCTATGCAATGAAAAGGGGTCAAAAAGCCCGGTTCAAAAAAAAAACAGATTGACATTGCTATCAGATTTTCTAATGAAAAGATATTTGTACAAATTGAAGAAATTGTGCAGGTTTTGTGATTGAACCAGAAGATGGTGCATAGAAATAATAAGCCTATGTACTGTACGTGATGTGTACATAACATGACGCTCCAGTTTTAAGCTTTTACAAATGAAGCAGAGTGAACTCACCTTGTTGAGGAGGAAGTTCCATTGTTATCTACAAAATGAATACTGCTGCTAGATAGGCAGGTCGCCACCTCCAACGTGTAGCAATGGCCACTGCTCAACAAAGGGTAACTGAAGAACTGTGGTTTCGCTAACCAAGTTGTGAGAAAAAACAGTCAAGTATAGACAGTATAACATTCATCTATTTCAGACTTATTACGACTTTGCATAAACGAGCTGTCAAAACTGAAGAACAAAATAGCATCACTGAACCAACTCATTGAGCGAGCATTTCATAATCAGCGATCATGCTCCTCTAATCATGCATGTTCAGTCAACACGCCACAGTTTGCCAATTCTAGCATGCACCCATCACACACAAGAAAACACTATTGCAAAACTTACAATTCCAGCATATGCTCTTGTCGTGCAAAAAGCATCCCAATTCATAATTCAGCTTGCCACTCAAAAAAGACACAAGTTCTACCCATACTAGCACACAAAAAAACCTTAAATCGCCAGAGTTGGCACAACATTCAATTCCCAGCATATATGATCTCGTCATGCAGAAAAACATCCGTTTACACCAACAAAGAACACCCTGTCCCTGATACGCAGCTCCCATCAGTCGACCAGGTCGATGATTGTCTTGGTCACCTCCCTGATCAGGTCGTGGCGGCGCAGCCCCAGCTTCATTTGTGCCACCCTCTGCCTCTTGATCTTCTCATTCATCACGCGTGCCTTTTCATGATCCATCTTCCCGAAGTCACTCTTGAACATGCCCGGGTTCTCCACCATCAGCTCCTTCACGTCCTCCGCTAAGTACGGGTACAGCTCGCACATCTCCTCGAAGCTCTTGCGCTTGTGGCCACTCGCCGTTGTCTTTACGGAGGCAGCTGCGGCGGTGCTCTTGTCACCGCCCCAGACGGTCTTGGAAAGGTCCAACACCTGGCGGTCGTGTTCCTTGCTCAGCAGCTCGCCCCTCTTGCTGAGAGCATGGTACCGACGCTTCAGGGTTCCGACCTTGACCTTGAGCTCCTTGCGGCCGTAGGCACGGTTGTCGAGCTTGCCTGCAAGGGCGTCCAGGAGAGCATCCGACTGCGGCAGCGTGCCGTGCTGCTTTTGGTGAACGGCAAGGGCCTCAAGGATACGTACCTCATCGTCGGTGGACCAGATGCGGCTGAACGCAGCTGGCTTCTTGGTCTCGGCCACGGCCGTGGTTTTCACGCCCTCTGGCAGCTGCTTTGGAGCCAGCTTCGGCGGCTTCTCCTCCTCGGACTCACCCTCCTCTTCTTCCTCATCGATCTGCTGCGGTGGAGGCCGTTTCGTGGGAGCAGAGGGAGGGGCTGACTGAGTAGGCTCCTCTTCCTCTTCTTCCTCCTCCTCGTCGTCGGAAGATTCCGAGCCCTCTTTCTGTTGCTGCGGCGGAGGCTGGTACTTGGTGGTGGGGGCAGCGGTTGGGGCAGCGTGGGCGGGCTCCTCCTCCTCCTCCTCCTCCTCGGACTCATCCTCCTCTTCGATCTGCTGCGGTGTAGGCCGTTTCTTGGGAGAGTAGGGAGGGGCGGCCAGGGCGGGCTCCTCTTCCTCTTCTTCCTCCTCGTCGTCCGAAGATTCCGAGCCCTCTCTCTGTTGCTGCGGCGGAGGCTGGTACTTGGGGGTCAGGGCGGCGTGGACGGGCTCCTCCTCCTCGTCGTCGGACTCATCCTGCTCAGACTCGTCGTCCTCCTCGCCCTTCTGCGGGGGCGCACGCGTGTTGGCGGAAGGTGGGGAGTCGGCGATGGCGTCCTCCGACTCTTCAGAGCTCGAGCGGGAGCCAGTCTCCTCGGATGAGGCAGGCGGAGGCGGAGGCGGATGCGGGGTCGGAGGTGCCGCCATCTTCGCGGAGCGCTTCGGGGACATGGCCGGAGACTGGGGTTCTTGAATGTGGGCGGCGGCGGCGGCGGGGGGACTATTTGGAACCGGCTCCTCTACGCACCGGTGTCGGTGTGCACATTGGTATGGGCCAGAAAGGCCTCGCTCCATCCCCTAAAAGAAGGACTCCCTGCTGGCCATAAAATTTATCTTAACCAGCCCAGCCGTTCGCCCGATGCATCACGCGGGTGCACAAGTCAACTAATTAACGATTTCCTTGTGTTCAATTTTTTAACGATTTCCTTGATTCTGAAGGAAAAAACGATTTCCTTCAACACAAAAAAGAACTATTTGATGATTTCCTTGCTAAAAAACTAATTAACTATTTTCCAACCCCTAAAAAATACTATTTCCCCTACAAAATACCAATTTACTATTATTGTCTCAAAAGACTAATTACCTACTAGTCTCTACTTCTAATGGAGGAGTTGGTAGTCTCGCCTCACTCCAATTAATTCTCTCTCACCGTTTTTTTGTCCCACCAACATATTTAAATCGGATTTTACCCATGATCTATTTAAACCGATTTTATATGGAAAGAAATGAAACTAAGATCAATTTTCGGTATATCCGGTAACTTTTATATGGAAAAGAATGAATCATGATGAATCTTTAATCAAATTTTTGAATATCAGGATTTGATAGTCTCCACTCCATGATTTATTTCCGTCTGATTTTTTTTGCCTCCCAAGCCACAGAACGAAAAAACGTATGTTGTGGCTCCTCTCTCGATAGAACTACTCCCTCGTCCTAGGGCGTGGACGACGCCACCGCCATGGCGGAACTCTACGCCGCCAACGTCTTGCTCCTCCGCTGACCACCGGCCGCCGCCGCCCCGACCTCCGAGACTGCCGCCGCCGCCATTGTGGAACCCCAGGTCACGCATTCTCAGATTCCCATGTGCGGCGGTGGAGCATGCGAGGCGAGCGCTCTAATCAAATCCAGGTTCCTATGTCCCTTCATATATACTACGAGTATGATGCTGATGGATCATCTGATATAACAATCTTCATTCACTAATGCATATGCGTTCGTTGTTATTGCGAGGGATACAATTTTTGGAGATGGGATGGAGATGGTGGAGGCTGCTGCCCATCTACGGGCTTGTCGAGTCAGACAAGCCCATCTACAGGAAGTACCTCTGCCAGTACTACATCCGCAATCCTCCCGAATCCATCGATGTGCAACAGATCGTGACACCATCCGCGTGGACAAACGAGAATGGCCGCCTGATTCCTCTTGCCCACTTGGTAATTAAACTGGGATTTGACTGACAGATTGAGGTACAGACAGTAATTCATTCTTCCCTATGTTATTTGCTGAATAGTTTAGTTTGTTCATTTCAAGTGTCTCGAGATGGAGACCAAGCTCATGGCTCAGTGCGGCCGGAGGCACAATGAACAATTGACTGACAGTGAGATAGAACTAAGCAACAAAGCGTATGACACCATATCTAGAAAGGCGAATGTTCTGGAGGGTGAGTTTACATCCATGATGCCGTCTAAGCGAAATAGTTTCCCTTCTTTGGAAAATATGGCAAATTGTATTTCACTAAAGATGGCTTTGAAACAAATTGCATTAGTGAGTGGTTCATATTTTTTTCCAGCAAGTCATATTTTTTTACTTAGGATAGAAGGATAAATGCTTTAATTGGTTGCCTCAAGAATTAATAACAGACATGATGACATATCAGTTGCGCATGCCCAACAATGAGCATCATATTTTGTTTTGTGGTATTGCACGACATTCAACTATATGTTACAACGCTACAAAGGCTCAGGAGAGATTAGATATGTCTTCTTGGCTCGGTGGCGTCATGGGTGGCGCATGCCTCCTCGATGGCGATGGTGGACCGACGACAACACAAGGGGCGGGGTCAGGGCGGAGAGCGGGCCGGTTGGCGGGGGACTCCTCCTTAGCGGTCTATGGGGAAGTATGGTGTGAAGGGAAGAGGACGCCATGATGAAGGTGAGGAGGGTGTCATCCTGTTTTAAAGGAGAGGCTCCAATGAGAAATGTCTTGCTACAACGAAAAACTGAGCATGAAGGGGAGGGTCCAGCAGGAAAAGGGTGGGTGCGTCGTGGGGTGAGGTTTTTGTGTTGGGACCGCATATTGGAGATAACATCGTGGATAGTTCGAACAACCACATTTCCCCTCACCCCCCCCCCCCCCTACATACATGATGGATTTGGGGGGCCCGGATTTTACAAACTGTAGAATTTTAAGGAGCCCACCAGGTGCCTGTTTTATTTCCGAACATACCCGGGCGTATGAGGGAAAAATGAGATTCGACCTTGAATATTTTTTTTTGAGTCCACCTTGAAGACGATGTTAATAATTCGTAAGATTTTTCTATATGCACTGTAGCCCGTAGCAACGCACGAGCGTTTTACTAGTTAATATACATGAGCAACATGCGCAAAATGAAAATGAACTCATATTATAAAAATGATTTTATTAGTATTGTTTTGTCTCAAGGACTTATTTAAAAAATTCATTTAGCCAATATGTTTGTCTCGAAATAGGCTTTCGTCCCACTTTATATATAAAGCAACACCCGAACAAAGAACACGTCAGAACGATACAAGATGGAGGGGAAGCTTCCATACAATGCCGAGCCACCCGCGTCACCATGATGATGTAGACCGAAACTCAATGTGAGGTCCGATCCGTTGTTGCGGCCCGACCTTTCACAACGCTCCACCACGAGTAGTAGCAACCTCTCGCCCGCGCACGCGATGTACACGAAGTAGAGGGTTTGAACCTTGCGGTCCAGCACGAGAAAACCAATCTCGACGAAGGTACTCACGCGCAAAACAATTTTCACGAAGAGAAATTGCAACACAAAGGTTTTCTAAAGATTCCTCTAAAACTTGATACGGGCGTCTTGTTGGGGAACGTAGCAGAATTTTAAAATTTTCTACGCATCACCAAGATCAATCTATGGAGTCATCTAGCAACGACGGAGAGAGGAGTGCATCTACATACCCTTGTAGATCGCGAGCGGAAGCGTTCAAGAGAACGGGGTTGATGGAGTCGTACTCGACGTGATCCAAATCACCGATGACCTAGTGCCGAACGTGTTGGGGAACGTAGCAATAATTCAAAATTTTCCTACGTGTCACGAAGATCAATCTATGGAGTTATCTAGCAACGAGGGAGGAGTGGATCTACATACCCTTGTAGATCGCGCGCGGAAGCGTTCAAGAGAACGGGGTTGATGGAGTCGTACTCGTCGTGATCCAAATCACCGATGATCCTAGCGCCGAACGGACGGCACCTCCGCGTTCAACACACGTACAGAGCAGCGACGTCTCCTCCTTCTTGATCCAGCAAGGTCGGAGGAGAGGTTGATGGAGATCCAGCAGCACGACAGCGTGATGGTGGAAGTAGCGGGATTCCAACAGGGCTTCGCCAAGCGCTGTGGGAGGAGGGAGATGTGTCATGGGAGGGAGAGGGAGGCGCCAGGGCTTAGGTATTGCTGCCCTCCCTTCCCCCACTATATATAGGGCCAAGGGAGAGGGGGGAGGCACAGCCTTGGCCCTTCCTCCAAGGAAGGGTGCGGCCAGGGGAAGAGTCCCTCCTCCCCAAGGCACCTCGGAGGTGCCTTCCCCCTTTAGGACTCTTCCTTTCCTCTTCTCTTGGCGCATGGGCCTCTTGGGGCTGGTGCCCTTGGCCCATATAGGCCAAGGCGCACCCCCTGCAGCCCATGTGGCCCCCCGGGGCAGGTGGCCCCACCCGGTGGACCCCCGGGACCCTTCCGGTGGTCCCGGTACAATACCGGTGACCCCAAAACTTGTCCAGATGGCCGAAATAGCACTTCCTATATATAATTCTTTACCTCCGGACCATTCCGGAACTCCTCCTGACGTCCGGGATCTCATCCGGGACTCCGAACAACTTTCGGGTTACCGCATACTAATATCTCTATAACCCTAGCGTCACCGAACCTTAAGTGTGTAGACCCTACGGGTTCGGGAGACATGCAGACATGACCGAGATGACTCTCCGGTCAATAACCAACAGCGGGATCTGGATACCCATGTTGGCTCCCACATGTTCCACGATGATCTCATCGGATGAACCATGATGTCAAGGACTTAATCAATCCCGTATACAATTCCCTTTGTCTATCGGTACGACACTTGCCCGAGATTCGATCGTCGGTATCCCGATACCTTGTTCAATCTCGTTACCGGCAAGTCTCTTTACTCCTTGATCATATTGTGCACATTATGATGATGTCCTACCGAGTGGGCCCAGAGATACCTCTCCGTTTACACGGAGTGACAAATCCCAGTCTCGATTCGTGCCAACCCAACAGACACTTTCGGAGATACCCGTAGTGCACCTTTATAGTCACCCAGTTACGTTGTGACGTTTGGCACACCCAAAGTATTCCTACGGTATCCGGGAGTTGCACAATCTCATGGTCTAAGGAAATGATACTTGACATTAGAAAAGCTTTAGCATACGAACTACATGATCTTGTGCTAGGCTTAGGATTGGGTCTTGTCCATCACATCATTCTCCTAATGATGTGATCCCGTTATCAACGACATCCAATGTCCATGGTTAGGAAACCGTAACCATCTATTGATCAACGAGCTAGTCAACTAGAGGCTTACTAGGGACATGGTGTTGTCTATGTACCCACACATGTATCTGAGTTTCCTATCAATACAATTCTAGCATGGATAATAAACGATTATCATGAACAAGGAAATATAATAATAATCAATTTATTATTGCCTCTAGGGCATATTTCCAACAGTCTCCCACTTGCACTAGAGTCAATAATCCAGTTCACATCGCTATGTGACTAACACTCAAGGTCACATCCCCATGTGACTAACACCCAAAGAGTTTACTAGAGTCAATAATCTAGTTCACATTACCATGTGATTAACACTCGATGAGTTCTGGGTTTGATCATGTTATGCTTGTGAGAGATGTTTTAGTCAACGGGTCTGAATCTTTCAGATCCGTATGTACTTCGCAAATTTCTATGTCATCTTGTAGATGCAACTACTACGCTACATTTGGAGATATTCCAAATAACTGTTCTACTATATGAATCCAGTTTACTACTCAGAATAATCTGGATTAGTGTCAAAGTTTGCATCGGCGTAACCCTTTACGACAAACTCTTTTACCACCTCCATAATCGAGAAAATTCCTTAGTCCACTAGTTACTAAGGATAACTTTGACCACTGTTTTGTGATCCAATCTTGGATCACTCTTGTACCTCTTGAATGACTCATGGCAAGGCACATTTCAGGTGCGGTACATAGCATGGCATACCGTATAGAGCCTATGACAAAAGCATAGGGGACGACCTTCGTCCTTCCTCTTTCTTCTGCCGTGGTCGAGCTTTAAGTCTTAACTTCATACCTTACAACTCAGGCAAGAACTCCTTCTTTGACTGGTCCATCTTGAACACCTTCAAGATCATGTCAAGGTATGTGCTCATTTGAAAGTACCATTAAGCGTTTTGATCTATCCTTATAGATCTTGATGCTCAATGTTCAAGTAGCTTAATCCAGGCCTTCCATTGAAAAACACTTTCAAATAACCCTATATGCTTTCCAGAAATCCTACGCCATTTCTGATCCATAATATGTCAACAACATATACTCATCAGAAATTCTATAGTGCTCCCACTCACTTCTTTGGAAATACAAGTTTCTCATAAACTTTGTATAAACCCAAAATCTTTGATCATCTCATCAAAGCGTACATTCCAACTCCGAGATGCTTACTCCAGTCCTTAGAAGGATTACTGGAGCTTTGCATACTTATCGGCATCTTTCAGGATTGACAAAACCTTCCGGTTGTATCACATACAACCTTTCCTCAAAAAACGTCGAGGAAACAATGTTTTGACACCCTATCTGCAAGATTTCATAAATAATGCAGTAATCGCTAATATAATTCCAACAGACTCTTAGCATCGCTACGAGTGAGAAAGTCTCATCGTAGTCAACTCCTTGAACTTGTCGGAAAACATCTTAACGACAAGTCGAGCTTTCTTAATGGTGACATTTACCATCATTGTCCGTCTTCCTTTTAAAATCCATCTGCACTCAACAGCCTTACGACCATCGAGTTGTTCTGCCAAAGTCTACACTTTGTTTTCATACATGGATCCTTTCTCGGATTTTATGGCCTCGAGCCATTTATCGGAATCCGGGCCCAGCATCGCTTCTCCATAGCTCGTAGGTTCATTGTTGTCTAGCAACATGACTTCCAAGACAGGATCACGTACCACTCTGAAGTAGTACGCATCCTTGTCATCCCATGAGGTTTGGTAGTGACTTGATCTGAAGTTTCATGATCACTATCATAAGCTTCCACTTCAATTGGTGTAGGTGCCACAGGAACAACTCCCTGTGCCCTGTCACACACTAGTTGAAGAGACGGTTCAATAACCTCATCAAGTATCCACCATCCTCCCACTCAATTCTTTCGAGAGAAACTTTTCCTCGAGAAAGGACCCGATTCTAGAAACAATCCTTTATTGCTTTCGGATCTGAGACAGGAGGTATACCCAACTGTTTTGGGTGTCCTATGAAGATGCATTTATCCGCTTTGGGTTCGAGCTTATCAGCCTGAAACCTTTTCACATAAGCGTCGCAGCCCCAAACTTCTAAGAAATGACAGCTTAGGTTTCTCTAAACCATAGTTCATATGGTGTCATCTCATCGGAATTACGTGGTGCCCTATTTAAAGTGAATGTGGTTGTCTCTAATGCCTAACCCATAAACTATTGTGGTAATTCGATAAGAGACATCATGGTATGCATCACATCCAATAGGATGCAGTTATGATGTTCGGACACACCATCACACTATGGTGTTCCAGGCTATATTAGTTGTGAAACAATTTCCACAATGTCTTAATTCTGTGCCAAACTCGTAATTCAGATATTCATCTCTATGATCATATCATAGATATTTTATCCTCTTGTCACGACGATCTTTCAACTTCACCCTGAAATTACTTGAACCTTTCAATAATTCAGACTCGTGATTCATCAAGTAAATATACTCAACATCTACTCAAATCATCTGTGAAGTAAGAACATAACGATATCCACTACACGCCTCAGCACTCATTGGCCTGCACACATCAAAATGTATTACTTCCAACAAGTTGCTTTCTAGTTCCATTTTACTGAAAACGAGGCTTTCAGTCATCTTGCCCATGTGGTATGATTTGCATGTCTCAAGTGATTCAAAATCAAGTCAGTCCAAACGGTCCATTTGCATGGAGTTTTCTTCATGCATATACACCAATAGACATGGTTCGCATGCCTCAAACTTTTCAAAAACGAGTGAGCCCAAAGATCCATCAACATGGAGCTTCTTCATGCGTTTTATACCGATATGACTTACGTGGCAGTGCCACAAGTAGGTGGTACTATCATTACTATCTTTTGGCATGAACATGTGTATCACTACGATCGAGATTCAATAAACCATTCATTTCAGGTGTAAGACCATTGAAGGTATTATTCAAATAAACAGAGTAACCATTATTCTCTTTAAATGAATAACCGTATTGCGATAGACATAATCCAATCATGTCTATGCTCAACGCAAACACCAATCTCGATGGTAGAGGGAGCGTGCGATGCTTGATCATATCAACATTGGAAACACTTCCAACACATATCATCAGCTCACCTTTAGCTAGTCTCCGTTTATTCCGTAGCTTTTATTTCGAGTTACTAACACTTAGCAACCAAACCGGTATCTAATACCCTGGTGCTACTAGGAGTACTAGTAAAGTACACATCAACACAATGTATATCCAATATACTTCTATCGACCTTGCCAGCCTTCTCATCTACCAAGTATCTAGGGTAATTCTGCTCCAGTGGCTGTTCCCCTTATTACAGAAGCACTTAGTCTCGGGTTTGGGTTCAACCTTGGGTTTCTTCACTAGAGCAGCAGCTGAATTGTCGTTTCATGAAGTATCCCTTCTTGCCCTTGCCCTTCTTGAAACTAGTGGTTTCACCAACCATCAACAATTGATGCTCCTTCTTGATTTCTACTTTTGTGGTGTCAAACATCGCGAATATCTCAAGGATCATCATATATGTCCCTGATATATTATAGTTCATCACGAAGCTTAAGCAGCTTGGTGGTAATGACTTCGGAGAACCATCACTATTTCATCTGGAAGATCAACTCCCACTCGATTCAAATGATTGTTGTACTCAGACAATCTGAGCACAAGTTCAACAATTGAGCTTTTCTCCCTTAGTTTGCAGGCTAAGAAAATCGTCAGAGGTCTTATACCTCTTGACGTGGGCACGAGCCTGAAATCCCAATTTCAGCCCTCGAAACATCTCATATGTTTCGCGACGTTTCAAAACATCTTCGGTGCCTCAACTCTAAGCCGTTTAACTGAACTATCACGTAGTTATCAAAATGTGTATGTCAGATGTTCGCAACATCCATAGACAACGCTCGAGGTTTAGCACACTGAGCGGTGCATTAAGGACATAAGCCTTCTATGAAGCAATGAGGACAAACCTCAGTTTACGGACCTAGTCCGCATAATTACTACTATCACCTTTCAACTAAATTTTCTCTAGGAACATATCTAAACAGTAGAACTGAAGCGCGAGCTACGACATAATTTGCGAAGACCTTTTGACTATGTTTAGGATAATTAAGTTCATCTTATGAACTCCCACTCAGATAGACATCCCTCTAGTCATCTAAGTGATTACATGATCTGAGTCAACTAGGCCGTGTCCGATCATCATGTGAGACGGTCTAGTCAACATCGGTGAACATCTTCATGTTGATCGTATCTTCTATACAACTCATGCTCGACCTTTCGGTCCTCTGTGTTCCGAGGCCATGTCTGTACATGCTAGGCTCGTCAAGTCAACCTAAGTGTTTGCATGTGTAAATCTATCTTACACCCGTTGTATGTGAACGTCTGAATCAAACACCCGATCATCACGTGGTGCTTTGAAACAAAGAACTGTCGCAACGGTGCACAGTTAGGGAAACACTTTCTTGAAATTATCATGAGGGATCATCTTATTTACTACCGCCGTAGTTCTAAGCAAATAAGATGTATAAACATGATAAACATCACATGCAATCAAATAGTGACATGATATGGCCAATATCATATAGCTCCTTTGATCTCCATCTTGGGGCTCCATGATCATCATCGTCACCGGCATGACACCATGATCTCCATCATCATGATCTCTATCATCGTGTCTTCATGAAGTTGTCTCGTCAACTATTACTTCTACTACTACAACTAACGATTAGCAATAAAGTAAAGTAATTACATGACGTTTATGTTGACACGCAGGTCATAAATACATTAAGACAACTCCTATGGCTCCTGCCGGTTGTCATACTCATCGACATGCAAGTCGTGATTCCTATTACAAGAACATGATCAATCTCATACATCACATATATCATTCATCACATCCTTTTGGCCATATCACATCACATAGCATACCCTGCAAAAACAAGTTAGACGTCCTCTAATTGTTGTTTGCATGTTTTACATGGCTGCTATGGGTTTCTAGCAAGAACGTTTCTTACCTACGCAAAAACCACAATGTGATATGCCAATTGCTATTTACCCTTCATAAGGACCCTTTTCATCGAATCCGATCCGACTAAAGTGGGAGAGACAGAAACCCGCTAGCCACCTTATGCAACTAGTGCATGTCAGTCGGTGGAACCAGTCTCACGTAAGAGTACGTGTAAGGTCGGTTCGGGCCGCTTCATCCCACAATGCCGCCGAATCAAGATTTGACTAGTAACGGTAAGCATATTGAACAAAATCAACGCCCACAACTACTTTGTGTTCTACTCGTGCATAGAAACTACGCATAGACCTAGCTCATGATGCCACTGTTGGGGAACGTAGCAATAATTCAAAATTTTCCTACGTGTCACCAAGATCAATCTATGGAGTTATCTAGCAACGAGGGAGGAGTGGATCTACATACCCTTGTCGATCACGCGCGGAAGCGTTCAAGAGAACGGGGTTGATGGAGTCGTACTCGTCGTGATCCAAATCACCGATGATCCTAGCGCCGAACGGACGGCACCTCCGCGTTCAACACACGTATAGAGCAGCGACGTCTCCTCCTTCTTGATCCAGCAAGGGGGGAGGAGAGGTTGATGGAGATCTAGCAGCACGACGGCGTGATGGTGGAAGTAGCGGGATTCCAACAGGGCTTCGCCAAGCGCTGTGGGAGGAAGGAGATGTGTCATGGGAGGGAGAGGGAGGCGCCAGGGCTTAGGTATTGCTGCCCTCCCTTCCCCCACTATATATAGGGCCAAGGGAGAGGGGGGAGGCGCAGCCTTGGCCCTTCCTCCAAGGAAGGGTGCGGCCAGGGGAAGAGTCCCTCCTCCCCAAGGCACCTCGGAGGTGCCTTCCCCCTTTAGGACTCTTCCTTTCCTCTTCTCTTGGCGCATGGGCCTCTTGGGGCTGGTGCCCTTGGCCCATATAGGCCAAGGCGCACCCCCTGCAGCCCATGTGGCCCCCCGGGGCAGGTGGCCCCACCCGGTGGACCCCCGGGACCCTTCCGGTGGTCCCGGTACAATACCGGTGACCCCAAAACTTGTCCCGATGGCCGAAATAGCACTTCCTATATATAATTCTTTACCTCCGGACCATTCCGGAACTCCTCGTGACGTCCGGGATCTCATCCGGGACTCCGAACAACTTTCGGGTTACCGCATACTAATATCTCTATAACCCTAGCGTCACTGAACCTTAAGTGTGTAGACCCTACGGGTTCGGGAGACATGCAGACATGACCGAGATGACTCTCCGGTCAATAACCAACAGCGGGATATGGATACCCATGTTGGCTCCCACATGTTCCACGATGATCTCATCGGATGAACCACGATGTCAAGGACTTAATCAATCCCGTATACAATTCCCTTTGTCTATCGGTACGACACTTGCCCGAGATTCGATCGTCGGTATCCCGATACCTTGTTCAATCTCATTACCGGCAAGTCTCTTTACTCGTTCTGTAACACATCATCCCGTGATCAACTCCTTGATCATATTGTGCACATTATGATGATGTCCTACCGAGTGGGCCCAGAGATACCTCTCCGTTTACACGGAGTGACAAATCCCAGTCTCGATTCGTGCCAACCCAACAGACACTTTCGGAGATACCCGTAGTGCACCTTTACAGTCACCCAGTTACGTTGTGACGTTTGGCACACCCAAAAGTATTCCTACGGTATCCGGGAGTTGCACAATCTCATGGTCTAAGGAAATGATACTTGACATTAGAAAAGCTTTAGCATACGAACTACATGATCTTGTGCTAGGCTTAGGATTGGGTCTTGTCCATCACATCATTCTCCTAATGATGTGATCCCGTTATCAACGACATCCAATGTCCATGGTCAGGAAACCGTAACCATCTATTGATCAACGAGCTAGTCAACTAGAGGCTTACTAGGGACATGGTGTTGTCTATGTACCCACACATGTATCTGAGTTTCCTATCAATACAATTCTAGCATGGATAATAAACGATTATCATGAACAAGGAAATATAATAATAATCAATTTATTATTGCCTGTAGGGCATATTTCCAACAGAACGGACGGCACCTCCGCGTTCAACACACGTACGGTTGGGAAGACGTCTCCTCCTTCTTGATCCACTAAGAGGGAAGGAGAGGTTGATGAAGATCCAGCAGCATGACGGCATGATGGTGGAAGGCACGGTGATCTCGGCAGGGCTTCGCCAAGCGCAGGGAGACGGAGGAGTGTCACGGGAGGGAGAGGGAGAGGCCAGGGGCTTGTGTGCGGCTGCCCTCCCTCCCCCCCACTATATATAGGGTGCCTAGGGGGGCGGCCCTAGGAGATCCAATCTCCTAGGGGGGGCGGCCAAGGGGATGCCTTGCCCCCCAAGGCAAGGGTGGCGCCCCCCACCCCTAGGGTTTCCAACCCTAGGCGTAGGGGGAGGCCCATGGGGGGGCGCACCAGCCCACTAGGGGCTGGTTCCCCTCCCACTTCAGCCCATGGGGCCCTCCGGGATAGGTGGCCCCACCCGGTGGACCCCCGGGACCCTTTCGGTGGTCCCGGTACAATACCGATTACCCCCGAAACTTTCCCGATGGCCGAAACTTGACTTCCTATATATAAATCTTCACCTCAGGACTATTCCGGAACTCCTCGTGACGTCCGGGATCTCATCCGGGACTCTGAACAACTTTCGGGTTACCGTATGCTAATATCTCAACAACCCTGGTGTCACCGAACCTTAAGTGTGTAGACCCTACGGGTTCGAGAGACATGCAGACATGACCGAGAAGCCTCTCCGGTCAATAACCAACAGCGGGATCTGGATACCCATGTTGGCTCCCACATGCTCCATGATGATCTCATCGGATGAACCACGATGTTGAGGATTCAATTAATCCGTATACAATTCCCTTTGTCAATCGGTACGTTACTTGCCCGAGACTCGATTGTCGGTATCCCAATACCTCGTTCAATCTCGTTACTGGCAGGTCACTTTACTCGTGCCGTAATGCATGATCCCGTGATCAACCACTTGGTCACATTGAGCTCATTATGATGATGCATTACCGAGTGGGCCCAGAGATACCTCTCCGTAATACAGAGTGACAAATCCCAGCCTCGATTCGTGCCAACCCAACAGATACTTTCGGAGATACCTGTAATGTACCTTTATAGTCACCCAGTTACGTTGTGACGTTTGGCACACCCAAGGCACTCCTACGGTATCCGGGAGTTGCACAATCTCATGGTCTAAGGAAATGATACTTGACATTCAGAAAAGCTATAGCAAACGAACTACATGATCTTTGAGCTAAGCTTAGGATTGGGTCTTGTCCATCACATCATTCTCCTAATGATGTGATCCCGTTATCAATGACATCCAATGTCCATAGTCAGGAAACCATGACTATCCTTTAATCAACGAGCTAGTCAACTAGAGGCTCACTAGGGACGTGTTGTGGTATATGTATTCACACATGTATTACAATTTCCGGATAACACAATTATAGCATGAACAATAGACAATTATCATGAACAAAGAAATATAATAATAACCATTTTATTATTGCCTCTAGGGCATATTTCCAACAGTCTCCAACTTGCACTAGAGTCAGTATTCTAGTTACATTGTGATGAATCGAACACCCATGCAGTTCTGGTGTTGATCATGTTTTGCTCTAGGGAGAGGTTTAGTCAACGGATCTACCACATTCAGGTCTGTATGTACTTTACAAATCTCTATGTCTCCATTTTGAACACTTTCACGAATGGAGTTGAAGCGACGCTTGATATGCCTGGTCTTCCTGTGAAACCTGGGCTCCTTGGCAAGGGCAATAGCTCCAGTGTTGTCACAGAAGAGAGTCATCGGGCCCGACGCATTGGGTATGACTCCTAGGTCGGTAATGAACTCCTTCACCCAGACTGCTTCTTGTGCTGCCTCCAAGGCTGCCATGTACTCCGCTTCACATGTAGATCCCGCCACAACGCTTTGCTTGCAACTGCACCAGCTTACTGCCCCACCATTCAAAATATACACGTATCCGGTTTGTGACTTAGACTCATCCAAATCTATGTCGAAGCTAGCATCGACGTAACCCTTTACGACGAGCTCTTCGTCACCTCCATACACGAGAAACATGTCCTTAGTCCTTTTCAGGTACTTCAGGATATTATTGACAGCTATCCAGTGTTCCATGTCGGGATTACTTTCGTACCTTCCTACCAAACTTACGGCAAGGTTTACATCAGGTCTGGCACATAGCATAGCATACATGATAGACCCTATGGCCGAGGCATAGGGGACGAGACTCATCTTTTCTCTATCTTCTGCCGTGGTCGGGCATTGAGCCGTG
Source organism: Triticum urartu (assembly GCF_003073215.2). NCBI lineage: Eukaryota > Viridiplantae > Streptophyta > Magnoliopsida > Poales > Poaceae > Triticum > Triticum urartu. Next base: position 4,223,213 of record NC_053026.1, on the reverse strand, counting down.
CTCAATCTCGTACCTTGCAATACAAGCAAGAACCCTTTCTTTGACTGATCCATTTTGAACTTCTTCAATATCTTGTCAATGTACGTACTCTGTGAAAGACCAATGAGGCGTCTCGATCTATCTCTATAGATCTTGATGCCTAATATATAAGCAGCTTCTCCAAGGTCCTTCATTGAAAAACACTTGTTCAAGTAGGCCTTTATTCTTTCCAAGAATTCTATATCATTTCCCATCAACAGTATGTCAACCACATACAATATGAGAAATGCTACAGAGCTCCCACTCACTTTTTGTAAATGCAGGCTTCTCCATAAGTCTGCGTAAACCCAAACGCTTTGACCATCTCATCAAAATGAATGTTCCAACTCCGAGATGCTTGCACCAGCCCATAAATCGAGCGTTGGAGCTTGCACACCTTGTCAGCATTCTTAGGATCGACAAAACCTTCCGGCTGTATCATATACAATTCTTCCTTAAGGAAATCATTAAGGAATGCCGTTTTGACCTCCATTTGCCATATCTCATAATCATAGAATGCGGCAATTGCTAACATGATTCAGACGGACTTCAGCTTCGCTACGGGTGAGAAAGTCTCATCGTAGTCAACCCCTTGAACTTGTCGATAACCCTTAGCGACAAGCCGAGCTTTATAGATGGTCACATTACCATCCGCGTCTGTCTTCATCTTAAAGATCCATTTATTTTCTAATGCTCGCCGATCATCGGGCAAGTCAGTCAAAGTCCATACTTCGTTTTCATACATGGATTCTATCTCGGATTTCATGGCTTCCAGCCATTTGTCGAAATCCGGGTCCGCCATCGCTTCTTCATAGTTCGAAGGTTCACCGTTGTCTAACAACATGATTCCCAAGGCAGGGTTGCCGTACCACTCTGGTGCGGAACGTGTCCTCGTGGACCTACGAAGTTCAGTAGTAACTTGATCTGAAGTTTCATGATCATCATCATTAACTTCCTCTCTAGTCGGTGCAGGCACCTCAGGAACATTTTCTTGAGCTGCGCCACTTACCGGTTCAAGAGGTAATACTTCATCAAGTTCTACTTTCCTCCCACTTATTTCTGTCGAGAGAAACTCTTTCTCTAGAAAGGACCCATTCTTGGCAACAAAGATCTTGCCTTCGGATCTGAGGTAGAAGGTATACCCAACAGTTTCTTTAGGGTATCCTATGAAGACGCATTTTTCCGACTTGGGTTCGAGCTTTTCAGGTTGAAGTTTCTTGACATAAGCATCGCATCCCCAAACTTTTACAAATGACAGCTTAGGTTTCTTCCCAAACCATAATTCATATCGTGTCGTCTCAACGGATTTCGACGGAGCCCTATTTAAAGTGAATGCGGCAGTCTCTAAAGCATAGCCCCAAAATGACAGCGGTAAATCGGTAAGAGACATCATAGATCGCACCATATCCAATAGAGTGCGATTACGATGTTCAGACACACCATTACGCTGAGGTGTTCCAGGCGGCGTGAGTTGTGAAACTATTCCACATTTTCTTAAGTGTGTGCCAAATTCGTGACTCAAGTATTCTCCCCCACGATCTGATCGCAAGAACTTGATTTTCTTGTCACGTTGATTCTCAACCTCACTCTGAAATTACTTGAACTTTTAAAAGATCTCAAACTTGTGTTTCATTAAGTAGACATACCCATATCTACTCAAGTCATCAGTGAGGGTGAGAACATAATGATAGCCACCGCGAGCCTCAACACTCGTTGGACCGCACACATCAGTATGTATGATTTCCAATAAGTTGGTTGCTCGCTCCATTGTTCCTGAGAACGGAGTCTTGGTCATTTACCCATGAGGCATGGTTCGCACGTGTTAAATGATTCGTAATCAAGAGACTTCAAAAGCCCATCTGCATGGAGCTTCTTCATGCGTTTGACACCTTTTTGACCAAGGCGGCAGTGCCACAAGTATGTGGAACTATCATTATCAACCTCACATCTTTTGGTATTCACACTATGAATATGTGTAGCATTACGCTCGAGATTCATTAAGAATAAACCATTCACCATCGGAGCATGACCATAAAACATATCTCTCATATAAATAGAACAACCATTATTCTCGGATTTAAATGAGTAGCCATCTCGAATTAAACGAGATCCTGATACAATGTTCATGCTCAAAGCTGGCACTAAATAACAATTATTGAGGTTTAAAACTAATCCCGTAGGTAAATGTAGAGGTAGCGTGCCGACGGCGATCACATCGACCTTGGAACCATTCCCAACGCGCATCGTCACCTCGTCCTTCGCTAGTCTCCGTTTATTCCGCAACTCCTGATTTGAGTTACAAATGTGAGCAACCGCACCGGTATCAAATACCCAGGAGCTACTACGAGTACTAGTAAGGTACACATCAATTACATGTATATCGCATATACCTTTAGTGTTGCCGGCCTTCTTGTCCGCTAAGTATTTGGGGCAGTTCCGCTTCCAGTGACCACTTCCCTTGCAATAAAAACACTCAGTCTCGGGCTTGGGTCCATTCTTTGGCTTCTTCCCGGCAGCTTGCTTACCGGGCGAGGCAACTCCCTTGCCGTCCTTCTTGAAGTTCTTACCCTTGCCTTTCTTGAACTTAGTGGTTTTATTCACCATCAACACTTGATGTTCCTTTTTGACTTCTACCTCTGCTGATTTCAGCATTGAATATACCTCAGGAATGGTCTTTTCCATCCCCTGCATATTGAAGTTCATCACAAAGCTCTTGTAACTCGGTGCAAGCGACTGAAGGATTCTGTCAATGACCGCGTCATCCGGGAGATTAACTCCCAGCTGAGTCAAGCGGTTATGCAACCCAGACATTTTGAGTATGTGCTCACTGACAGAACTATTTTCCTCCATCTTACAGCTGAAGAACTTGTCGGAGACTTCATATCTCTCGACCCGGGCATGAGCTTGGAAAACCATTTTCAGCTCTTCGAACATCTCATATGCTCCGTGTCGCTCAAAACCCTTTTGGAGCCCCAGTTCTAAGCTGTAAAGCATGCCGCACTGAATGAGGGAGTAATCATCAGCACATGTCTGCCAAGCGTTCATAGCGTCTTGGTTCTGTGGGACGGGTGCAAAATTGGTGCACAATTTTCTAGGTCAACAGAAGGTCATTGAATTAAATCATAAGTATTTGAATTTGGGCATTTAAATGCTATAAAATAATTTAAATGCCCAAATAATTCTGGGAGTAAATGTTTCCTGTTGGAAATAATCCAAACAGAGGCCACATTTATTTTCAGGATTTTTGGAAATGTTCTAGTATTTTAAATAAAGCTAAACAGTTGCAGTTTAATAGAAAACAGAAACTAAATCAAAAAAAAGAGAAAGAAGCCCACCTGGGCCTTGCCTGGCTCGGCCCAGCCTACTGGCTCGGCCAGTCACCCCCTACCTCGCGCCAGGAGGCAGGGGCGCGTGCTCGCCGCGCGCCGGCCACGCGCCGGCCACCTCCTGCTTCTGCCGACGCCGGGAGACGCCCAGAGGATGCCACGCGACCCCCACGTCTCCCTCTCACACTCTCTCACTCTCCCCCTCATCTCCCTCATCCTCTCCCGCGATGGCCGAGCGTGTCCCTCGCCGCCGATCGCCGTAGTCGCCGCCAGAGACCTCCCCTCGCCCCTCCGACGAGCCCATCAGCTCCGCCTCGACTCCCTCGACCTCCCCACCGAGCCACGCTTCGCCGGAAGCCCTGCAACGCCGCCTTCGCCCTCGTCTTCAACCTCGGGCACCCGAGCCGTCTCCGGCTGATTCGCCGTCGCCAGGACCTCCCCAAGCTCGCTGACCCCCAATCCGACTCCGCTGTGAGCTCCTCTTCCTTTCCCCCTAGCCCCCGTGCTCGTTTGGCCCCTGTAGCCGCCGTTTACACCGCACCCGAGAGCTCCTCGCCGCCGGCCATGTCGCCGTCGTGGCTACGGCCGTGCAAGCACGCGTCCGAGCGCCTCACCGTGCTCACTGCAGCACCAGGAACCCGTAGCCACCACCAGCTCTTCCTCCCGTGCACCGTAGTGTCGAAACCGACCTCGCCCGAACTCCGGCCGCTGCCACGAGCTCGATTCCGGCGAGCTCGCTCCACCCCAGCTCCTCCCACTTGCCCCACTAGATGCGCACGAGCCCCAGCTACGCGTATCACGTCTCCGCTGTCGATTTGGTCACCGGAGGACCAAATCCGAAGCCCTCCGCCGTCTCGGGCCTCGCCGGCGTCGAGCCGCCGGCGAGTTGACCCAGTTTGACCCCTGGGTGGGCCCAGGTTGACTCCTTTGAGTCAATGAAAAGTGGGCCCACCCCCCTGCTAATTATCCAGATTAGTTTCTAACTAAAATTAGTTAGTTTAATTAGTACAACCACTGACTAGTGGGCCCTGCCCAGTAATTAGGCTAACTAAACGTAGTTAGTGCACTGAGAGGCTGACAGAAGGGGCCCACCAGTCAGGTTTGACCTGGGCTGGCGCCTTTGACCTGCTGAGGTCAGCATGGCGCAATGCTGACGCAGTAATGCATTTTCTGGATTTATTCTTATACAGGAAATTCCAGAAAATAATTCAAACTTCAAAAATTCATAGAAATTCAACCGTAACTCCAAATGAAATAATTTATATATGAAAAATTATCAGAAAAATTCAATCTATCCATCTGTAATGGTTTCATGCATGAAAAAACAAGTTTACCTTGCTGTTTAGGCAGAATAAGGTAATGCACTATAAATGCCATGTTTAATGAGCTAATATTTGAATCCTTGATTCAAATGAGTTCATCCCTTTCTATTTTAGCTTGCATTAGGCCGAGACACAATCATATTGCCATGTCATAGCATGCATCATATTGTTGCATATCGTCATGTGTTGATTGTGTTCCGATGTGTTCTCCGTGGTAGGTTCTGCCTCCGAGGATATTCACGAGTATCCAACAGAAGGGCAGTATCCCGCTACCACTCCATCAGGCAAGCAACCATTGATCATTCCGATACAAACCCATGTTCTCGCTCCTGCTCTTGTTTACTGCATTAAGACAACGCAATTCAAACTGCTGTGTGCTACGGTAGTTGAACCCTTATCCTCTGCATGACCTTTCATTGCCACAGTAACTAGATGAAACCCACTAGCATGTGTAGGAGTTGATTGAGCCATGTATGTGATTCCTACCTTGTTATGCCTGCTATGCTTAGAGTTGTGTCAGGTCTGGTTCATCTGGGTGATGGGCCAGAGTGAAATGCTTATGCCGGTAATGTGAGGGATGTGTTGAACATGTTTTGGTAAAGGTATCGATGAGAGGCCATGTAGGAGTACGTGGTGGGTTGTTTCATTGAGGCCATCCCTAAGAACTGAGATCTGTATGTGTGATTTAAGATTCAGCTACTACCATACATTAGGATCCTTAATTGACCCTCTTGGCTTCTTAACCACCCTAGTACTCTGTCCAGGAGTTGCAAATAGTTTCTAGTGTTTGTAGGTTATGTGTTGGCGGCCGTGCGTAGCGCTGACCCTAGGGGTGGGCTATGTTGCGGTAGATACACCATGGCACGGTGTACCGAGTCACCCGTTTGGTGTCCCGGGAACCCTGTTCACATTGTTCGGGGCCGTATGTGGAAACCCCGGCCGGTTTCCCTGCGGATGGAACCTGGATAGGCGATAAACCTGGACTAGTGACTTAAGTGTTTAGGTAGGCCGTGGCCGACACCCTCGCTGGGCTTTCGCTTGAAGGTTGCCGAGTACATGTCGTGTAAACGGCGGTAATTAAGTGGTGAAAGCGTGTATGACGAAGTACACCCCTGCAGGGTATAAAACTATTCGAATAGCCGCGTCTGCGGTAAAGGACTACTTGGTTGCCTATACAGTTCATAGACAAGTTAATGGATACTACTAAAAGACTCAAGATAAGTATGAGTATCGAGGATGGCCCTCTCGTAGGATGACGAGGGAGGATCCACGGTGGAGTATTGTGTTGGTGAGTAGTGGACTCGTGTGCGAAAACTATTTTACTGGTGAAGTTCCGTAGGATAGCTTAGCCAAGAGTCAAAGCTGGCTTGCTGCATTAACCCCACCACCTTCTTGAGAATAAGCATGTTTAGTAGGTTCTGATGTAAGACTTGCTGAGTACCTTTGTACTCATGTTTGCTTAATTACTGTTTTCAGATGACAACACCGCCCCCTCCGATGGGTTCTATGTAGACCTTGACGTCGATGAGTGACTAGCCACCCAGGTGGTGATCCTGGCCATGGAGGGCCCTATGTAGATAGACAGGCTTCGAGAAGCCTTCTTTCTTTCTAGAGTCTGTACTCAGACTAGTTGCTTCCGCATGTGCTTGTATGTTTGTATGAGTTGAGTGTCGGGTCATGTGACCCCTACCTGTATGAACATGCTATGTATGGCTCCCTGTAGCCTTTAAATAAAGTACTTGAATTGTAGAGTTTTGTTGTGATGCCATGTTGTATGTACTCATATCGGGCATATTGCGTGTATGATTGAAATGCTTGGTATGAGTGGGATCCGACAATCTAGTGGTTTATCCTTGGCAGCCTTTCTTATCGGGAAATGTAGTCTAGTGCTCCTCGAGCCATAGTAGTCCGCTACAGCCCAGTTCACCGGAGTCCTGCTAGCCCAGCACTACTGTTCAGGACACTTGACTAGCCGGCATGTGTTTCACTTCATTCCTATGTCTGTCCCTTCGGGGAAATGTCACGCGGTGATTTCCGGAGTCCTGCCTAGCCTGCTACAGCCCGGGTTCCCCGGAGTCCTGTTAGCCCAGTGCTACAGCCCGGAATCACTCGCTGATGACCGACATGCTCGATGTGATTCATGTATGCCTGTCTCCATAAGTCTGTGCCGCTTTGGGTTCACGACTAGCCATGTCGGCCCGGGTTCTCTGTCATATGGATGCTAGCGACACTATCATATACGTGAGCCAAAAGGCGCAAACGGTCCCGGGCCATGGTAAGGAGACACCCGTGGGGTACCATTCGTGAGGCCGCAAAGTGATATGAGGTGTTACCGGCTAGATCAATGTGACTCGGAATCGGGGTCCTGATAGCGTTGGCATTAGAGCCGGACTGCCTGTAGGTTTGTTGAGCCAAACTGGTCGATGTCGAGTCTAGAAATGCTTAGTTATATGTAGGGGAATTGATTGTGGGAGGGAACGTAACGCTCTTTTACTCCTTTACCCTATGTCTCTGATCTGAGTCATTCTCTTCTCATTCAACGTGGGTTAAGGATTAGGCTCTCTTCTTCTATCAGGTTCACGTGTTACTAATCCGTAGTAGCTTATAGGATTGTTGTTACAAGTCTCAGTTCAGTTTCTACTATTCTTAGTATGTTGCTAATTGGATCAGAACCTTGATATGATGTTGTTGAGTGGTATTGCGAACTCTTGTGGATGTCTCAAGTCTTTTTCTGAGCATTTACAGCTGTTATGTTGTCCGATTTACCCTAGAAATTCTGATGTCTTTACATTGTGGTTGTGCTTTCAGATGGCCAACCATGTTCAAAACCAAGTGGTTCGCCTGACCCGGTGCCTCGACGTGCCCGGTCATACTGCTATGCTAGTCCGGGTAATGATCGAGACGGGCTACCGTTGGTATCCCGAATACACCGTCGAAGAGCAGTTCCGCGACTTTAATCAAAGCCAATATCTCTGCACCGTTAGGATATTTCCTTTTTATCCTGGATCTACCGAGCCCCTTCACTGTTCCTATGGACTCGGGGTTACTGTTGAGATGGCTGTGCAGGATGCTGCCTATTCCATGCTGACCATCTTGCGAGTCCGGACTGGCCTGCTTCGGAACACCAACTTCCGTTACATGCCAGCTTCACTTCCGGGAGCGTAAGGGTATCTTCAGGCTATCTATGCTGACTCCACTCAGGAGGACTCATTAACTCGTACCACTGCCGAGTTGCTCGAAGATAAGGACTGAGAGAATCGGGCCTTGAGGCTGGAGCTTTTCAATACCCGTGCTGATCATTGGGCCACATTGACTCGGTTTGCACCTGCGGTGCAAGCTGGATTTATGGATACAAGGGATCTGTATCCTGTGAGATCAGCTCTGCCAGACATGGTGGATTGGCGTGATGTGGGAGGCATCACCCCACCCCGTGGTCCCCGCAGGCCACCGTTTGTTGGTCCCAGACCTCATCCTAGCCCCTTTGGTCCACAGGCTCCTCAGGACTGTCTGTTCCCGGATGGTCATGTTGAACTTCCAGGCTACGGAGGTGACTTCTATGAGAACTACTACGGAGCTGTCTGAGTTAGTAGTAGTACCACTAGTATTGTAGTAGTTGTATTTCCACTGTCCTGCGTGACTTGTGGAATACGACTTAGTGTGTAGTCAATTCCGGAGGTGTAGACAAATAATGTATAGGAGCTTGGAATGCCTCCGATGAGATGTAATGTCTTTCATCATAGTTGTACTGTAGCCTGGGCTTGTACTGAACTATGTATGATGTGTATGATCGTTGGTATATATATGGCAGTTTTATATTACCATGACATACGGATGAACATCTCTGCATTCCGTGTTATCCATTACATTCTGCACTTCCTTGCTAAGTTTGAGCCATCCTTATCTCAACCACTGTCTTGTTTTCTTCTAGGATGGTCAACACCCGCAGCAACCCTGCTGCCTCGGAGCAGGGGGAAGCCAGTGCAGCTAGGGATGAAAATCTGCCTCACCCGCCTTCTCTGGCCGAAGTGATGCTGGAGGCGGAAAGAAACAAGCGTGAGACTAACCGCCTGCTAGAGCGGATTGAGCAGAACACTGCACGCCACCCACGAAATGACTTGGTGTCAATCAATGACTTTATCAAGTTGTACCCAACAAAGTTTAACGATTCCGTCGAGCCCCTCAACGCGGATGACTGGCTTCGCAGCATCACCCACAAGCTACGTTCTGCCAACGTAGCCAAAGCCGTCAAGGTTACCTATGCTGCCTATCACCTCGAAGGCCCTGCTAGCCTTTGGTGGGAAAACTTCGAAGCTATGTGCCCGGTTGGCCAAGTTACTACTTGGGCTGAATTCAGTGAGGCTTTCCGTGAGCATCACATTCCGGAAGGTCTCATGGATCGCAAGAGGGAGGAATTCTGCAACTTCACCCAAGGAAGACTGACTGTGGATGCTTATAGTCGTGAATTTGGAAATCTGGCACGCTATGCTCCCGAAGAGGTATCTACTGACGCTAAGAAGCAAGCAAGGTTCCGCAAGGGACTTAGCCCTGAGCTTCGCCGCGATCTCCGTCTGCACGAGTGCACCTCTTTTCAGAAGTTGGTCAATAAAGCCATCAGTGCTGAGATAGGCCAAACTGATTATGACGCTTCACGCAAGCACTCCCGTGATTTTGGCTCTTCATCCGGCTCTGGAGCTCAGAAGCGCCGGGTGTGGATTCCAAGCACGGCACTGCCACCCAGGTTCATCCCGAGGCCATCCTTTGAGGCACCTCGTCCCAACCAGCAATTTGCACCGCCCAAGCCCTATGGTGGCCCCGCTGCTAATGCTGCTCCACGCCCCAATGTGGTGACATGCTTTAAGTGTGGAGAGCCGGGTCACTATAGCCGAGAGTGTCCCCAGAACAACAACCCCAATCAAACTGGAAAGTCCGTTGGCCGTGGTAAGCCCGCGGGAAAAACATTCTACGCCAAGCCGGCCACCACTGTACGTGGCCATGTCAACTATGTTTCAGCTGAGGAGGCTCATGAGGATCCCAACGTCGTCCTTGGTACGCTCCTTGTTAACTGCCATCCGGCATCTGTTCTTTTCGATACTGGAGCATCTCATTCATTCATATCCGAGAGCTATGCTCGATTGCATAACACGACATTCTGTGACATGCCTACTTCCATGGTAATTCAAACTCCGGGTTCCAAATGGCAAACCTCTAGAGTAAGCCATGGGAACGAAATTCTTGTCGATAGACTTGTCTTCCTTGCATCCTTAATAGCTCTCAAGTCCACGGACATAAACATCATCTTGGGTATGGACTGGATGTCAGCTCATTACGCTAAGATTGATTGTGCCACTAGAACCGTTCAACTTACTCACCCATCGGGCAAGACAGTCAATGTCTTAACTCGAGTGGCCAAGCGCCAGCTTTACTCCCTAAATGCCAACCCCCTTCCAGACCTTGAGGATGTTCCGGTAGTCCGAGACTTTCCGGATGTCTTCCCAGAAGAACTGCCAGGTGTTCCACCTGACAGGGATGTTGAGTTTGTGATAGACCTTGTTCTAGGAACCGTTCCAATTTCTAGAAGACCCTACAACATGGCACCCTTAGAACTAGCCGAGCTTAAGAACCAACTCGATGAGTCCTTGAAAAAGGGTTTCATCCGTCCTAGTTCCTCTCCTTGGGCTTGCCCCGTCCTCTTCGTTAAGAAGAAGGATGGAACGGATCGAATGGTTGTGGACTGCCGACCTGTCAATTTGGTCACCATCAAGAACAAATACCCGCTTCCCAGGATCAACGATCTGTATGATCAGCTCGCTGGGTCCTCAGTCTTCTCCAAGATGGATTTGAGGTTGGGCTACCATCAAATCAAAATCAGAAACGGGGACATTCCCAAAACGGCCTTTGTTACTCGTTATGGCCAATACGAGTACACCGTCATGTCCTTCGGTTTAACCAATGCCCCGGCTACCTTCTCTCGGTTAATGACCTCAGTCTTCATGGAGTACTTGGATAAATTCGTCGTAGTATACCTCGATGACATACTCATCTACTCCAAGAATGAAGAGGAACATGCCGTACATCTAAGGCCGGTATTGATGAAACTTCGAGAGCATCAGCTTTATGCCAAATTCTCCAAGTGTGAATTTTGGTTGCCAGAAGTGACCTATCTAGGCCATGTAATCTCTGGCAAGGGTATTGCTGTCAATCCCGAGCAAGTTCAAGCCGTCCTTGATTGGACTCCACCTGAGACGGTTAAGCAAGTTCGGAGCTTCCTTGGCTTAGCGAGCTATTGCCGCCGCTTCGTCGGAAATTTCTCCAAGGTTGCTAAACCTCTAACTGAACTCCTCAAGAAAGATAAAAAGTTCGAGTGGACTCCACAGTGCGAGTTCAGTTTTCAGGAACTGAAAAGATGCCTGACATCTGCTCCCGTGCTGGTACCACCAGATTTCTCCAAGGACTTTATTATCTATTGCGACGCCTCGCGACAAGGACTAGGTTGCATACTCATGCAAGATCGTCAAGTAGTTGCCCATGCTTCACGGCAATTACACCCACATGAGGAAAATTATCCCACACATGATCTAGAGCTTGCAGCTGTAGTCCATGCACTTAAAACCTGGCGACATTACCTTCTCGGTAATCGTTGCGAGATCTTCACCGATCACCAAAGTCTGAAATATATCTTCACTCAACCAGATTTGAATCTCAGGCAAAGATGTTGGGTTGAGTTGATCTCGGATTACGACTTAGGAATAACTTACACCCCGGGCAAAGCCAATGTCATGGCTGATGCGCTAAGCCGTAAGTCCTATTGTAACAACCTGATGTTACAACAAAGTCAACCATTTCTCCATGAGGAATTTCGTAAGCTAAATCTTCACATTGTTCCTCAAGGATTCCTATCCACCCTGGTGGCGAAACCTACCCTTATGGATCAAATCATAACCGCCCAGCGGTATAATAAGGGCATATCCCGGATTAAGGAAAACATCGCTAGCGGAGTTGCTAAATGTTTCTCCATGGATGAGCGAGGTGCTGTTTTCTTCGAGAACCGTTTGGTGGTTCCCAAGAAACAACATCTGCGTCAGTTGATCCTTAAGGAAGCTCATGAATCCCCTCTCACCATTCATCCCGGTAGTACTAAAATGTATCAAGACCTACGCCAGAGGTTTTGGTGGACTAGGATGAAGAGAGAAATCGCTCAATACATTGCTAATTGCGACGTATGTCGTCGTGTTAAAGCAGAGAATCAACGGCCTGCTGGCACTCTTCAACCTTTGGCTATTCCCGAATGGAAATGGGATAAAATCAGTATGGATTTCATCACTGGGTTTCCCAGGACCAAGAGAGGGAATAATGCCATCTTCGTCGTGATCGACCGACTTTCCAAAGTAGCCCACTTTCTACCTGTTCGTGAGAGTATCACCGCTAGCCAGCTAGCCGATTTATACATCTCCCGAATAGTGTCTCTTCATGGTGTTCCACTGGAAATTAATTCAGACCGTGGGAGTCTCTTCACCTCTCGATTTTGGGAAAGTTTCCAAAATGCTATGGGAACTCGTCTCTCCTTTAGCACCGCCTTCCATCCCCAATCAAGTGGTCAAGTAGAACGAGTCAATCAAATTCTGGAAGATATGCTCCGAGCTTCTGTCATCTCGTTCGGAATGAGTTGGGAGAAATGCCTTCCATTTGCGGAGTTTGCTTATAACAATAGTTATCAAGCCAGCTTAGGCAAGGCTCCTTTCGAAGTTCTCTATGGACGAAAATGTTGAACACCTCTTAACTGGTCAGAAACCGGGCAAAGACAACTCTTTGGCCCGGATATGATTCAGGAAGCAGAAGAGCAGGTTCACGTTATTCGTGAGAAATTGCAAACAGCCCAATCTCGTCAAAAGAGTCAATATGATCGTAAACATAAGCCTATGACTTATGAAGTCGACGAGAAGGCTTACCTTCGGGTTACTCCGTTAAAGGGAACCCATCGTTTCGGTATCAAAGGCAAATTGGCCCCTCGTTACATTGGACCCTTTCGCATTCTTGCCAAACAAGGAGAAGTTGCCTACCAACTGGAACTACCTCCGCATCTTTCCAGAGTTCACGATGTCTTCCACGTTTCACAACTCAGGCGTTGCTTCGCGGATCCTATCCATGGAGTGGACCACGAAACTCTTGATCTAGAAGATAACCTTTCCTATCGGGAATATCCCGTTCGTATCCTTAATCAGGCCGAGCGTACCACTCGACGTCAGAATATCAAGTTTCTCAAGGTTCAATGGTCACACCATTCCGAGGAAGAAGCCACTTGGGAAAGGGAGGATCATCTTCGACTCGAGTACCCCACCTTCTTCCCGGAGGATTCTAAATCTCGGGACGAGATTCTTTTGAGTGGGGGTGAGTTGTCACACCCTAGCTAGTCCATGCATTAGAGTGTGCATCATGTTTACTTTTCATCAGAAACTTGAAATGGGGAAGGCAGAACCCCCAGCCCCCTTTTGAAATCAACTAGGGTTTACTAAAAATAATTTCAATGAACCTGAAATGCCCTTCTAAAATGTTCACCCTCTTTGTCTTAGGTTAGAACCTCTGGTAAAATTGGTGCACAATTTTCTAGGTCAACAGAAGGTCATTGAATTAAATCATAAGTATTTGAATTTGGGCATTTAAATCCTTGATTCAAATGAGTTCATCCCTTTCTATTTTAGCTTGCATTAGGCCAAGACACAATCATATTGCCATGTCATAGCATGCATCATATTGTTGCATATCGTCATGTGTTGATTGTGTTCCGATGTGTTCTCCGTGGTAGGTTCTGCCTCCGAGGATATTCACGAGTATCCAACTGAAGGGCAGTATCCCGCTACCACTCCATCAGGCAAGCAACCATTGATCATTCCGATACAAACCCATGTTCTCGCTCCTGCTCTTGTTTACTGCATTAAGACAACGCAATTCAAACTGCTGTGTGCTACGGTAGTTGAACCCTTATCCTCTGCATGACCTGTCATTGCCACAGTAACTAGATGAAACCCACTAGCATGTGTAGGAGTTGATTGAGCCATGTATGTGATTCCTACCTTGTTATGCCTGCTATGCTTAGAGTTGTGTCAGGTCTGGTTCATCTGGGTGATGGGCCAGAGTGAAATGCTTATGCCGGTAATGTGAGGGATGTGTTGAACATGTTTTGGTAAAGGTATCGATGAGAGGCCATGTAGGAGTACATGGTGGGTTCTTTCATTGAGGCCGTACCTAAGAACTGAGATCGGTATGTGTGATTTAAGATTCAGCTACTACCATACATTGGGATCCTTAATTGACCCTCTCGGCTTCTTAACCACCCTAGTACTCTGTCCAGGAGTTGCAAATAGTTTCTGGTGTTTGTAGGTTATGTGTTGGCGGCCGTGCGTAGCGCTGACCCTAGGGGTGGGCTATGTTGCGGTAGATACACCGTGGCACGGTGTACCGAGTCACCCGTTTGGTGTCCCGGGAACCCTGTTCACATCGTTCGGGGCCGTATGTGGAAACCCCGGCCGGCCTCCCTGCGGATGGAACCTGGATAGGCGATAAACCTGGACTAGAGACTTAAGTGTTTAGGTAGGCCGTGGCCGACACCCTCGCTGGGCTTCCGCTTGAAGGTTGCCGAGTACATGTCGTGTAAACGGCGGTAAGTGGTGAAAGCGTGTATGACGAAGTACACCCCTGCAGGGTATAAAACTATTCGAATAGCCGCGTCCGCGGTAAAGGACTACTTGGTTGCCTATACAGTTCATAGACAAGTTAATGGATACTACTAAAAGACTCAAAATAAGTGTGAGTATCGAGGATGGCCCTCTCGTAGGATGACGAGGGAGGATCCACGGTGGAGTATTGTGTTGGTGAGTAGTGGACTCGTGTGCGAAAACTATTTTACTGGTGAAGTTCCGTAGGATAGCTTAGCCAAGAGTCAAAGCTGGCTTGCTGCATTAACCCCATCACCTTCTTGAGAATAAGCATGTTTAGTAGGTTCTGATGTAAGACTTGCTGAGTACCTTTGTACTCATGTTTGCTTAATTACTGTTTTCAGACGACAACACCGCCCCCTCCGATGGGTTCTATGTAGACCTTGACGTCGACGAGTGACTAGCCACCCAGGTGGTGATCCTGGCCATGGAGGGCCCTATGTAGATAGACAGGCTTCGAGAAGCCTTCTTTCTTTCTAGAGTCTGTACTCAGACTAGTTGCTTCCGCATGTGCTTGTATGTTTGTATGACTTGACTGTCGGGTCATGTGACCCCTACCTGTATGAACATGCTATGTATGGCTCCCTGGAGCCTTTAAATAAAGTACTTGAATTGTAGAGTTTTGTTATGATGCCATGTTGTATGTACTCATATCGGGCATATTATGTGTATGATTGAAATGCTTGGTATGAGTGGGATCCGACAATCTAGTTGTTTATCCTTGGCAGCCTTTCTTATGGGGAAATGTAGTGTAGTGCTCCTCGAGCCATAGTAGTCCGCTACAGCCCGGTTCACCGGAGTCCTGCTAGCCCAGCACTACTGTTCAGGACACTTAACTGGCCGGCATGTGTTTCACTTCGTTCCTATGTCTGTCCCTTCGGGGAAATGTCACGCAGTGATTTCCGGAGTCCTGCCTAGCCCGCTACAGCCCGGGTTCCCCGGAGTCCTGTTAGCCCAGTGCTACAGCCCGGAATCACTCGTTGATGACCGACATGCTCGATGTGATTCATGTATGCCTGTCTCCATAAGTCTGTGCCGCTTTGGGTTCATGACTAGCCATGTCGGCCCGGGTTCTCTGTCATATGGATGCTAGCGACACTATCATATACGTGAGCCAAATGGCGCAAACGGTCCCGGGCCATGGTAAGGCGACACCCGTGGGGTACCATGCGTGAGGCCGCAAAGTGATATGAGGTGTTACCGGCTAGATCAATGTGACTCGGAATCGGGGTCCTGACATTCTTACCTACGCCAAAACCACAACGTGAATTGCCAATTTCTATTTACCCTTCATAAGGACCCTGTTCAACGAATCCGATCCGACTAAAGTGGGAGAGACAGACACCCGCCAGCCACCTTATGCAACTAGTGCATGTTAGTCGGTGGAACCGGTCTCACGTAAGCGTACGTGTAAGGTTGGTTCGGGCCGCTTCATCCCACAATACCGCCGAATCAAGATAAGACTAGTAACGGCAAGATAATTGACAATATCGACGCCCACAACTACTTTGTGTTCTACTCGTGCATAGTAACTACGCATAGACCTAGCTCATGATGCCACTGTTGGGGAACGTAGCAGAATTTTAAAATTTTCTATGCATCACCAAGATCAATCTATGGAGTTATCTAGCAACGAGGGAGAGAGGAGTGCATCTACATACCCTTGTAGAGCGGAAGCGTTCAAGAGAACGGGGTTGATGGAGTCGTACTCGACGTGATCCAAATCACCGATGACCTAATGCCGAACGGACGGCACCTCCGTGTTCAACAAACGTACGGTTGGGAGACGTCTCCTCCTTCTTGATCCAGCAAGGGGGAAGGAGAGGTTGATGAAGATCCAGCAGCACGACGGCGTGGTGGTGGAAGCAACGGTGACCTCGGCAGGGCTTCGCCAAGCGTAGGGAGACGGAGGAGTGTCACGGGAGGGAGAGGCCAGGGGCTTGTGTGTGGCTGCCCTCCCTCCCCCCCACTATATATAGGGTGCCTAGGGGGGGCCTCGTCCCTAGGAGATCCAATCTCCTAGGGGGGGCGGCGGCCAAGGGGGGGCCTTGCCCCCCAAGGCAAGGGTGGCGCCCCCCACCCCTAGGGTTTCCAACCCTAGGCGCAGGGGGAGGCCTAAGGGGGGGCGCACCAGCCCACTAGGGGCTGGTTCCCCTCCCACTTCAGCCCATGGGGCCCTCCGGATAGGTGGCCCCACCCGGTGGACCCACGGGACCCTTCCGGTGGTCCCGGTACAATACCGATTACCCCTGAAACTTTCCCGATGGGCGAAACTTGACTTCCTATATATAAATACTCACCTCCGGACTATTCTGGAACTCCTCGTGACGTCCGGGATCTCATCCGGGCCTCCGAACAAATTTTGGGTTACTGTATGCTAATATCTCAACAACCCTAGAGTCACCGAACCTTAAGTGTGTAGACCCTACGGGTTCGGGAGACATGCAGACATGATCAAGAAGCCTCTCCGGTCAATAACCAACAGCGGGATCTGGATACCCATGTTGGCTCCCACATGCTCCATGATGATCTCATCGAATGAACCACGATGTCGAGGATTCAATCACTCCGTATACAATTCCCTTTGTCAATCGGTACGTTACTTGCCCGAGACTCGATCGTCGGTATCCCAATACCTCGTTCAATCTCGTTACCGGCAAGTCACTTTACTCGTGCCGTAATGCATGATCCCGTGATCAACCACTTGGTCACATTGAGCTCATTATGATGATGCATTACCGAGTGGGCCCAGAGATACCTCTCCGTAATACGGAGTGACAAATCCCAGTCTCGATTCATGCCAACCCAACAGATACTTTCGGAGATACCTGTAATGTACCTTTATAGTCACCCAGTTACGTTGTGACATTTGGCACACCCAAGGCACTCCTACGGTATCCAGGAGTTGCACAATCTCATGGTCTAAGGAAATGATACTTGATATTCCGAAAAGCTACAGCAAACGAACTACACGATCTTTGAGCTAAGCTTAGGATTGGGTCTTGTCCATCACATCATTCTCCTAATGATGTGATCCCATTATCAATGACATCCAATGTCCATAGTCAGGAAACCATGACTATCCTTTGATCAATGAGCTAGTCAACCAGAGGCTCACTAGGGACGTGTTGTGGTCTATGTATTTACACATGTATTACGATTTCCGGATAACACAATTATAGCATGAACAATAGACAATTATCATGAACAAAGAAATATAATAATAACCATTTTATTATTACCTCTAGGGCATATTTCCAACAGTCTCCCACTTGCACTAGAGTCAATATTCTAGTTACATTGTGATGAATCGAACACCCATGCAGTTCTGGTGTTAATAATTCGTAAGATTTTTCTATATGCACTGTAGTCCGTAGCAACGCACAAGCGTTCTTGTCGGGGATATACCCCGCGGCGTAAACCGGCCGGAAGTATAACCCGGCCGGACTTGGCGGTTTACTTGAGGCCCGGCTGAGACTTGACGATTCACTGGTGACCCGTTTGGACCTGGCGGTTTATGATTCATTGGTAATCCGGCAGGCGGGTCAGAGGAGCGACAAGACCCGGTGGCCCAACGGGCGGTTCATGAAGGTCAGTTCATACTATGGTGGGCCGGTTTAAGAGGAAAGGCATGAGGAATATTTGTCCTACAAGGAGTTAAGACCTGGACTTATATCCGGTTTGTATTAGAGATAGACTAGTCCTAATCCTAATAGGACTCTACATGTAACCCGCCCCTCCAAGATATATAAGGAGGGGCAGGGCTCCCCAAAAGGGGACAAGATTCACAAGTTCCACAAGTTTCACAAGTTAGGTTTAGACAGACAAGTTAGTAGCTCTCGAGATAGAGCACCCTTGTAATCATCATCATTAATATCAATGAAGCAGGATGTAGGCTTTTACCTCCATCGTGAGGGGCCGAACCTGGGTAAAACATCGCGTCTCTCGTCCCGCTCAACCCCTCTCAAGCTACCACATAGATGCGTTGGCCTCGCGCCTAAGTCCTGACACTAAGGACATCTACCGTGACAATTCCACGACAGTTCTACTAGTTAATATACATGAGCAACATGCGCAAAATGAAAATGAACTCATATTATAAAAATGATTTTATTAGTATTGTTTTGTCTCAAGGACTTATTTAAAAAATTCATTTAGCCAATATGTTTGTCTCGAAATAGGCTTTCGTCCCACTTTATATATAAAGCAACACCCTAACAAAGAACACGTCAGAACGATACAAGATGGAGGGGAAGCTTCCATACAATGCCGAGCCACCCGCGTCACCATGATGATGTAGACCGAAACTCAATGTGAGGTCCGATCTGTTGTTGCGGCCCGACCTTTCACAACGCTCCAGCACGAGCAGTAGCAACCTCTCGCCCGCGCACGCGATGTACACGAAGTAGAGGGTTTGAACCTTGCGGCCCAGCACGAGAAAACCAATCTCGACGAAGGTACTCACGCGCAAAACAATTTTCACGAAGAGAAATCGCAACACAAAGGTTTTCTAAAGATTCTTCTAAAACTTGATACGGGCGTCTACCTTAAAAACACATCGTGTCTATTTTATAAAATAACCTTAACTTTGCATGACTCACGGGCTAGACTTTATTGTAGTATAGCGGACTCCTTCTAACTAGATTGACAAGGAAAAAACTAACACACGTAAAAACTCCTGCTTATTTAAACTACCTTTTACATCTCGCTAGATCCTAAACTTGCAACCAAATAATATTGAGGTGGACCCTGAGGTGGACCCCAGCCCGTGTCCTTTAATGACAATACATCACATACTAGCCTCTGACTCTTGCAACGTTGTGAAACTTCTTCTTTACGTGGAGGTGGCAAAAACAGAAACAAATCCCTCTCATTTATCTTGTTGACCGAACCAAATAGTAGTACATGACACCCCGCATGCTCCCTTCCATCAGCGTAGGTTTCCTCTTGTTTCCATGTATTAATGTACTTTAAATTTCCGTTTCCAAAACATGCTCGATCAATGTTGCATGCACATGTCACGCCTTGATTTAGCTCTTGAATTTGCATGTAATTATCATCCTTTAATACATGCACGTCCAGGGATTTCTTTTCCCTCTTGTTGGCGCAAAGATCAAACAAAACAATGTCCTGTTTTATTTTAACAAAAAATAATTCCTCTAACCCACTGACACACGGTACTATTTTGTGATCATCAACGCTAACATCAGTTGCGGCCATATCATCCTCTCCTCCTTGAAACGAAACCGTCCTCGGTTTCGAATCAATCTCTTCAACAATATTTGTATTTGCAGTTTGAATTAACGATGCTTGGAAAAATTTCAGTGGCTTCAACCTTCTTCTTCTTTACTTCTCATGCAGCTTGAGAAATGTCCCGCTTCTTGCGATCAGCCATATACTTCTCCGATGTGTATGAATCAAGTGCTACGTATTGTCCTCCACGAACAAAAGAAAATTCGCCAACCGAATGATATGCCAACTGTCTTTTATCTGTCCATGGTATTCCTAGCAGTATTGAACATGTATGTATGTGCGTAGGAAGCACATCACACATGACCGTATCGTCATATCCACATAGAATAAACCGTACCTCAACGCGATGCATGATCTTGACAAACTTGTCCTTCCACCAAAGCTCGTACGGTTCTGGATGTTCAATCAATGACAAGTTCAAAGCATCAACCATAGTCTGACTCACCATATTCATACTAGAGTAGCAATTCATCAACGTTGCATAACTCGCCGGTCCGATGCGCACACGCGTAAAGCATTGGTACCAAGGCAAGGAAAGCAATGGATCCTTCTCGACCGTCATCATCATTTGCGAGCTACAATCTTTTCGCATGATAAAAAAAAACTTGAATAGTAACTCGAAGAAAAATATTGTGTCGTGAACAACCTCTCTGAATACCACCTGATGTAGACCGAAACTCAATGTGAGGTCCGATCCGTTGTTGCAGCCCGGCCTTTCACAACACTCCACCACCAGCAGTAGCAACCTCTCGCTCGCGCACGCGATGTACACGAAATAGAGGATTTGAACCTTGCGGCCCAGCACGAGAAAACCAATCTCGATGAAGGTACTCACGCGCAAAACAATTTTCACGAAGAGAAATCGCAACACAGAGGTTTTCTAAAGATTCATCTAAAACTTGATACAGGCGTCTACCCTTAAAAACACATCGTGTCTATTTTATAAAATAACCTAAACTTTACATGACTCACGGGCTAGACTTTATAGTAGTATAGCCGACTCCTTCTAACTTGATTGAGAAGGAAAAAACTAACACACGTAAAAACTCCTGCTTATTTAAACTACTTTTTACATCTCGGTAGATCCTAAACTTGCAACCGAATAATATTGAGGTGGACCCTCAGGTGGACCCCAGCCCGTGTCCTTTAATGACAATACATCACGTACTAGCTTCTGACTCTTGCAATGCTGTGAAACTTCTTCTTTATGTGGAGGTGGCAAAAACAGAAACAAATCCCTCTCATTTGTACTTTGAATTTCCGTTGCCAAAACATGCTTGATCAATGTTGTATGCACATGTCACGCCTTGATTTAGCTCTTGAATTTGCATGTAATTATCATCCTTTAATACATGCACGTCCAGGCAGTGGCGAATCTAGCACGACATTGGAGGGTAGGCTTAAAACATAAATTTCCTAAGTCTAATTAGCAAATGCAGTGCAATGGTTGCATGTAAAGCATCAGAATATATTTGTCAAGCGATATGTTTAGCTTAAATATGATTTTGAAGGGTAGGCTTAAGCCTATTGAAGCCTCCCTAGTGGAATCGCCACTGCGTCCAGGGACTTCTCTTCCCTCTCGTTGGCGCAAAGATCAAACAAAACAATGTCCTGTTTTATTTTAACAGAAAATAATTCCTCTAACCCACTGACATGCGGTACTATTTTGCGATCATCAACGCTAACATCAGTTGCGGCCATATCACATGAGGTCTTGAGGACAAGAGTGACAAGCCCAACACCCCAGGTCCGGATCGGGGCGTCACCACTGCCAATGAGAAGAGCAAACACCCGAGCCACCCGCCGATACACCTCTCGCCGCCCACACGACCGAGAGGGTACCCACCACCACCACCACCACCATGGAGCCTGCCGTTGTAGAGGAGCACCGGTGTGCCGCCGCCCTGCGGCATCCGCCGTGTGCGCCGCATCCCGGCAAGGGCGCCCCATCCCGCCCCACAGCGCCCACGCGAGGAAGAGAGGCCCCGCAGCAGCAGGCGACGACCAGGCTTCGTCTAGCCGCATCCTGTCGGGGATATACCCCGCGGTATGATCCGGCCGGAGTTATAACCCGGCTGGGACTTAGTAAGTCGGTAGGTGTTAAAGCAGGTGGTAAACCGGCAGGTGTTAAGACAGGTGGTAAACCGGTTGGTGTTAAGTCAGACGGTAAACCGGCAGGTTGTTAAACCGGCTGACAGTTAAGACAGACAGATAAAACAGGCAGTTAACCCAGACGGTAAACCGGCAGGTTGTTAAACCGGCTGACAGTTAAGATAGGAGTTAAGTCAGATGATAACTCAGCAGATATTCTTAAACCGGCAGACCATCTTAAACCAGCAGAAGTTAAGTCCCGGCAGACCATCTTAAATCGGCACCAGTTAACTCCCGGCAGGCCGTGGTAACTGGGTTGCCAGGAGTTATGAAGTTCAAGATGTTAAGAAGCCCAAAAAGAGAAATCATAATAATTTAGTCTTAAGTCCGATCCATGTGAAGATCCCCTTGTGCAATCAGAGTACTTGCATAGATTCGAGGGAAAGATTTGTATATATAAAAAATGAAAGAAAGAAGGGACAAGCAACGATCTGGAGGGTATGAGCGTGGACTCGGGGTCAACTGCCCCGGTTCGTCTCCACCACGGGCACCCCGGTCTCAAGCAGTTTTCGCCAAGTCGATGGTGAGTTACCCCACATGGCCTCCCTGCTCCACTGTGATAAACTCACCTCAAATCTCCATGGCTTCTGCAATAAACTGCCCATTGTCGCGCCGGTCGCCGGGTCGCCATGCCTGCTCCCTCCTGCAGCAGCCGCCGACGCTCCACTTCCATGGCTACGCAGCTACACGCCCGCGGCTGAGCCGGCCCTTCCTCCGCCTGCGGTGCCCCGTTGTGCCGCATCCGTGCCCAAGCACCTCAACCTCTGCCATGGTTTCAGCACCCTGCTCCGCCGGGCCGCTTCTGCACCTTAAGCCAGCTGCGCCAGGGCGCCAGACCCTGCCGTTGCAGTCCCGATTCGCCGGAGCCACTGTCCCGAGCCATCAAGCGCCTCCACCGGAGCAGGTTCAAAGCCGCCCGTTTTCAGCTGCAGCGGGTGAGGGCGAGGACGATTTGACAGCGCGACATCCGCCGGGTCACCATCGCCAGGAGCGCCTCTGACGACCCGAATTCACCATAGCCGACGGGGCTCTGGGGCCACTACGTTGAAGCCGCCGCCTCACCTTCGCTGGGGGTGAACCGCCTACCGCTGCTCTGTTAAAGCGCGCTGCTTTGCCGGATCAACTCTACTCGGAGCCGACGCCACTGTTGTGATTTAGGCCTCCACTTCACCTCCTCCTACTCTGCGCACTTGCGCTGAACCGGCCGCGGCCTCCTTCTGCTTCCAACCCGCTGTCGCGAGCGCGCATTGAACCGCCGCCGCTCGATTTCTGTCGCCGGGTCGACCCCGCCTTATTTCCATTGCGGTTGAGCCGCCTCCGTCGCCGCCTCGTCAAGCCAGACCCGCCTCGAACCGCCGCCAAGGACAGACCCGCCTCGAGCTGCGGCCGTCACTCACCTCGGTGGCCTGCGGTAACCCGCCGCGGCTTCAACCCGGCGCCCGTGCCTGCTAACTCGGCACGGTCAGGTCACCGCTGCCGTGTCTTTCGACTCGTTTTTTCTGCTTTCAAGTAGCCGGTTGTGCCCTGCGCGGTCGTGAATCCTTAAGCTGCTGACCCGGATGCAACTCTCCAATCCGCCGCACCGGGTCACCCTGTTTCCAACGCCGAGCTCTACTGGTCATCACGCCTCACGCCGCCGGTTCATTGCTGCCGGTCCGGTTTACTACTCCCGTGCCGGGTCATCTCTGCAATCCCCGGCCGCCTCTGGCTCCAGTTGCCGATTCGCCGCTGCAAGCGCGTCTTGCATCGAGCCACCATGGCGGGCACATGCCAAGCTGGATGGGAGTCATCACAGCCCCTGTTCTGAGCCGGCCGCCTCATCGCTGAATTTCTACGGCTGCGTCGTTCCGAGCTGGCCCTCCCTCGCTCAGCTGCCGCCCTCACCGTTTTTCAAGCCGCCTCCAGTTCAACACTGTTCCAAGCCGCTTTACCTCAACATAACCAGGCCGTGAGTCACCTCCGCCTTGTGATGCCCCGTACTCCTGCTAAAGACGCCTTGAATCGGCCCTTGAGCCGCCATCACCGCCTTGCCAGGTCACCGCGCACCTCCGCTGCAGGCCGCTGTGGTATCACTCTCAAATCGCCGTAGCCTTGCGCTGCTCTTGCTCAGCGTATTAAGCCGGCACCGGGTCACGTCCAAATTGTCGGTCTTCTGCCGCCTTGTGCCAACCTCGCTGGAGCGGCCTTACTCTGAGCTGCCCCGCACCTTGCTGACTTCGCCTCCGCATGTTAAACCGGCCAGCCTTGAGCCTCCACTTGACCACATTTGCCATGGCTTTCGCTTGGTCAACTCGTCGCCGGGCCTCCTCAAAACTGCTGCCTTGCCTCGGCTGGATGCCTCAAACGGCCACGCCCGGAGCCTGCCCCCCGTCCTCCCCTTGAATCGCCGAGCCGCTGCTCTCACATCAAGCGCTGAACCTGTTATGTCAACCCGCCGCAGCCACGGCTCCGAACCAGCGCCTGCAAACCGCGCTTGCAAACCGCCGTGGCCGGCTCAACGCCACCTCCATTGTTGTACCTCCGCTCCAAACAACAGCCTCCGCTTTTGCTGCGTGTGGCCGCGGCCCCGAACCGACTCCGAGTCGCCCCTGCCTCTGCTGCGGTTCCCCGTCAAATCGCCCTGGCGTCATCGTTGCGGCCATGGATGATGTCCGGGTTACCAGCGCCAAACCGGCCGGTCTCTGCTGCAAACCGCCGTCGTCTCACCGGGAGCCCGTCCGCGCGACTCTCTTCACCTCGCCTCGCCGGTTTACTTCCGCTGGCACCATTGCAGCAGCAGGAGGAGAACCGCCACCCGTCTTAACTACAGCGGGGGAGCTGCCGCCAGAGCACCGCCTTCATTGCCGCACCTTTGAGTCAGCATTTTGAGTTGCCGGTCCCGCTTCTATGGCTGTCTCAAACCGCCGCGCGACGAGCTGCTGCTTCTGCCGCGGATGTCTACATCGAGCTGCTGGAACCTGGGAGTTATTTTGCCCGTGAAGAAGAGCCTGTATATGGCCATTGCATCATACTGGATGGGCAGGCTGAAGTTTTCTGTTCCTGCAAAGCACAGAAGAAGCAAACCATCCAGACTATGTGTTAAATAAAAGAAACACCTGGAAGCCATTCATTGATGGAACAAATTTTACATTAGACAAATTGGAATGGTTTGTACGTCTACGGACAGGAATGTTTCCAAACCTAAAACTTGGTTTGTACATGGTCAAGGCAATGGAAATTTGAGTCTGCCACGGATTGGGGGCTATGGATAATTTCGACCGGATTGACGGTAGCAGTGAAAAAAAAACCATTGCTCGCTTCAAGTATTGAGGAGGAGCTATTATGAGGGTGTTGCTCCTCATACATTGCATTTGCGTTCAACCGGCGAAAATACCAGGTGGTATCCATCTAAGTTTATTTTAGTAGCATATATTATTTTTGTTAAAGAACAATTACTTTGATCTGTGATATGTTTTCACAGGATCATTATTCGTTACAAAGATGTGAAAGGGTGTGTGCCGAATTATTTTTACACTGGCGCTTGTCCATACCGTGCTGCTCGACGGACACGTGCGCGAATCGCCGCCCCGGCCACATCAATACAACATGATTGACTCACCCGTCCACATCGGCTTACAACGCCGTGAGTGGCCCGTCTGTCTGTTCCCGCGGCCGACTTGGCCGTGATTGATTTCAGCTTCACCGTGGTGATGGTCAACCCAGTGGTGGATATTAACTGGCCTGACATATCAGGTGAAATCCATCCAGTATATTTTTATGTTATACATTGCTTCCTTTAAAAAGAGCAATTACTCCGGCTTGCAAAATTATCTAATGCAGGACCCTAAACCGCCATATCGGTGCAAATTTAAAAGTCGTCAGAAAATTTCCGGCTTAAAAAGAAGGATTCCGGTTTAAAATCCGGCTCAAGGGAAAGCTATCTCCCACAAAGCTTTGAAGCTCTCAGTATCCGGTTTAACAATTTCCGGTTCAAAAAGAATTCATCTCTCGCAAGTTCGAGTTCTCAGAAAAAAGGTTGCCAAAGAGAACTTGCCGCCATGATGCGCGGTTCAAACATGGGTATCCTGCTTTATTAGTTTATCATGTTATTGATCATTTGGGGGTTTTCCTGTTCAAACATAGGTGTATTCACCAAAAAGAACATAGCGTTACTACCCTATTGATCCAGCTATCCAGCCAATATTATCATAAGAGCACAGCTCTGGTTACTTCGGTAATCCGGCTATCAAGCCAATATCATCATAAGGGGTCAAAGACAGTCTGTTGCACATCACAGCTCAAACATGGGTATCCCTTGAGCACAGCTCACAATATCACTTGGGGGCTATGTTCGAACCATAGTCACACCTCTTGATAGGCTTAAAGCCACTAGGGAAATCACTCGGGGGCTCTGGTTGTATCCGAACCACAGCTTATACCCTTTTGATCAGCATAAGGGCACCAGGAAAATCAATTGGGGGCTTGGTCATATCCGAACCATAGCTATACCTCTCGATAGGCATAAGGCCACCAGGAAAATCACTTGGGGGCTATGTGTTGTGGATTTGTCACGGCAGATGTCCTTAGTGTCAGGACTTAGTCGCGAGGCCAACGCATCTATGTGGTAGCTTGAGAGGGGTTGAGCGGGACGAGAGACGCGATGTTTTACCTAGGTTCGGCCCCTCACGGTGGAGGTAAAAGCCTACATCCTGCTTCATTGATATTGATGATGATGATCATGGTTATAAGAGTGCTCTATCTTGAGAGCTATTGTCTAAACCTAACTTGTCCAACTTGTGGAACTTGTCAGTCTTCCCCCTTTGGGGGAGCCCTGCCCCTCCTTATATATGTTGGAGGGGCGGGTTACATGTAGAGTCCTATTAGGATTAGGACTAGTCTATCTCTAATACAAACCGGATACAAGTCCAGGTCTTAACTCCTTGTAAGATAATATTCCTCCTGCCTTCCTCTTAAACCGACCCACCATTAAACGTGAACCGGCCTTCTGGGTCTTGGGCCTTGCCATCTGTCTGTCCCGCACGCCGGATTACCAGTGAGTCATAATGACCTGGTGGGTTGCTTGTAAACCGCCAGGTCAGGGCGGGTCGCCGGTGACTCGCCAAGTGTCAGCGGGGTCTTCAGATAAACCGCCAAGTCCTGGCCGGGTTAACTTCCGGCCGGTTTACACCGCGGGGTATATCCCCGACATTAGCCCCCAAGTTTAGCTTGGATTTATTCATGGTAAACTTATACTGCAAAATAAACACAAGAACAAATTTGACAGGTTATGCTCCGGGTTAAGAATTTTTATAAACCGGTACCTGATCATCTTAAGTCCTTGTTATTTCCTCCCTCTGGGAAATCCGGGTCAACAGACCAGCTTCATAATCAATTTGCCAACATTGGTTTGTCACCGAGAAATATTGTGAAGAATAACTCCTTTGACTCAGCTCCCAAAGCGCCGGTTTAAGAAATATGGGTCTGAAAATACTTATCTGATATTCAGCCGGTTTGAAGATGTAAAACTTGCCGGTTTAATATTACCAAAATAGCCGGTTTATAAATATTGATGGTGCCGGGTCATAATTGTTCTCGACACCGGGTCATGTAATTGATCTTCCTGATTTGCTCAAAACTGATAAAATGAAAATGTTCCTCCTTTATATGCATAATACCTGTAGTCCCCAAGTCTTAAGAGGAGAACATAATGATAACTTAAGACTTGCTCCAATAAGTGTTTCAACCTTGAATAAATCCGGTTTGTTCATCTCAATTATATAAACTGAATACTCCATATATGTAGCCCCCAAGTGTCGGGTTGTCATGCTTGCAGCAACCTGGGACTTGTAATTGCGTATAAAAACTTCAATCAGTGTAGCCCCCAAGGGCCGGTTCAGTAAGATAATATTGAGCTGGGACTTTATATATACTTCATTGAAAATAACATCATATGATGTAACTCCCATCATGGGGCTTGAACCCACGTCCACAAGGTTAAGAGCTTTGTGCTTTACCAACTGAGGAGTGGACCCTTCAATATAATGGATAAAAACTTGTGTACCTTGAATTGTTGATAGGAGCAATTGGTAGCCCCCAAGGGCCGGGTCATTACAATGTGATGAGTCGGGTCTTCAATAAAGTGAGCAAAAAATGACTTTGCATTAGCCCCCAAGTGTCATGGTGCATGCTTGTAGCGACATGAGACTTGCATATTTGATGAAATCTCAACGTGAATAATGTAGCCCCTAAGTGTCGAGTCGTAAGCCTGCAGCGTGTCGTGACTATTCCTTCAATTGTAGAATAAATCATATCCATTGATAATATAATAGCCATTGCGCTAAAGCGACTTTGAAAACCTTAATCATAATACTGGTTACTGATAACCATAATAAAATCCATCCATGTTGGCTATTTGAAGATTTGAATAATATAATCCAATGATTTATGAGCGCATGATTCCAATGACGCAATCCAAATATATATTGACGACTTATAGTCAAAAACCAGGCCGGTTTAATAAACACCGGATAATATATACTGGCGACTTATTGTCTTAAAGCCAGGCCGGTTTAACAAACCTGTTTCTGCATACAACAAGTTTAAAGTGTCCTGGCGGTTTACCGCCGGACGGGTCATAATGCCCAACATATAACCAATGCTGCACTTAAGAATAATCAAATATGAAATATATCATACCTGTGACATTGAATCACATCGTTGGTTTACCAACTTTTTGTAGTAGAGGTAATAACCCAAATTATGAGTACTGATAACTCCTTCCATATTGTGCCGGTTTATGATAAAACCGTAGCGGGTTGTGATAAACACCGGATTAACCATATATAATACTGGCGACTTGTAGTCAAACTAGACCGGGCTGATAGTCTCCGGATTATAACTTGATTGTGTACTGACAACTTGTAGTTGAAAGCCGAGCCGGGTTGATAAACACTGGTTTACTCCATAATAGGATGGTAACAGAAAATCAAACCGGGCAGATAGTCTTCGGATTAAGACCAGGCCGGTTCGAACCATAGTTGCACCTCCTGATAAGCATAAGGGTACTAGGGAAATCACTTGGGGGCTTGGTCGTATTCGAACCATAGCTACACCTCTTGATCGGCGCAATGCCATAATTATGATTACATGGGGGCTCTGGTCGTATCCGAACCATAGGTTAAACCCTCTTGATCATGCATATACATCATCATATATTACATCACACATCATCATTACATCATCATAGCATGTATCATATGTGCATGGATATACCGGTTTATATGACAGGAATCGGTTTTCAAACCAGGTTATATTATTCAAAATCTTTAATAGCCAACACGGCTGAATGTTTTCTTATGGTTATCAATAACCAATATTATGACTGAGGTTTTCAAAGTCACTTTAGCGCAATGACTATTATTTTATCAATGGATATGATTTATTCTGCAATGGAAGGAATAGTCCCGAGTTGCTGCAGGCTTACGACCCGGCACTTGGGGGCTACAATATTCAAGTTGGGATTACATCAAATACACAAGTCTCATGTCGCTGCAAGCATGCACCATGACACTTGGGGGGCTAATGCAAAGTCATTGTTTGCTCACTTATTGAAGACCTGACTCATCAAATCGTAATGAGCCGGCCCTTGGGGGCTACCAATTGCTCCTGTCAATAATTCAAGGTACACAAATTTTCATCTATTATTGAAGGATCCACTGCTCAGTTGGTAAAGCACAAAGCTCTCAACCTTGTGGACGTGGGTTCAAGCCCCATGATAGGGGTTACATCGTATACTGTTATTCTCAGTGAGGTATATATAAAGTCCCAGCTCAATATTATCTTACTGAGCCGGCCCTTGGGGGCTACACGTTGCTGTTCAAGTCTACATGATCATATCTATAAAGTCCCTGCTCATTATTGCATAATGACCCGGCCCTTGGGGGCTATACTGGTTGAAGTTTTTATAAGCATAAGGCAATTTCAAGTCCCAGGTTGCTGCAAGCATGACAACCCGGCACTTGGGGGCTACATATATGGAATACTCAGTTCTGACTGGTGATTGAGATGAACAACCGGGATTTCTTCAAGCTTGTGACATTCGTATTTGAAGCAAGTCTTAAGCTGTTGCTATGCTACCTTCTTAAGACTTGGGGGCTACAAGTGATGGGCATATAAGAGGTATATTTTCAAGCTGGATGTTAACTACAATTATGACCCGGTGCCATCAATATTTGTAAACCGACAATGATAAACCAGCAAGTTTAAGTCTTAAACCGGCAAAGTTCTACATTCTTAAACCGGCAAAGTTCTACATTCTTAAACCGGCAAGTTCTACACCGGCTGAAAATCAGATGAGTATTTCAAAGACCAATATTTTTTAAGCATTGGGAGCTGAGTCAAAGGAGTTATTCTTCACAATATTTATCCGTGACAAGCCAATGTCAGCAAATTGATTGTGAAGCTGGCCTATTGACCTGGATCTTCTAGAAGAAAGAAGTGACAAGGACTTAAGGATGATCAGGATCAGTTTAACATGGATAAATCCAAATTAAACTAGGGGCTAATGTCGGGGATATACCCCGCGGTATGATCCGGCCGGAGTTATAACCCGGCTGGGACTTAGTAAGCCGGTAGGTGTTAAAGTAGGTGGTAAACCGGCAGGTGTTAAGACAGGTGGTAAATCGGTTGGTGTTAAGTCAGACGGTAAACCGGCAGGTTGTTAAACCGGCTGACAGTTAAGGCAGACAGGTAAAACAGGCAGTTAACCCAGATGGTAAACCAGTTGACAGTTAAGACAGGAGTTAAGTCATATGATAACTCAACAGATATTCTTAAACCGGCAGACCATCTTAAACCGGCAGAAATTAACTCCCGGCAGACCATCTTAAATCGGCACCAGTTAACTCCCGGCAGGCCGTGGTAACTGGGTTGCCAGGAGTTATGAAGCCCAAGATGTTAAGAAGCCCAAGAAGAGAAGTCATAATAGTTAAGTCTTAAGTCCGAGTTGGACTCTACATGCAACCCGCCCCTTCAACATATATAAGGAGGGGCAGGGCTCCCCAAAGAGGGGGGAGAAACAATCTTAAAGGGTTAGGGTTAACTGGGAGAGTCGGTTTACGGCGACATCCTCGCGATCATAATGAGAGATAGCCTCAAACATCACGTAGGGTTGTTACCGGATGATGTTTCCCGGGGCCTGAAGCTGTCTAAACCCTTGTCTTGCGTTGCGTCTCTCGATTCCACTCAACCCCTCTCAAGCTACCACATAAATGCGCTGGCCTCACGACTAAGTCCTCACACTAGGACATCTGCCGTGGCGACGGCGAGGGAGGAGCAAGGAGAGACCCTCAGTGGCGGTCATGTTTGTCGGACATGTTTTAAAATAATTCCACTGCCCTTATTGGCACCTATGAAAGATAGGTGAACATATAGTTGTGCACGACCGGCGAACTTGTGACTGCGATCGTGCGATCGGTGGATATGCTGTAGTTACACAAGTAGCATGAAAAAGAAAAATAAATCCATCAAAATAAAATATACCAATAAAACTGAAAAAAAATTAAGAAACCATTTTTTATGAAAAATTAGTTGTAGAAATTTTAATACACGTATGGGCAAACATGTTAGTTAATATGAGTTCATTTTCATTTTTAAATGTTGCTTGTGTATATTAATTAATTAATAGGTAATTAGTATTTTGAGACAATAATAATAAATTAGTAATTTATTGCGGTCAAGGTGGCTCGATATAAGCTGGATTGCTGGAAACTGCTGATTCGGCTAGGACTGGCTGGGGAGTGCTTTTCAGTTTCGTGCGGGCCAACATTTGGATGTGACCCAGCCAAGCAAACGGGCCAAATTCTTTCCAGGCGGGCCTGGCTAGTGTGGATAATGGCAACCAAACGAGTCACTAGCGAATTAACTAAGCAAGGATGTCACTAAATCAACCCATTCATAGAGCATTTCATAATCAGCGATCATGCTCTCATCATGCATGTCCAGTCAACATGCCACAATATGCCAATTCTAGAATGCACCCATCACACGAAAAAACACTATTGCAAAAGTTGCAATTCCAGCATGTGGTAGCTAGAGCGTCCCCTTATGTTTCAAGATTTGCCGCCTGAGGACTCGAAACATGATGGTGGCTATGAAATCATCCCAAAGTACTTTCATGATGATCACGGAGGGTCATGAAGAAGTTCCCGGTGCCAAGGGCTATATCACATCATGCTATTTATGAGTTGCATGAGATGTTTGTCCCTTTTGTTGTTTGCATCTTTTGTTTGTGTAGTAGTTAATTATTAGGGTGATCTCTCACTACAAATACCAAGTTAAAATGTGCTCTTCCCGGTGTAGCAATCATCTATAACATGTGGGTTTTCAGAGTACTACATGCTACCATGACTACAAACAAAATGGTGAAGTGTAAGGTGGGTGAAGGTAAGACCTCATAGCAGGAACACTTAGTTATCTTGAAATTCTAATAGAAAAGTTCTGAGCTCAGGGCTGGAAGCATCAAAAGCAGAAAACATCAACTGGCACTGGGCACTAAGTCAATAGGTTAATCTCAAAAAATAATATAAAATTTCTAGAAAATGATTGTAAAACATCCAAGAATGATAATATAACAGCATGGAACAATAACAAATTATAGATATGTTGGAGACGTATCAGCTACCAGGATGGAATTGGTGGCGAGGAGAGCTTTGATGTCAGCCAGGGATGTCGCGGCCTCCTTGGTCCATTTGAATGTTTTAGTCTGCTTTAATATCCTATATAGGGGCAGGGCTTTCTCTTCGAGCAGCGATATGAAGCGGCTGAAAGCCGCCACGCAGCCTGCCAGTTTTTGTACATGTTTGAGCTATGTTGGAATCTTCAGATGATCCAAGGCTTGAATTTTGGCTGGATTGACTTCTATTCCTCGGCTAGATTCGATGGAGCTAAGGAGTTTGCTTACTGGGACTCCAAAGGCTGAGTTTCATTTGGTATTCCCGTAGGCTGGCAAATGTATCGTGGAGGTTGTCTACCAACTATCCAATGTGTTCTGTTTTGACAACGACACCAACAATGTAGGCTTCATGGTCTTTCTGATGTGTTTTTCCAGGCAAGACTGAATGATGTGCTGGTATGTGGCTCCGGCGTTTTTTAGTCCGAAGGGCATCGCATTGAAGTAAAACGGCCCGTAGTGTGTAATGAATGTTGTTCCTACCTGGTCGGACTCCTGCATTTTTAGTTGATTATATCCTGAGCATGCATCCAGGAAGCACAACGCATCGTGGCCTGCTGTGGCGTCTACAATTTGGTGGATACTGGGTAAGGGGGAGGGGTCTTTGGGGCAAGGTTTGGTGTGGTCTTTGAAATCGACACACAAACACCAGGACCTATCCTTCTTTGGTATGATAACCAAGTTAACCAGCTAGTCGGGGTATTTTATATCTCGAATGAACCTTCCTCCAATAGTTTAGCCAACTCCTCGCCCATTGCTTGATGCTTGGGCTTGGATAAATGCCAAAGTGTTTGCTTGACAGGCTTATAACCCTTTAATATATTCAAGTTGTGCTCTGCGAGCCTGCGGGGTATCCCTAGCACCTCGGAGGGGTGCCAAGCGAATATATCATAGTTTTCCTTGAGGAAAGTGCGTAGGGCCTCGGCAATCTCTAGATGAGGGGTGTGCTTGGAATTTGACTATTTCGTCGGCCGGTTAGAAAGAAGTAGACTTCGATCTTTTGTCGAGGAGAACATCATCCCAGTCGACTTTGGCGCGTAGCGTCGTTAGCTCCTCGGCCGCGAAGGCTTCAGCCAAAGTCTCAAGGGCAAGATATGTCGTCTTATTCTCGGCTTTAAGTGCCCCGTCGGGGTCACTTGAGGTGGTAATGATCCCTTTCGGGCCTGGCATCTTGAGCTTCATGTAGGCATAGTGCGTCACTGCATGGAATCTTGAGAAATCATCCCGTCTGAGAAGGCCGTGGTATCCACTTTGGAAAGGAGCGACGTGAAACATGATCTCCTCGGAGCTGTAATTATCCAGGGTTCCAAAGACCACGTCCAAGGTTATTTTTCCACTGCAGCATGCCTCTCATCCGGGGACTATGCCTTCAAACACTACTAGGGAAAACCATATACATAGAGGATTATCAGTAGCGCTGGTTAAAACAACGCGCTACTGCTATCTAACAGCAGCGCGGGTTGAACAAGGTCACTACTACTATATAAATAGCAGTAGCGCATCCCTGATAAAAAACACTACTACTATAACTGCCACATCATTGCCAATAGGCTAAGTACAGTAGTAGCGCCCGTATATAGACTGTGATACTGCTAAGCAAAATAGTAGTAGCGTGTTTTAAAGCGACAACGCTACAACTAAGAAAAGGAAAAGAAAAGAAAAAAAGAAAAGAAAAAAAGAAAAGGAAAATTAAAGAAAAAGAAAAAAGAACGCAATAGCAGCAACGTCTTATCTGGAAAGCGCTATAGCTACATTAGCTATAGCGTATTTTCCCTACACACGCTATAACTAACTTAGCTATAGCAGTAACGCTTCCCTAAAATCAGTGTTGTAGCTAAGTAGCTATAGTGCTTTTGCGGAAACCGCGCTGCCGCTAAGTTTGACTTGCCCCTGCGCGAGCGTCCCTTCTTCCCCCAATTCCCCATTCTTCTCGCGTCTCGTAAGTCTCCCTCACCGCCCTTGCTCCCTCGCAGCCCTGCCTCCATCGTCGTCACCAAAGCCGTTACCGTCGCCGCACGCCGTCGCCGCCACCAAAGCCATGCACCCTCGACGCCCCTGGAGCCACCCTCGTCCGCTCCTCGCCGCCCTTGCCTCCCTTGACATCCCTGCCTCCCTCGCTATCACCGAAGCATATTGCATGTTTATGATATGATTAGAATCAGAAAATAGTGAACTTGTATCGCTATATCATGATTATGATGAGACGACATGATTTGTGTTGGATGATATGATGAGACTACTATGTGTATGATATCATGAGCATATTGCATGTTTCTGATATAATTAGAATACTTTATAAAACAAGTTCAAAAACATCACAAATACGTAGCAAAAAAAAATTATGTGAAAAATATAGCAGTAGCGCTCTTCTGTAGCAAGCAGTAGCACCGCATGCAAGCGCTACATGTAATTAGCAGTAGCGCAGTACAAACAACACTAGTACTACAGGTTAGCTGTAGCTCCTTATTAGTAGCGCCGATGCCCGCGCTACTAGTAGTGAAAGATGGTGGTACTCTGTTCTACGCCTGATTTATCAATGTGCATCTTATCCAGAGTATACGCATATATTAGATTTAAATTATTGCCTCCGTCCATAAGGACCTTATGGAGTCAGTAATTGTCCACGATACGGTTAAGGACTAGCGCGGCGGGACACCTATCTGGGGCCGATCTCGACTGATCGTTATGGTGGAAGGTAATTTTCTAAAGGAGGGTATTATATGCAGGGTGGGCAATGGTACTTGGATTCATGCCTAGAAGGGTACATGGATTCGAGTGGGAAGTATGAGACGTCCTTCAAGCAACCAAGGCCAGACTATTCAAAACAAGGTCAGGGATTTGATTCACCTAGTGTTTAAAAATTGAGACGAAGAACTTGTTCTTGACATTTACGGCTTGGATTATGTGGCACATATTCTGGCGATTCCTCTTATAAGCGGTATGGAGGATCATGTTGCATGACATTATGACAGTAAGGGGTGTCGGGGTTAAATCCGGCAGATCTCGGTAGGGGGTCACGAGCTAGTGATCTTAGCTAGATAATAATAGGATGAATAAGGGGCATGACATTATCCAGGTTCGGGCCCTTTCGAAGAGGTAAACCCCTATGTCCTGCTTCTGTTTGTGCTAATTGTGTTGAAGTACAGAGTACATGATGATCTACCTCGAGATCGTATGTGAATGTATGATTCTCTACCCTACAAACTAAAACCCCTCGGCTTATATAGGGATCGGGGGTACCTAGGGTTTACATGAGGCCGGTTACATCTAGGGACAAACATGCCAAAGATTTAAATGGAGTATGTGCCAAGTCTTTAGGGGATTCCATCTTGACCACGCTAGAGGGCATGGCAGTCTTGGCCCATTCGTTGATGATCCAGGGGTCCTCGGCCCTACCCACTACAAAGGGTCCGACGTGGTTAACACCCCCTAGTCTAGGACACCGTCAAGGGGGTATTTCCAATCAAATGAGCCTGTCAGTTTGGGGTCTGGATCCGAGATGCTAGTACTCACTGTGATTTGAGTTCCTCTAAAGCAGTATCTGCGCTGCAATTGTCTTGGAAGAGACTCTGGGATGTCAAACTGTCGTCGAAGGCGTGCATACTTCTATGGAGATTGGCACATAATAGTTTGCCTTTGCGAATGGATAGTAACATGCATGAGATGCATGTTGAGTTCAATACCAGGTGCCCGGTCTGTTCACGTTTGGATGGACGAGGATGGTGGCCATATTATTGTTAAGTGCAAGTTCATTAAAAGAATGTTGAGAGCCTTTAGTCTTGAAGAAGTGATGCTATCTTTAACCTGGATGTT
Organism: Triticum urartu; assembly: GCF_003073215.2. Classification (NCBI taxonomy): domain Eukaryota; kingdom Viridiplantae; phylum Streptophyta; class Magnoliopsida; order Poales; family Poaceae; genus Triticum; species Triticum urartu. The sequence goes on along the minus strand of NC_053026.1, from coordinate 4,186,912 downwards.
GGCCATAGTAATTATCTTCGTTTTTCTTCAGTTTTGTTTGTTTGTTTTTTTTTTGTTTTTATTGATTATATCTTCAGTTTCCATTATTTTTCAATGTTTTTCCATTTTCTATTTTCATCATTTTTCTTTTTTGTTTTCTTGTGTGTGATTTAATTTATGATTTTTATTTTTCCTTTAGTTTTAGAACCTTTTAAATTTACTTTTTCTTTGCTCTCTATTTGTTGTTTGTATCATTTTTCCTCAGTGTTTTATGTTCATTTTTCATGTAAATGTGCAACATTACTTTATACATGTTAGATGTTTTGAGAATACACAATTATTTTAATGCCTACATTTTTTAGTATATATCAAGATTTTTTATACATGCTACCTCTTGAGCACTGCGTTGGATTTCCCCGAAGAGGAGAGGATGATGCAGCAAAGTAGCATAAGTATTTCCCTCAGTTTTTGAGAACCAAGGTATCAATCCAGTAGGAGGCTACGCGCGAGTCCCTCGTACCTACACAAAAACAATAGCTCAACGCAACCAACGCGCTTAGGGGTTGTCAATCCCTTCACGGTCACTTACGAAAGTGAGATCTGATAGAGATGATAAATAATATTTTTGGTATTTTTGGTATAGAGATGCAAAGTGAAAAGTAAAAGGCAAAGTAAAAGAAAAGCAATAATAAAGTGATGCAGATTGATATGATGAGAAAGAGACCCGGGGGCCATAGGTTTCACTAGTGGCTTCTCTCAAGAGCATAAGCATTCTACGGTGGGTGAACAAATTACTGTTGAGCAATTGACAGAATTGAGCATAGTTATGAGAATATCTATGTATGATCATGTATATAGGCATCACGTCCGAGACAAGTAGACCGACTCCTGCCTGCATCTACTACTATTACTCCACTCATCGACCGCTATCCAGCATGCATCTAGAGTATTAAGTTAAAAACAGAGTAACGCCTTAAGCAAGATGACATGATGTAGAGGGATAGTTTCATGCAATATGATAAAAACCCCATCTTGTTATTCTCGATGGCAACAATACAATACGTGCCTTGCTGCCCCTTCTTTCACTGGGAAAGGACATCGCAAGAATGAACCCAAAGAAAAGCACTTCTCCCATGGCAAGAAAAACCAATCTAGTAGGCCAAACCAAAATGATAATTCGAAGAGACTTGCAAAGATTGTTGGGGAACGTTGCAGAAAACAAAAATTTTCCTATGGTTTCACCAAGATCCATCTATGAGTTCATCTAGCAACGAGTAATCGGATGCATCTACATACCTTTGTAAATCGCAAGAGGAAGCGTTCAAAGAATGGGGACGAGGTAGTCGTACTCGACGTGATCCAAATCACCGGAGATCCTAGCACCGAACGGACGGCACCTCCGTGTTCAACACACGTACGGTCAGCGTAACGTCTCCTTCTTCTTGATCCAGCAAGAGGGAAGGAGAGGTTGAGGAAGATGGCTCCAGCAGCAGCACGACGGCGTGGTGGTGATGGAGCTGCAGTACTCCGTCAGGGCTTCGCCAAGCGCTATGGAGGAGGAGGAGTTGGAGAGGCAGAAGGATGCAACCAAAGGCATGGATCAAAAAGCCCTCCTTCCCCCACTATATATAGGAGGGCCTAGGGGGGGCGCCGGCCCTAGGAGATCCAATCTCCTAAGGGGGGCAGCGGCCAAGGGAGGTTTCCCTCCCCCCCAAGGCACCTAGGGGTGCCTTCCACTTGTGGGACTCCTCCCCTTTGAAAACCCTAGGCGCATGGGCCCCTTGGGGCTGGTGCCCTTGGCCCATGTAGGCCAAGGTGCACCCCCTTTACAGCCCATGTGGCCCCCGGGGCAGGTGGACCCACCCGGTGGACCCCCGGGACCCTTCCGGTGGTCCCGGTACAATACCGGTGACCCCGAAACTTGTCCCGATGGCCGAAACAGCACTTCCTATATATAATTCTTTACCTCCGGACCATTCCGGAACTCCTCGTGACGTCCGGGATCTCATCCGGGACTCCGAACAACTTTCGGGTTACTGCATATACATATCCCTACAACCCTAGCGTCATCGAACCTTAAGTGTGTAGACCCTACGGGTTCGGGAGATATGTAGACATGACCGAGACGACTCTCCGGTCAATAACCAACAGCGGGATCTGGATACCCATGTTGGCTCCCACATACTCCACGATGATCTCATCGGTTGAACCACGATGTCGAGGATTCAAGCAACCTCGTATACAATTCCCTTTGTCAATCGATATGTTACTTACCCGAGATTCGATCGTCGGTATCCCAATACCTCGTTCAATCTCGTTACCGGCAAGTCACTTTACTCGTACCGTAATGCATGATCCCGTGACCAGACACTTGGTCACTTTGAGCTCATTATGATGATGCATTACCGAGTGGGCCCAGTGATACCTCTCCGTCATACGGAGTGACAAATCCCAGTCTTGATCCGTGTCAACCCAACACACTTTCGGAGATACCCGTAGTCTACCTTTTATAGTCACCCAGTTACGTTGTGACGTTTGGTATACCCAAAGCACTCCTACGGTATCCGGGAGTTACACGATCTCATGGTCTAAGGAAAAGATACTTGACATTGGAAAAACTCTAGCAAACGAACTATACGATCTTTAAGCTATGTTTAGGATTGGGTCTTGTCCATCACATCATTCTCCTAATGATGTGATCTCGTTATCAATGACATCCAATGTCCATAGTCAGGAAACCATGACTATTTGTTGATCAACGAGCTAGTCAACTAGAGGCTTACTAGGGACATGTTGTGTCTATTATTCACACATGTATTACGATTTCCGGATAACACAATTATAGCATGAATAAAGACAATTATCATGAACAAGGAAATATAATAATAATGCTTTTATTATTGCCTCTAGGGCATATTTCCAACAGTCTCCCACTTGCACTAGAGTCAATAATCTAGTTACATTGTGATGAATCGAACACCCATGGAATTCTGGTGTTGATCATGTTTTGCTCTAGGGAGAGGTTTAGTCAACGGATCTGCTACATTCAGGTCCGTATGTACTTTACAAATATCTATGTCTCCATCTTGAACATTTTCACGAATGGAGTTGAAGCAACGCTTGATGTGCCTTGTCTTCTTGTGAAACCTGGGCTCCTTGGCAAGAGCAATGGCTCCAGTGTTGTCACAGAAGAGTTTGATTGGCCCCGACGCATTGGGTATGACTCCTAGGTCGGTGATGAACTCCTTCACCCATATTGCTTCATGTGCTGCCTCCGAGGCTGCCATGTACTCCGCTTCACATGTAGATCCCGCCACGACGCTCTGCTTGCAACTGCACCAGCTTACTGCCCACCATTCAAAATATACACGTATCCGGTTTGTGACTTAGAGTCATCTAGATCTGTGTCGAAGCTAGCGTCGACGTAACCCTTTACGACGAGCTCTTCGTCACCTCCATAAACGAGAAACATTTCCTTAGTCCTTTTCAGGTACTTCAGGATATTCTTGACCGATGTCTAGTGTTCCTTGCCGGGATTACTTTGGTACCTTCCTACCAAACTTACGGCAAGGTTTACATCAGGTCTGGTACATAGCATGGCATACATAATAGATCCTATGGCTGAGGCATAGGGGATGACACTCATCTCTTCTATATCTTCTGTCATGGTCGAACATTGAGCTGAGCTCAATTTCACACCTTGTAACACAGGCAAGAACCCCTTCTTAGACTGATCCATATTGAACTTCTTCAATATCTTATCAAGGTATGTGCTTTGTGAAAGACCTATGAGGCGTCTTGATCTATCTCTGTAGATCTTGATGCCTAATATATAAGCAGCTTCTCCAAGGTCCTTCATTGAAAAACTCTTATTCAAGTAGGCCTTGATTTTGTCCAAGAGTTCTATATCATTTCCCATCAAAAGTATGTCATCTACATATAATATGAGAAATGCTACAGAGCTCCCACTCACTTTCTTGTAAACGCAGGCTTCTCCATAAGTCTGCATAAACCCAAACGCTTTGATCATCTCATCAAAGCGAATGTTCCAACTCTGAGATGCTTGCACCAGCCCATAAATCGAGCGTAGGAGCTTGCACACCTTGTCAGCATTCTTAGGATCGACAAAACCTTCCGGCTGCATCATATACAATTCTTCCTTAAGGAAACCATTAAGTAATGCCGTTTTGACGTCCATCTGCCATATCTCATAATCGTAGAATGCGGCAATTGCTAACATGATTCGGACGGACTTCAGCTTCGCTACCGGTGAGAAAGTCTCATCGTAGTCAACCCCTTGAACTTGTCGATAACCCTTAGCGACAAGCCGAGCTTTATAGATGGTCACATTACCATCCACGTCTGTCTTCTTCTTAAAGATCCATTTATTTTCTATGGCTCGCCGTTCAATGGGCAAGTCAGTCAAAGTCCATACTTTGTTTTCATACATGGATCCTATCTCGGATTTCATGGCTTCCAGCCATTTGTCGGAATCCGGGCCCGCCATCGCTTCTTCATAGTTCGAAGGTTCACCGTTGTCTAACAACATGATTTCCAAGACAGGGTTGCCGTACCACTCTGGTGCGGAACATGTCCTTGTGGACCTTCGAATTTCAGTAGGAGCTTGATCAGAAGTATCTTGATCATTATCATTAACTTCCTCTCTAGTCGGTGCAGGCACCTCAGGAACATTTTCTTGAGTTGTGCCATTTTCCGGTTCAAGAGGTAATACTTCATCAAGTTCTACTTTCCTCCCACTTACTTCTTTCGAGGAAACTCCTTCTCTAGAAAGGATCCATTCTTGGCAACAAAGATCTTGCCTTCGGATCTGAGGTAGAAGGTATACCCAACAGTTTCTTTAGGGTATCCTATGAAGACGCATTTTTCCGACTTGGGTTCGAGCTTTTCAGGTTGAAGTTTCTTGACATAAGCATCGCATCCCCAAACTTTTAGAAACGACAGCTTAGGTTTCTTCCCAAACCATAATTCATACGGCATCGTCTCAACGGATTTCGACGGAGCCCTATTTAAAGTGAATGCGGCAGTCTCTAAAGCATAGCCCCAAAAAGATAGCGGTAAATCGGTAAGAGACATCATAGATCGCACCATATCTAATAGAGTGCGATTACGACGTTCGGACACACCATTACGCTGAGGTGTTCCAGGCGGCGTGAGTTGTGAAACTATTCCACATTTCCTTAAGTGTGTGCCAAATTCGTGACTCAAGTATTCTCCTCCACGATCTGATCGTAAAAACTTGATTTTCCTGTCATGTTGATTCTCAACCTCACTCTGAAATTCTTTGAACTTTTCAAAGGTTTCAGACTTGTGTTTCATTAAGTAGACATACCCATATCTACTCAAATCATCAGTGAGGGTGAGAACATAACGATAGCCACCGCGAGCCTCAACACTCATTGGACCGCACACATCAGTATGTATGATTTCCAATAAGTTGGTTGCTCGCTCCATTGTTCCTGAGAACGGAGTCTTGGTGATTTTACCCATGAGGCATGGTTCGCACGTGTCAAATGATTCATAATCAAGAGACTCTAAAAGTCCATCTCCATGGAGCTTCTTCATGCGTTTGACACCTATGTGACCAAGGCGGCAGTGCCACAAGTATGTGGGACTATCATTATCAACCTTACATCTTTTGGCACTCACACTATGAACATGTGTAGCATTATGCTCGAGATTCATTAAGAATAAACCATTCACCATCGGAGCATGACCATAAAACATATCTCAATATAAATAGAACAACCATTATTCTCAGATGTAAATGAGTAGCCATCTTGAATTAAACGAGATCCCGATACAATATTCATGCTCAAAGCTGGCACTAAATAACAATTATTAAGGTTTAAAACTAATCCCGAAGGTAAATGTAGAGGTAGCATGCCGACGGCGATCACATTGACCTTGGAACCATTCCCGACGCGCAACGTCACCTCGTCCTTTGCCAATCTCCGCTTATTCCGCAGCCCCTGCTTTGAGTTACAAATGTGAGCAACTGCACCGGTATCAAATACCCAGGAGCTACTACGGATACTGGTAAGGTACACATCAATTACATGTATATCACATATACCTTTTGTTTTGCCGGCCTTCTTGTCCGCTAAGTATTTGGGGCAGTTCCGCTTCCAGTGACCACTTCCCTTGCAATAAAAGCACTCAGTCTCGGGCTTGGGTCCATTCTTTGGCTTCTTCCCGGCAGCTTGCTTGCCGGGTGCGGCAACTCCCTTGCCGTCCTTCTTGAAGTTCTTTTTACCCTTGCCCTTCTTGAACTTAGTGGTTTTATTGACCATCAACACTTGATGTTCCTTCTTGACTTCTACCTCTGCTGATTTCAGCATTGCAAATACCTCAGGAATGGTGTTTTGCATCCCCTGCATATTGAAGTTCATCACAAAGCTCTTATAGCTTGGTGGAAGCGACTGGAGGATTCTGTCAATGACCGCATCATCCGGGAGATTAACTCCCAGCTGAGTCAAGCGGTTATGTAACCCAGACATAGTGAGTATGTGCTCGCTGACAGAACTATTTTCCTCCATCTTACAGCTGAAGAATTTGTCGAAGACCTCATATCTCTCGATCCGGGCATGAGCTTGAAAAACCATTTTCAGCTCTTCGAACATCTCATATGCTCCATGTCTCTCAAAACGCTTTTGGAGCCCCGGCTCTAAGCTGTAAAGCATGCCGCACTGAACGAGGGAGTAGTCATCAACACGTGTCTGCCAAGCGTTCATAACGTCTTGGTTCTGTGGGACGGGAGCTTCACCTAGCGGTGCTTGTAGGACATAATCTTTCTTGGCAGCTATGAGGATGATCCTCAGGTTCCGGACCCAGTCCGTGTAGTTGCTGCCATCGTCTTTCAGCTTGGTTTTCTCTAGGAACGCGTTGAAGTTGAGGACTACGTTGGCCATTTGATCTACAAGACATATTGTAAATATTTTAGACTAAGTTCATGATAATAAAGTTCATCTAATCAAATTATTCAATGAACTCCCACTTAGATAGACATCCCTCCAGTCATCTAAGTATAACATGATCCGAGTTGACTAGGCCGTGTCCGATCATCACGTGAGACGGTTTAGTCAACATCGGTGAACATCTTCATGTTGATCGTATCTTCTATACGACTCATGCTTGACCTTTCGGTCTTCTGTGTTCCGAGGCCATGTCTGTACATGCTAGGCTCGTCAAGTCAACCTAAGTGTTTGCATGTGTAAATCTGTCTTACACCCGTTGTATGTGAACGTCTGAATCAAACACCCGATCATCACGTGGTGCTTTGAAACAACGAACTATCGCAACGGTGCACAGTTAGGGAAACACTTTCTTGAAATTATTATGAGGGATCATCTTATTTACTACCGTCGTTCTAAGTAAACAAGATGCAAAACATGATAAACATCACATGCAATCAAATAATAATAGTGACATGATATGGCCAATATCACATAGCTCCTTTGATCTCCATCTTGGGGCTCCATGATCATCTTGTCACCGGCTTGACACCATGATCTCCATCATCATGATCTCCATCATCGTGTCTCCATGAAGTTGCTCGCCAACTATTACTTCCACTACTATGGCTAACGCGTTTAGCAATAAAGTAAAGTAATTTACATGGCGTTTCTCAATGACACGCAGGTCATACAAAAATAAAGACAACTCCTTTGGCTCCTGCTAGTTGTCATACTCATCGACATGCAAGTCGTGATTCCTATTACAATAGCATGAACATCTCATACATCACATATATATCATTCATCATTCATCACAACTTTGGCCATATCATATCACAAAGCACTTGCTGCAAAAACAAGTTAGACGTCCTCTAATTGTTGTTCCAAGTTTTACGTGGCTGAATTAGGGTTCTAGCAAGAACGTTTTCTTACCTACGTGAAAGCCACAACATGATTTGTCAACTTCTATTTACCCTTCATAAGGACCCTTTTCATCGAATCCGCTCCAACTAAAGTAGGAGAGACAGACACCCGCCAGCCACCTTATGCAACTAGTGCATGTTAGTCGGTGGAACCGGTCTCACGTAAGCGTACGTGTAAGGTTGGTCCGGGCCGCTTCATCTCGCAATACTGTTGAAGCAAGATAAGACTAGTAATGGCAAGAAAGTTGAAAACATCTACGCCCACAACAAATTGTGTTCTACTCGCGCAAGAAGAACTACGCATAGACCTAGCTCATGATGCCACTGTTGGGGAATGTTGCAGAAAACAAAAATTTTCCTACGGTTTCACCAAGATCCATCTATGAGTTCATCTAGCAACGAGTAATCGAATGCATCTACATACCTTTGTAGATCGCAAGCGGAAGCATTCAAAGAACGGGGACGAGGTAGTCGTACTCGACGTGATCCAAATCACCGGAGATCCTAGCACCGAACGGACGGCACCTCCGTGTTCAACACACGTACGGTCAGCGTAACGTCTCCTTCTTCTTGATCCAGCAAGAGGGAAGGAGAGGTTGAGGAAGATGGCTCCAGCAGCAGCACGACGGCGTGGTGGTGATGGAGCTGCAGTACTCCGTCAGGGCTTCGCCAAGCGCTATGGAGGAGGAGGAGTTGGAGAGGGAGAAGGAGGCAACCAAAGGCATGGATCAAAAAGCCCTCCTTCCCCCACTATATATAGGAGGGCCTAGGGGGGGGCGGCCCTAGGAGATCCAATCTCCTAAGGGGGGCGGCGGCCAAGGGAGGTTTCCCTCCCCCCCCAAGGCACCTAGGGGTGCCTTCCACTTGTGGGACTCCTCCCCTTTGGAAACCCTAGGCGCATGGGCCCCTTGGGGCTGGTGCCCTTGGCCCATGTAGGCCAAGGCGCACCCCCTTTACAGCCCATGTGGCCCCCGGGGCAGGTGGACCCACCCGGTGGACCCCCGGGACCCTTCCGGTGGTCCCGGTACAATACCGGTGACCCCGAAACTTGTCCCGATGGCCGAAACAGCACTTCCTATATATAATTCTTTACCTCCGGACCATTCCGGAACTCCTCGTGATGTCCGGGATCTCATCCGGGACTCCGAACAACTTTCGGGTTACTGCATATACATATCCCTACAACCCTAGCGTCATCGGACATTTAGTGTGTAGACCCTACGGGTTCGGGAGATATGTAGACATGACCGAGACGACTCTCCGGTCAATAACCAATAGCGGGATCTGGATACCCATGTTGGCTCCCACATACTCCACGATGATCTCATCGGATGAACCACGATGTCGAGGATTCAAGCAACCCCGTATACAATTCCCTTTGTCAATCGATATGTTACTTACCCGAGATTCGATCGTCGGTATCCCAATACCTCGTTCAATCTCGTTACCGGCAAGTCACTTTACTCGTACCGTAATGCATGATCCCGTGACCAGACACTTGGTCACTTTGAGCTCATTATGATGATGCATTACCGAGTGGGCCCAGTGATACCTCTCCGTCATACGGAGTGACAAATCCCAGTCTTGATCCGTGTCAACCCAACACACTTTCGGAGATACCCGTAGTCTACCTTTATAGTCACCCAGTTACGTTGTGACGTTTGGTACACCCAAAGCACTCCTACGGTATCCGGGAGTTACACGATCTCATGGTCTAAGGAAAGGATACTTGATATTGGAAAAACTCTAGCAAACGAACTATACGATCTTTAAGCTATGTTTAGGATTGGGTCTTGTGCATCACATCATTCTCCTAATGATGTGATCTCGTTATCAATGACATCCAATGTCCATAGTCAGGAAACCATGACTATCTGTTGATCAACGAGCTAGTCAACTAGAGGCTTACTATGGACATGTTGGTGTCTGTTATTCACACATGTATTACGATTTCCGGATAACACAATTATAGCATGAATAAAGACAATTATCATGAACAAGGAAATATAATAATAATGCTTTTATTATTGCCTCTAGGGCATATTTCCAACAAACCAATCATACATAAAAGAATTCAGAGAAGATTCAAATATTATTCATAGATAGACTGGATTATAAACCCACAATTCATCGGTCTCAACAAACACACCGCAAAAAGAAGATTACATCGAATAGATCTCCACAAGAGAGGGGGAGAACATTGTATTGAGATCCAAAAAGAGAGAAGAAGTCATCTAGCTACTAACTATGGACTCGTAGGTCTGAAGTAAACTACTCACACTTCATCGGAGGGACTTGGATGATGATGTAGAAGCCCTCCGTGATCGATTCCCCTTCCGGCGGAGCTCCGGAACAGGCCCCAAGATGGGATCTCTTGGATACAGAAAGTTGCGGCAGTGGAATTAGGTTTTTGGCTCTTTCCCCGATCGTTTGGGGGTACGTAGGTATATATAGGAGGAAGGAGTACGTCGGTGGAGCTTCGAGGGGCCCACGAGGCAGGGGGCGCGCCCTAGGGGGCACCCTCCACCCTCGCGACCGCCTCGTGGCTTTCTTGACGGAGGGTCCAATTCTCCTGGGTCTTATCTGATGAGAAAATCACGTTCCCGAAGGTTTCATTCCGTTTGGACTCCGTTCGATATTCTGTTTCTCCGAAACACTGAAATAGGCAAAAAACATCAATTCCGGGCTGGGCCTCCGGTTAGTAGGTTAGTCCCAAAAATAATATAAAAGTGGAAAATAAAGCCCAATATAGTCCAAAACAGTAGATAATATAGCATGGGGCAATCAAAAATTATAGATATGTTGGAGACATATCAAGCATCCCCAAGCTTAATTCCTGCTCGTCCTCGAGTAGGTAAATGATAAAAAAAGAATTTTTGATGCGGAGTGCTACTTGGCATAATTTTAATGTAATTCTTCTTAATTGTGGTATGAATATTCAGATCCGAAAGATTCAAGACAAAAGTTCATATTGACATAAAAATGATAATACTTCAAGCATACTAACTAAGCAATTATGTCTTCTCAAAATAACATGGCCAAAGAAAGTTCATCCCTACAAAATCATATAGTTTAGTCATGTTTCATTTTCGTCACACAAGAATGCTCTCATCATTCACAACCCCGATGACAAGCCAAGCAATTGTTTCATACTTTAGTAATCTCAAACCTATAAACTTTCACGCAATATATGAGCGCGAGCCATGGACATAGCACTATGGGTGGAATAGAATATAATGAGGGGGGTTATGTGGAGAAGACAAAAAAGGAGAAAGTCTCACATCAACGAGGCTAATCAATGGGCTATGGAGATGCCGACTGATTGATGTTAATGCAAGGAGTAGGGATTGCCATGCAACGGATGCACTAGAGCTATAAATGTATGAAAGCTCAACAAAAGAAACTAGTGGGTGTGCATCCAACTTGCTTGCTCACGAAGACCTATGGCACTTGAGGAGGCCCATTGTTGGAATATACAAGCCAAGTTCTATAATGAAAAATTCCCACTAGTATATGAAAGTGATAACATGAGAGACTCTCTACTATGAAGATCATAGTGCTACTTTGAAGCACAAGTGTGGTAAAAGGATAGTAACATTGTCCCTTCTCTCTTTTCTCTCTTTTTTGGGCCTTCTCTTTTTTTTGGCCTTTCTCTTATTTATTTATTTATTCCTCACTTGGGACAATGCTCTAATAATGATGATCATCACACTTCTATTTATTTACAACTCAATGATTACAACTCGATACTAGAACAAAGATGACTCTATATGAATGCCTCCGGCGGTGTGCCGGGATATGCAATGAACCAAGAGTGACATGTATGAAAGAATTATGAACGGTGGCTTTGCCACAAATACTACGTCAACTACATGATCATGCTAAGCAATATGACAATGATGAATGTGTCATGATGAACGGAATGATGGAAAGTTGCATGGCAATATATCTCGGAATGGCAATGAAAATGCCATAATAGGTAGGTATGGTGGCTGTTTTGAGGAAGATATAAGGAGGTTTATGTGTGAAAGAGCGTATCATATCACGGGGTTTGGATGCACCGGCGAAGTTTGCGCCAACTCTCAATGTGAGAAAGGGCAATGCACGGTACCGAAGAGGCTAGCAAGGATGGAAGGGTGAGAGTGCGTATAATCCATGGACTCAACATTAGTCATAAAGAACTCACATACTTATTGCAAAAATCTACAAGTCATCAAAAACCTCGGTACTACGCGCATGCTCCTAGGGGGATAGATTGGTAGGAAAAGACCATCGCTCGTCCCCGACCGCCACTCATAAGGAAGACAATCAAATAACACCTCATGTTTCAAATTTGTTGCATAACGTTTATGCTACGGGACTTGCAAACTTCAACACAAGTATTTCTCAATTTCACAACTACTCAACTAGCATGACTTTGATATTATTACCTCCATATCTCAAAACAATCATCAAGCATCAAACTTTTCTTAGTATTCAATACACTCATAAGAAAGTTTTATTATTAATCTTGCATACCAAGCATATTAGGATTTTAAGCAAATTACCATAATATCAAGACTCTCAAGATAATCTAAGTGAAGCATGAGAGATCAATAGTTTCTATAAAACGAATCCACCACCGTGCTCTAAAAGATATAAGTGAAGCACTAGAGCAAAACTATAAAGCTCAAAAGATATAAGCGAAGCACATAGAGTATTCTAACAAATTCCAAATCATGTATGGCTCTCTAAAAAGGTGTGTACAGCAAGGATGATTGTGGTAGACTAACAAGCAAAGACTCAAATCATGGAAGACACTCCAAGCAAAACACATATCATGTGGTGAATAAAAATATAGCTCCAAGTAAAGTTACCGATAGAAGTAGACGAAAGAGGGGATGCCTTCCGGGGCATCCCCAAGCTTTGGATTTTAGGTGTCCTTAGATTATCTTGGGGGTGCCATGGGCATCCCCAAGCTTAGGCTCTTGCCACTCCTTGTTCCATAATCCATCAAATCTTTACCCAAAACTTGAAAACTTCACAACACAAAACTTAAAGTAGAAAATCTCGTGAGCTCCGTTAGCGAAAGAAAACAAAAGACCACTTCAAGGTACTGTAATGAACTCATTATTTATTTATATTGGTGTTAAACCTACTGTATTCCAACTTCTCTATGGTTTATAAACTATTTTACTAGCCATAGATTCATCAAAATAAGCAAACAACACACGAAAAACAGAATCTGTCAAAAACAGAACAGTCTGTAGTAATCTGTAGCTAGCGCAAGATCTGGAACCCCAAGAATTCTAAAATAAATTGCTGGACGTTAGTAATTTATCTATTAAAAATCTTCAAAAACAATTAACTAAATAGCACTATCCAAATAAAAATGACAGCAGTTCTCGTGAGCGCTAAAGTTTCTGTTTTTTACAGCAAGTTCAACAAGACTTTCCCCAAGTCTTCCCAACGGTTCTACTTGGCACAAACACTAATTAAACACAAAAAATACAACCAAAACAGAGGCTAGATAAATAATTTATTACTAAACAGGAGCAAAAAGCAAGGAATAATAATAAAATTGGGTTGCCTCCCAACAAGCGCTATCGTTTAACGCCCCTAGCTAGGCGTAACAAGCAAGGATAGATCTAGGTATTGCCATCTTTGGTAGGTAATCCATAAGTGGCTCTCATGATAGATTCATATGGCAATTTTATTTTATTTCTAGGGAAGTGTTCCATGCCCTTTTTTAATGGAAATTGAAATCTAATATTCCCTTCCTTCATATCAATAATTGCACCAACCGTTCTAAGGAAAGGTCTACCGAGAATAATAGGGAAAGAAGGATTGCAATCTATATCTAGAACGATAAAATCTACGGGCACATAATTCCTATTTGCAACAATAAGAACATCATTAATTCTTCCCATAGGTTTCTTAATAGTGGAATCCGCAAGATGCAAGTTTAGAGAGCAATCATCAAAATCACAGAAATCTAGCAAATCACACAAAGTATTGGGAATAGTAGAGACACTAGCACCCAAATCACACAAAGAATAAAACTCATGATCTTTAATTTTAATTTTAATAGTAGGTTCCCACCCATCATAAAGTTTTCTAGGGGTAGAAACTTTCAACTCAAGTTTTCTTCATAAGTTTGCATCAAGGCATCAACGATATGTTCGGTAAAGGCTTTATTTTGACTATAAGCATGAGGAGAATTTAGCACGGATTGCAACAAGGAAATACAATCAAATAAATAGCAATTTTCATAATTAAATTACTTGAAATCCAATATAGTGGGTTTAGCAATATCTAAGGTTTTATTTCTTTTAATCCCACTTTTACCAATTTCATCATCAAGATCTAAATATTCCGAATTCTTAGAACGCCTTCCATGTAAGGGTGGATCATATTCAGTTTCATCAAGATTTATATTGCAAAAAAAACATTTAATAGGAGACACATCAATAACTTTTAGATCTTCATCTTTATTTTCATAGGAATTGGAAGAACACGCTTTAATAAAGGCATTTTTCATAGCACGCGTCCTAGCGGTTCTTTCCTTGCACTCATCAATGGAAATTCTCATGGCTTTGAGAGAATCATTGATATCATGCTTAGGAGTAATAGATCTAAGCTTTAAAGAATCAACCTCAAGAGAAATTCTATCAACGTTCCTAGCCAAATCATCAACTTTAAGCAATTTCTCTTCAAGCAAAGTATTAAAATTCTTTTGTGAATTCATAAACTCTTTAACACTACTCTCAAATTCAGAGGGAATCTTATTAAAATTTTCATAAGAGTTGTTGTAGGAATTTCCATAATTATTAGAAGGATTACTAGGATAAGGCCTAGGATTAAAATTCCCCTATACGCGTTGTTACCAAAATTATTCCTACCAACAAAATTCACATCCATAGATTCATTATTATTCTCAATCAAAGTAGACAAAGGCATATCATTAGGATCAGAAGAAACACTCTTAGTAGCAAATAATTTCATAAGTTCATCCATCTTTCCACTCAAAACATTAATTTCTTCTATCGCATGCACTTTTTTATTAGTGGATCTTTCAGTGTGCCATTGAGAATAATTAACCATAATATTATCTAGGAGTTTAGTAGCATCTCCTAAAGTGACTTCCATAAAAGTGCCTCCCGCGGCCGAATCTAAAAGATTTCTAGAAGCAAAATTCAATCCAGCATAAAAATTTTGTATAATCATCCACAAATTCAAACCATGAGTAGGGCAATTATGTATCATTAATTTTATTCTCTCCCAAGCTTGTGCAACATGTTCATGATCAAGTTGTTTAAAATTCATAATATCGTTTCTAAGAGAGATGATCTTAGCGGGAGGAAAATACTTAGAGATAAAAGCATCTTTGCACTTGTTCCATGAATCAATACTATTTTTAGGCAAAGATGAAAACCAAGCTTTAGCACGATCTCTAAGCGAAAAAGGAAATAGCTTCAATTTAACAATATCATTATCGACATATTTCTTCTTTTGCATGTCACACAAATCAACGAAGCTATTAAGATGGGTAGCGACATCTTCACTAGGAAGGCCGGAAAACGGATCTTTCATGACAGGATTCAGCAAAGCAACATTAATTTCACAAGATTCAGCATCGGTAAGAGGAGCAATCGGAGTGCTAAGGAAATCATTATTGTTGGTATTGGTGAAGTCACACAATTTAATATTATCTTGAGCCATCGCGACAAACAAGCAAACCAACACACGAGCAAACAAAAAGCAAACGGGCAAAAAGAGGCAAATATAGAAAGAGAGGGAGGATAGAGAAATAGAGAGGGTGAATAAAATGGCAAGGGTGAAGTGGGGGAGAGGAAAACGAGAGGCAAATGGCAAATAATGTAATGCTGGAGATAGGGATTGTGATGGGTACTTGGTATGTTGACTTCTGCGCAGACTCCCCGGCAACGAAGCCAGAAATTCTTCTTGCTACCTCTTGAGCACTGCGTTGGATTTCCCCAAAGAGGAGAGGATGATGCAGCAAAGTAGCGTAAGTATTCCCCTTAGTTTTTGAGAACCAAGGTATCAATCCAGTAGGAGGCTACGCGCGAGTCCCTCGTACCTACACAAAAACAATAGCTCAATGCAACTAACGCGCTTAGGGGTTGTCAATCCCTTCACGGTCACTTACAAAAGTGAGATCTGATAGAGATGATAAATAATATTTTTGTTATTTTTGGTATAGAGATGCAAAGTGAAAAGTAAAAGGCAAAGTAAAAGAAAAGCAATAATAAAGTGATGCAGATTGATATGATGAGAAAGAGACCCGGGGGCCATAGGTTTCACTAGTGGCTTCTCTCAAGAGCATAAGTATTCTATGGTGGGTGAACAAATTACTGTTGAGCAATTGACAGAATTGAGCATAGTTATGAGAATATCTAGGTATGATCATGTATATAGGCATCACGTCCGAGACAAGTAGACCGAGTCCTGCCTGCATCTACTACTATTACTCCACTCATCGACCGCTATCCAGCATGCATCTAGAGTATTAAGTTAAAAATAGAGTAACGCCTTAAGCAAGATGACATGATGTAGAGGGATGGTTTCATGCAATGTGATAAAAACCCCATCTTGTTATGCTCGATGGCAACAATACAATACGTGCCTTGCTGCCCCTTCTGTCACTGGGAAAGGACACCGCAAGAATGAACTCAAAGCTAGGCACTTCTCCCATGGCAAGAAAAACCAATCTAGTAGGCCAAACCAAACTGACAATTCGAAGAGACTTGCAAAGATAACCAATCATACATAAAAGAATTCAGAGAAGATTCAAATATTATTCATAGATAGACTGGATCATAAACCCACAATTCATCGGTCTCAACAAACACACCGTAAAAAGAAGATTACATCGAATAGATCTCCACAAGAGAGGGGGAGAACATTGTATTGAGATCCAAAAAGAGAGAAGAAGCCATCTAGCTACTAACTATGGACCCATAGGTCTGAAGTAAACTACTCACACTTCATCAGAGGGGCTTGGATGATGATGTAGAAGCCCTCCGTGATCGATTCCCCTTGCGGCGCAGCTCCGGAACAGGCCCCAAGATGGGGTCTCGTGGATACAGAAAGTTGCGGCGGTGGAATTAGGTTTTTGGCTCCGTCCCCGATCGTTTGGGGTTACGTAGGTATATATAGGAGGAAGGAGTATGTCGGTGGAGCTTCGAGGGGCCCATGAGGTAGGGGGGCGCGCCCTAGGGGGGGCCCTGCACCCTCGTGACCACCTCGTGGCTTTCTTGACGGAGGGTCCAAGTCTCCTGGGTCTTATCTGATGAGAAAATCACGTTCTCGAAGGTTTCATTCCGTTTGGACTCCGTTCGATATTCTGTTTCTCCGAAACAATGAAATAGGCAAAAAAACAGCAATTCTGGGCTGGGCCTCCAGTTAATAGGTTAGTCCCAAAAATAATATAAAAATGAAAAATAAAACCCAATATAGTCTAAAACAGTAGATAATATAGTATGGAGCAATCAAAAATTATAGATACGTTGGAGACGTATCAACACACATTTAACATCTTTAATACATGATTATATTTTTAAATACAATTATTAAATACATGTTTGATGCTGGCTTTTTCTTTAACATTGTACATTTTCCTATGCATCTGAAACATTTATTTGATATACTTTTACCATTTTTCCAAATACATGATCAACTGTTTTTTTCTAATGTCACATTTGTTTTTTTTGTGGGTACTAATGTCACATTCATCTTGTGAAACACGTGAACATTTTTAAAATTCCACAAACATTTTTTTAACATGCTATCAACATTTTGTTTGAATTAAGCTAATAGTTGGTTTACATTGTGTTAGAAAATAAGTCAAATTCATGATTTGAAATTTTCATTTGTCGTCTATGATTTGAAACACACGTATGTAGTATTTAGAACATTTGGAAAATAAGAAATAAAATTAAAAAAACGAACGAACGAGAAAACGGGAGAGAAGACATGGGCCGGCCCATTCGCGGCGCCTCCCAACATCGCGTTAGGCGAGGTATAGGGGCGCCCCGCGACCGCCGCCTCTTGTCCACCGGACCGGAGATGGAACCTGCCCCTCTGGTAAGATCGATCTGCTCCGTCCTCATCCCGCCACCGGTCTCTCTCTCTCTCTCTCTCTCTCTCTATCTCTCTCTCTCTCTCTCTCTCTCTCTCTCTCTCTCTCTCGGCTTCTGCTTCGGCTCCATCCCTAACCCTAACCCTAGCCGCTGCCCCAATCTCCTAGTAGCTGCTGTTACCTTGTTGAGATCCCAAAAAAGAAGAGAAGAGAAGCTCGATTGACGCTAGCTAGCTCCCCTCCCAGAAGAACTCCTGCCGTCTCTCTGGTAAGCCCAAGGAATTTGTTTATTTTCTCAATCTCAATGTATGTATAAGTAGTACATATAAAGAAGCACTTTGATTTCGATTGGTTTCATCATCAGTTGAATATATCCATTCTTCCTTTCCTTTGTATGTATATGTATAATCTCTGCCCATCTATCTATCTATCTATCTACCTATCTATCTATCTATCTATCTATCTATATCTATCTATCTATATCTATCTATCTATCTATCTATCTATCTATATCTATATCTATATCTATCTATCTATCTATCTATCTATCTATCTATACCTCTATACCTATACTAATTCTAGACTTCCAAGAAATTACCATGTTAATTAAATTTTACGAGCCGTTCATCTGGTGGGACCGAATTATTACGGTGTAGATTTACTAATTCTAGACTTTCAAGAAATTACCATGTTAATTAGATTTTACGAGCCGTTCATCTGGTGGGACCGAATTATTACGGTATAGATTCAATTATGAAATCCCCAGGAAAAAAAATCCCTAAAAAATCTATCTATCAATCTTATGTTTTACGTGCCTCGACGTTAATCCTAGAGAAGGTAAAAAACTGTCCGATGGATGTGCTAATTAAACATCTGCGGCCGACAGATGAAGTGCCTCAAGAGTCCACATCATCTATCCCACGTACAAGACTCCCCCTTGTCAAAAATATCTTAGGGGGCCTCTCTAACGATCTCTGTAGCAAACCTCGGCCCTAAGCCCTCCCTTCGCATATCTACAGGAGCCTCTCTAACGATCTCTCCCGCAAACCTCGGCCCTCAGCCCCCATATTCTCGCCTCCCGATCACAAATGCCCATATGAGATCAGGCGCTCTCCGTTGTCGTCGTGTCTTCCCGTTTGTGAACAGCCGCTCTCCTTGGAAGCTTGCTCATGTCAATATCACCTGTATGCACGGCAGCCTGCTTCCTTTCTCCATGCACGCAAAGCAATCCCAATTGAAGAAATAAGAGAGGAAGGATGGGAATAGAAGCAAGGGCTGTAGTCGTCGGTGTTGATGCGGATATAGGAGGTTCCATCCGGTACGTATAATCAACCTAATTTTTCCTTTGTGTGAAGACCTCCCAGTCTGGGCTGGCGCCGTCCTTCTATACGGGACCTCTTCCTTGGTTGGCTGGCCCTATGATCCAATTCCAGTAACAGATGCCGGCTACAACACAATGATGAAAGCAGTCAAGCCCTCTGTAGTCCAGTAATGCAGGTGAGTCAGTTCCTGTCCTCATCGTTGGTCCCTTTAAATAAGGTCTAGGATGCTCATGTCTCAATCGGAGGAAGGGAAAAATATACATATATATGGGTAAAATCCTTTGATATACTTACCTCTTAAATTTATGAATTTTTCTTCTTAAAATTAGTTGTTGCTTTGTACAAATTATTCATCTGATAATATTCCCTGTGTAAGATGAAGATATGGAAGCATAAATATATATTTATTGTTGCCACATCTTTATAACTATCAATTTAGTACTGCACATGCTGCACCGACAATATGTATGTGGGCCCGGATGTATTGCCACGTGGACTTTGAATCTAAGCAGAAGTAGTTTTTTTTTTCCTTTTTAAAGGTTGGCTTATCGATTTATCTTTTCCAGATTGCTGCTTCTCCCGTTGGAAATAAACATTACCCTCATGTTCTATTATAGCCAGTTGATTATTATGTACAACTATGACATCACGTCGAATGATAAATAGTTTAACCACTATTTTAAAGTAAGTTACATGCTTTACCTTGCTTTCCGACATAATATAGGTATTTCTATTGAATTTTGGAGTTGATATATTGTTACCTTGGTAAGCCCAATGCAAATTCTATTATATATTCATATGCGCTTTTGGACCAAATTAAGCAGAATCGTATTTCCCTTTTTACTGCCTTTTTGGAGACATCGTTTCGACATATATCCTTCTTCAATGGTGTTTCATGTGAAAGATTTCAATATTAGAAGTTTGCCTTTGCAATTTAAAAGGATATCGATATTGCAATTATCACGAGTTCAAGACACGTTGCTTCTGCATACATATTTCTTCAGGTACTTTTACCCACTGAAAAGTCAGGAACGAGCTGTATTTTGCCTATCAACAATGAAAGTAGGAAATAACAAATAGTTTTGTCATGCAAATTCTGTCTGGAAAAGGGAATGAACAAACTCGATACAAAGATTGACCTGTGTACTACTATTTTTTCAGTACGATGAGACTGTATTCATGAACTGCACGGCAAGCAAATATGCGACGACAAGTTATCTATATAAGATACCCTTTTAACAATTCGAATATAAATTTGTGTGGTTGCACAATATGAAATTTCTACAACAATATCACCACAATTAGTTTGCAGCCATCCTTTTTTGAGTCCAGACTTTGAACTCTCTTTTGTATTGATTGCCGACCAAAGAATTACTAATCGTTGAACAACAACATAATGGCTACCATTGTAAGATTTTGAATAAAAATGTGCCCGTACTTGATGATTGGCAACCCACAACGCATATACACCTCCATTTGTGCAAGCATATTTACTTATTGATTGTTGCACTATTTCCTTCTTTATACAGGTTCATTGTCTTCAGTACCGTATTTATGATGCTTTTCTATCCATTGTTCATAGATATTTCCTCAAAGATATAATGTATTTTTCTTAAATACTACTGGTACATAGACAAATAATTCCGCTCATTTTCAACCTGTTCAAATGCAGAAGGCCATTAGAGGGGAACAGATGGCGTATTACTGCAGTCAGGCTCTCTGCAGTGCGACAGTATTGAGCAAGACACTGAAGAAATCAGGCGCTGACACACTGCTCCTCTGGCCTCTCTGATTGGCTTTGTCATTCCGAACACACTTTCACCTTTATCAGTCCATCAATCGATACAGTTTATACAATCCATACAGTTTATATGCAGCTGCACCACCTGGCATATGGTGAGTTGAAGTGCCCAGGAAAGAACGAGGCACTTAAGTTTTATACTGTAAGTTCTCATGCATCTTCTATTTTACTTACTCAGTTCTCTACTTACAAGCTGTATGTACGAGGTTTCAACTTTGGTTCTTTGTAACAATGCTTTAGATGAAAAAAATTTCAACAATAGATGTTGACTCATTATTTAACCATTACGTGTGAAGTGTATTTGATCGCAGTAGTTCTGTGTGATGTACTGACTATAGGGTAAGTAAATACATTACTCTTTGTTTTAGTTTCTCCTGCTGTTATTCTTAGGCTTCAGATTTTTTTAGTGTTCAGCAAGCTGTCGAACATGTTAATTGAACCATTGATCTATGCATAATTTCATTGCTCAGCAACTCTTGAGTATTAAGTATTGCACATCGGTAAGTATTATTGGTCTACTTGGCTTCTCTATTACATTTATTTCTCTGCTTTGAGCTTTGTATTCAAATATAATTGTGCCCTCTTATGTAGAAGAAGTACATTGATCTTCTCAGTGTTGGATTTAGAACACTAGACCAAATCCTCCCGTAGCTGTGCACACGTACGTGCACTATCACGCAAGCAAGCAGGCAGACAGGTTGATGGATGTGCACGTAGACTACGTATACGGCTGCCCTGGCTAGCTAGCTTTGCTATGGATCGAAACGATCTTTGACCGAGCGACTTTCTCGTAACTTGCGAACGAAACTGGACAGAGGAAAACGCTTTTTTTGCGGTGCGTACAACTTGCACCTTTTCAGGTTTTCTGGTACGTATATAAAGGGATACAACGCTGCCGCGTTCAACACGTTGCCTGACTCGGCAACCAACACGACGCAACTCGGACGTTTACAACACTTGTCCGTTTTCTAACCTAAACACTAGAACGACTAGTACTAGGACTCGTTGGACTAATACTTGACCAAACCTGATACTACAACTAGATTAACTTCTTACACTCAGCTTATATTATAGAAGCAAAGAATTTGGCGAACAAACATTTATTTGAAGGTAAAAGAGAGAGGCAAGGCAAGGATTGCGTAAGTCCCGTGGATGTATGACGCCAATTGTCTGACATAACAAGATAATTCGGTGCCATGGTTCGACAACAATGAACAAAAAATATAT
Organism: Triticum urartu; assembly: GCF_003073215.2. Classification (NCBI taxonomy): domain Eukaryota; kingdom Viridiplantae; phylum Streptophyta; class Magnoliopsida; order Poales; family Poaceae; genus Triticum; species Triticum urartu. Next base: position 4,164,605 of record NC_053026.1, on the reverse strand, counting down.
ATCACATTGAGCTGATTAGTACATTCCATTTCACTCCAAATGTTGCACTTAATTTGCCTTTGATAGTTCTACCACATGATGTACACGAATGTACATTTTCACCTCATGGGCCGCTCCCCCTCCCCCCTAGTCCGAATAGGACAAGGAGAGGGGGGCGGCGCCCCCCTTCCTTCTTCTCCTCCACCTCTTTCCCCTCTCTCTCCTAGTCCAACAAGGAAAAGGGGGGGGGGAGGGAGTCCTACTCCCGGTAGGAGTAGGACTCCTCCTGGCGCGCCCCTCTCTAGGCCGGCTGCAACCCCCCTTGCTCCTTTATATACGGGGCAGGGGGGCACCCCAGAGACACAACACATTTGATCTTTTAACCGTGTGCGGTGCCCCCCTTTATCATAGTCCACCTCGATAATATTGTAGCGGTGCTTAGGCGAAGCCCTGCGTCGGTGGAATATCATCATTGTCACCACGCCGTCGTGCTGACGAAACTCTCCCTCAACGCTCAGCTGGATCAGAGTTCGAGGGATGTCATCGGGTTGAACGTGTGCTGAACTCGGAGGTGTCGTACGTTCGGTACTTGATCGGTCGGATCATGAAGACGTACGACTACATCAACCGCGTTGTGCTAACGCTTTCGCTTTCGGTCTACGAGGGTACGTGGACAACACTCTCCCCTCTCGTTGCTATGCATCACCACGATCTTGCGTGTGCGTAGGAAAATTTTGAAATTACTACATTCCCCAACACTTGTCACCATCGTTTACTACAAAACCGACAGCAGTTAATGTTCTTTCGAACTTCTCATGCCACTCCTTAGGAGCTTGTTTAAGGCCATATAAAGACTTTAATAACTTGCACACCTTTTCTTCCTGACACTACAACAAAAACGGCTTGTATGGTCGCTTGTTCTAAGACGCTATTTGTCTTCGTCTCTATGCCATGAACACTATAAGCTAAAGACGCTTTTTAAGACGTTTATGGGACGTCACAAACTTTTGCTTATAATTGGCCATTTAGAAAATAGGTATATAATTTTAATTAATTAGAGACGATTTGTGAGATGTTTTATATGCAACTATAATCAAAAAATTTGTACTCAAAAGGCAAATAAAATTGTACTTGTGGTGAAATTCAAATGGATGACCCGAGTAATTGCATGAACAAATTGACCAAGAGGCATTTTGTTATTTGATTGCGACCTTAATCATCACATTCATAATATTCTCCTAAGTAATATTATATTATCTTTCTAATATTCACATGTTAAAACAAAAACCTTAATCATCTTTCCCTGGAAAAAAAATCCTTAATCATCCGAAAGATACAAGGGATTTGATGATTTGCCCTATTATAGTTTGGTACTTGATGATTTGCAACATTTGATTTAGACTTATATATACTTTACATTAATTTACTGATCATTTGCCCTGAGTGGTGTTTTGCTGAATTTTAATTTATTTAACTTGATAAATCCTGGTGGAATGACCTATATACCCTTTGGTATTTTTGCAATCTACTTTGTACTACTATATGCGGCTCCTGGACTAAAAAATCGATCTACTATGAGGGTTCGTCCTTAGCGTCGCCGCTGCTCGGCACCTCGGCACTAGCCGCCGCTCTCCCGCCGCCGTTTGCCCCCAGCCAGAGCTCTCAAGTCGCCGACGGTCGCCACCTATCAGAGATCTGACGCCACCGCCACTCGCCCTTAGCCTCAACTCCTACTTCACTCCATTCTGCTCCTCCGCTGCTCGATGGTTGTTCCCTCTGGCCAGAGCTCCCCCGTGGCCCCCCGCTGCTTCTCCCAGCCAAGTTCCCCAGCCGCCATATGCCGATATCCTCCCTCCAGCCCAAGTTTCCCCACCACCCGATGCCGGTCTCCCCCCCCCCCCCCCCCCCCACCCCCCCCCCCCCCAGCCCAAGCTCCCCCGTCGCCTGACGCGATGGCGGAGCTAGGGGTCTTCCTGGGAATTTCGGGCAGATCCTATATGACGCCTGTGTCCGTCCGTTCGTCGTTGCTTCGCTGAAGCGAAGCGAGCGAATGGGGCGCACGGGCCGGCTCACTTCGAGCGAGACCTGGTTTTGGGAACCTTCTAATAGGTTCCCTAAACCGAGTTTTTTTATCTTTTGCTAGTTTTTCCGTTTTTACTGTTTTCTTTACCTTTTTGTGTCTTTTTTTTGTTTCTTTTCTTTCATTTTATCCTTTTTTGTTTTACTTTTATACTTTGTTTTCAAGAAAATGGTTCGAATTCCAATTTTTGTTCATGATTTTAAAAATTGTTCATGGAATTGACTTTTTTTTCAATTTTTTAAAAAATTGTTCAAAATTTCAAAAATGTTCAGCGTATATCACAAAATGTTTAATATATATTTAATATTTGTTTAGTGTATATAACAAAATTGTTCCATGTGTAGTTAAAAATAGTTGAACGTATATTACAAAAATGTTCAATGTATATTTAAAATTTGTGCATCATATATCACAAAAATTTACATTGTGTAGTTAAAAAATTGTTCGGCATATATTCACAAAAAATTCAATGTATATTTGAAACTTATAAAAATTCAACAAATGTTTGGAGTTTCATCCGTGGTCAATAATTATTCACGTTCTTTTTTTGTAAAAATCACGTTTTGAAATTTTGTTTGAGAAAACGTTATTCATTTCTTGAAGGAATGATTAAAAGACGGATCTACCTCTGTACATAATACCTATCTTTGAGCGTTGTAATTTAACATATGGTCAGTCGCTGGTGCAGTGGGGGACAAAGTTGCTATATCGCGATGGGTCGCGGGTTCTAGTCCATCGATCCCTCCATTTTTTTCATGGCGTTTCTCTTTTTAGATTCGCCCGTTGGAATGGCCGGCCCTTTTTGCGCTAATCCTTCAGCGTATGGGTGAGCTCGTTGCCGGCCATTTCTCTTTTTAGGCGTGGACTATGAAAGAGTTTTGGAGTTTTGTGCAAAACAAATACTACATGTATTATAAGGTACAGTTTGACTAATTCATATTTAGATATTTTTTAAGGATGTCACATCTAATCTCTCACAAATACATAATGCAGCAACAAAAAACAAAAAAACAAAGAAAAAAAATAGACCACAAACAAAGTGAATATCAGCTTATAAGGTACAGTTTGACTAATTCATATTTAGATATTTTTTAAGGATGTCACATCTAATCTCTCACAAATACATAATGCAGCAACAAAAAACAAAAAAACAAAGAAAAAAAATAGACCACAAACAAAGTGAATATCAGCTTATAAGGTACAGTTTGACTAATTCATATTTAGATATTTTTTAAGGATGTCACATCTAATCTCTCACAAATACATAATGCAGCAACAAAAAACAAAAAAACAAAGAAAAAAAATAGACCACAAACAAAGTGAATATCAGCTTAGATGTGACATAACTATGTCCTATCTAGATGTGTCCTAGACAGACCCAATAAGGTAATGAGTGACTAGGCCGTTGGCCCATGATCCCAAACACAACCAGTCAACCACGCTTGTTACCAGACACGAGCGACGTGGCGTCTGGTCAGGCGTGCGAGTAGCCGACCGTGTTTCCCTTCCTCGATTCCAACTTTTCCCCAACCTAGCGCTAGCTGAAGGCTCTGGCGGCGGCGAGCGATTCTTGGTCCGGCGGCGGCGGCCGGCTCTCCTGCCTCTCCCTTGGTCCCTCCCCTCCCCTCCATCCGGCCATCTCACTCCCCTGCCCTCGGCCTCTGGCGCCCAGCCCTCTCCTCCGCGGCTCCCCCAGGCGCCAGGCCGCCAGTCCGCCTCCGGCCTCCCGAGCGCGGCGGCAGCCGGCAGCGCCCTCCAGGCTACAGCCACCGTCCTCGGGCCTCCCCGGCGTGGCGGCAGCAACATCTAGCAGTCCGGCTTCCGTTCCTCAACAGCCACAATGTAGTGCATCTATTCTTTCCCTCCGTTTCTATTTTCTAAACAAATTGAAGATTATTCTGTGATTGCTTGTAAATTTAAATTGAACTTGATTCATTCGCTACGTATGATCATAAATGATTGCTACTTACAAATTACTATGTGATTGATTTGCTTCTTACTATGGAAATTGAAATGTTTATCCAATGTACATCAGACCCTGACGCAGTTGAGTACTGTAAATCTCACACGGTTGTATTGATCTGCCTCAAGGGCTATAAGTACAGGTTTACAAGAGAGAGACTACGCAGAGTCCGGTGAGAGTACAACGGCATGGCTGGGTTATCCCTTGCATGCAGGACGTGCAAGTGCACGTAAGGCGCACGGAGTGCGCGTGTAGTTGAGCCCCGAGCTATCCGGTCGTGGGGAGTTAGCCAGGAGTAGTAGCATGCGTGGGCATATTCCAACACCCCCCGCAGCGAAACGTGGTGCCCCCCCGACGTTGAGGCTGGACCGGAAGTCGTTGAAGACGCTTGTCGGTAGACCCTTAGTGAATATGTCAGCAAACTGCGAGCTCGTAGGTACGTGAAGCACCCGTATCTCGCCAAGCGTGACACGCTCACGCACGAAGTGGAGATCGATCTCGATGTGCTTCGTGCGTTGGTGCTGCACCGGGTTGCTCGACATGTACATGGCACTGACGTTGTCATAGTAGACCACCGTGGCGCGCATGGGGGGTTGGTGAAGCTCGCTGAGAAGCTGGCGTAGCCAGACCCACTCGGCGACGGCGTTGGCGACCGCCCTGTACTCCGCCTCGGCGCTGGATCGTGAAACGGTAGTCTGTCGCTTGGACGACCACGTGAGTAGGTTTCCCCCGAGGAAGACGCAGAAGCCCGAGGTGGACTTGCGCGTGTCGGGGCAGCCAGCCCAGTCGGCATCAGAGTAGGCAACAAGCTCCGTGGAGGCATCTCGATGTATCCGAAGCCCAAGGTGTGTCGTCCCACGCAAATACCGAAGGATGCGCTTCACGAGCTGGAAGTGGCAATCCCGCGGTGCATGCATGAAGAGACAACACTGCTGAACGGCGTAGGAGAGGTCTGGACGAGTCAGCGTGATGTACTGGAGCGCCCCAGCCAAGCTGCGGTACAACGACGGGTCATGGAAGAGCGGTCCGGAGTCGGTGGAGAGCTTGGCGAGCGTGTCAATGGGCGTGGAGATGGGCTTGCAGTTCAGCATCCCGGCACGGTTGAGGATCTCCAACGCGTACTGTTCCTAAGAGAGAAACAGTCCATGTGCGGTCGTGGTGACGTTGATGCCGAAGAAGTGATGCAGGGCGCCGAGGTCCGTCATCGAGAACTCATGATGGAGCGCCCGGATGACGGAGTCGAGGACGGTGGCAGAGCTGGCGGTAAGGATGATGTCGTCCACGTAGAGCAGCAAGTAGGTGAGATGATCGCCTCGCTGAAGGATGAAGAGGGACGTGTCCGACCGAGACGCACTGAAGCCAAGCGTCCGTAAGTAGGTGGTGAAGCGCGAGAACCAAACCCGCGGCGCCTGCTTGAGGCCGTAAAGAGAACGGTTCAGCCTGCACACGTGAGAGGGCGAGGTAGCGTCGACGAAGCCGGACGGCTGCGTGCTGTAGACCGTCTCCGCGAGGTGCCCGTGGAGGAAAGCGTTCTTGACATCCAGCTGATGGATGGGCCAAGACTGCCCGGCAGCGATGCTCAACACGGTACGAATAGTTGCCGGCTTCACCACCGGGCTGAACGTCTCGCCATAGTCGACACCAGCCTGCTGCGTGAAGCCGCGGAGAACCCACCGCGCCTTGTACCGGGAGAGAGAGCCGTCAGGGTTGAACTTGTGCCAGAATATCCACTTCCCGATGACCACGTTAGCACCTGCAGGACGAGACACTAAACACCAAGTATTATTCTGCATCAGTGCATCATACTCCTCGCCCATCGCGTTGAGCCAGTTTGGTCCCTACCCGATAAGAGGATGGGATGGGGCTGATGGAGGGAGGCGGCGTGTGAGCGGAGGCAAGCGCTTTAGGTTGAGCGAAGCCAGTCTTGCCGCGCGTCCGCATGGCGTGCATGTTTTGAGGAGGTTGGATGGCCATGACACGTGGAGGGAGAGACGTGGGATTGGGTGGGTTTGGCTGTGGCGATGCATGCATGGGCGGTGGCGATGCATGTATGGGTGGTGGCCCGTGCTCGTGGCGCGCAGGAGCTGCAGGCGCGGATGGCTGGGGCGAGGGAGACGGAATGACCCGGCTGGAGTCGGGCGTTGCATGCGCGAGAGGGGGAGACGACGCGGGCCAGCGGGAACCTGGCATGCAGGGTGTTGGCGAATGGCGCGCGGAATCTGTGGGGCACGGCGTGGATCCAGAGGAGGAACCGGGCGGACTGGTGGGGCTGGCGGGTGATCCAAGGTGGGGAACTGAGTCTCATCGAACGTGACATGACGGGAGATAATAACCTTGCGAGACTGCAGATCGAGGCATCTATAGCCTTTGTGTTCCAGAGGGTATCCTAAGAAGACACAACGTGAGGATCGTGGGGCGAGTTTGTGCGGGCTTGTGGCGATGGAATTTGGGAAACAAAGGCAGCCAAACACGCGCATGTGATCATAGGTTGGGTGGTGACCTAAGAGATGGAAGAATGGTGTGTGAGACGCAATGGCGGTAGAGGGAGTAGTAGAAGAGTTTGAACTAGAGAATGGCAACCGTGGTTGTTTGCCTATTTGGCACGACGGGCAGACATGAGTTTTTGGCGTGCCATTATTAGTACATGCAGGAAGGAAATCACGAGCTAAAATGGAAGTGGTTTTATTGCTGGGGTGGCCAAGGCGTTGATGCCACACATCGCCGGCGACGGAGAGCGCTGCTTGGACCGTGGAGTTGGTGAAGAAGGGGTAAAGCTCGCCGTGGCTACTGGACCTCATGATGATCCGTCGAGTGGCTAGGTCCTTCACAGTGAAACTAAATGGGTCAAATTCAATACTGCAAGAATTATCTATAGTAAAGCGATGAAAAGAGATCAAGTTTTTGATGATGGTAGGAGATATGAGGACATCATTAAGGGAGAATGAAGAGAGGGAGGTAGAGCCGACAACGGTGACGGGGAGACGAGAACCGTCGCCAACTACGATACCGCGAGAGTGATGCCATGATGGAGAACAAAACATAGTAAGTAGGTCGGTCTTACCAGCCACGTGCGAAGTTGCCCCGGTGTCCAGGAACCACTCCTGGCCGCCGCCCGCTTGCTGCTGCTGCATGGAGAGGTTCTGCAAGGCGGCGTAGAGTTGGTTGTACTGCTCCCAAGTGGGGGCGCTGCCGGGTGCAGGCGGGGCGACGTGGAAGGCCTGCTATGGTGGCGGAGGCCTCGGCCCGAGAACACCAGCCGCGTTGGGGGCGGCCCAGCCCGCGCGGGCGCCGGAGGGCGCGGGAATCAGGGCCCCGTAGGGGGCGAAGTAGCCAGCCGCCGGTGCAGCAGGGGGTGGAGCAGCGCCGCACCCCGACGAGCCGTTGGCAGACGCACCACGCCCACGCCCGCCCTTGTCGCCGGTGGGCGAGGCGACGGGGCTCTTGCCCTTGTCGTTGCTGCTGTTGCCGCGGTCTGGCGCGGACCCGCGGTCGCCGAATTGCCCGATGGGGAGAGCGGTCGGAGAGGACTCGAGGCGGCCGTCGATGCGGGAGCGCTCGTTGGCAGAGATCTCCTCCAGGAGGAGGCGCGAGCGTGCTTGGACGAAGGTCGGGATGGGCTCCTGCATGGGGAGCAGAGTCGCCATGACCTGGAAGCGCCGATTGAGCCCCCGGATGAGCTGCAGGGTGAGGCTCTGGTCGGAGACGCGTTCACCGACGTCGCCGAGGGCATCGGCGAGCCCCTTGAGCCTGCGCGAATATTCGGCGATGGAGAGATCGCCCTGCACGGTGTTGCGGAATTCTGCACCGAGGATGATCGCCCGACCGGGCTGGTTGTCGCGGAACAGCAGGTGCAGCTGCGTCCAGACGTCGTAGGCCGTGCTTGTGGGCGACACGACCACCTCCTGGAGTTCCTCCGAGATCACGCCGTACATCCACAAGACGATCGTGAGATCGTCATTGCGCCAAACATCGCTCTCATGGAGGGGCTCGGCGGCGTCGTCAAGGTGGTGCTGGACGTCATACTTGCAACAGAGAAATAAAAGAGCTGACGCCACTTGGAATACGAACCGGATTCGAGCTCGAGCTTCGACGAGAAGTAGTGCGCGATCGAGGGAGGCAGCCCGGTCGTGGAGGAGGGCCCGGCGTCGGCGCCGAGCTGAGGAATCATGGGGCCGCCACCACCTCCTAGACGAGGAGGAGGAACCGGCGTGCTGCCGGCGGTGCGCAGGATGGTCGCGGCCGGCGTCGTGGTTGGTGCGGCAGGCGCTGCGGGGCACACGGGGCCGGCCTGAGAGGAGGAGGGGCCAGCCGGCGCGGGAGCGTTGAGAGGCTCCTTGCCGCGGGCAGCGGCCGGCGCGACACGGGCGACGGGGGTGGCGGCGAGCGGACGGCGAGGGGAGTCGAGGTCGGCCGAGCGGGAGCGCGGGAGGAGCCGATCCATAGCGCCGGAGGATCGAGGAAGGAGTCTGATACCAAGTTGAGTACTGTAAATCTCACACGGTTGTATTGATCTGCCTCAAGGGCTATAAGTACAGGTTTACAAGAGAGAGACTACGCAGAGTCCGGTGAGAGTACAACGGCATGGCTGGGTTATCCCTTGCATGCAGGACGTGCAAGTGCACGTAAGGCGCACGGAGTGCGCGTGTAGTTGAGCCCCGAGCTATCCGGTCGTGGGGAGTTAGCCAGGAGTAGTAGCATGCGTGGGCATATTCCAACAGACGCCGGTTGGCCCCGCCAAAAGGCTGCTCCCCGCCAATGCCCCTCTCTCTCAGCTGCCGACCTCGGCAACGAGCTCGCCCACGCGCCTCTGCCGCCAGAAGATTGCCCGCAGGTTGTTGTTTTCTTTTTTTATATCTCTGCATCATGTGGAACATAGCTCGAATTGAGATAAATCACTGTGTTTTCCATTTCTATCTTACTATGATGCACTGTATTATTGCAATTTGAAAATTGTTGTTAAAAATCGGTGAACCTTTTTGGTAGTTGAATAACAATTGTTGTTAAAAACAGTGGTACTGTTGATTGGATGGCGCTCATTTATGACATAATATTCTTAAGTTGATCTGGTTAGGGGGAACTACCTATGAATGCCAGAGAAGAATATTCAGCAGTGTGATGCAAAATTTGAATTACCTAAGTTGTGTGTCATCTCTACTTTTCTTGATTTAGAAAAGCGAAACTAGTGGGGACGTGGAGTAATTGATCACGAGCACAAATGTGCTTGATATCCTATGCGTTCGCTGCTACAAGGGGATCTGGGCCAATTCTTTATACGGTGGGCTAAGAATTGCAGGTAAATGGGCATTGTGTGAGAATACATGTATACCAGACCTGGGAAGTGGGCCAGTTCAGGAACGGCCGTCAACCGGTAACGGGCTGAGCCGTGGCCCAGTTTTGCCTACGTCTATCTGATCCGTGGCTCCGATAAGTCGACTAGTCTCTTCCTTTGCCTAAAAAAAAAGACTAGTCTCTTCTTCCCCAACTCGGCCGCCATGAGAGGAAGTGAGAGGGAGAACACGGGCTCGACGCGCAAATGGAGCTCCTCATGTAGCAAGAGGTATGTCGGTCCGATGCATTTTTTTGTCCACCGTAGCGTGCGATTTGAAGAGTGGAGCTCAGGCGGCTAGGTTTTCTATGCTTTCTCCGCCACAGATCCACTCTGATTGAGGAGGTCGGGGAGAGTATGGTGTCGGAAGGTTTGTCGGCGGATGGTACCAGGGGGACGTCCGTGGAGGTGGCGCTGCAGGAGACCACGGGTGTTCGCGGAGGATCTGCGGGCGTCTGTAGCTGCGGCAATCGATGGAGAAGATGAATCCCCAGGCTCTTGGTTGGAATAAGAGGTGAGGGAAACTGAATTTAAATTGAGCAGTGATTTGAAGAATTTCAGCATTGTATTTTCAAGCTGTGTATAGTCGTGCAGTGTTGATTGAATTTTTTTTGCGATTGTAATCCATGGTGTGATATGAACTAGTGTTAAAGCTTGTTGTTTCAACGGTTAATTTAATCTATCAGCTATGTAATTTCAATTGCAATTTGGTTGTCAGTGGATCAAATTGGTTGACACAATCATTTGTAATCGCACTGAAATTTAATTGAGCAGTGCTATGAATAATTTCATTAACGTATTTTTCCAGCTGTGTATGGTTGTGCTGTGTTGATTGAATTTTTTGTGACAGTAGATAGCCGATGCATCTTGTCGATTTAAGATTGGTAGACACATCATTGCAATTATAATACAGCTTGGGGAGGTCGTACTAAGCTCTAGTACTGAGCAGTGGAGCCATTTATATGGATTTTGAGAGCACATTAAGTATTACTATCTACATAATAAAACTTTCTAGATCTATGACAGCAGTCGCCAGGGTGTTAATTAAACATTCATCTAAGATGGTGCAAAATGTGGAATCTGCAGTTGGAAATGGAAAATGTTGTAGATGCTATTTAGTTTGGTCTATGTTCCGTCCTGTTGCATACAAGATGAATGAAGTGAGTGCCGGATAAATGAATGAAGGTTGATGGAAAAATATAGCATAAATGAGAAACAATGCAAAGTGGTTTCAAATGGATGATTGCCGGCACCGGGTTGTATGTGGTTCTATGTTGTCATAAAAAGGTCTAGAGCATATGGAGAGTGTGCAAAATTCAGATGATTTCCGGCACCGGGTTGTATGGTTCTATATTGTCATGAAAAAGGTCTAGAGTATATGGAGAGTGTGCAAAATTCGGAAGTGCTGGATAAAAACTGCGTGCAGCTGATTCTAAATACTGCTCTCCCTGAATGACTTACGTTAGCAAGTTTTAATATATGTGGCTAGAATTTTGTGTACATGGCCTGTGGAATTATAGTGTGATGATAATTAGCAATGGATTGTCAGATGTAAATCCATAGTCTAAACTGGTATGGATGCAGCATTTAATTTTTTTAGAGAGAAGTTAAACATGATCATGGACACATGTAGTGTATAGTGCATTCGTATTTTGCAGGTATATCTATCTTGGCCGTGGTAGATGGTGAATCCAAGGTGCTGATCTAGTCTCCAATTTGTTGACTCATCTCTTTTTCTTATGGCCATGGCTGCGCGCAGGTTCTCATTTGTTGAGGAGGTGGATGAGAGCGCAGTTCCAATGGATCCGGCGGCTCCGGTTGCTGTGGTTTCGTTACCGGGCATCGTCCAAGTGACAGCGACACGCAAGGGGGCTGGCAGCGCCGGCGCCGACCATGAGTGCGGACGCACAGATCTGCGAGGAGGGAAGGGGAGGGGAGGATTGACGCGAGTCGTCATCGCAGGCGTCAGAAATGTCCATGGGGAAGATGACCCCGCAGCCACCTGGATGGGCTAAGAGGTCCGTCAGCTCGAATCCCTTTTGTAGTTTTCCATTTACTGCACTTTGGAAATTGATATAGTTGGAAAGTTTACAATTGCAAGCAGAGTGTGACACTGGATTAGATGGGGGTGGCATCAAAGTGATGTAGGATTAGAAAAACTGGATTAGTGTGTGCTCTGGGCATGAATGGACAGTTAAAATGGAAATTCTAGAGGCACAGTCAGCCCACTTTGGGTGTGGTTTTCATGGGTTTCCAGGTACAAGACAATGAACATCGAAGCATTCCATTGTTGGTGCTTGTGAGCGGCAGAAAATGCATATGAAAGCTCATTGTTGTGGGACGGTTTTAGTTCTTTTCATGTTTCCCGAGATGAGCTGGGTGTAATTGTTGTTCGATGTGGTTGTTTGGTTCGGAAAATGTGGCCAGTTGTTAGATTTAAATTTTAATAGCTATGTTGATGAGGTTGTTGGGTTGGGAAATGTCTGCATCTCTTAGATTTAATCCCTGTTTCATGAGGATGTTGGGTTTGAAAGTGTAGCACAACTCCTAAGGCATGGTCACTGCAATTGCAGGGTGAGGATAGGCACAGGCACTCATTGCAGGGAACCATGCCCGTCGTGTGTAACTGCATTTGAGAAAGTTGTAAGGGGGTATGCAGAGAACCCTTCAGAGAACGTCATTGTGCTGATGCTGGGCTCAAGCTTCGATTCGCTTGGAGACGCTTATGATTTCTACAACTTTTATTCCTGGGAGAGGGGATTTGGAACAAGGTACAAGAAGAATAGAGTGAATGTCGAGAGGATGAAGGGCATGCAGGAGGTCATGTGCGGGTGCTTGGTATGTGCCGTCGGCAGACAATATAAATTATTTTCTATTTTTTTGCTTGTGGGTAATTTATGCACATGCTGTGATATTTTTTTGCAGGGGAAAGGCCGGCGTGGAGAACACTAGGTCTAGGTCCTGCCGTTTATGAAGAAGTCTATGAAAAATCTGCGTGGAAAGATAGCAAGGAGCAGGTGGATGACGATGTGAGGAAGACAAATGGAAGTGTTTGCTGAATTGGGGGCAAAGGATCTACACTTTACATACCATGTGCAGGCAGACAAAGAAGGTCGGATAAAAAAACGTGTTGTGAGTGAATGGCAGCAGTAGTCTGCAATACAGTTTCTTTGGCGACGTAGTGACGTTTGGTGCAACGTACCAGATGAACCTTTACGACACATATTCAGACTTTTTGTTGGGGTTAACAACAATTTTCAGAGTATTATACTGCCTGGTGTACTGGTATGCCACTAGACTGACGAGAGTTTTGAGTGTGTTTTTCCAGACTTTGTACGGATGATGAGAGGCGTGGTGCCGAAGACAATACTCATTGGTAATATGGCTTGTTTGATGATGTACGATCATCACCTTATGGTTCTTCTAGGATGAACTGATTAACTTGCTTATGTCATGATTGCAGACTAGAATCGGACGAAGAATTGCATAAAAGAACATGGCTGGACAGTGGTGATGTCCCCGAAGCAACCCCGGAAGCCTACAAGGTGTGAGAATTGTGAGTATGAAGGCCATAAGAGGAACACCTGCACCAAGGCAATGGAGATGAGGTTAGAAAATGTGTGATGCTAGAGTGTAGTGCTAGGTCTAAGGGGCTGTTCCTGGTTATTTGTAACCTGTGACGTTGTGTTGTCATGGACTATTTCTGATTTGGTGTTGCACTGGTTGGCGGGCTGAACTGTAGTTAAAAAAATCTGGCGTTGTTTTAGTTAATTAATTGCCCATGGTGCGATGATGGCTGTAGTCATAGTTGCATGCTTGATGTTACTGATTCTTGCAGTTTGTAGTGTTGAATCCTTGGCTTGGGGTGATTTTGCTTATTCTTGAAGTCTGGTTCGTTCTGTTGAATGCTCTGGTTATTCAGATCTAGGGTAGCGGTGCTGTGGAAAAATGGTGGGGGGAGAGGGGATGGAGAAAAATAAAGGGGCCGGTGTACACGGTGTCCGTTATTACATTTGAGCCGTGGTCCAGAACGGTGTCCTGCGCCTGAGCCTTCTTGCATTAGACGGCAACTGTCGCATTGATTGCGATAGATGGGTGGACCATGGCCTTGAATTTGTGCACATATACCATATGGAATACCCTGACACATACGGTGGGCTGGTGGGGATCTAGATGCCAACGGGCGATTCAAATAATGAGCACATATGAGACCGAGCTCAGAACAGCACTTCCCAACTAGTGGATATTACTTAGATCTTTACTAACTAGTTACACCAGCTAGCCTTCTGCAGAAAAAAAGCATTGGAGACATCCATTTTTTGTCATCGATGAAAACTTTTTTATGTACTTCACATAAATTCTTCTAGTAAAAATACATCTCGATTTATGTTTTGTAAGAGCATCTTCAACAGACGACAGTCGCGCCGTGCGCAAAAAACAGATATCCGCGCGCGCATCGCCTGGTTTGACGCGGCGCGCAACGCTGGCTCCAGCAGCCGCGCTAAAATGCAACGCGCGCGCCGCTCCAGCAACGCGCAAAAATGCAGCGCGCGCGACTCGCACAAACAATATATGCATTCGAAAACAGAAGCAAAAAGATCAAAAACAAAAATAAATAGTTCAATTTCGTTTATTACAACTCAAACAAACAGTTTATCGTTTAATACAACAAATAGTGCAATTAAACACAACAAATAGTTCAACAATACAGTAACGAACGCACAAATCATGATGCTCTTTGTCGTCCATTCCATGCCCATCACTCCTCAATGAGATCCTTCTGAAGATCATTATGCGCTGCAGGACATCGAATGGCATGATAGAAGGCAACAAAACGGGCCACCCTTTCAGCCCTCCGTCGCACTCGCACAGGATATCCCAAGAGCTCATACTGAGAGTAGTCTACATCTTGGCCACACTCATTCTCAATGATCATGTTGTGCATGATCACACAAGCGTGCATTATGTACCAAAGCATCTTTTGATCCCAAAATCTAGCCGGTCCTCTCACAATAGCAAATTGGGCTTGCAAAATCCCAAAAGATCTCTCCACATCTTTTCTAGCCGCCGCCTGAGCATTGTGGAAATCAAGATTTTTCTTACCTTCTGGCTTTTTCAACGGCTATCCAAAGGTTTGCCACTTTGGATAGATGCCATCCGCTAGATAATAGCCATAGTTATATGTACGACCATTTGCTACAAACTGCACTGGTGGCAACTCCCCATTTGCAATCTTACTCATCAGTGGTGACCGGTTGACAACATTGATGTCATTCAAAGATCCAGGCATTCCAAAGAATGCATGCCAAATCCAAGTCTCTTGATCGGCCACCGCTTCAAGGATTATAGTGGAACCCTTTTTTTGGCCGTGGAATTGCCCATGCCATGCCTTTGGACAATTCTTCCAAGTCCAATGCATGCAATCTATTGAGCCAAGCATGCCAGGAAAGTCGCGAGCTTTGTTCATCGCTAAAAGCCTTGCGACGTCTTCAGCGTTGGGAGATCTCAAATACTCCTCGCCAAACACTTGCACAATTCCGACTGCGAAGCGCTTGACACAAATGATGGCTTGGCTCTCACCCATAGCCAAGTGATCATCAACTAGATCAGCCGGTATACCGTATGCCAACATACGCAAAGCGGCTGTCACCTTCTGAAAGGTGCTATGCCCGAGCTCTCCGACGGCATTCCTCCTTTGCTGAAAAAAGCGGTCATGGCTCGCTAGTTTCTTTGCAATGCGCCTGAACAACTCGGTGCTCATCCTAAACCGGCGACGAAAATACGACTCAGGGTATGTGGGATTCTCCGCAAAATAATGCCTGATCAATTTGTTGTGGGCATCGATCCTATCCCTCCAATTTTTTTGCCGACCCATAACCGAACCACCATGCTTCGGTTTTTATTAATATGCATAGCTAGGATCATTGCGAGATCCTCCTCCTCTTCCATATCAAATTCTTTTTCGGAAGAATCATACAACGAACTCATCTACAATGTTGAATACTATGCTATAAATAAAAAACTACAATCAACATGCACGAAATTCATGGCTTTTGAGCAATACATACCTTCTAGGCGTTTTGTCGAACACCATGCGGGCGCCGAGCGGCAGCTAGCGCGCGGGCGCTGTTCGTCGGAGGACCAGCACGCGCGCGGGGCGGCGGGACTAGAGGGGGGTCGGAGAAAGCGCGCGCGGGGCGGGGATAGGCCGGGGAAGCGCCGGAACGGTCGCCGGGTGGCGTGGTCGGCGGCAGCGGCGCGGCTGGACGGGGGTGGGAGGTGCGAGCGAGCGCGCGGGAGCGGGCGCAGCAAATAAGCGGCGCGATATTGCGTTTCAGCCCGCGCGCTGGACTACATATGCCGCGCGCGTTGTTTTCGCGCGCCCGCTGGAGCAACTATTCCGGTTGCGCGTGTGCTAAAACGGGGGAACTTGCGGCGCGGCGCTAGTTTGGCGCGCCTGTTGGAGATGCTCTAATGTAAGGTGAATGATGTCGGTAAACCATATTATACAATTTCAACCTAAGTATCGAATGCATAGTTTAAAATATTCATCTATACCTACTAATAAAGTAAGGTGCGTTTCACCAATTTTTTCATCCGTTCACCGCTAAAAATAATTTTGTTTCCTATATCCGAGGTGGTACTAAATTTATATATGTTTGTCAGCTAGAAAAAAAAATTTCGTACGTGGGCCGCACGCTATGGCCCAGCAAAGCCAGCCCACGTATTTTTCTGCACACGCACTTGGGAAAATTCTATTTTCCGCACAGGGCGATAAATAGTTGATTTTCCCACAGGACACCAATATTGAGCTGGCTAATTTTTTTTCTGTGTTTTACTTCTATTTTTATTCTTAGTTTCGTATCTCTTTTTTCTCTTCCAAGTTTATTTTCCTTTTAGAATTTATTTCTTAAATTTAAAAATCCTCAAAAATGTTCTGAATTATTATTTTTTCAATGTTCAAAATTTAAAAATTATGTTACTATTTAAAAAAATATTCCAAACTTGCAAAGAGTTTCCCATTTTTTGATAAAATATTATTTTTTCAAAAAATTCGGGTTGTCTAAAAATCAAATAGCATTTAAAAAATGCTCCAAATTTGAAAAATATTCTTCTTTTTATGAAAATTTCATAATAAAAAATAATGTTCGTTTAAAAAAGATACACATTTTCTAATTTTTTCAATTTTCAACACATGTTCCTGTTTTTAGAAAATGTTCACAAATTTAAATAATTTTCATATTTTTAGTTGGAGTTATGCACAGGACAACCAATAATGGGCTGGCCCAATTTTCTTTATTTCTGTGTTTTACTTCTATTTTTATTCTCTTTCCTATCTATTTTTTCCCTTCCAAGTTTATTTTTATTTTAGAATTTATTTCATAAATAAAAAATTCTCAAAAAAGTTCAGACTTAAGAATTGTTTTTTTAAATGTTAAGAATCCAATTTTTTTTGCTATTTTAAAAAAATATTCGGAACTTGCAAAAAGGTTCCCATTTTTTCAAAAACAATTATTGTTTTTCAAAATAGTTTGAGATGTCTAAAAAAATAGCATTTAAAAAATGCTCCAAATTCGAAAAATATGCTTCAAAATAGGCATGGGTCTTCCCCGACGTACAATGACATAACAAAACTCTTAAACACCATCGATCAATGAATGGAAAAATAACGGATTGATTCCTCCACACGCTGCGAAACTGAGAAGCTAATCGTTTCTTTTCTTCGTGTGCACATAGGGTTTTGCTTGCACATATAATTCTCATTGACTTTAACTGCATACTATTTTATCTCCCGTTGCAACGCACGGGCATATGTGCTAGTATAAACCTATGCTTAATGTAAAAGAGCATATGGAAAATTATAAACTGATCTATTTTGTTTTCATTACTACAACTAGCAAAGGCTAATGGATCGAGGTTGGATGAGTAAACCAAGATCAACTACTGATTATAAAAAAGGTGTCGAGCAATTTCTATCTTTTGCCTTCCATGATGTTCCACTCGGTGATAAAGTTCTCTGTCCCTGTGTAAATTGTGGGAATAAGGCAACACAGAATTACGACGAAGTGAAAACCCACCTAAGATGTGATGGTATTCTTCAGGGTTACACAAAAAGGGTTTGCCATGGAGAAGAGTATGATTCACCATCATTTGCATTTGCTCCCATGTCAAATAACAACAATAATTTTCATATTCCGGGTTTTCCAGTGAATTCTGATGTAGAAGGCAGTAATAGAAGATTGCATGACATTTCTGGGCTCTTAAGTGCCATTTTCCCCATGGCTGACAGCTTCCAATCACTATCAAGCGCATCTGATGGGGAACTAGATGGTGTTCAGTCTGAATTTGAGAACTTGGAACCTGGTATGGCTGAGAATGTCAATACAACATCTGCAGATGATGATGCAATGAGAGAACAAGACATATACGCTAGTTTCCTCGAGGAAGCAAACACAGATTTATACCCTGGATGTGCAACATATTCAAGGTTGTCATTTCTTGTCACTTTATATCACATGAAAGTCTTGCATGGATGGTCACAGGAATCATTCGCACAGCTACTTGGTGTATTATTGGTTGCATTTTCTTAGATAAACCTACCCAAGAAATATTATGAGGTGAAAAAAATCATATGCGGATTAGGGCTGGACTATGAGAAAATTCATGCATGCCCAAGAGACTGCATGCTTTTTAGAGGAGAAAGGGGTAACCAGGAGACTTGCCATGTGTGTGGTGCCTCTCGTTGGGTTACCAATGAAAATGAGAAGAAAGATTCGGCAACTGCATCTAAAAAGAAGAAGAAGAAACCAGCCAAGGTGTTGCGATATTTCCCATTGATTCCAAGGCTCCAAAGGTTATTTGCAACCAAGAAGACATCAACTGACATGAGTTGGCATGATGAGGGTCGTACAAAAGATGGATTGCTGCAATGTCCAGCTGATGGAGAGGCTTGGAAAGATCTTGATGCCAGATATCCTAAATTCGCTGAGGATTCCCGTAATGCGCGGCTAGGCATTGGTTTGATGGGTTTAATCCTTTCTGACTCATGAGTGCAAAACATAGTACTTGGCCAGTGATGCTTATTCCATACAACCTACCACCTTGGATCTGCATGAAGCAAACATCTCTAATTTTATGAATGATTATTCCTGGACCAAGTTCCCCTGGCAATGACATTGATGTATATTTGTAGCCGTTGGTGGATGAGCTGCAACAACTTTGGAAGGGTGTGGACACTTTTGACTCATGTACTCAAGAGAAATTTTCTCTTCGAGCTGCACTATTATGGACTTTGAACGATTTCCAGCATTAGCTTACCTCTATGGGTGGAGCACGAGCGGTAAATATGCTTGCCCGTCTTGTGGTCCTTTCACAAGATCATATTGGGTAAAGAAGAGTAAGAAAATTTGTTATATGGGTCATCGCCGATGCCTACCACAGAATCATGTATTTCGGAGACGAAAGAAGGAGTTTGATAACACCGAAGAGATGGAACTTGCACCTATAACAATGAGTGGTAGCTCAGCTTTGAGAATGTTGCAGGGCAGAGTGTTTGTCTTAGGAAAAATTTTTATTGTGGCAAAGAAAGGGAAAGGGAAAAAGAAGGGTAAAGATAGTGAAAAAGGAACTGAAGGTCCTGAAAAACAGAAGCGTAAAAGAGCACCTAACAAGAAATCAGGTAACGTCACACGTAAGCCTGAAAAAAAGCCTGAGGATTGTTTCAAAAAGAAGTCGATATTCTTTGATTTGGAATACGGTGAGCACAACAAGTTAAGGCACAATCTAGATGTAATGCATATTGAGAAAAATGTCTTCGAAAATTTAATTCAAACCTTACTGGATATTGATTCTAAAACAAAGGATGGCCTTAATGCACGACTTGACTTAAGAGAAATTGGAATTCGATCTAGCCTTCAACCTCATGAAGGTGATAAGGGTAAAACTGAATTGCCGCATGCACCTTTTAATATGTATAAAGAAAAGAAGGAGATTCTTTGTACAGTGGTTAATAATTGTAGGACACCTGATGGTTGTGCATCAAACTTTTTGAGGTGTGTGAACATGAAAGAATTGAGATTGACTGGCCTCAAAAGCCACGACTGCCATGTTATTCTACAAGACATCCTTCATGTGGCACTTTTACACTGTTATCCCAGTAAAGATGTCATGATAATAGTTGTTGAGCTGGCTAATTTCTTCAAGAAGCTATGCTCCAAAGTGTTAGATGTCTCCGAGCTTGACAAACTGCAAGAGAGTATTGTGAAGACACTTTGTAATATGGAAAAGGTTTTTCTTCCATCGTTTTTACTGTCATGGTACATTTAATGGTGCATTTAGTTGAAGAAGCTAAACTTGGTGGCCCGGTGCATTACAGGTGGATGTACCCTCTAGAGAGGTATGCTACTTTGATTGATTTGTTATTTTCCACAGTGCATCTAAGTATATGATTTGATTTATTGTTTCCCATTATGCATATAACATTGTTGTTTTATGATGTTCAGATCATTTGTTAGGCTAAAGTCACTTGTGCGCAATAGAACTTATCCTGAAGATTCTATTGTTGAAGGATATACTGTTGAAGAATGCTTGACCTTTTGTTCAAGATTTCTAGAAGGAACCACACATTTCACAAGAACATCTAGGAACCCTGATCCTTTAGATAATACAAACACTACTAGGGAAAAGCCTAGCAGCAGCGCGGGTTTTAGGCCTATTAGTAGCGCGGGACCGGCGCTACTAATAAGGCGCTACGGCTAACGTATAGCAGTAGCGCCTGTTGTCCCACACTACTGCTATACATGAATAGCTGTAGCGCTCTTTAGAAAAGGGCGCTGCTGATATTATCTGCAGCGCTGTTTACTGGGAAGCGCTACTGGTAAGGCGGCGCTACTGCTAAATTTACCCCCTCGCTACTACTAGTTTTATTAGTTTTTTTATTTGCATATTTGTTTTGTATTTGAATAGGCTTTATACAATAATCTTTAGCATATCATACACATACAAATGTAATCATAGCATATACATATAATTAGTCTCATCAAATCATGTCATCATCATAATCATCATCCAACACAAAGTGGTCTCTCGTCATCATCTCGAAAATAGCGATACAAGTCTTGATTACTTGCAAATACATCGTCATCCATCTAAACAATGATATACGCGAGAAGAGCTATCACTTTGAGTACATGAGTTTGTATCCCTCTCTCGCATTAGCGTGAACCTAAACTAACTACTGCCTGTCGCTCGGAAACCGGAAACCGATACACCTGGGCCTGACACTCCGTCCACTTGTCGTATATATACTCCTGGCATAGCACTTCTTCGCCATCTATGATCTATGCACCTGCATCGTCACATGAGTCGATAATATGCAACATATATAGTTGAGCAACAGAAAGAGATAGACTTGGCAAAAATAGAAACAACATATCATAATCATAAATAACAAAGTTCATCGTACCCCAAAATGCCCTAACTAGAGTGATTTTCGCTAGTCGAGGAGGAGGACGGTTTAATTACATCACAAATAAAGTTTCACCATGCATAACTCAAAGTTTTGTCATACAGAAAGTATGGACTAAACGGAAACATTGTCATATATCGACAATCACTCCAACATGTCGTTCCATCCATCCAAGTCAGGAGATAGTCCTTGAGCTTAGTGAAAGGCTTCATGTCGAGACGCTGAGAGGCTATCCATGTTCGGACGTCCTCCCGCGACATTTGTCCTTCTTCGTAGAACATCCCTGTTTTTCCGACGACCTCCTTCATGATGATTTGGGCAAGTTTGCGCTGGATGTTATAGAACTCAGCTCGAAGTCTATGATCCTCGATATCTCCTATGTCCTTTGCCCATTGCAGAATATGGGCATCGCCGGATCTAGGTGACATGCGAAGATTTTGGTGATCCCGTCTGTACTCCAGCATGTGGTGTAGGACATAGAATCCATCATTAAGAGAATCGTTCGGTTGCTGGATGCAGCAGGAGTCAGTCTTATGGCCGAAGGCGGCCCTGCCGCCCCTTGTCTTCTTGTCCCTGACCTCTCCACCCCTTGCTTGGTAGTAAAACATAGCACTGTCGAGAACATCCTTAATGTGGGTGTAATCCTTTTTGTGAATGTTCTTCGACGAGTCCAAGTAAAGAGCGTGGGAGAATCGGGGGTAGAGGATGATGAGGACGACGCGCCCGCCGCTGCGCAAAATAAGTACACCTCAAATTAAATAGCCTCCACCGTGCAAATGAATGATTGAAAGCGAAGGAAGGATAGCAGCGCGGATGACTTACACGGGATGATAAGGCATGATAATCGCCTCCTTGTCCTTATTGGCGAGCATGAAATTGACGATGTAATCCCTCGCGTATTCACGGTGCTTTGCGCAGACTCCCAAGAATCCCTCGTGCATGTAGTACGGGTCAGCGACACAGATATGAGATATCTGCTCAACCCCGATGATGTAGTTCATGTGCAAGGCATAAAGGTGGACAAACATAAAATCCAGCTTCTTCAGGTGAAACATGTCGAGTATGTAATCGAATCGGAGGAAGAACTTATCCGCGGGGAAGCTGTCGACGTACGACATTTGCCGCGGAATGTTAACCACGTAGAGTGGGTATCCTGGATCTTTCGAGGGGATGAGGCCTTTCTCTACCCGCAGCTCATCATCATGAAGTCTCCTTAGATCGCCGAATCTGGCCTGTAGCGCTGTTGCAGGTAGGATTGGTTGACCGGGGATATGCCATTTATCCACATCGGGGATATCTATACGGTCCTGAAGCCGAGGCTGCTGAGGCGGCTGGATCATAGAATCAGCTTTTTTGCCTTTCCTCGCTCTCTTCCTAGACTTCTTTACTACCGGAAGGTCGTGCATAATACATTGAGACGACAATTCAGGCACCGAGTCATGACGCTCAAACCCTGAGGAGGCGCCAGTATAGACATACTGTTCAGCGCCATCGTCGTCCTCATCCTCATCCATGGCGACGTCATCAGCGACTAATGGAGCCTCCTCCTTACCCCGTCCGCTATCACCCAACCCGACACCCGACGCTAATTG
The DNA here is from genome assembly GCF_003073215.2 of Triticum urartu. NCBI lineage: Eukaryota > Viridiplantae > Streptophyta > Magnoliopsida > Poales > Poaceae > Triticum > Triticum urartu. Next base: position 4,142,198 of record NC_053026.1, on the reverse strand, counting down.
GGCACGTGGGGTGTTGATGTTCATACCTTGCTGAGGCTGCGTGCTCGTGGGTGTGCTCCCGGCCGCCTCCAGATGAAGCAGACTCTTTGGCCACAACAGGACCCACCCATTGCAACAATCACCAAGCCGCCGCAGTGTCTCGCCGTCATCCCCCACTAGTATTGGAGGAGGCAAATTCTCGTGGCCCGGTTTGACACTGGCCACGGAAACCTTGAAGACATTTGGGGGGATTGGCCGGCTGTGGAACAATGGTTCCTTTGGCTTCATTATCGTCGCCTTCCCCACGTCCACCTTCTGGTCGCCGATGGTGTACAATATGGTGCACGGGGTTTCGTCGGCCTGCAAAGAAAAGTCTGCGACGTGAGACATCCAAAAGGCAACGAAAACGGGAGATTATAAATTTATATTGAAGGGGGCCGGTGTGACAGATACCGTGAGGGCGTTGAGCTCAGCCAAAGACGAAGCACCACCGAGCACGTCCGGTGCGGGAGCCGGTGCTGGAGCAGGTGCTGGTGCAACGCTAGTCGAGCTGCTCCCCAAGAAGTCAGCAAGGGGAAAGTCCTCTGCATTTTTTTCTGGATGTTGCCTTGTCCAAGTGAAAACGCACGTCACCAAGGAAGTAGACAAATCTGCAACCACCTGTTTTGCGGCAGCTACCGCTGTTGCGACAGTCTGAGATGATTTCTTCTCAACCGCAATCTCAACCTTCTTGTCGATGTTTTCTTCAGTTAACCTCCGTCTTTCCTTTCTCTCCTCCGTGGTCTCACGGTAGTACTTATTCCACGTGGCGCCGTCTCCGACACCGTGCACGCGTCCATACAACGGTCGAGTATCCACCGGTTGTCGTTTCAATATGTTCAACGCCCGGTTGAATGGAGTGTCCCACTCGGGCCTTGCCAATGCCTCAGACGGCAAGTCGCTTTCGGCCGCAATCCGGTGCTGCTCTCTCTGCAAATGGCACAAGGATCGTTTACAAATATGACTAACATGTGCAGTCGAATTGATAAGAAACTAAAATTACCAGCAGTCACATGAACTCCGTAATGACCGGTTTTGTCTCGTAAACCTTCTTCACTGGGTCCCAATGATGCCGGGCCCTGAGGACGTCACGCTCCTGCGGGATGGTGAAATCCGCCAAGGGGTCTGGGATGCCCAGACTCGCGGCTTCCGCGTCTTCCTTGGCCCATTTGGACCTCTTTTCGTCGTAACCACGGCTTCCAAGGCGGTGGCTCCCAATGTTCCTCTCTTGAAGCCCCTTCATGTACTTAGACTTTTTTTGGCAGCTTCGGCCTTGCAAGCCTCCTTGAATATTTGAAACTGCTCTTCCGTGATTGTCGGATTATCCTTTACAATCTCGGAGTAGGGTTCCTTCTTGTCGATGATCTTTGCTTTCACTCGATTTTTCCAGGCGGCCAACGCATCGCTAAACTTGGTCATGTCGTGTTTGTTTATCTTCTTCATTGCCGGGTCCTCATCTAGATCTTTATAATCCTTCTCATTCCGGCCCGGGAACAAGAATATCTGGTGAAACTTCTTTAGGAGGGAGCTCCTCATATTTTCTATCTTCTGTAGTTTCTCATCGTTGATGGTGGCGGTTGTCCGTACGATGCAGCCTATCTGATTGCCGTAGCATCGACGCGCTTCCTCGGGCGCCTTTGGCTCAAAATTGCCATCATCCACCTCCGTGACCACCAGTCTAGTAGTCCTGAGTTTGTTAGGAGGCCGTTGCCTCTTTGCTTTCGGTTCTACACCGGCTCCGCTCCCCGAGGCAGCGCCGGTCTCAGTCTCAGCACCGGTCTCGGTCTCGATGCCGGTCTGAGTCTTAGCGCCGGTCTCAGTCTCCGTCTCGATGCCGGTCTGAGTCTCAGCGCCGGTCTCGATGTCGGCAAGGCTAAAAAATTCGTCTGCCGCCCGGTAGACGTCGTCGCATTCACCAGAACCCTGTCCTTCATCGTTGCTAGCCATGTTTCCTACGATTAAATCTAGTCAATTAATTCTAGACCTAATAAAATGAATAATGACATAAAAAAGGCCTATTGTTTTGCAGGAACGTTGACTCCTTCCCGGTGCGGCAAATCCCGGGCACTCGATATGTCCTAGTTTGTAGCACAAGTCATGCCGAAATTCACGGAAAATTTTGGCATGACCTTTGCTAAAAAGTGGACAAATCGAGAACATGAATTTTGCCGGAACGGAAATGAATCAACATTCTGGTTAAACATAGGCCACTCGGCTTCATTCCCTGGAAACAACAAAAGGCCACTTGGGCACAATCGAACCACTTCAATGTCGATTATGATCAATGAGCAAACATAATTGAGGATTTTTCATATATCATGACCACTTCAAATTTGCATATCCTAGTGTTTGACACTTCAAGAAAATCTACACAAATCTCATGCTCTCTGAAACTCAATTCAAAAACCAAATATAGATGGATGAACCCTAGAACTCAAATTATGTCCTAATAAAAATTCACTAAAATTAAGAACCTACTAGACTTGCAACACTAATAGAAAATTATATTTTATATTGATTTTTTCTCTAAACTAAATCCTACCACCCTAGTTAACATCTAGTTAAACCTTACTTTCCTAACATTTGTAATTAAACACTACAACCCTAACCCTACTGCCCTAGTTAAGCATATACAATTTTTTCCTACGGTGAGGGAGGCAGGGGCATCTCTGTCAAATTAACCTAACTAGTTAACCTAACTAAATTATTTTCCTAACTAAATTAACCTAAATAATTTAGAGATAGAGAGAGAGGAGGGGTGGGGGCTTACAGAGGATGGCTCCGGTGGTGGCGCGGGAGGCAGTGGTGGCGAGGGAGGCGGGGGCGTCTCCGCTGATGGTGAGGGAGGCAGTTGTGGCGAGGGTGGATCCGGTGGCGTCGACTGCGGCTCTGGTGGCGTTGATGAGGCCGCGCGGCTACGGTGGTGTCGATGGCGCGCGGCTCTGGTGGCTCCGGGGGAGTCAAAGTCGGCAGGAGACGGCGACGAAGTGGGCGATGGTGAATCAGGCAGACGGCGGCGGGGTGGGTCGAGGGATTTGGGGGAGAAGTGGTGGCCGGGGGGAAACAGTTTTTTGGTTAAGTCAAACTTAGCGGTAGCGCTTTTCGCGAAACATGTTATAGCTAAGTTAGCTATAGCTATTTTCACAAAACGCGTTACTGCTATAGCTATGTAATTTCCTTCATCTTTCTTATTTTCTTTTCTGTTTCTACAGCGGGGGTCTAGGAAACGCGCTGCAACTACGTTAGCTATAGCGCCTCTTACAAACAAACGCCACTGCTACGTCTTTCTCCTTTTTTCCGCTTTCTCATTTATTTTGCTCTACATTTTATTTTTTCCTTTCTCCTTTTTCTATTTCTTTCTTTTTCATTTACTTTTCCATTTCTTTTTTATTTTATTTTATTTCCATTAGCAGTAGCGCCCTCCGCGCGAAACGCGCTGCTACTTATGTGCTAGCGGTAGCGCGCTTTCCTCAAGACCGCTACTGCTATGCATAGCCTATCGGTTTAGCAAAGGGGATATTAGTGGTAGCGCATTTTCATGCGCACGCACTACTGCTACTATTGTATCTGTAGCGCGGTTTACGGACACGCGCTACTGCTATTTAGCACTAGCGCCCTTTTTTGACACGCGCTACTGCTAAATTTCTGTGTATAAGGTTTTCCCTAGTAGTGAAAGGGCATGCACATGTTTGATAGTGTTGGTGAGCCAATTGGAAAGGCTATCACTATAGGCCAGTTGGACGATCAGCTTCTAGTTCAAGCACATCGATATGTCTTGCGACAATCTGATGAGCTTGATGATCTCCGTAGGTGTGCTTCAATGTTGTCTCCTATTTCTTTTATTTTTCACAAGTTGGAAAAAATCACGATGTTATTTGTCTTATTATTACAGAGAATTTCGGGACCAAGAGAAGAGGAAACCGGGTAACTTAAATTTGACGGATGATGACAATGAGGATTTGATTGGTAGACACTTTGCTGACTGGTTGGAACAAAAGGTATATTTCACCTTTAGCATGTTCCCTCACTGTAGTTCCATGTGAACTCAATGTAACCACTCTTACATACAGGTTATACTAGATGATGGACCGGATATCACAGAAAATATAAGAGCATTAGCCGCAAAACCAAGCAAATGCGGGGTGCGCTATAGTGGCTATATAATTAATGGTTTCAGGTTTCATACTATCAGTCGCGAGACAGGACACGTGGCACAAAATAGTGGTGTCGTGAACCTTGCTGAAAATGGCGTGTCCTATTATGGTCGGTTATCTGACATCTTCGAATTGTCATACAAAGATTACAAGGTGGTCTTCTTTAAATGTGATTGGTATGATGTTCATCACAAAGCTGGTATTATAAGAGATGAGTTTGGATTCACTCATGTAAACTTCTCCCGAAAAATACATACAGGGGAGATGTTAGAGGATGAACCTTTTGTATTTTCTTCCCAAGTGGACCAGATCTTCTATATCCAAAATCCAAGAAGTGAGAATTGGAATACCATGGTGAAATTCAAACCTCGTGATATTTTTGACATGGGTGGAGAACCATCTTCAGATGAAACAGAGTAGTCTTTGTGTTTTTAGCTTGTTATCTCCAGCTAAGATATAGGTTGAGCAATTGTCATCCATGCTCCTAGGTAGAATTACTCCAACATAATTATTCTAGCTGGGTGGATCTTCTTCGGAATGTATGTTACTCTGTGATGAACGAGCCTATGGTCTTTTTTTAATGTGTATGTTCCCTTTTGTTATGAATGAGTTGTATGGCTGTCTGTTCTTTGAACAGTTTTTTAACTTTCACTCACAGTACTACTGCTAAATTTTGGAACCTTCTGATGAAGTCTGCTTCAGGTTCATTTGTCCTGATTGGATGCTTCTTTGTGCTAGTTTATAGAAAATGAAAGTAGTCTAGTCAATATTTCAATAATATTTTGCAAGTGCATGACATCCACTTTACACGATTGACATCCCAGTTAACCAGGAAAAAATTGTAGTCAACAAAGATGGAGAAACTGGAAAATCATAAAAATCAAACGCAGTATGGGATATTTGGTGAAATCAGTGAAGTGTTACAGTAACTAGTACATTTCTTTTGTTATTTTTAAAATCCTCGGAATGGCCACATATGGCCGTTGACTTTTATAAAAATTTAATCTTTTGGGGGGAAAATCAAATTTGAAAATGTTTGCGATCTTGAAAAAAAACATGAATTTGAAAAGGATTCACGCCTTCTGAAAATGTTCATGAATTTTAAAAAAGTTCACCAATTCAAAGAAATATAATCACAAACTAAAAAATCAATTTAAAAAAATATTCATGACCTTTAAAAACTTTGAGTATTTGAAAAAGTTTCATGAATTTGAAAATGGTTTATGGTTTCAAAGCTTTTTTGCAAAAATGATTTTTTTCACAAATTAGGGAACATTTCACAAATTCAAGAAATGTTTGTGAACTTCAAATTATTGTGAATTTAAAAAATGTTCACGGTTTGAAAAAAACATTCACGAATTAAAAAAATTGGGAATTCTAAACAAAAGTTCAAAATTTGGAAGAACCTCAAAAATTTGAAAAAGAAGAAAGAAAAGGAAATAGAAAAAATAGAAAGGAAAAATAAAAAATAAAACAAAAGGTAAAAAATAAAAGATAAAGGGAAAAAGGAAAACCTAGGAAAACATAGTAAAACCTGGCTGAAATAAACCTAAACAAGATAAAGATAACCGACTTTAAAAAGCTAACAAAGCTTCTAGATGCTTCCTAGAATCCAACCAAGGAAGCTTTTGCGGGCCTCGAAACCCGAGAGCAAGAGGGAGGTTCATGCTTGTGCTTGAAATGGGCCGGTTACTTGTAACAAAAACAGCATGTCGCGAGATGCTGCAACCGGCCACGCCGAGAGCTGGAAATGGTGACGGTGGCCCTGCTGGATGCTCGAGCTAGCCACAAGGTTTGCTGGAATTGGTGTGGCAGGTTTATTTCGGACCAACTGCATTTTTTGCTCCAACCGGAGTTGGGTATGGACTACGACTGGCGGCATGAGATGCTGCAAATGAGTGGCAGCGCGGTGCTTCAAGTGAGGTACTACGTTGATCACTCCTACAAGGATAAATGAACACGGGGACTGAGAAGCCTACTCCGGTCGATGAGCCACATTGAAGCAGTGTCGGTCTGTCTGCCCTGGCTATTTAAGCACGACGCCAACGCCGGCCAACAGACATGTTGAGGAGGAGCCCCTCTCCTATGATGAACTGCCGAGACCAAACTGGACATCGCGTCAAAAAGGAGCCACCCCCTCGCGCAACACGTTTGACTGTTTCGACCAACTGGCATCACCACCGCGCCGCAACTGGCGTGACAAAGTCATGAAGGAGGAGGAGCCCTCCCGGACGCTTCCTCCATTACCTCTACATGCTGACGACACATCGTCACCCAGCAACCTGACGTCGGCCAAGAGGATGGCACAGGAGAAGGAGCAGCAGGAGTGGCGCAATGCAGGGCCACGTTTGCCACATCGGACGCCGGCACCGCGGAGATGCCGACGCCGCAACAATGACCAGCTGGTCTAGATCGGCTTGGAGGAGTCGCTGCGTGCCGCCACCCCTGACATCGACAAGGGCTAGGTGAAGGGATGACACGCCGGGGCGGCGTCCACAGTCAACACGGCATCACGCGGAGGAGGGGCAAGCCCAACTTCGATCTACCACTGCCTTTATTATTTTTGTTAAGCTATATCAAAAATACTTGGAACGTATATTACCCAATGAAGTTTCATATTTTTTTCAAAAAAGAACAAAGCATACGGATTTATCCAATAAATGATACACCTAAAAAAAATTGGCGCTAAAATGTTTTATTTACCGTGGGAAAGACTTCCCACCTCTGTGCTATTTTTTCTCCCGTCCAACTTCTCCACCTCCCCATTATCCAACCTCCCCCAATGTGCCACCATTCCCGCACACCGCACGGTGGCATCCTCCATCGCTAGCTTCGCCCGCTGCCGCTAGCTCCGCCTACCGATGACTCCCTTCTTCCTTCATCAACAAGGTCGCTAGTTGGAACCTCGTCGGCGTCCGTCGTCCTCACCATCACGAAGACGCGCTCCTCCCGACTTCGTCCTCACAGCCACGAAGCCGCATCCGTGCCGATCTCTCAGCCTTCACATGAAGCTGCGCCTGTCCTTCCTGTACATCGCCCACCAAGCAGCTCTTGCCTCCATCTAGCATCTTCAGCCTCCACCAAATCAAGCAGGTGATCCCTCCGTACATTCAGAGAAGTATGCTTCAGTAGTACAATAGGTAAGGTAACCCACTAGTATGCTCTCTAATTGTTTATTGAATTGCTTGCTGGCCTATAAATTAATTCCTTCTTAGGTAAAAGAGTTGCAGTTGTTCTTTTTACAGTATCAGACAAGATAACTACAGATTTTCAACCTTACAGACTGAACACTAGTCATAAGAAGGCACTGACAGTGTCATGCACAATGAATTAGCCAAGTGACTTTAAACTCTGAGAGCTTGAGTAGACAAGCCTTGGTAAAGTAGTTACAAACTCGGATCCAAATTTTGAGCCTAATCCATGAGAACATTTTGTTATGATGGCTAAACACACAAACCGTTTGCTAAAATCCTCTCTAACCATAGCAAGGCGTTCATGTTAATCACCTAGACCGACTTGCTGTTAATAGCAAGTTTATACAAACATGTATTGTACAGGAAGGATGGAGTTAGTTAAATGCCATTGACACTCAAGGTCAGATATAGGACTTAGAACCCAGCAACCTGATTCCTTTACTTTATGCATGCATACAGCGAGATATCCCTATACTACTGAAGAATACTTCTCTGAATAAATCCTTTGCCCAAAATAATTGTAAACTTCCAAGCTACTGCTACTCATGATAAAAAGTACAGTATGTTATGTAAACTAAGTGTCCATATGCTTAGTATTTTATAAATTTGGTTCCTAGAAATTTGTGAAATCATATGCATGACGTTGACATATGCTTTGATGATTGACCTTAACATATGATTTTAACATTGTTTGGTAAAGATATCATGTCGAGGATACCTTGACGGCTTCGAAGCCTAAACTTCCCAGAGCAAGCTTCTGAAAGTGTATAACCAGATGAAGAAAATTTAGAAGGCCCTCCAGAGATTGATGATCTAGTACCAAAAAAGCCTCCTGAGTCTACTAGGAAAATTAAAATAGTTTGTAAGCTCAATTTCCTTTTTCAAACACATATCTAGTATGATGTATATGGTCCAGTTATATGCCACTGTGATACTCTTGCATGTAGGGCCAAATGGAGATGTGCGACAGATTATAGGGGAATTCCGAGGTAAAAATTTGTCGGAATTACGTGGGGGAAGATAATTGTGGAGACTGGCGGAAGTGGAATTCCAAATGGAAGGTCGGCTGCCATTTTCGGTCAGCATCTTACCTGGCTTGCAGAAAACTCAACATTTGCACCATTGCATATTCCAAGATGGGACAATGAATTGTTTCTACAAAAACATGGGCAGATGATCACAGATGCGGAGGTAAAAATTTATAGCACTGTTCAAGACTGTTCATCTCACATTGCTGACTGTCAATTTTAATATTTGAAGGAGAAATTTATCTACCCCAATGAGACTAGACAACTTACGAGAGACGGGATCCTATTGAATATTAACAAAAATGGAGAGTGTATAAGTCTCGTTTGAAGAGTAAATATTTCAAGCGTGACAAGAAGTCTTTGGCTGAAATTGTAGCAGCTGTTCCCAAAGGTGTTAATGAACATCAATGGGGTACTCTTGTTGGGTTTTGGCGCCAGGATTCACACATGGTAATGTGTTATATTCTCATACTTAATCTGGTGTACATAACTAGTTTGGTGACATTAATATTGTTGGGGATCGTAGCAGAAAACAAAAAAAATTCTACGTTTCACCAAGATCAATCTATGGAGTCAACTAGCACCGAGAGGAGAGTGCATCTACATACCCTTGTAGATCGCGAGCGGAAGCGTTCAAGAGAATGGGGATGATGGAGTCGTACTCGCCATGATCCAAATCACCAATGACCAAGTGCCGAACGGACGGCACCTCCGCGTTCATCACATGTACGGAGCGGATGACGTCTCCTCCTTCTTGATCCAGCAAGGGGAAAGGAGAGGTTGATGAAGATCCAGCAGCACGACGGCGTGGTGATGGATGCAGCAGTGATCGCAGCAGGGCTTCGCCGAGTTTCTGCGAGAGGGAGAGGTGTAGCAGGGGAGAGGGAGGAGCCAAGGCTTGAGGTACGGATGCCCTCCCTCCCCCCCTTTTATATAGGCCCCCTAGGGGGTGCGCCGGCCCTAGGAGATGGGATCTCCTAGGGGGGGCGGCGGCCAAGGGGTGGAGTACCCCCCAAGGCAAGTGGAGGCGCCCCTCCCCTAGGGTTCCCAACCCTAGGCGCATGGGGGGCCCAAGGGGGGGGGTGCACCAGCCCACTATGGGCTGCTTTCCCTCCCCACTTCAGCCCATGGGGCCCTCCGGGATGGGTGGCCCCACCCGGTGGACCCCCGGGACCCATCCGGTGGTCCCGGTACAATACCGATGACCCCGAAACTTTCCCGATGGCCGAAACTACACTTCCTATATATAATTCTTCACCTCCGGACAATTCCGGAACTCCTCGTGACGTCCAGGATCTCATCTGAGACTCCGAACAACTTTCGGATTACTGCATACTCATATCTATACAACCCTAGCGTCACCGAACCTTAAGTGTGTAGACCCTACGGGTTCGGGATACAAGCAGACATGATCGAGACGACTCTCTGGTCAATAACCAACAGCGGGATCTGGATACCCATGTTGGCTCCCACATGCTCCTCGATGATCTCATCGGATGAACCATGATGTCGAGGACCTAATCAATCCCGTACTCAATTCCCTTTGTCAATCGGTACGTTACTTGCCCGAGACTCGATTGTCGGTATCCCAATACCTTGTTCAGTCTCATTACCGGCAAGTCACTTTACTCGTACCGTAATGCATGATCCCGTGATCAACCACTTGATCACATTGAGCTCATTATGATGATGCATTACCGAGTGGGCCCAGAGATACCTCTCCATCATACGGAGTGACAAAATCCCAGTCTCGATTCGTGCCAACCCAACAGACACTTTCGGAGATACCTGTAATGTACCTTTATAGTCACCCAGTTACGTTGTGACGTTTGGCACACCCAAGGCACTCCTACGGTATCCGGGAGTTGCACAATCTCATGGTCTAAGGAAATGATACTTGACATCCAGAAAAGCTACAGCAAACGAACTACACGATCTTTGTGCTATGCTTAGGTTTGGGTCTTGTCCATCACATCATTCTCCTAATGATGTGATCCCGTTATCAACGACATCCCGATGTCCATTGCCAGGAAACCATGACTATCTGTTGATCAACGAGCTAGTCAACTAGAGGCTCACTAGGGACACATTGTGGTCTATGTATTCACACATGTATTAGGATTTCCGGATAATACAATTATAGCATGAATAATAGACAATTATCATGAACAAGGAAATATAATAATCATTTTATTATTGCCTCTAGGGCATATTTCCAATAGTCTCCCACTTGCACTAGAGTCAATCATCTAGTTACATTGTGATGAATCGAACACCCATGGAATTCTGGTGTTGATCATGTTTTGCTCTAGGGAGAGGTTTAGTCAACGGATCTGCTACATTCAGGTCCGTATGTACTTTACAAATCTCTATGTCTCCATTTTGAACACTTTCACGAATGGAGTTGAAGCGACGCTTGATATGCCTGGTCTTCCTGTGAAACCTGGGCTCCTTGGCAAGGGCAATAGCTCCAGTGTTGTCACAGAAGAGAGTCATTGGGCCCGACGCATTGGGTATGACTCCTAGGTCGGTAATGAACTTCTTCACCCAGACTGCTTCGTGTGCTGCCTCCGAGGCTGCCATGTACTCTGCTTCACATGTAGATCCCGCCACAACTCTTTGCTTGCAACCGCGTCAGCTTACTACCCCACCATTCAAAATATACACGTATCCGGTTTGTGACTTAGAGTCATCCAGATCTGTGTCGAAGCTAGCATCGATGTAACCCTTTACGATGAGCTCTTCGTCACCTCCATAAACGAGAAACATTTCCTTAGTCCTTTTCAGGTACTTCAGGATATTTTTGACCGCTGTCCAGTGTTCCATGCCGGGATTACTTTGGTATCTTCCTACCAAACTCACGGCAAGGTTTACATCAGGTCTGGTACACAGCATAGCATACATGATAGACCCTATGGCCGAGGCATAGGGGACGACACTCATCTTTTCTCTATCTTCTGCCGTGGTCGGGCATTGAGCCAAGCTCAATCTCGTACCTTGCAATACAGGCAAGAACCCCTTCTTTGACTGATCCATTTTAAACTTCTTCAATATCTTGTCAAGGTACATACTCTGTGAAAGACCAATGAGGCGTCTCGATCTATCTCTATAGATCTTGATGCCTAATATATAAGCAACTTCTCCAAGGTCCTTCATTGAAAAACACTTGTTCAAATAGGCCTTTATGCTTTCCAAGAATTCTATATCATTTCCCATCAACAGTATGTCATCCACATACAATATGAGAAATGCTACAGAGCTCCCACTCACTTTTTTGTAAATGCAGGCTTCTCCATAAGTCTACATAAACCCAAACGCTTTGATCATCTCATCAAAGCGAATGTTCCAATTCCGAGATGCTTTCACCAGCCCATAAATCGAGCGTTGGAGCTTGCACACCTTGTCAGCATTCTTAGGATCGACAAAACCTTCCGGCTGCATCATATACAATTCTTCCTTAAGGAAACCATTAAGGAATGTCGTTTTGACGTCCATTTGCCATATCTCATAATCATAGAATGCGGCAATTGCTAACATGATTCGGACGGACTTCAGCTTCGCTACGGGTGATAAAGTCTCATCGTAGTCAACCCCTTGAACTTGTCGATAACCCTTAGCGACAAGCCGAGCTTTATAGATGGTCACATTACCATCCGCGTCTGTCTTCTTCTGAAAGATCCATTTATTTTCTATGTCTCGCCGATCAACGGGCAAGTCAGTCAAAGTCCATACTTTGTTTTCATACATGGATCCTATCTCAGATTTCATGGCTTCCAGCCATTTGTCGGAATCCGGGCCCGCCATCGCTTCTTCATAGTTCGAAGGTTCACTGTTGTCTAACAACATGATTTCCAAGACAGGGTTGCCGTACCACTCTGGTGCGGAACGTGTCCTTGTGGATCTACGAAGTTCAGTAGCAACTTGATCTGAAGTTTCATGATCATCATCAACAACTTCCTCTCTAGTCGGTGCAGGCACCTCAGGAACATTTTCTTGAGCTGCGCCACTTACCGTTCAAGAGGTAATACTTCATCAAGTTCTACCTTCCTCCCACTTATTTCTTTCGAGAGAAACTCTTTCTCTAGAAAGGACCCATTCTTGGCAACAAAGATCTTGCCTTCGGATCTGAGGTAGAAGGTATACCCAACAGTTTCTTTAGGGTATCCTATGAAGACGCATTTTTTCAACTTGGGTTCGAGCTTTTCAGGTTGAAGTTTCTTGACATAAGCATTGCATCCCCAAACTTTTAGAAGTGACATCTTAGGTTTCTTCCCAAACCATAATTCATACGGTGTCATCTCAACGGATTTCGACGGAGCCCTATTTAAAGTGAATGTGGCAGTCTCTAAAGCATAGCCCCAAAATGATAGCAGTAAATCGGTAAGAGACATCATAGATCGCACCATATCTAATAGAGTGCGATTATGATGTTCGGACACACCATTACGCTGAGGTGTTCCAGGCGGCGTGAGTTGTGAAACTATTCCACATTTTCTTAAGTGTGTGCCAAATTCGTGACTCAAGTATTCTCCCCCACGATCTAATCGCAAGAACTTGATTTTCCTGTCACGTTGATTCTCAACCTCACTCTGAAATTCCTTGAACTTTTCAAAGGTCTCAGACTTGTGTTTCATTAAGTAGACATACCCATATCTACTCAAGTCATCAGTGAGGGTGAGAACATAACGATAGCCACCGCGAGCCTCAACACTCATTGGACCGCACACATCAGTATGTATGATTTCCAATAAGTTGGTTGCTCGCTCCATTGTTCCTGAGAATGGAGTCTTGGTCATTTTACCCATGAGGCATGGTTCGCACGTGTCAAATGATTCGTAATCAAGAGACTCTAAAAGTCCATCTGCATGGAGCTTCTTCATGCGTTTGACACCTATGTGACCAAGGTGGCAGTGCCACAAGTATGTGGGACTATCATTATCAACCTTACATCTTTTGGTATTCACACTATGAATATGTGTAGCATTATGCTCGAGATTCATTAAGAATAAACCATTCACCATCGGAGCATGACTGTCGGTGTCAAAACTGGCGGATCTCGGGTAGGGGGTCCCGAACTGTGCGTCAAGGCCGGATGGTAACAGGAGACAAGGGACACGATGTTTTTTACCCAGGTTCGGGCCCTCTCGATGGAGGTACTATGGTATGATTGTTGTGTATGGAGTTTATTGCCTACGGACTACAACCCTCCGGTTTATATAGACACCGGATAGGGTTAGGGTTACATAAAGTCGGTTACAATGGTAGGAGATCTTGAATATGCGCATCGCCAAGCTTGCCTTCCACGCCAAGGAAAGTCCCATCCGGACAGGGGACGAAGTCTTCAATCTTGTATCTTCATAGTCGAGGAGTCCGGCTGAAGGTATAGTCCGGCTACCCGAACACCCCCTAATCCAGGACTCCCTCAATGACCATGAAACATATCTCTCATATAAATAGAACAACCATTATTCTCGGATTTAAATGAGTAGCCATCTCGTATTAAACGAGATCCTGATACAATGTTCATGCTCAAAGCTAGCACTAAATAACAATTATTGAGGTTTAAAACTAATCCCGTAGGTAAATGTAAAGGTAGCGTGCCGACGGCGATCACATCGACCTTGGAACCATTCCTGACGCGCATCGTCACCTCGTCCTTCGCCAGTCTCTGCTTATCCCGCAGCTCCTGCTTTGAGTTACAAATGTGAGCAACTGCACCGGTATCAAATACCCAGGAGCTACTACGAGTACTGGTAAGGTACACATCAATTACATGTATATCACATATACCTTTTGTGATGCCGGCCTTCTTGTCCGCTAAGTATTTGGGGCAGTTCCGCTTCCAGTGACCACTTCCCTTGCAATAAAAGCACTCAGTCTCGGGCTTGGGTCCATTCTTTGGCTTCTTCCCGGCAGCTTGCTTACCGGGCGCGGCAACTCCCTTGCCGTCCTTCTTGAAGTTCTTCTTACCCTTGCCTTTCTTGAACTTAGTGGTTTTATTCACCATCAACACTTGATGTTTCTTTTTGACTTCTACCTCTGCTGATTTCAGCATTGCAAATACTTCAGGAATGGTCTTTTCCATCCCCTGCATATTGAAGTTCATCACAAAGCTCTTGTAGCTTGGTGGAAGCGACTGAAGGATTCTGTCAATGACCGCGTCATCCAGGAGATTAACTCCCAGCTGAGTCAAGCGGTTATGCAACCCAGACATTTTGAGTATGTGCTCACTGACAAAACTATTTTCCTCCATCTTACAGCTGAAGAACTTGTCGGAGACTTCATATCTCTCGACCCGGGCATGAGCTTGGAAAACCATTTTCATCTCTTCGAACATCTCATATGCTCCGTGTCGCTCAAAACGCTTTTGGAGCCCCGGTTCTAAGCTGTAAAGCATGCCGCACTGAATGAGGGAGTAATCATCAGCACATGTCTGCCAAGCGTTCATAGCGTCTTGGTTCTGTGGGACGGGTGCGTCACCTAGCGGTGCTTCTAGGACATAATCTTTCTTGGCAGCTATGAGGATGATCCTCAGGTTCCGGACCCAGTCCGTATAGTTGCTGCCATCGTCTTTCAGCTTGGTTTTCTCTAGGAACACGTTGAAGTTGAGGACAACGTTGGCCATTTGATCTACAAGACATATTGTAAAGATTTTAGACTAAGTTCATGATAATTAAGTTCATCTAATCAAATTATTCAATGAACTCCCACTTAGATAGACATCCCTCCAGTCATCTAAGCATAACATGATCCAAGTTGACTAGGCCGTGTCCGATCATCACGTGAGACGGACTAGTCAACATCGGTGAACATCTTCATGTTGATCGTATCTTCTATACAACTCATGCTCGACCTTTCGGTCTTCTGTGTTCCGAGGCCATGTCTGTACATGCTAGGCTCGTCAAGTCAACCTAAGTGTATTGCGTGTGTAAATCTGTCTTACACCCGTTGTATGTGAACGTTGGAATCTATCACACCCGATCATCACGTGGTGCTTCGAAACAACGAACTGTCGCAACGGCGCACAGTTAGGGGGAACACTTTCTTGAAATTATTATGAGGGATCATCTTATTTACTACCATCGTTCTAAGTAAACAAGATGCAAAAACATGTAAACATCACATGCAATCAAATAATAGTGACATGATATGGCCAATATCATATAGCTCCTTTGATCTCCATCTTGGGGCTCCATGATCATCTTGTCACTGGCATGACACCATGATCTCCATCATCGTGTCTCCATGAAGTTGCTCGCCAACTATTACTTCTACTACTATGGCTAACGCTTTAGCAATAAAGTAAAGTAATTACATGACGTTTATGTTGACACGCAGGTCATAAATAAATAAAGACAACTTCTATGGCTCCTGCCGGTTGTCATACTCATCGACATGCAAGTCGTGATCCCTATTACAAGTACATGATCAATCTCATACATCACATATATCATTCATCATTCATCACAACTTTTGGCCATATCACATCACAAAACACTTGCTGCAAAAACAAGTTAGACGTCCTCTAATTGTTGTTGCAAGTTTTTACGTGGCTGCTATAGGTTTCTAGCAAGAATGTTTCTTAACTACGCCAAAACCACAACGTGAATTGCCAATTTCTATTTACCCTTCATAAGGACCCTGTTCATCGAATCCGATCCGACTAAAGTGGGAGAGACAGACACCCGCCAGCCACCTTATGCAACTAGTGCATGTCAATCGGTGGAACCGGTCTCACGTAAGCTTACGTGTAAGGTTGGTCCGGGCCGCTTCATCCCACGATGCCGCCGAATCAAGATAAGACTAGTAACGGCAAGCAAATTGACAATATCGACGCCCACAACTACTTTGTGTTCTACTCGTGCATAGTAACTACGCATAGACCTAGCTCATGATGCCACTGTTGGGGATCGTAGCAGAAAACAAAAAAAAATTCTACGTTTCACCAAGATCAATCTATGGAGTCAACTAGCAACGAGAGGAGAGTGCATTTACATACCCTTGTAGATCGCGAGTGGAAGCGTTCAAGAGAACGGGGATGATGGAGTCGTACTCGCCGTGATCCAAATCACCGATGACCAAGTGCCGAACGGACGACACCTCCGCATTCAACACACGTACGGAGTGGATGACGTCTCCTCCTTCTTGATCCAGCAAGGGGGAAGGAGAGATTGATGAAGATCCAGCAGCACGACGGCGTGGTGGTGGATGCAGCAGTGATCGCAGCAGGGCTTCGCCGAGCTTCTGCGAGAGGGAGAGGTGTAGCAGGAGAGAGGGAGGCGCCAAGGCTTGAGGTACGGATGCCCTCCCTCCCCCCTTTTATATAGGCCCCCTAGGGGGGGTGCGCCATCCCTAGGAGATGGGATCTCCTAGGGGGGCGGCGGCCAAGGGGTGGAGTACCCCCCAAGGCAAGTGGAGGCGCCCCCTTCCCTAGGGTTCCCAACCCTAGGCGCATGGGGGGCCCAAGGGGGGGCACACCAGCCCACTATGGGCTGGTTCCCCTCCCCACTTCAGCCCATGGGGCCCTCCGGGATGAGTGGCCCCACCCGGTGGACCCCCGGGACCCATCCGGTGGTCCCGGTACAATACCGGTGACCCCGAAACTTTCCCGATGGCCGAAACAGCACTTCCTATATATAATTCTTTACCTCCGGACCATTCCGGAACTCCTCGTGACGTCCGGGATCTCATCCGGGACTCCGAACAACTTTCGGGTTACTGCATATACATATCCCTACAACCCTAGCGTCATCGAACCTTAAGTGTGTAGACCCTACGGGTTCGGGAGATATGTAGACATGACCGAGACGACTCTCTGGTCAATAACCAACAGCGGGATCTGGATACCCATGTTGTCTCCCACATGCTCCTTGATGATCTCATCGGATGAACCACGATGTCGTGGACCTAATCAATCCCGTACTCAATTCCCTTTGTCAATCGGTACGTTACTTGCCCGAGACTCGATCGTCGGTATCCCAATACCTTGTTCAGTCTCGTTACCGGCAAGTCACTTTACTCGTACCGTAATGCATGATCCCGTAATCAACCACTTGATCACATTGAGCTCATTATGATGATGCATTACCGAGTGGGCCCAGAGATACCTCTCCATCATACGGGGTGACAAATCCCAGTCTCGATTCGTGCCAACCCAACAGACACTTTCGGAGATACCTGTAATGTACCTTTATAGTCACCCAGTTACGTTGTGACGTTTGGCACACCCAAGGCACTCCTACGGTATCCGGGAGTTGCACAATCTCATGGTCTAAGGAAATGATACTTGACATCCAGAAAAGCTACAGCAAACGAAATACACGATCTTTGTGCTATGCTTAGGTTTGGGTCTTGTCCATCACATCATTCTCCTAATGATGTGATCCCATTATCAATGTCATCCCCATGTCCATAGCCAGGAAACCATGACTATCTTTTGATCAACGAGTTAGTCAACTAGAGGCTCACTAGGGACACATTGTGGTCTATGTATTCACACATGTATTACGATTTCCGGATAATACAATTATAGCATGAATAATAGACAATTATCATGAACAAGGAAATATAATAATCATTTTATTATTGCCTCTAGGCCATATTTCCAACAAATATTGACTATATTTGTTGTTTTCCCAGAAATTATGTGAAAAGAACACCGAGTGTGCAAAGAAGCAGAAGACTCCACATACAACCGGGAGAAAAAGCCATGCTAGGCTCAAAAAAGAGATGGTAAAACTTTTTCTTTCTAAAGATGGATCAGAAAATGTGAAGAAAACTGAACATGTTCTAACAGAAACAGAACATTCTAATTTACTTTGTTGAACAGGAAATTGAGAGCAATCGAAAGGTTAGCAACATTGAACTATGGGATGAAGCTCATAAGAAGAAGAAGGACGGTGAATACAAAAATGCGAATACAAAGATAGTGATGGTATACTTCTACTTGTGATTAAAGTAAAGGTTTTAATTTAAAACTACTTAGTATAATGAGATGTTTGTATTTATTTCGATAGGAGAAACTGGAAGAAAGAAAGAAAGGTAACAACGAGAGCCTTTCATTTAGTGATTATAAAGAAGTATTTAAAAGTGCGCATGGGGAAGAGGCAAAAAACTTCGAGGGTATTATAGTGATAAGTATTGGAGCGAAATAAAAGTTTCTCAGGGTCTGACTTTTGTTCAGCATCCTGAGAAAGAAGGAAATGTTCAATTTAGACTGCGGGCACTAGGAGATAATGTCGAAAATGTAACAGATGAGTTGGCTATGATCCGTTCATTCCTGTAGAGAAAATTCCCCATAGAGGATTTGAGAAATGAATTTGTAACTACGGGAAGTGATGAAGTTAGTATCTAAACCACACCTCTTTCTGCAAAGATAAAAATATGAGTATTAATATACTGTTATCATGTTCTTGTTTCAGGTTGATCTCAATGAAAGAGTTGTTGGCAGTGATCTCCCAAATCAATCACATAACGAAGCTGAAGAATATGCTCGATTGAGTGCTATGCAGGTGATGTAATAGTTTCTTCACTAATTAATATTCTACTTCATTCTCATACTTAAATAATTGTTCATCATAAGTTGCAGGAACTACATCTTAGCTATTGTGCGTGAACCAAAGAGTGTTACACCGGTTTATCATTACCACAAGAAAAAATAGTTGCTAAGGTGTGTGCATATATTTCTGCTTTGTTATACTTGGACCCTGTTTTGATTGAAATGGGCCAATTTTGAATAGGTCAATTAAGTGTTTGTGCAAGAGTATGTGTGTGTGCTTGTGTACA
Source organism: Triticum urartu (assembly GCF_003073215.2). NCBI lineage: Eukaryota > Viridiplantae > Streptophyta > Magnoliopsida > Poales > Poaceae > Triticum > Triticum urartu. The sequence goes on along the minus strand of NC_053026.1, from coordinate 4,123,019 downwards.
AGTGAGTCTAGTGAGAACAAGAGAAAAGGAAAGTGTTTGCACTTCTACTTGTGTGTGAACAAGAGAAAGGCAGCTGTACTGAATATAGCTTAAGAAAATCTGAATATAACTGAACATAGTTTGGACATTTCAGAGCATCGTACTGAATTTAGTTGAACATAGTTTGAACCCAATTTAGTTGAAAATAGTCTGACCATTTTCTCAGCCCAATTTAGTTGAACATAGTCTGACAAAGTACTAAATGGGAAAGGGAAATAGTACTGAATAGAGCTTACAATCAGCGACAAACATGAATTCTCACATGGTTTGACATAAGAACAGACAGCAACAAATAAGCCATTCATAAGAACAGACAACATCAAATAAGTCTCTGAATCTTCATTTGCAGCATCTGGATCTTCATTTGCAGCCTCTGGATCTTCATTTGCATGCTCATTTGAGTTACCTGCAGTGATTGCGAGACAATCAGTAGGTGCAGAACTAGTGACCATCGCCGTTGCCACGCCTCACCGCCTGCCGCCGCCGCCCATGAGGGACTCGCCGCCACCGCCACCGCTCTGTTTAGGGTTCATGAATGGGAAATGGGATTGATAGAATGTGAGAGCGAGAGTTGACAGGTGCCCGTTTTAGTCAAAAACCAGGCCACATGGTTCTTTTTAGTCAAAACAGGGTCACATCACTGTAAAACCACCTTAAACCATATTAGTGATGAAAAGTATCCGGTTTAGATAGTTGAAGGACTAACTTTTGGTGGTTTTGAAGTTGAGGGACGATTTCTCAACTTTGGGAAGAGTTCGAGGACGAAAAATACTTATCCCTATTAAAAATACCTACGTTTTGTATAAGTTTACTTACAACTGAACTAAACCTCAATTGTAGAAAGCACACATTGAAAAGTTTGATAGGGCTAATCAAGGAAGTGCAGAATCATCTTTGCCGGACAAGCACATCACTACCTAGGAATTGCATCCTAGTTTTTCTGTGAGAACCAAAGAGGGTTACACTGGTTTAACTTTACCACACATGGTTGCTAAGGTGTGTGGGCATAATCTTTTTACTTCATTATCAACCAATGCCTATGATTGTGTATGTTTATGTCGTACTGGACTGAACCTCAAATGTAGAAGGCACACATTGAAATGTTTGAAAAGGACAATCAAGGCCGCGCAGAATCAACCAAAGAGGGTTACACCAATGAAAGAAGTGCAAAATTAACTTTGCCGGATAAGCAGATTACTGCCCAGGAATTGCATCCTAGCTTTTCTTCGAGAACCAAAGAGGATTACATTGGTTCATCTTTACCAAACATGGTTTCTAAGGTGTGTCTGTATGCATAAACTTCTGATTCTTTGTCAAACAGTGTCTATGTTTTGTGTATGTTTACTTACAACTGAACTAAACCTCAACTGTAGAAAGCACACATTGATAAAATTGATAGGATAAATCAAGGCTGTGCAGAATCAACTTTACCAAAAAAGACCAACCAGGAATTGCACCTAGCAATTGCGCAAGAACCAAAGAGGGTTGCACTAGTTTATTTTCACCACATGAACACACAGTTGCTAAGGTGCGTGTGCATGCGCGCATAAATTTCTGCTATGTTATCAAACAATGTCTATGTTTTCTATAAGTGTACTTACAACTAAACTGAACATCAACCGTAGAAAGCACATGATGGTCCTGAAGCAAAGAATGGTCATGCTGAAAATAACAATGCAACCAAGCAAGGTGGTCCTGAACCAAGTGTACAACCTCATCGCATCACTAAGCAGGTATATTATATATAGTTACCATCACCTCTTCTTTGGCCTCCACGTGTTCCTCTCCCCCCTCCCTCAAACGTGGAATCAAGTCAGCCGGGTAAATGGATACTGTTAGCAGGTGCCCATGCAATTAGTAGGCAGAAACTAATTCGGTTTTTATAATAAAATAATCTGGCAAGTTGGTGACAGGCTGTTGCAACCACCTCATTAATCCCTGCGTGTGTACAACAATTTTTCCATCGGATAAGCATATGAACATGATATTATTGCACTGTAGATGGTAATTTTTTATCCAGATTACATACTTAGTTTTTTAAATATTTTTTATTGGAAATAGGTAGTATGGGAATGTATAACTCTTTTTGGATTCTTCTAATATAGTACGAAATATATTGCCCATTTTAAAACCGCATAGAGTATACTCATGTATACATGTAGGAGTTTTTCTTTTTTTTGAGGGTATGTAGTATGGAGTATGAACATGCAATGATTGTAGTATGGAGTATGCACTACTACCCTAAAATTGGAGTACGAAGTATAACCATTTGATTATTGGAGTATGGAGTATTAACACCAAGCTGGAGTATGGACTATTAAAACCCTTTTACGTGTATGTGTCCCAAAAAAGTGGTATCTCGTGTGTATGTTCGTTTTAGAATTACGGTGCGTACAACATACTATACTATAGTATGGAGTATATTTGCAAATTTTCACATGGAGTATGTGTATGTGTATATAGAAGTTTTTCTTCACAAAGAGTATGTGTGTGTGTGTGTGTGTGTGTGTGTGTGTGTGTGTGTGTGTGTATTCTTTTCAAAAAAAGAGTATGTAGTATATCTTTTTCATGTAGATATAGTTTTTTTTAGTATGTAGCATGTAGTATGTTGTAGGTAGTAGTATAGAGTATATGTGTGTATAAAAAGGGAGTATGTCCCGGCAAAAAAAGAAGAAGAAAAAGAAGTATGTATGGAGTATACATATAGGAGTACCGTGAACGTGATTTACAACAGTGTATCTACATAGACATCTAGCTAATGCATCCGATCAGATCAGTATGAAGTAGTACACGGCACCTAACGGCATGCATGTACATGATGCAGACGTGATGCCATGCATGGATCATCGGAAGATCTCAATGGGAGGTTCCCATTATCTACGCCACCGTACATCATTAGCGGCGCCGTCGTCGTGCGCCGTATGTTGCCCTTGCACCGCTGAACTTGTGGACATGCGGCCATTCGTGCATCTGCGCGTCTGCAGCAGCCGTACGTTGTTCTCGTCGCAGCTGACATGCCGATAGTCGCCTGTTAGTTTCTGCGCCTCCTAGGTATTGACACCGTCGGCAAACACTCGAATGCAAGAGCATCATCAATCCATGCGCGCCCAAGACAGGACTCAGCAGAAAAAAGGAATAAAAATCAGTATGATGTATACGAACGATTGCTTTTCGATCCAATTTCATACACATCATTACAGTTGGCAGGGATGGGGAAGGACATGGCCGGAGGCCGGCGCTGGAGAACATTGGAGCCATGTCCCGCCTGATGATTAAACAACAGCAGAATAGGAAATGAATCAGCTTCTCACGTATATGCATGTACTTCAGCAGAACAATGATTGTGTACCTTTTTCCTTTTGCCGTTTTGTTGAATATCCGCTGGACGTAGAGATCTAGTTGGAGAGAGAAATGAGGTTATCTAGATTGCATGCATCCTCCAGATCCAATCTTAAATATATACAGACGACCAAAACGATCGGCTAGGCCAAGAAAATCGGGAGCTCAGCAAACAAATTAAGCGGGTCCAAATAAATCTACCTTGCCTCCACCCATAACCCGATAAGATGAGATCGGATCTTGATGCAATCTGATGGCAGCGGGGGCAGTGGTAACTACCACTAGGTGGTAGGATGTATTTTCCATATATATATATATATATATATATATATATATATATATATATATATATATATAGGATGCCCATATGGGACACCTAGGTGCCTAGGCACCTTGCCTAGAAACCGTTGGATCACACTAAGATGTGTGCACGTGTAATTACTATTAACACTAATTCATAAATGCGTTAGATTTTTATTTGGAAAGAATTATTGCTAATTATTGCTTAATATGGACACTTAATAACCACCCAAATTAAGTTCATGCATGTCTCATACGTCACGTAGCTGGGTATTTTTTGTGTATAATGGATGTCATATTTTTTTATGTGCGCTCCTTTATTTTTCACCGACTATCTAATAACTTAAATAAATTACTAGGTATATACATACATAACCTAAAATATCTTAGGTATATTTTTATACTTGAAATATGTTGGATATATATTAAATACACACGTAGTCAGGCATATACATAGTCATATTTTACTTTAGATACACATGTCCACTGGATATGTACAATATTTTCCAAGCTTTTTCCGCGCAGCCGGGTATACAAGTGTGCAGACACCTTGGGTAGTTTCAGTTGAAGTATATTATTTGATGTATAACATTTTTCTACATTTTTTCACATAACTGGGTATATACATCGATTGGGTATGTACAATATTTTCCTACCCTTTTTCATATAGCCTTATATACGTCGATTGGGTGTTACAATATTTTCGTCAGTAGGTATTGTATAACCGTATTGGATAGTTAGGAAACAAAAATAAAATGTAGTTAGTCAACAAATAAATTATTGTGCATATACATACCCACGTACATACAACCTTTCGTTAGTAAGTATGATACCCATTTTGGATAATTAGGAAAAAAATGTAATAGTTCAAAAAATAAATTACTGAATATATACATACATGCATATGTATATAATTTCGTTGGTAGGTATTAGATATCCATATTAAATAGTTAGAAAACAAAAATACGTGTATTATATACCTGCAGCAATTCGAACAAAATCAACATTAATATATTTTATTGTATGGCAAGTGTTGCATGCCTAATAATTAGACCCAAAAATAAAACGTAAGTATGGAAAGTCTTGCATGAAGAATAATTAGAAAACAAATTAATATATCATAGTTTCCAAAACTAACAAGGTGCCCAGGCACCTAGGTGCCCCATCTATTTTACCTATATATATATATATATATATATATATATATATATCCCTAATAATAAAGCACGGATTGACTCCGTGGGTTTACCGTCACAATACGCTTCTTCTCGTAAATTTACGCTTTTAGTTTTTTTCACCTATATTATTTTCTACATCTGAAGTGGTACTATTCATGTGATAAAGATCTGTCCGTAATTTTCGTCGGTCCGTCTCAAAAAACTTCATACGACCGTTTCTCTTGGGCCTAAAAAATTCTTCCTCGATGTCTCGGAATCGGGCCATCTATCCCGACGGGTCAGACCGAGACAAAAAGTGCATGAGTATAGAATCGAACAGGCAAGCTCCTGTTGAGGAGTTAACGCCATGACCAACCAACCGAGCTTATGCTATGTGTTAAAGGAAGGCCAACTCACCTGTCAAATAATACCACATCGCCCCCTTAAGTATGATCCACCCAATTTATATACGTCAATGATTTTCCTGGGAGTTAAGAAGTCGTTTTGGGAATAAGAAAAGAGAGAAAGAAAGAGAGGCTAAGGAAGGACAGAGAGAGGGGCTAAAGAAGGAAAGATAGGCTGATTTCAAAAATAAGGAAGCAAGGAGAAACAGACGTGATTCACGTTCTATCAGAGGGCTAAGTAAGGACCCTAAAAAAAGAGGGCTAAGTAAGGAAGGAAAGAGAGGGGCTTGTGATTTCAGAAATAAGGAAGCAAAGATAGGCTGATTTCAGAAATAAGGAAGCAAATAGAAATAGAAATAGACGTGATTCATGTTGCGTCAGGGGGGCTAAGGAAGGAAATGAGAGAGGCTTGTGATGATATCAGAAATATAAGGAAGCAAAGAACGTGATTGCCTGCTCTGCATATGCCGTGTACCCAAGAAAAAGACAACATACATCCGAAAAGCAAACGAACGGCCAATTTTTTTTAGAATCTCATAGTGTGTCTCGCTAAAATTAGTTCAACGGATTATTACGATGTCATTATGCATTGACATCCGATCTACAACTGAAGTTGGACGGAAAATGTGTGTATGCCATTGCGGAAGTGCAGAATTAACTTTGCCGGATAAGCAGATTACTGCCCAGGAATTGCATCCTAGCTTTTCTTCGAGAACCAAAGAGGATTACACTGGTTCATCTTTACCAAACATGGTTTCTAAGGTGTGTCTGTATGCATAAACTTCTGATTCTTTGTCAAACAGTGTCTATGTTTTGTGTATGTTTACTTACAACTAAACTAAACCTCAACTTTAGAAAGTGAACATTGAAAAAAATGATAGGATAAATCAAGGTTGCGCAGAATCAACTTTACTGGACAAGACTAACCAGGAATTGCATCCTAGCAATTGTGCAAGAACCAAAGAGGGTTGCACTAGTTTATTTTCACCACATGAACATACAGTTGCTAAGGTGCGTGTGCATGCGTGCATAAATTTCTGCTATGTTATCAAACAATGTCTATGTTTTCTATAAGTGTACTTATAAATAAACTGAACATCAACTGTAGAAAGCACATGATGGTCCTGAAGCAAATAATGGCCGTGCTAAAAATAACAATGCCACCAACCAAGGTGGTCCTGAACCAAGTGTACAACTTCATCGCATCACTAAGAAGGTATATATATATATATATGAATGAATGACAATGGTTAGAATAGTTAGTTGGTCTAATTCCATGTGCAATTGTCCCTTTCTGTGTAAAAATCTTCCATGGTTTGTGATAATGAATGTTTCATTTCTTGAAAAAATAGGATAAAATGATAGTCTTCTTGGTTTCATTGAACCCGAGATGCAAAGATAAATTTGTGGCCGAAGGAACTTTAGTGAGTAGAGATATGACATACGTGGTTGGAGGAAACATGCTTGGAGAGCAATATGTAGCGGTCTCTGATTGTGCTGTTTCAAAAGATGGAGATCAGACACTGGTTAGACCATATGGAAAATTGCAAACAGTAAGGGATGCTATTGGTCATGTTATTGCGTGGTCTCTATCACAAGTAAGTGCACTTCCATGCAATCATCGTATGCTCCAATGTGCGTGCTTAAGGCTTTTTATTTATGAAGGATCCTTGTGATTTTTATGTTAAAAAACCGAAATTAACCATTCCTACACAACCTCAAAACAAGCCACCAAACACTGGTATGGTACATCATCAAAACACATTTCTTCTCACAATAGTCCTAAAGCTATGTTCTAATTTTTTTCTGTTATCTTTCTTTTTCAGGGCAGTTCAAGATTTAGAAAAGGAGTGCATTGCAGGAGCCAGCAGCAACTATAGAAGAATATTAGTCTTTAGATGGACAAATATTATGTTTTATATACAGATTTTAGCTTTATAGGGAAACTTAGTTCAAGTTTGTATGATCTCTTCTTAATTATTTGCATATTTTATATGAAGATCTTATTTGATTCAGTTGTGAACCTAAGGTGTTTGTTCCTACTAAATGAAATTGTACGAATGGGATGGTTGTGTATACAATCGGTGATATGGGTGGATCCCTTCATATAATGATATTTGTTGCTTATGAATGCGATTGGTGATATGGGTGGATGTTGTTATATACAATATTTCTTGATCATTCTGCACAAGCATATGGCATGATAAAGTTACTGGATTTGAAATGGCGAAGTACAAATTTGGAATAAATCAAATATTATTTAAATTCAAATTTTACATGGTTAAAGCTTTTGTATATTTAGAGACGAATATAACATCTATACATAGAGTGTATAGGAATTGGCCTAGGGCCTATGACAAATCAAATGGCCCTGTTAGTAGAGACGTACGAGCGCGCCTAACATAACGACTCTACATATCAGAGACGCTTTTGAACGTCCAAATATAGCGTGTCATATCTAGAGAGGCCTTTGAACGTCCCAACATAGCATCTCATGCCATGTACAGACGCTTAGACAGCGTGTCTATATGTTTTGAGACGGTCCGTAGGAGACGCTCCAAAGAAGATTTACTAAGTCGACTCTACGATTTCCTAGAGATGAAATAACAAGTCTCTAGCTTTGGAATATGATGTCTCTACATGCAGTTTTTGTTGTAGTGTGACCAGGTACTACAAAACCATCTAGCTGATCCATGTAAATTTCCTCCTTCAACTCTCCATTGAGGAAAGCCGTCTTAACATCCATTTGATGAACGAGAAGACCACGTGAGGCAGCCAGTGGTAGTAGCACCAGAATTGTGGTCAGTCTAGCCACAGGTGAGTAAGTATCAAAGAAGTCTTCACATTCTTTCTGGGTATAACCCTTGGCCATAAGCCGTGCCTTGTACTTTTCAATTGTACCATCAGGTCTAAGCTTCTTCTTGAACACCCACTTACATCCTACATGTTTGCACCCATAAGGACGGTCAGTGATCTCCCAGGTTCCGTTAGCTAAGATGGAATCCATCTCGCTACGTACAGCTTCCTTCCACTAGTCAGCATCAGGAGATGTATAGGCTTCTGAAATAGTCCTGGGTGTGTCATCCACGAGGTACACAATGAAATCATCACCAAAGGACTTTGCAGTCCTCTGTCTCTTACTCCTCATAGGAGTTCCATTGTCACCCTCAACAGGATTCTCAACATGTTCCATCGCAATGGTGGGTTCAGGAATTACAACGAATTCCTCACTAGATGGAGTAGGTATCTCCTGATTTGATGAACTCGACATATCCTTCATAGGAAATATGTCCTCAAATAAAGTTGCATCATTCAACTCCATAATCGTACCAACATGCATGTCGGATACCTCAGATTTTATTATCAAAAATCTACAGCCAATGCTATGAAAAGCATAGTCCAGAAGAACACAATCCACAATTTTTGGTCGAAGCTTGTGCTTCTTGGAAATTGGTATATTCACTTTCGCCAAACAACCGCAAGTACGTAGGTAAGAGAGTTTCAATCTTTTCCTTTCCCATTCCTCAAATGGAGTCATGGTCTTAAGCTTTGTGGAAACTTGGTTTAGGACATGACATGCAGTCTTTAGCGCCTCCCCCCACCATTCCTTGGAGAGACCCGATGTGTCTAACATGGTGTTAACCATATCAGTTAGAGTTTGGTTCTTTCTTTCGGCTACCCCATTTGAATGAGGTGAGTAGGGAGGCGTCTTCTCATGGATTATACCATGTTCCACACAAAACTTATCAAATTCATTGGAAAAATACTCTCCACCACGATCAGACCTAAGCCGTTTAATTTTTTGATCAAGTTGGTTCTCTGCCTGAGCTTTATAGTTTTTGAATAAAGTTAAAGCCTCATCTTTTGATTTCAGAAGAAACACATAACAATATCTAGTGGAGTCATCAATCAACGTCATGATGAACGTTCTTCAGACGCACGGTCTTCGCCGAAGTAAACTTCAGATCGACCGTACCAACACCTCGAACGATGGCATGTGACCTGTTCCCCATCAGCACGGGAGAAGTCCCTGTGGCCTGGTAAGAAGAAAACATGGAGGCATCAGCACAAATATGTACATTGGAACCGGTGTCAATTAACCAATCAGGGGATTAAAATACTGAAAGGATGGTAGGAAAAATACCGTACCCTGATTCCTTCATATCAGTATCACCGATGACAACATTAGCGGACTTGCCGCTCTTCTCATGTTCGCGCTCCTCAAAGCGGTAAGGACACTTCGGAGCCCAGTGATTAGGATCATCGCAGACATGGCAAAGTCCCTCCCCCTTCTTATGATAATTCTTCTTGAAGTTGGTAGAATGTGATGGCTTGTTCTTTGTATCAAACTTGCCTTTGCCCTGAGTTTTGTTCTTGTTGTTTTTGAACTTGTTGGGCTGGAAGTTCTTCTTCTGTACCATGTGGGCACTAGAAGCTCCCCCAGCAACTCGAGCACATGTGTCCTTTGCTCTCGCCTTCTCTTCAACATCAAGAGTACCAATGAGATCCGCAACGGAAAACTCCAGTCTCTTGTGTTTCAGGGAAGTAGCAAAATTGTTCCACGAAGGTGGAAGCTTGGCAATGATGCCTCCGGCAACACACACTTGAAGAACTCAAGTTCTTTTGCGAGCGACTGTATCTCATGAGCCTGCTGTACAACAGAGCGCTCATCAGTCATCTTGTAGTCATAGAATTGCTCCATGACGTACAACTCGCTGTCGGCGTCCGAGGCACCAAACTTGGCCTCGAGCGCAACCCACATGTCCTTGCCGTTTTCAAACGACAAATACGAATGCACAATGGAATCATCCAGAACACTCAGAAGAGCGCCTTTAAAGAGAGTATCGATCTTCTCAAAAGCTTCTAGTTGTGCTAGATTAAGATCGCCCTCAGGCTTGCCCTTGGTGGCGTCATAGCAGCCCATGGTCTGAAACCAGTAGACTGGTCTCGTGGGACACCTCCTATATTGCGCCCCCTTAAAGGCAAAACCACTCAAAGTAAATTGCCTTTAATCAGGTTTTGGAGTGTTGGAAATATGAGCAAATTACTACGAGATTTAATCTGAATAAATAGAAGATAAATCATGACTACACTAGAAGATATTAAACTAATCATGTGAACTAGCATAGCAGATGAATAGATCACATCTAGGGCATATACTAGAAACATGAATTCTACCACGATATCGAACAGGAAGGATAGAATCACATACGGTGCAATGGGAGCAGCACCGCTGGCATAGACATTGTTGCCCATGTCATCGAGGATGAGGTTGCCGAGGTCGGGGAAGAAGTCGTCGTTCATGAAGTCGTCGCTGCCAGCAGTCGCGCGAGTGCACTCCCTAAAAACCTGATCGCCCGTCTCCCCTACAGGATCACGAGAGGCGGGGTTCCGGAGGCCTCCTGTCCCTTGTTCCGGTGCACGCCCAAAGGAGGGATGGATAAGACTTGCTTGGCGGCGCACTGATCTGGAACGGTGGTGAGAAACCATACGAAGCGGCCGCGGCTAGGGTAGACGTCTGCCTGACTATATTGTGCTGGCCAGGTAGGTCGTGGGAGTAAACCCCACGCCCGAGTCGTCACGATCCAAAAGAATCAGAAAGGGTTCAGTAATTAACGCATTCGTTAATTATTGATTAATGACTCATTAATTTTCCTGAGCAGCAAAAATATAGACAACGTGCATAGCTCTGTCCTCGGCTCGGCTCAATCCCGCAACCCGCGGCGCGTCGTGACGAGGCGTGGCGTGGCGAGGTGAGCGAGGAGGAGGAGCGCACGTGTAGGTCTTCTCTTCTCATGCTCATACAAGTTGTAGAAGAACTCACCTTATAAAGAGGTGCAACTCTCTCTCAACTTATGATGTGGGACTAAACTTTAGCCTCACTCACTCCTCTCACATCTGTGCATGAATGGGCCAAGAGAATTTCAGAATTTTAGTTGGGCTTTGGGCCAAAAGCCCACTAGCAAATTCCAACAATCCCCCACAAATTCTCATTGGCACATGTCACCATTTGGTTCATACACCGTTGCTTAGTGGAGACTTTGAAGTTGAACTTGCACTTAGAGATTTATGCTACACTAGATCACAACTTGAATAGTGAACTATGCCTTGAACTACAAGTTTTCTGCGAGACTAGTTTCACACAAATTCTTGACTGATACTGGGCTGCCGCAAGGCTTCCCCACGGGTGGAGCGTATACGTCGTACTCCAGGGCCTTTTCATGAATTTATTAGAGAACACCCAATTCTCACAAACTGCGACGTTAACAGTCAAATTCATATAGGTGTGTGTTGGAAATATGCCCTAGAGGCAATAATAAAAGCATTGTTATTATATTTCCTTGTTCATGATAATTGTCTTTATTCATGCTATAATTGTGTTATCCGGAAATCGTAATACATGTGTGAATAATAGACACCAATATGTCCCTAGTAAGCCTCTAGTTGAATAGCTCGTTGATCAACAGATAGTCATGGTTTCCTGACTATGGACATTAGATGTCATTGATAATGAGATCACATCATTAGGAGAATGATGTGATGGACAAGACCCAATCCTAAACATAGCATAAGATCGTATAGTTCGTTTGCTAGAGTTTTTCCAATGTCAAGTATCTTTTCCTTAGACCATGAGATCGTGTAACTCCCGGATACCGTAGGAGTGCTTTGGGTGTACCAAACGTCACAACGTAACTGGGTGACTATAAAGGTATACTACGGGTATCTCCGAAAGTGACTGTTGGGTTGACACGGATCAAGACTAGGATTTGTCACTCCATATGACGGAGAGGTATCACTGGGCCCACTCGGTAATGCATCATCATAATGAGATCAAAGTGACCAAGTGTCTGGTCACGGGATCATGCATTACGGTACGAGTAAAATGACTTGCCAGTAACGAGATTGAACGAGGTATTGGGATACCGACGATCGAATCTCGGGCAAGTAACATACCGATTGACGAAGGGAATTGTATACAGGATTGATTGAATCCTCGACATCGTGGTTCATCCGATGAGATCATCGAGGAGCATGTGGGAGCCAACATGGGTATCCAGATCCCGCTGTTGGTTATTGACCGGAGAGCGATCTCGGTCATGTCTACATGTCTCCCGAACCCGTAGGGTCTACACACTTAAGGTTCGGTGACGCTAGGGTTGTAGGGATATGTATATGCAGTAACCCGAATGTTGTTCGGAGTCCCAGATGAGATCCCGGACGTCACGAGGAGTTCCGGAATGGTCCAGAGGTAAAGAATTATATATAGGAAGTGCTATTTTGGCCGTCGGGACAAGTTTCGGGGTCGCCGGCATTGTACCGGGACCACCGGAAGGGTCCCGGGGTCCACCGGGTTGGGCCACCTGCCCCGGGGGGCCACATGGGCTGTAGGGGTGTGCGCCTTGTCCTATATGGGCCAAGGGTACCAGCCCCAAGAGGCCCATGCGCCAAGAGATCAAGAAAGGAAGAGTCCTAAAGGGGGAAGGCACCTCCTAGGTGCCTTGGGGAGGAGGGATTCCTCCCTTAGCCCCCCCTAGGAGATTGCATCTCCTAGGGCCGGCGCCCCCCCTAGGCTCCCTATATATAGTGGGGGAAGGAGGGCCTCTCAACACACGCCTTTGGTGCCTCCCTCTCCCTCTCCAACACATCCTCCTCCTCCATAGTGCTTGGCGAAGCCCTGCCGGAGTACTGCAGCTCCACCACCACCACGCCATCGTGCTGCTGCTGGATCCATCTTCCTCAACCTCTACTTCCCCCTTGCTGGATCAAGAAGAAGGAGACGTTACGCTGACCGTACGTGTGTTGAACGCGGAGGTGCCGTCTGTTCGGCGCTAGGATCTCCGGTGATTTGGATCACGTCGAGTACGCCTTCCTCATCCCCGTTCTTTGAACGCTTCCGCGCGTGATCTACAAAGGTATGTAGATGCAATCCGATCACTCGTTGCTAGATGAACTCCTAGATGGATCTTGGTGAAACCGTAGGAAAATTTTTGTTTTCTGCAACGTTCCCCAACAGTGGCATCATGAGCTAGGTCTATGCGTAGTTCTCTTGTACGAGTAGAACACAATTTGTTGTGGGCGTTGATGTTGTCAACTTTCTTGCCGCTACTAGTCTTATCTTGCTTCAGCGGTATTGTGGGATGAAGCGGCCCGGACCAACCTTACACGTACGCTTACGTGAGACCGGTTCCACCGACTAACATGCACAAGTTGCATAAGGTGGCTGGCGGGTGTCTGTCTCTCCCACTTTAGTTGGAGCGGATTCGATGAAAAGGGTCCTTATGAAGGGTAAATAGAAGTTCACAAATCACGTTGTGGCTTTCACGTAGGTAAGAAAACGTTCTTGCTAGAACCCTATTTAAGCCACGTAAAACTTGCAACAACAATTAGAGGACGTCTAACTTGTTTTTGCAGCAAGTGTTCTGTGATGTGATATGGCCAAAGTTGTGATGAATGATGAATTATATATATGTGATGTATGAGATGTTCATGCTATTGTAATAGGAATCACGACTTGCATGTCGATGAGTATGACAACCGGCAGGAGCCATAGGAGTTGTATTTATTTTTTGTATGACCTGCGTGTCATTGAGAAACGCCATGTAAATTACTTTACTTTATTGCTAAACGCGTTAGCCATAGTAGTAGAAGTAATAGTTGGCGAGCAACTTCATGGAGACACGATGATGGGGATCATGATGATGGAGATCATGGTGTCATGCCGGTGACAAGATGATCATGGAGCCCCAAGATGGAGATCAAAGGAGCTATGTGATATTGGCCATATCATGTCACTATTATTATTTGATTGCATGTGATGTTTATCATGTTTTGTACATCTTGTTTGCTTAGAACGACGGTAGTAAATAAGATGATCCCTCATAATAATTTCAAGAAAGTGTTCCCCCTAACTGTGCACCGTTGCGACAGTTCGTTGTTTCGAAGCACCACATGATGATCGGGTGTGATAGATTCCAACGTTCACATACAACGGGTGTAAGACAGATTTACACATGCAAACACTTAGGTTGACTTGACGAGCCTAGCATGTACAGACATGGCCTCGGAACACAGAAGACCGAAAGGTCGAGCATGAGTCGTATAGAAGATACGATCAACATGAAGATGTTCACCGATGTTGACTAGTCCGTCTCACGTGATGATCGGACATGGCCTAGTTAACTCGGATCATGTTATACTTAGATTACAGGAGGGATGTCTATCTAAGTGGGAGTTCATTGAATAATTTGATTAGATGAACTTAATTATCATGAACTTAGTCTAAAATCTTTACAATATGTCTTGTAGATCAAATGGCCAACGTAGTCCTCAACTTCAACGCGTTCCTAGAGAAAACCAAGCTGAAAGACGATGGCAGCAACTACACGGACTGGGTCCGGAACCTGAGGATCATCCTCATAGCTGCCAAGAAAGATTATGTCCTACAAGCACCGCTGGGTGACGCACTTGTTCTCCCTGCAGAACAAGACGTTATGAACGCTTGGTAGGCACGTACCGATGACTACTCCCTCGTTCAGTGCGGCATGCTTTACAGCTTAGAGCCGGGGCTCCAAAAGCGTTTTGAGAGACACGGAGCATATGAGATGTTCGAAGAGCTGAAAATGGTTTTCCAAGCTCATGCCCGGGTCGAGAGATATCAAGTCTCCAACAAGTTCTTCAGCTGTAAGATGGAGGAAAACAGTTCTGTCAGTGAGCACATACTCACTATGTCTGGGTTGCATAACCGCTTGACTCAGCTGGGAGTTAATCTCCCGGATGACGCGGTCATTGACAGAACCCTTCAGTCGCTTCCACCGAGCTACAAGAGCTTTGTGATGAACTTCAATATCCAGGGGATGGAAAAGACCATTCCTGAGGTATTTGCAATGCTGAAATCAGCAGAGGTAGAAGTCAAAAAGGAACATCAAGTGTTGATGGTGAATAAAACCACTAAGTTCAAGAAAGGCAAGGGTAAGAAAACCTTCAAGAAAGACGGCAAGGGAGTTGCCGCGCCCTGCAAGCAAGCTGCCGGGAAGAAGCCAAAGAATGGACCCAAGCCCGAGACTGAGTGCTTTTATTGCAAGGAAAGTGGTCACTGGAAGCGGAACTGCCCCAAATACTTAGCAGACAAGAAGGCCGGCAAAACAAAAGGTATATGTGATATACATGTAATTGATGTGTACCTTACCAGTACTCGTAGTAGCTCCTGGGTATTTGATACCGGTGCAGTTGCTCACATTTGTAACTCAAAGCAGGAGCTGCGGAATAAGCGGAGACTAGCGAAGGACGAGGTGACGATGCGCGTCGGGAATGGTTCCAAGGTCGATTTTATCGCCGTCGGCACGCTACCTCTACATTTACCTACGGGATTAGTTTTGAACCTCAATAATTGTTATTTAGTGCCAAGTTTGAGCATGAACATTGTATCAGGATCTCGTTTAATTCGAGATGGCTACTCATTTAAATCCGAGAATAATGGTTGTTCTATTTATATGAGAGATATGTTTTATGGTCATGCTCCGATGGTGAATGGTTTATTCTTAATGAATCTCGAGCGTAATGCTACACATATTCATAGTGTGAATATCAAAAGATGTAAGATTGATAATGATAGTCCCACATACTTGTGGCACTGCCGCCTTGGTCACATAGGTGTCAAACGCATGAAGAAGCTCCATGCTGATGGACTTTTAGAGTCTCTTGATTACGAATCATTTGACACGTGCGAACCATGCCTTATGGGTAAAATGACCAAGACTCCGTTCTCAGGAACAATGGAGCGAGCAACCAACTTATTGGAAATCATACATACTGATGTGTGCGGTCCAATGAGTGTTGAGGCTCGCGGTGGCTATCGTTATGTTCTCACCCTCACTGATGACTTGAGTAGATATGGGTATGTCTACTTAATGAAACACAAGTCTGAGACCTTTGAAAAGTTCAAGGAATTTTAGAGTGAGGTTGAGAATCAACGTGACAGGAAAATCAAGTTCCTGCGATCAGATCATGGAGGAGAATACTTGAGTCATGAGTTTGGCACACACTTAAGAAAATGTGGAATAGTTTCACAGCTCACGCCGGCAGGAACACCTCAGCGTAATGGTGTGTCCGAACGTCGTAATCGCACTCTATTAGATATGGTGTGATCTATGATGTCTCTTACCAATTTACCGCTATCTTTTTGGGGGTATGCTTTAGAGACCGCCGCATTCACTTTAAGTAGGGCTCCGTCGAAATCCGTTGAGACGACACCGTATGAATTATGGTTTGGGAAGAAACCTAAGCTGTCGTTTCTAAAAGTTTGGGGATGCGATGCTTATGTCAAGAAACTTCAACCTGAAAAGGTCGAACCCAAATCGGAAAAATGCGTCTTCATAGGATACCCTAAAGAAACTATTGGGTATACCTTCTACCTCAGATCCGAAGGCAAGATCTTTGTTGCCAAGAATGGGTCCTTTCTAGAGAAAGAGTTTCTCTCGAAAGAAGTAAGTGGGAGGAAAGTAGAACTTGATGAAGTATTACCTCTTAAATCGGAAAATGGCGCAACTCAAGAAAATGTTCCTGAGGTGCCTACACCGACTAGAGAGGAAGTTAATGATGATGATCATGAAACTTCAGATCAAGTTGCTACTGAACTTCGTAGGTCCACAAGGACACGTTCCGCACCAGAGTGGTACGGCAACCCTGTCTTGGAAATCATGTTGTTAGACAACGGTGAACCTTCGAACTATGAAGAAGCGATGGCGGGCCCGGATTCCGACAAATGGCTAGAAGCCATGAAATCCAAGATAGGATCCATGTATGAAAACGAAGTATGGACTTTGACTGACTTGCCCGTTGAGCAGCGAGCCATAGAAAATAAATGGATCTTTAAGAAGAAGACAGACGCGGATGGTAATGTGACCATCTATAAAGCTCGCCTTGTCGCTAAGGGTTATCGACAAGTTCAAGGGGTTGACTACGATGAGACTTTCTCACCGGTAGCGAAGCTAAAGTCCGTCCGAATCATGTTAGCAATTACCGTATTCTATGATTATGAGATATGGCAAATGGACATCAAAATGGCATTCCTTAATGGTTTCCTTAAGGAAGAATTGTATGTGATGAAGCCGGAAGGTTTTGTCGATCCTAAGAATGCTAACAAGGTGTGCAAGCTCCAACGCTCGATTTATGGGCTGGTGCAAGCATCTCGGAGTTGGAACATTCGCTTTGATGAGATGATCAAAGCGTTTGGGTTTACACAGACTTATGGAGAAGCCTGCGTTTACAAGAAAGTGAGTGGGAGCTCTGTAGCATTTCTCATATTATATGTAGATGACATACTTTTGATGGGAAATGATATAGAGCTTTTGGACAGCATTAAGGCCTACTTGAATAAGAGTTTTTCAATGAAGGACCTTGGAGAAGCTGCTTATATATTAGGCATCAAGATCTATAGAGATAGATCAAGACGCCTCATAGGTCTTTCACAAAGCACATACCTTGACAAGATATTGAAGAAGTTCAATATGGATCAGTCCAAGAAGGGGTTCTTGCCTGTATTGCAAGGTGTGAAATTGAGCTCAGCTCAATGTCCGACCACGGCAGAAGATATAGAAGAGATGAGTGTCATCCCCTATGCCTCAGCCATAGGGTCTATTATGTATGCCATGCTGTGTACCAGACCTGATGTAAACCTTGCCGTAAGTTTGGTAGGAAGGTACCAAAGTAATCCCGGCAAGGAACACTGGACAGCGGTCAAGAATATCCTGAAGTACCTGAAAAGGACTAAGGAAATGTTTCTCGTTTATGGAGGTGACGAAGAGCTCGTCGTAAAAGGTTACGTCGACGCTAGCTTCGACACAGATCTGGATGACTCTAAGTCACAAACCGGATACGTGTATATTTTGAATTGTGGGGCAGTAAGCTGGTGCAGTTGCAAGCAGAGCGTCGTGGCGGGATCTACATGTGAAGCGGAGTACATGGCAACCTCGGAGGCAGCGCATGAAGCAATTTGGGTGAAGGAGTTCATCATCGACCTAGGAGTCATACCCAATGCGTCGGGGCCAATCAAACTCTTCTGTGACAACACTGGAGCTATTGCACTTGCCAAGGAGCCCAGGTTTCACATGAAGACAAGGCACATCAAGCGTCGCTTCAACTCCATTCGTGAAAATGTTCAAGATGGAGACATACATATTTGTAAAGTACATACGGACGTGAATGTAGCAGATCCGTTGACTAAACCTCTCCCTAGAGCAAAACATGATCAACACCAGAATTCCATGGGTGTTCGATTCATCACAATGTAACTAGATTATTGACTCTAGTGCAAGTGGGAGACTGTTGGAAATATGCCCTAGAGGCAATAATAAAAGCATTATTATTATATTTCCTTGTTCATGATAATTGTCTTTATTCATGCTATAATTGTGTTATCCGGAAATCGTAATACTTGTGTGAATAATAGACACCAACATGTCCCTAGTAAGCCTCTAGTTGACTAGCTCGTTGATCAACAGATAGTCATGGTTTCCTGACCATGGACATTAGATGTCATTGATAACGAGATCACATCATTAGGAGAATGATGTGATGGACAAGACCCAATCCTAAACATAGCATAAGATCGTATAGTTCGTTTGCTAGAGTTTTTCCAATGTCAAGTATCTTTTCCTTAGACCATGAGATCGTGTAACTCCCGGATACCGTAGGAGTGCTTTGGGTGTACCAAACGTCACAACGTAACTGGGTGACTATAAAGGTATACTACGGGTATCTCCGAAAGTGACTGTTGGGTTGACACGGATCAAGACTGGGATTTGTCACTCCATATGATGGAGAGGTATCACTGGGCCCACTCGGTAATGCATCATCATAATGAGCTCAAAGTGACCAAGTGTCTGGTCACGGGATCATGCATTACGGTACGAGTAAAGTGACTTGCCGGTAACGAGATTGAACGAGGCATTGGGATACTGACGATCGAATCTCGGGCAAGTAACATACCGATTTACGAAGGGAATTGTATACAGGATTGATTGAATCCTCGACATCGTGGTTCATCCGATGAGATCATCGAGGAGCATGTGGGAGCCAACATGGGTATCCAGATCCCGCTGTTGGTTATTGACCGGAGAGCGATCTCGGTCATGTCTACATGTCTCCCGAACCCGTAGGGTCTACACACTTAAGGTTCGGTGACGCTACGGTTGTAGGCATATGTATATGCAGTAACCCGAATGTTGTTCGGAGTCCCGGATGAGATCCTGGACGTCACGAGGAGTTCCGGAATGGTCCGGAGGTAAAGAATTATATATAGGAAGTGCTATTTCGGCCGTCGGGACAAGTTTCGGGGTCACCGGTATTGTACGGGGACCACCGGAAGGGTCCCGGGGGTCCACCGGGTGGGGCCACCTGCCCCGGGGGGCCACATGGGCTGTAGGGGTGTGCGCCTTGGCCTATATGGGCCAAGGGTACCAGCCCCAAGAGGCCCATGCGCCAAGAGATCAAGAAAGGAAGAGTCCTAAAGGGGGAAGGCACCTCCTAGGTGCCTTGGGGAGGAGGGATTCCTCCCTTAGCCGCCACCCCCCCTAGGAGATTGCATCTCCTAGGTCCGGCGCCCCCCTAGGCTCCCTATATATAGTGGGGGAAGGAGGGCCTCTCAACACACGCCTTTGGTGCCTCCCTCTCCCTCTCCAACACATCCTCCTCCTCCATAGTGCTTGGCGAAGCCCTGCCGTAGTACTGCAGCTCCACCACCACGACGCCGTCGTGCTGCCGCTGGAGCCATCTTCCTCAACCTCTCCTTCCCCCTTGCTGGATCAAGAAGAAGGAGACGTTACGCTGACCGTACGTGTGTTGAACGCGGAGGTGCCGTCCGTTCGGCGCTAGGATCTCCGGTGATTTGGATCACGTCGAGTACGCCTTCCTCATCCCCGTTCTTTGAACGCTTTCGCGCGTGATCTACAAAGGTATGTAGATGCAATATGATCACTCGTTGCTAGATGAACTCCTAGATGGATCTTGGTGAAACCGTAGGAAATTTTTTGTTTTCTGCAACGTTCCCCAATAGTGTGTTCCTCAGAAGATGTTCTGCAGGACAACATCTCTGCTTACCAGAATAAGCCACTTGGAACACATTAAGATAAGTATCAACCTGCTATGCAGATCAGGAGAGTATTGCATCTTCACGGAGTGGGATAGTTAATATAGGGATACTCTCCTCCCAGCTGACCAACAGCTTCTCTCCCACTTCTACTTCACGGGATCTCCGATCACATAGAGTGGGTTACCACTATGGACAACTCATGCGGTGGGTCTCAGACCCATCTCCATCGATGCATTATCTATCACATTACATGATAGACCCTTTGTGAAGGGATCTGCCAATTTTTTTGACATTTGAATATATCCAACGTAATAACTCCGGAGTTCCTCAATTTTCTGACAGATTTTAGTCTCCTCTTCACATGCCTTGAGGACTTCATATTGTCCTTAGAACTGTTTATCTTGACGATCACAGTTTGATTATCACAGTTCATCAGGATAGGGGGTATTGGTTTTTCAACAATAAGTAAGTCCATCAAGAGCTCACGAAGCCACTCCGCTTCAAGTCTAATGCTGTGAGTTCTGCTTCCATAGTTGACCTCATTAAGATGGTCTGCTTGCAAGACTTCCAAGAAACAGCGCCACCACCAAGTGTAAAAACATAACCACTTGTGGCCTTAATCTCATCAGCATCAGATATCCAGTTTGAGTCACTATAACCCTCCAGTACCCTTGGATACCCGGTGTAGTGAATCTCATAGCTCGCGGTGCCTTTCAAATAGCGCATAACTCTCTCATCAGCAAAACCACTCGAAGTAAATTGCCTATAATCAGGTTTTTGGAGTGTTGGAAATATGAGCAAATTACTACGAGATTTAATCCGAATAAACAGAAGATAAATCATGACTACAGTAGCAGAGATTAAACTAATCATGTGAACTAGCATAGCAGATGAATAGATCACATCTAGGGCACATACTAGAAACATGAATTCTACCACGATCTCGAACAGGAAGGATAGACTCACATACGGTGCAGCGGGAGGAGCACCGCCGACCTTGACGTTGTCGCCCATGTCGTCGAGGATGAGGTTGCCGAGCTCAGGGAAGAAGTCGTCGTTCGCGAAGTCGTCGCTGCCAGCAGTCGCGCGAGTGCGCTTCCCAAAAACCTGATCGCCCCTCTCCCGTACAGGATCACGAGAGGCGGGGTTCCGGAGGCCTGCTGTCCCTTCTCCCGGTGCACGCCGAAAGGAGGGATGGAGAAGACTTGCTTGGCTGCGCAATGATCTGGAACGGTGGTGAGAAACCATACGAAGCGGCCGCGGCTAGGGTAGACGTTTGCCTGACTATATAGTGCGGGCCGGGTAGGTCGTGGGAGTAAACCCCACGTCCGAGTCGTCACGATCCAAAATAATCGGAAACGGTTCAGTAATTAACGCGTCCGTTAATTATTAATTAATGACTCATTAATTTTTTCCGAGCAGCAAAAATATAGACAACGTGCATAGCTCTGTCTTCAGCTCGGCTCAATCCTGCAACCCGCGGCGCGGCGTGGCAAGGCTAGCGAGGAGGAGCGCGCTTGTATGTCTCCTCTTCTCATGCTCATACAAGTGGTAGAAGAGCTCACCTTATAAAGAGGTGCAACTCTCTCTCAACTTATGAGGTGAGACTAAATTTTAGTCTCACTCACTCCACTCACATGTGTGCATGAATGGGCCAAGAGAATTTCAGAATTTTAGTTGGGCTTTGGGCCAAAAGCCCACTAGCAAATTCCAACAATAATTTGCGACACATCTGACTAGTTAAGCTATGTCAAATTTGTCCAGTGGCCCTTTCTTAGGATGGTTTGGTCACCATTTTCTTTGTTAAAAAGTTTGTGTAACTGCTTTGTTTTCTTTTGCAACTAGCCCATCAATTGTCCTAATTTGGTGCATGTTTTCCAGGACGGACAGCCAGGCCAGCCATGGATAATAATATCACTCAGATTCTAAAAGATGCTCAGGATCCGGATGACAACGTAAGGTTAGAAGCAGAAGCCAAACTCAAGCAGCTCGAGGACCGTAATCGTCCCAAACTTCCTCCTATCCTTATCGACAGAGCTCTCGAGCGAGGCAAGTCCACCTGAGTGCAGATGCCTTGCTGGGACTATCCTTAAGAATTCAGTTGAAGGAAAGTATTCTGAACATAACAGCATACTCATCAAACAATGTATCAGCCTGGATCCACGCATCAAAACTGAGATTAAGGAGTCCTTGCTGATGACACTAGGATCCTCGGCTCCTCAGGCGAGGCACGCATCATCAGATTATTGGCAGGCTGGCATACATTGAGATACCCTCCCGGGGTGGCAGGACCTCATTTACGCATGCATTGCATGGTTTTTGTGATCAGTCAGTTCATGGAACATATATATAGTGTTGTTGTACTAACATATGTGTACGATGTACGTATATGCTGCTAGGTGGATATCGTCCGCCCAAGCATGATGTACAGATCACCATTGTCCAGGTTAAGACTAAAGCAACACCCAGCAGCAAGAAAAGGGAACCACTGCGAGTCGCCCCTGTGGACTGTGTCACGCATTTCATACATCATGAGGAAGCCGTCGACGCCAGATGCTGCTTTGCGCTCTAGATCCATCTTGTTCGTGATGAATGCATGCATGCATGAGTTTCCCTATTATTATTTATATGTTCCCAGTGTGTACAGTTTGTAACTTCTAACTTCCTTGCATGGCATCTTTTGGAAGCTGCAACTAGTTGTATTTTTTGGTGGTGTAGAACTTATATTTATCTAGACTATATTAGTTGTATTTTGGTGGTGGTGAAACTTATATTTATCTAGACTAGAGGGAGTAATGGCTGGTGTCCTTGGTTAAATTAATGATCCCAAATATTTATTAATGGAGAGCCGATGACAAACAACACAACCTACATCAAGCAGCTGCGGGACCAATGGTAGAAGCTGATGAGGTTGCCGATGAGGAGGCAGCTGAAGATGGTAAGCACAAATAGAGTCAGAGATTATCAAACATAAGATTCTGTTAAAGAAACATAAAATTTCTATTATAATTCCCTAGAAAGGACAAGGTTGGTCGAGAAACTCATAATGTACTCATGGATATAGTAGAACCATAGACTTTTTTTTTGCATGGTAATACGTGTCTCATATCATAAAGGTCAAACTACAAGTCACGTAAAGACCGACAAGATAAAGTTGAAAAGATAGTTCAATATCTCTGAGCTTGATACCAACGCTCGTCACCTGCCTCCGGCACCACCACAGCAGCCACCGAAGAAAAGAATGACGAATCACCACCTCACCCGAGCTCGACGCGGCTCCATCGCTGATATGCAGCTTTGTGGATCTCCAAGGTGGCTCACGAAAAGTGAAACCCTTGCCGTTGAACGAATCAGACTGGGGCAACACCCCGGACACGCCATTGAACTCCAGTTCTGGCACCCCACCACGACTAAGACGCCGAAGGAGGAAACCATATCTGTCATCCACGAACCACGAGCCCAGCAGATGTTCCGTCTTCCAGATGTCGTCGATGCAGACCACAATCTGCATTCACTCCTGGACTACCTCCCAAGCTCTGCGCCGATGCTGAAGCAAACACCGTCGCAACGGCGGAGTCTGAGGACACAGGTCGACCACGAGGATGCCGCTGCCGTCACGCCATCCTTACTTGAACAGACTGATTTCCAAATCCATCCCCAACCATAGGACCAATGGCCTTATCAGGGAAGGATCCGAAGAATATTTATCCAGCGTCGTCATCATCGCCACCGAAGCAAAGACGATGAACAATCTAAAAACCTAAACTACGAGGGAGTAAAATCAATCCACACGCGTGGATCCGGCGACCCCCTCACCACCGACGACCGAGGTCGCCGGCGGAGGTGAGCCGCCGAAGAACGGTGGTGGAAGATCGGGCTCTCCTGGCGGCGGCTAGGGTTGCAGCCGCCAGAGAGAGGAAAACGTATCACTGGATGTCTCGTAGAACCATAGACTGATCTATCAAACATGCAATTGGCATTTAAAATACAGTAGGACCGACGCACTGCACACACTGGTAACTAATAACTCATTAGTTACACACATATGCACCATTGAGGAACCAAAACGTGATGTGTATTCATATATCTCTACGTCCAATTGAAAGTGCAAAACCGAGTGACTCTGCTCAAGGCAAAACCAACACGTACAGGAGAGTAGTCTACTCTAGACCAAGTATGTAAGCAGCGGCACAAAGTATGTTCAAGTAAAGCAAGTTAATCAGTGGTGTTCTTCATTCAAGGCAAATGATTATGTTAATAAGTCATGTTCTTATTTCAGGTCAAATATATTTAGTGATGCTGGCTTTTGAACCATTAGCTAGCAACATTGCATCGCTATATCAAACTAGGATGGACCAAGGCTGCACAACAAGTTACCTTTTTATTGGCACTTGTGTATTGACCTTCTGAATCGCCAACTCTTGCTCTTTAGGTGGTGCCGGCCTGCTGTAGCTTGAGCCAGCCAATTTCTGTGGCTTCCATCGTTCCACCTTTGGCTTCAGATCAACCGCCTTTCTGTGACAAACCAAGGGTGCAGGACTGGCACTGACAGACAAACAAGCCTAGTTAGTCATATGTGGTGCTGTAAGCTTCAGTTCCTCTGCTCTACTCACTACCCGTAAGCTACCCGAAAAATAGTGGATAGAAATAATAAGCATGTACAGTATGTGATGTGTATTCTATTCATGATAACATGATGCTCCAGTTTTAGGCCTGTACAAATAAATGGAACCAAAACCTGATCTTATGGCCCTGTTCGGAATCCCACCTGCTCCGCGAAATACAAGGCGGTGTGGAGCCAGGAAATAGGCGCTCTGCGTTTTTTCACTATGACTCCAGCCGCTCCGGGAATGGAGCTATGGAGTGGAGGTAAGCCGAACAGGGCCTATGTCTGTCCAGTACATTATAGTAGAGTAAGTAGAAGAATGAAAACACTCGTGATTCTCATTGATGCCCACGAAAGAGTTAATATACAAGTACAGAGGTGATAACAGCCGAGCTATACAAGGGGACATGCACAACGAGCAACAGGAAAAAGGGGCACGTCCGGTGCATGGCCTACGTGGGACTCGGTCCTTCTGTTCAGCCTGCAACGGTGGTCTTCGAACAGCCCCCCACAGCCACAACGGGGTCGTCGAGCACATTGAGGCTGGATCAAAAGTCGAGGAAGATGGTCGATGGAAGCCCCTTCGTGAAGATATCAACAAACTGCAACGTGGACGGTACGTGGAGTACCCGGACATCGCCGAAGGCAACCTGCTCGTGAAGGAAGTGAAGATCGATCTCGATGTGCTTCGTGCGTTGATGCTGGACGGGGTTGGTGGAGAGGCACATTACGCTCACGTTGTTGCAGTAGACAATCGTCGCCCGGTCCGGAGGACGCCGAAGCTCGTGAAGAAGCTGTTGTAGCCAACACGATTCGGCTACGGCGTTTGCCACATCCCTGTATTCCGCCTCCGCGCTCGAGCGGAAGACGGTCTGTTGCCGCTTGGAGGACCAAGAGACAAGGTTGTCGCCGATGAAAATGCAATACCCCGACGTAGACTTGCGCGTGTCAGTACAGCCCGCCCAGTCAGCGTCAGAGTACGCAATGAGCCGGTGGTCGGAGGAGCGCCGGAGGATCATGCATGAAGAGGCAGACCTGTTGGACGGCGTAGGTGATGTCCGGCCGGGTGAGAGTGAGGTACTGGAGGGCTCCGGCAAGGCTGCAATAGAGGGAAGGGTCGGAGACAGGAGCTCCATATGTGGCGGAAAGTTTGGCGCGAGTGTCGATGGGGGTGGCGATGGGTTTGCAATCGCTCATGTGGGCGCGGTCAAGGATCTCTAGAGCGTACTGGTGTTGCGAGAGGAACAAACCATGTGAGCTGCACGTGACATTTATCACAAGAAAGTGGTGGAGCTCACCGAGGTCAGTCATGGAAAACTCGCGGTGGAGTTGGGAAATGATGTGGCGGAGTAGGGAGGTGGAGCTGGCAGTCAGGATAATGTCGTCGACGTAGAGGAGGAGATAAGCGGTGGCTCCATCGCGATGAAGGATGAAGAGCGACGTGTCACTCCTCGAAAGCGACGAAACCGAGGCGCGTGAGGTAGGTGGTGAAGCGCTGGAACCACGCCCGCGTGGCCTGCTTGTGCCCGTAGAGCGAGCGATGCAGGCGGCACATCGTGAGACGGGTGCGTGGTGTCGACGAAAGCCGGACGGCTCCTGGCTGTAGATGACGGTGTCGAGGTGGCCGTGAAGAAATGCATTCTTCACGTCCAGCTATTGGAGACAGCGAGGCTGAGGACGACGTGAATGGTCGTCCGCTTGACGACGAGGCTGAATGTTTCCTCGAAGTCGATACCGTGCTGCTGCGTGAAGCCGCGCAAGACCCACCGGGCCTTGTACGAAGCGAGGGAGCCGTCGGGGTTCAGCTTGTGGCAAAATATCCACTTGCCCATCACCATGTTAACACCTGCAGTGGGAGAAACCAACGACCAAGTCTCATTTTGTAACAAAGTAGTATACTCCTCAAGCATCACGTTGTACCAGTTGGGGTCTTTGAAGGCTTGTTTGTAGGAGGAAGGGAGAGGAGAGACGCGATCAGTGGTGGCCGAGAGGGTGAATAGAGATTTTGATTGGAGGAAGCCAGCTTTGGCTCGTGTGCGCATATTGTGGCTATTTTTGGATGGTATAGCGGGTACCGCGCGTGGTGGGAGAGGTATGGGAGGCTGGGAGGTAGGTGGCGAGACAACCATAGGCAGATCAAGCGCGCGAGGCGACGTGCATGGCGAGGACGCCACGGATTGGGTGCAAGGCAAGCTGGCAGCCGATTGGCTGCATGAGTGGGGCGCGGGGGTAGAGGCAGGCGAGCTGGCAGCCGATGGGTAGGATGCGGGGTTAGAGGCAGGCGAGCCGTGGGTGGGTGGTGGGCCAGAGGAGGTGGGCGTAGGAGTGGGGTCACGGGAGATCAGAGCGGTGTGGTTTGGTGCAACATGATTGGGGGCGGGGCTGTGGGCAACGGGTGCGGATGATCCCGAGGAAGATCCGGTCGGATCGAACCAGGTAGGTGGGAGGGATCCCGAGGGAGATACGGGGGTGGGTGGAGCGGGATTTGCGAAGGGAAAAATTTGTTCGTTAAAAACCATGTGTCGAAGTGATGACTTTGCATGTAGATAAATCAAGGCATCTATAGCCTTTGTGCTCGAGGGGTAGGCCGAGAAGGACACATGGGGTGGAGCGAGGGGAGAGTTTATGTGGTGTGGTGGCATATAGGTAGCACAAGCACCCGAAGGTGCGTAGATGGTCGTAGTTGGGATGAGTGCCATAAAGCATGAAATAGGGGGTGTTGTATTTGGTGGCATGCGAGGGTCGGACGTTGAGGAGATATGTGGCAGTGTGAAGAGCTTCCACCAAAAATTTGGGCGGCATGCTAGCTTGGACAAGAAGTGTGCGAAGGATGTCATTCATAGAACGGATGGTGTGCTCGGCTTTTCCGTTTTGTGGTGATGTATGCGGGCAGGAGAGGCGTAGGGAGGTGCCATGGTCGCCGAGAGAGGAGCGGAGAGATATGTTGATAAATTCGTCGCCGTTGTCGCACTGGACACTTTGGATGTAAACATGAAATTGTGTGAGTACGAAACGAAAGAACCGCTTCAGAACATCGGTAGCGTCGGATTTAGCACGGAGAGGGAAGGTCCATACAAAGTGGGGAAAATCATCCAATATTTATTAAGTAATATTTGTACCCGAAGCAACTAGAGACGGGAGATGCAGACTAAGGCATAGCCTAGTGGTGGGAAGGGGCTCATGCCTTCCCACCCACCCAGGTTCAAGGCATGGTACATGCAATTTGGGTTTGTTGCACCAATTATAGTGTATGGGATTCCCTTACAGTCTTTCTGTCAAAAAAAACTTGGGACAGGAGATATTTAAAGGTCATAGTGTACGAGTTGAAATGGGAAACTAGTAACAGAGAGGGAGGAAGAAAAAGGCAGTCCCGGCTGCTTCCCTAATTGGCACGCCTCACACGAACTAGAGGTGGAAGGGAGTTTATTACAATCGGGAAGGAAAATTTGTGATAAACGGGAAAGAGAGGCACTGCTTGGGTGCCCCAAATGGCGATACCAAAGGTCGCTGGAGCTAGCGAAGAATGCCGAAGAGCTTGGGTGGCCGCTTCTGTACGGAGGACCAGAACTATTGCGCCTCATGAGGGGGGTCCGCGTGGCTAGATCCTTCATAGAAAAACCGAGGGGGTCAAACTCGACAGATACATGATTGTCAGTGGACAGTTGACATACAGAAAGTAGATTTTTGACAATATTGGGTGCGACGAGAACGTTATGTAAAAGCAAGGGACGAGAGGAGGTGGGGATGGAGGCGGTGCCAGTAGCAACCACGTGTAGATGAGTTCCGCCACCAACGATGATGGGACCATGCTATTTTGAGACAGGACGAGAGGTGGCGAGGTTACCTGCATTACCAGTGACGTGCGAGGAGGCACTGGAGTCGATGATCCAGTCGCCATTCCCGGGCTGCTGGAGGGACAGCTGATTCATGGCGGAGTAGAACGCCGCCTGATCCCAGGAGGGCTGGGGCGGCGCGCCGGCCCTAGCATACATCGCGGGGTAGGTGTGCTTGGCAGCGCCAGGGCGAGGGCCAAGGACCCCTTCTGGGTTGGGCAGAACCCAGGGGGCGCGCGGCGGCGGGAAGGGCGTCCCCCACGGCGCAAAGTAGTCCATCCATGGAGTGGAGCCGCCCGGAGGGGGTGCAGGCGGGATGATACGTCCATTTTGCATCATGCTTTTATATCGATATTTATTGCATTATTGGTTGTTACTACACATTATGTCACAATACTTATGCCTATTCTCTCTTATTTTACAAGGTTTACATAAAGAGGGAGAATGCCGGCAACTGGGATCCTGGGCTGGAAAAGGAGCAAATATTAGAGACCTATTCTGCACAGCTCCAAAAGTCCTGAAACTTCACGGAAGTTATTTCCAGAATATATAAAAAATACTGAGCGCAAGAAGTACCAGAGTGGGGCCACTCACCAGCCACGAGGGTCGAGGGCGCGCCCTACCCCCTGGGCGCGCCCCTGCCTCATGGGCCCCCTGGTGGCCCTCCGATGCCCATCTTCTGCTATATGGAGTCTTTCGTTGAGGAAAAATAATAAGCAAGCTTTCGGGACGAGACTCTGCCGCCACGAGGCGGAACCTTGGCGGAACCAATCTAGGGCTCCGGCGGAGCTGTTCTGCCGGGGAAACTTCCCTCCAGGAGGGGAAATCA
Source organism: Triticum urartu (assembly GCF_003073215.2). Lineage (NCBI taxonomy): Eukaryota > Viridiplantae > Streptophyta > Magnoliopsida > Poales > Poaceae > Triticum > Triticum urartu. The sequence goes on along the minus strand of NC_053026.1, from coordinate 4,093,424 downwards.
TCACCATCGTCATCACCAACGATCCTCTTATCGGGAGGGGGTCAATCTCTATCAACATCTTCACCAGCACCACCTCATCTCAAACTCTAGTTCATCTCTTGTATCCAATCTTTGTATCCAAACCTCAGATTGGTACCTGTGGTTTGCTAGTAGTGTTGATTACTCCTTGTAGTTGATGCTAGTTGGTTTACTTGGTGGAAGATCATATGTTCAGATCCATTATGCATATTAATACCCTTCTGATTATGAACATGAATATGCTTTGTGAGTAGTTACGTTTGTTCCCGAGGACATGGGAGAAGTCTTGCTATTAATAGTCATGTGAATTTGCTATTCGTTCGATATTTTGATGAGATGTATGTTGTCTCTCCTCTAGTGGTGTTATGTGAACATCGACTACATGACACTTCACCATTATTTGGGCCTAGAGGAAGGTATTGGGAAGTAATAAGTAGATGGTGGGTTTAGAGTAACATAAGCTTAAACCCTAGTTTATGCGTTGCTTCGTAAGGGGCTGATTTGGATCCATTTGTTTCATGCTATGGTTAGGTTTACCTTAATACTTCTTTTGTAGTTGCGGATGCTTGCAATAGGAGTTAATCATAAGTGGGATGCTTGTCCAAGTAAGGACAACACCCAAGCACCGGGCCACCCACATATCAAATTATCAAAGTACCGAACACGAATTATATGAACATGATGAAAACTAGCTTGACGATAATTCCCATGTGTCCTCGGGACCGCTTTCTTCTATATAAGAGTTTGTCCAGGCTTGTCCTTTGCTACAAAAAGTATTGGGCCACCTTTCTGCACTTTATTTACTTTTGTTACTTGTTGCTCGTTACAAATTATCTTATCACAAAATTATTTTTTATCTATAATTTTAGTGCTTGCAAAGAATACATTGCTGAAAACCGCTTATCATTTCCTTCTGCTCCTCACTGGGTTCGACACTCTTACTTATCGAAAGGACTCCAATAGATCACCTATACTTGTGGGTCATCAAGACTCTTTTCTGGTGCCGTTGCCGGGGAGTGAAGCGCCTTTGGTAGGTGGAATTTGGTAAGGAAAAATTTATATAGTGTACTGAAATTTACTGTCACTTGTTACTATGGAAAGTAATCCTCTGAGGGGCTTATTCGGGGTATCTTCACCCCGACCAGTAGAGCAAATAGTTGCTCCTCAACCTACTGAACCTACTGAAAATGAAAATGTCTACTTTAAAATTCCTTCGGATATGGTAGAAAAACTGCTAGCTAATCCTTTTGCAGGAGATGGAACATTACATCCTGATGAGCACCTAATATATGTGGATGAAGTTTGTGGATTATTTAAGCTTGCAGGTATGCCTGATGATGTTATCAAGAAGAAGGTCTTCCCTTTATCTTTGAAGGGAGATGCATTGACATGGTATAGGCTATGTGATGATATGGGAGCATGGAACTACAAACGATTGAAATTGGAATTTCATCAGAAGTTTTATCCTATGCATCTTGTTCATCGTGATCGTAATTATATATATAATTTTTGGCCTTGCGAAGGAGAAAGCATTGCTCAAGCTTGGGGGAGGCTTAAATCAATGTTATATTCATGCCCCAATCATGAGCTCTCAAGAGAAATGATTATTCAAATTTTTTATGCTCGGCTTTCTGACAACAATCACACCATACTCGATACTTCTTGTGCTGGCTCTTTTATGATGAAGACTATTGAATTCAAATGGGATTTATTGGAAAGAATTAAATGCAACTCTGAAGATTGGGATCTCGACGAAGGTAAGGAGTCAGGTATGACACCTAAGTTTGATTGTGTTAAATATTTTATGGATACCAATGTTTTCCGTAAATTTAGCACTAAATATGGACTTGACTCTGAGATAGTAGCTTCTTTCTGTGAATATTTTGCTACTCATGTTGATCTCCCTAAAGAGAAGTGGTTTAAATATCATCCTCACATAGAAGTAAAAGTAGCTGCACCTATTAAAGTTGAAGAAAAGACTATCACTTATAATGATCCTATTATTCCTACTGCTTGTGTTGAGAAACCACCTTTTCCTGTTAGGATAAAAGATCATGCTAAAGGTTCAACTGTGGTTCGTAAAAGCAATATTAGAACCTATACACCTCCCGAGCAAGTTAAAGTTAAACCTAATATTGCTATTGTTAAGGATCTCTTGGCTGATAATATTGATGGGCATGTTATTTATTTCTGTGATGAAACTGCTAGAATCACTACTAGGAAAAGGCCTACTAGTGGCGCACCTGTTTTGCCTACTAATGGCGCACTATAGGTGCGCCACTAGTATCACGCCAGTAGTATTTTTTACTAATGACGCACCTCTGGTGCGCCATTAGTATAGCCCACGATGCGCCATTAGTATGCCTCCCAGGGGGCCACATATACCAATGTGCTTTGGCATACTAATGGCGCACTAGTGGATGATGCGCCATTAGAGTCCTTTTTGCAGTGCGCCATTAGTGTGCTGAGTGGTGCGCCACTAGTATGAATATTACGGATTTTTTTCTTTTCTTTTATTTGCACAAGTTACAAAACATATTACTGGGCATAAGATAGAGAGCACAACATATAAATAACAGATTTATCGAATACAATAGAAGATTAGTCTCCGAATACACTTCATCATATTAGTCTCTGAATTTAAAATACCGAACAAATTTAGAACATTACAAGTCTCGAAACCGCGAGTAGCGAGTTTGTCTTCACATTACAAGTCGATATCTATCATCTAAACTACCATCACATCGAAGAGAGCTGCGGTCATCACGATGAGCATCATCGCGATGAAACTGGTCTTCATCCGGTTCCTCCTCCACTACCTCCTCTCTCCCGCTAGATAGCGCGCGTATCTAACTTCCGCCTCCTCCCTAGTGGTGTACCCTTTGTAACTGTTACCGCTGAAACGGTGAACCTGTCTCCGACACTCCTCCAAGTCGTCGTAGACTCCGGGAACCTTACCCTTGTACACGACATACGACGGCATCTCTCTGCACTAGCCAAACAAAACGTTAGTAACAATTCACAGACAATACATAAGCAATATATAAGTATGCAACAAAAGGATCGGAAGAGAAAAGCAACAGATTAATAGCACGATTCATGGTCCTACTAATAAATAGCATCGATTACATATAAGTTGAACGACTGTCCAAACCAAAGAGACATACAAGTTCATTAAAGTTTAATTACAACATGAGCCAATCGATGTTTCAGAACTACACATAGCATCAGTACTTTCGACTCGACTCAGGGACCAGAGCGTGGATGAAGCCGCCGTCTCTCGTGATGGTCATGAAATCACAGGCGTTGTCAGCTTGCATTTGTAGCGTTGTGTCTATCTCACTGTTGGACGGTTGATATCTGAGGTAGAACTGCCCCGAGGTATGAAGGACATCTTGACGGATGATTTCCGCAAACTCCGACTGGATGCGAAAGAATTCTTGTCTAATGTCCGCGTCCTGGATTGCCGACGATCTTGCGGCCCAATCTTTGAGATTATTTGGTAGCAGAAGGTGATTATGGTCCCGTACGATCACCCGCATGTGATGGAGGGCGTAGTAGGCATGCTTATGACTGCCAGGCGGCTTCTTGATGCAGGGAAACATCCTAGTGTGGGCGAACACGTGCTTGCCGTACCTACGAACTGGCCTGGTGAAGGTGCCTCCAGATCAGGCGTAGCCGGGAAGAACATCATCAAGAACTTTCTTCATATTTGCGTAGTCTTTCTTCGACTAACGGTCCGAGTGTAAATACGTGGCCATGGAATATTTCGGGCTTAAGAGGATGAGTGTGCAATGTGTGCACTGCATAAAACACGGAATGTTAGAAAAAAAAGAACGATCAAAATCTAAGAAATCATATGTTATGGGGCAGCGAGGGGATGACTTACTCGGGAAAGTAAGGCACGAGGAAGTTATACTTATCTGGGTTTGCCAGAATGACGCCTTCGAGGTAAGAACTCGCGACTTGCCGGTCCCCAGCGCTGCCCAAGATCTTGGCACGCATGCAGAAGGGGTCGACTATCACGATGTCCGGGGTCTTGTCTCTAATGATCCGCATCTCCATACTCAGCGAAAATAGCCGAACGAAGGTGTAGTGCAGTGGATGAAGGTTAAACATAGCGAAGATGTCATCAAACCGCAGGATGATCATACCCCCGATGGCGTTATCCACAAAGCCCTTGCCCTTTGGCACCTTGGCCACGAAAACCGGTTATGCCACATCATTCTCGGAGAGACGCCACTTCTCCAAAGAAAGAACACTGTCATGGAGACTCCACATAGAACCGGTTACAGCATTGAGCAGATTAGTCGGTAGCATCGGCCTACCCGCCACATGCACCCTCCTCAAGATATCCTTAGGTGAAGGTGGACCGTCCTGAGCACGGATCGTACTCGGTGCCGGCTGGCTGGCACCCTTGTTACTCTTTCTTTTTCGTCCCTTCTTCTTTTGCTGTAATGGGATCGAGTTCTGCTCACAGACCGCCTTCTTGAGTGTGTTGGGGCTGATAATAGTTGGCACCTCGGCTATCTAAGGCTCGGTGAAGGCGGCAGCTGGAGGCGTCTCCTGAGAACTGAACGCCAGACGACGCCTGTTGCAATTTGGTTTCTCCGCGGTACCAGCATGATCGCAGTCGTCTTTTTCAGGGTTGGGTTCTTGAGAAGGAGGCCCAAAGAATTCATCACCATACCCATGTTCGGAAAAGTACTTATCGACGTTGGTAAATGTACCGTCATCATTGTCGTCGTCGTTCGGATCCTGTGCCATATGCATGTTCGGATCCTGTGCCATAGGGATGTCCAGCATGTCCGGTAGCATTGCGGCGGTCTTGCCATGGCTTGGCACCAGCACGACTGGTGGTGTTGTCTGTGGGGTGGTGTCCAGCGCCCCCAAACGAATCTGGCTCTTTGGCCAAAGCAGGGGCCAGCTTACGCAGGCGCTGAAGGTCATCACATCATCTTCGTCGGCCCCAGTGGGTCGAATCGGAGGTAACAACTCGTCGCAGCTTGGCAGCACCCGAACCAGTTCAACCCTATACACGGTGGGTGGCATCGGATTACCGTGGAACACGGGGTTGCCCGGTTGAACGATTCTGCCCTTGGCGACATCGATCAACTCGCCTCCCGCGAAGTGCAGGAGAGTGCATGGAACGTCGGCGGCGCCCTGCGAAAACATGTAGGGCGTCAGGGATGCCCAGTCAAAGGCAAGGAGATGAAGTCATCGGCCGAGAGGCTTAATTAGTTACCGTGATGGCGTCGAGCTCGGCTAATGTCGAGGCACCGCCAACGACGGGCGGGCAACTGACGGAGGGGCCGCTTGCTGCCGAGGTGCTGGCCGGCGTACACCCAGGTGCATTAATCTCCAATGCCCGTGTCGGCATCAGAGACACCAATACCGCCTCCGCCGGAGACACCAATGGCGCCGCCTGCGCGTTGTGTGAGTTGCTGGCCGTGAAGCTGGGAACCGGGGGCGGCCCCTGTTGGCCGTCTGCAATCCACGCCTGCAGCCCCTCAATCAAGGTAGGCACAATGGAATTGAGCGTCGATCCCAGTTGTTGTTGCACTTGCTCTTGGACAATCTCCGGAATCCGCTCTACTTGTGCCTTGAGTTCTTGAACCTCGCATGACTGGCTTTCCGAGCTGGTCTTTCTCTCCTTTCGCCCACCAGCGTTATAGTATGACGACCATTTTGTGGACAAGCCTTTGCCGGCCACACGACCAGCTAACGACGGCTTACTGAGCTTATCCTTGTTTTTCATTAAGTTCAACGCCCTATTTAGAGTGCTGTCCCAAGGGGTGCTCTGAGACGACCCCGCGCTACTGCTTTCAGTCTCCTGCGGAAGGAATGTGAACCATTTAGAAATTTGGCTTCATTAATTAGAATGCAACCATATGGAGCTATTTACGCGGGAGTGTATTCCTTACCAGAACACGCTCAAGCGCCCTGGTGTTCGGATCCGTGGTAAGCTCCTTTGTTACAAGGTCCTCCTTGTACCGGGCCCTGACATAGTTCCTGGTCTGCTTGTCACGGTATTTCTCGAAGCGGGGAGGTAGGCCTTGCTCGACACGCTCCACGTCCTCCTTGTCCCACATAGGCTCTGCCACTCTGTAACCGCCGGGACCGAGTTTGTGTTCCCCTAAGTTCAACTCCCGCATTTCGTTCCCCCACTGACTTGATTCGGAGGTTGTGCTGCTCTCGCACTTGATCTTGAACTCCTTGTAGTCATCTTCGCTGATCGAAGGATTTTTCTCCTTGATCTTCTCATAACTATCACCTTTGTCAATCATTCTCTTCACCGCGCTTCTCCAAGTAGATAGGGCCGTGCTCATCGTCGTGAGGGCGGCACTGTTCACTTTATTCCCTGAGAGGCGTGTGTTTACAAAGTCAGCGGGGAACTTGTATCGTTCGTGCAGCTTTGTGAAGAGGAGGTAGCGCAAATTCCCTCGGTCCTTATGCCTTAGGTTCTCGGTGTTGATCAAGATGGTGCTCCGGAGAATGCACCCGAGCTGAAGCGAGTACCCCTTGACAAATTCTTTGGGTGCCGTTGGATGCCCGTCGGAGTTCACTTCAGTAAATTCCTCCTTGACGGTGCGGAGCACGTTCGGGCGCCGGTCCTTTCGTTGCCTCTTCGGTTGGCTGCCATCTGTGCATGCACTGCCATCATCAGTGGTGGCATCATCGGCGGCACCATCAATGGTGTCATCCCCGACGCCACTAGGGGTTGTGTAGTCAGGATCGATGTCTTCCGCCGTGTCCTCATAGCAGTGAGGTTCTTCCTCCATCTCCTAGGACAGCTCCCAGAATTGCTTGCCCGAACCGCCAGCCTCATCGTTGTGGGCCATGTTTCGCTCTAAATAGGAAAAAAGTTTGGTCAAAAAGTTGGTTATTGTCAAGGAACAAGATCATGGTCTCATCATTTAGGGTTTGTCGACACCGAGGCATCCTAAAAGCTAAGCTTTTATCATTTAGGGCTTGTCGAAGCCGAGGCACCCTAAAAGCCTAAGCTTTCATCATTTAGGTTTTTATCGACACCGACGCACCCTAAAAGCCAAGGTTTTATAATTTAGGGTTTGTTGACACCGAGGCATCCTAAAAGCTAAGCTGGGAAGGAGAATTCTAAGTTGGGCCTAATCACTTGGCTCTATTGCCACCTATGGTTTAATGCAGCAAGAATAAAGGGGCAGTTGATCCTACTTAATTAAGTACTAAGATACCTCGGCCCATGCATTAGTCACGAGTACCCCATTTGTCCTATTTTTAGCAAAGTCAGGCTAAAATTCACGGAAAATTTCAGCATGACCTTTGCTGAAAATAGGACATATGGAGTACCCGAATTTGCCAGAACGGAAGTTAATCGACATTCCAGCAAACTCAAGGGCCTCTCGGGGTACCTGCAAAATCATCATGACACGATGGTCTGAGACATGACCTTTGCCTAACTGTTCTGAACTCCTGCCAAAACTGAACACAACATATACCAAGGAAAATCAACACTTCTAGATTCATATCAGACTAACAACCAACACTGCTTTGTGTCCATATCAACTACCTCAATAACCTGTCAATACTGAATATTAGAATTTTATAATTTAAAGCATGCTAAAGATATATAAAACTCCATTGCAAATGTACCATGTGAATCAAAACCCCAACGGATGAGAACTACCATTCAATACAACAACTCTTAGAAGTGAAGAACGGGTTCTCCAAAATGAGTAGAATGGGAGCATGATGACATCTATACAAGCCAATAATGATTTACTACTCAATGGAACAGGGTAATATAAACACCAGTCAATAAATTTACTACATCAAATGGAGTAAAACTCAACAATGCAACAATATCTCTAAACCTAACCTTTGTTTAGCACACAAATTGTTTTCTGTAAAAGATGATCATCATCTTTACAGAATAAAGCAACACCCTGCACTAGCCTAAAAACAAGTGAAGTTTCACCCATATAAGAACAGGTGCAAACAAAATAATGACACTCAATTTAGATAGCAAAAAAAGTGAACATCAAGTACTGGGGCACATTGACACTCCTGGTTTTCTACAAACACCAAGTACTAGGGCACACCAAAGTTCTGAAATTTGTGTGCCTAACTGAATTAACTGAATTTCAGTAACTGAATAAACTGAATTTTCAAGGAGTGGCTACAACTACAAACTGTGGCTAGAACTTCAGATTTACACATTAAAGAACACAAACTCAAGCAAGCTTCCTGAATTCTTGTTGCTAAAACTAATTTGACCTAAATTCTAGAGGGATTTGAACCTAATTTGACCTAAATTCGAGAGGGATTTGACCTAAACCTAGCAAAACAGATAAGAAGAGTGCATGGCCGGGAGGGCATGGCCAGGAGGGAGGAGAGAGGGATTACCTGACCACGATGAGGTGGTGGCCAGAGTGGAGACGACACAGTGGGTGGGTCGGCGCAGTGGGTCTCCGGCGGGGCAGCGCAGTGGGTCTCCGAGGCTCCAAGTCTGTCTCCGGCGGGGCGGCGCAGTTGGTCTGGGCTCCGAGGTTCCAAGTCTCCGGTGGGGCGGTGCAGTGGGTCTCGGTCGGGGCGGCGCAGTGGGTCTGGGCGCCGCAGGTTTCTAGGGTTTGGAGGGCTGGGAAGGCGAGGGAGGGGGTGGGGGGGGGGGGGGCAGAGCCCGGGAGCGAGGTCGCCGGTGGGTGGAAGGGGATCGGCGGCGGTGGTGAGAGGCGAGGGGCAAGATGGGTCGGTGCAGTATGGGTGGGGGTGGGAGGGATTGGGGGAAGAAAGGGGGTTGGTGAGGGGGGAGGCTTAGCAATGGCGCACCCCCTAGCGCTGCGCCATTAGATTTTTTTGATAGCAATGGCGCACCCCCTAGAGGTGCGCTAGTAGTAATATTTTTTTGGATAGCAATGGCGCACCACCTTGTGGTGCGCCATTAGTAGTTTTGCAAAAAAAACAAAATGAAAGTAGTGGCGCACGTGGTGAGTGGTGCGCCATTACTAGTTAAACTAGTAATGGCGCACTGTTACCTAGTGCGCCATTAGTATTTTTCGAAAAAAATATGTTAGTAGTGGCGCACCATTGGTGTGGTGTGCCATTAGTGTGATAGACACTAATGGCGCACCAGCACATGGTGCGCCACTACTATATAGGTGTGGCGCACCACATGTCTGGTGCGCCATTAGTGTCCATATTATCTATAGCCCTTTTCCTAGTAGTGAATTGCTAAACCTTGTGCTAAAGATAAACATAGACCTCTGGTAGGTATGCCTGTTATTTCAGTTAAAATAGGAGATCATTGTTATCATGGCTTGTGTGATATGGGTGCTAGTTCTAGTGCAATACCTATTGACTTAGACAAAGAAATTATGCATGATATTGCACCTGCTGAGTTAGAAGATATTGATGTCACAGTTAAACTTGCCAATAGAGATACTATTTCACCAATTGGGATTGTTAGAGATATTGAAGTCTTGTGTGGGAAAACTAAATATCCTGCTGATTTTCTTGTTCTTCGTTCCCCACAAGATAGCTTTTGTCCCATTATATTTGGTAGACCCTTCTTAAACACTGTTAATGCTAGGATAGACTGCGAAAAGGATGTTATTACTATTGGTTTAGGCGATATGTCTCATGAGTTCAACTTTTCTAAATTTCGTAGACAACACTGTGAAGAGGAATTGCCTAGCAAAGATGAAATTATTGGTCTTGCTTCTATTGCTGTACCTCCTAGTGATCCTTTAGAACAATATTTGCTAGACCATGAAAATGATATGTTTATGAATGAAAGAAGGGAAATAGATGAAGTGTTCTTTAAACAGGGACCTATTCTGAAACACAACTTGCCTGTTGAAATCTTAGGGGATCCTCCTCCACCCAAGGGTGATCCCGTGTTTGAGCTTAAACCATTGCCTGATACTCTTAAATATGCTTATCTTGATGAAAAGAAGATATATCCGATTATTATTAGTGCTAACCTTTCAGAGAAGGAGGAAGAAAAAATATTGAAAACTCTGAAGAAGCATTGTGCTGCTATTGTACTCTGGATGATATTAAGGGCATTAGTCCCACTCTATGTCAACACAAAATAAATTTGGAGAAAGATGCCAAACCAGTTATTGATCATCAACGATGGCTGAATCCTAAGATGAAAGAAGTGGTAAGAAAATAAATACTAAAGCTCCTTGAGGCAGGTATAATTTATCCCGTTGCTGATAGTCAGTGGGTAAGTCATGTCCATTGTGTTCCTAAGAAGGGAGGTATTACTGTCGTTCCAAATGATAAAGATGAATTGATTCCGCAAAGAATTATTACAGGTTATAGGATGGTAATTGATTTCCGCAAATTAAATAAGGCTACTAAAAAAGATCATTACCCCTTACCTTTTATTGATCAAATGCTAGAAATATTATCCAAACATACACATTTTTGCTTTCTAGATGGTTATTCTGGTTTCTCTCAAATACCTATGTCAGCTGATGATCAAGCTAAGACCACTTTTACTTGCCCTTTTGGTACTTTTTCTTATAGACGTATGCCTTTTGGTTTATGTAATGCACCTGCTACCTTTCAGAGATGCATGATGGCTATATTCTCTGACTTTTGTGAAAAGATTTGTGAAGTTTTCATGGACAATTTCTTCGTTTATGGATCCTCTTTTGATGATTGCTTAAGCAACCTTGATCGAGTTTTGCAGAGATGTGAAGAAACTAACATTTTCTTTAATTGGGCGAAGTGCCACTTTATGGTTAACGAAGGTATTGTCTTGGGGCACAAAATTTCTGAAAGGGGCATTGAAGTTGATAAAGCTAAAGTTGATGCTATTGAAAAGATGCCATGTCCCAAGGACATCAAAGGTATAAGAAGTTTCCTTGGTCATGCCGGCTTTTCTAGGAGGTTCATTAAGGACTTCTCAAAAATTTCTCGGCCTTTGACTAATTTATTACAAAAAGATATACCATTCGTCTTTGATGATGATTGTGTAGAAGCATTTGAAATACTTAAGAAAGCATTGATCTCTGCACCTATTGTTCAGCCACCTGATTGGAATTTACCTTTTGAAATTATGTGTGATGCTAGTGATTATGTTGTAGGTGCTGTTCTAGGGCAAATAGTTGATAAGAAATTAAATGTTATTCAATATGCTAGTAAAACTCTAGACAATGCCCAGAGAAATTATGCTACTACTGAAAAAGAATTCTTAGCAGTTGTATTTTCTTGTGAAAAGTTCAGACCTTATATTGTTGATTCTAAAGTAACTATTCACACAGATCATGCTGCTATTAAATATCTTATGGAAAAGAAAGATGCTAAACCTAGACTTATTAGATGGGTTCTCTTGCTACAAGAATTTGATTTGCATATTATTGATAGAAAGGGAGCTGAGAACCCCATTGCAGATAACTTGTCTAGGTTAGAAAATGTTCTTGATGACCCACTACCTATTGATGATAGCTTTCCTGATGAACAATTAAATGTCGTAAATGCTTCTCATACTGCTCCATGGTATGCTGATTATGCTAATTGCATTGTTACTAAATTTATACCACCAATTTCACATACCAGCAAAAGAAAAAGTTTTTCTATGATTTAAGACATTACTTTTGGGATGACCCACATCTCTATAAAGGAGTAGATGGTGTTATTAGACGTTGTGTACCTGAGCATGAACAGGAATAGATCCTACGCAAGTGTCACTCCGAAGCTTATGGAGGACACGACGCTACAGATACAACTGCACATAAGGTATTGCAATCATGTTTTTAGTGGCCTACTCTCTTCAAGGATGCCCGTAAGTTTGTCTTATCTTGTGATGAATGTCAAAGAATTTGTAATATTAGTAGACGTCAAGAAATGCGTATGAATTATTCACTTGTTATTGAACCATTTGATGTTTGGGGCTCTGATTATATGAGACCTTTTCCTGCCTCTAATGGGTATACACATATTTTAGTTGCTATTGATTACGTTACTAAGTGGGTAGAAGCTATTCCAACTAGTAGTGTTGATCATAACACCTCAATTAAGATGCTTAAAGAAGTTATTTTTCTGAGGTTTGGAGTCCCTAGATATTTAATGACTGATGGTGGTTCGCATTTTATTCATGGTGCTTTTCGTAATATGCTTGCTAAGTATGATGTTAATCATAGAATCGCATCGCCTTATCACCCATAGTCTAGTGGTCAAGTAGAATTGAGTAATAGAGAACTCAAATTAATTTTGCAAAAGACTGTTAATAGATCTAGAAAGAATTGTTCCAAGAAACTTGATGATGCATTATGGGCCTATAGAACTGCATATAAAAATCCTATGGGTATGTCTCTGTATAAAATGGTTTATGGAAAAGCATATCACTTACCTCTCGAACTAGAACATAAGGCTTATTGGGCTATTAAAGAGCTCAATTATGATTTCAAACTTGCGGTGAGAAAAGGTTATTTGACATTAGCTCACTTGATGAATGGAGAACCCAAGCCTATGAGAATGCCAAATTGTTTAAAGAAAAAGTTAAAAGATGGCATGACAAAAGGATACAAAAGTGTGAGTTTAATGTAGGTGATTATGTATGGCTATGCAACTCTCATTTAAGATTTTTTGCAGGAAAACTTCTCTCTAAATGGGAAGGTCCTTACATTATCGAGGAGGTCTATTGTTCCGGTGCCATAAAAATAAACAACTTCAAAGGCACAAATCCGAAGGTGGTGAACGGTCAAAGAATTAAACATTATATCTTAGGTAATCCTATAAATGTTGAAACCAATGTTATTGAAGCCGTAACCCCGGAGGAATACATAAGGGACACTTTCCGGAACATTTCAGACTCCGAAAAGGAATAGGTATGTGGTACGGTAAGTAAACCGACTCCAAAATAGTTCTATTGGCAATTTTTCTCCATTTTGGAATATTTAGAAAAATTGAAAAATAAGAAGCAGTCCGGGAAGGACACGAGGGCTCCACGAGGGTGGAGGGTGCGCCTTACCTCACTGGGCGCGCCCCCTGCCTCATGGGCACCTCGTGCGCTCTCCGGACTCTGTTTTCTTGCACGTTACGTATTTTGGTCGGTGAAAATTCATTATATAATCTCCCGAAGGTTTTGACCACCGTATCACGCAAAAAATCTCCTGTTCTTGTTTCGAGTTGTTTTCTGCCAGGGTTGTCAAAGCCAAGCATCATGTCGTCTCCCTCCTCCTCCAACAATGAGGGCAACGATGCTTGGCTAATGAAAATATAGCTGAAGAGAGAAGAACCCATGGAGATCAACAAGGATGATGGGATCAAGAAGGCCGTGGAGGACCAAGTTCCGGCAACAGAAGACATCCTTCAACTTGATCGCAATCTTCTTACCCCAACTGAGATCGAAGCTTTCAAGATGATTGAGTTAGCTCGTATACAAAACAAGTATCTCACACGTGAAAATATTTTGTTGAAGGAGCATATCATCGCACTCAAGGGCATTATCCGCAAGTTGGAAGACCTCCTATGCTCGATGTGCGACTATCCATCATCACCAACACCCTCTTCACCAACGAGAAAAGAGATATAATCACATGGGTATGGGCACTCCCCTTGGCAACTGCCAAGCTTGGGGGAGTGCCACGGTATCGTATCACCATCAGAACTTTTATCTTTACCGTTTTCCTTAGTCCGATCCTTTTGATAATATCTTGATCTAGTAGAAAAAAGTTTTAGTATGATCTAGTTGTGAGTTTTGCTTTATGATCCTTCTATGTAATCGAGTCCGTGAGCTATATATAATAAAGATTAGTGTTGAGTCAAGGGTTTGATTATTTTTCCATGATCTTGAGTGAATAAAAGAAAAGAGAAAGAATAAAAAGAAATAAAATAGATCATATGGATCTTATGGAGAGTAATGAGCTCACGTATAAAGAGTATGATGAATAAAAGTTGTTGAGAGCTGACAAACATAGTTTTGGTCATCGTTGCAATTAATAGGAAGTAATAAAGAAAGAGAGGTCTTCACATATAAATACACTATCTTGCACATCTTTTATGATTATGAGCACTCGTTAAAATATGACATGCTAAAGAGTTGACATTGGACACGGAAGACAACGTAATCGGTTATGTTTTCTTACATCTAAGATAAATTATATTGTCATGGATCATCCAACATGATTGAGCTTGCCTTTCCCCTCATGCTAGCCAAATTCTTTGCACCAAGTAGAAATACTACTTGTGCTTCCAAATACTCTTAAACCGAGTGTTGCCATGAGAGTCCACCATATCTACCTATGGATTGAGTAAGATCCTTCAAGTAAGTTGTCATCGGTGCAAGTAATAAAAATTGCTCTCTAAATATGTATGACTTATTAGTGTGGGAGAAAATAAGCTTTATATGATCTTGTGATGTGGAAGAAATAAAAGCGACGGACTGCATAATAGAGGTCCATATCACAAGTGGCAATATAAAGTAACGTTCTTTCGCATTAAGATTTTGTGCATCCAACCATAAAAGTGCATGACAACCTCTGCTTCCCTCTGCGAATGGCCTATCTTTTACTTTTATTTCCCACCTTACATAAGATTCATGGTGATCATCACCTTTCCTTTTTACATTTTATCTTTTGGCAAGCACAATATGTTGGAAAGATCCCGGTATATATGGCTAATTGGATGTGAGTTTTCATGAACTATTATTGTTGACATTACTCTTGAGGTAAAACGTTGGGAGGTAAAACTATAAGCCCATATCTTTCTCTGTGTCTGATTAAAACTCCATACCCATAAGTATTGCGTGAGTGTTAGCAATTGTGAAAAACTATATGATAGTTGAGTATGTGGACTTGCTGAAAAGCTCTTATATTGACTCTTTCCTATGTTATGATAAATTGCAATTGCCTCAATGACTGGGGTTATAGTTTGTTAGTTTTCAATGAAGTTTATTATTCATACTTGATATTGTGATTGAATTGTTACTCTAGCGTAAGAGATCATATGACCATAATTATATAAGCTGCTGTTCTAAGAATGATCATGATGCCCTCATGTCCATATTTTATTTTTATCGACACCTCTATCTCTAAACATGTGGACATATTTTTCGATTTCGGCTTTCACTTGAGGACAAGCGAGGTCTAAGCTTGGGGGAGTTGATAAGTCCATTTTGCATCATGCTTTTATATCGATATTTATTGCATTTTGGGTTATTACTACACATTATGTCACAATACTTATGCCTATTCTCTCTTATTTTACAAGGTTTACTTAAAGAGGGAGAATGCCGGCAGCTGGGATCCTGGGCTGGAAAAGGAGCAAATATTAGAGACCTATTCTGCATAGCTCCAAAAGTCCTGATACTTCACGGAAGTTATTTCCAGAATATATAAAAAATACCGAGCGCAAGAAGTACCAGAGGGGGGCCACTCACCAGCCACGAGGATGGGGGGTGCGCCCTACCCCCTTGGCACGCCCCCTGCCTCGTGGGCCCCCTGGTGGCCCTCCGATGCCCATCTTCTGCTATATGGAGTCTTTCGTTGAGGAAAAAATAATAAGCAAGCTTTCGGGACGAGACTCGGCCGCCACGAGGCGGAAACTTGGCGGAACCAATCTAGGGCTCCGGCGGAGCTGTTCTGCCAGGGAAACTTTCCTCCAGGAGGGGGAAATCATCACCATCGTCATCACCAACGATCCTCTCATTGGGAGGGGGTCAATCTCCATCAACATATTCACCAGCACCATCTTATCTCAAACCCTACTTCATCTCTCGTATCCAATCTTTGTATCCAAACCTCAGATTGGTACCTGTGGGTTGCTAGTAGTGTTGATTACTCCTTGTAGTTGATGCTAGTTGGTTTACTTGGTGGAAGATCATATGTTCAGATCCATTATGCATATTAATACCCCTCTGATTATGAAGATGAAAATGCTTTGTGAGTTGATACGTCTCCAACGTATCTATAATTTTTGATTGCTTCATGCTATATTATCTACTGTTTTGAATGTTTATGGGCTTTATTATACACTTTTATATCATTTTTGGGACTAACCTATTAACCCAGAGCCCAGTGCTAGTTTCTGTTTTTACCTTGTTTTAGGGTTTCGAAGAAAAGGAAAACCAAACGGAGTCCAATTGACCTGAAACTTCACGGAACCCATTTTTGGAAGGAAAGAAGCCCAGAAGACTTGAAGTGCATGTTAGGGAAGCTTCGAGGAGGCCACGAGGTAGGGGGCGCGTCCTCCACCCTCTTGGGCCCCTCGTGGCCCCCCTGACGTACTTCGTCCTCCTATATATCTCCATATACCCTAAAAACATCGGGGAGCACAATAGATCGGGAGTTCCGCCACCAGAAGCCTCCGTAGCCACCGAAAACCAATCTAGACCCGTTCTGGCACCCTGTCGTAGGGGGCAATCCCTCTCCCGTGGCCATCTTCATCATCCCGGTGCTCTCCATGATGAGGAGGGAGTAGTTCTCCCTCGGGGCTGAGGGTATGTACCACTAGCTATATGTTTGATCTCTCTCTCTCTGTCTCGTGTTCTTGAGGTGATACGATCTTGATGTATCGCGAGCTTTGCTATTATAGTTGGATATTATGTTTCTCCTCCCCCTCTACTCTCTTGAAATGGATTGAGTTTTCCCCTTGAAGTAATCTTATCAGATTGAGTCTTTAAAGATTTGAGAACACTTGACGTATGTCTTGCCGTGCGTATCTGTGGTGACAATGGGATACCACGTGATTCACTTGATGTATGTTTTGGTGATCAACTTGCGGGTTCTGCCCATGAACCTATGCATAGGGGTTGGCACACATTTTCGTCATGATTCTCCGGTAGAAACTTTGGGGCACTCTTTGAGGTTCTATGTGTTGGTTGAATAGATGAATCTGAGATTGTGTGACGCATATCGTATAATCATACCCACGGATACTTGAGGTGACATTGGAGTATCTAGGTGACATTAGGGTTTTGGTTGATTTGTGTCTTAAGGTGTTATTCTAGTACGAACTCTAGGGCTGTTTGTGACACTTATAGGAATAACCCAACGGATTGATTGGAAAGAATAAGTTTGAGGTGGTTTCGTACCCTACCATAATCTCTTCGTTCGTGCTCCGCTATTAGTGACTTTGGAGTGACTCTTTGTTGCATGTTGAGGGATAGTTATGTGATCCAATTATGTTAGTATTGTTGAGGGAACTTGCACTAGCGAAAGTATGAACCCTAGGCCTTGTTTCAACGCATTGCAATACCGTTTACGCTCACTTTTATCATTAGTTACCTTGCTGTTTTTACATTTTGAGATTACAAATACCTTTATCTACTATCCATATACCACTTGTATCACCATATCTTCGCCAAACTAGTGCACCTATACAATTTACCATTGTATTGGGTGTGTTGGGGACACAAGAGAATCTTTGTTATTTGGTTGCAGGGTTGCTTGAGAGAGACCATCTTCATCCTACGCCTCCTACGGATTGATAAACCTTAGGTCATCCACTTGAGGGAAATTTGCTACTGTCCTACAAACCTCTGCACTTGGAGGCCCAACAACGTCTACAAGAAGAAGGTTGTGTAGTAGACATCAAGCTCTTTTCCGGCGCCGTTGCCAGGGAGGTTAGCGCTTGAAGGTATATCTTTAGATCTTGAAATTGGGTCTTTTAGTTTCTTGTTTTATCACTAGTTTAGTTTATAAAAGAAAACTATAAAAAATGGAATTGAGTTTGTCTCATATGGTTCACCTTTTTAATATCTTTCGTGAGTATGATGGAAAGGATAATTGTGCTCAAGTGCTAGAAATTCTTCTATAAAATGTTTGGCACTAAATATGTGAATGATGAGCATGATTTCAATGTTGTTAGTACAAATTCTTTGAATATCCATAATACTAATGATGATTGCACTAGTTATGATGAAAATGTCTCCTATAAACATGTCAATTTTTGTGTAGTGCATTGGGTTTGTAAGTACACACCAAATAGGGAAGATAGATATTGCAAGAGGCATAAGTACTTAGAAAGTAAATTGTTGCAAGAAAGTCTTGATGATTGTGATGAAAAATTCAATATTTTTCGCGCACCTTGTAAACTTTGCAATGAACATGGTCATTTAAATCTCCGATGCCAATTGTTTCATGACCGAATCGTATCCAAAAATTGTGATAATTTGATTACCCTTGAGCATCATAAAGAGCTTAGTCTTCTTTTGGTGTATGAGGAAATGAAACGTATAACTGAGGGTATTCCAGAATTTGCCCTTGATGGAGTTCTTCATTTTGATCTAGAGGAAATTTATATGTATTGTGCGGTGAATTGTATTGAAAATCCTTATATTGCCAACTACATAAAGAAAAGAAAACAAATAGAAGATGAAGAGAATACTAATGAAAGGGAAGAGACTTCCCAATACCCTTCTATTATTTCTTATGATGAATCAGGTAACGAGGAGGAGCCTCCTATTCAACCAATCTCATTAATAAGGACCTCCAAAAAGAGGATTGAACCCACACATGATGTGGTGAATAAGAAGAAAAGAAAAAGGAAGAGAGGTAAAAAGATATCTCTCCCAAATAATGCTGCTCCTATTACTATTGTGCCTTATGAAAATATAATTGTGGAAGATAATGATACTTCTTATGATCTTGAAAATATTTTTGGCACTTGTTTGGAAGAATATGATAATTGCTATACCGTTGGTGCTATCCATACTATTACTGATGAGAGTGATTATGCTTATGATATGAAAAGGCCCAAGCTTGGGGATGCTATGTTTGATGAAGATGATGTTTTTGAGAATATATTTTCTGCAATTAATGTTAGTCCCAAGCTTGGGGAAGCTATGTTTAATGAAGATGATATTTTTAGTCTCCCAAGTTTTGATATGCAAATTTATTATGACGATAGCATGCATCCTACTTATGATGATTAATGTGATGACACTTATGATATAAAAATTAGAGATGATTATATTTATAAAACTTTTCATGATTATGATTACCCCTTTTCTGAACATTACTCTTTTAATGTGGAAACAATTTATAGTATTCGAGTCTCTTATGATACTCCCACTATTCCGAATGAGAAGAATTTTGCTTATGTGGAGAGTAGTAAAATTTCTATGCTTGTAGATCATAAAAAGAATGCTTTAGGTGCTGGTTATATTGTTGAATTCATTCATGATGCTACTGAAAATTATTATGAGGGAGGAATATATGCTTGTAGGAATTGCAATAATATCAAGTTTCCTCTCTATGTGCTTAAAGTTTTGAAGTTATGCTTGTTTTACATTCCTATGCAAGTTGATTCTTGTTCCCACAAGTTGTTTTCTCACAAAATCCATATGCATAGGAAGTATGTTAGACTTAAATGTGCTAGTCATATTCTTCATGATGCCCTCTTTATGTTACAATTCTTATCTTTTATGTGAGCATCATTGAAATCATCATGCCTAGCTAGGGGCGTTAAACGATAGCGCTTGTTGGGAGGCAACCCAATTTTATTTTAGTTCCTTGCTTTTTGATCCTGTTTAGTAATAAATAATTCATATAGCCTCTGTTTAGATGTGGTTTTATGTGTTTAATTAGTGTTTATGCCAAGTAGAACCTTTGGGAAGACTTGGGGAAAGTCTTTGCGATCATGGTGTAAAAAACAGAAACTCTAGTGCTCACGAGAATTGCTGCCATTTTTATTTGGAGAGTGCTATTTAGTTAATTCGTTTTGCAGATGATTAATAGATAAATTCCTCAGCTCCAGAAATTTATTTGAGAATTTTATGAGTTACAGTAGTATACGTTTGATCCAGATTACTACAGACTGTTCTGTTTTTGACAGATTCTGTTTTTCATGTGTTGTTTACTTATTTTGATGAATCTATGGCTAGTAAAATAGTTTATAAACCATAGAGAAGTTGGAATACAGTAGGTTTAACACCAATATAAATAAAGAATGAGTTCATTATAGTACCTTGAAGTGGTGATTTATTTTCTTATACTAACGGAGCTTACGAGTAACTCCGCCTATGTTGTCTCAACATAGCCGGTCTCAAGCCCGGGTAAAGGAGGATGGTTGTGATAGGCTTGGCGAGCAAACGTAAAAAATCAGCCACTCTTATGGAGATGAAACCCAAAAGATTTTCGTTGGGGCGTAACCCTCTCAGCGACGCGCTACATCGGAACCCGAGTGTGGTGGAAAATGGGCAAGGGCCGGGCCGTCACCCCCAAGGTGGCACGCTATATCTTGATCCGGATACGGTGGAAAGTGAGCGAGGATCGGGTCGTCGCATCCTTAGTGGCGCGCTACATCGGTGCCTGGATGTAGTGGAAAATGGGCAAGGGTCTTCGCATTTGACTCGACGAGTGAGAAGGGTAAGGAAGCTAGCCGAGCCTAGGAGGATTCGCTTAGGTAGCTGGAACGTAGGGTCTCTAACAGGGAAGCTTCGGGAGCTAGTTGATGCAGCGGTGAGGAGAGGTGTTGATATCCTTTGCGTCCAAGAAACCAAATGGAGAGGACAGAATCCGAAGGAGGTGGAGGATACCGGCTTCAAACTGTGGTACACAGGGGCGGCTGCAAACAGAAATGGCGTAGGCATCTTGATCAACAAGAGCCTCAAGTATGGAGTGGTAGATGTCAAGATATGTGGGGACCAGATTATCCTGGTCAAGCTGGTAGTTGAGGACTTGGTTCTCAATGCTATCAGCGCGTATGCCCCGCAAGTAGGCCACAATGAGAACACCAAGAGGGAGTTCTGGGAAGGCCTGGAAGATATGGTTAGGAGTGTACCGATTGGTGAGAAGATCTTCATAGGAGGAGACCTCAATGGCCACGTGGGTACATCTAACACAGGTTTTGAAGGGGCGCACGGGGGCTTTGTCTATGGCATCAGGAATCAAGAAGGAGAAGATGTCTTAAGCTTTGCTCTAGCCTACAACATGATTGTAGCTAACACTCTCTTTAGAAAGAGAGAATCACATCTGGTGACTTTTAGTAGTGGCCAACACTCTAGCCAGATTGATTTCATCCTATCGAGAAGAGAAGATAGGCGTGCATGCCTAGACTGTAAGGTGATACCTGGAGAGAGTGTTGTACCCCAGCATAAGCTGGTGGTTGCTGACTTCTGCTTTCGGATTCGTGTCCAGCGGGATAAGCGTGCCAAAGTCGCTAGAACAAAGTGGTGGAAGCTCAAGGGGGAGGTAGCTCTAGCGTTCAAGGAGAGGGTCATTAAGGAGGGCCCTTGGGAGGAAGGAGGAGATGCGAACAATGTGTGGACGAAGATGGCGACTTGCATTTGTAAGGTGGCCTCGGAGGAGCTTGGAGTGTCCAGGGGAAGGAGAAGCGAAGATAAGGATACCTGGTGGTGGAATGATGATGTCCAGAAAGCGATTAAAGGGAAGATTGCTTCAAACGCCTATACCTGGATAGGAGTGCAGACAACATAGAGAAGTACAAGATGGCGAAGAAGGCCGCAAAGCGAGCTGTTGGTGAAGCAAGGGGTCGGGCATATGAGGACCTCTACCAATGGTTAGGCACGAAGGAAGGTGAAAGGGACATCTATAAGATGGCCAAGATCCGAGAGAGGAAGACGAGGGATATTGGCCAAGTCAAATGCATCAAGGACGGAGCAGGCCAACTCCTGGTGAAGGACGAGGAGATTAAGCATAGATGGCGGGAGTACTTCGACAAGCTGTTCAATGGGGAGAATAAGAGTTCTACCATTGAACTGGACGACTCCTTTGATGAGACCAGCATGCGTTTTGTGCGGCGAATCCAGGAGTCTGAGGTCAAGGAGGCTTTAAAAAGGATGAAAGGAGGCAAGGCGATGGGCCCTGATTGTATCCCCATTGAGGTGTGGAAAGGTCTCGGGGACATAGCGATAGTATGGCTAACCAAGCTTTTCAACCTCACTTTTCGGGCAAACAAGATGCCAGAAGAATGGAGACGGAGTATATTAGTACCAATCTTCAAGAACAAGGGGGATGTTCAGAGTTGTACTAATTACCGTGGAATTAAGCTGATGAGCCATACAATGAAGCTATGGGAGAGAGTCATTGAGGACTGCTTAAGAAGAATGACAAGCATGACCAAAAATCAGTTTGGTTTCATGCCTGGGAGGTCGACCATGGAAGCCATTTTCTTGGTACGACAACTTATGGAGAGATATAGGGAGCAAAAGAAGGACTTGCATATGGTGTTCATTGACTTGGAGAAGGCCTATGATAAGATACCGCGGAATGTCATGTGGTGGGCCTTGGAGAAACAAAAAGTCCCAGCAAAGTACATTACCCTCATCAAGGACATGTACGATAATGTTGTGACAAGTGTTCGAACAAGTGATGTCGACACTGATGACTTCCCGATTAAGATAGGACTGCATCAGGGGTCAGCTTTGAGCCCTTATCTTTTTGCATTGGTGATGGATGAGGTCACAAGGGATATACAAGGAGATATCCCATGGTGTATGCTCTTTGGGGATGATGTGGTGCTAGTTGACGATAGTCGGATGGGGGTAAATAGGAAGTTAGAGTTATGGAGACAAACCTTGGAATCGAAAGGGTTTAGGCTTAGTAGAACTAAAACCGAGTACATGATGTGCGGTTTCAGTACTACTAGGTGTGAGGAGGAGGTTAGCCTTGATGGCCAGGTGGTACCTCAGAAGGACACCTTTCGGTATTTGGGGTCAATGCTGCAGGAGGATGGGGGTATTGATGAAGATGTGAACCATCGAATCAAAGCCGGATGGATGAAGTGGCGCCAAGCTTCTGGCATTCTCTGTGACAAGAGAGTGCCACAAAAGCTAAAAGGCAAGTTCTACAGGATGGCGGTTCGACCCGCAATGTTGTATGGCGCTGAGTGTTGGCCGACTAAAAGGCGACATGTTCAACAGTTAGGTGTGGCGGAGATGCGTATGTTGAGATGGATGTGTGGCCACACGAGGAAGGATCGAGTCCGGAATGATGATATACGAGATAGAGTTGGGGTAACACCAATTGAAGAGAAGCTTGTCCAAAATCGTCTGAGATGGTTTGGGCATATTCAGCGCAGGCCCCCAGAAGCTCCGGTGCATAGTGGACGGCTAAAGCATGCGGAGAATGTCAAGAGAGGGCGGGGTAGACCGAATTTGACATGGGAGGAGTCCGTTAAGAGAGACCTGAAGGATAGGAGTATCACCAAAGAGCTAGCTATGGACAGGGGTGCGTGGAAGCTTGCTATCCATGTGCCAGAGCCATGAGTTGGTTGCGAGATCTTATGGGTTTCACCTCTAGCCTACCCCAACTTGTTTGGGACTAAAGGCTTTGTTGTGTTGTGTTGTGTTGTAACGGAGCTTACGAGTTTTCTGTTAAGTTTTGTGTTGTGAAGTTTTCAAGTTTTGGGTAAGGATTCGATGGAGTATGGAATAAGAAGTGGCAAGAGCCTAATCTTGGGGATGCCCAAGGCACCCCAAGGTAATATTCAAGGATAGCCAAGAGCCTAAGCTTGGGGATGCCCCAGAAGGCATCCCCTCTTTCGTCTTCATTCATCGGTAACTTTACTTGGAGCTATATTATTATTCGCCACATGATATGTGTTTTGCTTGGAGCGTCATTTTATTTTTTTTAGTTTTGCTTGCTGTTTGAATAAAATACCAAGATCTGAAATTATTAAATGTTAGAGAGTCTTCACATAGTTGCATAATTATTTGACTACTCATCGATCTTCACTTAAATCTTTCGGAGTAGTTTGTCATTTGCTCTAGTGCTTCACTTATATCTTTAGATCATGGTGGTAGTTTTATTTTGAAGAAATATATGAACTCTCATGCTTCACTTAGATTATTTTGAGAGTATTAAATAGCATGGTAATTTTCTTAAAATCCTAATATGCTAGGTATTCTAGAATAATAAAATTCTCTTATTAGTGTGTTGAATACTATGAGAAGTTTGATACTTGATAATTGTTTTTAGATTTTGAGATGGTAATATTAGAGTCATGCTAGTGAGTAGTTGTGAATTTGATAAATACTTGTGTCGAAGTTTGTGATTCCCGTAGCATGCACGTATGGTGAACCGTTATGTGATGAAGTCGGAGCATGATTTATTCATTGATTGTATTCCTTATGAGTGGCGGTCGGGGATGAGCGATGGTCTTTTCCTACCAATCTATCCCCCTAGGAGCATGCGCGTAGTACTTTGTTTCGAGAACTAATAGAGTTTTGCAATAAGTATGTGAGTTTTTTATGACTAATGTTGAGTCCATGGATTATACGCACTCTCACCCTTCCACCATTGCGCCTCTCTAGTACCGCACAACTTTCGCCGGTACCATAAATCCACCATTTACCTTCCTCAAAACAGCCACCATACCTACCTATTATGGAATTTCCATAGCCATTCCGAGATATATTGCCATGCAACTTTCCACCGTTCCGTTTATTATGACACGCTTCATCATTGCCATATTGCTTGCATGATCATGTAGTTGACATTGTATTTGTGGCAAAGCCACCGTTCATAATTCTTTCATACATGTCACTCATGCATGATTGCACATCCCGGTACACTGCCGGAGGCATTCATATAGATTCATATTTTGTTCTAAGTATCAAGTTGTAATTGTTGAGTTGTAAGTAAATAAAAGTGTGATGATCATCATTATTAGAGCATTGTCCCAGTGAGGAAAGGATGATGGAGACTATGATTCCCCCAAAAGTCGGGATGAGACTCCAGACGAAAATAAATAAATAAAAGAGGCCAAAGAAGCCCAAATAAAAAAATAAGAGAAAATAGGCCATAAAAAAGAGAAGGCCCAAAAAAAATGAGAGAAAAAGAGAGAAGGGGCAATGCTACTATCCTTTTACCACACTTGTGCTTCAAAGTAGCACCATGATCTTCATGATAGAGAGTCTCCTATGTTGTCACTTTCATATACTAGTGGGAATCTTTCATTATAGAACTTGGCTTGTATATTCTAATGATGGGCTTCCTCAAAATTCCCTAGGTCTTCATGAGCAAGCAAGTTGGATGCACACCCACTTAGTTTCTTGTTGAGCTTTCATATACTTATAGCTCTAGTGCATCCGTTGCATGGCAATCCCTACTCACTCACATTGATATCTATTGATGGGCATCTCCATAGCCCATTGATACGCCTAGTTGATGTGAGACTATCTTATCCTTTTTGTCTTCTCCACAACCACCACTCTATTCCACCTATAGTGCTATATCCATGGCTCATGCTCATATATTGCATGAAGATTGAAAAAGTTAGAGAACATCAAAAGTATGAAACAATTTCTTGGCTTGTCATTGGGGTTGTGCATGATTTAAATATTTTGTGCGGTGAAGATAGAGCATAGCCAGACTATATGATTTTGTAGGGATAGCTTTCTTTGGCCATGTTATTTTGAGAAGACATGATTGCTTAGTTAGTATGCTTGAAGTATTATTATTTTTATGTCAATATTAAACTTTTGTCTTGAATCTTTTAGATCTGAATATTCATGCCACAATTAAGAAGAATTACATTGAAATTATGCCAAGAAGCACTCCGCATCAAAAATTCTGTTTTTATCATTTACCTACTCGAGGACAAGCAGGAATTAAGCTTGGGGATGCTGATACGTCTCCAACGTATCTATAATTTTTGATTGCTCCATGCTATATTATCTACTATTTTGAATGTTTATGGGCTTTGTTATACACTTTTATATCATTTTTGGGACTAACCTATTAACCTAGAGCCCAGTGCCAGTTTCTGTTTTTACCTTGTTTTAGGGTTTCGAAGAAAAGGAAAACCAAACGGAGTCCAATTGACCTGAAACTTCACGAAACCCATTTTTGGAAGGAAAAAAGCCCAGAAGACTTGAAGTGCTCGTTAGGGAAGCTTCAAGGAGGCCATGAGGTAGGGGGCGCGCCCTCTACCCTCGTGGGCCCCTCATGGCCCCCCTGACGTACTTCTTTTGCCTATATATCTCCATATACCCTAAAAACATCGGGGAGCACAATAGATCGGGAGTTCCGCCGCCAGAAGCCTCCGTAGCCACCGAAAACCAATCTAGACCCGTTTTGGCACCCTGCCAGAGGGGGCAATCCCTCTCCGGTGGCCATCTTCATCATCCCGGTGCTCTCCATGATGAGGAGGGAGTAGTTCTCCCTCGGGGCTGAGGGTATGTACCAGTAGCTATGTGTTTGATCTCTCTCTCTCTCTCTCTCTCTCTCTCGTGTTCTTGAGGTGATACGATCTTGATGTATCGCAAGATTTGCTATTATAGTTGGATCTTATGTTTCTCCTCCCCCTCTACTCTCTTGTAATGGATTGAGTTTTCCCCTTGAAGTAATCTTATCGGATTGAGTCTTTAATGATTTGAGAACACTTGATGTATGTCTTGCCGTGCATATATATGGTGACAATGGGATACCACGTGATTTACTTGATGTATAATTTGGTGATCAACTTGCGGGTTCCGCCCATGAACCTATGCATAGGTGTTGGCACATGTTTTCGTCGTGATTCTCCAGTAGAAACTTTGGGGCACTCTTTGAGGTTCTATGTGTTGGTTGAATAGATAAATCTGAGATTGTGTGATGCATATCGTATAATCATACCCACGGATACTTTAGGTGACATTGGAGTATCTAGGTGACATTAGGGTTTTGGTTGATTTGTGTCTTAAGGTGTTATTCTAGTATGAACTCTAGGGCTGTTTGTGACACTTAGGAATAGCCCAACGGATTGATTGGAAAGAATAACTTTGAGGTGGTTTCGTACCCTACCATAATCTCTTCGTTCGTTCTCCGCTATTAGTGACTTTGGAGTGACTCTTTGTTGCATGTTGGGGGATAGTTATGTGGTCCAATTATGTTAGTATTGTTGAGGGAACTTGCACTAGCGAAAGTATGAACCCTAGGCCTTGTTTCAACGCATTGCAATACCATTTACGCTCACTTTTATCATTAGTTACCTTGCTGTTTTTATATTTTCAGATTACAAATACCTTTATCTACTATCCATATACCACTTGTATCACCATCTCTTCGCCGAACTAGTGCACCTATACAATTTACCATTGTATTGGCTGTGTTGGGGACACAAGAGACTCTTTGTTATTTGGTTGTAGGGTTGCTTGAGAGAGACCATCTTCATCCTATGCCTCCTATGGATTGATAAACCTTAGGTCATCCACTTGAGGGAAATTTTCTACTGTCCTACAAACCTCTGCACTTGGAGGCCCAACAACGTCTACAAGAAGAAGGTTGTGTAGTAGACATCATGAGTAGTTACGTTTGTTCCCGAGGATTGATAATCCCCAAGTGCAAGGAATCATCATAGCAATTTCCAAAGGTGGAAGTGATAAGTATGGAGTGTCGAACCCACAAGGAGCTAAAGGTAAGATCAATATTCTCTCAAGCCCTATCTGCCACTGATACGACTCTACGTACACCGAACGTTTGCTTCCAACTAGCAACGAGAAATAAAACTAGGTTGTGGGTATGAAGAGGATAACTTTGTATGATATCGGAGAGGTAAAATATAAAAGTAGGTGCTGTTATCATAAATTTAGAATATATTACTAAATATTATAAATAGCAAGTGTGGAATAATGGTGGATCAGTGTGCGGAATTGTCCTAGGCAATCGTTAACAAGACCGGTCATCACTATTGCAGTTTCATATGAGGGAGAGGCATAAGCTAACATACTTTATCTACTTGGATCATATGCACTTATGATTGGAACTCTAGCAAGCATCCGCAACTACTAAAGATCATTAAGGTAAAACCCAACCATAGCATTAAAGCATCAAGTCCTCTTTATTCCCATACGCAACAAACCCCTTAATCGGGTTTGTGTTTCAGTCACTCACCAACCCACTATAAGCGAATCATGAACGTATTGCAACACCCTACAGCGGGAACCCCTCACGCTTGCACGACACAGAGGGCACCATAGGACAGCATCAAACTAAAACATACAACTCATACCAATCTAGATCATCAATCAACCCAAGGACAAAAGATATCTACTCGAAACATCATAGGATGGCAACACATCATTGGATCATAATATGTGGCATAAAGCACCATGTTCAAGTAGGGATTACAGCGGGGTGCGGGAGAGTGGACCGTGTAAAAGAGATGAGGGTGATGATGAAGATGGTGATGTTGATGAAGACGATCACCGTGGCAATGATTCCCCTCCCGATGGCACTCCGGGGCCATTGAGAGAGAGGAGGAGAGGTTCTCCCCCTTGTGCTTCCTCCTCCATGGCCTCCCCCTAGATGGGGAGAGGTTCTCCCTCTGGTTCTTGGCCTTCATGGTGATGATGGCCCCTCCGGGATCCTCCTCCATGCCCTTTGGTGATGACGGCCCCCTCTGGCAGGGTGCCAGAGAGGGCCTAGATTGGTTTTCGGTGGCTACGGAGGCTTCTGGCAGCGGAACACCCGATCTAGGTTAATTTTCCGAGGTTTCTGTATTTATAGGAATTTTTGGCGTCGGTCTCATGTCAAGGAGCTGCCCAAGGCGTCCACGAGGCAGGACCACACGCCTAGGGGGGGGGGGCGCCCCCACCCCCGTGGACGCCTCGGGACTCTCCTGCCCAACTCTTTTACTCTGGGGTCTTCTTTTGGTCCATAAAAAATCGTCAAAAATTGGCACGTCAATTGGACTCCGTTTGATATTCCTTTTCTGTAAATCTTCAAAACAAGGAAAAACAGAAACTGGCACTGGGCACTAGGTTAATAGGTTAGTCCCAAAAATCATATAAAATAGCATATAAATGCATATAAAACATCCAAGGTTGATAATATAATAGCATGAATACTTCATAAATTATAGATACGTTGGAGACGTATCAGCATCCCCAAGCTTAATTCCTGCTCATCCTCGAGTAGGTAAATGATAAAAGAAATAATTTATGAAGTGTGAATGCTAGCAAGTGCATAAGTTTCATCAATGATAGTTTCAATCACTTTTTATAACATCATTATATATCATAACAGTAGCTCATCTTCATAAAACTTTTCATGATCAAGTAACAAGCTATTCACATGTTAATGTATAAATCATAAACTTTCTTGAAACTAACAAACTATATTCTCAGTCATCAAACAATTGCAATTCATCTTATTTTTAGGAAGGGTCTATGTCAGAGCTTTGGTTTAGCAAACTCCACATACTCAACTATCATTTAATCTTTCACAATTGCTAACACTCACATGATATCTATGGGTTCGAAGTTTTAATCGTACACAGAGAAAGATAGGGGCTTATAGGTTCGCCTCCCAACCTTTTACCTCAAGGGTAATGTCAACAATAATAGTTCATGCTAACCTACATCCAATTGGATATATATATCAGGATCTTTCCAACACAATGTGCTTGCCAAAGGATATAATGTAAAAAGGAAAGGTGAAGATCACCATGACTCTTGCATACGGTAGAAGATAAAAGTAAAAGATAGGCCCTTCGCAGAGGGAAGCAGAGGTTGTCATGCGCTTTTATGGTTGGATGCACAAAATCTTAATGCGAAAGAATGTCACTTTATATTACCACTTGTGATATGGAACTTTATTATGTAGTCCATCGCTTTTATTTCTTCCGTATCACACGATCGTATAAAGCTTATTTTCTCCAACACTAATAAGTCATACATATTTAGAGGGCAATTTTTATTGCTTGCACCGATGACAACTTACTTGAGGGATCTTACTCAATCCATAGGTAGGTATGGTGGACTCTCATGGCAAAACTGGTTTAATGGTGTTTGGAAGCACAAGTAGTATCTCTACTTGGTGCAAATAATTTGGCTAGCATGAGGGGGAAAAGCAAGCTCAACATGTTGGATGATCTAAGACAATATACTTTATTTCGGATATAAGAAAACATAACCCATTACGTTGTCTTCCTTGTCTGACATCAACCTTTTAGCATGTCATATTTTAATGAGTGCTCACAATTACAAAAGATGTCCAAGATAGTATATTTATATGTGAAATCTCTCTTCCTTCAATATTCTTTCATGAATTGTTCAAGTGACCAATTCTACTTTGCTAACTTTCAATAAGTTTACTACCTATACTTATTCTATGTGAAGTCATTACTCCCCATGGTATAAGCATATGAAACATATATAAATTCAGATTTATGACTTTCAATTATTCAACCATTTACTCATAGGATATACGTGAAGCATGTGAGTAAATGACAAACTATTCCAAAAGATAATAGTGAAGGACACTGAGTAGTCAAATAATTAACTAGCCATGGGAGGATTCTTTTTCATTTAATATTTCAGATTCAATGATTTTATTCAGACGACAAGTAAAATTGAAAATACGCTCCAAGCAAAACACATAACATGTTACGAATAAAAATATAGCTCCGAGTAAGTTATATCGATAGTTTTGAAGACGAAAGAGGGGATGCCTTCTGGGGCATCCCCAAGCTTAGGCGTTTGAGTCTTCCTTAAATATTACCTTGGGGTGCCTCGGGCATCCCCAAGCTTAGGGTCTTTCCACTCCTTATTCTCCTCATATCGATATCTCACCCAAAGCATGAAAACTTCAATCACACACTCGATCGTTCGTGAGATAGGTTAGTATGATAAATATAAAAGGAGCAGTGAGGGACCATCCAGCCTGGATCGCATACTCGATCGTCCGTGCCAGATACATGGTACCCTAGATAAGCAAGCCAATCACACTAACAGAGACTGTTGGGTTTTCAAACAGGTTGGCAAGTTAAATGCCGAAAACAAAAAAAAAGGGATCACAAAGTGAGGATGAGGATGAAGAGCCCCGGCAGCCGAACACTTGGGGCAGAAGAAATTTCCCCCTCAAGTCAAAACTGTGAACATGATGTACGCTACACACATCCCCAAAAGGGAGCGCAAGCGAGCACTTAGGGATGTCTACGCGGTAGAGCCAGTCGCCCCAAAATTCAATCTGTGGTCGTCATTCCTGATCGTCGAGATCACCCAACTAGTATCCGACATGGCGGTTCAGCCGCACTAGTCCTCGACCCAATTATCCACGGGTTTCACCTAACACGTGTCCTGATGGATGGTGGTAGCAGCCTCAACTTGCTTTATCAGGACACAGTGCGGAAGATGGGCATTAACCCCTCACGAATCAAACCAACAAAGACTACCTTTAAAGGAGTCATACCAGGCATAGAGGCCCGCTGTACGGGCTCAATCACGCTGGAGGTGGTCTTCGGTTCTCTGGACAACTTCCGAAGCGAAGAGTTAATCTTCGATATTGTCCCCTTCTGCAGCGGCTAACACACACTGCTCGGACGAACCGCATTTGCTAGATTCAACGCAGTACCACACTCTGCTTATCTCAAGCTCAAGATGCCTGGTCCACGCGACGTCATAACAGTCAATGGCAATACTGAAAGCTCCCTCCAAACAGAGGAGCACACCGCCGCCCTAGCAGCAGAGGTACAGAGCGGCCTTCTCAAGAAGCACCATAGTACGCCGCCGCCCTGGACACCATTAAGAGGTTCTGGAGTACCCTACAACAGGACAGCGCGGCTCATCAAGAGCTCGATTATCAATTCGGCCTCCGTCCCAGTCCCGATGAAGTAGTGGCATTCGTACCACGAGTACATAATTACGCACTCCAAATTCCATGGACATCGACGGAGGCAATAGCCAGCCCAGGATCTACAGTTCGGTTAGACCGATCCCAGACACACATATAACTTTACTATCTCCTTTTCCCTTTTTTTCAGGTTTCTCTTATGCGGGCCTCCCTCGACAGCCTGATTAATGGTCCTGTCAAAGGATAAGCACACCGGATTGACACGGAGCACAAGCGTACATGGGAAGCCCTAGAGGCTAACTAAATGATTACTCTATCCTTTTTCAGGACCCACACGCAGCTCGCCTTTGGTCGCGACATGTCAAATAGCTGGTTGCTTATTGCATTATTTAGTACCAATGCTCTTGGATGCATTAACCCAACTATAATGGAAACAGTTCATGATCCAAGTTCAAGGGCCCCAGATCCTATCTCTGTTCTCCCTCTGTTTTCCTTTAAATTACTTATTTCCTAGCAACCGTACACTCTGGTATGTTTCATATTTGCCAGGGGCTGTCCATCGCCCCACGATATGGCAACAAAGTCCGAACAATCCTTAAAGATAAGTTCGGCACCCCGAACTTAGCATTATATGCATTGGCTCCGAATCATGTCTTTGGTCAATAGTTGGGTTGCCAGGCTCCTTTGCTTGCAACCCTACGTTTCGCTAAATCGGCTAGGATAGTAAAGGGAGAACTACTGTGATTGTGCCCTGGCCTTGACCAGATGAGCGCCTCAGTAGAGAAAGCCGAAAACTGACTGTCATGATACGGCAAGAGCCGGTCAGCTATTCGAGGGTTACAAATTGTTGGAGATTTTTGCCGCATTATGCGAAAGATCGGCACTTCCCGATCTGATGCTGACAGCACTGTGGTTCGAACCAGGGCCGTGCCCATGCTTTATTATAAAACTCCTATGGCTAAGTGAGGGCGTTTAAGCTGTACAGTCTGATTGCCTTGTTCGTTGCGCTAAACAACTCCTTCAAGGACCATATAATTGGATGAAGATTGTTTAGATTCCATCCCGAACACATCCGTACTACCTACGTGAGGGAAGAAGCCGACGACTGGCCAACCCTCAGATTAAATACAACACGGCTGCATAGGAGGAAATAATTAAAAGAATAACAAAATTACATTACAAAACAGGCTTTGTTTTCACAATACAAGGCAAGGGCAACATGAATACATTTATTCAAATACAATGTGCTGCGAACATTGTGCTGCCGCAAGGCGAGCCTCTTCTAGGACATCCGCAAAATACCGTTCGGGTGTGCGGTGCTCCTTGCCCTCCGATGGCCCTCTGGTCACCTTGACGGCGTCCATCTTCGCCCACCACATCTTGCAACGCGCGAAGGCCATGCGCGCACCTTCAATACAGGCCGAGTGCTTGACGACGTCCAACCGAGGACAGGCGTTCACCATCCACCTCACGAGTCCGAAGTAGCTTCCTGGCATAGCTTCGTCTAGCCATAGCCGGATTATCAAATCCTTAATGACTAGTTCGGCCACCCTATGCAGCTCCACCAGCTGTTTCAGTTGATCGGTGAAGGACACGGGATGGTCTGGCGCCGCATACTACGACCAGAATAGCTTCTCCATAGAACCCCCTCCTTCGACTTGATAAAACTCCGCGGCGGCGGATACACTGCGTGGTAAATCCGCAAAAGCCCTTGGGGAACTCCGAACCCGGGTTAGTAAAAGGTACTGCTTCTCCGCATACTTCCTTTGCATCTTAAATGCCTTACCCGCCGTGATCTTCTTGGCCTCCTGGATCTCCTGGAGGGTGGCCTGGGCCTCATTCTGTGCGGTCTCCGCGCTCTGACGAGCCTTGGCAAGTTCGTCCCTTGATACGACGCATCATGCTCCAAGGCTTCGCATTTCTTGACTGCATCCTGGAGCTCCTATTGGACTTCATTGACCCGGGTCTTGAGCTTCTTACGGGCGGCTTGCTGCTGGACATCATTCTCCTCGGCCTCGCCCAGGGCCTTCCTTAGGGCCTCGACCTCGGTCACGTCTCCTGCACATATCACGACACTGCGGTCAATATGCAGCGCCTATCCTTTCCGAAAACACAACAAATTGTCCCTCACCTTGCTTCTCCTCGAGCCGAACCTTAACCTTGCCGAGCTCGTTCTCAGTCCGCTCCAGCCTCTACCTCAGTTCAGAGACTTCGGCAGCATGCGAGGTTGCAGCCAACAGCGACGCCTGCTTATTCATACATATTACGTTAGTCTCCTGTAACAAAAGATTGATCCTCTGTCCGGTTCTTCTTGCCGAACACCGGACAGTGTCTCAGGGCTACTGTCTACATGGTTTTTTCTCTTTCTTACCTCGAAACCCGTCAACAGGCTATTGCAGGCTTCATTCAGTCCACTCTTGGCGGACTGAACCTTCTCGATCACCGCACCCATAAGGACACGGTGCTCATTCACGACGGAGGCTTCTCGTAGCGCCTCCATCAGGTTATTCGGCGCCCCTAGATGAACAGGGGCCGCCGGCGGAGGCAGCGCACCCCCTCCTTCCAAGGGGGCTGCTCGCCCGACTCCGGAGCCATATGGGTCTCCAGAATCATATTCGGCTGAGGACCGAACTGGATGCGGCCCTCTTCACCAGTCTCCATGGGGACCAGCTCCCCCATGTGTCCGGCAGTTGAGGTCTTGCCTTGTGGCGCCTCCCGGACAGCGTCCTGGGCTCCTCCCCGGTTCGGAGCGGTCCTCCCGGATAACACTTTGGTGTCATCCCTGGCCTCGGTGGAATAATCAGGCGGTGGTGACATGCTCTCCATCTCCGACGGAGCCAACGAACCTCCAGATGCGGATCGCTGGATAAGGTCGCGGGCCAGACTACGATAGTACAATTAACTATTTCAAGATAATGAAGAGAAAGGGACGGATGCGTGCATGAGCGAGCCATGTCACTTATGATGCGGCCTGGGGCTTATTCTGAGGGCATCATTCCAGACTTCTGTCAACGTCCCACATGGTGTTGACCGCTGGGACGCCCTTCCCCTTCTTGGGCGTTTCGGCCTCCGGATGCGCCGAAGCCGCCCTCTTCTTCCTCCTCTCCTCAGGTGGAGGGTTGTTTTCCTCCTCCTCCTCCTCCTCCTCCTCTTCCTCGCCATTGTCCTCAGGGACAGAGGAATGAGCTTCGTCATCTTCGGACATCATGTCCGAATTGCCCTTGCGACGAGGGCCACTCTTGGCCCCCTTGGCCTTCTTCTTGGCCTTCTTCTCCGGCGCCTTATAAGGCGCCGACACCAGCATCTTCGCTAGATGCGTTATGGCCGGTTCTTCAGGCAGCGAAGCCGGACACTGGATCCTCTTCGCCCTCTCCATCCAGTCTTGAAAAAGCAAAAATAAAAGCTCAAAAATCATCCTTGAAACAAACAAGTGGAGAATGCACCAAAAAAGGCATACCTCGCTAGCGAGGTGTTTAGCATTGTGCCCGCGATCTGAATTTGCGGCCGGAAGTTTCTCATTGCCCTTAAAGAGCAACTTCCATGCACCTTCATGAGTAGTCTCGAAGAGCCTCACCAGGGTCTAGTGCTTCTTCGGGTTGAAGTCCCACAGAGGGCAGCTTCGGCGCTGGCACGGGAGGATCCGGCGAACTAGCATTACCTGGATCACATCAACGAGCTTGACGTTCTTGATTACCATGCTTTGAACGCACGTCTGCAGCACTATCAGCTCGTCAGGAGAACACCAGTCCGGACTCTTCTCGACCTAGGTGGTGAGTCGCATGGGAGCGCAGGAGCGGAATTTGTCAGCTGCGGCCCAGGTGGTGCCGCGAGGTTCTGTGATGTAGAACCACTGCTTCTGCCACTCCTTTACCGTGTCCACTATAGTACCTTTGGGCCAGGAGACGTTGGGCAGCTTGCTCACCATGGCTCCTCCGCACTCCGCGTGTTGGCCATCCACCACCTTTGGCTTCACGTTAAAGATTTTGAGCCAAAGCCCGGCATGGGGTTGGATGCAGAGGAAGGCCACACACATGACGATAAATGTCGAGATGTTGAGGAAGGAATTCGGGGATAGATCATGGAAATCTATCCCATAATAATACATCAGCCCGCGGATGAAAGGGTGGAGTGGAAACCCTATCCCGCGGAAGAAATAGGGGATGAACAACCCTCTCGGTGGGCTTCGGCGTGGGGACGACTTGTCCCTCGGTCGGCAGGCGGTGAGTGATCTCCCACTAGTAGAAAAAGGGTCAAATGTGAAGCACATTAGTGCCGGTTTGAATTTGAGCCGGCACTAATGTGACCATTAGTGCCAGTTCCAACGGCTAGGCGGGCGGGCATCATTAGTACCGGTTCGTGGGCAACCTTTAGTACCGGTTCATGCCACGAACCGGTACTAATGAGGTTGTGTCAGGCTATGGTCAGGCTGGGGCCCCCACGAAGACCTTTAGTACCGGTTCATGCCCTGAACCGGTACTAGAGTTTCTTAGTAAGCTGATTTTTAGTCCCACCTCGCCAAGAGAGAGGCAGTATGAGCGGTTTATAAGCCGTGAGTGCACAGACAATGACGAAGAGTTGCAATGCTCACCTACATGTTGATTAGCTTCAAGCCTTCCGGAATAGCATAGATTGCACTGAGCTATGTGCAGTGCAGTCTACACTATTCCGAATGTCTTGAAGCAAATTAACCATCATTGCACCTCTTTTTTATTTTTAATAACTTATTTGAACTCCGGACTTATTTTGTGTTCAGTATGCAGCATTCAAAGCGACGTCATCAATTTCCAACATGTTCTGACATCATTTGTTGTTTTTCAGTCATTTACCTAATTGTTTAGAGAGCTAAGTGACCGTGAAATTGAAAATCACTACAAAATGAATCCTGAAAATGTTGAAACTTGGCATGGTATCATCATATCACCCGCATAGCATGCGCGAAAGAGTAGAGAGGGTGACGGCAACAACTGGACGCACTTCATGTACAAACTGGACAAACTCTTTCAGAGTATTAGGGTTTCGGACGAGAACTCATCTGTTACATGGCCACCTCAATGTTTTTTAAACATATTTGAACTCCGGACTTCTTTTGTGTTTAGTATGCAGCATTCAAAGCGACATCATCAACTTCCAACATGTTCTGACATCATTTGTTGTTTTTCGGTCATTTACCTAATTGTTTAGAGAGCTAAATGACCGTGAAATTGAAAATCACTACAAAATGAATCCTGAAAATGTTGAAACTTGGCATGGTATCATCATATCACCTGCATAGCATGCGCGAAAGAGTAGAGAGGGTCACGGAAAAAACTGGACGCACTTCGTGTACAAACTGAACAAACTCATTCAGAGTATCAGGGTTTCGGACGAGAACTCATCTGTTACACGGCCACTTCAATGTTTTTTAAACTTATTTGAACTCCGGACTTCTTTTGTGTTTAGTATGCAGCATTCAATGCGACGTCATCAATTTCCAACATGTTCTGACATCATTTGTTGTTTTTCGGTCATTTACCTAATTGTTTAGAGAGCTAAATGACCGTGAAATTGAAAATCACTACAAAATGAATCCTGAAAATGTTGAAACTTGGCATGGTATCATCATATCACCCGCATAGCATGCGCGAAAGAGTAGAGAGGGTCACGGCAAAAACTGGACGCACTTCGTGTACAAATTGGACATACTCTTTCGGAGTATCAGGGTTTCGGATGAGAACTCATCTGTTACACGGCTACTTCAATGTTTTTTAAACTTATTTGAACTCCGGACTTCTTTTGTGTTCAGTATGCAGCATTCAAAGCGACGTCATCAATTTCCAACATGTTCTGACATCATTTGTTGTTTTTCGGTCATTTACCTAATTGTTTAGAGAGCAAAATGACCGTGAAATTGAAAATCACTACAAAATGAATCCTGAAAATGTTGAAACTTGGCATGGTATCATCATATCACCCGCATAGCATGCGCGAAAGAGTAGAGAGGGTGACGGCAACAACTGGACGCACTTCGTGCACAAACTGGACAAACTCTTTCAGAGTATTAGGGTTTCGGACGAGAACTCATCTGTTACATGGCCACTTCAATGTTTTTTAAACTTATTTGAACTCCGGACTTCTTTTGTGTTTAGCATGCAGCATTCAAAGCGACATCATCAACTTCCAACATGTTCTGACATCATTTCTTGTTTTTCGGTCATTTACCTAATTGTTTAGAGAGCTAAATGACCGTGAAATTGAAAATCACTACAAAATGAATCCTGAAAATGTTGAAACTTGGCGTGGTATCATCATATCACCCGCATAGCATGCGCGAAAGAGTAGAGAGGGTCACGGAAAAAACTGTACGCACTTCGTGTACAAACTGGACATACTCTTTCGGAGTATCATGGTTTCGGACGAGAACTCATCTATTACACGGCCACTTCAATGTTTTTTAAACTTATTTGAACTCCGGACTTCTTTTGTGTTCAGTATGCAGCATTCAAAGCGATGTCATCAATATCCAACATGTTCTGACATCATTTGTTGTTTTTCGGTCATTTACCTAATTGTTTAGAGAGCTAAATGAGCATGAAATTGAAAATCACTACAAAATGAATCCTGAAAATGTTGAAAATTGGCATGGTATCATCATATCACCCGCATAGCATGCGCGAAAGAGTAGAGAGGGTCACGGCAAAAACTGGATGCACTTCGTGTACAAACTGGACAAACTCTTTCAGAGTATCAGGGTTTCGGACGAGGACTCATCTGTTACATGGCCACTTCAATGTTTCTTAAACTTATTTGAACTCCGGACTTCTTTTGTGTTTAGTATACAGCATTCAAAGCGACATCATCAATTTCCAACATGTTCTGACATCATTTGTTGTTTTTCGGTCATTTACCTAATTGTTTAGAGAGCTAAATGACCGTGAAATTGAAAATCACTACAAAATGAATCCTGAAAATGTTGAAACTTGGCATGGTATCATCATATCACCCGCATAGCATGCGCGAAAGAGTAGAGAGGGTCACGGAAAAAACTGTACGCACTTCGTGTACAAACTGGACATACTCTTTCGGAGTATCAGGGTTTCGGACGAGAACTCATCTGTTACACGGCCACTTCAATGTTTTTTAAACTTATTTGAACTCCGGACTTCTTTTGTGTTCAGTATGCAGCATTCAAAGCGACGTCATCAATTTCCAACATGTTCTGGCATCATTTGTTGTTTTTCGGTCATTTACCTAATTGTTTAGAGAGATAAATGACCGTGAAATTGAAAATCACAACAAAATGAATCCTGAAAATGTTGAAACTTGGCATGGTATCATAATATCACCCGCATAGCATGCGCGAAAGAGTAGAGAGGGTCACGGCAAAAACTGGATGCACTTCGTGTACAAACTGGACATACTCTTTCGGAGTATCAGGGTTTCGGACGAGAACTCATCTATTACACGGCCACTTCAATGTTTTTTAAACTTATTTGAACTCCGGACTTCTTTTGTGTTCAGTATGCAGCATTCAAAGCGACGTCCTCAATTTCCAACATGTTCTGACATCATTTATTGTTTTTCGGTCATTTACCTAATTGTTCGGTATGCAGCATTCAATTTCCAGAAGAAAATAAATAGAAGATAAGAAATAATGCAGAAAATAAAAAAACTATACAAAAAAATTACTCAAAAATAAATAGAAGAAAATAAATAATGCAGAAAAGAAAAAACTATATAAAAAACTACTCAAAAATAACTAGAAGAAAATAAATAATGCAGAAAAGAAAAAACTATACAAAAAAATTTGTTGGCGCGCTGCCCAGTGGGCCTGCTAGACCTAGGGTGTGCAAATGCAGGCCCAGAAGGGCCAGCAGGCTCATAGGGCAGCGCGCCCTAATTAATTAGGCCCAGAAGCCTGCTATATAGAGGAGTTCGAAGAGGTAGCCGCGGCTGGGTTTATAAACCAGTGCGGCTGCCCTTCGCCCGGCGAGGTGGGACTAAACTTTGGGGTGGCAGCGCGAGGCCTTTAGTACCGGTTGGTGGCTCCAACCGGTACTAAAGACCACCCTTTAGTACCGGTTGGAACCACCAACCGGTACTAAAGGCCTGCTCTTCCCGCCTCTTGGCCTGGCCAAAGTTGGCCTTTAGTACCGGTTGGTGGCTCCAACCGGTACTAAAGGCCTCTCCTATATATACAACACTTACGAAAATTCAGTTAGATCTCCCACTTCTTTCGTCTCCAACCTCTCGCGCGCCGCTCGAACCCGTCCTCGCCGCCCGTCGCCCGTCGTCCGTCGTCGTCGTCGCTGTCCCCGCCGCCGCCCGTCGTCGTCGCCGTCTCGCGCCGCCGCCCCGAACGCCGCGCGCCGCCGTCCGTCGTCGTCCCGCCGCGGTCCCGTACGTCTCTCGTTCTCGCGTATACCCGCCGCGCCGCCGTCCGTCGTCGTCACACCCGGCCTGTATGGCGGCGCCCCCGCCCGTACGTACGCAGGCGCCCCCACCCCGTAACGCCGGCGCCCCCGCTCGTACGTATGGGGCGGCGGCGTACGGGGCCGCACACATACACACATACGCACACATGCATATATACGTTTTTACTTATTTTCTGTTTTTAGAAAATTTAATTAGATGATCGAATGTTTGATTAATGTCGAATGTTAGATGAATTAGCTAGATAGAAAATTGTCGAACTAGAGATTTGAACTAGTTGAATAATTAATATAACTAGTTTATTTTTAGTAAGAAAATTATCGAACTAGTTTATTTAGGTATATGAGATTTGGACTAGTTCAATAATTAATATAACTAGTTTATTTTTAGTAAGAAAATTGTCGAACTAGTTTATTTAGGTATATGAGATTTAAACTAGTTCAATAATTAATATAACTAGTTTATTTAGGTATATGAGATTTGAACTAGTTCAATAATTAATATAACTAGTTTATTTTTAGTAAGAAAATTTAGGTATCTGAGATTTGATGATCTAATTAAAATATTATTTGTTAATGAGTTTTTCTGTTTATTTAATTTTTTATATATTTTGAGTTTATATAAATGTTATATTAATGTCGAATGTTAGATGAATTAGATAGAAAAGTTAAATATATAGTAATGTCAATTGTTAGAGATGAATATAGTTAGATATATTAATGTCAAATGTTAGATGAATATATATATATATTTGGCTAGATATTATTTAATGTTTGATAGTAATAGGTGTTTAATGTTTCACCTATATGAACATAGGAAATGTCATCTGACGACGAAAAAGATTTCATTATGTGCGAACACTGTGAAGACCAGCGCGGCCTATGCGACAGAAATTTCCTTGTTGATGGTAGGCGCTTCAGCATCAAGCTGGATGAGACATTCGAAGTTGATACAGTAAGTCACTTTGTCAATTATTATTTGAATGCAAAACTTATGCTTCATTTGCTTCAACTTATAATTTTAAATTTTCACTATTCTACTAGCGCATCCCCTGCCATGCAAGAATTTTTGTCTTGGATAAGATAGGTTTTAGTGCTATAGATGATATGGAGGTAAAGAGAGTTTACTTGAAGACGGAGCATGGGTATACTTTCAACGTCAAATTATATGATGGAGACA
Organism: Triticum urartu; assembly: GCF_003073215.2. NCBI lineage: Eukaryota > Viridiplantae > Streptophyta > Magnoliopsida > Poales > Poaceae > Triticum > Triticum urartu. Next base: position 4,052,364 of record NC_053026.1, on the reverse strand, counting down.
CATACACCCATTTTGAATGCAAAACTTGGCAAGCACTATGCAAGGCTTATGCATTTGAGCCTGGTATGGTTGTCACCTTTGATATTCGTCCGGAAGATGATATTGAAGGTAATATAGACATCTGGGTCGATGTGCAAACGCCTCCAGTTCTACCATTATGTGAGTTTTTCTCAACCATGCATGCATATGTTTATGTCTTTGATACAGTTTATTCAAAAATAGTTGACAACTAATTTGTATTGTCAGCTTATTTTGGTTCAAGCAAACATGTCCGGCTCTTGGTAGATAGGACCTACTACTGCCCCGGGGCTCAACTAAACTGCGAGGAGATAAGTCATTATGTTTCATGGCTTGAGGATCTTAATACTGTCAAGACAAATTTTTTTCCTGAACTTAGAAATGTTAGTACTCAAAACGTGCGACCGATGGTGATCATATTGAACTACGGTCACATCTATAATCGAAAGATGGTAAGATTTTAACTATTTGTCCTTAATTAGTGCATCTTTTGCATACATTATTTTTGAAGCTAAACTTTCATTGCTTAGTATATTAATTACTATACGATGTTCTTCAACAGGGACTTTCGATGACAGTTGTGCCTCAGTGGATCGAGACTAAAGGTGACATGTCAATGGTTAGCTTACGGCCAAGATATCCTACATTGCACATGAGTGCATTCAGGATTTCTGAAAGCGAAGAATGCTTAATAGTGAAAGATTGGAGCAAAATTGTTAACGATCGCAGAGAAGTACTAGGGGGCAGCAAGGAGAAGCGCAACCCAAGATTAGGAGACAGATTCATCTGCATGCTCCAGTATGATGAATCAGGAGAGCTATACATGTTCTATGCTATTCTACCTGAGAGGGAGCAGCACTAGTTCATGCTCTTAATTAGTGTCTCATGTCCGTGTCCTGAACTTCGATGTTGGTGATGATTATGTTGAACTCGATGATATCTTTGCTTCTGTTACAAAGTGAATGTTTCCTCTTTAAGCTAGCCAGTGTTGGTGATGATTAGATAGCTAGCGGTAATGACTATGATGATTAAATAGTGGTAATTAGACGACTACGATGATTTTTAGCTAGCTAGAGTTTATTTATTTATTAATATGCGATGATGATGATGATGATGATGATGACGACTACAACTCATTATAACGTAAAACAATCCTAAATTAAATTGATAACACAAATTTAATTGAAAAATACAAAATAAAACAAAAATCCACAAACATTTAGTACCGGTTGGTGTTACCAACTGGTACTAAAGGGCTCCCGGCCCCCGGAGCTGGCTCATGCCACGTGGTTTCCCTTTAGCACCGGTTCATGCTGAACCGGTACTAAAGGGGGGGGGGGCCTTTAGTGACCACACTTTAGTGCCGGTTATGGAACCGGCAGTAAAGGGCCTTACGAACCGGTGCTATTGCCCGGTTCTGCACTAGTGTCCTTCGCCAAGTATCCGGCCGCCCGAAGCTTAGTAATGTCCTCCTCCTTGACGGAGGAGACCATCCACTTGCCTTGACCTCCGGATTCGGACATGGTTTCTTGAGTGGAAAGGAGATGAGAACTTGGGCGCTGGAGCTCAAGATTGGAAAGGCGGAGACATAGAGAGGGCATGAGGGAGGAAGATGGAATCATTATCCCCTTATAAAGGCAACACATATTAAATGCCTCCTCACTCGCCTTAAGATTCGCCTATTCCTAAGGGCTATATAAAGGCACGGTTGGGTTACCCATGCCCACATTGATGAGAATCCCGTGATAAGGGGGCACGATCTCTGCTTTGACAAGACATGCCAATGGCAACCAGGTCTCGGGACGAGGGGCGTCGAAACATGAAAGTGGTTTGGAATTGTGACTGGGCAGACGTGATGTCATGTTGTAAAAAGCTGTCAGCAGATTAGACTAGTGTAAAAATATATTGTCTCTGCGGTTATGTATCGTGTGTGTGTGTGACAGGTCCGGATACTAGCATCACATCCGAAGATTATCATTAAGTTCGGATAGAACAGAACCCGCCTTGCAATGCTGAAGACAATCTGCGCGCTGGACTCCTCGTCATTGAAGCCAGGTTCAGGGGCTACTGTGGGAGTCCTGGACTAAGGGTTCCTCGGGCGTCCGGCCTGTTATCCATGGGCTGGACTGATGGGTTGTGAAGACATGAAGGCCGAAGAATGTACCTGTGTCCGGATTGGACTCTCCTTGGCGTGGAAGGCAAGCTTGGCGACCGATTATGAAGATTCCTTCTTATGTAACCGACTCTATGTAACCCTATATCCCCCCGGTGTCTATATAAGCCGGAGGGGTTAGTACGGAAAGGAGATATTCATTACCATAGTCATATAGGCTAGGCTTCTAGGGTTTTTCCATTACGATCTCGTGGTAGACCAACTCTTGTAACACTCATATTCATCAAGATCAATCAAGCAGGACGTAGGGTATTACCTCCATAGAGAGGGCCCAAACCTAGGTAAACGTAGTGTCCCCCGTCTCCTGTTATCATCGATCCTAGACGCACAGTTCGGGACCCCGACCCGAGATCCCCCAGTTTTGACACCGACAGCGACCGTGGAAGCATTCATCTTCGCCCACTGCATGTTGATACGGGCGAAGGCCATCCACGTACCTTCGATACAAACCAACCGCTTGATGGCGTCAAGCCGAGGGAGGCGTCGACTAGCCGCTTCTCGAGACCGAAGTAGCTGCTAGGTATAGCTTCGGCTGGCCACAGCCGGACTATCAAGTCCTTCATGGCTAGTTTGGCCACCCTATGCAGTTCGACCAGCTGCTTTAGCTGGTCGCTCAAGGGCACTGGATGTTCTGGCGCAAGGTATTGATACGTCTCCAATGTATCTATAATTTTTTATTATTCCATGCTATTATATTATCTGTTTTGGATGTTTAATGGGCTTTATTATACACTTTTATATTATTTTTGGAACTAACCTACTAACCCAAGGCCCAGTGCAAATTGCTGTTTTTCTGCCTATTTCAGTGTTTCGCAGAAAAGGAATATCAAACGGAATCCAAACGGAACGAAACCTTCGGGAGGGTTATTTTTTGAACAAACGTGATCCAGGGGACTTGGAGTAGACGTCAAGAAAGGAGCGAGGAGGCCACGAGGCAGGGAGGCGCACCTGCCCCCTGGGCGCGCCCCCACCCTCGTGGGCCCCTCATAGCTCCACCGACCTACGTCTTCCTCCTACATATATCCATATACCCCAAAAACATCCAGGAGCACCACGAAACCCTATTTCCATCGCCGCAACCTTCTGTACCCAAGAGATCCCATCTTGGGGCCTTTTCCGGAGCTCCGCCAGAGGGGGAATCGACCACGGAGGGCTTCTACATCAACACCATAGCCTCTCGGATGATGTGTGAGTAGTATACCACAGACCTTCTGGTCCATAGTTATTAGCTAGATGGCTTCTTCTCTCTCTTTGGATCTCAATACAAAGTTCTCCTCGGTCTTCTTGGAGATCTATTCGATGTAATTCTTTTTGTGGTGTTTATGATCAAGATTATCTATGAACAACATTTGATTCTTCTCTGAAATCTTTTATGTATGATTTTTTTATCTTTGCAAGTCTCTTCGTATTATCAGTTTGGTTTGGCCTACTAGATTGATCTTTCTTGCAATGGGAGTAGTGCTTAGCTTTGGGTCCAATCTTGCGGTGTCCTTTCCCAGTGACAGCAGGGGCAGCAAGGCACGTTTGTATTGTTGCCATCGACGATAAAAAGATGGGGTTTATATCATATTGCTTGAGTTTATCCCTCTACATCATGTCATCTTGCCTAATGCATTACGTTGTTCTTATGAACTTAATACTCTAGATGCATGCTGGATAGCAGTCGATGTGTGGGGTAATAGTAGTAGATGCAGAATCGTTTCGGTCTACTTGTCGCGGACGTGATGCCTATATACATGATCATGCCTAGATATTCTCATAATTATGCACTTTTCTATCAATTGCTCGATAGTAATTTGTTTACCCACCGTAATACTCATGCTATCTTGAGAGAAGCCACTAGTGAATCCTATGGCCCCCGGGTCTATTTTCCATCATATAAGTTTCCAATCTATTTTCTTTTGCAATCTTTATTTTCCAATCTATATAATAAAAATTCAAAAAAAATTATCGTATTATCTCTATCAGATCTCACTCTCGTAAGTGACCATGAAGGGATTGACAACCCCTTTATCATGTTGGTTGCGAGGTTCTTATTTGTTTGTGTAGGTGCAAGGTGACTTGCATGTAGTCTCCTACTGGATTGATACCTTGGTTCTCAAAAACTAAGGGAAATACTTATGCTACTTTGTTGCATCACCCTTTCCTCTTCAAGGGAAAACCAACGCAGTGCTCAAGAGGTAGTAGCTAGGTATTGTGACCAGGACAGCTGGTCCGTCGAGCTCCCCTCTTCGTCTCGGAAGAATTCAGCAGCGTCAAAAAGACTGCACGGCAGATCCGCAAACGCCCCTAGAGAACTCCAAATCCGGGTCAATGAGAGATACCTCTTCTTCACATACTTGCTTTGCATAATAAAAGCCTTACATGCCGCGATCTTTTTGGCCTCCTGGATTTCCTGGAGGGCGCCTTAGGCTTCGGTCCGGGCCTCTTGTGCGCTTTGGCGGGCCTTCTCAAGCTCGGACTCTTGGTCCGGATGCTGACGCTCCAAGGACTCGTATTTCTTCAAAACGTCCTAGAGCTCCTGCTGGACCTCCCCAACCCTAGCCTCATGCTTTTTCCGGATGGATTGTTCCTTCACCGCCCTATCCTCGTCCTCAGCCAATGCTTTCTTGAGGGTTTCAACCTCAGTCGCCGCTCCTACAAATATCATGGGACTACAACCAATATACATCATTTATTCTTTCCGAATATACACCAAGTCTCCACATACCTTGCTTGTCCCCCAGCTGCCTTTTCACAAGGCCGAGATCTTCTTCGGCCCGCTCCAGACTCTGCTTTAGTCCGGAGACCTCAGCAACATGAGAGGTGGCGGCCAACAGCGACACCTGTGTTCATAAGACATATTTAGTTAGTTTCCTGTGGAAATTACTTATCCTCTGTCCGACTTTTCTTTCCGAACAGCGGACAGTGTCTCAGGGGCTACACTGTCTATACTATGACCTTCTCTTTCGCATCACTTACCTCAAAGCCTGTCAGCACGCTGGTGCAGGCTTCAGTCAGTCCGCTCTTGATGGACTGAACCCTCTCAACCACCATACCCATAAGGATACGGTGTTCCTCCATAATGGGAGCGCCTCGCAGCGCTTCCAACAGATTATCCGGTGCCTCGGGCTGGACAGAGGTAACCGGCGGAATTGGCACACCTCCTTCTTTCGAAGGAGACTGCTTGCCGGATTCTTGAGTCGTATAGGTCTTTGGAACCGGATTCGGCTGGGGTCTGAACTGGACACGGCCCCCATCGCCAGTCCCCATGGGGGTTCTCTCTCCTAGGTGTCTGGCGGCCGAAGGGTCTGTTGGGGAACGTAGTAATTTAAAAATTTCCTATGCACACGCAAGATCATGGTGATGCATAGCAACGAGAGGGGAGAGTGTTGTCTACGTACCCTCGTACACCGAAAGCGGAAGCATTAGCACAACGCGGTTGATGTAGTCGTACGTCTTCACGGCTCGACCGATCAAGCACCGAAACTACGGCACCTCCGAGTTCTAGCACACGTTCAGCTCGATGATGATCCCCGGACTCCGATCCAGCAGAATGTCGGGGAAGAGTTTCGTCAGCACGACGGCGTGGTGACGATCTTGATGTTCTACTGTCGCAGGGCTTCGCCTAAGCACCGCTACAATATTATCGAGGATTATGGTGGAAGGGGGCACCTCACACGGCTAAGAGATCAATGATCAATTGTTGTGTCTTTGGGGTGCCCCCCTGCACCCATATATAAAGGAGCAAGGGAGGTGGAGGCCGGCCCTAGGAGGGGGTGCGCCAAGTGTGGAGTCCTACTAGGACTCCCTAGTCCTAGTAGGATTCCACCTCCCATATGGAATAGGAAAAGAGGAAGGGAAAAGGAGAAGGAAGGAAGGGGGCACCCCCCTTCCCTAGTCCAATTCGGACCAGACCAAGGGGAGGGGTGCGGCCACCCTTGAGGCCCTTTTCCTTCTTTCCCGTATGGCCCAATAAGGCCCAATACGTATTCCCGTAACTCTCTAGTACTCCGAAAAATACCCGAATCACTCGGAACCTTTCCGATGTCCGAATATAGTCGTGCAATATATCGATCTTTACGTCTCGACCATTTTGAGACTCCTCGTCATGTCCCCGATCTCATCCGGGCCTCCGAACTCCTTCGGTACATCAAAACTCATAATATAATTGTCATCGAAGCCTTAAGCGTGCGGACCCTACGGGTTCGATAACGATGTAGACATGACCGAGACACATCTCCGGTCAATAACCAATAGCGGAACCTGGATGCTCATATTGGCTCCCACATATTCTATGAAGATCTTTATCGGTCAGACCGCATAACAACATACGTTGTTCCCTTTGTCATCGGTATGTTACTTGCCCGAGATTCGATCGTCGGTATCTCAATACCTAGTTCAATCTCGTTACCGGCAAGTTTCTTTACTCGTTCCGTAATACATCATCCTGCAACTAACTCATTCGTTGCAATGCTTGCAAGGCTTAAGTGATGTGCATTACCGAGAGGGCCCAGAGATACCTCTCCGACAATCGGAGTGACAAATCCTAATTTCGAAATACGCCAACCCAACAAGTACCTTCAGAGACACCTGTAGAGCACCTTTATAATCATCCAGTTACGTTGTGACGTTTGGTGGCACACAAAGTGTTCCTCTGGTAAACGGGAGTTGCATAATATCATAGTCATAGGAACATGTATAAGTCATGAAGAAAGCAATAGCAACAAACTAAACGATCAAGTGCTATGCTAATGGAATGGGTCAAGTCAATCACATCATTATCCTAATGATGTGATCCCGTTAATCAAATGACAACTCATGTCTGTGGTTAGGAAACATAACCATCTTTGATCAACGAGCTAGTCAAGTAGAGGCATACTAGTGACACTCTGTTTGTCTATGTATTCACACATGTATTATGTTTCCGGTTAATACAATTCTAGCATGAATAATAAACATTTATCATGATATAAGGAAATAAATAATAGCTTTATTATTGCCTCTACGGCATATTTCCACCCGGACAGCCTCCTGAACCTTTTCCTGGCCTGGGAAGGTCCTTTGGGATAGCACCTCATCGTCGTCCTTGGCTGTTGGAGATTGAGTGGCCGGCTGTGACTCGCTAGCCATCGCCTTTGAATCCAGCAAACCTCCTGGTGAGGATCGTAGGGAGCTATCGTGGGCCGGACTACAAGCGCATGATTTAACGCGTTAAAACTACGAACCGAAGAGGCCGATGCGGCCAGCGGCTTGTTTCGGCGGTGGGGCTCTGGGCTGTTGTCGACGTCCCACACGGAGTTATCCGCAAGGGAGCTCTTCCCACTCTTGGACGCCTCTGTCTACGGATTTGTGGAGGCTGCCCTCTTCTTCTTTCCCCCCTCAGGGGGAGAGCTGCTTTCCTCCTTGTCCTCATCGTCATCTTCAGTGGCGGAGGAGGGAGTCTCGTTGTCTTTGGACGTCCTGCCGAAGCTCCTTTGCGACGGAGGCCACTCTGGGCCCCCTTGTCCTTCTTCTTGGCCTTCTTCTCCGGCGCCTAGTAAGGTGCCGGAACCAGCATCTTTGTCAGAAGAGGGATGGCTGGTTCCTCGGGCAGCGGAGCCGGACACTTAATCCGCTCCACTTTCTCTATCCATACCTGAAAAAATAACTAGTGGAGTTTAGGTATCTTCCTTGAATAAGAAAGTAGAGGATACACCTTGAAACACGAAAGACATACCGCACTGGCAGGATGGGCCAGTTCGTGCCCGCGGTCCTCGTCCGTCCCCGGCGGTGCCTCATTGCCCTTGAAGAGCAACGTCCAGATATCTTCATGTGTGGTTCCGAAGAGCCTCTCCATGGTCTATTGCTTCTCCATATTGAATTCCCACAAAGGGCAAGTCCGGCTCTGGCATGGAAGGATCCGGCGGACTAACATAACCTGGATCACGTTGATGTGCTTGATGTTTTTGTCCACCATGCTTTGGATGCGCGTTCGTAGCACGATCAGCTCAACCGACGAGGACCAATTCGGTCCCTTCTCTATCCAGGAGGTGAGCCGCATTGGAGCCCCGGACTTGAATTCGGGAGCCGCGGCCCTGGTGGTATCCCGGGGCTCTGTGATATAGAACCACAGTTTCTGCCACTATTTGACGGTCTCCACAAAAGCACCCTTGGGCCATGTGACGTTGGGCAGTTTACTCACCATGGTGCCTCCGCACTCCACGTGTTGTCCATCCACCACCTTCGGCTTCACGTTGACGATCTTGAGCCACAGTCCGAAGTGGGGTGGAATGGGGAGGAAAGCCTCACACACGACAATCAATGCCGACATGTTGAGGAAAGAGTTTGGAGCTAGATCATGGAAATCTAGCCCGTAATAAAACATGAGTCCGCAGACGAAAGGGTGGAGAGGAAATCCTAACCCGCGGACGAAATGGGGGATAAACACTACCCTCTCATTGGGCTTCGGGGTGGGGACGACTTGCCCCTTGGCCGGAAGCTGATGGGAAATTTCCCTTGCCAGATACCCGGCCTCCCGAAGCTTGGTGATGTCCTTCTCCTTGAACGAGGAGGCCATCCATTTGCCTTGTGCTTCAGATCCGGACATGGTTGAGTGCTTCCTTGAGGCGGAAAAGATGAGGACTCGGGCACTAGAGCTTGAGAATGGGAGGGCAAAGAGGAGGAGATGGCGTAGGTGAAAGAAGGGAATCCTTATCTCTCCTTATAAAGGTAGTGAATATCAAGCGCCTCCCCACTCGCCTTGAAACTCGCCTGTTCCCAAGGGCCGTGCGAACGGCATGGTTGGATTACCCACGCTTGTATTGATGAGAATCCCGCAATAAGAGGACACGATCTCTACTTTGACAAGACATGCCAATGAGACCGCGTCTTGAAGCGGCAGGCCAAAAAATGGTTTGAAATAATGACCGGGTGGTGACGTGGTGTCACATTACAAATAGTTGTCAACGGATTGGACTCATGATATATTATACTCTATGCGATTGTATATGGAATTTATTTTGCAGAGCCGGACACGTTCGTTGCGTCTGAAGACTATGTCCGAGTATTCGTAGGAGGAAACCGCCTTGCAATGCCGAAGCCAGTTTGCGCGACAGACACCTCGTCATTGAAGCTTGGTTCAGGGGCTACTGAGGGAGTCCTGGATTAGGGGGTCCTCGGGCATCCGTACAATGGTACGTGGGCCGGACTGATGGGCTGTAAAGATACTGGACCGAAGATTATCTCCCGTGTCCGGATGGGACTCTCCTTGGCGTGGAAGGCAAGCTTGGCATGCCAATATGAACATTCCTTTCTCTGTAACCGACTTTGTACAATCCTAGTCACCCCGGTGTCTATACAAACCGGAGGTCTTAGTCCGTAGAGGAGGAGAATCATAATCATAATCAGATAGGCTAGACTTCTAGGGTTTTAGCTATTACGATCTCGTGGTATATCAAATCTTGTAACCCCTATACCCATCAATATTAATCTAGCATGACATAGGGTTTTACCTCCATCGAGAGGGCCCGAACCTGGGTAAACATTGTGTTCCCTGTCTCCTGTTACCATCAAACTTAGACTCACAGTTCGGGACCCCCTACCTTAGATCCTCCGGTTTTGACACCGACAACAACCCACCAGGGCGCTGTTGGGCCCCCAGGCGCGCCCAGGTGGGTTGTGCCCCCCTTTAGTACTTCTTTGGCACATTGGGTGTCTTCTGGTCCAGAAAAAATCTCCAAAAAGTTTTACTGCATTTGGAATCCGTTTGGTATTGATTTTTTGCTAAGTAAAAAACAAGCAAAAAAGCAACTGGCACTGGGCACTATGTCAATAGGTTAGTCCCAAAAAATGATATAAAGTTGCTATAAAATGATTGTAAGACATCCAAGATTGATAATATAACAGAATGGAACAATCAAAAATTATAGATACGTTGGAGACGTATCATCATCCCCAAGCTTAATTCCTGGTCGTCCTCGAGTAGATAAATGATAAAAATAGAATGTTTGATGTGAAATGCTGCCTAACATGTTCATCACATATTCTTTTCTGTTTTAGCATGGACATTTGGACTTTTATATGGTTCAAAGCAATAGTCTTGTTTTGACATGAAGATTTCAATACTCAAGCATATAAAAAAGCAACCATGTCTTTCAAAATATGAACACTAAAGAAAGTTATCCCTAGGCCATCACGCTCAATAATTGATCCATTCATGAAACACACTCGCGTGTTAGCTACACCCAATGCTCAAGTGCGATCATAGTGCCCCTTAGTTGGTGCTTTATAAGAGAGGATGGAGACTCAAATAAAAATAAAAATTGCATAAAGTACAAGAAAGGCCCTTTGCGGAGGAAAGTAGGGATTTGTAGAGGTGCTAGATCTCAAAGTGAAAAAGATAGAGATAAAATATTTTGGGTGGCATGCCTTTCCTGTCAACGAAAACGATCGAGTAGTTCCCAATACTTCCCATCCTAAATATATCATAGGCGGTTCCCAAACAAAATAAAGTTTATTCCTTTTTCCACCATACTTTCATTTTCCATGGCTAACCGTATCCACCGGTGCCTTCCATACCAATAATTTCCAAGGAATTGATTATTTGACAACATAAAGTAAATTCATTTTTCATTTCGGGACTGGGCATCCCTAATACCTTTTACCTACACTTGTGCAATCACGAGTGAATAAACACTCATCTAGAGAATAACACATCTAGCATGGAAAAATATCAGCTACCCCCTACAGTTTCATGAGAGCTATGAGCACAAAAAGAAAATTTATTTTGAAAATTAGAGATGGCACATACAAATTTTCTTATAATGTCACGGAGACACCGCATATAGGTAGGTATGGTGGACTCATATGGCAAAACTGGTTTAAAGGATTTGGGATGCACAAGTATTCATCATACTTAGTGCAAAATGAAGGCTAGCAAAAGATTGAGAAGCATCCAACCAAGAAACGAAAAATCTCATAAACGAGCATTAAGCAAAACTAACACCGACTAATGCACCACAAGTAGGATGTAATTTCATAGCATAACTATTGACTTTCATGCTTGCATAGGGAATCACAAACCTTAACATCAATATTCTTACTAAAGAATAATTACTCACCAACATGACTCACATATCACTATCATCATATCTCAAAACTATTACAAAGAATCATGAAAGTTTTTATTATATCCCTCTTGAATATCTATCACTTTGGGAGTTTCATATGTTGCAATTGCTTTTTAACAAGCTCAAACAAATTTAAGTGAAGATCATGAGCATAAAATTGAAGTGAAGCATGAGAGTGAATGACAAACTACTCCAAAAAGATATAAGTGAAGATCAAGTGAGTAGTTAAGTAAATGTGTAGCTATTTGAGGACTCTCTCTTACTTAAAAACATTCAGATCTAAGTATTTTATTAAAACAGCAAGCAAAACAAAACAAAATGACGTTCCAAGAATAGCACAACTCATGTGAAGAAGTAAAAACATAGGCCCAACCGAAGCTAACCGATAATTGCTGGTGAAGAAAGGTGGGATGCCTCCTGGGGCATCCCCAAGCTTAGATGCTTGAGACTTCTTGGAATGTTATCTCGGGATGCCTTGGGCATCCCCAAGCTTGAGATTTTGTGTCTCCTTAATTCCTTTATATCACATTTTCCCTAATTCTTAAAAACTTCATCGACACAAAACTCAACAAGAACTCGTGAGATACGTTAGTATAAATCAATGCAACACCTTATCATTCTCTACTCTAGCAAATCACTAAAATTATTATTCAACATTGCATACTAAATGCCTCTACATATTTAATAGTCCTATCCTCAAATGGAAACATTAAACAAGCAAACATATGCAAACAATGCAAACATAAAAGCAATCTCTCAAAACGGTACAGTCTATAAAGAATGCATGAATATCAATACTTCTTTCAATCAAAAAATTCTGACTTCCTGAATATAGACTTGCAAAACATAGCTTCAAGTAAGGTTACCGATAATGTTTTCTCAAAAAAAAATTGCAACAGCGATAAACTTTCTATTTTCAAACAGCCACATATAGACTTGCAAAATAAGCATGGAAAATGCTATACTTGAATTTTTTTATTGATATAAAAGATGAAAAACATTTTTCTAAATAAAAGCAAGCAAATATTAACAAAATAAAATGATGCCCCAAGCAAAACACATATCATGTGATGAATGAAAACATAGCATCAAGTAAGGTTACCGATAATGTTGGAGACGAAAGAGGGGATGCCTTCCGGGGCATCCCCAAGCTTAGTTGCTTGGATCTTTCTTGAATATTACCTTGCGGGTGTCTTGGGAATCCCCAATCTTAGAGTCTTGTCACTCCTTATTCTCCTCATATGGATATCTAGCCCAAAACTTGAAAATTTCAATCACACAAAAACTTAACGGAACTTTGTGAGATAGGTTAGTACGATAAAAAGCAAAACATTCACTTTGGTACTGTCAAGACAAGATCCATAATTGTTCTCACACAATACCTACTGTACCTTATCATTTCCACAATTTATATTGAGCAATATAAGCCATAGAAACTAGGAAACAAGAAAACTATGCATTGAAAACAGAATCTATCAAAAACAGAACAGTCTATGATGATCTGGACAACTACCGTACTTCTGTTACTCCAGAAATTCTGAAAAATTAGGAAAACCTGGTAAATTTGTGTACCAATCTTGTGCAAGAAGAATCGGGATTTTAGCATGCTTCCATAAAATATGACAATTATTTTACTGGGCACAAAAGTTTCTGTTTTTCAGCAAGATCAAATCAACTATCACCATAGACCATCCCAAAGGTCTTACTTGGCACTTTATTGAAACAAAGGCAATAAAACATGATTAATACAGTAGCCTAATCATGCAAACACACAGAAAAATTAGGTAAAGTGTTGGGTTGTCTCTCAACAAGCGTTTTTCTTTAATGCATTTTTAGCTAGTCATGATGATTTCAATGATGCTCGCATAAAAGATAAGAATTGAAACATAACAAGAGCAACATGGAACACATGGAAAGCACATTTAAGCCTAACCCACTTCCTATGCATAGGTATTTTATGATCAAACAACTTATGGGAACAAGAATCAATTAGCATCGGAAGGCAAAACAAGTGCAACTTCAGAACTTTCAACACATAGAGAGGAAACTTGATATTATTGCAATACCTACAAGCATATGTTCCTCTCTCATAATAATTTTCAGTAGCATCATGAATGAATTCAACAATATATCTATCACATAAAGCATTCTTTTCATGATCCACAAGCATAGAAATTTTATTACTCTCCACATAAGCAAATTTATTCTCATCAATATTTGTGTGAGCAAATTAAACAAAATAACTATCATGGGATTGAAAATTAAAATCATGATGACATGTTTCATGGTTATCATTATTCATTATTGCATACATGTCATCACCATAATCATCATAGATGCCAACTTTGTTATCATAGTCAATTGAAGTCTCATCAAAAATGGTGGAATCATCACTAAATAAAGTCATGACCTCTCCAAATCCACTTTCATTGTTATAATCATCATAAATAGGAGGCATGCAATCATTATAACAAACTTGCACACCAAATCTTGGGGGACTAAAAATATCATCTTCATCAGACATAGTATCTCAAAGCTTATGGCTTTGCATATCATTAGCATCATGGATATTCAAAGAGTTCATACCAACAACATTGCAATCATGCTCACCATTCAAACATTTTTTGTCAAACATTTTATAGAATTCTTCCTCTATCAATTGAACACAATTTTCCTTTCCATCATTATAAAGATAAATAATACGACGCAACCTCAATTCCATTTTTTTGTAGTTTTCTTTTACAAACCAAGCTAGTGATAAAACAAGAAACTAAAAGATTCAATTGCAAGATCTAAAGATATACCTTCAAGCACTCACCTCCCTAGCAACGGTGCCAAAAAATAGCTTGATGTCTACTACACAACTTGTTCTTGTAGACTTGTGTTGGGCCTCCAAGCGCAGAGTTTTGTAGGATAGTAGCAATTTTCCCTCAAGTGGATGACCTATGGTTTATCAATCCGTGGGAGGTGTAGGATGAAGATGGTCTCTCTCAAATAACCCTACAAGCAATTAACAAAAAGTATCTTGTGTCGCCAACACACCAAATACAACGATAATTTGTAAAGGTGCACTAGTTTGGCGAAGAGATGGCGATACAAGTGTAGTAATGATAGTATATATTGATTTTTGTGATAGTGACAATAAAAATCAGCAAGGTATCATGTAACAAAAGTGAGCACAAACAATATTGCAATGCTTGAAAACAAGGCCTAGGGTCCGTACTTTCGCTATTGCAATCTCTCAACAATGCTAGTACAATTGGATCATATAACCATCCGTCAATGTGCGATGAAGAATCACTCCAAAGCTCCTATCTAGTGGAGAACATAAGAAGAAATTGTTTGTAGATATTCTTTCCGATCGATCTATCCAACAATTTGTACTAAAATAACACCAAGTCATTCTTTCCGATCGATCTATCAAGAGTTCGTACTAAAATAACACCAAGTTATTCTTTCCGATTGATCCATCAAGAGTTCGTACTAAAATAACACCAAAGCAATTTCAGATTCATAATACTCAATCCAACACAAAGAACCTCAAAGAGTGCCCCAAGATTTCTATCGGAGAAACAAAAAACGAGAACGTGCATCAACCCCTATGCATAGATTACCCAATGTCACCTCGGGAATCCACGAGTTGAGTGCCAAAACACAAATCAAGTGAATCAATATAATACCCCATTGTCACCATGGGTATTCATATGCAATGCATATATCAAGTGCTCTCAAATCCATCAAAGTATTCAATCCAATAAGAATGAAATCTCAAAGGGAAAACTCAATTCATCACAACAAGATAGAGAGGGGAAAACACCATATGATCCGACTATATTAACAAAGCCCGTGATACATCAAGATCGTGACATCTCAAGAACACGAGAGAGAGAGAGAGAGATTAAAAAATAGCTACTAGTACAAGCCCTCAGCCCCAAGGGTGGATTACTCCCTCCTCATCATGGTGGCCGCCGGGATGATGAAGATGGTCACTGGTGATGATTTCCCCCTTCGACGGAGTGCCGGAACGGGGTCTAGATTGGTTTTTCAATGCTACAGAGACTTGCGGTGGCGAAACTTTTGATCTTGGGTTATCCCCAAGGTTTTTGGAATATTTGGGAATTTATAGGGAGAAGAGGCAGTGCGGTAGGCCACCGAGGTGGGCACAACCCACCAGGGCGTGGCTGGGCCCCCAGGCGCGCCCAGGTGGGTTGTGACCCCCTCGAGGAACCCCTCTAGTACTTCTTTGGCCCACTGGGTGTCTTCTGGTCCAGAAAAATTCTCCAAAACGTTTCACTGCGTTTGGACTCCGTTTGGCATTGATTTTCTGTGAAGTAAAAACAAGCAAAAACAGCAACTGGCACTGGGCACTATGTCAATAGGTTAGTCCCAAAAAATGATATAAAGTTCCTATAAAATGATTGTAAAACATCCAAGATTGATAATATAACAGCATGGAACAACTAAAAATTATACGTTGGAGACGTATCAGGGAGGCGAGCCGTAATACCAGGCTAAACGAGCTCCATGGAAGCCATGTTGCTTCTCCACTGAGATGGTGGGTGAGGGAGTCCTGGACTAAGGGGTCCTCGGGCGTCCGGCCTGTTATCCATGGGCCGGACTGATGGGTTGTGAAGACATGAAGGCCGAAGATTGTACCTGTGTCCGGATTGGACTCTCCTTGGCGTGGAAGGCAAGCTTGGCAACCGACTATGAAGATTCCTTCTTATGTAACTGACTCTATGTATCCCTAGATTCAACCCCCCCCCCCCCGATGTCTATATAAACTGGAGGGGTTAGTCCGGAAAGGATACACTCATTACCATAGTCATACAGGCTAGGCTTCTAGGGTTTAGCCATTACGATCTCGTGGTAGATCAACTCTTGTAACACTCATATTCATCAAGATCAATCAAGCAGGACGTACGGTATTACCTCCATAGAGAGGGCCCTAACCTGGGTAAACATCGTGTCCCCCGTCTCCTGTTACCATCGATCCTAGACGCACAGTTCGGGAGCCCCTACCCGAGATCCCCCGGTTTTGACACCGACATTGGTGCTTTCATTGAGAGTTCCACTGTGCCATCGATGAAAGGCTCGATGGCTCGCCTTGTCCTTAAAGACAACATCACCTCCGGGAGACCTCTCGCCCAGGCCAAACCCTCCAGCTGGGCGGCTTTACTATGATCGCCCGTTCGGCTGTTGAGCCGACGATGACCTCTCGGGCCATCGCAAACCCCCTTCGCATCAACTCTGAGCACTCCAAGCAGTTCGATCCGATGGAGTTTTCGTCTTTGAATGATTCCTACATCGCATCGCCAATTTGAGAATAGCCACAGACTACGATCGGACCGGGCCTAAAACCGATCAAGGAGAAATCGAGACCCTACCGGTCACCCACCAGATTGCGGTAGTCGTGGAGCAGGACGGCGAGTCTTCTTCTATACCAAAGACGGACTATGTTCGGATCGCCGATCAGGAAGAGCCGGATACTCACCAGCGAAAGGATGCGACCAGCCCTCCGAACATGGCATCGGACGGCGATCCTAAGCGGTCAGAAGATATTCCGGACCCCGGACTGTTAAGCCCGGAACGTCATTAGACTCCAAATAACCGGTCAGGTCGGGGTTCGAATTTTATTCCACCCACCCACCCGGACATAGACGCTCTCATGAGCATAAAACAACAGCCTCAGGACATGGTCCACCACTTCTGGGCCAGATTCCTCCTTGTCAAAGACAAGGTAAAAGATTGCTATGACGAGGACGCAATATCAGCGTTCTACAACAATTGCGAGGATGAAGGAAACCTCAACACCATCAATCGCCGCCGCATACTGAAATTCGCTGCTTAGCAACCATTGTACAAAAGTACAACGCAATGGAGAGCGCTTAGAAAACTCAAGCGGCTCGCTAGGAACCGTCGGTCCCAACTCAATTCCCCCTACAGGTGAAAAGGGCGCACCCTTGCGGCACGCCCAGTCCAACAGTCAAGAAACACAAAACCGCTATGCAGCACGGCACCGTTCTGGAGGGGTGGCTTGATGGCCCATGCAAAATACATACAACCCTAGATACCGTGGCAACCCACAGCCTTAGAGCATGTTGGATACTACGACAGGTAGCCAAGAGCGGCGAGGACATCCTTATCAAGGACGACCCAGAACGGCATCCCCCAGAAGACGATAACTCAAGAGTATTGACGATCTTTGAGACATTCACTTCAAACAACAAGCACAAAAGGGCGCTTCTCGAGCTCACCGAAGTCTACCAAATTGCTGAAATAAACCCCTGGAATGACACGGCTATAACATTCAACGCCGGTGATGAACCAAAGTACAGAACAATATGAGTGCCAGCCGCATTAGTCCTCAGTCACATTGTGGACGGGTTTCGACTTACCAAGGTCCTCATGGACGGAGGCAGCGGACTAAACCTCATTTATGAGGACACACTCCATAAAATGGAAATAGACAGGAGCCGCATCAAGCAAAGTAACACAACCTTCTGAGGAATTATTCCCAGTCGGGAGGCGCGGTGCGCGGGAAAAATCACACTTGACGTAGTATTCGGCACGCCGGAGAACAATCGGTCCGAAGAAATAACTTTCCAAGTGGCCCCTTTCAGCAGCGGATATCATGCCCTGTTGGAGCAGGATGCTTTTACATGCTTTCAAGCCATACCCCATTATGGGTATATGAAGCTCAAAATGCCCGGACCAAATGGTATAATCACTCTCGCCAGTGATCCGGAGATAGCACTCCGCGCTGAAAACAAAACTGCATCCCTGGCCCTGGAGGCGCTATCCGAAGCCCTCGCGGCCGAAGAATTAACCGCACTATGCTCCACGGTGAACAAGGACGACGTGATCCTCGACAAACGCCCTAAATCCACATCCTCCAAACAAGCAGAAGAAATAGTCAAATTCGAGGTCCACCCAACGGACCCCAAGAAGACAGCATCTATCGAAGCTCAACTGAACCCAACAGTTGACACCGCACTACGAGAATTCTTGCGCAAAAACTGGGACATATTCGCCTGGCACCCTTCAGATATGCCAGGGATCCCACGCGAGCTGGCCGAACATAGCCTTAATATATTAAAGGGATTTAAACCGGTTAAGCAAACAATACAACGCTTTTCCGAACCCAAGCGACAAGCCATGGGGGAGGAGCTGGCCGAACTCACCGAGGCCAGATTCATTAGAGAAATCAAACATTCGGACTGGCTGGCAAACCTGGTGATGGTACCAAAGAAGGACAAATCTTGGCGCCTGTGTGTCGATTTCAAAGACCTCAACAAGGCTTGCCCTAAGGATCCCTTCCCCCTCCCCCTCATTGATCAAATCATCGACGCCACCGCAAGACATGACTCACTGTGTTTCCATGATGCATATTTTGGATACCATCAAATCAAAATGAAGGAGTCCGATCAAGCCGCAACAGCATTTATCACCCCATATGGGCCATTCTGCTTCAACACCATGCCCTTTGGGCTCAAGAACGCCGGCGCGACATACCAACGCATGATTCAAACATGCCTGGAGAAACAGATCGGCAAAAGGTAGAAGCTTACGTCCATGACGTCGTCATCAAAACTAGGCACGTCGAAACACTAATAGACAATATACGTCTTACATTCGACAACCTCCGGGCGTATGACATTAAGCTCAACCTGGAAAAGTGTGTCTTCGGCATCCCCACTGGAAAACTGCTGGGCTTCATCGTTTCCAATAGAGGAATCGAAGCAAACCCAGCCAAAATCCGAGCTTTGTCACAATTGGCTAAGCCAACAGACCTTAAACAAGGTCAAAAGCTTGCGGGTTGCGTAGAAGCTCTAAGCCACTTTATCTCCAGATTGGGAGAAAAGGCACTGCCACTCTATCACCTTCTACGGCGAACCGACCACTTCGAGTGGATGGATGCGGCAATAGCCGGACTGGAGGAAATAAAAACCCTTTTGCAAGCAATCCAATCCTGGCCGGACCAAATGCCGGTGAACCGATGTTATTATACATATCGGCAACACATCAGGTGGTGAGCACCGTACTCGTCGTTGAGCGAGAACAGGACGGACATAAATTCCTGCTCTAGAAGCCAGTATACTACGTATCTACTGTCCTTACACCATGCAAATCCCGGTACCCTCATTATCAAAAATATAGCATACGCGGTCTTCATGGCATCCCAAAAGCTCAACCACTACTTCCAGGAGTGTTCGATCACAGTGGCCTCCGAAGTACCACTCAATAACATTATAAACAACCGTGATGCTACGGGCCGGATTGCCAAATGGGCCATTGAGCTCCTCCCATTTGACATTACATATAAACCACGTCGAGCTATCAAATCCCAAGTGTTGGCCGACTTCGTCGCCGAATGGACAGAGGCCGAACTCCCTAAAGAGTACGGTGTTGGGGAACGTAGCAGAATTTTAAAATTTTCTATGCATCACCAAGATCAATCTATGGAGTCATCTAGCAACGAGGGAGAGAGGAGTGCATCTACATACCCTTGTAGATCGCGCGCGGAAGCGTTCAAGAGAACAGGGTTGATGGAGTCGTACTCGACGTGATCCAAATCACCGATGACCTAGTGCCGAACGGACGGCACCTCCGCGTTCAACACACGTACAGTTAGGAAGACGTCTCCTCCTTCTTGATCCAGCAAGGGGAAAGGAGAGGTTGATGAAGATCCAGCAGCACGACGGTGTTGTGGTGGATCCAGTAGGATCCCGGCAGGGCTTCGCCAAGCGCAAGCGGGGAGGAGAGGTGTTACGGAGGGAGAGGGAGGCGCCAAGAGCAAGGGGTGCAGCTGCCCTCCCCCCTCTTTATATAGGGGCCTTGGGGGCGCCGGCCCTAGGAGATGGATCTCCAAGGGGAGCGGCGACCAAGGGGTGGCTTCCCCCCCAAGCCAAGTGGGGGGCGCCCCTTCCCCTAGGGTTTCCCAACCCTAGGCACAGGGGAGGCCCAAGGGGGGCGCACCAGCCCACCAGGGGCTGGTTCCCCTCCCACTTCAGCCCATGAGGCCCTCTGGGATAGGTGGCCCCACCCGGTGGACCCCCGGGACCCTTCCGGTGGTCCCGGTACAATACCAGTGACCCCCGAAACCTTCCCGATGGCCGAAACTGCACTTCCTATATATAATTCTTCACCTCTGGACCATTCCGGAACTCCTCGTGACGTCCGGGATCTCATCCGGGACTCCGAACAACTTTCGGGTTACTGCATATTCATATCTCTACAACCCTAGCGTCACCGAACCTTAAGTGTGTAGACCCTACGAGTTCAGGAGACATGCAGACATGACCGAGACGCCTCTCCGGTCAATAACCAACAGCGGGATCTAGATACCCATGTTGGCTCCCACATGCTCCACGATGATCTCATCGGATGAACCACGATGTCGAGGATTCAATCATTCCGTATACAATTCCCTTTGTCAATCAGTACGTTACTTGCCCGAGACTCGATCGTCGGTATCCCAATACCTCGTTCAATCTCGTTGCCGGCAAGTCACTTTACTCGTACTGTAATGCATGATCCCGTGATCAAGCACTTGGTCACATTGAGCTCATTATGATGATGCATTACCGAGTGGGCCCAGAGATACCTCTCCGTCATACAGAGTGACAAATCCCAGTCTCGATTCATGCCAACCCAACACACACTTTCGGAGATACCTGTAGTGTACCTTTATAGTCACCCAGTTACATTGTGACGTTTGGCACACCCAAAGCACTCCTACGGTATCAGGGAGTTGCACAATCTCATGGTCCAAGGAAATGATACTTGACATTTGGAAAAGCTACAGCAAACGAACTACACGATCTTTGAGCTATGCTTAGGATTGGGTCTTGTCCATCACATCATTTTCCTAATGATGTGATCCCGTTATCAATGACATCCAATGTCCATAGTCAGGAAACCATGACTATCTTTTGATCAACGAGCTAGTCAACTAGAGGCTCACTAGGGACGTGTTGTGGTCTATGGATTCACACATGTATTACGATTTCCGGATAACACAATTATAGCATGAACAATAGACAATTATCATGAACAAAGAAATATAATAATAACCATTTATTATTGCCTCTAGGGCATATTTCCAACAGTCTCCCACTTGCACTAGAGTCAATAGTCTAGTTACATTGTGATGAATCGAACACCCATGCAGTTTTGGTGTTGATCATGTTTTGCTCCAAGGAGAGGTTTAGTCAACGGATCTGCCACATTCAGGTCCGTATGTACTTTACAAATCTCTATGTCTCCATTTTGAACACTTTCACGAATGGAGTTGAAGCGACGCTTGATATGCCTGGTCTTCCTGTGAAACCTGGGCTCCTTGGCAAGGGCAATAGCTCCAGTGTTGTCACAGAAGAGAGTCATCGGGCCCGACGCATTGGGTATGACTCCTAGGTCGGTAATGAACTCCTTCACCCAGACTGCTTCTTGTGCAGCCTCCGAGGCTGCCATGTACTCCGCGTCACATGTAGATCCCGCCACAACGTTGTGCTTGCAACTGCACCAGCTTACTGCCCCACCATTCAAAATATACACGTATCCGGTTTGTGACTTAGAGTCATCTAGATCTGTGTCGAAGCTAGCATCGACGTAACCATTTACGACGAGCTCTTTGTCACCTCCATAAACGAGAAACATGTCCTTAGTCCTTTTCAGGTACTTCAGGATATTCTTGACCATTGTCCAGTGTTTCATGCCGGGATTACTTTCATACCTTCCTACCAAACTTACGACAAGGTTTACATCAGGTCTGGTACACAACATAGCATACATGATAGACCCTATGGCTGAGGCATAGGGGACAACACTCATTTTTTCTCTATCTTCTGCCGTGGTCGGGAATTGAGCCGTGCTCAATCTCGTACCTTGCAATACATGCAAGAACCCCTTCTTTGACTGATCCATTGTGAACTTCTTCAATATCTTGTCAAGGTACGTACTCTGTGAAAGACCAATGAGGCGTCTCGATCTATCTCTATTGATCTTGATGCCTAATATATAAGCAGCTTCTCCAAGGTCCTTCATTGAAAAACACTTGTTCAAGTAGGCCTTTATGCTTTCCAAGAATTGTATATCATTTCCCATCAACAGTATGTCATCCACATACAATATGAGAAATGCTACAGAGCTCCCACTCAATTTCTTGTAAATGCAGGCTTCTCCATAAGTCTGCGTAAACCCAAACGCTTTGATCATCTCATCAAAACGAATGTTCCAACTCTGAAATGCTTGCACCAGCCCATAAATCGAGAGTTGGAGCTTGCACAACTTGTCAGCATTCTCAGGATCGACAAAACCTTCCGGTTGCATCATATACAATTCTACCTTAAGGAAACCATTAAGGAATGCCGTTTTGACGTCCATTTGCCATATCTCATAATCATAGAATGCGGCAATTGCTAACATGATTCGGACGGACTTTAGCTTCGCTACGGGTGAGAAATTCTCATCGTAGTCAACCCCTTGAACTTGTCGATAACCTTAGCGACAAGCCGAGCTTTATAGATGGTTACGTTACCATCCGCGTCTGTCTTCTTAAAGATCCATTTATTTTCTATGGCTCGCCGATCAACGGGCAAGTCAGTCAAAGTCCATACTTTGTTTTCATACATGGATCCTATCTCGGATTTCATGGCTTCCAGCCATTTGTCGGAATCCGGGCCCGCCATCGCTTCTTCATAGTTTGAAGGTTCACCGTTGTCTAACAACATGATTTCCAAGACAGGGTTGCCGTACCACTCTGGTGCGGAACGTGTCCTCGTGGACCTACGAAGTTCAGTAGTAGCTTGATCTGAAGTTTCATGATCATCATCATCAACTTCCTCTCTAGTCGGTGCAGGCACCTCAGGAACATTTTCTTGAGCTGCGCCACTTACCGGTTCAAGAGGTAATATTTCATCAAGTTCTACTTTCCTCCCACTTATTTCCCTGCGATATTATTCACGACTCACCTCGAGTGCATATGTACGAAGAGAGAGAAACTGAGCTTGATCGGCAGGACGGCCTAGATGCCCTAGAGGAGGAACGCGATGTCGCAAAACCCCGTTCAGCATTTTACCAATAGCAGGCTCGAAGATATCAAAGCCGAGAAGTACGGGCCAAGACTTACAATGTTGGCGAACTCATTCTATGCCTGCCGGAGAAGAAAAAGAACAAACTCTAGCCCAAATGGGAGGGTCCCTTCATAATTGACGAAGTTCTCACCGGAGGAGCGTACCATGTTCGCGATGCATCAGACAATCGCCTCGAGCCGAACCCCTGGAATGCGGCTAGACTCTGAAGATTCTATGCCTAGCGCCAAACCCCTTGTTCGTCTCCTCCTCCGCTGTAGTTTCCATTATTTTTTCTCTCTTTTCTGATTATTTTCTTCGTTCTTGCGTTAAAGCTTTGGTACGGCTAGACCACACACCATTGATACATACATCTTCAAATATGTACGCCACTTGTACCTGGGGGCTTCTTAGACATAGGTTCTTGTCATTCCTTGAGCATCAAGCTCCTCACATATGAGTTTTTCCATATGTACCTTTTCTTCGCCACTATATGCATCGATATGACTTGGCCAAGCTGCGTTGCCTGGCTCCTGTTATTATGCTCTACGTTCCCGTTAGTTCGGCTAGGGCATAAAGGGAGCACCTCTGTGATTGTTATTGTCGGGTCATCCGGATGTGTACCTCAGACTGGGTGAAGCCAAAAGCTAGCGTTCTTAAGGGAATATTTGGTCGATGAATTAAAGATGTTTTTTTTAAAACTCACTCCATTGTGCACCCCCAGAAGTTATACAAACTGTGGTGTTCACATCACAATTCGGACATGCGCATTAAATGTATGCACACCGAGGGAAAGGAACCCTTAACGGAACTATTCTCACTGGAAGATGCTTCTTACGATATCAATGTAATATAACATAGCTAGCCGGATACAACTTGTCTGTTCGAGCAACTATGACCCCTACGCCTAGTTTTCCAGGCATACCCTGGCCTATTCGGCCGCGACGGTATTCGGAAACACTCCGCACCTTCGGGTCCGGAGGTTGAAGCGAAAAGGTCTGCCATGACAAATGATAAACAGTTCAGCTAGATGAGGAAAGTACACAGTGACTTGGACTCGAACACCTCTTCCTCTACAACTTCCAATAGGCAGTCTAACTTACAATCCTGTTAGGAATATTTGGCGGCCACCTCTACTTGGTCATATACTATACTAACGGGAATTTCTTCCCCATTCGGCCCTAGCGGTCCGACACGAGCCATGTGATTAGGATCCAGCTTGGTATATCGCGTCTTCACCATGGCCCAGGCCTCTCACGCACCCTCTCGGCAGGCAGATATCTTCCACAACCAGATACGCCGCCGCACTCCCTTGAACATCTCTACCAG
This sequence comes from Triticum urartu, assembly GCF_003073215.2. Lineage (NCBI taxonomy): Eukaryota > Viridiplantae > Streptophyta > Magnoliopsida > Poales > Poaceae > Triticum > Triticum urartu. The sequence continues at coordinate 4,027,684 of NC_053026.1, read as the reverse complement.
CTTCTCCATGCTTCCTGGAGGGGAGTCGGATGTCCATAAAGCCTTGGCTACACTCCGCATCGCCTGCCGAGCTTGCTCATGCAACTGCGACAGCCCTTGCAGAAGATCACTTGATGATCCGGACACTTCCTCTTCGGGCCGGTTCGTCAATACACCTGCAATTACAGCTATATCAGCTACCGTTACCTCCAAACTGCTATAAGATAAAAGCGGCCACGTACTGAATATGAAACCTCGTAGCTTCTTGTTCTCTTTCACAGAGTCAGCTTTTTGCGCTCGCACATCTTTCAGTTCTTCGCCCAGTTTGGTGTTCGAATCCTGGAGTTTTTTTTTCTCTTGAAAAACTTTTGTCAATAAATGCTCGCCCGCTGCTAGTAGCTTTTTGGCTCGTGTTCTTCGCTTCAAGCGGCGTCCATCTGCTCTCATACTTGGTCTAATGACCAAACAGAAAGATTAAAACCCAGATTCACACTATCGGTGTATCATTATGAATTTTCGATAGAGGAAAGTATTACCGGGAGATGCCTTGTATTTCTCCAGTTCGGCATTGGCAGCAAGCGGCTGGCGCTAACACTTTTTTAGTTCCTGAGCTAGCTGGGTATTCTTCTCTGTAAGCACCTGGTTGTACATTGATCCTTAAATCAGTTGTTTCAACTCCTTTAAGTCTCGGGGGCTACTGGCATATGGTTATCATAGTCAGACAAAGCGAATTTACCTGCACATCTTTCAAATGTTGCTTTGTGGCCCTGTTAATCCCATCTCGAGCAGCCCGGATGTATGCATCGGCTGAGCTGGGGGCGTTAAACGACTCTTCTGAAAATCTAGGGTCTTGTAAAATGGCCCAGCGGCGCCGATGATTCATGGCACTCTCCACATCCGAGTTGGTGACGGATACATCATTCGAGTCCTCGGTTGGAGGACAGTCTGGTGTCGCCCCTGCATCAGCCCCTGTCTTCATGGCAGGATTTGAATCCTGGCTATGGGAAGTACGGCCGCTCGAACCTCCGGATATAGTCCGACGCACCTTCCTCCCGACACATGGAAAACAGGAAGGTCACGGTTGGATGTGACTGCATAGGTACAGGTTGGCGAATTCATACCTCTTCGATGAAGGCACGACCGTGTCTTCGTTTACTTTCCTCTTGGAAGGCTTGCCCGGCGCGGGAGCCAATCTCTTTGAAATCGCCGAACGTCTCCCCTATGAAGCACGATACAGTGTGGTGGGTGAGGCAAAATAAGAGCACTCTTTTAGAGAAGGTGTCTCTTAATTATTTACATGTGAAGCGGGAAGAAGGCCAGGGTAGTCGGCAGTGATGGCCACTTCTGTGCCATCATAGCTTGTCTGGTAAAACACTCCCCCCGCAAGCACTACGAATATATCCGGATCCTCTTCAAACCCAGGATCTAGCTCCCAGTTGTGGATCTCCGGCTGTGGGGCAGGACTATGAAGTCCTTCGGTGACCTTCCGCCAGTGCTGTCATAACAAACAGACTTGAAATTTATCAAAAGTAATCCGGAAGGGGAATGACTGGAATAGAGGGGTCGAAGCTTACCCAACTGGGTGGATCATACATAGAATATCCATCTCTGCGCTTAATGCAAAGAAACTCCTCTTCCTCCCCGTCGGTGTCAAAACCGGCGGATCTCGGGTAGGGGGTCCCGAACTGTGCGTCTAAGGCAGATGGTAACAGGAGGCGGGGGACACGATGTTTACCCAGGTTCGGTCCCTCTTGATGGAGGTAATACCCTACGTCCTACTTGATTGATATTGATGATATGAGTATTACAAGAGTTGATCTACCACGAGATCGTAGAGGCTAAACCCTAGAAGCTAGCCTATAGTATGATTGTTGTTGTCCTACGGACAAACCCTCCGGTTTATATAGACACCGGAGGGGGGCTAGGGTTACACAGAGTCGGTTACAAGGGAGGAGATCTACATATCTGTATTGCCAAGCTTGCCTTCCACGCCAAGGAAAGTCCCATCCGGACACAGGACGAAGTCTTCAATATCGTATCTTCATAGTCCGACAATCCGGCCAAAGGATATAGTCCGACTGTCTGGAGACCCCCTAATCCAGGACTCCCTCAGTAGCCCCTGAACCAGGCTTCAATGACGATGAGTCCGGCGCGCAGATTTGTCTTCGGCATTACAAGGCGGGTTCCTCCTCCGAATACTCCATAAAAGATTTTGAACACAAGGATAGTGTCCGGCTCTGCAAGACAAGTTCCACATACCACCGTAGAGAGAATAATATTTCCAAAAATCCAATCTGGTGACACGTTCAGCAACATGACATCATGTCATGGCCCAGTCATTATTCGAACCTTTTTCTATACCAGCACTAGACATATTGCGAGGCGGTTTTCTTGACACATCTTGTTGAAGCAGAGATCGTGTCCCCCTTATTACGGGATTCTATTCAATACGGACGTGGGTAACCCGATCGTGCCCGTGGGTATGACTCCTCGATTTTAGGCAAGTCCCAAATGGCCACGAGGAGGACGCTTGATATTCACCCTCTTTATAAAGAGGCCAAGGCCCGTCCTTTTTTCCCTCTCATACTCAATCAAATCCTTCCCCTGTCTCGAGTTCCAACACCCAAGGCTCAGGTCAGGCGCTTCGGACCTTCAACCATGTTCAGATCCAACCTTCAAGGTCGGTGGATGCCTTCCTCTGTCACAGAGGAAGACATCAAGAAGCTAAGAGAGGCCAGGTATTTGGCCGGCGAAATCTGGCATAGGCTGCCTGCTCGAGGGCAGGTCACACTAGTAGAAAAGAGGGCTTTGGTTCAGGCCGTGTCAGCCCATTAGTCCCGGTTCAGTCTAGAACCGGGACCCATGGGGGCACTGGTCCCGGTTCGTGAGGCCACGGGCCTGCCGGGCCTCATGGGGGCATTGGTCCCGGTTCATCTGGCCCCTTTGGTCCTGGTTGGTGGGACAAACCAGGACCAATGGGCCTTGCTCCTGGCCCACCACCATTGGTCACGGTTGGTGTCTTGAACCGGGACCACAGGCTTCCCTGTAGTCCCGGTTCATGCCACAAACCGGGACCAATGAGGTGCCTATATATACCCCTCGCCCGCGAGCAGAGCGCTCCAGTGCTCTGTTTTTCTCTGGCCGGGGAGGGGAGGGCTTTGTGGTGCTCTAGCTCACCTCCTATGCACATGAGGTTTTCGATGAAATGCCCGAGCCACACTAGTTAAGCTTTCTCCTGTCGAAGCTCGACCTCAAAGCTCCATTTTTCTCGAGATTTGTCTAGGTTTAGCGGCCTGTCACGTCCCATTCCCGTCTTCACCGCCGTCGATCGCCCGCACCGATCTCGTCGCCGGCACCACTGTGGTGAGCCTCTTGTTCTTATCTTCTTTCTGAAAGAGAAAATTCTTACTTTAGATATATACTTGTCTAATTTTCTTACTATTTTATTGCTTGTTATTATATAGTGCGATGGTTTTGGTATCCGCCCCCGTTGGCCCTCATCCTGTCTATGATTCGGATGTGGTATATATTATCTTTTTATAACTATTTGGTTCATTTATTGTTTATGACAATTATGCCGACCAACGTGACATAGATTTCATTTATGTAGGAGGTGGTTGAACCGGAAATTCCAACTGACCCTATTGTCGAGAGGTTAAATTTAGTTGAAGAAGAAAACAATTACTTGAAGGAAAAAATAAAAAAATGTAAGGAGGAGAAGATGATATTGGAGTTGCATGTTGCGGATGTCGTCGATGATCACAAGATCAAGATGGATGAAATGCACTTGAATATTAGAAAGATTAGAAAATATGCCATTCATACTGAGGCTTCGTATCATTATGCCGTTGGATCAATTGTTACCTTGGTTGCGATTATGATCGCATTTGTTTTTGCATTGAAATGTTTTACATAGTTTCAATGTATGGTTTAATTAATTAGATGCTCTGGAGAGCTATATGTTGTTAGATCAGAACTATGTATGTACTTTGGTTTTAATGTGATGATGAACTTCTATTAATTTGGTCACTTAATTATCTATTCATGATGTTCTGTAATGGTTTTTGACACACTTAATTATATATAATGCACACAGAAGAACCGGCAATGGATGTACGGTGACAGACACACCTCCGAGTACATTAAGGGCATGCATGATTTTCTCGAAGTGGCTGAGGCAAACAAGCAGAATGGTTTTATATGTTGTCCATGCCCTAAATGTGGGAATACGAAGTCTTACTCTGCCCGGAAAATCCTTCACACCCACCTGCTTTACAATGGTTTCATGCCACACTATAATGTTTGGACGAGGCACAGAGAAATAGGGGTTATGATGAAAGACGACGAAGAAGAAGAGGACGATGACAACTATGTGCCCCCTGAATACGGTGATGCTGCAATGGGGGAAGCTACTGAAGATCAAGAGGAACCAGATGATGTGCCCAATGATGGTGCAACGGGGGAGGCTGCTGAAGATCAAGAGGAACCAGACGATGTGCCCGATGATGATGATGATCTTCGTTGGGTCATTGTCGATGCAAGGACGCAATGCGAAAGTCAAAAGGAGAAGCTGAAGTTCGATCACATGTTAGAGGATCACAAAAAAGGGTTGTACCCCAATTGCGAAGATGGCAACACAAAGCTCGGTACCATACTGGAATTGCTGCAGTGGAAAGCAGAGAATGCTGTGCCTGACAAAGGATTTGAGAAGCTACTGAAAATATTGAAGAAGAAGCTTCCAAAGGATAACGAATTGCCCAACAGTACATACGCAGCAAAGAAGGTCGTATGCCCTCTAGGATTGGAGGTGCAGAAGATACATGCATGCCCTAATGACTGCATCCTCTACCGCGGTGCATACAAGGATCTGACGCATGCCTGGTATGCAGTGCATTGCGGTATAAGATCAGACGAGATGACCCTGGTGATGTTGATGGCGAGTCCCCTGGGAAGAGGGTTCCTGCGAAGGTGATGTGGTATGCTCCTATAATACCACGGTTGAAACGTCTGTTCAGAAATGAAGAGTATGCCAAGTTGATGCGATGGCACAGTGAGGACCGTAAGAAAGACGGGAAGTTGAGATCACCCGCTGACGGGTCGCAGTGGAGAAAAATCGAGAGAAAGTACTGGCCTGAGTTTGCAAGTGACCCAAGGAACGTATGGTTTGGTTTAAGCGCGGATGGCATTAATCCTTTCGGGGAGCAGAGCAGCAATCACAGCACCTAGCCTGTGACTCTATGTATGTATAACCTTCCTCCTTGGATGTGCATGAAGCGGAAGTTCATTATGATGCCAGTTCTCATCCAAGGCCCTAAGCAACCCGGCAACGGCATTGATGTGTTCCTAAGGCCATTAGTTGAATAACTTTTTACAGCTGTGGAATGGAAACGGTGTACGTACGTGGGATGAGCACAAACCGGAGGAATTTATCCTGCACGTGTTGCTGTTTGTAACCATCAACTATTGGCCTGCTCTGAGTAACCTTTCAGGACAGACAAACAAGGGATACCACGCATGCACGAACTGTTTAGATGAAACTGAAAGTATATACCTGGACAAATGCAGGAAGAATGTGTACCTGGGCCATCGTCGATTTCTTCTGACCAACCATCAATGTCGAAAGAAAGGCAAGCATTTCAAAGGCGAGGCAGATCACCGGAAGAAGCCCGCCATGCGTACCGGTGATCATGTACTTGCTATGGTCAATGATTTACACATAATCTTTGGAAAGGGTCCCGGTGGACTAGCTGTTTCGAATGACGCTGAGGGACACGCACCCATGTGGAAGAAGAAATCTATATTTTGGGACCTACCCTACTGGAAAGACCTAGTGGTTCGCTCTTCAATCGACGTGATGCACGTGACGAAGAACCTTTGCGTGAACCTGCTAGGCTTGTTGGGCGTGTATGGGAAGACAAAAGATACACCTGAGGCATGAGAGGACCTGCAACGTTTGCACGAAAAACACAGCATGCCTCCGAAGCAGTATGAAGGTCCTTCCAGCTACGCTCTTATGAAAGAAGAGAAAGAAATCTTCTTTGAATGCCTGCTCAGTATGAAGGTCCCGACTGGCTTCTCGTCGGATATAAAGGGGATAATAAATATGCCAGAACCTAAAGTCTCATGAATGCCACGTGATTACGATGCAACTGCTTCCGGTTGCATTGAGGGGGCTTCTACCAGAAAACGTCTGATTACCCAGTGTGACGCTATGTGCATTCCTCAATGCAATCTCTCAGAAGGTGATTGATCCAGAAATCGTACAAAGGCTAAGGAGTGATGTGGCGCAATGTCTTGTCAGTTTCGAGCTGGTGTTCCCACCATCCTTCTTCAATATCAGGACGCACGTCCTAGTTCATCTAGTCGACGAGATTGTCATTCTGGGGCCAGTATTTCTACACAATATGTTCCCCTTTGAGAGGTTCATGGGAGTCCTAAATAAATATGTCTGTAACCATGCTAAGCCAGAAGGAAGCATCTCCGTGGGCCATCAAACAGAGGATGTCATTGGGTTTTGTGTTGACTTCATTCCTGGCCTTAAAAAGATAGGTCTCCCTAAATCGCGGTATGAGGGGAGACTGACTGGAAAAGGCATGCTTGGAGGGGACTCAATAATATGCAGGGACGGATATTCTTGGTCTCAAGCACACTACACACTTCTACAGAACTATACCTTGGTGACCCCGTATGTCGATGAACACAAGAACAGTGTGCACTCCAAACACCCGGAGCAATGCGACGACTGGATTACATGTGAACACATCAGAACTTTCAGCAGTTGGTTGGAAAAACGTCTCAGAGGTGACAACATTGTTTGTGATGAGTTGTACTTGTTATCCAGGGGACCATCTTTGACTGTATTGACTTACAAAGGATACGAGATAAATGGGAATACATTTTACACGATCGCCTAAGATCAAAAGAGCACCAACCAAAACAGCGGTGTCCGCTTTGATGCAGGAACCGAGAGGGGAAAGGACACATATTATGGTTACATAGTGGACATATGGGAACTTGACTACGGACATGATTTTAAGTGCCAATGGGTCAATCTGTCAGGTGGCGGGGTACAGGTAGACCCATAGTACGGAATGACAATAGTGGATCTGAAAAATCTTGGGGACACTGACGAACCGTTCGTCCTAGCCAATGATGTGGCACGGGTTATCTACGTGAAGGACATGTCTACCAAACCGAGAAAAAGAAAAGATAAGGAAGCGAATACATCATATGATGAGCCAAAGCGCCACATAGTTCTTTCAGGAAAAAGGGACATCGTGGGAGTGAGGGCAAGACAGACATGTCTGAAGATTATGAAAAGTTTCATGAAATTTCTCCCTTCAAAGTCAAGGCTGACCCAAGCATCCTGATAAACGATGAAGATTATCCATGGTTACGGCGCAATAAGCAAATGACACAAGCGAAGAAAAAGTGAAGACTTTCTCCCACAACTATTATGATGATACCATGCCAACTTTGTAACAGATGAGTATGATACCATTGTCCGTTTTGTACATGCACATGCTATGTGGGTGAAATTATGATACCATGCCAACTTTCAACTTTTTCAGAATTCATTGGAAATGCTTTAATGTCTTATGGTTCGGCCCCTGTAATACCATTATTCAAATTTTAACTATTCAAATTTGAAAACTAATGGCACTAACAGAAAGTTTATAATTTTTCTAAAACTAATGGCACTAACAGAAAGTTTATAATTTTTCTAACCTAAAAGCAAAAATAATTAAAAAATAAAGCAAAAAACAAAAGAAAGTAAATAATGAAAAAAACAAAAACAAAAACTGGAAAAAACTATTTTTATAGTAAAGTTAATCACAAACTTTTGATTCACACAAATTTCAAAGAATTCAAATTTTAACTACTCAAATTTGAAAACTAATGGCACTAACAGAAAGTTTATAATTTTTCTAAAACTAATGGCACTAACAGAAAGTTTATATTTTTTCTAACCTAAAAGCAAAAAAGAATTAAAAATAAAGCAAAAAATAAAAGATAATAAATAATGCAAAAAACAAAACAAAAAAACTGGAAAAAAAACTATTTTTATAGTAAAGTTAATCACAAACTTGTGATTCACACAAATATCAAAGAATTCAAATTTTAACTATTCAAATTTGAAAACTAATGGCACTAACAGAAAGTTTATAATTTTTGTGACCTAAAAGAAAACTAATTAAAAATAAACTTTAATAAAATAAATAAAAATAGCAACAATAAGTATTTTGTTGTAAGTAGAAACAAAATAAAATAAATAAAGCAACAAAGAAAACAAAAAAGTGCCACCTACTAGGCCCCCATGGCCTGAATAGGACTAGAAACCCGACCATGGGCCAGGATTCAGGCCCGCAGGTGGCCCAGTAGGCCCACAGGCACATAGCGTATGGTTAGGCCCGAAAGCCTACAATTGAGAGGAGCTCGAGAGGGTGGGCGCAGCAGCGCTTATAAACCACTCTCGAGCTCTCTCAGCTAGCGAGGTGGTACTAAACTTTTGACGCGGGGCAGCACAAGGCCTTTGGTCCCGTTTGGTACCACCAACCGGGACTAAAGGGGGCATTGGTCCCGGTTCGTGGCACCAACCGGGACCAATGCGCCTCGCCCCTGGCCCATGACCATTAGTCCCGGTTTGTGCCACAAACCGGGACTAAAAGGTTGGTCCTCGTTGCGGTCAGAGTTTAGTCCCACCTCGCCAACCGAAGGGCACTCACACCGGTTTATAAGTCCTTCCCTCTCTGCCTTGTTGAGCTCCTCTCAAAGTGAAAATAGATGCCCTCATACAGGAAATTTGACCTAATTTCAGAGTGAATTTCTCTGAAATTCATAGAAATTTACTATGAATTTAGGTTGAATTTTCTCTATAAGCGCATCTATACTCATTTTTAGTACAGTTAATCACAAACTTGTGATTCACACAAATTTCAAAGAATTCAAATTTTAACTATTCAAATTTGAAAACTAATTGCACTAACAGAAAGTCTATAATTTTTCTAAAACTAATGGCACTAACAGAAGGTTTATAATTTTTCTGACCTAAAAGCAAAAAGAATTAAAAAATAAAGCAAAAAATAAAAGAAAATAAATAATGCAAAAAACAAAACAAAAGAATGAAAAAAAAACTATTTTTATAATAAAGTTAATCACAAACATGTGATTCACACAAATTTCAAACAATTCAAATTTTAACTATTCAAATTTGAAAACTAATGGCACTAACAGAAAGTTTATAATTTTTGTGACCTAAAATAAAACTAATTAAAAATAAACTTTAATAAAATAAATACAAATAGCAACAATAAGTATTTTGTTGTAAGTAGAAACAAAATAAAATAAATAAAGCAACAAAGAAAACAAAAAACAAATTTGAAAACTAATGGCACTAACAAAAAGTTTATAATTTTTGTGACCTAAAAGAAAAATAATTGAAAATAAACTTTAATAAAATAAAAATAGCAACAATAATTATTTTGTTGTAAGTAGAAACAAAATAAAATAAATAAAGCAACAAAGAAAACAAAAAAACAAATTTGAAAACTAATGTCACTAATAGAAAGTTTATAATTTTTGTCACCTAAAAGAAAAATAATTAAAAATAAACTTTAATAAAATAAATAAAAATAGCAACAATAAGTATTTTGTTGTAAGAAGAAACAAAATAAAATAAATAAAGCAACAAATAAACCAAAAAAAGTGCCACCTACTGGCCCCCCACGGCCTGAATACGACTAGAAACCCTACCATGGGCCACGATTCAGGCCCGCGGGTGGCCCAGTAGGCCCATAGGCACACAGCGTATGGTTAGGCCCGAAAGCCTACAATTGAGAGGAGCTCGAGAGGGTGGGCGCAGCAGCGCTTATTGACCACTCTCGAGCTCTCTCAGCTAGCGAGGTGGTACTAAACTTTTGACACGGGGCAGCACAAGGCTTTGGTCCCGGTTGGTGAACCGGAACCAATGCCCCCCTTTAGTCCCGGTTGGTGGCACCAACCGAGACCAAAGGCCTCTGCTTCCCGCCCTTTGGTCTGCTGAAAAGAGTCCTTTGGTCCTGGTTGGTGGCACCAACCGGGACTAAAGGGGGCCATTAGTCCCGGTTGGTGCCAACCGGGACTAAAGGCTTTGTTATATAAGATGACACTTAGGAAATTTTCACTTCTTATCTCGCAGTTTCCCCCGACGACGCCGACGACATCGACGCCGCCAGGCTACCCGGACGCCGCCCGCCGCCCCCGCCGTCGTCGTCGCCCACCATTGCCGTCGCCCACCGTCGCTGTCGCCCGCGCCCTCGCCCGATGCCGTCGCCACTCGCTGCCCCTGCCCTGACACGCGCCGCCCAGGCCCTGCCCCGACGCGCGCCGCCCCGGCCCGCCCTGTCGTCGCCGTCGCCCTGCCCCGCCCCCTACGTCGTCGTCGCCCCCTGCCCCGAGAACGCGCCCCCTGCCTCGTCAACGTCATCGCCGTCGCCATCCTCGCCGCCGACCCCATGCCCCTGCCCCTCCTCACCTTGGTCCGGTCGGCGCCCTCCCTGTCCTTGTTTTTCATATATATGATGATATATATGCTTGTTTTTTTCATGTATATGCTTGTTTTTTTCTTATATATGATGATGTATATGCTTGTTATCATAATTGTTTTTGTTCATATATATGATGATTTCTATATAGAATATGATGTTTTTTGTTCATAGATGATCATAGATATGATGTATGCATGGATGTGGATGAAACGAGATGAGATGAGATGTGTTTTGTCTTGGAGAAGAAAATATTTTTTCCATGTATATATGCAAAAGTTACATTTTTACAAAAGTTTTATATATCTAGCTAGGAAAGGAAGAAGAAGAAAAAAGAATGAGAGGAAAAAGGAAAATAAGAAGAGGAAGAAAGAAGAAGAAGATGAGAGGAAGAAGAGGAGAAATAAATAAGAAGAAGAAAAAAGAAGAAAAAGAAGAGGAGAAGAAGAAAGGAATAGAGGATAAGAAGAGAAGAAAAAGAAGAAGAAGAAGAAGAAAAAGAGGAGAAGAAGAAAGGAATAGAGGAGAAGAAGAGAAGAAGAACATTATTTTCTCATGTATGTATGCAAAAGTTACATTTTTAGAAAAAAATTATATATCTTGCTAGGAAAGGAAGAAGAAGAAAAAGAATGACAGGAAAAAGGAAAATAAGAAGAGGAAGAAAGGAGAAGAAGAGGAGAGGAAGAAGAGGAGAAATAAATAAGAAGAAGAAAAAAAGAAGGAAAAGAAGAGAAAGAAGAAAGGAATAGAGGAGAAGAAGAGAAAATAGAAATAAATAAGAAGAAGAAAAAAAGAAGGAAAAGAAGAGAAGAAGAAAGGAATAGAGGAGAAGAAGAGAAAATAGAATATTCTATTTTCTCTTCTTCTCCTCTATTCCTTTCTTCTTCTCCTCTTTGTTTTCTTTTTTTTTCTTAAATCTTCTCCTCTAGTAATATCTTCTTCTCCTCTTTTTATTTCTTCTTCGTCTTCTTATTTTTTTATTGGATATGTCGTTGTCGATATACCCCGTGTCCTGATAACTTCAACACGAGGGGGGGTTCGACCTACCCCCTCCCCGATAACATTATTTTCCCTTGTATGTATGCAAAAGTTACATTTTCAGAAAAGTTTTATATATCTAGCTAGGAAAGGAAGAATAAGAAAAAGAATGAGAGGAAAAAGGAAAATAAGAAGAGGAAGAAAGGAGAAGAAGAGGAGAGGAAGAAGAGGAGAAATAAATAAGAAGAAGGAAAAAGAAGAAAAAGAAGAGGAGAAGAAGAAAGGAATAGAGGAGAAGAAGAGAAAATAGAATATTCTATTTTCTCTTCTTCTCCTCTATTCCTATCTTCTATTCCTCTTTTTCTTCTTCTTTTTTTATTCAATCTTCTCCTCTAATATCTTCTTCTCCTGTTTTTATTTCTTCTTTGTCTTCTTATTTTTTATCGGATATGTCGTTGTCGATATACCCCGTGTCCCGATAACTTCAACACGAGGGGGTTCAACCTACCCCCTCCCCGATAACATTATTTTCCCATGTATGTATGTCGTCGTTGTCGATATAACCCCCTCCCAGATAACTTCGACCGTGATAACTTATAGCACGGGAGCATCCCCCCCCCCCGGCCCTCTCGCTCGACCAAAACTCTCGAGGACACCCAAACTCTAGGAAAAACGATGTCGGTCTCCTAGCCCCTCCCGCCGCGCCCCTACCCTTGAAGCGTTGCCGAGGCCACCCCAAACCCGGAATAAGCTAGGTCTACGTTTGCCACTAATATATCCACCTGCTGTCATGTTTGTGTAATAATTGCCATGTTGTAATATTAACAGAAACAATGGAGCACGGACAAGACGAGGAAGCAGAAGAGGTGTTGGGGGACATAATCTTAGCCGGAGGTGATGTCTTATCGTATCTTAACGACAATGATGGTCTGGAAGAACATGGTGAAGAAGAAGCAGGCTATAGTGATCGAAGAATGGAGGAGGAAAGACATGATTATGATGGCTCCGGTGACCCAATGCTGGTGTAAGAACGAGCCCATGGTGACCGCTCCGGTGACCGAACAGAGTCCGGCCAGGTAAATATATTAGTTGAGCCTGTGATGACTAGCTAATGGATGCATTCATTGTTTTGGTATGTACACATATTAATTAACTCTCGTCTTTCTTCTTTTTCTAGCCCTCCGGATCGAGCACAACTTCGGTAAAGAGACGAGGCCCAAAGAAAAAGTTGCGCTCGGATGAAAGGTTTGAGATCACAGCAATCGCGCGCGATGGCATGTCGATTGAACCCATCCGGACAAAGGAAGCATTTGCTGCTCAGTGCGGGGTTCTTGTTAGGGACAAGATCCCGATCAGCATCCAGCAATGGTATAAGCCTAAGAACGAAGACCCTGAGGTGTCTTATGTCAATGATATGCAGAAAGATGATCTTTGGACTGAGCTGAAGGCAAATTTCACCCTACCGCCAGAGGAGGATCCGGAGAAGCCAGTTAAAGAGCAATTAATCAAGTCTCATGCTCTTAAGAAGATGGCAGACCTATTCAGGAGGTGGAAGAATGAGTTGAAAATGTTTGTCGACAAAGAAGAGACACCAGAATTCATCGGCAAATATGAGAAGATCAGAGATCACTGGCCCGCATTTGTGGCCCACAAGACATCGGAAAAGAGTATGAAGATGTCGGCAACAAACAAGAAAAATGCTGCGAAGAAGAAGCTTCACCATCGCACGGGATCAGGTGGCTACCTCAAAGCCCGGCCTAAGTGGGCCAAGGCTGAGAATGATCTGCTTGATAAAGGGATCGAACCAGATATAATGAACTGGCCACACCATAGCCGGACTTGGTTCTTCGGGGCTGGCGGAACCTTGGACCCTGTATCAGGGAAGTGCGTTTGGAAGGATGAGCAAATGAGCATACCAGTCAAGAGGCTTAAGCACTATATCCATGCAGCGCAGCAAGGGACGTTCGTTCCAGACAGAGAGATCGACGAGCTCACAATGGCCCTCGGGAATCCTGAGCACCCTAGACGGACACGAGGCACGCCAGGATCCGTTCCGTGGAAGGCTGGTTTTCCGGACGCAGGCGGTTACAAATGCCAGGAGAGGAGGAAAAAAGTGGAGCATGCCCAAATTCAGACGCTGCACGAAAGGGTTCAAGCGCTAGAGGAACGAGAAGTAGCTCGCAGCAAGCGACCTGCCGAAACTACCCCCGAAGCTACCCCGCCATCTCAGCGGAGAAGTAGCGTGGCTTCCACCGAGCTGCTTCAGCCGGAGCATGTCTTGACGGCTCCTGCTAGCTACCCCGTGGATGCTATCATGGAGTCTCAACATTGCCACCTTATGACGCACTGGCAGAACTTCAAAGTCAAGGCGGCTGTCGGCTCTGTTCGACCTCCTGAACCCGGCGCAACTTTTCACTGTCGTCCAATTCCAGAAGGATATGCCAGGGTGACGGTGGACGAAATAACGGAGGGATTTGAGGGCCTCCAGCTTGACTACCCTACCGGTGAAGGGGAGACTCAGCTGAGTTCTTGTCTATTGACTCCATGCCTATGGTGGAAGGAGCTCATCAACCTTGTGAACTGGACGCCTCTGCCTCCTACTCCTCCTCCGACGAGTCAGGGCACTCCGCCTCCTCCTCTGGCGAGTGACCAGGGCACATAGCCTCCTTCTCTGGCGCGTGGCGGCACTCCGCCTCCTTCTCCGCCTGCGCCGGCGCGCCCGAGCAGCCAGCCTCCTCCTTCTCCGCCTCGTCAGCAAGGGCGGAAGAGACCCGCCGCCGCTCCGGCTGCTCCGACGCGTCGTAGTCCTTCTCCTCCGCCTCATAAGCAAGGAAAGAAGACAGCCGCAGCCGCTCCGTCTGCTCTGTCGGCGTCTAGCAGTACAGCCAGAGGCGGGAGGCAATATAGATTCGGTCCTTCTCTGAAGACTCCAGAGAAGTTACCATACGGGAGGACCTCGGAGGAGAACGCGGAGATCGCGCGAGCCAAAGTGACGGACTTCTTTGAAGGGGTGAAAGCAAATAAACATCCACCTCCGGAGGAGAAGGTAGATCCGGTGAAAGCGAAGCGCACTCTGGCTGCCCTGAAAAAACCAGCAAAATCTCTGCCGAAAGGCAACTATGAGTGCATTATTGCAAAGACATTTGTCGAAGCGGAGTGGTGGGGAAGTACTGCCAGTGATCAAAGGATAAAAGAACGACGAGCTGGGAAAAATTGCCTAGCTCGGCGAACAAGCGAACCAATCGTACCCCCCTCTCAAGGTGTCTAGCGACATCGTCGCTAATGATCCGAGGATGGTGGCCGGTTATAGCAATCTTGGAGATTACCTGCCCGACGATGTACATTATGATTTCTTGGAGGTGGAGGAAAACAAATACGAGTACAGGAAGCCTCTCGTCAAAAATGAAAGATCTCTAACAACGATGATGCAAAGATTCCATGATTGGTACGTGAAAACCTGCAGAGAGTCTGGGGGGAGGAATACTTTGACGCTGAGAGTTAGAGAGGAGCATGACCTCGTTGGAATTGAACTGTTGAATGTTCCATTTGAGGAGTTCTTCCAGTTTTTCAATCAAAAGGCCCTCGATAAAGCAACGGTCACTTGCTACTGTCTGTAAGTAGTACTACTTCTGTCATTAAGTCTCTCTATATAGGTCAGCTCTTTATTGCATGTATTTATAATTATCCTCACTATATTATGCAGATTGAAGATCGCCGAATTGAAGAAAAGAAAAATCGGTGATATTGGGTTCATTAACACAAATCTCATAGATGCAACTGAGGTTAAATATCGTGCCGAAGATACCGAGGCCAACTTGCTATGATCATTGGTAATAAATGAAAACAAAGATATAATACTCTTTCCTTACAACTTCAAGTGAGTGTTACTGTTTTGTGCATATTCGGTTTCCCTTATTAGTCCAGGTTATAGTAATGTAATTGATGAGTTATGCATGCGTGCGCAGGTTTCCACTATATTCTCCCAGAGATTAAGCTTGAGCAGGGACTAGTAACCGTCTTAGACTCGAGACAAAAAGATCCCCAGGACTATGCGGACATGACTCAAATGCTCGAGAAGTAAGTTAAATCGATCATTATCCACCATATCAGCAACTTCGTTCATTTCCTCATATCAGGTAATTGTTTTCTTTGTCTGGCAGGGCTTGGAGAAAATTCACCAAAAAAGCTCCGGGACTGCCGAAGAAGCTGCAATTTAGACACTCGAAAGTAAGTACTATAGTAACATGTTCCACGCATCTCCTAGTGATTCAAGCGCTAGTTTCATCAATACCATTTGGCATGCTTTCTTATCAGTTTGATTGACCTCTATTTCTTGTAAAGTGGTTGTGGCAGGAACAAGGGAATGATTTCTGTGGATACTACGTTTGTGAGTCCATCCGCCACACGACCTGTGAACGGGGGTACTCTGATGAACAATATGAAGTGCGTAAGCAATAATATTCACAATTTTATTTTATTACCATCATTTGTGTTGAGTTTCATTTATTCATATATATATATATATATGTATTGACCCCCTTGTTCAAATCAGATGTTTCGGATGCGGGATGAACTCCTAGCACTAGATCGTATGTGAGCAATTCAAGAGGAATTGGCAGCATTCTTCCTTGACCACGTGATCGCTGAAGACGGAGAATACTATGTGGACCCTGTGTTCATATATAATTAGGAGATTATATTGTAAGAGATAATTATTGTATATATGTAGCCGGTAGTGTCGGATAGATATACGAGAACTTGTTGTTCGACCAATCTCTCAGAGAAGGAGAGGTGGTCGATATCACTTCTCTCTATATGCATATGTTCATGACGATCTTTTGTTTCCTTCATTTGCTTACTAGCTAGAGTGTCTACTCCTCTCTATATATACGTATATATAGCGTCGACCAACCACGGACATAAGAGAGGACACTTCTCAATATTAATTAGCTTGCTAACACAATATATGAAACACCTAAATTAAACCCCCAACCCCCCCCTTCAAAAAAACAAAAAACCCAGCCCCTGAAATGCTGATGCGTGGATGCCTATTGGTCCCGGTTGGTGCCACCAACCGGGACCAAAGGCCCTCCTGCCTGGGCTCGGTGCACCGGCCACGTGGAGTCCCATCTGTCCCGGTTCATGTAAGAACCTGGACTAAAGGGCTAGGGCATTAGTAACGACCCTTTAGTCCTGGTTCACAAACCGGGACAAAAGGCCCTTACCAACCAGGACGAATGGGGGTTTTTCTACTAGTGTCATTCCCACTCCCAAACCCGGCTAGAGCGTTGTATTCATCTCTCACTTCCTCCGAGGGCTAGGCCTCGCTCTGGATCCCTTTGTTAGGGGGCTCATGTTTTATTATGGGCTGGATTTCCATGACCTGGCCCCAGATTCCCTCCTTCACATCTCATCGTTCATCGTCGTGTGTGAGGCCTTCGTCCGCATTACCCCACACTTCGGCCTGTGGCTCAAGACCTTCAATGTGAAGCCGAAGATGATCGAGCGAAGACACGCAGAGTGCAGAGGTGCCGTAATAAGCAAAAGCACTGATGTTACATGGCCAGAGGGTTCCTTCCCAGAGGTGTCCAGTTTATGGCAGCGGGAGTGGTTTTATATCATAGCTCCCCGGAGTGCCCAGTGGGTAGCCGCCCCTGCCTTTCGCTCGGGCCCCCCATCACAACTGACGTCATGGATCAATAAGGGGCTGGACTGGGGGCCAGTAAATGATGTGCCGGTATTGCAGAGTCGCATCCGAGATCTCCTTGAGAGAGATGTCAGCCTGGTCTCGGTAATGCAAGTCATGCTAGTTCGTCGGGTCCCGCCTTGCAAACGTCGACCCCTCCGTATGTGGGAGTTCAACCCGAAAGGACTGTGAATTATTCAGCACTTCCTCGGCATGACGCTCGAAGAGATGTACAAATAGTTCTTCGGACCACAAATAAGGTGTCTGTGTTGGGGAACGTAGCAGAATTTTAAAATTTTCTATGCATCACCAAGATCAATCTATGGAGTCATCTAGCAACGAGGGAGAGAGGAGTGCATCTACATACCCTTGTAGATCGCGCATGGAAGCGTTCAAGAGAACGGGGTTGGTGGAGTCGTACTCGACATGATCCAAATCACCGATGACCTAGTGCCGAACAGATGGCACCTCCGCGTTCAACACACGTACGGTAAGGAAGACGTCTCCTCCTTCTTGATCCAGCAAGGGGGAAGGAGGGGTTGATGAAGATCCAGAAGCACGACGGCGTGGTGGTGGATGTAGCAGGATCCCGGCAGGGCTTCGCCAAGCGCAAGCGAGGAGGAAAGTTGTTACAGATGGAGAGGGAGGCGCCAAGAGCAAGGGGTTCGGCTGCTCTCCCCCCCCTATTGGAAATATGCCCTAGAGGCAATAATAAATTGGTTATTATTATATTTCCTTGTTCATGATAATCGTTTATTATCCATGCTAGAATTGTATTGATAGGAAACTCAGATACATGTGTGGATACATAGACAACACCATGTCCCTAGTAAGCCTCTAGTTGACTAGCTCGTTGATCAATAGATGGTTACGGTTTCCTGACAATGGACATTGGATGTCGTTGATAACGGGATCACATCATTAGGAGAATGATGTGATGGACAAGACCCAATCCTAAGCCTAGCACAAAGATCGTGTAGTACGTATGCTAAAGCTTTTCTAATGTCAAGTATCATTTCCTTAGACCATGAGATTGTGCAACTCCCGGATACCGTAGGAGTGCTTTGGGTGTGCCAAACGTCACAACGTAACTGGGTGGCTATAAAGGTACACTACAGATATCTCTGAAAGTGTCTGTTGGGTTGGCACGAATCGAGACTGGGATTTGTCACTCCGTGTAACGAAGAGGTATCTCTGGGCCCACTCGGTAGGACATCATCATAATGTGCACAATGTGACCAAGGAGTTGATCACGCGATGATGTGTTACGAAACGAGTAAAGAAACCTACCAGTAATGAGATTGAACAAGGTATCGGGATACCGACGATCGAATCTCGGGCAAGTATAATACCGCTAGACAAAGGGAATTGAATACGGGATTGATTAAGTCCTTGACATCGTGGTTCATCTGATGAGATCATCGTGGAACATGTGGGAGCCAACATGGGTATCCAGATCCCGCTGTTGGTTATTGACCGGAGAGTTGTCTCGGCCATGTCTGCATGACTCCCGAACCCGTAGGGTCTACACACTTAAGGTTCGATGACGCTAGGGTTATAGGGAAAGTATATATGATGTTACCGAATGTTGTTCGGAGTCCCGGATGAGATCCCGGACGTCATGAGGAGTTCCGGAATGGTCCGGAGGTAAAGATTGATATATAGGAAGTATGGTTTTGGCCACCGGAAGTGTTCCGGGAATCACTGGTATTGTACCGGGACCACCGGAGGGGTCCGGGGGTCCACCGGGAGGGGCCACCAGCCCCGGAGGCCTACATGGGCCAATAGTGGGAAGGTACCAGCCCCTATGTGGGCTGGGGCGCCTCCCACCAAGGCCCAAGGCGTCCTCAAGAGGAGAGGGGGCAAACCCTATGCGCAGATGGGCCCTGAGGCCCACCCTAGGTGCGCCCCCCTCTCTCTCCCCCTTGGCTGCCTCCCAGATGGGATCTGGGGGCTGCCGCTACCCCTAGGGAGGGAACCATAGGTGGGGGCGCAGCCCCTCCCCTCCCCCTATATATACTTGAGCAAAGGGGCAGCCCAACACGCGATTCAATCTCCCTGTTGGCGCAGCCCTACCCCTCTTCCTCCTCGTCTCTCGTAGTGCTTGGCGAAGCCCTGCTGGAGTCCCGCGCTCCTCCACCACCACCACGCCGTCGTGCTGCTGCTGGATGGAGTCTTCCCCAACCTCTCCTTCTCCCCTTGCTGGATCAAGGCGTAGGAGACGTCACCGGGCTGTACGTGTGTTGAACACGGAGGTGCCGTCCGTTCGGCACTAGGATCATCGGTG
This sequence comes from Triticum urartu, assembly GCF_003073215.2. Taxonomy (NCBI): domain Eukaryota; kingdom Viridiplantae; phylum Streptophyta; class Magnoliopsida; order Poales; family Poaceae; genus Triticum; species Triticum urartu. The sequence goes on along the minus strand of NC_053026.1, from coordinate 4,008,231 downwards.
ATTTGAATCACGACGAGTACGACTCCATCAACCTCGTTCACTTGAACGCTTCCGCTTAGCGATCTACAAGGGTATGTAGATGCACTCTCCTTCCCCTCGTTGCTAGATTACTCCATAGATTGATCTTGGTGATGCGTAGAAAATTTTGAATTTCTGCTACGATCCCCAACAGTGGCATCATGAGCTAGGTCTATGCGTAGTTTCTATGCACGAGTAGAACACAAGTTGTTGTGGGAGTTGATTTTGTCAATTTGCTTGCCGTTACTAGTCTTATCTTGATTCGGCGGCATCGTGGGATGAAGCGGCCCGGACCGACCTTACACGTACTCTTACGTGAGACTGGTACCACCGACTTGACATGCACTAGTTGCATAAGGGTCCTTATGAAGGGTAAATAGAAATTGGCATATCACGTTGTGCTTTTCGCGTAGGTAAGAAACGTTCTTGCTAGAAACCTATAGCAGCCACGTAAAAACTTGCAACAACAATTAGAGGACGTCTAACTTGTTTTTGCAGCATGTGCCATGTGATGTGATATGGCCAAAAGGATGTGATGGATGATATATGTGATGTATGAGATTGATCATGTTCTTGTAATAGGAATCACGACTTGCATGTCGATGAGTATGACAACCGGCAGGAGCCATAAGAGTTGTCTTTATTTTTTTATGACCTGCGTGTCAACATAAACGTCATGTAATTACTTTACTTTATTGCTAAAGCGTTAGCCATAGTAGTAGAAGTAATAGATGACGAGACAACTTCAAGAAGACACGATGATGAGATCATGATGATGGAGATCATGGTGTCATGCCGGTGACAACGATGATCATGGAGCCCCGAAGATGGAGATCAAAGAGCAAATGATATTGGCCATATCATGTCACTATTTGATTGCATGTGATGTTTATCATGTTTTACATCTTATTTGCTTAGAACGACGGTAGCTTAAATAAGATGATCCCTCACTAAAATTTCAAGAAAGTGTTCCCCCTAACTGTGCACCGTTGCGAAGGTTCGTTGTTTCGAAGCACCACGTGATGATAGGGTGTGATAGATTCTAACGTTCGAATACAACGGGTGTAAGCCAGATTTACACAGCAAAAACACTTAGGTTGACTTGATGAGCCTAGCATGTACAGACATGGCCTCGGAACACGGAAGACCGAAAGGTCGAGCATGAGTCGTATAGAAGATACGATCAACATGAAGATGTTCACCGATGTTGACTAGTCCGTCTCACGTGATGATCGGACACGGCCTAGTTGACTCGGATCATGTTTCACTTAGATGACTAGAGGGATGTCTATCTGAGTGGGAGTTCATTAAATGAACTCAATTATCATGAACATAGTCTAAATTGTCTTTGCAAATATGTTGTAGATAAATAGCTCACGTTGTAGCTCCCTGTTTCATTTATAGTTCCTAGAGAAAGACCAAGTTGAAAGATATTGTAGCAATGATGCGGACTAGGTCCGTAGTCCGAGGAGTGTCCTCACTGCTACACAGAAGGCTTACGTCTTTGATGCACCGCTCGATGTGCAAACCCCTACAACGTCGTCTGTGGATGTTGTGAACACCTGACAGACACATCCTGATGACTACTTGATAGTTTAGTGCACCATACTTTACGGCTTAGAATCGGGATTCCAATGACGTTTTGAATGCCACAGAACATATGAGATGTTCCAAGAGCTGAAATTGGGATTTCAGGCTCATGCCCGTGTTGAGAGGTGTGAGACCTCTGACAAGTTCTTTTGCCGACAAGATGGAGGAGAATAGCTCAGCTAGTGAGCATGTGCTCAGAATGTCTGGGTGCTACAATCACTTAAATCAAGTGGGAGTTAAACTTCCAGATAATATAGTGATTGATAGAGTTCTCTAGCCACTATCACTAAGCTATTAGATCTTCGTGATGAACTATGACATGCAAGGGATGGAGTTGATCCTGGAGCTATTCGCGGTGCTTAAGACCGCAAAAGGTAGAAATCAAGAAGGAGCATCAAGTGTTGATGGTTTAATAAGACCATTGGTTTCAAGAAGGGCAAGGGCTAGAAGGGAAACTTCATGGATGGCAAAACAATTGCCGCTCCAGTAAAGGAACCCAAGGTTGAACCCAAACCCGAGACTAAGTGCTTCTATTGTAAAGGGGACGGTCACTGGTAGCGGAATTACCCCAAATGCATGGTAGATAAGAAGGCTGGCAACTTCAACAAAGTATATACGTGTTATTAATGTGTACCTCGCTAGTACTCCTGGTAGCACCTGGGTATTGGATACCGGTTCAGTTGCTATTACTGGTGACTTGAAGCAAAAGCTACGGACTAAACGGAGACTGGCTAAGGGCGAGGTGATGATGTGTGTTGGAAGTATTTCCAAAGTTGATGAGATCACCATCGCACGCTCCATCTGCCTTCGGGATTAGTATTGAACCTAGATAATGTTATCAGGTGTCTAAGTTGAGCATGAATATGATTAGATCATGTTCATTGCAATACGGTCATTCATTTAAGTTAGAGAATAATGGTTATTCTGTTTACATGAATGATACCTTTCATGTTCATGCACCCTATGTGAATGGTTCATTGAATCTCGGTCGTGGTAATACACATGTTCACGCCAAAAGATGTAGAGTTAATAATGATAGTGCCACTTTCTCGTGGCACTTCCGCTTAAGTCATATTGGCGTAAGATGCATGAAGAAACTCCATGTCGATGGATGTTTGGAGTCACTTGATTTTGAATCGCTTGACACATGCGAGCCATGCCTCATGGGGAGGATGACTAAGACCCCGTTTTCAGTTACAATGAAACGGGAAAGTGACTTGTTGGAGATCATGCATGCTGATGCGTGTGATCCAATGAGAATTGAAGCGTGCAGTGGATATCGCTATTTTCTCATCTTCACTGACGATTTGAGTAGATATAGGTATATCTACTTAATGAAGCACAAGTCTAAAACGTTTGAAAAGTTCAAGCAATTTCAGAGTGAAGTTAAGAATCATCATAACAATAAGATCATGTTCCTACGATCTGATCAAACGGGGATTTTCTAAGTTATGAGTTTGGCAATCACTTAAGACATTGTGGAATTGTTTCACAGTTGAAGCCACCTGGAACACCACAAGGTAATGGTGTATCCGGACGTCGTAATCGAACACTATGAGATATGGTGCGATCTATGATGTCTCTTACCAATCTACCATTTTCATTTTGAGGTTATGCGTTAGAGACAGCTGCATTCACTTTAGATAGGACACCATCTAAGTCCGTTGAGACGACGTCGTATGAACATTGGTTTGGCAAGAAACCAAAGTTGTCGTTTCTTAATGTTTGGGGCTGCAATGCTTAAGGCTTCAGCCAGAGAAGCTCGAACGCAAAGCGGACAAACACATCTTCATAGGATACCCAAAGGTGACAGTAGGGTATACCTTCTATATCAGATCCAAGGGCAAATTGTTTGTCACTAAGAACGGGTCCTTTCTCGAGAAGGAGTTTCTCTCGAAAGAATTGAGTGGGAGGAAGATAGAACTTGATGAGGTTGTCGAACCTTTATTTCAACCAAGGAGTGATGCAACACAGAAAGATGTTTTCTGTGGAGCCTATGTTTGTTGAATAGGAAGTTAATGATAGTGATCATGAAGCTTCGGATCAAGTTGCTATCGAACCTCGTAGGTCGACAAGGATATGTACTACTCCTAAGTGGTACGGTAATCCTGTCTTAGATATCATGTTGTTAGACAACAATGAACCCACGAGCTATGGAGAAGCGATGGTGGGCCCGTATTCCGACAAATGGTTAGAAACCATGAAATCCGAGATAAGATCCATGTATGGACTTTGGTGGACTTGCCTGTTGATCGGCAAGCCATCGAGATAAATGGATCTTTGAGAAGAAGACGGACGTGGGCGGTAATGTTACCTTCTATGAAGCTCGACCTGTGGGAAAGAGTCTTTTCACAAGTTCAAGGAGTTGACTACGATGAGAATTTCTCACCCGTAGCGATTCTTAAGTCCGTCGGAATCATGTTAGCATTAGCTGTGTTTTTCGATTATGAAATTTGACAGATGGATGTCAAAACAAGTTTTCTTACCAGTTTTCGTAAGAAAAAGTTGTATGTGATACAATAAAAGGTTTTGTCGATCCTAAGGATGCTAAAAGGCATGCTGGCTCCAGCGATCCTTCTATGGACTAGAGCAAGCATCTCGGAATCGGAATATATGCTTTGATGGAGTGATCAAAGCTTTTAGGTTTATACTTGTATTTACAAGAAAGTGAGTGGGAGCACTACAATATTTCTGATAAGTATATGTGGATGACATATTGTTGATCTGAAATAATGTAGAATTTCAGGAGAGCATAAACGGTTGTTTGAAGAGTGATTTTCAAAGGAAGACCTGGATAAAGCTACTTACATATTGGGCATCAAGATCTATAGAAATAGATCAAGACGCCTGATGATACTTTCAAAGAATGCACACCTTGACATGTTTTTGAAAGAGTTCAAAATAGATCAGTCAAAGAAGGGGTTCTCACCTGAGTTGTAAGGTGTGAAGTTGAGTAAGACTCAAAGATTGACCACGGCAGAAGAAAGAGGAAGGACGAAGGTCGTCCACTATGCTCTTGTCATAGGCTCTATACGGTATGCCATGCTGAGTACCGCACCTGATGTGTGCCTTGCCACATGTCTGGCAAGAGGGTACAAAGGTGATCTAGGAGTAGATCACCAGATAGCGGTCAAAATTATCTTTAGAGGAATAAGGAAATGTGTCTCGGTTATGGAGGTGATAAAGAGTTCGACATAAAGAGTTACGTCGATGCAAGCTTAACACCTATCCGGATAGCTCCGAGTAGAGATACCGAATACGTATAATGGAGCAACAATTTGGAATAGCTCCAAGTGGAACATGGTAGCAGCATCTACGATATGACATAAAGTTTTGCGAAATACATAGGGATCTGAATATGGCAAGACCCATTGACTACAACCTCTCTCACAAGCATAACATGATCAAACCCAGAACTCTTTGAGTGTTAATCACATAGTGATGTCAACTAGATCATTGAGTCTAGTAGACTCTTGGATGTTGGTCACATGGCGATGTGACCTATGAGTGTTAATCACATGGCAATGTGAACTAGATTATTGACTCTAGTGCAAGTGGGAGACTGTTGGAAATATGCCCTAGAGGCAATAATAAATTGGTTATTATTATATTTCCTTGTTCATGATAATCGTTTATTATCCATGCTAGAATTGTATTGTTAGGAAACTCAGATACATGTGTGGATACATAGACAACACCATGTCCCTAGTAAGCCTCTAGTTGACTAGCTCGTTGATCAATAGATGGTTACGGTTTCGTGACGATGGACATTAGATGTCGTTGATAACGGGATCACATCATTAGGAGAATGATGTGATGGACAAGACCCAATCCTAAGCCTAGCACAAAGATCGTGTAGTTCGTATGCTAAAGCTTTTCTAATGTCAAGTATCATTTCCTTAGACCATGAGATTGTGCAACTCCCGGATACCGTAGGAGTGCTTTGGGTGTGCCAAACGTCACAACGTAACTGGGTGGCTATAAAGGTACACTACAGGTATCTCCGAAAGTGTCTGTTGGGTTGGCACGAACCGAGACTGGGATTTGTCACTCCGTGTAACGGAGAGGTATCTCTGGGCCCACTCGGTAGGACATAATCATAATGTGCACAATGTGACCAAGGAGTTGATCACGGGATGATGTGTTACGGAACGAGTAAAGAGACTTGCCGGTAACGAGATTGAACAAGGTATCGGGATACCGACGATCGAATCTCGGGCAAGTATAATACCGCTAGACAAAGGGAATTGAATACGGGATTGATTAAGTCCTTGACATCGTGGTTCATCCGATGAGATCATCGTGGAACATGTGGGAGCCAACATGGGTATCCAGATCCCGCTGTTGGTTATAGACCGGAGAGTTTCTCGGCCATGTCTGCATGACTCCCGAACCCATAGGGTCTACACACTTAAGGTTCGATGACGCTAGGGTTATAGGGAAAGTATGTATGCAGTTACCGAAAGCTGTTCGGAGTCCCGGATGAGATCCCGGACGTCATGAGGAGTTTCGGAATGGTCCGGAGGTAAAGATTGATATATAGGAAGTATGGTTTTGGCCACCAGAAGTGTTCCGGGCATCACCGGTAGTGTACCGGGACCACCGGAGGGGTCCGGGTGTCCACCGGGAGGGGCCACCAGCCCCGGAGGAATACATGGGCCAATAGTGGGAAGGGACCAGCCCCTATGTGGGCTGGGGCGCCTCCCACCAAGGCCCAAGGCGTCCTCAAGAGGAGAGGGGGCAAACCCTAGGCGCAGATGGGCCCTGAGGCCCACCCTAGGTGCGCCCCCCTCTCTCTCCACCTTTGCCGCCTCCCAGATGGGATCTGGAGGCTGCCGCCACCCCTAGGGAGGGAACCCTAGGTGGGGGAGCAGCCCCTCCCCTCCCCCTATATATACTTGAGCAAAGGGGCAGCCCAACACGTGATTCAATCTCCCTGTTGGCGCAGCCCTACCCCTCTTCCTCCTCGTCTCTCGTAGTGCTTGGCGAAGCCCTACTGGAGTCCCGCGCTCGTCCACCACCACCACGCCATCGTGCTGCTGCTGGATGGAGTCTTCCCCAACCTCTCATTCTCCCCTTGCTGGATCAAGGTGTAGGAGACGTCACCGGGCTGTACGTGTGTTGAACACGGAGGTGCCGTCCGTTCGGCACTAGGATCATCGGTGATTTGAATCACGACGAGTACGACTCCATCAACCTCGTTCACTTGAACGCTTCCGCTTAGCGATCTACAAGGGTATGTAGATGCATTCTCCTTCCCCTCGTTGCTAGATTACTCCATAGATTGATCTTGGTGATGCGTAGAAAATTTTGAATTTCTGCTACGATCCCCAACACCCCCCCTCTTTATATAGGGGCCTTGGGGGGCGCCGGCCCTAGGAGATGGATCTCCAAGGGGGGCGGCGGCCAAGGGGTGGCTTCCCCCCCCCCCAAGCCAAGCGGAGGCCCAAGGGAGGGCGCACCAGCCCACCAGGGGCTGGTTCCCCTCCCACTTCAGCCCATGAGGCCCTCCGAGATAGGTGTGGCCCCACCCGGTGGACCCCCGGGACCCTTCCGGTGGTCCCGATACAATACCGGTGATCACCGAAACCTTCCTGATGGCCGAAACTGGACTTCCTACATATAAATCTTTACCTCCGGACCATTCCGGAACTCCTCGTGACATCCGGGATCTCATCCGGGACTCCGAACAACTTTCGGGTTACTGCATACTAATATCTCTACAAGCCTAGCGTCACTAAACCTTAAGTGTGTAGACCCTACGGGTTCGGGAGACATGCAGACATGACCGAGACGCCTATCCGGTCAATAACAAACAACGGGATCTAGATACCCATGTTCGCTCCCACATGCTCCACGATGATCTCATCGGATGAACCACGATGTCGAGTATTCAATCAATCCATATACAATTCCCTTTGTCAATCGGTACGTTACTTGCCCGAGACTCGATCGTCGGTATCCCAATACCTCGTTCAATCTCGTTGCCGGCAAGTCACTTCACTACTAGGAAAAGAGCTATAGATAGGATTGATACTAATGGCGCACCATGGAAGCAGTGCGCCACTACTATATACTAATGGCGCATCGGTTGGTGATGCGCCATTAGTGTGGAAGACACTAATGGCGCACCAGAAACAGGGTGCGCCACTAGTATTAAATTATTATTTTTTCCATTTTTCCATACATACTAATGGCGCATCAGGTCGAAGTGCGCCATTACTAGTTCTAAGTAGTAATGGCGCACCAAGCAGACAGTGCGCCATTACTGTAAAAAAAATTATTCTTTTTTTTGCAAAACTGCTAATGGCGCATCGTTTCACAGTGCGCCATTACTAGTTTAAACTAGTAATGGCGCACTATTACCCGGTGTGCCATTAGTATATATATTTATTTATTTATTACTTTTTTGCAAAACTACTAATGGCGCACCACCTGCAGGTGCGCCATTAGTAACCAGGGTTACTAATGGCGCATTTGCCGGTGGTGCTTCATTAGTAACCTGGGACCCCAACAAGATATTTTGGACAGCCCCACACCTACCCACTCACTTTCCCCACTTCATTCCCTCCACCTCCTTCTCCAAGCTTTCGGCCATCTCCTCCTCCTCATCTCATTTCCACCATAGATTCATCAAAATTAAGTGGTGAAATTACCTTTTTTTGATAGGTAAGTAAGGGGAAAGCTATCTTCATGATGTAGATCTACTTTTTTTCTCCCTAGCTCACTCCAACAACGTGCACATGCACTTTTTGTGGCCTAGCTAGATCTATGTATGTTTGTGGTATTGCATGTGTTTGTGGTGTTGCATATATGTTTGTGTTTGAAGGTACCGGTATTTGAAATGCGATAGTTGCCAATATTTTGCCGGAATGTTTTGATTCATTTCCGTTTTGGCGAGAATTTTGGCACTATGCATTCTTTTTGGTCCTATTTTTAGGGAAGGTCATGCCAAATTTTTTCTTGGTTCTAAAATATCGTTTTGCTCTACCCCGCAGGCGACCATGGTCCGCACGATGACTGAAGGCATCGTGAATAGGTTTTTGAGCTCCGCGAAGGCCGAGATGCTTCAAAAGAATGAGACAGAGATAAGATGTCCGTGTCGAAGATGCAAGCTGAAGAGCCTTATTGCGGACCCGGATTCCGGGCAGGTGCAGGACCACCTGCTCTTGCGTGGTTTCATGGATGGCTATCGGTGGCAAGGTGATGAAGATGACTATGAAGTCGTCCATGGGGGCCGGGCAAGAAATGAGGAAGGGCAACAAGATAAGTACCACCGCGGCGAGGGCGGGCGAGAAGACGAAGAATCACAGGACATGATCACGACGGTGATGCTGTACACAGTCATCATGTAGAAGATGTCGTACATGATGATGAGGAAGATCAAGACGAAGGGCATGATCATGAAGATGAAGATGCCGGAGCAGACGACGATGGAGGCTGGGTGCAGGACCCTCATATTCAAGAGCTGCTTCTCAAGCAGACGGATAACGCAAGAGCTGCCGCCCGAGAGAAAGCAAAGTTGGATCAACTGGAGATAGACGCGGTTACTTCATTGTATGAAGGATGCAGGCCCGAGGATACCCGCCTGAAAGTAACGCTCATGGCTCCGGAGATGAAGGTAAAACACAAAATGACCGACGCATGCTTCGACGAGAACATGTCATTCTGGCACGAACGTCTTCCCAAGGGGAACAAGTGCCCGACAAGTTTCGAGGAGGCGAAGAAAATCGTGTGTCCTCTGGATTTACCGCACGTGAAATACCATGTGTGCATGAACAATTGTATCATTTATCGGGACGAGCACGCGGAGTCTACCATATGTTCAGTGTGCGGCGTCACTCGATACAAGAAGAGGAAGAAAGCTCCTCAAAAATCGGTGTGGTACTTTCCGATCACTCCTCATCTGCAGCGGTATTTCGCGGACCCTAAGGTACAAAAGCTCCTGCGTTGGCACGCGGATAGGGAGGAGAAGAAGCGGGAAGATGACAGAAATGATCTGGAGATAAATAAAAAAGACAATATGCTGAGTCACCCTAAGGATGCGAGCCAGTGGCAAGCGTTGAACTTCGAATACCCAGAATTTGGGAAGGATCCAAGGAACATCGTGCTGGGCGCGAGCACCGATGGAGTCAATCCGTTTGGCAGCCAGAGAAGCACACATAGCACCTGGCATGTGTTTGTGTGGATGTACAACCTTCCCCCCTGGTTGTGCATGAAGAGGAAGTACATTCACATGAGTATGCTAATTGAAGGGCCGAAACAACCAGGGAATGACATCAATCTGTATCTGTGGCTGCTGAAGGAGGAGCTAGACATGCTGTGGAAAACGCCAGCCAATACGTGGGACGCCGCAGAGAAAGAATATTTCCCTATGAGAGCCGCACTGCTCACGACGGTGCACGACTATCTCGGTTACGGATATCTCGCGGGGCAGGTAGTCCACGGATTTTTTGGATGCGTAAGGTGCATGGATGACACAACGTATCGCCAGCTAGATAGAGATCTCGGGTCTTCGAAAACCGTGTTCATGGGACATTGAAGGTGGCTTTGCGACGATGACCCGTGGAGGAAACGCAAGGATCTGTTCGATGGTGAAACCGAACCCCGAAAACGCCCGTGTACGAGGAGCGGCGAGGAAATAGACAAGCTGTTGAAAAATTGGAAAGACTGCCCACTGCCGGGAAAGAAGCAAAAGGCGCCAGTGCCGGGAAAGAAGCGAAAGGCGCCAGAGCCGCTGCTGAAGGTATGGAAAACGAGGTCTGTTTTCTGGGACTTGCCGTACTGGAAGATCCACCGTGTGCCTCACAGCCTTGATGTCATGCATATCACGAAGAACGTGTGCGAGAGTCTGCTTGGTACCCTGCTCAACATGCCAGAGAGGACCAAAGATGGGCCGAAAGCAAGGGCAGACTTGAAATCAATGGGCATCAGGCAGGAGCTTCACGCTAATGATGATGATGATGAGGCGAAGCAGGACACAGAAAGTCGTCGCAAAGGCAAAAAGGCCAAGAAGACCGGAAATGACTACCCTCCCGCATGCTTCACTCTAAGTCAGGAGGAGATCGAGCAGTTTTTCACCTGCCTCCTAGGAGTAAAACTTCCTTACGGTTACGCGGGGAAGATAAGCAGATACCTAGACCCAGCGAAGCAGAAGTTCAGCGGGATGAAGTCTCACGACTGTCACATGCTGATGACGCAGATACTTCCAGTTGCAATCCGTGGGATCATGGACGCGCACGTCCGTGAAACGCTATTTGGCCTATGCAAATTTTTCGACGTCATCTCTCGAAAGTCGATTGGCGTGAGGCAACTCAGAAGGCTACAGGAAGAGATCGTGGTGATACTATGCGAGCTTGAGATGTACTTCCCGCCCGCATTCTTCGATGTTATGGTGCATCTACTGGTCCATATCGTGGAGGATATCATCCAACTCGGGCCGACGCTCCTGCACAGCATGATGCCGTTCGAAAGGATGAATGGTGTCATCAAAGGATACGTTCGCAACATGTCACGTCCAGAGGGAAGTATAGCCAGGGACTTTCTGACCGAAGAGTGCATCTCCTACTGCACGAATTATCTAGGCATCGAGAACCCCGTTGGTCTGCCCGTCAACAGGCACCTCGGCAGGCTCGCTGGATGGGGTCACCGTGAGGGTCGCCGTGAAATGCATGTCGACTTCGAGGGTCGACTCGCCGACTTTGAAAGAGCAAACCTAGTCGCGCTACAACACATAGACATGGTCGATCCTTGGGTGGTAGAGCACAAAACCTTTATTGAGAAGACGTACAATGACCGAGGCCAACAGAGGACGGACGGAGATATACTCAAAGAGCACAACTCATGTTTCACGCGTTGGTTCAAGCAGAAGCTTCTGTCTTACCCTTTACATGAAGATTCTTGCGCAGAAGAACAACTCATATTCGCCTTGTCACAGGGCACCGAGCACAACCTGATGACCTATGAGGCGTACGATATCAACGGCTACACATTCTACACCGAGGACAAGGACATGAAGAGCGATGGTTATCACAACTCCGGGGTAATGATGGAATCCTACACCGGTAACGACAAGGACAGATACTACGAAGGATCGAGGAGATCTGGGAGCTGAGCTACGCTGGAGAGAAGGTCCCGATGTTCCGTGTCAGATGGGCCAAGAGCGTCCTAAAATAAGACCGGTATTTCACCACCATGGTTATACCCGAAGTCAAATCCAAGACCGCGGGCGCAAACGTCACCGCGAAAAATGAGCCATGGGTACTGGCTTCCCAAGTGGACCAATGCTTCTTCATTACCGACCCGTCAAAGCCTAGTCGTGTTGTCGTGAGGAGAGGCAAAAGGAAGATCATAGAAATGGATGGAGTAGCCAATGAGCAAGACTTCGAAAAGTACGGCGACCCGAAGATCGAACATGACGACGACGATGAAGTAGCAGCATACACTACAAGAAGAAGCAGGACCACCCTACCTAAAGGATGTCCGTTCCACAGAAGAACTCCATTTGCAAAAAAGAAGGGCAAGAAGATTGTGAACAGATAGCTAGCTAGCTAAGATCGATTGTATTTAAATCGTAGTCATCATTTCTCGATTGTATTACATGGGCATATTTTGAACTCATGAATATTTTTAAATTTCATGGGCACTTTTCGAATTCATGAATATTTTTTCAAATTTGATGAATATTTTTAAATCTCAATCGCTATCCCCCTTCATCTCGATCTCGATCCCCCCCCCCCGCACCCTCCCACGCTAGCTCCGCCGCCGCCGACGACCCACCGCATCCTCCCCCGCTCCACCGCCGCCGCCGACCCACCGCACCCTCCCCGGCCCGCTCCACCGCCGCCGAACACCCCCCGCACCCTCCCCCGCTAGCTCCGCCGCCGCCGACGACCCACCGCATCCTCCCCCGCTCCACCGCCGCCGCCGACCCACCGCACCCTCCCCGGCCCGCTCCACCGCCGCCGAGCACCCCCATTTGATGATATTTTTTCATATTCATAAAAAAATTATTACTGTTTTTATAAAAAAATATTAAAAAATAGCAACAAAAAATAATAATAATAATAAACATACTAATGGCGCACCGCTCGTGTAATGCGCCATTGCTATCTAAAAAAACATTCTAATGGCGCACCGCTCTGGTAGTGCGCCATTGCTATATAAAAAAACATTCTAATGGCGCACCGCTCTGGGATGCGCCATTGCTATCTAGAAAAAACATTCTAATGGCGCACCGCTCGGGAGTGCGCCAATAGTAATCTTCCCCCCTAGCTCTACCTAGCCCGACCCCTTCGTCCCTCCCTCCCGCCAGATCTAGTCCCCCCCCCCCCGCGCGCCGCCCCGCCCCACGTCGCCGCCACCCCTACGTGCGCCGCCGCCCCCGTGCCCCCCACCACTGCAGCTCCGCCATAGCCGACGCCTCCGCGACCTCGCCGTCGCCGATAGCCTCCCCGCGTCGGCCCCTGCCCTGCGCCGCCTCTACCTCAGTCCGGGCACGGGGTGCAGGACGACGACCGCGGCCGTCGGCCTCCCCACAACCAACCGAGGCGCCCAGGAGGCCTCCCCGACGACCAATCGAGCCATCCCTTCGACGCCGCCGCCGCCAACCCCAACCCTGAGCCCAACCCCTCCGGCAACCGGCCGCGCCCGCCTAGGTACCTCTCCTCCTTCCTCCTTCCTCCCTCTCCACCCTTCCTCCCCATTCCATCCCTCCCTCCCCTCAACCGTGTCTGTTATCTTCTGATGATATTTGACAGCTTATGGATAGAAATGCATATTTCAGTGTTTATAGCTATTAACACTTGCAAGTTACTGCACTGCTAGCTAAATTCTGGTTAGTAAGTCTGTATCCGCCTCCTGTTGAAATTTGGTGATGTGTCTGGCTGTCTAAGTACCTACACAAAATTCCCCATGGAGAAAATGATATAGCTCCTCCTACAACATGTATAGATCTATCAGTTCAGTTCTAGTGCTGCTGGACTTTTGCACCATACAAAAATGTACTACTAGTTGAAAATATTTACTTGAGAGAGCTTCATAAGTAGAAGGTTCCAAAGAATAAAAACCAGTACTAGCACACTAGCACAGTAGTACTGCCACCTCCCAGTAAACAGTAGGGTCTCTGATCAGCAATGTAGTTAATTAGTCAGGGCCTGAAAGCCTGCAAATGCATGTACACACAGGTAGGGAATGTAAGATCAAGCATGTACTTTACCAACTAATCTAATGGACTGGCACAAAGTGAAAACCAAAACAATAGTTAATCAAGCAGAGGTAGATTAGATTAGATGGCAAAAAGCACAAATGTCCCTGCCTATCAATTTTTTTCTCAAGTTGAGCTGGTAAGTTTCAGATGTTCAATGATGTTGTAGGAAAAAATTGGATGAAGAAAGATGTGTGTGGCTGCCTGAGAGAAGTATTTGCACAAACAAATTATAATTAATGTGTTGATGAAATTTTGGGTTTTCAAATTGGAACCAAAAACCAACCCATACCTTTAGACTCTTTTGGAATTTCCCAAACATTTTTTTGTTTGTTCCCTTTCACTGTTTGGGGACTTTTGACTTCAGAATGAACCTTACTAAGATTCAATTAAGACTAATTACCTGCATTTGATGTCACTATATTCTATGAATAACTTCAGTTATGATCTGTACTGGAAAACTTCAGTTAACACTCATTTTTCAGTTAACTCCTAACAGTTCAGATCATATTTTGATTGTCAATAATAGTGGACTTTTAAGGCTTTCTTAGAGGCAATACTAGTGGATTTTAGGCTTTTTTACATGCAATAATAGTGGAATTTTAGGCTTTTTTGGAGGAGTGTGTTTCATGCCAGCCTACAGTGATGAATTAGTCACAGGATTATGCCTTAGGATTGTGCCAAAGCTACCCATTGTATCTATTTGCTTGTCCTTCAAATAGGGGCAAGACTGTTACAGAAAAATTACTTGCAAGCATATTGTGATTTACTTGCAAGCATATTGTGCCTTAGTTACAGAAAAATTACTTGCAAGCATATTGTAACTATTTTCACTCTGTCCTGAAGGTTTTTGACTACAGAATCTGTGGTGACCCACACTCTGTTGGTTCACACTCATTGAGTTCGCTCGTGAAGGGCCGCTGCTGCTTGAGGCCCTTGAGAGGCCCTTCATGTCATGATGATTTTGCAGGTACCCCGAGAGGCCCTTGAGTTTGCCGGAATGTCGATTAACTTCCGTTCCGGCAAATTCGGGTACTCAATATGTCCTATTTTCAGCAAAGGTCATGCTGAAATTTTCGGTGAATTTTAGCATGACTTTGCTAAAAATCGGACATATGAGGTACTTGCTACTAATGCATGGGCCGGGGTATCTTAGTACTTAATTAAGTAGGATCAACTGCCCCTTTATTCTTGCTGTATTAAACCATAGGTGGCAATAGAGCCAAGTGATTAGGCCCAACCTAGGGTGCCTTGGCATCGATAAACCCTAAATGATGAAAACTTAACTTGGCTGCCCCGGATGCCTCGGTGTCGATGAGAACCTAAATGATGTACGCTTAGGCTTTTAGGGTGCCTCGGCGTCGACAAACCCTAAATGATGAAAGCTTAGGCTTTTAGGTTGCCTCGGTGTCGACAAACCCTAAATGATGAGACCATGATCTTGTTCCTTGACAATAACAAACTTTTTGACCAAACTTTTTTCCTATTTAGAGCGAAACATGGCCCACAACAATGAGGCCGGTGGTTCAGGTGGCAAGCAATTCTGGGAGCTGTCCCAGGAGATGGAGGAACAACCTCACCGCTATGAGGACGCCGCGGAAGACACCGATCCTGATTACACAACCCCTAGTGGCGTCAGGGATGACACCACTGATGGTGCCGCCGAGGATGCCACCACTGATGATGGCGGCGCACACAGAGATGGCAGCCAACCGAAGAAGCAAAGGAAGGACCGGCGCCCGAATGCGCTCCGCACCGTCAAGGAGGAATTCACTCAAGTGGACTCCGACGGGAATCCAACGGAGCCCAAACATATAGTCAAGGGGTACTCGGTTCAGCTCGGGTGCATTCTCCGGAGCACCGTCTCGATCAACACCGAGAACCTTAGGCATAAGGACCGAGGGAATTTGCACAACCTCCTCTTCACGAAGCTGCACGAACGATACAAGTTCCCTGCCGAATTTGAAAACACACGCCTCTCAGGGAATAAAGTGAACAGTGCCGCCCTCACGAAGATGAGCACGGCCCAGTCTACTTGGAAAAGCACGGTGAAGAGAATGATTGATAAAGGTGATAGTTATGAGAAGATCAAGGCGAAATATCCTTTGATGAGCGAAGATGAGTACAAGAAGTTCAAGATCAAGTGCGAGAGCAGTGCAACCTCCGAATCAAGCCAGTGGGGGAAAGAAATGCGGGAGTTGAACTTAGGGGAACACAAACTCGGTCTCGGCGGTTACAGAGTGGCGGAGCCTATATGGGACAAGGAGGACGCGGAGTGTGCCGAGCAAGGCCTACCGTCCCGCTTTGAGAAATACAGCAGTGACAAGCAGACCAGGAACTATGTCAGGGCCCGGTACAAGGAGGACCCGATAACAAAGGAGCTTACCATGGATCCGAAGACCAGGGCGCTTGAGCTTCTTCTGCTAAGGAATACACCCCCGCGTAATTAGCTCCATATGGCTGCACTCTAATTAATCCCCAATATTTCTAAATGGTTCACGTTCCTTTCGCAGGACACTGAAAGCAGTAGCGTCGGGTCGTCTAAGAGCTCCCCTTTCGACACCCCTTTAAATAGGGCGTTAAACGTAATGAAAAACAAGGATAAGCTCACTAAGCCGACGTCAGCTGGTCGTGTGGCCGGCAAAGGCTTGTCCACAAAATGGGGGTCATACTATACCGCTGGTGTGCGGAAGGAGAAAAAGACCAGCTCGGAAAGCCAGGCGCGCGAGGTTGAAGAACTCAAGGCACAAGTGGCGCGGATTCCGGAGCTTGTCCAAGATTAAGTGCAACAACAACTTGGAACGACACTCAACGCCATGGTGCCTACGTTGATTCATGGGCTGACGACGTGGATTGCGGGCGGCCAACAGGGGCCTCCCCCGGTTCCCAGCTTCACGGCCAACAACTTGCACAGCGCGCAGGCGGCTCCATTGGTGTCTCCGGCGGCGCCATTGGTGTCTCCGGCGGCGGCGCCATTGGTGTCTCCGGCGGAGGCGGTATTCGTGTCTCCAGCGCCGGCACGGGCATTGGAGCTTAATGCACCCGGGTGTACGCCGGCCAGCACCTCGCAAGCAAGCGCCCCCTCCGTCAGTTGCACGCCCGCCGTTGGGGGAGCCTCGACATTAGCCGAGCTCGACGGCATCACGGTAACTAAGCCTCTCGGCCGATGACTTCATCTCCTTGCCTTTGACTGGGCACACCCTGACGCCCTGTACATGTTTTCGCAGGGCACCGCCGACGTTCCTTGCACTCTTCTGCACTTCGTGGGCGCCGAGTTGGTCGATGTCGCCAAGGGCAGAATCGTTCAACCGGGCAACCCCATGTTCCACGGTAATCCGATGCCACCCACAATGTATAGGGTTGAAGTGGTTCGGGTGCTGCCAGGCTGCGACGAGCTGTTACCTCCGATTCGACCCGCTGGGGCCGACGAAGAAGATGAGATGACCCTCAGCACCTGCGTAAACTGGCCCCTGCTTTGGCCGAAGAGCCAGATTCGTTTGGGGGCGGGGGACACCACCCCACAGACAAGACCGCCAGTCGTGCCGGCGCCAAGCCATGGCAAGAACGCCGCAACGCTACCGGACCTGCCGGACATCCCTATGGCACAGGATCCGGACAGCCCTATGGCACAGGATCCGGACGGCGACGACAACGACAACGGTACATTTACCAAAGTTGATAAGTACTTTGCCGAACATGGGTACGCTGACGAGTTCTGCGGGCCTCTTTCTCAAGAACCCAACCAAGACGACCACGATCTAGCTGGTACGGCGGAGATATCCAATTGCAACAGGCGTCGTCTGGCGTTCAGTTCTCAGGACACGCCTCCAGCTCCCGCCTTCACCGAGCCTCAGATAGCTGAGGTGCGAAATATTATCAGCCCCAACACGCTCAAGAAGGCGGTCTGTGAGCAGAACTCGGTCCCATTACAGGAGATCAAGAAGAAGGGACGGAAACGAAAGACTAACAAGGGCGCCGGTGCGAGCCAGCCGGCACCGAGTTCGATCCGTGCTCAGGACGGGCCACCTTCACCTAAGGATATCTCGAGGAGGGTGCATGTGGCGGGTAGGGCGATGCTACCGCCAAATATGCTGAATGCTGCAACCGGTGCTATGCGGAGTCTGCACGACAGTGTTCTTTCTTTGGAGAAGCGACGTCTCAGAGAGAAGGATGTGGCATACCTAGTTTTTGTGGCCAAGGTGCCAGAGGGCAAGGGCTTTGTGGATGGCGACATCGGGGGTATGATCGTCCTGTGGTTTGATGACATCTTTGCTATGTTTAACCTTCATCCGCTGCACTACACCTTCGTTCGGCTATTTTCGCTGAGTATGGAGATGCGGATCATTAGAGACAAGACCCCAGACATCATGACAGTTGACCCCTTCTACATGCGTGCCAAGCACTTGAGCAGCGCTGGGGACCGCCAAGTTGCGAGTTCACACCTCGAAGGCGTCATTCTAGCAAACCCAGATAAGGATAACTTCCTTGTGGCTTACTTTCCCGAGTAAGTCATCCCTTAACCGCCCCGTAACATATGATTTCTTAGATTTCGATCGTTCTTTTTTTTCTAACAATCCGTGTTCTGTGCAGTGACACACATTGCACACTCATCCTCTTAAGCCCGAAATATTCCATGGCCACGTATTTAGACCCAAACCGTAACTCCAAGATAGACTACACAAATGTCAAGAAAGTTCTTGATGATGTTCTCCCCGCCTACGCCAAATCTGGAGGCACCTTCACCCGGGCAGTTCATAAGTACGGCAAGCACATGTTCTCACACAATACGAAGTTCTGCTGCGTCAAGCAGCCGCCTGGCGGTCAGAAGGATGCCTACTACGCCCTCCATCACATGCGGGCGATCGTAAGGGACCATCATCAACTTCTGCTACCAGATAATCTCAAAGATTGGGCCGCGAGCTTGTCGGCGGTCCAGGACGCGGACCTCAGACAAGAATTCTTTCGCATCCAGTCGGAGTTTGCGGACATCATCCATCAAGATGTCCTTCATACCTCGGGGCAGTTCTTCCTCAGATATCAACCGTCCAATAGTGAGATAGATGAAATGCTACAAATGCAGGGTGACAACGACTGCGATTTCATGACCATCACGACAGACGGCGGCTTCATCCACGTTCCTGTCCGATGAGTCGAGTCGAAAGTAGTGATGTGTAGTTCTGAAACATTGATTGGCTCATGTTGTAATTATACTTTAATGAATTCGTATGTCTCTTTGGTTTGGACAGTCGTTCAACTTAGATGTAATCGATGCCATTTATTAGTAGGACCATGAATCGTGCTATTAATGTCTTGCTTTTCTCTTCCGATCCTTTTGTTGCATACTTACATATTGCTTATGTATTGTCTGTTGTTTGGCTTGTGCATAGAGATGCTGTCGTATGTCGTGTACAAGGGTAAGGTTCCCGGAGTCTACGACGACTGGGAGGAGTGTCGGAGACAGGTTCACCGTTTCAGCGGTAACAATTACAAAGGGTACACCACTAGGGCGGAGGCCGAATGTAGATACGCCCGCTATCTAGAGGGAGAGACGAGGGAGCGTTGGAGGAACCGGATGAAGACCAGTTTGATCGCGATGATGCTCATCGTGATGACCACAGCTCTCTTCTATGTGATGGTAGTTTAGATGATCGATATCGACTTGTAATGTGAAGGCAAACTCGATACTTGCGGTCTTGTGACTTGTAATGTTTTATCTTTGTTCGGTGTTTTGAATTCGGAGACTAATATGATGAATTGTATTCGGAGACTAATCTTCTATTATATTCGATGAATCTGATGTTGCTGTGTGCTGCTGTCTATATTCTGTCCAATAATATATTTTGTAACCTGTGCAAAAATCAGAAAAGCAAAAAAAATAAAACCTAATATTCATACTAATGGCGCACCACACAAGACACTAATGGCGCACTGTGATCATCACACTAATGGCGCATTAACTGCTGGTGCGCCATTAGAATGCCAAAGCACATGGGTACATATGGCCCCCTGGGAGGCATTCTAATGGCGCACTGCAGGCTATACTAATGGCGCACTACGTGGTGCGCCATTAGAACACCAGATACTAATGGCGCACCGGTGGTGCGCCATTAGAATTTAATTCTAATGGCGTGATGCCAGTGGCGCACCGGTAGTGCGCCATTAGAAGGCAAATTCGGTGCGCCACTAGCATGCCTTTTCCTAGTAGTGCTTTACTCGTACCATAATGCATAATCCCGTGATCAACCACTTGGTCACATTGAGCTCATTATGATGATGCATTACCGAGTGGGCCCAGAGATACCTCTCCGTCATACGGAGTGACAAATCCCAGTCTCGATTCGTGCTAACCCAATAGACACTTCCGGAGATACCTGTAGTGTACCTTTATAGTCACCCAGTTATGTTGTGACGTTTGGCACACCCAAAGCACTCCTACGGTATCCGGGAGTTGCACAATCTCATGGTCTAAGGAAATGATACTTGACATTCAGAAAAGCTACAGCAAACGAACTACACGATCTTTGAGCTATGCTTAGTATTGCGTCTTGTCCATCACATCATTCTCCTAATGATGTGATCCCGTTATCAATGACATCCAATGTCCATAGTCAGGAAACCATGACTATCTTTTGATCAACGAGCTAGTCAACTAGAGGCTCACTAGGGACGTGTTGTGGTCTATGGATTCACACATGTATTACGATTTCTAGATAACACAATTATAGCATGAACAATAGACAATTATCATGAACAAAGAAATATAATAATAACCATTTTATTATTGCCTAGAGTCAATAGTCTAGTTACATTGTGATGAATCGAACACCCATGCAGTTCTGGTGTTGATCATGTTTTGCTCTAGGGAGAGGTTTAGTCAACGGATCTGCCACATTCAGGTCCGTATGTACTTTACAAATCTCTATGTCTCCATTTTGAACACTTTCACGAATGGAGTTGAAGCGATGCTTGATATGTCTGGTCTTCCTGTGAAACCTGGGCTCCTTGGCAAGGGCAATAGCTCCAGTGTTGTCACAGCAGAGAGTCATCGGGCCCGACGCATTGGGTATGACTCCTAGGTCGGTAATGAACTCCTTCACCCAGACTGCTTCTTGTGCTGCCTTCGAGGCTGCCATGTACTCCGCTTCACATGTAGATCCTGCCACAACACTCTGCTTGCAACTGCACCAGCTTACTGCCCCACCATTCAAAATATACACGTATCCGGTTTGTGACTTAGAGTCATCCAGATCTATGTCGAAGCTAGCATCGACGTAACCCTTTATGACGAGCTCTTCGTCACCTCCATAAACGAGAAACATGTCCTTAGTACTTTTCAGGTACTTCAGGATATTCTTGACCGCTGTCCAGTGTTCCATGCCGGGATTACTTTGCTACCTTCCTACCAAACTTACGGCAAGGTTTACATCAGGTCTGGTACACAACATAGCTTACATGATAGACACTATGGCCAAGGCATAGGGGACGACACTCATTTTTTCTCTATCTTCTGTCGTGGTCGGGCATTGAGCCGTGCTCAATCTCGTACCTTGCAATACAGGCAAGAACCCCTTCTTTGACTAATCTATTTTGAACTTCTTCAATATCTTGTCAAGGTACGTACTCTGTGAAAGACCAATGAGGCGTCTCGAGCTATCTCTATAGATCTTGATGCCTAATATATAAGCAGCTTCTCCAAGGTCCTTCATTGAAAAACACTTGTTCAAGTAGGCCTTTAGGCTTTCCAAGAATTCTATATCATTTCCCATCAACAGTATGTCATCCACATGCAATATGAGAAATGCTACAGAGCTCCCACTCACTTTCTTGTAAATGCAGGCTTCTCCATAAGTCTGCGTAAACCCAAACGCTTTGATCATCTCATCGAAACGAATGTTCCAACTCCGAGATGCTTGCACCAGCCCATAAATCGAGCGTTGGAGCTTGCACACCTTGTCAGCATTCTCAGGATCGACAAAACCTTCCGACTGCATCATATACAATTCTTCCTTAAGGAAACCATTAAGGAATGCCGTTTTGACGTCCATTTGCAATATCTCATAATCATAGAATGCGGCAATTGCTAACATGATACATACGGACTTTAGCTTCGCTACGGGTGAGAAAGTCTCATCATAGTCAACCCCTTGAACTTGCCGAGCTTTATAGATGGTTACGTTACCATCCGCGTCTGTCTTCTTCTTAAAGATCCATTTATTTTATATGGCTCGCCGATCAACGGGCAAGTCAGTCAAAGTCCATACTTCGTTTTCATACATGGATCCTATCTCGGATTTCATGGCTTCCAGCCATTTGTCGGAATCTGGGCCCGCCATCGCTTCTTCATAGTTTGAAGGTTCACCGTTGTCTAACAACATGATTTCCAAGACAGGGTTGCCGTACCACTCTAGTGCGGAACGTGTCCTCGTGGACCTACGAAGTTCAGTAGTAGCTTGATCTGAAGTTTCATGATCATCATCATCAACTTCCTCTCTAGTCGGTGCAGGCACCTCAGGAACATTTTCTTGAGCTGCGCCACTTACCGGTTCAAGAGGTAATACTTTATCAAGTTCTACTTTCCTCCCACTTATTTCTTTCGAGAGAAACTCTTTCTCTAGAAAGGACCCATTCTTGGCAACAAAGATCTTGCCTTCGGATCTTAGGTAGAAGGTATACCCAATAGTTTCTTTAGGGTATCCTATGAAGATGCATTTTTCCAATTTGGGTTCGAGCTTTTCAGGTTGAAGTTTCTTGACATAAGCATCGCATCCCCAAACTTTTATAAACGACAGCTTAGGTTTCTTCCCATACCATAATTCATACGGTGTTGTCTCAACGGATTTCGACGGAGCCCTATTTAAAGTGAATGCGGCAGTCTCTAAAGCATAGCCCCAAAATGACAGCGGTAAATCGGTAAGAGACATCATAGATCGTACCATATCTAATAGAGTGTGATTACAACGTTCGGACACACCATTACGCTGAGGTGTTCCAGGCGGCGTGAGCTGTGAAACTATTCCACATTTTCTTAAGTGTGTGCCAAATTCGTGACTCAAGTACTCTCCCCCACGATCTAATCGTAAGAACTTGATTTTCCTGTCACGTTGATTCTCGACCTCACTCTGAAATTCCTTGAACTTTTCAAAGGTCTCAGACTTGTGTTTCATTAAGTAGACATACCCATATCTAATCAAGTCATCAGTGAGGGTGAGAACATAACGATAGCCATCGCGAGCCTCAACACTCATTGGACCGCACACATCAGTATGTATGATTTCCAACAAGTTGGTTGCTCGCTCCATTGTTCCTGAGAACGGAGTCTTGGTCATTTTACCCATGAGGCATGGTTCGCACGTGTCAAATGATTTGTAATCAAGAGACTCTAAGAGTCCATCTGCATGGAGCTTCTTCATGCGTTTGACACCTATGTGACCAAGGCGGCAGTGCCACAAGTATGTGGGACTATCATTATCAACCTTACATCTTTTGGTATTCACACTATGAATATGTGTAACATTACGCTCGAGATTCATTAAGAATAAACCATTCACCAACGAAGCATGACCATAAAACATATCTCTCATATAAATAGAACAACCATTATTCTCGGATTTAAATGAGTAGCCATCTCGAATTAAACGAGATCCTGATACAATGTTCATGCTCAAAGCTGGCACTAAATAACAATTATTGAGGTTTAAAACTAATCCCGTAGGTAAATGTAGAGGCAGCGTGCCGACGGCGATCACATCGACCTTGGAACCATTCCCGACGCGCATCGTCACCTCGTCCTTCGCTAGTCTCCGTTTATTCCGCAGCTCCTGCTTTGAGTTACAAATGTGAGCAACCGCACCGGTATCAAATACCCAGGAGCTACTACGAGTACTGGTAAGGTACACATCAATTACATGTATATCACATATACCTTTAGTGTTGTCAGCCTTCTTGTCCACTAAGTATTTGGGGGCAGTTCCACTTCCAGTGACCACTTCCCTTGCAATAAAAACACTCAGTCTCGGGCTTGGGTCCATTCTTTGGCTTCTTCCCGGTAGCTTGCTTACAGGGCGCGGCAACTCCCTTACCGTACTTCTTGAAGTTCTTTTTACCCTTGCCTTTCTTGAACTTAGTGATTTTATTCACCATCAACACTTGATGTTCCTTTTTTATTTCCACCTCTGCTGATTTCAGCATTGAATATACCTCAGGAATGGTCTTTTCCATCCCCTGCATATTGAAGTTCATCACAAAGCTCTTGTAGCTCGGTGGAAGCGACTGAAGGATTCTGTCAATGAGCGCGTCATCCGGGAGATTAACTCCCAGCTGAGTCAAGCGGTTATGCAACCCAGACATTCTGAGTATGTGCTCACTGACAGAACTATTTTCCTCCATCTTACAGCTGAAGAACTTGTCGAAGACTTCATATCTCTCGACCCGGGCATGAGCTTGAAAAACCATTTTCAGCTCTTCAAACATCTCATATGCTCCGTGTCTCTCAAAACGCTTTTGGAGCCCCGGTTCTAAGCTATAAAGCATGCCGCACTGAACGAGGGAGTAATCATCAGCACGTGACTGCCAAGCGTTCATAACGTCTTGGTTCTCTGGGACAGGTGCGTCACCTAGTGGTGCTTCTAGGACATAATCTTTCTTGGCAGCTATGAGGATGATCCTCAGGCTCCGGACCCAGTCCGTATAGTTGCTGCTATCGTCTTTCAGCTTGGTTTTCTCTAGGAACGCGTTGAAGTTGAGGACAACGTGGGCCATTTGATCTACAAGACATATTGTAAAGATTTTAGACTAAGTTCATGATAATTAAGTTCATCTAATCAAATTATTCAATGAACTCCCACTCAGATAGACATCCCTCTAGTCATCTAGGTGAAGCATGATCCGAGTCAACTAGGCCGTGTCCAATCATCACGTGAGACGGACTAGTCAACATCGGTGAACATCTTCATGTTGATCGTATCTTCTATACGACTCATGCTCGACCTTTCGGTCTTCTGTGTTCCCAGGCCATGTCTGTACATGCTAGGCTCGTCAAGTCAACCTAAGTGTATTGCGTGTGTAAACCTGGCTTACACCCGCTGTATTCGAACGTTAGAATCTATCACACCCGATCATCACGTGGTGCTTCGAAACAACGAACCTTCGCAACAGTGCAGAGTTAGGGAGGACACTTTCTTGAAATTATTACGAGGGATCATCTTATTTAAGCTACCGTCGTTCTAAGCAAATAAGATGTAAAACATGATAAACATCACATGCAATCAAATAGTGACATGATATGGCCAATATCATTTGCTCCTTTTGATCTCCATCTTCGGGGCTCCATGATCATCGTTGTCACCGGCATAACACAATGATCTCCATCATCATGTTCTCAATCATCGTGTCTTCTTGAAGTTGTCTCGTCATCTATTACTTCTACTACTATGGCTAATGCTTTAGCAATAAAGTAAAGTAATTACATGACGTTTATGTTGACACGCAGGTCATGAATAAATAAAGACAACTCCTATGGCTCCTGCCGGTTGTCAGACTCATCGACATGCAAGTCTTGATTCCTATTACAAAAACATGATCATCTCATACATCACATATATCATTCATCACATCCTTTGGCCATATCACATCACAAAACACTTGCTACAAAAACAAGTTAGACGTCCTCTAATTGTTGTTGCAAGTTTTTACGTGGCTGCTATAGGTTTCTAGCAAGAACGTTTCTTACCTATGCCAAAACCACAACGTGATATGCCAATTTCTATTTACCCTTCGTAAGGACCCTTGTCATCGAATCCGATCCGACTAAAGTGGGAGAGACAGACACCCGCCAGCCACCTTATGCAACTAGTGCATGTAAATCGGTGGAACCAGTCTCACGTAAGCGTACGTGTAAGGTCGGTCCGGGCCGCTTCATCCCACGATGCCGCCGAATCAAGATAAGACTAGTAACGGCAAGCAAATAGACAATATCCACGCCCACAACTGCTTTGTGATCTACTCGTGCATAGAAACTACGCATAGACCTAGCTCTGATACCACTGTTGGGGAACGTAGCAGAATTTTAAAATTTTCTATGCATCACCAAGATCAATCTATGGAGTCATCTACCAACGAGGGAGAGAGGAGTGCATCTACATACCCTTCTAGATCGCGCGCGGAAGCGTTCAAGAGAACGGGGTTGATGGAGTCGTACTCGACGTGATCCAAATCACCGATGACCTAGTGCCGAACGGACGGCACCTCCGCGTTCAACACACGTACGGTTAGGAAGACGTCCCCTCCTTCTTGATCCAGCAAGGGGGAAGGAGAGGTTGATGAAGATCCAGCAGCACGACGGCGTGGTGGTGGATGCAGCAGGATCCCGGCAGGGCTTCGCCAAGCGCAAGCGGGGAGGAGAGGTGTTACGGAGGGAGAGGGAGGCGCCAAGAGCAAGGGGTGCGGCTGCCCTCCCCCCCCCTCTTTATATAGGGGCCTTGGGGGGCGCCGGCCCTAGGAGATGGATCTCCAAGGGGGGCGGCAGCCAAGGGGTGGCTTCCCCCCCAAGCCAAGTGGGGGCCACCCCCACCCCTAGGGTTTCCCAACCCTAGGCGCAGGGGAGGCCCAAGGGGGGCGCACCAGCCCACCAGGGGCTGGTTCCCCTCCCACTTCAGCCCATGAGGCCCTCCGGGATAGGTGGCCCCACACGGTGGACCCCCGGGACCCTTCCGGTGGTCCCGGTACAATACCGGTGACCCCCGAAACCTTCCCGATGGCCGAAACTGCACTTCCTATATATAATTCTTCACCTCCGGACCATTCCGGAACTCCTCGTGACGTCCGGGATCTCATCCGGGACTCCGAACAACTTTCGGGTTACTGCATATTCATATCTCTACAACCCTAGCGTCACCGAACCTTAAGTGTGTAGACCCTACGGGTTCAGGAGACATGCAGACATGACCGAGACGCCTCTCCGGTCAATAACCAACAGCGGGATCTAGATACCCATGTTGGCTCCCACATGCTCCACGATGATCTCATCGGATGAACCACGATGTCGAGGATTCAATCAATCTGTATACAATTCCCTTTGTCAATCGGTATGTTACTTGCCCGAGACTCGATCGTCGGTATCCCAATACCTCGTTCAATCTCGTTGCCGGCAAGTCACTTTACTCCTACCGTAATGCATGATCCCGTGATCAACCACTTGGTCACATTGAGCTCATTATGATGATGCATTACCGAGTGGGCCCAGAGATACCTCTCCGTCATACGGAGTGACAAATCCCAGTCTCGATTCATGCCAACCCAACAGACACTTTCGGAGATACCTGTAGTGTACCTTTATAGTCACCCAGTTACGTTGTGACGTTTGGCACACCCAAAGCACTCCTACGGTATCCGGGAGTTGCACAATCTCATGGTCTAAGGAAATGATACTTGACATCGGAAAAGCTACAGCAAACGAACTACACGATCTTTGAGCTATGCTTAGGATTGGGTCTTGTCCATCACATCATTCTCCTAATGATGTGATCCCGTTATCAATGACATCCAATGTCCATAGTCAGGAAACCATGACTATCTTTTGATCAACGAGCTAGTCAACTAGAGGCTCACTAGGGACGTGTTGTGGTCTATGGATTCACACATGTATTACGATTTCCGGATAACACAATTATAGCATGAACAATAGACAATTATCATGAACAAAGAAATATAATAATAACCATTTTATTATTACCTCTAGGGCATATTTCCAACAGTCCGGACACCACCGAGGATGCGGGTCTGAGCTGCAATCGCCCAGATACCCAAGTAAGTAAACCCGTGGCCGAACACACTGTCTTTTTATTTATCATAACATCATTCTGAAAAGTCGCTCTTTAACCAGGACTAGGTAACAAAGGCGAAGATGATCAAGTGTTCGGCCCCCCTTCCCGAAGGCTCAGCAAATCCAGTACTAGCCAGAATGCTCGAGCCGGCGCCTTATCAGGCGCCCTCAGGGGAAGATAAAGGGGAGAATAAAGGGGCTAAAAGCGGGCCTCGCTCATTATTCATCCAAACCGGGGGAATTAGCGCCTCCGGGAAGGAGGATAACAAGGGAGAAGAATCTGAAATTCCCTCTCCCCAAGGAAGGAAGAGGACCACCTCTAAAGACCCGAAAACAAAGGTTTCCAAATGGGGGAAGAAATCTTCGCCAGAAGGTCCTGCCTCGGAGGGTACTCTTGCCGCACAGTGCCCGCAAGGGGATCAGCCCTCTACCGAGCTATAAGTAAACAAAAAGTACTTAATAGTAAAAATATCCTACATTACTTCTGAAGATAATAACCGAAGCATGTATGTTGTAGTTCGGATCATAGCCCTTCTCGACAGAGTTCATCTTCAGGGGATCTTCTTCCAGAGATGATGGAGAGCGAAACACCTCCTCCTGCCACCCCGCCTCATGAGGCGAGCGACCCTGAAGTGTTGTCGCGGAGGGTTTCTCCTGATCCACCAAGGCCAGAGGGTAATCCTTTGGCCACCCGAAGTCCTCAGTATTCGGCTCCTAAAGAGAGCAACAGAAAGAGTCCGGAACCGTCCAGTGTGCGATAGGACGCACTGAAGGATCTTCTGGAGCAAGCAGCCATCTCAGAAGCGCATCGTACGCTAATGGGTACGGTGATTGAGAGGATTTCATCCGCCGAAAGCGGGTTGCATGAAGATTTTATGAGTCTACTGAAAGGCTTTAAGGTACGTGAAATAGTGTATGTTTTTGACAGTACCGCACATGTTAGGTGTGCCCTATGCAGATAGTAGCCCCTGAGACTCTGGTTGCCGTCGAGAACGGCGAAAAACAGAGGCATAGTCCCAGGTAATAATCAGACCGCCTTCATGTGCAGGTGCCTGAAGGTCCGGTGGCTAGCCGGACTGGTGAGTTTGCCGAGCTGAAGCGGCAACTTGATGCGGTAGATGCCAACATCGTGCTTGTCAACAAGAGGCTCGATGAGGCACAGGGTATGTGATTTCTCTGGTGATCAGCACATAGCAAGAGGAGCATGATGCCAGTATCTTTAATATGTTGTGACTGCAGATGGAGCTGCCATCGTGGAGACTCTTCGGGCGGAACTTGCCCGAGCCAAGGAACAAGCCAGGAATAGCGATGCGGCCGCTCTAAAGGCGGTCGAAGAGCTGAGGGCCGAACAGGCCGCGCATTGCCAAAGCAAGGAAAGAATGGCCAAGATGGCCATTGAGTTGAAAGATGCCGCCGACCGTTACCAGCTTCTTGAAAAAGAAAGCCAAGCGAAGGCGACGGACCTGGAGAAGGCCATGGTAGCAGCCAAGGAAGCCCTCTCTAAAATCAGAGCGGCGAAGGAGGAGTTGCGTCAAGCTGGAGATATCGCGGCTGGTAAGCCATTTTTGTTGCGGACGAAGTTTGGAGATCCGAAGTATGACCCTCTTGATCAACTATGGAGTTCAGCAGACGCATACGTGGATTTGGCAGCCAGTGCTGCTGATGCGGCCGAGTACTTCAAGGATCAAAAAGATCGTGAAGTGTAAAAGTTGTTCTGGTCACAGTTCCATGCTCCAGTGCGTCCGCTGCTGTTGAATGAGCGAATGGCCGAGTGGGACGAGCTCCATAGGTTGTCCGAACTTGCCATGAGGTCTGTTGTGGATCATCTGTGGCCGGAAGGGCCAAGGCCGAATAGTTACTTTAATTTAGTGCAACAATTCCTTGGTGTTGTGCCGCACATCAACGCTATGAAGAGGTCGGCGTGCATAGCGGCCGTAGGCCGAGTGTTTGCCGAGCACTAGTTTGAAGAAGTCCTTGAAGGCGCTCGTTCAATAGAGGCTCAGTGCTCGAAGAATATTATGTTCTAGTGACATGTATTCCCATTGTAAAAACAATGTTTTATTGAATTATAAAGGTTGTGTTTATACTTTTGCCTGAAAGTATTATTATGCCTCCTGTGCGGCCGCTTATGTATATATGTATATAACATGAAAGTTTGCAGCCGTCGGCTTCAGCCCCCACGCATATAATGCGGGGGTGTTCGCAAAAAACGCGTATTCACACTTGATCCAACGTCTTGGTCCATTAAGGATGTGATAGCGCAGCGAACGAGGCAATCAGACTATATTGCTTTAACACTATCACTTAGCCATAGGAGTTTGACGGTGGGACTACTATATAGCCCCTGGTATTTCCGCGCTCATCAGAATACGGGGCACGTACGTACATGACCGGGAAACGGCCCTTTGTTAATGCGGAGGAATCCCGAAGATTCCGCTAAGTCAGCGAGTGGTTGACCAGTCTCGCGCTTTATCATGACAGTCAGTTTTCGGCTTTCTCTACTGAGGTGCTCATCCGGATGAACCAGGGCATAATCGCAGTAGTTCTCCCAGTGCCGCCTTAGCCGATAGAGCGGAATGTAAGGTAGCAAAACACGGGAGCCGGGAAACCCCAACATTTGACCAAAGACATGATTCAGAGCTGATGCATATAAGGCCAAACTCGAGACGCCGAACACTCCCTAAGGTATTCGGTCTTTATAGCATATGTCGGGCTGAACAATGCCCTTAATAATAAACCCCGAGTGTCCAGGTACGTGCAATATTCTGACGTGGCGACATGCCAATAATGTCAGCATCCTTCTCAGTTGTATTGAGTATCCGGAGGATGTGAACAACAAGAGACAGTAAAAAAGGTTTACGCAGGGTCTTAATCTGAAAAGAAACCTTTGAGCGGGTCCCTGCTGCACGCCTGCGCCTATGTCTCTGTTGTGCCGTGTCCTGGACGGGTGTAGCACAATTGTTATCTGTAAAAGAGAAGAACTTAGGTGAAAGTTGTCGTGCCAGAAAATTGGTTATTATCAATAAACCATTAAAATTCAAGATAAGTCAAGTTAAGCCGAACTAGCCCTGACTACACGCGGGAAGCCCCTGGTGCCGTCTATGAGGGTTTAACCATCAAACCAATCTCAGGTATATCTAGTGATGCGCCGGACTCGTCTAACCGTGCCCGCGGTCTTGACGACCTATCATTTATTCTGGTTGGTGAGGTCGTCTAGTGCTCGGCTGTTAAAGGTGCTGCACGTTCTTCCGCGCGTAGAGAACGCTCAATATTTCCACTAACTGTGATGGTGCCACATGGACCAGGCATCTTAAGCTTGAGAGAAGCGTAATGCGGTACTGCATTAAAACGAACGAAAGCCGCTCTTCCGAGTAGTGCTTGATAGCCGCTTCGGAATGGAGCAATATCGAAGGTTAACTTTTCGCTTCGGAAGTTGTCGGGAGAACCGAATAAAACCTCTAGTGGTAGAGAGCCCGTGGAGCGGGCCTCTGGGCCTGGTATTACTCCCTTGAAGGTAGTATTACTGTGGCTGATTTTTTTTGGGTCTATCCCCATTTTGCGGACTGTGTCCTGATATATCAGATTTAGACCACTGCCGCTGTCCATCACGACTTGTGTGAGATGGTATCCGTTTATTATTGGGTCTAACACCAAGGCGGCCAATCCTTCATGCCGGATGCTTGTCAGGTGATCCCTGCAATCAAAAGTGATCGGGCAGGCCAACCAGGGGTTGAACTTAGGGGTGACGGGCTCTATGGCGCGTATGTCTCAGAGTGCATGTTTGCTTCTCCTCTTGGTCACGTGGATCATATTTACTGTTTTAACCTCTGGTGGGAATTTTTTCTGTCCTCCAGTGCTTTGCTGGCGAGGTTCGTCCTCGTCTTCGCTTGGTGTCTCCCTCCCCTTGTGTTCCGCGTTTAGCTTACCGGCCTGCTTGAAGACCGAGCATTCTCTGTGGGTGTGATTTGCAGGTTTATCGGGGGTGCCATGAATCTCACATAGTTTGTCTAGAATCTTGTTTAGGTTGGATGGTCCATCTCTGCTGCCTTTGAAAGGCTTTTTCCGCTGACCTGGTCGAGAGCCCCTGAATCCGGCGTTTATGTCTTATTATCTGGGTTGTCTTCTTTATTTCGATGCTTGCTTTTACTGCATCGTGGTTTTCCATTTCCATCCCTGACTTCAGATGTGCTCAGGTCGCTGGTGCTACTACGGGCTAACCAGCTATCTTTGCCCACGCAAAAGCGGGTCATGAGGCTTGTCAGGGCTGCCATTGTTCTCGGTTTTTCTTGGTCGAGGTGTCTGGCGAGCCATTCATCTTGGACGCTGTGCTTGAAAGCTGCTAAGGCTTCGGCGTCCGAACAGTCGGCAATTTGGTTCTTCTTAGTGAGAAACCTATTCCAAAGCTTTCGGGCTGACTCTCCGGGTTGTTGAATTATATGACTTAAATCATCTGCATCCGGAGGTCGGACATAGGTCCCTTGAAAATTAGCCCGAAAAGCATCCTCGAGCTCCTCCCAACTTCCAATTGAGTTTTCGGGGAGGCTTTTCAGCCAGTGCCGAGCTAGTCCTTTAATCTTGAGGGGCAAGTACTTGATGGCGTGGAGATCGTCTCCGCGAGCCATATGGATATGGCGGATAAAGTCCTCAATCCAGACCCCCAGGGTCTGTGGTCCCGTCGTACGCCTCTATGTTCACTAGTTTGAATCCTTCTAGGAATTCGTGGTCTAGCACCTCATCGGTGAAATATAGGGGGTGTGCGGCACCCCTGTATTTGGATGTATCAGGGCGTTCGGACGGTTGTAGTATAAGGTTTTGATTTTGTGCCGGAGCGCACTTCCTAGATATATAGATGGATCTGGTCATACTGGGTTTTTGGCGCAAGTCCTCACGTAGATCGTGTGTTGACTTGTGTGCGGCCTTGTTAGCCGCTCTATCATGGCCACAAGGTGGTTGATCTGGCCGATTGGCCGTTTTATTTTTCAGCTATGTGGGCTCTAAGGCCTCATCGTCGAATTCAGGTAATAGCTTGCGCTTTGGATAGCTCTTTGTGTGGTAACTTCCACCATACCTTTCTTCGTTGTTGAGCAATTTGTTCCACCTGCTGTTGAGCGTATTTTGTGCAGCCTTAAGCCTTTGCTTCTGCTTCTTCAGACTCCTCGCTGTGGCAATAAGCCTGCTGCGGAGGTTATCTTGTTCCAAGTGCCTTTCCGGGATGATGTGTGCATCTTCGTCCAGACTGTTTTCTTCCCCAGAGGGGGGTTGATGAGGTTTATCCGCGGCGTCGCCGTGTTCGGACATCGGATCTGTACTATGTTCACCGTTTGCAGTTTCATCGTGCTCTGCCGCCGGGGCAATGTGGTCGTCGTTTCCTCTAGAGTCGACTGGAGTGTTATTTTCTCTTGCGTTGTTATCGTTGTTTTTGCCGAGGCGGGATTTGGAGCGGCGCCTATGATGACGCTTTGTTTGCTTCTTGGAGGGTCCATCCTTTGCTGTCTTGTTGCCAGTGCCTTCTTTGGGTGTATCCACCATGTATATGTCATGTGATGAAGTGGCTGTCCATCGCTCTGTGGGCACTAGTTCCTATTCCTCTCCTGCATCGTCGTCCATGCCGTCGAAGTCTTTGGAGTCGAAATCAAGCATGTCGGTTAAATCGTCGATAGTGGCTACTAAGTGGGTGGTGGGTGGGCAGCGAATTTCTTCGTCATCCGCATCCCCTTCTAGCCGGACATAGTTCGGCCAAGGTTCTCCTAACAAGGAGAGAGACCTTAATGAATGACAGAAGCTTCAACCTAGAATAGAAATTGATGCATACGGGATTGAAGGGGGGGCCAATATATCTTAATGCTATGGTTGGGTTTTACCTTAATGAACGTTAGTAGTTGCAGGTGCTTGCTAATAGTTCCAATCATAAGTGCATAGAATTCCAAGTCAGGGATGACATGCTAGCAGTGGCCTCTCCCACATAAAACTTGCTATCGGTCTAGTAGAGTAGTCAATTGCTTAGGGAGAATTTCGCAACTCCTACCACCACTTTTCCACACTCGCTATACTAACTTTATTGCTCCTTTACCTAAAACAGCCCCTAGTTTTTATTTACGTGCTCTTTATATTTTTGCAAACCTATCCCGTTACACCTACAAAGTACTTCTAGTTTTATACTAGTTCTAGGTAAAGCGAACATTAAGTGTGCGTAGAGTTGTATCGGTGGTCGGTAGAACTTGAGGGAATATTTGTTCTACCTTTAGCTCTTCGTTGGGTTCAACACTCTTACTTATCGAAAGAGGCTACAATTAATCCCCTATACTTGTGGGTTATCACTGCCCAACCGAGGCCCTTGTGCTGCTTTGTTTCGGTCCATCAAGACCATCAAGATCGAGACTACCCCTAACCATGTCGTCTCGCAAGATTGTCAAGCACCATTTCTGGGGATTACGCCAAGTACACAAGTAGGTGAGGACGCCAAGACCTCCGAGATCGACTTCATGGACCGCCAAGTACCACGATGACCGTTATTCGCCAAGTACCACTTCGAATTGCTAAGTTCGACTACCATCATCATGAACCTCTTCCGGAATGTGTACCACTACTTCCACGATGATATGAGTACCACTACCGTCGACGTGCATTTCGCCAAGTACCTCTCGAATCCGACAAGTACCCCGATGACCTGTGTCCAACTACCATCGCCCTGAAGACGTTGGATTCGTCAAGTACCTCTTTGAAAACGAATGTGTACCACTACTTCCACTTCCATCGCTGAGGACCAATAGTACCACTACTTCCCACGATGGCCCGTGAACAACTACATCCCATCGAACCCGAACAGTCCCGATTGCCCGCTTTGAAGGTATAACCACCGAGACGACTTCTACCTCTTGAGCATGCATTGGTTTTCCCTTGAAGAGGAAAGGGTGATGCAGCAAAGTAGCGTTAGTATTTCCCTCAGTTTTTGAGAACCAAGCTAGCAATCCGGTAGGAGACTACACGCAAGTCGCCTAGTACCTGCACAAACAATCAAGAACCTCGCAACCAACGCGATAAAGGGGTTGTCAATCCCTTCACGGTCACTTGCGAAAGTGAGATCAGATGAAGATAATAAGATAAATATTTTTGGTATTTTTGTTGTATAGATTGAAAAGTAAAGATTGCAAAATAAAATAAATAGTAAACTAGAATTGTAGATCGAAAACTTATATGATATAAAATAGACCCAGGGGCCATAGGTATCACTAGTGGCTTCTCTCATGATAGCAAGTATTACGGTGGGTGAACAAATTACTGCTGAGCAATTGATAGAAGAGCCCATAGTTATGAGAATATCTAGGCATGATTATGAAATATAGGCATCATGTCCGTGTTAAGTAGACCGAAACGATTTGCATCTAGTACTATTACTCCACACATCGACCCCTATCTAGCATGCATCTAGAGTATTAAGTTCATAAGAACAGAGTAATGCTTTAGGCAAGATGACATGATGTAGAGGGATAAACTCAAGCAATACGATATAAACCCCATCTTTTTACCCTTGATGGCAACAATACAATATGTGCATTGCTGCCCCTACTGTCATTGGGAAAGGACACCACAAGATTGAACCCAAAGCTAAGCACTGCTCCCATTGCAAGAAATATCAATCTAGTAGGCCAAACTAAACCGATAATTCGAAGATACTTGCAAAGATACCAAATCATGCATATAAGAATTAGAGAAGAACCAAATTTTGTTCATAGATAAACTTGATCATAAATCCACAATTCATCGGATCTCGGCAAACACACCGCAAAAGAATATTACATCGAATAGATATCCAAGAACATCGATGAGAACTTTTTATTGAGAACTAAAGAGAGAGAAGAAGCCATCTAGCTAATAACTATGGACCCGAAGGTCTGTGGTAAACTACTCACACATCATCAGAGAGGCTATGGTGTTGAGGTAGAAGCCCTCCGTGATCGAATCCCCCTCTGGCAGATCGCCGAAAAAGGTCCCCAGATGGGATCTCACGGGTACAAAAGGTTGTGGTGGTGGAAAAGTGTTTTCGTGGCTCCGCTTGATGTTTTTAGGGTATAAGAGTATATATAGGCGAAAGAAGTACGTCGGTGTAGCTACGAGGCGCCCACGAGGGTGGGGGCGCACCTACCCCCCCCCCCCCCCGGGCCCCCCCCCCCCCCCCCCCCCGGGCGCGCCCTCCTACCTCATGGCCGCCTCATTGCATCTCTAACTTCCACTCCAACTCTTTTGGATTGTGTTTGTTCCAAGAAAGATCCTTGCGAAGGTTTCATTCCGTTTGATATTCCTTTTCTGTGAAACACTGAAATAGGCAAAAAAACAGAAACTGGCACTGGGCCTCTGGTTAATAGGTTAGTCCCAAAAATAATAATAAAGTGCATATTAAAGCTCATTTAACATCCAAAGCAGATAATATAATAGCATGGAACAATAAAAATTTATAGATAGGTTGGAGACGTATCAACGACCGCCTGTGGATGAATGTATGTGTTGTATGAGATGCACCCTATGTTTGCACCATCACCGGGTTGACTCTTGCACGTTTCTCTTCGTTTGCCATGCCGTTGACCCGTGGGAACCCGGTAACCGGGATCACCCCACTATCTTTTGCATGTTTCGCACTTCCACACACTTCCTTAGCACCGGTATCTCCATGAGCTACCGGAACCGGAATGTTGCCATGGCACCATTTCCGTTGTCGTTGCCATGGCACCCCTTCCGTTTCCGCCACGATGACAAATGCCTCATAACATGCTCATTTCAACATTTTCATAAAATTGCATAAACTTGTATATGTCATCCGCATCATGATAACAACATTTAAAATGTTTAAAATTGTTGTTTGCATCAAATTGCTAAATGCACATGAGGATTTATGTCATTGTTGTTTGATGTTTCCGGCCTCATTTAAACTTGCCTAACTAACTAGTTTAATTATGCTTCACCTCTTGCCATGTTTAACAATATTTAATATTCATGAGTAGCGTAAACGAGAGATAACTAAATAATTCTTGTGGTGTTCCGTCAATATGCAACTCGTTGCATATTGAGCTCCACTTAATTTGTAGTATTGTTTGTTGCACTTTCCCATGCCATGCCTATTTAAACTGGACATACATCATACTTGATTGTGCATCATGCCATGTTTATGCTTGTTGGTTTAGTATGTTGTTTGATTCTTTCCGGTTGCACTTCTCCTTGATAGTTCTGGTTACGTTGCGATTGTGAGGATCCGCTCGACTATGTTGGCTCGTCTTCTTCATGGACTCATTCTTCCTCCTAGCGGGATTTTAGGCAAGATTATCGTTACTCTGGATACCACTACTATCTTTGCTTTGCTAGTTGTCTCAATGCTATCGCTATGTTGCGCTACCTACCACTTGTTTATCAAGCCTCCCAATATGCAATGATAAGCATCTAACCTTTTCCACCATCCTAGCAAACCGTTGTTTGTCTATGTTACCGCTTTGCTCGGCCCCTCTTATAGCGTTGCTAGTTGCAGGTTGTTCCATGTTGGGACATGGATATCATGGGTTATCACAATATCTCTTATTTAATTAAATGCATCTATATACTTGGTAAAGGGTTGATTTTGCGTCCCTAACACGGTAAGGGTTTATGGGCCCCTCTTGACAGTTCGCTTTGAATAAAACTCTTCCAGCAAGGCCCAACATGGGTTTTACCATTTGCTCAACATAATAACTTAACATGATAATAAACTTGACGCATAGGGAGTTAGCGCTACCCGAGGTTCGTTATTCAACCTAATACAGGGGAGCAGTGCTGATGGTGTTGGTCCCAAATGGGCAGACTGCGGGGCCGCCTCAGGGAAACCCGAGGTATTTGGTATATACCTGTAGGCTGACCCATCCGGACGTGGCCTTAGACGAGATACGTGTGGCTACTATCACGGTGTCGGCACGCTGGGAGGTCTTGCTGGATTAGTTTTACCATTATCGAAATGTCTTGTGCACCGGGATTCCGAGTCTGGTCGGAGGGTCCCGTGATGGAGAATTGTCTCCGCGGATCGTGAGATTGTCATGAGCTAAGTTGGGACACCCCTGTAGGGTTTAAACTTTCGAGAGCCGTGCCCGCGGTTATGTGGCAGATGGGAATTTGTTAATATCCGATTGTAGATGACTTGAACTAAACTCAACTAAAATACAACTACCGCGTTCGTAACTGTGACTATCTTTTTTCGGGTGCGTTCGAGAAGAGAACACGGTTTGGTAATGTTTGAACGTAAGTAGTTCAGGATGACTTCTTGATCATTACTAGTTTGCGACCATTGTGTAGTTTCTCATCTTACTCTTGTACTCGTAAGTTAGCCAGCATACATTGCTTAGCCACTACTGCAACCTCACCACTTATCATTTCCATACACGTTAAGCTTTCTTAGTCTTAATACCCATGGTAATGGGATTGCTGAGTCCTCGCGGCTCATAGGTTACTAAAACAACAGTTACGGGTATAGGTAATGCGATGAACTAACTGAGAGCGATACTTGATTGCTTTTGGAGTTCTTCTTCTTCTTCGATCAAGGGAATAGGTTTCGGGTCGGGGGAGCTTGGGATTAGCAGGGTGGATGTCGTTCTTCTTCTTTTGTTTGATTTCATCCGTAGTCGGATCCTGCTCTTCTGTATGGTGATTGCTATGTATTGATGAACTGTTGTATGAATGTTGTAACTTGTGGCGAGTGTACGCCTTTCTCTTGTATTCTCATCTATTCAGTAAATGGTATGGTGTAATGATGTCCACCTTGCTACGCGCTCGAAATGCGGTTGTGCCCCAATCATGAATTCAACACGTGATTGGGATAGAATCGCATCTTGGGCGCTACAAGTTGGTATCAGAGCCTTACCAACCTTAGGAGCCCCCTTGATTGATCGAACCGATGCCATTGTTGAGTCTAGAAGAAAACTATTTTTGAGTCTAGTTATATGGGAGAGTAGGTATTCTTTTTACTCCTCAGCCCTTCGTTGCTCTAGTGAGGAATCATGACGTAGGTGTTTTCCCACTCTTCTATCCTTTTTCACTCAATTTTTTTAGGATCACGCGGGTATTGTTGGATCATTGCGATATCATTGTGACGGGAATTCTGTCTTGGTGCCTCCTAACATTTAGGGGTTGTGGCAGTGTCCCGGGGAGTTGAGGTCCAAGGTGTTTTTGTCACAGTGCTTATCATTTCAGTTCTGGAATACCAGAGTTCGCCACATCGAAAACGCTTCTATACTCTTTGGGTGAGAGTAGTTTGATGACACCTAGTAATGGGGAGAATGATCAGATGTATTGCCACATCTAGTATATCAGATTTTTTTCAAAGGTCTGAGGTACACAATTTTCGAAGGTTTCTTGGTTATGTGTTGAAGGATGGATATGTTGGAGCGTAGGGCTTGTTAGTTGTGTGATATATTGTCTCTCCTTGTATCCCCAACACTAGATTGCATAACCAAAAAAATTCAGGAGTTAATAGGTGGGAATTCAAGTATCACGTAGGGCATCTTTCCAATAGACACATGATACGATATGGGGTCTATCATATGTTTGTTCCGGCTTATTTTGCAAGCCAATCCTTTGTTTTGTTTTCGAGTTGTGGTATTCGAGTTGCTTCATTGGGATGTGTTGATTCCATACCTTTCCTAAGCGGTGTTCTCATATTTCTATGGGAGTGCTAATCTTCTGAATCATGAAGATTGTCATCTCAATTTTTTCCAACTGGTGTGCTTCTTGTCAAGATAATTCAATCCTCTTTTCAATTGCAAGAGAAATTCTCAGTTTTCTCAACAATGTTCATTACATTGGTCCTAAATTGTCTTCTTTTTCCCACTCACCCACCCTTTTCTTCAAGGAATCAGATTTCTTAATCAAGTATCCTTATTTTATGGGAAGTCTCTGCATTCTTTTCCGTCAATGTTCTTATCCGGTGATTCTCAGGAAGATACTAAGCAAGCTTCAAGTTTATCATTCTTCGTTCTCTTTTCTTCTCCGGTGGATTCTATTCAAGCCTTGTTGATCATATCCTTTTCCTCATTACAAATGTTTTCCCATACCGGTGCACCTCGTAATCTTTCACTTCTTGTTATTCATTTGTTCCAGAGTGCTTAAGATTATTTCAGGATATTCAAGTTTCTATTCTTAATCCTTTCAAGCTATTTCGAGGTATTACCTTATTCAAGCCATTTAATTTAACCGGTGCAATCTTAAAATCACTTCAACGGTTTTTCTTTTCAGTGGGCCCTAACCCATAGGTCTTTTCTTAGGATCTTACCTGACTCTTCTAATTTTGCCGGAGCTATTCTCTTATTCTTTTAAAGTTTGACCTAAGAATGAATTGTCATTAGTCATATGTCTTTCTCTAAGATCTTTCAAATTCTTTTCATCGTTGGTTCAACCTTTCTATTCTTCATTATTCCGGACTGTCTCAACAATTCATGGTGGTCTTTCTCGTCGTCATTCTCGGATTTTGAAGACCGAGGAAGAGTTTCTCTTAAACCTTAGCCCGTTCTCATGAAGATTCATGGTTCTAGCTTCATGTCATCCTCATAATTGTTTTCGATGGTGGGAATTCTTTTCACCCTTCGGGAGCAATTCAGGAGTCTTTTCAGTTTGATTCTCCGGAGGCCATCATTCCTGAATATTACTCATTCTCAGCTTTCAGCTCTCGTTCTCTAAATCTTACTGGTGCATCGTTCAAGTATTCTCTAGCCACCTTGTGATCTCTTTGTTCTCCTTTATCAAAATTCCCTCAAGTATCTCCATTCATTTGTAATTCTTCCAGCCCATTCGTTCTCTTTTCCTCACTCATTTTCAATTCTTACGGTGGTTCATTGAAGATTTCTCTTTCTTTGTTAACGTATCAATTCTTTCATTTTTCCCGAAGTCCTGCCAGTGATTCGTTCAAGATTTTCCCAAGTTTGAGCTATATCTCTCATCAATCCTTTTTCAGTGAGAATAAGTAGTATGTCAAATCCTTTGCTTGTCATCCATTTAATTTGGTGAAGGATAAGCATAACATAAATCTTATTCTCATTTTCCTCAAAGTGATTTAATTCCTTCTTTTTGGAATTTGTTCATGATGAATAAATCCTTGATTCGAAGGGTCACATCTTTCTTTACTAGAGCTCCAACTTATTTAAATTATATCATTTTGAAGCTCCATCTAAATCAATGCAAGGATTCATCTTATTCTTTTCAAGCTTCCTTTCTTTGCAACCATCTTTTTATCTATCCGGAGTTCTTCGAGATATTCTTCATGGTGGTTCATCAAGGATTTAATTCCTTCTCGAAGTGTTCGCCAAGATTCTTATTGGAGGAGCTCAAGCATTCTTCATCTTGCATTCCGAACTGCAATTCTTCTCCATTATCTTTTGAGGTGGTGTTATGTCATTCTTGATAATTTCCCTTCGTGTTTCATGATTCACAAGTTTTCAAGAGTGACATA
Source organism: Triticum urartu (assembly GCF_003073215.2). NCBI lineage: Eukaryota > Viridiplantae > Streptophyta > Magnoliopsida > Poales > Poaceae > Triticum > Triticum urartu. The sequence continues at coordinate 3,967,146 of NC_053026.1, read as the reverse complement.
TTTTAAACCAATCATTTTCAATTCGCTCATGAGATCTTTTCAACCCAATAATTTCTTCTTTGGTGTTATCTTGGTAGAGATTTCACTTAAAGCCTTCCCTAAGGAATGTTGCTATTATGGTGTTTATCAATGATCCAAGTTTCCTCCTATTTCTTGCGGTGAAAGAAGTTTTTCTATCTCTTCGTTCCTCTCAGCTAATCAATCTTTTGGTAGTGGCTGGTTGTCACCTCATAATTTTGGGATGTTTTCCATAATCCCACTACAAGCTTATTCATTTGGTTGTTGATTCGTTCAACAACTCCATTTGAGTCTTGCTAGCAAAGTTGCTCTTAAAGTTTACTTGTGGTGGAAGAATTATTTTCTTCTCTCTTCTTTTCATTGCATTCTTTCATTTGTTCCGGAGGCTTTGCATTGTTGCTCTCTTCGACCCATCATCTCAATTTGTAAATATCATGTTCTTTTCCTTGCTTATCCGTTTAGCCAGAGTGTTGTGTTCTCATTCGAGTTCTTTCATCTTATCATGTCTTGCATCTCTTTTCAACCGGAGTGCTTTTCGAATTTGTTCTTCCTTGTTCCTTGGTTATCTCGTTTCAACCAGAGTGGTTTCAATTTCTTCTTGTCCATTGTGCTCGTCATTCATAGATTTGCAACCTCCAAGGTTCACATGGTGTTCCTTGTTTCTTTTTTCTACCGGAGTGCTCTCAATTGTGTTCAACTCTGTTGTGTTCTTTCTTTCAACTTTTCAACCTCTCAAGATTCATTGGTTTCACTAATTTGTCAAAGAAGCAACTTTGTTTTACCTCTTCCTCTTCCGTTTCTCCCCAGTGCCATCCTTAGATCTCAGGTCGAGATCTCTTGTAAGTGGAGGAGAGTTGTGACGTCCCAAGACCGGCGCTCCAGATGCCTTCCATGGATTCTGAGATTCGTCGTGTGATTTGTTTGGTTCGTTGCATTCATCATTGCATCATTTGCATTGCATCATGTCATCTTGCACCCCTTTTTAGAACTCTGCTAAATAAATTGCATGGATCTTTAGTCCATTTAAATCGAGGGAAGTTCACATGGTGAAATTCTCTTTATAGCATATAAAAGTCTCTCAATATTATTGGAGAGCTATAATGGAAATATTCCATTAATTTGGAATCAACCCAAAACAAACTTGCATTTTAAATCCCTTTTGTGCTCAAATATTTAAATTCTTGATCCTTCTCCAAATACTTCAATTCAAGTTGCGGAGCCTTGTAATCTGTCAAGGTAGTCACATCCCAAATTTCAGCTTAATCTGGATATTTTAGCCCTCCAAATTAAGCTTTGTCTTCTCTTTTCTTTCCTTGGAAGAGGGAAATCTTTTTTTTCTTTCGTTGAGTCCAGACGGCCCGTTCCACAGGCCCATCCGCCAGCCAGCCTCCCCGTCTTAAGCTAGCTTCCCTGCGCTCGATCCCCATCTCTCCCTTTGTTCTCCTCCTGCGCCGCTAGAGACACACACACACAGCGCACACCTGCAACCACTCCCTCTCGATCCCCTCATCCTCCTCCTAGCGCCGCCGCTAGGGCATCTCGCCCGACCCTGTGGCACCTCGTCCCCATCGCTCTTCATCTCGGAGCCGCCGGCGAGCTCCGCTCCTTCGCTTGGAGCCTGCGCAGCCGCGCGCCCCTGCCTTGGCCCCGCCTGTTCGCCTCCTCCCTCAACCACACTAGCTACCAGAGCCGTTGTCGGTTGCCGACCGTCGCTGCTCCGTGCACCCCGGCCATCCTCCTACGCCCCTCGCGCCTCTGCCTCGCCTCTGCACCTCTGCATCGACCCGCCTCCTCCTCATCACCTCATAGCCCGACGCCATGGACGCTCATGTCCCCGACCTTGCAGCAGGCCACCGCTCGCGCCACCTCCTCCCCGCGTACCCCTGCTCCCTTCTCATCCTCGCTGCTGGCTCCACCCGTGCTGGAGCACGCGAGCAGCTAAAGCTTCGAGCCCCGTGACCGCTTCCTGTCGCTGACCACCACCGTCGCCTCCTTGTTGCTTCCCAACCGAGGCCCTTGTGATGCTTCGTTTCGGACCATCAAGACCATCAAGATCGAGACTGCCCCGAACCATGTCATCTCGCTGGATTGTCAAGCACCGTTTCCACGGATTACGCCAAGACCTCCGAGATTGAATTCATGGACGGCCAAGTTCCACGACGACCGTTGTTCGCCAAATACCCCTTCGGATCACTAAGTTCGACTACCATCATCGTGAACCGCTTCCGGATTGTGTACCACTACTTCCATGATGATACGAGTACAACTACCGTCGACGTCCATTTCGGCAAGTACCTCTCGGATCCGACAAGTACCCGATGACCTGTGTGCAACTACCGTCACCCCGAAGACGTTGGATTCGTCAAGTGCCTCTCTGAAAACGAACGTGTACCACTACTTCCACTTCCGTCGCCGAGGACCGATAGTACCACTACTTCCCACGACGCCCGTGAACAACTACATCCCATCGAACTCGAACCGTCCTGATTGCACGCTTCGAAGGTATAACCACCGAGACGACCGCTCATGGATGAATGTATGTGTTGTATGAGATGCACCCTATGTTTGCACCGTGACCGGATTGACTCTTGCACATTTCTCCTTGTTTGCCATGTCGTCGACCCGTGGGAACCCAGTAACCGGGATCACCCCACTATCTTTTGCATGTTTCGCACTTCCGCACACTTCCTTTGCACCGGTATCTCCATGAGCTACCAGAACCGGAATGTTGTCGTGGCACCATTTTCGTTGTCGTTGCCGTGGAACCACTTTCGTTTCCGCTCATGATAACAACATTTAAATTGTTTAAAATTGTTTTTTGCATTAAATTGCTAAATGCACATGAGGATTTACCGGAATTGTTCTTTGATGTTTCAGTCATCATTTAAACTTGCCTAAATAGTTAGTTCAATTATGATTCACCTCTTGCCATGTTTAACAACATTTAATATTCATGAGTAGCATAAGCAAGAGATAACTAAATAATTCTTGTGGTGTTCCGTCAGTATGCAACTCATTGCATGTTGAGCTCCATTTAATTTGTAGTATTGTTTGTTGCACTTTTCCATGCCATGCCTATTTAAACCGGACATGCATCATATTTGATTGTGCATCATGCCATACTTATGCTTGTTGGTTCAGTATGTTGTTTGATTCTTTCCAGTTGCGCTTCTCCTTGATAGTTCTGGTTACGTTGCGATTGTGAGGATCCGCTCGACTACGTTGGCTCGTCTTCTTCATGGACTCATTCTTCTTCCTAGCGGGATTTCAAGCAAGATGACCGTTACTCTGGACACCACTACTATCTTTGCTTTGCTAGTTGTCTCAATGCTATCACTATGTCGCGCTACCTAACACTTGTTTATCAAGCCTCCCAATATGCCATGATAAGCCTCTAACCTTTTCCACCATCCTAGCAAACCGTTGTTTGGCTATGTTACCGCTTTGCTCAACCCCTCTTATAGAGTTGCTAGTTGCAGGTGCAGTTGCAGGTTGTTCCATGTTGGGACATGGATATCATGGGTTATCACAATACCTCTTATTTAATTAAATGCATCTATATACTTGGTAAAGGGTTGATTTTGCGTCCCTAACACGATGAGGGTTTATGGGCCCCTCTTTACAGTTCGCTTTGAATAAAACTCTTCTAGCAAGGCCCAACACGGGTTTTACCATTTGCTCATCATAATAACTTAACATGATAATAAACTTGACGCGTAGGGAGTTAGCGCTACCCGAGGTTCGTTATTCAACCTAATACAGGGGGGCAGTGTTGATGGTGTTGGTCCCAAACGGGCTGACTGCGGGGCCACCTCGGGGAAACCCGAGGTATTTGGTATATACCTGTAGGCTGACCCATCCGGACATGGCCTCAAACGAGATACGCGTGGCTACTATCAGGGTGTCGGCACGCTGGGAGGTCTTGCTGGATTAGTTTTACCATTGTCGAAATGTCTTGTGCACCGGGATTCCGAGCCTGGTCGGAGGGTCCCGTAATGGAGAATTATCTCCGTGGATCGTGAGCTTGTCATGAGCTAAGTTGGGACACCCCTGTTGGGATTAATCTTTCAAGAGTTGTGCCTGCGGTTATGTGGAAAAATGGGAATTTGTTAATATCCGATTGTAGATGACTTGAACTAAACTCAACTAAAATACACCTACCGCGTGCGTAACCATGACTATCTCCTTTCGGGTGCGTTCAAGAAGAGAACACGGTTGGGTAATGTTTGAACGAAGTAGTTCAGGATGACTTCTTGATCATTACTAGTTTGCGACCGTTGTGTAGTTTCTCATCTTACTCTTGTACTCGTAAGTTAGCCACCATACATTGCTTAGCCGCTACTACAACCTCACCACTTATCATTTCCATGCCCGTTAAGCTTTCTTAGTCTTGATACCCATGGTAATGGGATTGCTAAGTCCTCGTGGCTCATAGATTACTACAACAACAGTTGTAGGTACAGATAATGCGATGAACTAACTGAGAGCGATACTTGATTGCTTTTGAGTTCTTCTTCTTCAAGGGAATAGGTTCCGGGTCGGGGGAGCCTGGGATTAGCATGGTGGATGTCGTTCTTCTTTTTTTTTTTGATTTCATCTGTAGTCGGATCCTGCTCTTCTGTATGGTGATTGCTATGTATTGATGAACTGTTGTATGAATGTTGTAACTTGTGGCGAGTGTACGCCTTTATCTTGTATTCTCATCTATTCAGTAAATGGTATGTTGTAATGAAGTCCACCTTGCTATGCACTAGAAATGTGGTTGTGCCCCAATCATGAATTCAACACGTGATTGGGATAGAATCGCATCTTGGGCGCTACAAGTTGGTATCAGAGCCTTACCGACCTTAGGAGCCCCCTTGATTGTGTTGGGAAACGTAGTAATTTCAAAAAAATTCTTACGCACACGCAAGATCATGGTGATGCATAGCAACGAGAGGGGAGAGTATTGTCTACGTACCCTCATAGACCGGCAACGGAAGTGTTGACACAACGTAGAGGAAGTAGTCGTACGTCTTCCCGATCCGACCGATCCAAGTACTGAACGTACGTCACCTCCGAGTTCTGCACACATTCAACTCGGTGATGTCCCTCGAGTTTCGATCCAGCAAAACGTTGAGGGAGAGTTTTTTCAGCACGATGGCGTGATGACGCTGATGATGTTCTACTGACGCAGGGCTTCGCCTAAGCACCGCTACGATATGACCGAGGTGAATATGGTGGAAGGGGGCACCGCACACGGCTAAGGAACGATCACGAGGATCAACTTGTGTGCCATGGGGTGCCCCCTTGCCTCAGTATATAAAGGAGGGAGAGGGGGAGGTGCGGCCGGCCCTATGGGTGCGCCTGGAGGAGTCCTACTCCAACCAGGAGTAGGACTCCCCCCTCTTGCCTTGTTGGAAAAGGAAGGAGGAAGGGAGAAAGAGGAAAGGGGGGCGCCCCCCCCCCTTCCTTGTCCTATTCGGACTAGGGGGGAGGGGGCGCGTGGCTTGCCCTGGCCGGCCCTCCTCTTCTCCCTTATGGCCCATGTAGGCCCAATAACCCCCGGGGGGGTTCCGGTAACCCCCCGGTACTCCGGTAAAATCCTGATTTCACCCGGAACGTTTCCGATATCCAAATATAGGCTTTCAATATATCAATCTTTATGTCTCGACCATTTTGAGACTCCTCGTCATGTCCGTGATCACATCCGGGACTCCGAACAACCTTCGGTACATCAAAACACAAAAACCCTAATTATGATCGTCATCGAACTTTAAGCGTGCGGACCCTACGGGTTTGAGAACTATGTAGACATGACCGAGACACGTCTCCGGTCAATAACCAATAGCGGAACCTGGATGCTCATATTGGCTCCTACATATTCTACGAAGATCTTTATCGGTCAGACCGCATAACAACATACGTTGTTCCCTTTGTCATCGGTATGTTACTTGCCCGAGATTAGATCGTCGGTATCTCAACACCTAGTTCAATCTCGTTACCGGCAAGTCTCTTTACTCGTTCCGTAATACATCATCCTGCAACTAACTTATTAGTTGCAATGCTTGCAAGGCTTGAGTGATGTGCATTACCGAGAGGGCCCAGAGATACCTCTCCGACAATCGGAGTGACAAATCCTAATCTCGAAATACGCCAACCCAATAAGTACCTTCGGAGACACCTGTAGAGCACCTTTATAATCACCCAGTTACGTTGTGACGTTTGGTAGCACACAAAGTGTTCCTCCGGTAAACGGGAGTTGCATAATCTCATAGTCATAGGAACATATATAAGTTATGAAGAAAGCAATAGCAACAAACTAAACGATCAAGTGCTAAGCTAACGGAATGGGTCAAGTCAATCACATCATTCTCCTAATGATGTGATCCCGTTAATCAAATGACAACTCATGTCTATGGTTAGGAAACATAATCATCTTTGATTAACGAGCTAGTAAAGTAGAGGCATACTAGTGACTCTCTGTTTTTGTCTATGTATTCACACATGTATTATGTTTCCGGTTAATACAACTCTAGCATGAATAATAAACATTTATCATGATATAAGGAAATAAATAATAACTTTATTATTGCCTCTAGGGCATATTTCCTTTAGATTGATCGAACCGCTGCCATTGTTGAGTCTAGAAGAAAACTATTTTTGAGTCTAGTTATATCAGAGAATAAGTATTCTTTTTACTCCTCAGCCCTTCGTTGCTCTGGTGAGGAGTCATGACGTAGGTGTTTTCCCACTCTTCTATCCTTTTTCACTCAATTTTTTTAGGATCACGTGGGTATTGTTGGATCGTTGCGATATCATTGTGACGAGAATTCTATCTTGGTGCCTCCTGACATTTAGGGGTTGTGGCAGTGTCCCGGGGAGTTGAGGTCCAAGGTGTTTTTGTCACAGTGATTATCATTTCAGTTCTGGAATACTAGGGTTCGCCGACATCGAAAACGCTTCTATACTCTTTGTGGTGAGAGTAGTTTGACGACACCCAGTAATGGGGAGAGCGATCAGATGTATTGCCACATCTAGTATATCGGATTTTTTCAAAGGTCTGAGAGCGATCAGATGTATTGCCACCCTGGAATTGTTGTTTTGATGTTTCCGGCCTCATTTAAACTTGCCTAAATAGTTTGTTTAATTATGCTTCACCTCTTGCCATGTTTAACAACATTTAATATTCATGAGTAGCATAAATGAGAGAGAACTAAATAATTCATGTGGTGTTTTGTCAATATGCAACTCTTTGCATATTGAGCTTCACTTAATTTGTAGTATTGTTTGTTGCACTTTGCCATGCCATGCCTACTTAAACCGGACATGCATCATACTTGATTGTGCATCGTGCCATGTTTATGCTTGTTGGTTCACTATGTTGTTTGCTTCTTTCCGGTTGCGCTTCTCCTGGATAGTTCTGGTTATGTTGCGATTGTGAGGATCTGTTCGACTACGTTGGCTTGTCTTCTTCATGGACTCGTTCTTCTTCCTAGCGGGATTTCAGGCAAGATGACCGTTACTCTAGATACCACTACTATCTTTGCTTTGTGAGTTGTCTCGATGCTATCGCTATGTCGCGCTACCTACCACTTGTTTATGAAGCCTCCCAATATGCCATGATAAGCATCTAACCTTTTCCACTATCTTAGCAAACCGTTGTTTGGCTATGTTACAGCTTTGCTCAGCCCCTCTTATAGCGTTGCTAGTTGCAGGTTGTTCCATGTTGGGACAAGGATATCATGGGATATCATAATATCTCTTATTTAATTAAATGCATCTATATACTTGGTAAAGAATGGAAGGCTCGGCCTTTTGCCTGGTGTTTTGTTCCACTCTTGCCGCCCTAGTTTCCTTCATACCGGTGTTATGTTTCTTGATTTTGCGTCCCTAACATGATGAGGGTTTATAGACCCCTCTTGACAGTTCACTTTGAATAAAAAAATTTCAGCAAGACCTAATATTGGTTTTACCATTTGCTCAACATAATAAATTAACATGATAATAAACTTGACGCATAGGCTCTACCCGAGGTTCGTTATCTTTTAACTAATAATAGAGCACGGGTTGAGTCTGCACCGTCGCGCCCTTTTACGAAAAAGTCCTTATACTTTTTGGTATTCAACCCGCACTTCCATCACTGCTATCCATAAGTCAACGTACCGGTTCGTTTTCCTGTTAGTCACATACCCTCGCCTGTCCCCAATTCAGGCCGCATAGTCTCCCGCCGCCGGATGGCCCCGTCGATGCTGCTCCGCCCCAAGCACCATCGATGGCCCCGTCGCCTGCTCAGGCACGCCCTCTTCATCCCCCTCCCCCCCATCATCCTCCAACGCCCCGAGCTTCCCTCGTCGCGTCGCCCGGCTGTACACTCGCACATCTCCTACCTCGGGTCCGGCGAGCGGCGCCGGCAGCCATGGCGAACTGCCACGGGTGCGGCCAATCCGAGCTCCTAGGTTAGTGCAATAAGAAAAAGAATCCATGCACTACACGACCCCGTCCTCCAATACGCCACCTGCTCCCAGCCATCTCGCACCGCCGCCCGCTTCAGCTCGTCGATCGCCGCCGTGTGGAGCTACTTTCCCAGTGCGCCGCTCCGCCTGCGTACACCGGTAGGCTTTCAACCACTGCCACACGCCACTTCGCCTCCCCCTGCCCATCACCTCCTACACAATCGTCTCGAATCGCAGGAGCGGCCTCTTATCTCTATGTGTGTGTGTGTGTACTGGTGGTCACGGCTGATGCTGCTTCTCCTCTCCATCAGGTTCTCTCTCTCTCTTTCTCTCCCTCCCTCTCTCTCTTTCTCTCTCTCTCTCTCTCTCTCTCATGGATTGGCAACTGCATTCTTCCAAATAAATGTGTGCCTCTGTTCTTGATATGCCGCATTGCCGCCCACCATATGTTTGATGTTATGGATATGAGGAGTTGAACATAATATTTTTTTTCAGGTTTTTCTTTGGTGTATTAGGCAACCTGGTGTAATTTGTTTCAATAGTGAACAGTCCAATGTATCTAGGAAAATTAAGTTATGGAGAGTTGTTCATGATGTTGCTTGCATATTTTTTGTCTAATAAACTGGATGCATAAATGGATATAAACATTGAGTAGGTGCTGAAATATTTTGCTAATAATAGTTTCCAAATTGCTTTTTAGCAGAACTACTACAAAATTAAGTTATGGAGTATTTGCAGCTTTTAATTATGTGTACTTCAAATGGATTTGTTGTCCAGGACATGTTATTATGTTTAGGGGATTTAGTCCAGGCCCTCCACTGGCTCAAGACCAAGTGGCTCTCTGCTCCTCAACGCCCTAACGAGCGCCCAATCCAGGAAAACAACCCCATTGCGCTGCCGCTCCCCATCTCTCTGCGTCGTCCCGAGATGGTCTGGCTGGGCGCCGCCCCGGTGGCCGAGCATGTGCTGTCCACGGAAGCCAGCTCCTCCACCCAGACCCTTCTCTACTACGACGGCGAGGACACTGCTTCGACGGAACTGATCGTGACGACCACGCGCAATCCAATTCGGAGATATTTATAAGCACCAATGTATCCTTGGTTTAATTCCCATATCTTGAGTTACTTTGATCAAATGCAAGACTGCATATAAAGTAATTGGGTTTGGCCTTTGTGAGGAATGCTACACCAACACTTCAAACCTCCCATGCCGCTTTCATCAGCAGCATAGAATTCGATAATACATCACTGTAGGATGCATTCATGAGATTCCAATGGATACTCACGGGAGGTCCACAATAGCTGATTGTAGAAGAATTTGATGTATCTAGCGAAGTTAATTCTGGGAGCAATCCTTGAATATTGCAGGGGTCGATTTAAATGAATGTAGTGTGCTAACATGGTGCATCGCTGGAGATGTATTCGATCAGTCCACAAGATAGGTGCATGTTGTTTCTGCTAATCATGACATTCTGGAATTCAAGCTTTTCTGTTTGTGCTCAACTGCACAGTTGCTCTATACTAGATATAAGGTGGTTACTTTCCCCAATGATAGAGAATCTTTGTTTCAATCTCATGAATGTGTTCCCCACAATAGGAAGAATGTAATATTGCTTAGCATGTCTCCTTGAAGTACATGCATCCTAGATTGCCATACAATATATAATGGCTTTGGTGTTAGTTTAGAGTACAGTTTTCCCTTCTCAAGAAATTTCAACACCGAAGATAGAGTCTATGTTAATTGTGATACATATGTCATTTGAAGTAGTAATTCCACTCAAAGTTTAGATTGTACTTACTTAAGTGTGGGTTCAAAATTCCATCTGTATCTTCATATAAGAATTCATGTTTTTGTTTCTGCACAAGTCCATATGACTTGATTTATCGATATGGACTATGATTGAAGCGCTTACATGTATTCTCGACATTTTTTCAGAAAACCAGATGATCGAGGTGAGAAAAAATGTGTGTTGCTTTTATCCAGGAAAACTGACACTCGGATGCACATGCCAAAATCACCATTGATTTATTGCATGTTTAACAGCATAGAAAGAAGAAGAATTGCTACACCGGAACCTGGGCCATGCGGTGATTGATTTTTTAGTTGCGCGGCTGTTTCCATGCTATTCATCTGAGGTAAAATTTAAAATCATGCATTGCTTCTCCTTACTATATGTCGATGCTTGCATAGTTTAATCTATTCGGCGTATAGACGGCTCTTCTTGGTGATCGTGTTTTTCATGTTTTGTGTCGATGTGTATC